>NC_143565.1:75283333-76665000 GCF_054136105.1 Typopeltis vanoorti | reverse complement strand
AAGTTATCAGAAATGCTTTTCAAAAAAATGGGTACAGCCAAAACACTATTAACAAAATTTTCTACAAGACCTCAATAAAAAACAAAGACAAACCAGACTACAATAAAACTATAACCATTCCTTACATTAAAGGGACATCAGATAAAATAAACAGAATACTACAAAAATACAACCTCAAAGCCATCTTTAAACCTCCTGCAAAATTAAAAAGCTTACTCAACTCATTCAAAGACCCACTGCCTCCGCTGGCCCACCCTGGAGTATACCGTATTTATTGCACCTGTAAGATACCATATATAGGAGAAAAAGGATGCACAATTCCCATTCAGACAAAAAGAACATAAACGACACATTAAATATAATAATTATGGTGAAGCTGGCATTTCTGATCAGGCCCTGAATACCTTACATAGAATTGACTGGAAAAGCACTAGTTGTCTACATCACACCAAAACATGATATGAACGCAAATTTAAGGAAGCCTGTGAGATTATTACCAACCACCCCAATCTGAACAATAATGATGGTCTAAAAATCCCAAACATATGGAAGGCATATATTCGACCCACGGAACATTCCTCTCTAAGAGTAACTATAAACAGGACTGTAGAAAATCCAGGATCCTAAATCAAAAATAACAATTGTAATGCTAAAAATAGGACATCATTGTTACTGAAAGAAAACTATCTGCAAGAAAGAATGTTTATTCATGTTATCATAAATAGAATTTAGCTTGATGTAGTTTATAATTTTTTTTTTCCACTAGAGATCATGCCAGTAAAATAACTTGTGATCAATTCATTGTTTCTCTAGCTTACTGTATGTAACTTAGCTTGTCCTGTATATTTGTATATGCTCCAGATGATGATCTTAATATGAAGATCGAAACGTCGGGATATTAAACGAGTTATTTATAACATGGTTGTAAAGTCCATAACAAAAACAGTGGAATATTTATGCAAAGAAAGTTGATATCCAGATATGGATTCTGAAACCTTACTTCAGAATCCATATCTGGATAGAAATAGTTACAGTTTGAAGTAATCCTTCCTATGAGAAATAGTTCTCCAACCATAGTCAATATATATTTTTTAGAATTAATAATTTCTCTCTTGTTTAATTTCATGCAGTCAGGACCCAAGTGCTTTTAGACTGTGCCCTCTATGTCAGACATTTATTGTTGAGTCAATAAATGTCTGACATAGAGGGCACATGAAATAATTAGAAATAATATCTAATTATTTCTCCTGGCTTGTTTAATTTGAAAGTCATACGAAAGATGTTCTAGAAATCAGAGCTAAAACTTTATGTTAAGATAAAAAGTTTCAAATAAGTTATTCCATTGCTAGTAATTATTTATTTAGAAATTATCCATGTTGGACAGTGGGCAATTATTTCCCCACTCCATTCAAAATTCTCACCAAAGCTATAGTCTTCAAAGTAAGTAATGCAATAAAAATCATATTGCAAATGACTTGAGACAAAATCTCCTCCTTGATTCTTAGCCTACACTGAAGCCTGCAACAGTTTCAAAATAATCATCAACAAATCTAAGTCTACCGCCAAAAGCATAATATGCAGAGGGTATAAATATACATTCTGCATATTATTTTTTTAAAATACTAATGTACGAGGGTGGTCTGAACAGTTCTCAACCTTCACCATAGATGGCAACACTATCAGCTAGATTTTTTTCCCTAAGTTGGTACATTTGTCATAAGCATCCATGTGAAATTGCAAGTCATTCTATCCAGTAGTTTGTTTTATACAGCTGCCTGAAGCAAAAGTGTTGTCTGTATCCCTTGAAATAGATAAAGTTGGAGGTTATAAAATTCTTTGTAAAAGAAGTAAACGTAACACCAAAAGAAATTCATTCAAAGTTCAGAAAACTTTATGGGCACTCTTCTCCTTCGTTTTTGACAATTAAGAAATGGGCTGCCGAGTTTAAACGTGGCCGTACTGGCCTTGAAGATGATCCACGTGAAAGACTCCAAAAAGTGTAACAACACCAGAAATCATTGATCAAGTGCATGATATGGTATTGGATGACTGACAAGTCAAAGTGCGTGAAACTGCTGAGACTAATGGCATTTCAAAAGAACATGTAGGATATATTTTGCATGAAGAATTGCAAAACCAAAAGCCTTTGTGCAAGATGGGTGTCGCGCTTGCTCACAGCGGATCAAAAATGCAGTTGGATGAAAATCTCTGAACAGTGCTTGGAGTGTTTTAACGAGAATAAAACTGATTTTGTGCATCGATTTATTACAGCAGATATAATGCACTTTATTATTATGGATGAGACTTGGATTCACCATTACCCACCAGAATCCAAACAACAGACAGAAGCCGGTTGGCGCCAAAGAAGACAAAGTCGGTTCTATCAGCAGGATAGGTCATGGCATCGGTGTTTTGGGATGCTAAAGGCATTTTGTTTATTAATTATCTTGAAAAGGGTAAAAAAAATAACTGAGGAGTATTGTTCCTATCTTTTAATCAGACTAGACAAAAAAATTCATGAGAAAAGACCAGGTTTGCAGAAGGAAAAAATCATCTTTCATCAGGACAATGCACCTGCGCACAAAGGTGTTTTGGCAATGGGAAAATTAAAGGATCCGTGCTATGAATTGTTGAAACATCCACCATATTCCCCAGATTTGGCTTCCTCTGACTTCTATCTCTTCCCAAAACTAAAAGTCTTCCTCGCTGGTCAGCGTTTTTCTTCGAATCAAGAGGTGATTGCAGCTGTAGAGAGGTATTTTGCAGATCTTACTGAGAACCACTACAGGGACGGGATAATGGTGCTGGAGCATCGCTGGAATATATGTATTAGTCGTAAGGGAGATTATGTTGAAAAATAAAAATAATTTGAAATTATAAATTCATTTTTTCATTGTTAGGTCGAGAACTTTTCAGACCACTCTCGTACAAATGGCACCATGCATTTTGGTCCCTTGAAAGGGCCATTTGGTGCAATGTGTGTGTGTGTGTATCTATCTGGACTCTCTCTCCCTCACGATTGCAAAATGCCTAAAGATAAAGCTAACTTCCTAGAATCATTTTTCACTTCTTCTGCATAAATGACCAAGGAAAATCAAAATCAACTCTAGCTACAGCAGATATAATGCACTGCATGGCTCATGTGGCCTGCCAGCATCAGAAGCATCATGGACAATGTAGATATCAAAACAATCAGAAAGCATCCATTTTACATCATGGAAACAAGTCCATATTCAGCCCTTTCCAAAAAAAGTCTGCCATCAAATAATGAACTTACTGTTTTTGTTTCAGTACTCATCTTCAGCCATTCCAAAAAAAAAAAAAAAAAAAAAAAAAAAATGTTTGCCAACAAATTATCAACTTACTGGTTTTGACTTAGTGTCAAGTAATTGATTTTATTTATTTCTGGTGCGAACTATAGAAAATGTAAGATCATACATATAAATGATTAAAAGCATACATTTAAAAAAATAGACATTAAAAGAATACGGATTAAAAGCATACATTAAGAGACAAAAATGCCACTTACATAAAATATTACACAAAAACATAAAATGTCAAATTTCACTCATCTACTGATTAATATACTATTAAGCTGTTTCAATACACTGCATTAAATCTTCTCGGGTACATATATATTATTGATGTCTATTAGGCAGCATTGCAGAAGATGATCCATAGTTTGTGTTTCACCACACGAGCAGCTGTCATTGTCTGTGTAGTCCCCATCTGGCCATATTCTGCTTTGACTGCCCATTCTGGAAAGAAGTCTATTCAATGTCTTCCATCTTTGCCAGTCTAGATGTAAGCCAGATGGAAGAGATTCATTTAAGTTCAGAGCCTCTGGAGATTGTTCTTGCCGCATTGTTGACCTTGTGGCTTTTATGGAATCAACCAATGGTTCCACTGAGTGAATAAAACTTTTCCTTGAGTTTAGCCTCCTATTTACTGCAGTATGTCCATACAAAGGAGCTCATATCTACTCTGTGTTGTTGTTGTTTTGATATGAGGAGGTGCAATACCAGACAGTGGGTATAGATGGTCAATTTTTGTAGGCTTAAGGCAGCCGGTAATGTGCCGACATGTTTCATTGAGAACCTTGTCAATAATTTTGACATGTGATGATCTTTCCCAATAGGGCTAGCATACTCGACTGTTGAAAAGCAAAGTGCCAGTGCAGAGATGCGCAGTACTTGTAGACTTGCACCCCCACTGAGATGATGCTAATCAGTGCAGGATATTATTATTGTGTTTGAATTTTAGCTGCTGTCTTCTCTATATGTCACTTATAATTTAAGGTGCTATCTAGTGTGACACCTAGGTAAGTTGGATTTCGATAATTGACCAATTTCACGCCATTTCATTCTATATTCAACTCTCTCCTTGCCTCCCTATTATTGAGATGGAAAAGACATATTTAAGTTTTACTGGAATTTGGTTTCCGTTGGTTTTCCTTATAGTAAACTGTAAAGGTTTCTAGTTCTTGTGTGAGCTGTTTCTCAATGTTATCAAAGGATTTTGCTTGATAAGCTATTGCCTGTCATCTCCATACAAGAAGGCTCTTGAGTGTGGGTTTATATATTGTAGTATATATATTGAAGAGGAAGGGGAGAGAGTACAGTTCCCTGGGGTAAACCTTTTTTTTTGAATATGCCATCTGCTCTTTTTTCCTTGAAAATCAACAAAGAATCTCCTGGTGAATAGCAGCGATCTGAATACTTCCACTAACCAATAGCAGTTTGTCATGCTGTAAATTTTGACTATAAGCTTTCTAAGATTTAGTGCGTCATATGCTGTTGTCAATTCTATAAATACAGCTCCTGTTGTTAACCCCCTTTCAAAGCATTCTTCAATAAACTGTGTCAAGTTTAATACTTGTCCAGTGCATGATCTTCCTGGTCTAAATCCTGCCTGTTCTTTTATCAGCATTTTCTCTATTTCTAGGCTTAGTCTGTTCAAGATTACCTCTCATACAGCTTCAGAGTTGTGCATAGGAGAGCTATAGGCCTCTAGCTCTTTGGATCCTCAGCACGTTTACCCGATTTCAGGATAGGTATTACTTTCGTTTGCCTCCATATGCTGGGTATTTAGCAAATTTCCAACAAAAGTTGAAAAGTTCTAACAACCACTCCTTTGCCTTTTCTCCCAGATTTCTTAGTATCTCATTTCTGATATCATCTACACCAGCAGTTTTCCTGGTTTTAAGACATTTAGGGCATTTTCTAGGTCCTCTTTAGTAAATGGTTCTTCAAAGAGATTATTTTCTGAACCCCTAACTTTTTTAATGCAATCTTTAGGTATTTTAACTTTGGTACTTGGTTTACCATTCAGAGATAGCTCAGTTGCAATTTGGTTTGCATTTATATTAACTATGGTTGCTGCCAGGGGTGAATGCTGGTCTTGAAATTCGCGATTGCTCTTGTTATCATTCAGAGAGTGAAGTCTGATTAGCAGAATAATGAATTACTGACCATTTAAAACTATATATTTAGTAATTTATGTACATTTAATCATACAAATGATATTCTATCTTTTTCAATTAGCTACTTGAACACAAATTCTACCCTATGGTTCTTCTTTAAGAACTGGTCAATAACATTGTCATAAAAATTGGTTGTAACTTAATTTTCCCAAGCAACACGCACACTTGTAAAGGCTGGCTGAAGCTCACTGGCTAGAGCTACTTTGACTGTATGGCCTGTGTTTAAGATGCCGTGAAGGGAGCGGAAATGGCTATGCGCACGCATGAAATCACAGTGCTGCAGCGAGAACCTGGAAGCTCCTACAACTGAGCAAGCCAAGGTAGCTTTGACTAGACGAGCAAGCATCAGCCTTCGATACACAATGCAAAACTCAATTATTGCTGTGCGAGCTTAAGATGTCTTCTGTCTAAAAAATAAAAGCCTAAATGGAATGCTTATAAATGCATGCATATATTAACAAATAAATATTACTTCTTTCTCAATTAATGAGCTTGTGCAGCAAGCATGGAGAATTCGCTCCAGGTTGCTGTTGTGGGGTCATCACCAGATAATTTTTTGGGTAAAAGCCAGGCTTTCCTGCTACTGGGTTTCATATCTAAGCTTTTAATTTTCTCTGCCCATTGTTGACTTCTTTTTTCAGACAGTCATGTTATAAGTTCCTCTCCTGCATCAATTATTTCTGATGAAAATGGATCTTTATCATATAGGTCACAATATCTTTCACATATTTCCACGTTGTGTCCTGTAAAATCGGGAATATAACATGTTCTACAACCTCTTGGGATGTGCCTGGTAGCAGACAATCTAATAGCTTTGATGAACTTTCCATAATTTTCTGGTGTGGGTGAAATGTTGAACAAGTTTATGTGTAATTCTCTGGAGAACTGTTCCCAGTTAGCTTTTTTAAAATTAAAGCATCTTCTAAGTAGGATCTCCTTAAGTTGGACTGGTGGGAAAATCTTGCAGCATTATTGGTCTATGTTGTGAACTTGGGATTGGTGCAAGTACCTGTTTAGTGCACAGATTAGCTATTCTATTACTAACAAACCCAAGGTCTGAGTTATATCCACTATTAAATGATGATGGCTGTTAGGATCGTGTATTAGACTCATTTGATTACTTTCAGCCCACTGTTCGACTAACTCTCCATCCTGATTTGTTTCACTATAACCCCATTATGTGCTATGACCATTAAAGTTGTAGGGGGTCATAGCAGAAGCATTCACGTCGCGATCCCTATTGGCTTGTTTACAAGCTGCAAATTCTGCTGCCAGCAATCTACAGTATAGTATAATACAGTACATTCTTATAGAAAGGCTTATACAGTGGTTGCACATGATTACTAAATAACTTAAGGAATTCACAACGTAAACTGGAATATAAATTAAAATAAACTTTAATATATACTTCCTATATTTCGGCAATGTCATGTTGCCATCTTCATGGGAACATAAGATTAAGACACGTGCACGCAGGCACTAAAAACAGCAAATGAGGTCAAAGTGAGGAAACTACTGTTTTTCCTAAAGTCCTGATGGTGCCCCCTAAAGGGCTATATTAGGTATTCTTGGCAGTTGGGCTGAAGTTCTCCTGATGTACGGCTCCCAAATTTGGAGCAGTATCATTCATCCAAATTGGTTGAGGTTTGGCATGTTTCTTAGGGGTGAGGCTGATTCTATGAATAGTCTATCAAATTTATACTTGCTGCAGTGTATTACTGTGGCTTTCTTCCAACGTATTCTGTGGCATGTATCCAGAGCATGGTCTGCAAGCTCAAAGTGGCTGTACTGGTGAAACTGGATGTAGTCTTTGTGTTCCGAAATTCTGATATTCAATGTCCTGCCTGTTTTGCCAAAGTAGTTCAGTTTACAGCTGCAAGGGACCTGGTATACACCAGGCAGATCTAAGGGAAGTGGTTGGACTTTAGTGGAGCAGATAAGGGATGCCAATTTTCTATATGGTCTGTAACAAGAGGTCAGGTCATGTTTTTTCAGGATTTTGGTAATTTTTTTCCGAGGTGCCTTGGATGTAGGGAATGGTGATGGATTTAGAGTAAGCTTTTTTGTGAAGAAGAGAGGGGGGGGGTTGTAGCCATTGGCTGAGAAAGTGTTAAGGATGTTATGATTTAGTTCAGTGGTTAGAGCATTGTCATTTGAACAGATTAGTTTAGCCCTGTTGTATAGTGTCTTAATAACTCCATATTGTTGTGAGGGGGGGGGGGATTGTTGGTGAATGTTCCTGCCTGTATGGGTGGGTTTTCTATAAACTGAGAAAACCAAGGTTCCATCAGGCTGGCGGGTGACTAGTGTGTCTAGGAAAGGGAGGCTGTTGTTTTCCTCTTTTTCCAGTGTGAACCTGATTCTGGGGTGTTGGTTGTTTAAGCGCATTAAGAAGTAAAGGAGTGTATCAGAGCCATGTGGCCAAATAGCAAACACATCATCCACGTAGTGAAGCCATATGGTAGGTTTTTGTGGGGCAGAGTTTAAGGCTTTCTCTTCAAAAGTCTCCATAAAGAAGTTGGCTAAGGGTGGGGAAAGTGGTGAACCCATGGCTGTCCCCTCTATCTATTTGTAGAATTTTCCCTGGCAAACGAAATTGTCTGAGTTAATTGTGAAGTGAAATAGGGCTGAGATATTGGGAGGAAATTTGGCTTCGATGAGCTCTAAGGTTTCCTTGAATGGGACATCTGTGAATAATAAGGAGACGTCAAAACTGATCATCTTATCAGTATGTTGGAGTGTAAGGTTTTCTACACTGGCTTTGAAGTGGGCTGAGATTTTTTATGTGTGATGGTGTGTTGCCAGTATAGTGTGTGAGCGCTTTGGCTAAATGTTTGGCTAATTTGTACGTGGGGGAATCAATGCCTACTACAGTCTACTATAGTGTTCAAGTAATAAAGGTCATCAACAGTCAACTTCGAATCAGTGACCAAAAGTACAGTTTTCCCACCCACAATCAACTGCAGAATCTCTTATCTCTGGACATGACATGGAAAAGATTTAGAAAAGAAAAAAACTGTGCTCTTGCGCTTGACATTTCCAAGACATCAGATAAGATCTAGCATAGAAGGCTTCTCAGGAAATTACCATCTTAAGGTCTGCCTTTATTCATTCTAACTGTGCCACAGGTTTTCTATCATATTGTTTATTGCAAGTAATGGGAGATGGTGTTCTTCCTTCCAACTTTTCTATATATGCAGGTGTTAGGACTCTGTTATGTCACTTATTATCTTACTCATATATGTAAATGATTTCTCACCGACTTTAAACACTATCCATCCATAGTCTAGCTGATAAAATTCCTCTTACTGATATGGCAAACCTTGTATTGTTCAAACACCCCAAGCTTCATGATCTATAATCAGTGCCTTAAATACTACTGATCTCCACACAACTTAGTCAGTGTCAATAATCTGAAACATTCTGTCCTCTTTCTCACAAAAAAAAAAAAAAAAAAAAAACATAAAAACTAGTTCTTCTTTCCTTATGTTATATAACATTCAGTTCAAAGGTTGAGAGCAGATTTCTCCTCTTAGACTGACACTTTAGCCTTTCTGAGCACAATTAACATCGCTTCTGTAGCATCTTTGATGTCCAAAAACTTGGCATCCATTTTTAATTCAAAACATTACTTTTCATTTGTCCATTTACTGTGCATAGATCTCAAATTTCTACAAAGAACACTTAGAGAACCAAGCACATCAGACAACCATGCTCAAACCACTGTGTTTGCTTTATGTGTATGCATTGGCTTCATATACAGCCAACATAAATACCAGAAGATATTTAAATAATTACATCATCATCCAGCCCAACAGTATGGTGTCTGAAAAATACTACTACACAGAAACCTAGGTCTCTGTTTCAATGATAATGCTCTTACCACTGAACTCACCTATTTTGCCAAACATTTTTGGCCAATAGCTATAACTCCTCAATAGTTAACTATTAAATGCTTTTAACATAGTTTATTCAGCATCAGATCATAATTTATTCTATGATTTACTTAATGAGAATGATAAAATCTTGTTTCCCAGGTGGGTGTGCTTAAAACCCAAAGCTGTATAACTGAGAGGAGACCTCCATATAGCCTTTAAAGGAATGCGGATAACCGATGATGGCTTCTGACCTAATGTCCAATCCTCACCTTCTCGTGGTGCACCCTGGTGGGTATCTACCTGGATACTGAACGAACGAGAATGAGTTGGCAATTTGGGATTTAGCCGACCAAATTGTATTCTTATTGGTTAAACCAAAATACAAAATGATGGTACAATATGACAAAATTTCATGCCGGCTGAGGTGTCGCCCAGTTAAACAAAGGCCCCGTTTTTGCCAGGGAAAAAGGCCGAACAGCAAAAAGTCAGCTACTGGAACAAATCTGAAAATACACTACAACTCAACATCATCAAAGTTAAAGATCGGTACTATCAACATAAGAAGCCTGAATGGAAAAGAAATGGAGCTAGCTGAGGAATTAGATAAGTACCAGATCGACTGAAACAGAAAGGACAAAAACTGGTGAGATCTTTCTGAGCAATAAATAGAAAATGTTATATTCAGGAAATGACAATCAAGGAAAAGAAGGAGTAGCCATAGTATTCAACACAAAATACGAGGCTAATCTTCTTCAATAGCAGGCAGTCTAAAGTAGAGTGATGTGAGCTAATATCAGAATGGGGATTGGACAATGAGACTTATTTGTGCCTATGGTCCCACAGAAGGTTCTCCTAAGGTAGAAGTGGAGGAATTTTTTGATGCTTTAGAAAAAGCAACTGACACAATGAAAAGGGAAAAGTTGGTCCTTGTTGGGGATCTAAATTGCAGAGTAGGAAATGATTGAGACACAAAAATATTTTGGGAAAATTTGGAGAAAAGAGCAAAGCTAATAATAATGGCAAATATCTGTTGGATTTCTGCTCAGGACAAGGACTGGTTATTACTAACACCATGTTCCAACATAAAAATGTGCACAAATTTACATGGAGAGAAGAGGCTAGGAATAAGAAAAGTCTCATTGACTATGTTATTGTTGATAGTGATGTTTTCTCCCTGGTGCAGGACACCAGAGTGTACAGAGGATTTGAAATTGGAAGTGATCACTATTTAGTCTTGAGCAGGATAAAATTGAATTTCATATTGAAAAGAATAACATGTAAGAAAGTTTTAAAGCGAATAAAAGCTTTAAAGCGAATAAAAGTTGAGCAGCTCTCACATGTGAACTGTAGACTAAAATACACAAAGATTATTGAAGAAAAAATAAAAGAGTTTGAGAACAGGAACCAAACCTTGGAGATTCAGTGGCAAGCCTTGAAGAAAACTCTGATTGTTTCAGCCAGAGAGGCATGTGGTGAAGTGGACTGCAGGATAGAAAAATTAGAACTCCATGGTGGACACAGGAAGTTAGAGGCAGCGAAGGAAAAGAAGAAAGCATATCAAAAGTTCCTGGCAAATAAGTCAGCTTGTGCTCTTAGAGAATACAGAGAGAAATGTAAGAAATCTAAACACTGTATAAAACTAGCTAAACAAAAGTCATGGGAGGACTTTGGCAAGAATATAGAAAATATATATCAAGAAGGCAGCAAAATATTCTGGAGGTTGTTGAAGAAGCTTAGGAATGGAGGAAAGAGTGCTGTAAAAGGTGTTAGAGATGATAAAGGTGACATGAAAATGGGAGGAAAAGATATCCTTGAAGTATGGAGTAATTACTTTGAAAAACTGTCAAATGAAACAAGTAGTGATAGCACAGTGGTAAAATACACTCAACAGGCATACAGTCAGGAACACATATCCATACTTGAAGTAGAAAAAGCCATCAAAGGCTTAAAATGTGGAAAAGCAGCAGGAGTAGATGATATTCGACCAGAAATGCTGAAGTATGGTGGTATAAAAGTCTTACAGTGGCTGCACTTCATAGTTCAGAAGGTCTGGACAGAGGGATGAATTCCCGAAGATTGGAGTAGAGCTCTTATGGTATCCATATATAAAAAGGGAAATAAAACTGGGGGGGTGCTTAAGGGTCAAAGCTGTATAACTGAGAGGAGACCTCTACATAGCCTTTAAAGGAATGCGGAGAACCGACCAGGGCTTCTGACCTAATGTCTAATCCTCACCTTCTCGTGGTGCAGCTTTGACCCTTAAGCAACCCCCCCAGTTGGGTATCCAAGTAGATACCCAGTTGGGTATCTACTTGGATACTGAACGGACGAGGATGGGCTGGCAATTTGGGATTTAGCCGACCAAATTGTATTCTTATTGGTTAAACCAAAATATCGAATGATGGTACAACATGACAAAATTTCATGCCGGCTGGGGCGTCGCCCGGTTAAACAAGGCCCCCGTTGTTTTCGCCAGGGAACCAGGGCGAACAGCAAAAAGTCAGCTACTGGAACAAATCTGAAAATAAACCCCAACTCAATATCATCAGAGTTAAAGATCGGTACTATCAACATAAGAAGTCTGAATGGCAAAGAAATGGAGCTAGCTGAGGAATTAGATAAGTACCAGATCAACATAATAGGGGTGACTGAAACAAAAAAGGCAAAAACTGGTGAGATCTTTCTGAGCAATAAATACAAAATGTTATATTCAGGCAATGACAATCAAGGAAAAGAAGGAGTAGCCATAGTATTCAACACAAAATACGAGGCTAATCTTCTTGAATGGCAGTCAGTCTCGAGTAGAGTAATGTGGGCAAATATGAGAATGGGGAACTGGACAATAAGACTTATTTGTGCCTATGGTCCCACAGAAGGTTCTACTAAGGTAGAAGTGGAGGAATTTTTTGATGCTTTAGAAAAAGCAACTGACAAAATGAAAAAGGAAAAGTTGGTCCTTATTGGGGATCTAAATAGCAGAGTAGGAAGTGATTGTCAGACATACAAAAATGTTTAGGGAAAATTTGGAGAAAAGGGCAAAGCTAATAATAATGGCAAATATCTGTTGGATTTCTAATCAGGACATTGACTGGTTATTACTAACACCATGTTCCAACATAAAAATGTGCACAAATTCACATGGAGAGAAGAGGCTAGGAATAAGAAAAGTCTCATTGACTATGTTATTGTTGATAGTGATGTTTTCTCCCTGGTGCAGGACACCAGAGTGTACAGAGGATTTGAAATTGGAAGTGATCACTATTTAGTCTTGAGCAGGATAAAATTGAATTTCATATTGAAAAGAATAACATGTAAGAAAGTTTTAAAGCGAATAAAAGTTGAGCAGCTCTCAGATGTGAGCTGTAGACTAAAATACACAAAGATTATTGAAGGAAAAATGAAAGAGTTTGAGAACAGGAATCAAACCTTGGAGATTCAGTGGCAAACTCTGAAGAAAACATTGATTGATTCTGCCAGAGAGGCATGTGGTGAGGTTGTTTGTAAGGATAAAAAAAATCAGAACTCCCTGGTGGACACAGGAGGTTAAAGAGGCAGTGAAGGAAAAGAAGAAAGCATACCAAAAGTTCCTGTCAAATAAGTCCGCTTGTGCTCTTAGAGAATATAGAGACAAATGCAAGAATGCTAAACACTGTGTAAAACTAGCTAAACAAAAGTCATGGGAGGACTTTGTCAAGAATATAGAAAATAAATATCAAGAAGGTGGCAAAATATTCTGGAGGTTGTTGAAGAAGCTTCAGAATGGAGAAAAGAGTGCTATAAAAGGAATTAGAGATGATAAAGGTGACATGAAAAAGGGAGAAAAAGATATCCTTGAAGTATGGAGTAATTACTTTGAAAAACTGCTAAATGAAACAAGCAGTGATGACAGTACAGTGGTAAACACTGACCAGGCATGCAGTCAGGAATACATATCCATACTTGAAGTAGAAAAAGCCATCAAAGGCTTGAAATGTGGAAAGGCAGCAGGAGTAGATGATATTCGATCAGAAATGCTGAAGTATGGTGGTATAAGAGTCTTACAGTGGCTGCACTGCATAGTTCAGAAAGCCTGGACAGAGGGACGAATTCCCGATGATTGGAGTAGAGCTCTCATAGTACCCATATATAAAAAGGGAAATAAAACTGAATGTGAGAATTACAGAGGTATTTCCCTACTGAGTGTTCCTGGCAAGATCTATGCAAGTATACTTGAGAAACGGTTGAGAAGAATTGTGGAAGAAAAGCTTGGTGAAGAACAAGCTGGATTCAGGCCAAATAGAGGCTGCCAGGATCAGATCTTCACTTTACGACAAATAGTCGAGAAAGCATGGGAATATAACAAAGATCTGTATTTAACTTTTGTCGATCTGGAAAAGGCACATGACAAGGTGCCAAGAGAGAAGCTATTCAATACGCTGTAGTTATATGGTGTCAATGGGACATCGAACGAGGAATATACGACCTGCCTCCAACAATAGCTAACAACATACGTTTAGATGTGGCCAACATCCTAATGAAGTCCAAGCCTCCCAAACATAATATCCCACATAAGGAATTCATTGCTATAAAAGAGCTACACAACAACAGCCAGATTACCATAACAAAAGCAGACAAAGGAAATGCATCCGTGGTGATGGACACAACTGTGGTGATGTCCATGGTGATGAAAACAAAATGCACACACTATTACAAGATCAGTCAACATACAAAATTATAGATCGCAATCCCACCAACACACAAAAGAATAAGGCACGAAAATTATTGAAAAAAGTCACTTCCTGGCCCAAAGACACAGTTATCAAACTCAAACCCTTCCATGTTAAAACACCGAGGATCTATGGAGCACCAAAAATTCACAAACAAGGCACACCCCTACGCCCAATTGTGGACAGTATAAATAGTCCCACATACAAACTGGCTAGACATTTAGCGAAGCTACTAGCCACTCTCACAAACAATTCTCCCTCCTTTGTCAAAAATTCAGCACACCTAAAAAGCATCTTACAACACCTTACCCTAAAAAGCTCAGACTTAATAGTAAGCTTTGACATCACTTCACAATTCACAAATGTACCACTAATAGAAACCCTCAATCTACTGAAGTCACACTTCCCCCCTGATATATTTGAACTATTCAAATTCACAATACATGCAGAATATTTCACATGGAAAGGGAAAATATACAAACAAATTGATGGGACAGCCATGCCCCCCCCCCCCCCCAGCCAACTTTTACATAGAACACCTGGAAAAACAAGCAATCAATACAGCCACTCTCAAACCAACACTTTGGCTACGCTATGTTGATGATGTGCTTGCTATTTGGCCACATGGCCCTGAGACATTGAAAACATTCTCAGCACATTTAAATAGCCAACATCCAAAAATCCACTTTACTATGGAAATGGAAGCCAACAACTGTCTGCCCTTCCTGGACACACTCATCACACGTCTCCCAGACGGTTCCTTATCATTTTCAGTTTTTAGAAAACCCACACATACAGGCAGATACTTACACAAACAATCACACCATCATCCTTCTCAACAATATGGCATATTAAAAACGCTAACCCATAGAGCGAGAGCAATCTGTTCCAATGACAAGGCTCTTACTGCTGAACTGACTCACTTACGTCACACCTTCTTGGCCAACAGCTACAATCCACATAAAATAAACAAAATACTAAACACTCCTAAGAAACTCCTCCCACCATCCACCACAGAGAACTACAACAAAACAGTCACCATCCCTTACATTAAAGGCACATCCGAAAAGATTTCAAGAATTCTCAATAAACATAAACTACGCACTACATTCAGACCATGTAGCAAATTAGCCACCCTCATCCGCTCACCCAAGGACAGCATTCCTCCTTTATCACATCCAGGAGTCTACCAAGTACCCTGCTCATGCAATCAAGCCTACTACGGTCAAACAGGAAGAACTGTGAACATCCGCATCAGCGAACATAAAAGATACGTCCGGAATTATCATTATGGGAAGTCGGGCCTAGCAGACCATGCTCTGGATACCCCTGCACACAGGATCAACTGGAAAAACACAAAAGTACTACACAGAAACCCGTATAAATCAGAGAGATTGTTCTTAGAGGCGACAGAAGCCCTAAAACACACTCCAAATCTCAACAAATATGGCTGTATTAACTTGCCAAAGATCTGGAAGACAGTCATATTAAGAAAAAACTAGCACTTTTCTAGGACTCTAGTAATATATGATAGCTTTTTTTTTTTTTTTTTCCTTCAGATAGAGGGCGCCAAAATCAGGACTCTAGTCTTTGTGTTGCTGCTACAATTTTGTTTAAGTACACCATGTTGTTTTAGTCTCGCGTATTGTGACAAACGGTGTTTTTGTGCTCTGAAGATGCTGGTTATAACACCAGCGAAATATCAGCATCAAGTTAATAAATTAATTATTTACTTAGTTTCTGTGTTCTATTATACCGTTAAAATAATAAACAACAAATAAAATGTATGTACAAAGTTATTAGAACATAAATGAGTAAATATAACGTATGTACAAAGTTTAGTGTTCACAATGTGGCATATACATATACATAAATCCATAATCAAATATCTTTGAATAAATTAATGTTTTTTAAAGTCTAATAGCAATGTTCCATATGTCTGAGTCTGATAACATCTGGCTGAGTGTATAGGGCATAGCAGATAAGTAAAAATGTTATTTCTTTCTTGTGTGAAGCGGTCACACGCCACCAAAATATGACTAATGGTAAGAGAAGTGTTGCATTTCCCACACATGTGGGTCATCAGCCCTCAGTAAATAAGAATGTGTGAGATGACTGTGATCTATGCAGAGCTTAGCAAGAACAACTTCCTCTCTTCTGTTCCTATGTTGACTAGACTGCCAGTGCTTAATGTCAGGCTTAATCTTATGTAATTTGTTTGTTAGAGCTTCCTGCCATGAGTATTGCTATTGTGCAAATTAACTTTGATTTTATAACCTGTGTGTAATCAAGTATAAAGGACTGTTGAACAGTAGGTTGAGAAAGTATGAGCTGATCTAGCAGCTGCATCCGTGATGTCATTTCCTTTAATTCCAATGTGGTTGGGAATCCACTTCACCAAGCACTGGATGTGAATTATACACCAGAGAGGAGATAACCCGCAAAGAACTCAAATAGTCTGTATAAATTATAACTTCTGGTAGACATTTTCTTTGATATGCACAATTGCAAGCTGGATGGCATGCAATTCTGCTGTATAATTACTGCAATTGGGTGGGATCTGGTTCAAGATTGTAATGTTAAGGAACAGCAGCACAGCCAATAGAGATCTCTGATCTTGAACCATCAGTATAGATTGGAAAGAAATCAGAGTGGGCTGTTCTGTTTGCATTGAACAATTGAAGGTAGACAGATAAGATTGTATGAGACTTCTGTAGCTGACAAAGTGAGAGGTTGCAGGATGGAATGCAAGCCTGCCAGCGAGGAATGCTATTTTGTTTGATGAAAGATAATGTTGTCACAACATGGGTTTTCATGGTAGGACTGCAATGTGCAGGCCCCATATTACCCAAGCCAACATGCAGAATTGTTTTCAGTGGTGCAAAGAGCATATACAGTGGGACATGGAAGCTTGGAAAGCTGTATCATGGAGTAAATGAATCACACTCACCCTCTACCGAGGAGATGGATGGGTGTGGCAGATGCATGTGAATGTCTTACCAGAGTGCGTAACCCAAACTATGAAATTCAGAGGTGGTGTGATGGTATGGTCCTGTTTTTCCTGTTTTGGCCTTGGACCTCTGAACATTCTGAACAATGCAATGCTTCCTACTTTGTGGTGTTTCTACGGAACTGATGATTGTCTCTTTCAGCAAGATTTTCATGAAGCTGCAGCTAACAGCACAGTGGCGATGTTCATGTCCACAAACCATGCAGTTCCCACACTTGACTGGCCTCCACAGAGCCCTGATCTCAACTCTAATGAACATCTGTGGGATGAACTGGAGCATCAGGTGAGGTCAGGGATGTCCACCCCTCAACAAACCAGGACCCCATTACATGCCTACTGGAAGAATGGTCCAAAATTTCCATTAATCACTATCATATAATGGGGTCCTGGTTTTCACTGCAGTAACCTCAGCAGTCTTAGGAGATCCCACATCATATTAAGGTGGGAGATATGGCTGTTTGTTCCTCACACTATGGTGTCCATTGACTTCTTTCCAAGCAGTATATAAAGAAACACATCATTGGGATCAGTGTTTTAAATCACATTTACTGTTTTTATCTTCCTCCTCACATAAACTTGTGTCTGCTGTTAACATTTAAAACACTGCCTATGCAGTAAAAAACCATGACTAGTAACACAGAAAACAATTACAAATCTAATTCCTAAGTGATTAGTGCAAAAAACATAGGCAATGGTTTTTGATGAAATAAAGAAAAAAAATCTATTCAAAACTGCAGCAATAACTAGTAACAAGTATATACAGTCTCCTGTTATACATATGAGTGCAATGATCAGGCAGCAATACTTGTCTTTTGTCTATTATTTTTCTCCACTAAGTAGATAAAATCAGTAAATCAGTTGAAGAATTCATCTGCAGTTATAAATGAAGATTATTAAGATCATCACTGCCACTGCTATACAAAAACACGTGATCTACATAAAAAAAATATTGATAAAATATCTCATTCGTTTCTAAGTGAGTGACATTTTTGATGAAGCATGAATTGTTTGTTTTATGATGTAAAAAATAATTTTGTATACTCACTATATACTTTTTTTAGCATACTTTATTTCACCGCAGGCGAGAACAAGAAGGTTAGCCATGCCAACGAGGTTATTGTGCACATGAAGGAGGTTAACGAAAATGAATTAACCGCCAAAATAGCAAAATTGAAGCAGATCACATCAGAGAGACAATGCAGGAATTGCAAAAAGTTGAGAGACGTTTAAATGAGCACAGGGAGAAAAAGAAAATTGAACAGGAAAATAAGAAACAAAGCAAGGAAACAGGTAAGTCAAAAAATAACGAAAATCAGGTAAGCGATTGTTAGTAAAAAGAAAGAAATTATTTGGTATGGTAACTCTATAATAAAACATGCTATAGATGAGAGAGTTATAAAATCAAGTTTTCCTGGAGTGAAAATTAAAAATATAACTCAAGTAATTCAAACTTAGAAAAGAAAAGCAAATGAAATGGTAGTTGTAATAGGTACGAACGATTTAACTGGTGATAAGTTCAGTGTGAGAGAGGACATGAAAGGGTTGCTGGAAGAGCCGAGAGTGAAGAGTGAGAAAGTGAAAATCGTTAGTATTTTACCTCGCTATGACAAAAATGAATCAAAAAGAAGGGCTATGATGGCAAACGATTCAATGCGGAATGGATGTAAGTTTTTGGATGTGTGGAGTGAGTTTGAGGGAAGATTGGATTTGTATAAGAGGGATGGCCTACACCTGAATTCGTTTGGTATCAGGAGTCTGGAAAAACTATTAACTGGTATGAGACCTAACACAGAGAGAGTCAGGGAAACTAAATTATAAAGGGAGGAATGATGTGAGTGTAAGAGCGAAAATGGTATATAACTGTGTTAATGATGGGAATGGGATTTGTCATGGGAATGTTGACGAGGTGAGAATGATTTCGGGTTTGTGTTCGTCCGGTTTGGACCAATCATATGTGTGCAAAGATGTCTACGTGTGTAAAGCATTAGAGAAGAATAGAGATCTGTAAGTTGTCCAACTGGGTCAGGCAGACTGCAAACAAGAATATACTAAAGAACATGAAGGCAGATTATTATGTCTATACACGAATGCTAGGAGTATCAGAAACAAAGGGATAGAGTTTGTTGCCTTAGTCAATATGTTGCGCATCAGATTGTAGGAATTAGTGAGACCTGGCTATCAGAATATCAGGTATCAGGTATCGAGTGTCATGGGTACAGTATTTTTAGGAAGGATAGAGTGGATAGGAGAGGAGGGGGTGTGCTGCTAATGATATTGGATGACTTAAATCCAGTTAGAGTTGAGACCTATGAATGTAGTAATACTACTAACAATATTACACATAGCAGTGAGTTTGAAGCCATCTGGTGTGAGGTGGAATCTAATGAGGCAAATTACACAGTAGGGTGTTGTTACAGACCTGGTGGATCAGTTGCTAGTGATGAAGAAATGCATCACCAAATAGAAAAGGTGATAGCGAAAAGAGTAATCATAATGGGAGACTTTAATTATACAAATATTGATTGGATAGCAGTAGAATCTCATGAGAAGAATGAAAATGCATTTATTGAGCTGTTGCAGGACAACTTCCTCATGCAGCATGTGACAGAAGGAACTCGAGGTCAAAGAGTGCTAGATTTGATTATAGTGTCAGAGGGCATTTCAGTTAAAGACGTAACTATTCTGCCTCCAGTTGGTGACAGTGATCATGCGGTACTCACTTGGGAAGTGACTAAGTTTATGAATGTTCCATTCAGAAAAGGTTACATGTTGAACTACAAAGCAGGAAATTATGACCAACTGAGGAGTATACTGAGTTCAGTGGAATGGGATCGGTTGCTGGATGGAAAGGATATCGACAGTGTACGAGAAGGATTTAAACAATATTTAAATGATCCGATATCAGAATGTGTCCCGAGAGTTCAAAGAATAAACAGAGTAGGAGTCAAATGGATGTGTAATCATATTAAGCAAGAGATTCATAAGAAAAGGGCGATGTGGAAGGAATACCGTTTGCACAAGGATGACTTCTGTTATGAACATTATAAGCAGCAGGCTAGAATAGCCACAACTGTTGTACGGAAAGCAAAGTCAGATTATGAAAAGAAACTGGCTCTGCGTGCGAAAGACAACCCACAAGAATTCTATCATATGCTGCAAGTAAAAGAAAGAATGAATATGAAAGAATAACTCTTCTAAATCCAGATGGAGTGAGGGTTACTGATGGAGAAGAGGTTGTTCAATTAATGAATGCCCATTTCGTTAAAAGCTATCAACCTAGTGAATGCAACATTGAGCTCCCTGTTACCTCTTCACTAGATGAAGAAACGCAGGTGTGTGAGGCTGAGGTATTAGAGCTGTTGCACAAACTGAATAAGAATTCAGCAATAGGGAATGATGGAATACAGCATGTGTGCTAAAAGAGTGTTCAGCTGAAATGATCATTCCTTTGACCAGGATGTTTAATATGAGTCTCAGAACAGGGAAGATTCCGCAGGAAGGGAAGGAATGTATGGTAATTCCATTGAATAAGGGTGGTGCAAAGACTGATGTAGCAAACTATTGACGAATTAGTATCTCAGGAGTGGTGGTGAAGATTTTAGAAAAATTAGTTAGGGCCTGCATTCAGAAATGGGTTGACAGTGAATCTCTACTTTGCAATGAACAACATGGGTTTACTAAGGGAAGGTCATGTTTTAGCAACTTGCTCACAGTCTATGACAATGTTACCATTGAACTAGACAAGGGGAATGGATACACCATGATACTTTTGGATTTTGCTAAGGCTTTTGACAGAATACAACATGACAGACTGCTACATAAATTGGAGAAAATGGGTTTGGGTTATACAATATTAGCATGGATAAGAGGATGGCTGACTGACAGATATCAAAAAGTGGTATAAGGGGGATGTGAGTCTGCAAGGTTTAAGGTAACAAGTGGTGTACCACAAGAATCAGTGCTTGGTCCACTGTTATTCAATCTGTACATTAATGATATTGGGAAGGATTTGACAAGTGACATACAGTTATTTGCTGATGATGCAAAGATAAGCAGGGTAATCAGGAATGCTGCTGATATGCAGTCCTTGCAGAAAGATTTGAATAAGCTGGAATTGTGGGCATGGGAAAATGGGTGTCAGTTCAATGTCAGTAAATGTAAAGTCATTCACTTCGGCATGATTACCTATCCAATGTCGTATTATATTGGTGGGATTAAGCTAGAAGAAAACTGATGAGGCTAGGGATCTTGGAGTGTTAATAGATAGGAAGTTAAAGTTCAGGGGCCATGTGGCAAAGATTGCAAATACAACTCAAAAGATAATTGCAATGCTCAAACAAACGTTCACATGTAAAGATAAGGATGTTATTTTGCCTCTTTACAAGGCCTTGATAAGACCTCACTTGGACTATTGTGCACAGGTCTGGTCTCCTGGTTTCCGATGTGATTCTGAAATATTGGAGAGAGAACAAATGTGAGTGTTAAAAAAATGATACGAGGATTGTGGAATACTGATTATGAAGACAGGTTGAGAATTTGCAGACACTAGCAAAAAGGAGAAAGAGGGGAGATATGATTGAGACTTACAAACTGCTGAAAGGATCATACAAGATTTCAATTGATGGAATTTTTCAATTTATGGAAAGTGGGGAAAGGACAAGAGGGCATCCTTGGAAGCTGAGAATGAAGGCTGCCAAGATGGGTCTAAGGGCCAGATTTTTCTCTCAGAGGGTGGTGCGTGATTGGAATGGATTGACATTAGATGTTGTGAGTGCAGGCAGTGTGAATGAATTCAACAATAAGTATGATAGCTGGTGTGTGTAGTATGTGGTCTCCCTCAATGAGTCTCTGATTCCATGGAGGTCTCTCTTAATAATAATAATAATAAAGATTTCTTTTACTATATTTAATGGTTACTGCTTGAAACTAAGTTTTTTTAAATAAAACATTCATATTATCATTAAGATAATTATAGATTTTATGATAATTATTAGTCAGTAATTATAGTGTTCTTACCTGTACACACAAGAAGGAGAGAACGCACACTTCTATAATAAAAGCTGTTGAAACAATTACATCTACTGAGCGCTGAGGACCATGTTTCTAAATAATTGTCAAAAATGTGAAATGAAATTTAAATACATTGTTAAAAAGACAAATACTGATGGTTTCATTTAATATTTTAATATAACAGACTATATACGAAAAGTATACAAAATAAGAAATGTGAGAATTATCCTGAAAACAATTAATATCAGTAGTCAAGTTTCATGTGTATGTATTGGTCTGTACATATATAAAAAGTATGATATAATATTCATAATTACTTAAAACAGAGCCTGAAAAAATAATTTTTAATAAATCCTCCCCATTTTTTGTTCTTATTTTGCAACTGATATTTCTTTCATGCTAAGAGAAACATGGAAATAACAGAATATTGCATTTTCTCTTTGATAGCATGCATCACAATATTTCTACCATTCATTAAAGAAAAAATGTAATGCATATATTAGCTTATGAAGCTGAAAATTACATTATTCAGCTTTAGAGCAAAAACAAGAATCAAATCTACTCAAATGTTCTAATGAACCAAATATTCACATGCTATATACAAAATCACTCTGAAATGGACTTTAACCAATTTTCAGGACACATTTATTGTGTGTGAAATTACATATCCTCTGCTTGATCTTTTCATTCAAAAAATCACCTTTAAAGATCTCATACTGGGTCAGTTGCCTCATATCTATATCTTGGTCTTCTCTCGAATCTTCAGCCTATTCTGAATTAAAATATTTCAAGTACAGTATGTACACACACACACACACACACACACACACACACACACACACACACACACAGAAAAATGTGCCCACGTCAATGACACAGCCTCGATAATGCTCAGTAATAGCAATTACTGAGCACTAGCAAGGAACTTTAATAAAGCTTATATGTAAAAAATTACTGAAGAGTAAATATGGTAAATGTATCTACCTAATGTAAATACCTACATTACAGGAGATTTGAAGAAACAAACAAATAAACAACTAAGCACAAATATTTCAAAATTACAATGTTCAGAATTGTGTATGTTTGCAAGCTACATCATTATCATTTTCTGGCATAACTTTCATTATCAGTTACCTTTTAACAATCTTCTTCTATAATTACTTATTAATTGTTAAGTCTCTAATTTGATCAGTGCTTAATATGCTCTATTCTGAAGCAACTAATCCCATCTATATCTCATCATCATCATCATCTTCCTTATACTCTCTTTTACCTTGCGGTGTCGAGGGTCCATTGATCATCGGACCTCACTCCGTTTACAGGATAGGGTGGTCAGCCTTATGCCCCGGTGTTTCCTATGGCCTGTAGTGTTGAGTTCTCAAGGCCAGTTTGCCTGCTTTGCGGGATGAAAAACCCCAGAATAAACTGGGGAAAAAAACCCTGCTGTCCACGTCCAAGACTGGCTAACTTGGCTATGGCTGAGGAAGATCCTTCAGCTCCTCACGTCACCGATGGGAATCGAACCTAGGACACTCCTTCCCCAGGCATATGGTTGCGAAGCACATAGCCACTAGGCTAACCGCGCGGCCCATCTATATCTTTGTCTTCTAAATCTTTTGCTATCTTTTTCTGTTTCAAACACCTGTTTGCTGATCTTCTATCTCCATTCAATTTAAGTGACAATATCATACTCAAATTTGTTCTGTTTGTACATTCATGAATATTAATAATGTCAATATTTTTCCTGATGTTCTTTTATAATTCGATTCTGTTTGCTGTTGTCATCTGCTCACTCCCCAATTTCTTCAGAACTCTCATATCTGTAGTTTCCAAGTGATTGGATCAAAGAGTGAAGGAGAATTCCACTCTCATTTATATTTACAAATTTGTCTGAATATGCTGCTTTAGGTACTGCAAGTTGGTATTTTGGTAGATACCGACCATATACATTTATTCACACTGGTATGATTAATTGACTTCCTATCAGCATAATTAGGTCACTAAAAATTGTAAATAGTTTAAAAAGTTACTCTTCTATAGGTTCAATACCAAAAATGTTCAAAATATTGAGGATTGACTGACAATTTGAGATCCAGCTAACCAAACTGTATTCTTATATTGGCAAAAACTACACCTATGCATTATGATAACATAGCACTAACAGATACCATACTAGCTAGAATGTGAATGCCATTGGTTATACAAGATCTCCCTCTGTGTTTATCAGAGAAAATTAAAAGTTGGCCAATTGGAAAAACCTCAGCAGAAACTGAAGAATCAAGAATGTAAGAAGCATTAAATTAATATAAAAGAAGCAGAGCTGGTAGAGGAATTAGCATATATGAAACATGTCAATAATAACTAAGTGACTGAAATAGGTACATTACTTCTAAATAAATAAGATTTATTCAGACAGCAGTGATCAGGGAAAGAAGGAGCAACAACAGTATTTAATGCTAATGTAAAGATAAATTTTTTTAATGGGTGGTGTCAATTTCAAACAGTGACGTGGGCTAATTTCAAAATGAAAAATTAAACAATGAGACAAGCATGTCTATGTTTCAATGGAATGTTTTATTATGGAAGAAGATGAATTTGTCGAGTCATCATATATAAGGAAAAAAGCAAACTGATTCTTGTTATAGATGCAAAAAGTAGTAGGCAAAAAATCTCAGACAGAGAAATGTTTTGAGAAAATTTCAAAAAAAAAAAAAAAAAACAGCAGCACTTATAATAATAAGCATCTGTCTGATTTCTATCTGGGACATGACTTATCCATTATTAATACCATGTTCCAACATAAAAATGAGCATAAATTTATATGAAAAAAAAAAAAAAATAATAATAATGTTATTATTATAGTGATTCCTCAGACTGGTCCAAGATAATATACCAGAGGATATGAAATAAAGTAATAATGACTTAAAACAAGCATATAAAAATGAACACTCCATTGATAAGAAAAACATGTACCAATCTTGAAAATAATGAAAGTCAAATAATGCTCACCTGTGAACTATGAACTCCAATGTTCATATATTATTGGAGAAGATTAACTAATGTAATTCATAAACATGATGATTTTACTTTATGTGTAAGTTATGTAAAGACAAAACATTTAATATAAAATACCTATTTCGTGATGAGAATCTCATCACATTATCAGCAAAAGCACACGATAGAAACAGTTATATGAAGAACAGAATGACAATATACACTGCATTGTGCTCTCTTTCTATCACTTTCTGGAACTTGTGGGGAAACCGAAACATAGTAACATAGTGTTACACCCTGATAACCAAGAATGTAAAATATTTCAGTTATCATGGTGTAACAAGAAAATAAAATTATAAAGTCCTATGTAAGTTGCTAATACAAAATATTTAAAGACAGAAAATATGCTTGCATCCAAGTAAAATAATTATAGCAGAAGTTGTTTATTTAACTAAATAATAAAAAAAGGGAATCTTATTACAAAAAGAAAGGATGTGGAAAAAATAGGTTAAGTAAGACAAAGAAGATTAGTGATAAAAATTTGTATGTGAGAGGCTAGTTTAACACTTGAAAAAAGGAGATTAAAATATTCAAGTAAATTCTTAAAAGGAGATTAATTTAGTATAGAGGCTAGCTTAAAACAAATGACGATCACTCAAGGTCAATTCCCGAAGTGAAACGTCGTCACGTGAGAGTCGCATGCAAAGGAACTGTAGCATGTTTTGGGCAGATAAAAGAGACTTAAATTGGCGAGTAGGATCGAATCCAGTAGAGGGGGGGGGGGGGGGAATTGAAGAAGGTGCCGATAGGTCTATGCAGATAAAAGGGTTAGGAATCCCCCCCCCATGAGGCTTTTTTTTCCTCAGAGTTTCTTCGTGAAATTTTCGCATAGGTAACACAGTGTTTTCCTGAGTGACGGCGTAGGAGTTATCTCCATCCGACACCAAGGAAACAAAGTGTGCGGGAATTCGATTCCGTATTCCTATTGCAAGAGATGAAGAAAGCCGCATAGTTACAAGAAGGAAGAAATTGTCTATGTATTTCATCATCCAGTATGCGTAAAAAAAGGGAAAGAAAATCCACACAGAAGTCCCTGCCCTATATTATCACTATGGAACTCATCTGAAGCACATGATGAGTTCCATAGTGATAATATAGGAGATCCTATGAGTGTCCTTAATTCAAGCACGAAAGGTATAGATCGTGAAAACCAGGGTTCGTCCTAGAAAGGTACTGTAAAATTTTGTATCAATTGAAATCACACATAGTTGAGATCATTGTTAATTGCTGGACAGTTGAAGATAAACTAGAACTTTGGTACAAGTCAGAGTAGGATGAGAGTAAACTAATTTGTATTATTGATTAAGCATTCGTGTGCTAGAGATTTATGTATGCACATGGTATTTCATATGAGAGCATCTTAAAGGTCAAATGTATGTATGGGCATAGCGAAAGGATAGTTAACCTATATTGATTTGTTTTGTAAGTTGGATAAGGTAAACTGAATATAAATATAAATGTCCATGGTATTATAGTAATATAGAGCATTCTGACTAGTATAAGGTTAGATAAAGTGTAAGTTTGTTCAAGGATTATGTGTATATATTTATATGTATAAAATCTGTTATGATGGCATGATCGCAAACTCCCATATAGGAATTTGTCCTAGTCCTTTTATTTGCTTGTGTAATTTTGTAATTTTATTCTTAGTATTGAATTATGTTTTATATAATAGAAATTGAATTGTACCATGTTTAAGATTTTGAATAAACTTTTGTTCATTGATAATGCAGTTGTCTGAAATTGCTTCCTAATGCACCACCTGAAAAAACGTACAAACCTAATCATGCGGGAAATGAATGTATTAAGTTACGAGATAGAGGGTTACGACTGCATAATAAGTTCATACTCAGATATATTTTTGTGATTGCTCCTTGTTTTCGAATTATATATCTTAAACTAAATGTCCTGAAAGGTGCAGTATAATATAAATATTAGGGACACTAAGGGGAGAAAAAGCTCAAATATTTGAATTTTGTAATATCTCGTACATGGTTAAGTTTTGAATAAAGATAAGTAGAGATTCACTTGAAAGGATAAAAGAAAGTTTAATAATCGTAGGTAGGGACACAACAATAGCTATAAACAAACTATAAACATAGTCAATGGAACAAGTCTCATTACAAGGATATAAAAGCACATATTAGAGATAATTTAAAAAGAATAACTAAAATAAAAAATATTAAATTCTAATATTTGCATAAAAAATTGCATATAGAGTAAATACACAATATCAATATGAAATAATTCTGATTCGAAGATACATTGTTTGTGGTTGGTTGGCAAATTTAGTGCTCCTGTAAAATTGATGATTTTTGTATGTTTTTATTGTGTTTTCGCTTAGAAAATTAGTATATTAGTGTAGAGTTTAGTGTATTTAGTATTCATCATATATTTTTATTAAAATATTTCAATATTTAGTATATATTTAAAATGGCAACAAAAAAAAAGGGGGGGGGAAGAAATGTAATTCTAAAAAAAGCACCCCCAAGTGAGAACAAGAAGGTTAGCCCTGCTAACAAGGTTATTAGAGACATGGAGGAGGTTAATGAAAATGAATTAACCTTCAAAATAGTGAAACCAAAGCAGACCATCAGAGAGACGACGAGGGAATTGGAAAAACAGTCAAGAGGCATTTAAATGACAGAGGGAGAAAAAGAAAAATAAACAGGAAAATAAGAAACAACAAAGCAAGGAAACAGGTAAGTCAAGAAATAATGGAAATCAGGTTGACATTGATAGTAAAAATAAAGAAGTTAATTGTATGGTGACTATAATAAAACATGCTATAGATGAGCAAGTTATAAATTCGAGTTTTCCTGGAGTGAAAATTATGAATATATTCAAAAACAGAAAAGAAAAGTAAACAAAATCATAGTTTAGTAGGTACTAATGACTTAACTGGTGATAAGTTCAGTATGAGAGAGGACATGAAAGGGTTGTTGGAAGAGGCAAGAGTGAGAAAGTGAAAATCTTCAGTATTTTACCTCGCTATGATAAAAATGAATAAAGAAGAAGGGCTTTGATGGCAAACGATTCGATGCATAGGCTGTATAAAAGGAATGGATGTGAGTTTTTGGAAGTGTGGAGTGAGTTTGAGGGAAGATTGGATTTGTATAGGAGGGATGGCCTACACCTGAATAATGCGTTTGGTATCAGGAGTTTAGAAAAACTAATAACTGGTATGAGACTTAACACAGAGAGGCAGGGAAACTAAATTATTATTATTATTACGGGCAACTCCAGGGAGTCCTAAGACTCATTGAGGGAGGCCCAAAATCATGTTCATCAGAACTATTTGACATTCATACAGTATCTATCATACCTTGCCTTAAACTCATTCACTGTCACAGCATCCACCACAGACTCTGGCAGCCCATTCCACTCATTCATCACTCTAAAAGTAAAACCCAGCTCTAACACCCTTACTAACCACACTTTTGTCCAGCTTCCATGGATGTCCCCTAGTCCTCCCACAACCAGCCCTGTTCTCAAAAATATCTTCTGAATTAATTTTATAGAAACCCTTCAGTAATTTGAATGTCTCAATCATATCTCCCCTCCTCTGCCTATCAACCAATTTTTGCAACCCACAAATCCTCAACCTGTTCTCATAAGGTTCATTCCACAGACCTGCTATCATCTTGGTCACTCGCCTCTGGATCCTCTCAACCTCCTTCCCATCAAGAAGAAACCTAGGTGACCAAATCTGGGCACAGTAGTCGAGATGGGGTCTTATCAAGGCTTAATACAGAGGAACGATAACCTGCTTGTCATTGTATTCTTCAGCAACCAAGTCATTTGATGAGCTGATTTGGCCACTTTTGCAATGTGCCCCATAAACTTCAGCTTCTTATCCACCAACACTCCTAAATCTCGTGCCTCATCAATTTCCTCGAGTAGAGTTCCACCAATGTAGTAAACTGCTGCTAATCATTTCACCCCAAAATGTATAATCTTACATTTTGCCACATTAAATTGACATCCATTCTCCTTAGCCCAGACCTCCAATCTATTCAAATCATCCTGCAAAATTTAGACATCATCTGCATTCACTATTGCCCTACCCAACTTTGCATCATCCCCAAACAAATGAACTGTTCCTCTCAGATCCTTTCCTATATCATTAATGAACAAATTAAACAGCAATGGTCCAAGAACAGATTCTTGAGGCACACCACTAGTCACAGACTGTCTTGTGGACTCTACTCTCTGATAAACCACTCTCTGATATCTCTCCGTCAACCACCCTCCTATCCATCTCACCAACCCTATATCCATACCCATATGCTGCAATTTACTGATTAGAATTCCATGTGGTATCCCGTCAAAGACCTTGGCAAGGTCCAGTAGAATCACTGTAAACCCATTACCCTTATCCAGTTCAGCCGTCACCGTGTTATAATACGTGAGCAAGTTACTGAGGCATGACCTACCCTTCACAAAACCATGCTGTCTCCGATACAGTATCCCATTTTCATCTATCTAATCTTGTATTTTCCTCTTGACTATTTTCTCCAAGACCTTGATAATGATTCCTGTTATGCTGACTGGCTGGTAATTTTCAACAGCAGCCTTGGAACTACCTTTATGCAGCGGAACTATTTTCCCCTCTTTCCACCCCCTTGGGACTGACCCAGACCCGAGGCTCAAATTAAACAAAATGGTCAAGGGCACTGACAATTCTTTAGCCACTTCATGTACAACACGAGCTGGTATACCATCCAATCCCACAGATGTATTGACATTGAGATTCTGTAATAGACTATTTACCTCTACTTCATTCATCACAATTCCAGTATAAGCTGTTGGTTCTTCCATTCCTGCAATGTCACCACCTGGATGATATACTCTTGCAAAGTGCTCGCTCAGTAATTCCACTATATCAACTGATTCAGTTACCTCCCTACCCTCGGCATTTTTTAAAATCATTCTGCCATGAACATTTTTCCTTTTACTTGCAACATATTGAAAAAACTGTTTGGGATTCTCTTTAGCCTGCATGGCCAATTTTCTTTCGTAATCCACTTTTCCTTTTCTTACCACCCTTGTTACCTTCCTGGCCTGAGCTTTATACTGTTCCTGCACCTGCTGGTCACCTTTCTCGTTAAATTCCCTCCACAATTGTTTCTTTTTTTGTAGCTCAAGCTTAATAGTGTTATTCATCCATTTAACCCCTACTTGATTTATTATTCGGACTCTTGGTATACAGTCAACCCTTTGCCTCCTGCAAACACTTCTTAACTACTTCCCATGCACTATCAACATCCAGCCCTTGCAGTTTTACATGCCATGGCACTGAGCCAAGCACACTCCTAAGCTTGTCATACAGCCCAGTAATTCCACATGTACCCTGTCTTAATTGTAAATTCCACTCCTTTAGCCACCTCCCAAGTCATGACCTTGCTCACCAATTTGTGGCAACATGGTCATGTTCGTTACAGCCACATTCTCAGATGCAATTACTAGGTCAAGCACTCTCTTCCCCCTAGTCACAGATAGTTGTCCCTTAATAACCGCATAAAATCCAATTCCTTCCTCCCATTATAAAGGGAGGAATGGTGTGAATGTGAGGGTAAGAGCAACAATGTAAGAGGAATATGCTGTAAGAGGAACAAATGGTGAACTTATAAAAAAATAGAGATGCAATAATCAAAAGAATTTAGGAATTTTATACTGAACTCTACGAAGACAAAGACATCCATGAATCATCTATGGATAACTCAAATAAGGAAGAATACGATGCCCCTGAGATCTTACAAGGCGAAGTGGAAATGGCACTGCGGAAAATGAAGAATGGAAAAGCCCCAGGAGAAAATGGAATTATGGTAGACTTCTTAAAACTGGCAGGAAGCCCTGTCATCAAACAGCTGACTAAACTCTAATAAATGCCTAAAACACAAAAAAATTCCAAAAAATTGGAACAATTTACTTCTAATGTTAATTTTTAAAAAGGGGAATAAGGAAGAAATTAAAACATATTTACAATAATGCAACTTCTGTAATTAAATTACATAAAAACAGTGAAAAGTTTCTAATACAAAAAACAAACAAAAAGGCATCCGGCAAGGCAACACCATATCTCCCAAATTATTCACAGCTGCACTAGAGGAAGTCTTTAGAATTCTTGATTGGGAAACAAAAGGAATAAACATAAATGGAGAAAGGCTGCATCAATCTAAAATTTGCAGATGATGTCCTAATAACAGATAATCTTGAAGATCTGGAAGAAAGGCTAAATCAGCTAAATGAAGCCTCCAGAGTAATTGGATTAAAACTAAATAGAGAAAAAAAAAAAATAATGATGAATAAATACATAAACCATAAAACTCTCAGAGTTGAAAACCATGAAATAGAACAAGTTGCTTCATATGCATATTTGGGCCAGCTGTTATCCTTTGAGGATTGCCAAGGAAAAGAGATTTAATGAAGAATTCACCTTGGATGGATGGCTTATGGGAAAATGAGAGATATTGAGAAGTGACATCCCTATGAGTCTAAAAAGAAAAACTTTCGACCAGTGCATAATTCCTGTCCTAACATACGGAGGAGAAACAAACTTTAACAGAAGCCGTAAACACAAAGCTGAGAACAACACAACATCGCATGGAGAGAAGTATGCTAAAAATAACATTAAGAGATAGGAAGACAAATACCTGGATAAGATCTCAAACAGGCGTCATGGATATTGTAAAACTGTAATACATTCAACAGACTAAATGGAGATGGGCTGGCCATATTGCTAGATGCAGTGACAGGAGATGGACTAGAAAAACAACAGAGTGGAGACCAGTGGATGGAGCAAGACAAAGAGGAAGACTGAGAAGAAGGTGGAGGAATGAACTGGAACAAATTGCAGGAGTGAGGCAGAAAACCGAGTAGTCTGGAAAACCATGGGGAAGACCTTCATCCAGCAGTGGACATAACCAAAAGGTTGAAGAAGAAGAATGATGGGAATGGGCTTTGTCATAGAAATGTTGGCGAGGAGAGAATGATTTCGGCTTTGTGTTTGTTGGGTTCGGACCTATCAAACGTGTGCAAAGATGTCTATATGTGTAAAAGCATCAGAGAAGAACAGAGATCTGTAAGCTGTCCAACTGTGTCAGGCAGAATGCAGACAAGAGTATACAAAAGAACAAACAGGCAGATTATTATGTCTGTACATGAATGCTAGGAGTATCAGAAACAAAGGGATAAAGTTTGTTGTCTTAGTTAGTGAGACCTGGCTATCAGAATCAGACCTATTAACTGGTATCGAGTGTCAAGGGTACAGTATTTTTAGGAAGGATAGAGAAGATAGATAGAAGGATAGAGAAGAGAAGAGGGGCATGCTGCTAATGATATCGGAGGAATTGAATCCAGTTAGAGTTGAGATTTATGACTGTAGTACTACAACTACTAACAATATGCTGTTACAAACCTGGTGGATCGGTTGCTAGTGATAAAGAAATGCATGAAAAAATAGAAAAGATAAGTGCAAAAAGAGCTGCCATTCCTTTGACCAGGCTGCTCAATATGAGTCTTAGAACAGGGAAGATTCTGCAAGAATGGAAGGAATGTATGGTAATTCCATTGCACAAGGGTGGTGCAAAGACTGATGTATCCAAAAATTAGTATCTCAGGAGTGGTGGTGAAGATTTTGGAAATATTGGTTAGGGCTCGCATTCCGAAATGGATTGACATTGAATCTCTACTTTGCAATGAACAACATGGGTTTATTAAGGGAAGGTCATGTTTTACCAAGTTGCTCACATTCTATAACAATGTTACCATTGAACTAGACAAGGGGAATGGGCACATCATGATACTTTTGGATTTTGCTAAGGTTTTTGACAGAATACCGCATAGTAGACTGTTGCATAAATTATAGAAAATGAGTTTGGGTTATAGAATATTAGCATGGATAAGAGATGGCTGACTGACAGATATCAAAAAGTGGTATACGGGGGGATGCGAGTCTGCAAGATTTAAGGTAACGAGTGGTGTAACACAAGGATCAGTGCTTGATCCACTGTTATTCAATCTGTACATTAATGATATTGGGAAAGATTTGACAAGCGACACACAACTATTTGCTGATGATATGCAGTACTTGCAAAATAATTTGAATAGGCTGCAAATTGTGGGCATGGGAAAATGGGTGTCAGTTCAATGTCAGTAAATGTAAAGTCATTCACTTGGCAGGATTAGATATCCAATGTCATATTACATTGGTGGGATTAGGCTAGAAGAAACGGATGAGGCTAAGGATCTTGGAGTGTTAATAGACAGGAAGTTGAAGTTTAAGGGACAGGTAGCAAAGATTGCAAATACAACTCAAAAGATAATCGCATTGCTGAAACGAAAATTGACATGTAAAGATAAGGATGTATTTTGCATCATTACGAGGCTTTGATAAGACCTAACTTGGACTATTATGTGGAGGTCTGGTCTCCGTCGTGATTCTGATGTATTGGAGAGTACAAAGGAGAGTGTTAAAAAGGATATCAGGATTGTGGAATACTGATTATGAAGACAGATTGGGAATTTGTAGCCTATAGACACTAGCAAACAGGAGAAAGAGGAATGATGTGATTGAGACTTACAAACTAATGAAAGGGTCATACAGGATTTCAGTTGATGGAATTTTTCAGTTTATGGAGGGCGGGGAAAGGATGAGAGGGCATCCTTGGAAGCTGAGAATGAAGGATTTTTCTTAGATTTTTTCTCTCCGAGGGTGGTGCGTGATTGCAATGAATTGCCATTGGATGTTGAGTGCAAGCAGTGTGAATGAATTCAAGAATAAGTATGATAGCTGGTGTGGGTAGTATGTGGACTCCCTCAATGAGTCTGACTCCCTGGAGGTCTCTCTTAATAATAATAATAATAAATGCAGTCCAACTTGGTTATAATGAGCATCACAACACCGACAAAATTTCCTCATTATAACCATTACTCACTGTATCAGAGAGCTTATGAGAATACAATCCTTGGCATTGGAGATGCCTTAGCTTGCACTACTTAAAAGGACACGGCTGCTGCTCAAGCATCCATAAATTCACCATTTATTAGGGTATTTGATAAAGGCTTCACTGACCTGACAGTTGTTTCAAACTGGATGGTTCTCTTTAGAGACCAGGCAGAAACCTTAAGAGACCAAAAAACTCTCATTTAATACTAAAGCAATCCAGTGTCAGAGAAATGTATTTTCCATAAGTGAACTGTCGATCAGTGAGTAAAAGTATGGAAACTTAAGTAGCAGTTGTATCCTTTTAAGAAGTGCAAGCTAAGGCAACTCTGATGACAAGGATTGTATTCTCATAAGCTCTATGGTCAAATTACAAAACATTCATAGTTTCTATACATTCAGCTTTGAAATAATGTTGGATCTTCAATATCCACTATGTCGCTGAAATGAAGTCATATGGATCTTTATTATTATTAAAACCATACACTTAATACTGAACACAGTTTATTTCTTCTTCTTCTTCTTCCTGCTATCATGAATCCAGGCCAGGTGGCCTGTTTGGGTCTCAGTGCAACATTTCATCAGTCTGCCTCTGTTTCCATGATCTTTTGGTTTGTAGTTCATCATCTTGGATACTCTATCATATTCAATTTGTTCTATATACGTTTTCCATTTGGTTCTGTTTTTTCTATGATTTCCATTTCTCATGTTTGGTTTAGTTCTTTTAGTATGTCTCAATTTCTCTTTTTATCTAATCTTGTATAACCTGCTGTTCTTCTCATACACCCTCTGTCCAAAAAGAAACCAAATTTTTAATAGAAAATAAAATACAGGCCAATTATAATTATTCAAATCATTTATTTCAATCAATATATACTCTACCTCAGCTTCGATACAGCATTTTGCATGGTCAATTAATTCGTTAAATGAGTTTTTTATATCAGTTTTTGGGATACTGTTGCGGGTCATGGTTACTGGCACTTGAACGTTTTCAATGGTGTTGTATCGCTTTCCTTTCATCGACAAATGAAGTCGGGAGAAGAGAAAGAAGTCACAGGGTGCTAAATCAGGTGAAAACGGTGAGTGATCCAATACACAAACTTGGTTTTTGCTCAAAAACTGTCTCACTTTGAACGATGAGATGTGCATTATCGTGCAAAAGTGACCAGCTGCCTGCATCACAATATTCATGCCATGCCATACGCGACGAATTCTCGCTATCAATCGTTTTATCTCGAAATCAAAATTTCGAGATAAAACTCACCATTGACCGCTTGGCCAGGTGGAATGAATTCTTCGTGGATAATGGAATCGTAGAAACAAATCAGCAGTGTCTTTACTTTTGACTTCTCTAAGCAACTTTTTTCCAGATGCCCTTCTTCTGGTGGTCTCCACCCAGAACTCTGGTGCTTTGTTTTGGGCTCATACTCAAAATGCCACGTTTCGTCACCAGCAACGATCCTTTCAAGGAAGTTTGAGTCCTTACAAGCAGCTTTAATGAGGTCCCTGCAGTGTTCAATTTGATACATTTTTTGGTCGTCGGTCAACTTGTGGGGAACAAGTCGCAAATTCAATTTACAAAGGCCCAAACTCTCGGTATGCACAGTTGATTTTGGAATCCCAATTCATCTTCAATTAATCTCATGGACAATTTCGAGTTTTCTTTGATGAAATCATGCACTTTCTGGATGTTAACTTCACTCAGTCCAGTTTTTGGACGACTTGGCTTTTTGTCGTCCTCAAGCGTCTCATGACCACTTTGAAATCGCTTAAACCATTCATAAACTGGAGTATGGGATAATCATTCATCACCGTATGCTTTTTGAAGCATTTGATGTGTTTCGGTAAAACTTTTACTAAGTTTAACACAAAAGTCAATCGCAGCTCTCTGTTTGAAACTCATTTTCCGACCGTTCGTCAAAACACACTGTCACTCTTGGCACTATAACTCGGCTTCTAATGAAACAAATATCATAAACAGCTGACACAACACTAATGACGGTTGCTGCTTTTGACAACAAAAAGATACAACAGGTGGTGCCACTAGTTTCTTTTATTTTTGAAAAGTTAGGTTTCTTTTTAGACAGAGGGTATATATTTCATTTCTGCTGCTTTTCATATTGTTTTCTCTTAATGACCATGCTTCACTGCCGTATAATAGTGTTGGTTCTAATAAAATATTATACATTCTTAGTCTTCTTTTTTTGGTAACTATTGCTGGCCTTAATATTTTGTTTATTATTCTATTTACTTTGTTGATTCTGTTAGAAATATCTAAATCTTCACTGTAACTTAATTTACAATGGGGGTGGGTTACCCAAAAATAACTAGAAATAATTTTTTATTAAAGTTTATAACACTACATTCTAGTCATCTTCAAAGTACTCTCTATGCGAGTCAATGTACTTGACTCACATTGTCCTAATGTTTTTTCCACTGCTGGAAACAGTTCTGGAACTGTTTTACTGGAATACTGTTTATGGCCTCCAGCAACTTTTCTTTAACTTCGTCTACATCAATGAATCGCTACCCTTTCATGGTTTTCTTTATCTGTGAGAATAAGTCACATGAAAAGATAAAGAGAGATTGAGCAAGTAGGGAGGGTGGGAACAACCGGCATGTTGTTCTTCATCAAGAACTGTTGGACAGACAAGGCTGTGTGGACTGGGGCATTGTCATGGTGCAGCAACCAATCTCCACTACTCCACGTTTCTGGCCGCTTTTGCCACACACTATCACACAGTCTTCTCAAAATGTTGAGATAAAAAAATGTTGGTTCACTATCTTTCCAGGAGAAACAAATTCTTGGTGTATAATTCCATTCACATTAAAAAAAAAAAATCAACGTTGTCTTGACATTTGATTGAACTCGATGTGACTTCTTGGGTCTCAGTGAATTTACATGTTTCCACTGGCTTGATACTTGTTTTGTTTTTGATCATAACCATAGCACCAAGATTCATTCCAGGTCACAACTTTTGAAAGAAAGTTCTGGTCATTAAGAACTTGCTCCCTTAAGTTGCAGCAACATTCACACCATTTTTTTTTTTTTTTTTTTTTTTTTTTTTTATCCTCTATAAGCAAATGGGGCACAAATTTAGTGGACACGCATTTCATTTGTAAATCTTCTGTTAACATTTGCTGGCATGAACCCCCATGACAAATTTGTCTCTTCAGAAATTTGCTCAATGGTCTTTCGATGATCTTCATTGACTGCCTGGCAAACCTTTTCAATGTTTTCATCATTTCACCGACCTGCTTGTCAAAGGTCAGTCAGATCATAGTTGGGCTTCAACTGACACATCCCCATTTATGAAATGGGAAAACCACTCGTAAACCTGTGTTTTACCTAAAGCATTTTCCTTAAAAGTTTGCTGTAGTATAACAATAGTTTCAGCTGCAGTTTTACCCAAAAGAAAATTTTGTTTTCTTTTGGGTAAAAACTGCTTGTAAGCACTAACAAAACAAATAAACAAACAGCCAGAATAACGAACCAGTTTGCACAGGATGATGCCACTTGCCAGACTGATGCAGAAAACTGCACGCTCACGATGCCTAGTGGCATCACCCATAACTAGAAAATGTGTGCACACTTTTCAGATTCCGGCCATTTTTGGTTACCCACTTGTATAGTCCAAATAAAATTATTGACTTGATCAATATTTTATTGTCTAATACTATTTTAGTTCAAATGGGCATTTTTTCTTTTGGCTGCCATAATTTTAGATTTTTTTCTTGAGAGACTGAAATATTATATTGTTTTATTATTAAATTCAGTTTATATGTAGCTTTTTGTAGAGTGCCCTAAGTTGTTCCATTTGTTCACTTGGTCATCTGAAAAGAGTAAGATGTCTAAGATAAAATGATTTTCTATATAAATTCCTTCTTTGTTGGTTAAACCTTAATTCTATGATTATTTCATGCATATATATTCTAAATAATAGTGGAGAAAGAAGGCATCCCTGTCTAAGACCTCCTGTTACAACTGTTTTGGTTCTGTTCTCACCTCTTTTTATGCTTATTACTTTTTTCTCATATAAGCTGTGGAGTAGGTTTAATAAATTTATAGGCAAGTGGTTTTTTAGTATATCAAAGAGTTTATATATCTGTATATCTTGTCAAAAGCTTTTTTATAATCTTTGACTGTAAGATGCATTTCTAAGCTTAATTCTCTTCTTTCCTCAATTAGTAGTTTGAGGCTGTATATAGGATCTTCCTTTTCTAAAACCATTATATTTTTCATTTAAAATTATTTCTAGTATAGGGTTGATTCTGTTCTTCAGTATTTTGACATATATTTATAACACCTGGGTTTAAAGATGGGAATGGTTCCAGTTATTGGGCATTCTTCCAGTGTCGTATATCTTGTTTATTAAAGTAAGAAATCATTAGTGAAATTTATTTCCTGCATGTTTTGTAAGTTATTTGGGATTTTATCTTCTGGTGTTTTTCCCTTTCTTTTAATGCTTCATTTAATTCTTCTGAGGTAGTTATTTGAGAGACTATTATCAGTAGTTATATTTTCTAAAAATCTTTTAAATAATAATTCTGACTGTAAATACTTTCCTAGAGTTCATAATAATAACCTATCCACTGCTGGTCATCTATCTCTCCAATACATATTGTTTCTTTCTGTAAGAACTTCATTCCTTTCAGATTTTGAGTAGCAAAAAAGTCTGTGAAAAAAGTCTTACAATCTCTTCTTTTTTTGCTGATGATCAGCTGATCCTCATACACAGAACAAGGAGGATGTAGAATACCAGGTGAGAAAACTGGATATACACACTAAGGCCTGAAAAATCTGTTAAAAAACCAAAGATCTAGTAGATGGAGGTGACAATGCAACAGATCTTGAGCTGGAGGTGGGAACCATAAAATGAAAGAAATGGCTGAAATGCCTACAAGCATCTGGGATCCAAGATGGATAAATCTGGCCAGTGTGAAGTAGATATAACATTTCCAACAGGACAGGCATAAGCAGCTCTTAACACCATAAAATACCATTCATAATCGATGCATCTGTCGACTCCATGGAGGGTGTAATAATAATAATCATGTGATTAGATAGAGTATAATGACCTATGGTTGTAAGTTGGATCCTCACTAATAGCCACAGAAAAATAGAACTTGTGGAGATGGATTACTTAAGACAAAGTATGTAAGTCGATCATGTTTCATCTGAGAAATGCATATGAAAAAGACATGAAAATTGAACAGCCTGTCGCAGAGAGAATGGAGGCATATGCTTTGAAATGGTATGGACATGTCCAGAAAAGGAGAGAAGAATGATGACCATTAAGAATTATAAATTGTTCATCCACTGGAAGGAGGAAAAGAGGAAGACCAAGGGTTATATGGAGAGAGTCAACTGTGAGAGTATGGAACAAGGAAGCTTATAAGATGAGGACTAGAAAAATCATAGAGAATGAAATCCGAGAACAGGCAGCTGCTGACATGTTTAAAAGCCTGCAAAAACTAAACCATCACACATAGAATTTGAATATCGATCAGCAACAGAGACTGCTCTATGGCTGACGTATAAATTATATATAAATTATATATATGAGCAACCAATCAGTCAGCATCTAACCTAACAACACAAGAAAAAACTAGTTATTGCTTTGAGGAGGGGGGTGAAGAGATTAAATCAAACATACAAATTACACAAAAAGTCACCTTTGTTCTTTTGCCCCCAAACAGAAACATTTATCGACAATCATTCTGTGATGGAATTCAAACCAACAACCTTATTAGCAGTATAACAGTTTTTTTTTTTTTTTGTTTGTTGTTTTTTAAACCAACATCTTCAATGAAGCACTAGAAAAGAAAACACATGCTCATAAGCACTCATGCAATGTTACTTAATAAAAGGGCAGCTAAAACAGCAGCAAAATAATCAAAATTTTATGATTAGCTGAAATATTCATTCCCTATTATAGATTTAATTATATAGAACTATATTAATTATTATACAGAAATATACACAACTAGGATACAGAAATATGAAATTTCTTACCTTTAGATATGAACGAACAGATAACCATGTCTTGATATTCCTAACTTTGTTAAGACGAAAATGGGGCAAATCAGATCTGCGAGCACGGCGAGATGATGTCAGATGACAGAAATGCTTAGCATACAGAAACCGCTAAAGAAAATATTAATGACTTCAAATTAATAAGACAAAATTATACATCATCATCATCATCAAATTCTTGCCATGTACCCTCAAGGGGGTGTACAGGATATGATAGTACTAGATGAAAAAATTACATCATTAGTAACATCCTATCCACAATTTTCCTCCAAATCAGTCTGTTTATTGTCAAGACTCCAACATTATGAGATCTTATATTTCTATCGTCTAAGGCACTTTGTACCGTATCAATCCACCTATATCTTGCTCTTCCTCTGGGTCATTTTGCTGCCAACCTGGCAGAGAACACTTGTTTTGCTAATCTTTCTTCGCCCATTCTGTTTAAGTGACCATACCGCCTGAGATTAGCTCTGCTAATGCATTCCTGGATGCTGACAATGTCAAGTTCTTTCCTAATATCCTCCTTTTTAATATGATATTGCCATTGATGCCGTCTGTTCACGCCTATAATCTTTCTCAGGACTCTCATATCTGTGGTCTCTAGTCTTTGCTCAAGTGTTTTACATCTGACCCAGCTCTCAGATCCATAAGTTAAAATTAGTTTGAACACTGTTCTTGTATACAGCTAATTTAGTGTTCCGACTAATTTCTCTCTTATTCCATATGAATTTATTCAATTGACTTCCCACCATACCAGCTTTGCTGATTCTGTTGTCTATTTCTATATTTAATTTACCATCTTCACTAAAAATCGTGACTAAGTCGCTGAAATGTTTTACTTGTTCCACAGGTTCTCCATTCACAACACAGTTGACATTTTCAATGATTCTGCCATTTTCATTATCTTTGTCTTGTTATTGCTGACCTTCACATCATATCTATTACAACAGTTATTCAATTTAGTCAGAGAATCTTGCAGACTTGTAGCGGATTATTTTAGTATTAATTAAGTATACACCATCCGCATAAAGCAAAGAGCTGACATTAGCATCTCTAATTTTGATATCATGTTTAATACCACTTTCCTTCATAATGCGATTGATATAGAAAATGAATAACAGAGGGGATAATGTACATCCTTGTCTCACACCAGATTTAACATTAAACCATTTTTCTGTACTTCCTTCAATTTTAACTGCTGACTTAGAACTCAAACAAAGACTAAGTATTGCTTGATATAATGCCCCATTGACACCATATAACTGTAGCATGTTGAATAGCTTCTCTCTTGGCACCTTCTCATATGCATTTTCCAAATCAACAAAACTTAAATACAGATCTTTGTTATATTCCCATGCCTTCTCAACTATTTGTCGTAAAGTGAAGATCTGATCCTGACAGCCTCTATTTGGCCTGAATCTAGCTTGTTCTTCACCAAGCTTTTCTTCCACAATTCTTCTCAACCGTCTCTCAAGTATACTTGCATAGATTTTGCCAGGAACACTCAGTAGGGAAATAACTCTGTAATTCTCACATTCAGTTTTATTTTCCTTTTTATATATGGGTACTATGAGAGCTCTACTCCGATCATCAGGAATTCGTTCCTCTGTCCAGGCTTTCTGAACTATGCAGTGCAGCCACTGTAAGACTTTTATACCACCATACTTCAGCATTTCTAGTCGAATATTATCTACTCCTGCTGCCTTTCCACATTTCAAGCCTTTGATGGCTTTTTCTACTTCAAGTATGGATATGTATTCCTGACTGCATGCCTGGTCAGTGTTTTTTGCCACTGTGCAGTCATCTTTTCCTGTTTTCATGTCACCTTTATCATCTCTAACTCCTTTTACAGCACTCTTTCCTCCATTCGTCAGCTTCTTCAACAACCTCCAGAATATTTTGCCACCCTTCTTGATATTTGTTTTCTATATTCTTGCCAAAGTCCTCCCATGACTTTTGTTTAGCTAGTTTTATGCAGTGTTTAGCATTCTTGCACTCGTCTCTGTATTCTCTAAGAGCACAAGCTGACTTATTTGCCAGGAACTTTTGATATGCTTTCTTCTTTTTCTTCACTGCCTCTTTAACTTCCTGTGTCCACCATGGAGTTCAAATTTTTCTATCCTTGCAGACAACTTCACCACATGCCTCTCTAGCTGAATCAATCAGGGCTTTTTTCAAGGCTTGCCAGTGAATCTCCAAGGTTTGATTCCTGTTCTCAAACTCTTTCATTTTCTTTTCAATAATCTTTGTGTATTTTAGTCCACAGTTCACATCTGAGAGCTGCTCAACTTTTATTCGCTTTATAACTTTCTTACATGTTATTCTTTTCAATATGAAATTCAATTTTATCCTGCTCAAGACCAAATAGTGATCACTCCCAATTTCAAATCCTGTGTACACCCTGGTGTCCTGCACCAGGGAGAAAATATCACTATCAACAATAATATAATCAATGAGACTTTTCTTATTCCTTGCCTTTTCTCTCCATGTGAATTTGTGCACATTTTTATGATGGAACATGGTGTTAGTAATAACAAGTCCATGTCCTGAGGAGAAATCCAAGAGATATTTGCCATTATTATTAGCTTTGCTCTTTTCTCCAAATTTTCCCAAAATATTTTTGTATGTCTCACAATCATTTCCTACTCTGCTATTTAGATCCCTAACAAGGACCAACTTTTCCTTTTTCATTGTGTCAGTTGCTTTTTCTAAGGCCTCAAAAAAAAATTCCTCCACTTCTAACTTAGTAGAATGAGATAAATTGGGTTCTAAGGTATATAATGCATATGCAAACAGTATCCTAAATCAAACAGGATGGGAACCATAAAATCAGTGAATGCTTTCAAGCATATGAACTCTATGATGGACAAATCTGACCAGTGTGAAGTAGACAGCATTTTGAACAGTACAGACACAATCATGGATCAGAACCCTGAATGTTATGGAGTCATTATATCTCACAGAAAACGAAGAAGATAATGACCTATGAATGTGAAGCAATAAAAATTTAATACATTAAAGAATTGAGCTCCTTAAATCAGTCAGTAATGACAATGCCCTTTGATTGCAAAGATCTGGGTGTGAATCCCATCTAGGATGAGAAGGATCTTTATAAGAGGTTTTCTACTGAAGGTAAATTTAGATGATCTCATATGGAAGTGGCAAGATTTTTACTCATGGAAACTCAGGTTTTTCATCCAACAAAACAGACAAACCAGCCAAAAGAACACATGTAATTAATAGATATCATGACATTTTAATTTTATTTCTAAAAGGGACCATATTTTGATATTTTATTAATTCTTTTTTTTTTTTTTATTAAGAGTTTTACTGACTTCAGATCATCATTTGGTTTCTTAGAATCACACATATTAGTTTTCCACATATGGATATGAAATAGTGATAAAAGTTTTCCTTGTTTAAATTTAAGTGATGGTTATACATATTAATGTTATGTAATGGCTTATTACATAACAGATTAAAAAAATTCAATACTTTGATACATTATTTCACCTACAGTAACTGAGGCATTTCATTTTCAAGGATAAAGATAATAAAAGTACAGTAAAATTATTAAGAACACAGAATTCCATATAATTATTCAAATATTTTGACTATGCACTTTGGGTACTGTCAAAGATGGCTTAGCATTTTTGTTTTTTTTATAGAGATGACAGTCTTCCAAATATTTGGAAGTTATTCATATCCATATTTATTTTCATTAGGAGTGTTCTGCAGAGAATAAGCAAATTCTCAGAATAGAATAACCAGTTAGTTTTGAAGAAGAGTATTTAATTGTAAATTTTTCTCTGTTTGCTGACTTGGTTGAAGGGAGTGGTTAATGTATCCACTCTCCAACAAACAGGCTACAGGTTCAAATCTCACCATAGGCAAATATGTTTGTGATTGTCTTTAAGTGGGAGATTAATTTAATAACCTGGTGTGAGCCCACTACCTCATTTATTAGAAGCCTGAAGTAGCTTGAAAAAGATCCATGTTTACTTTCTAAAGCAGGTTTCTGGCCTAGTAAAAAACAAATGCAAAAATATATATAAAGGTAGTCCTTGACTGACGACAGGATTATGTTCCAACCTCTCCGTCATAAGTCGATTCTGATGCAAGTTGAGGACTTTTTAATTCTTGATTTGTTTGATTTCTGTTATAATATTTTCATAAATTAGGTTTCTATATAACTTAAAATGATGAAAAATGTAGAAACTTACATAAACATTTATAAATTATTTATTAGCACATACAAATACATAAATACAAAATTAAGAAAGAAAAATTTAAGAAAAAAATACATAAACACATATCAAAAATGGTACACTTACTTTAATTTGAAATTCCTTTAAATATTAGTTAACATAAACAAAAAAACTTATTAACAGTATCTTTAATTAAACAGGTGAGTAATTGTCACTTATTTGGACGATATGGTTATTTCTTGCGATCGGGAGTATCTTTCTTAATCAGAAAATTGGTTAATGTTGTCTGTTGGGTTTTTTCTTCATATTTTGCGATAACATCTGCCTGCTTCTTGAATTTGCTTTCTGACTTTGGCAAAGCGATCAGTGTCTTCAACCATATTTTCGAGTAGCTGAAGTCCTTGATTTAGTTTAGAAAATACTCCAGCTAATCCTTTTACAGTAAATTTTTTAACGATTTCTCTTCTTCATCTTCCTTGTTATTCCTTTCTTCTTCTTCTACAACGCTTTCATTTTGGAAAATCAAGTCTTGATCAGTCAGTTCACTTTCTTCATGATCTGCTAATTCTTCTATATCGGTAATATTGATTCCTAAATCCAGTTTTCTTGCAATTTCAACGATTTCTTCACCAATTTGTTCTAACATACTATGCTCATTGTACTCTTTGAGTGTCTCCTGCAGTTACTACTGCAGGAGACACTCGAAGTATCGCAAACATTGTTCCGATACTTCCGTCCATGAAGTTCCAATGTTCTGGATATATTGGTTAATATCGTAATTTTTCCAAAAATCACATAATGTTATAGCATCGTTGTCCATTGCTGTTATTGTTTGAGAAAATGTAGTTTTTAGGTAATATGTAGCAATCATAATGTAGCAATCGAACCTTGATCAATGTAGCAATTGAATGTAGCAATCGAACCTTGATCCATAGGTTGAATCACAGCAGTTGTATTGGGCAGTGGATACATCACATTTATATTTTCATTCAAATCGCCGATTTGAAGAGGAGCATTGTCAAGCAGCAAAAGAATTTTAAAAGGAATGTTTTTTTCAAGACAGTAGGCACATACCTCTGGAATCAAACAATTTAAGAACCAGTCTTCAAATAAAACAACTGTCATCCAAGCCTTAGGATTACTCCTGTAGTAAACCGGCAATTTATTCTTGTTAGTGTTTTTCAAAGCTCTGGGGTTTTGTGCACTGTAAATAAGAAATGGTTTTGATTTAAAACCAGCAGCATTTCCTCCAAGAAGAATCGTAATCCTATCTTTAAATGCCTAAAAACGAGGTGCTGATGTAGCTTCTCTGTGAATGTAAGTTCGTTCTGGCTTTTTTTTCCAGAACAGTCTGGTTTCATCTACATTAAAAATCTGCTCTAGCAAATAGTCTTCATCTTTTATCATCTCTTTCAGATTTTTTTTGAAAATTTCGGCACTTTCAAAATTGGAACTAGCAGCTTCTCTGGTTATTCGTATGTTATGTAAGTCAAATCGGCTTTTGAATCGATAAAACCAACCTTTACTAGCGTTAAACGTGTGCTCGGGGGTGCTTAAGGGTCAAAGCTGTATAACAGAGGAGACCTCCACATAGAATTTAAAGGAATGCGGAGAACCGACCAGGGCTTCTGACCTAATGTCCAAATCTCACCTTCTCGTGGTGCACCCTGTTGGGTATCTACTTTGATACTGAACGAATGAGGATGGGCTGGCAATTTGGGATTTAGCCAACCAAATTGTATTCTTATTGGTTAAACCAAAATAAAAAAATGATGGTACAACATGACAAAATTTCATGCCAGCTGGGGCGTCGCCCGGTTAAACAAGGCCCCCGTTGTTTTCGCCAGAGAACCAAGGCTAACAGCGAAAAGTCAGCTACTGGAACAAATCTGAAAACAAACCCCAACTCAATATCACCAGAGTTAAAGATCGGTACTATCAACATAAGAAGAATGAATGGCAAAGAAATGGAGCTAGATGAGGAATTAGATAAGTACCAGATCGACATAATAGGGGTGACTGAAACAAAAAAGACCAAAACTGGTGAGATCTTTCTGAGCAATAAATACAAAATGTTATATTCAGGCAATGACAATCAAGGAAAAGAAGGAGTAGCCATAATATTCAACACAAAATACGAGTCTAATCTTCTTGAATGGCAGTCAGTCTCAAGTAGAGTAATGTGGACAAATATGAGAATGGGGAACTGGACAATGAGACTTATTTGTGCCTATGGTCCCACAGAAGGTTCTACTAAGGTAGAAGTAGAGGAATTTTTTGACGCTTTAGAAAAAGCAACTGACACAATGAAAAAGGAAAAGTTGGTCCTTGTTGGGGATCTAAATAGCAGAGTAGGAAATTTATTTTGGGAAAATTTGGAGAAAAGAGCAAAGCTAATAATAATGGCAAATATCTGTTGGATTTCTGCTCAGGACATCGACTGGTTATTACTAACGCCATGTTCCAACATAAAAATGTGCACAAATTCACATGGAGAGAAGAGGCTAGGAATAAGAAAAGTCTCATTGACTATGTTATTGTTGATAGTGATGTTTTCTCCATGGTGCAGGACACCAGAGTGTACAGAGGATTTGAAATTGGAAGTGATCACTATTTAGTCTTGAGCAGAATAAAATTGAATTTCATATTGAAAAGAATAACATGTAAGAAAGTTTTAAAGCGAATAAAAGTTGAGCAGCTCTCAGATGTGAACTGTAGACTAAAATACAGAAAGATTATTGAAAAGAAAATGAAAGAGTTTGAGAACAGGAATCAAACCTTGGAGATTCAGTGGCAAACTCTGAAGAAAACATTGATTGATTCTGCCAGAGAGGCATGTGGAGAGGTTGTGTGCAAGGATAAAAAAATCAGAACTTCCTGGTGGACACAGGAAGTTAAAAAGGCTGTGAAGGAAAAGAAGAAAGCATATCAAAAGTTCCTGGCAAATAAGTCAGCTTTTACTCTTACAGAATACAGAGACAAATGTAAGAAAGCTAAACAGTGTGTAAAACTAGCTAAACAAAAGTCATGGGAGGACTTTGGCAAGAATATAGAAAATAAATATCAAGAAGGTGGCAAAATATTCTGAAGGGTGTTGAAGAAACTTAGGAATGGAGGAAAGAGTGCTGTAAAAGGAGTTAGAGATGATAAAGGTGACATGAAAACAGGAGAAAAAGATATCCTTGAAGTATGGAGTAATTACTTTGAAAAACTGCTAAATGAAACAAGCAGTGATGACAGCACAGTGATAAAAAAACACTGACCAGGCATGCAGTCAGGAATACATATCCATACTTGAAGTAGAAAAAGCCATCAAAGGCTTGAAATGTGGAAAGGCAGCAGGAGTAGATGATATTCGACCAGAAATGCTGAAGTATGGTGGTATAAAAGTCTTACAGTGGCTGCACTGCATAGTTCAGAAAGCCTGGACAGAGGGACAAATTCCCGATGATTGGAGTAGAGCTCTCATAGTACCCATATATAAAAAGGGAAATAAAACTGAATGTGAGAATTACAGAGGTATTTCCCTACTGAGTGTTCCTGGCAAGATCTATGCAAGTATACTTGAGAAACGGTTGAGAAGAATTGTGGAAGAAAAGCTTGGTGAAGAACAAGCTGGATTCAGGCCAAACAGAGGCTGTCAAGATCAGATCTTCACTTACGACAAATAGTCGAGAAAGCATGGGAATATAACAGAGATATGTATTTAAGCTTTGTCGATTTGGAAAAGGCATATGATAAGGTGCCAAGAGAGAAGCTATTCAATACGCTGCAGTTATATGGTGTCAATGGGGCATTATATCAAGCAATACTTATTCTTTATTTGAGTTGTAAGTCAGCAGTTAGAATTGAAGGAAGTACAAGAAGATAGTTTAATGTTAAATGTGGTGTGAGACAAGGATGTACATTATCCCCTCTGTTATTCATTATCTATATGGATCACATTATGAAGGAAAGTGGTATTAAACCTGATATCAAAATTGGAGATGTTAATGTCAGCTCTTTGCTTTATGCGGATGATGTTATACTTCTAAATAAATCCGCTACAAGTCTGCAAGATTCCCTGACTAAATTGAATAGCTGTTGTAATAGATATGGTATGAAGGTCAGCAATAAAAAGACAAAGACAATGAAAATAGGCAGAATCACTGAAAAAGTCAACTGTGTTGTGAATGGAGAACCTGTGGAACAAGTAAAACATTTCAGCTACTTAGGCACGATTTTTACTGAAGATGGTAAATTAAATATAGAAATAGACAACAGAATCAGCAAAGCTGGTATGGTGGGAAGTCAATTGAATAAATTCATATGGAATAAGAGAGAAATTAGTTGGAACACTAAATTAGCTGTATACAAGAACAGTGTTCAAACCAGTTTTAACTTACGGATCTGAGAGCTGGGTCAGAAGTAAAACACTTGACCAAAGACTAGAGACCGCAGATATGAGAGTCCTGAGAAAGATTATAGGCATGAACAGATGGCATCAATGGCAATATCATATTAAAAACGAGGATATTAAGAAAGAACTTGACATTGTCAGCATCCAGGAATGCATTAGCAGAGCTAATCTCAGGTGGTATGGTCACTTAAATAGAATGGGAGAGGAAAGATTAGCAAAACAAGTGTTCTCTGCCAGGTTGGCAGGAAAACGACCCAGAGGAAGACAAAGATATAGGTGGATTGATACGGTACAAAGTGCTTTAGACGATAGAAATATAAGATCTGATAATGTTGGAGTCTTGACAAGTAACAGACTGATTTGGAGGAAAATTGTAGATAGGAAGTTAGTAATGATGTAATTTTTTCATGTAGTACTGTCATATCCTGTACACCCCTTGAGGGTACATGGCAGGAAGTTGATGATAATGATGATGATGAATGTGTGCTCACCGTATTTATCTTCTTGTTGTTTCCTTAAATTGTCAAATAGGCTGCGTGCTTTTGTTTGAATCGTAAACAAACTGAGAGGAATATTCTTGTTGATTCGATCATCTAGCCATATGATTAAAAGCTTCTCCATTTCATGAATTGGCCCTTCTCTTTTTTTCATTAAAATTGTACATTTCATATTATCTGCTCCTTTAGCTGCCTCCATTATTCTTGATTTATCTTATATGATTGTTGAAACAGTTGAATGCGATAGTTTTTCTTCTCGTGCTATTTCACCGACTTTCTTTCCTTTGTCATATGCTATAATGATCTTCATTTTAACATCTAAACTTAAAGCTTTCCTTGCCTTCTTTTTTATGTTGGAATTTTTGTCAGTAGTTTTACTTCTCTTACTGGACATAATAGGGTTACGACGAGATACAAAAATTGCAACGAGACAAAAATGAACACTTCGACTGCTGATTAGCAACTAACATGCCAAAGGCTGTGATAAGTCAGAAGTAGATGAATCATAGCAGCAGGTATTGCATATTGGTGATAGGCTTTGCTTGTCGACTAATGGCAATGCTGCAATGCATATACAAAAGCAATGTGATATATGTATGTGTATGCTGGTGGCAAAGTTAACCCCCCCCCCCTTACCGGCCATTATGGATCAAATACGCATCCTCATACGCTTCATATCCATCATATATTTCAATGTAATGTCAATGGTATTACAATTTTAATATGTACTTCGCATTCATGGTAACTTGGACATATATATACGTCCTAGCCGGTAGTGTGGTAATATTATTATTAAAAATTAGAGAATTTTTAATAATAATAATAATTGCTGGCGGCAAGTTAAATTAGAGTTTTTAATAATAATAATTTTGGCCATCGTAAGTTGAGGACTACCTGTATATATATATATAAAATGAATAAAAAATAGAAAAAAAATCTTTAGCCCACTCACACTACAGGCTTGCAAAATAAACCATTTGTGGGTGGAAGCCCTATAAAAAATAAAAATCTAACTGCATAAGGTGTCAAGGCACACAATCTACTAATCCACTTTGCTTATGTTGGTCCATAATTATATAATTATGATTGTATTCTCTCTGTTTAGCTTCACACCTACCAGAATGTCCATAAGGGAGAGCCTGGGAGATCTTGACTACACTCCTGACACTGATAATGGATGAACTTCCTTTGAATTGTAAGTGTTATTTATTGAGTAGTTTTTATTTTATTATTTTTTTTTTCAGATACTTCTTTAATATAAGAAGTCTTGAGAGGTGGCGTGGGGGGGCTTAGAGCAATCTAATTGTTCTGAATTAGTTTACTTGCTATTAAAATACCCTGAATTAGAGGTAGTTGTTGTAAGTTTTTTCGACTTGGTTATAAATTAAATTAAAGATACCAAGAAATTATATTCTTGTTTAATCCTTTATCCAATAACGCGCCTTTTTTTCTATATGTATATGGGACATATATGACTTCTGCATTACTTCAATCTTGGTATCTCTGCTGCATTTGGATCCCACTGATGAGATCTCAGTAAAGGTCAAAACTGGTCTGGGTAGTGATCATTCCCATAATGTATAGCATTATACACACCTAAAAGGATGTGTGCTTTTACATTATGGGATACTAAGGCAATTAATATGAAGTCACTAGCCTCTATATACAAGTAGCTGAGTTGTGAAGTTTTCATGTGAAACTTTGTTTGCTTACACTTGGATCAAAGATTAAATAAGAATATAATGTACTGGCATCTTTAATTAAACTGATAACCAAACAAAAAAAATCACTTGACTTTTTTTTAATTTTTATTTTATATCTGCTCCACACATACAAAAGGCCACAAGACTTATTCCAAGAAGAATAGAAGAAAGGAAGAATCTGTTCACGTTTTACTTGAACAGCTGAGGATTGTAATCTTTGTGGTAGAGTGGGGAAGACTGTTCCAAAGGACAGAAGTAGATGGAATGAAAGAGGAAGCAGTTAAGTTGGTTTAGTGAGTTTCAAGATGAACTGTAAAAGAGTGTTGGTTAGCAGTGGCTCTTGTTTTAATGATTCTCGAGGAGAGTGGAGGAATAATAGTGGACAATTCAGCAGAGCACACTGGTACACGAAAATATCTGTGGAAGAGGCACAAGGCAGAAACTGAATGTTTGTGAGAGAGGGATCGTTAATTACCCGAATTGCCCTCTTCTGGATGGAATCGAGCAATCTTAGAGAGGATTTTGGTGCACTACCCCAAATATGGGAACAATATTCAATGGCTGGGCAGATAGGCTTTGTATAATATTAGCAGCTGTGAAGTAGCATCTTGTGCAAAAAAAGTACACCAAGTTTTTTGCAGCTGCAGAAGCTATAGTTAAAATGTGGTTGTGCCAGGAAATATTGGAGATGCAGGTCAGTCCAAGAAGAGAAATCTGATTGCGTTTGGATATCTCAGTATTACTGAAGGTAAGGGGAAGGGATGCAAGTTCATGTGAATGATCAGACAGGACTGGGCTTTGGTGACATTGAAGTTTACGAGGTTGTCCTTGCCCCACTAGGATATAGCTAGTAGATCTGATTTCAGGTCACTGGTCATGGTGGATCTTGAAGATTCTAATGCTCGAGCACTACAGGGTTTGTCGAATTAAAAGGAGGAATGGAGTGTACTGTGATTGGCAAAGCTATGGATAGGGCTGGAAGTCTGTGAGAACAGGTCGTCTATATACAAGAGGAAGAGAGTGGTTGTAAGAACAGAACCCTGGGGTACTCCTGCATTGGTGGTGAAATCTGAGGAAAGTAAATCATCCACCATGACACGTAGCGAATAACCAGTGAGAAAGTTGGCAATCCAGTTGCAGAGTGAAGAAGTCAGACCATAGGATGGCAGTTTAAGTAGGCCCCTGTGCCAAACCCAATCAAATGCCTCCGAAATGTTGAGCATAACCATATGAGGTTCTCCAAATTTCTCCATGGCCTGAGTCCAGAGGTGAGGGGAGAAAGCAAGAAGATCAGCTGTAGATTACGAGTGGTGGAATCCATATTGCTGGTCACTGATTAGTTGGTATGTCTCAAGGTGGTTCAAGAGTTGGGTGTTGATGACCTCCATAATTTCAGAGAAAACAGAAGTGACAGCAATTGAACTGTAGTGCATTGGTTGAGTTTTATCACCTTTCTTTGGAATGGATTGGATGTGAACCTGTTTCCATGTTGTAGGGTAGATGCCAGTTTGATAGGATAGATTGAAGAGGCGATATAGGATTAGTGGCGACACATTTTTTTAATACAATAGGTGGGATACCATCAGGACCAGATCCCTTGTTTGTGTTCAGGTTATTAAGGATTCTTCAGATTTTTTTTTTGTCAGAAGAAGGGAGCTGTTCTTGGTGGAGTGGAGGGAACTTTGTCCAAAGTCATCAATGCAGGAACTGGAATAGAAGAGTGATGCCAGAAAGTTGGCCTCATCTTTAGGTGAGGTAACTACAGTACCATCCGGACATGAGAGTAGTCGAAACCTAGGTAGGGAGAAGTTGCACCCAGTAGCCTTGGCTAGGAACCAGAAGGAGCAACCGCCATTTGGGCAGGAGGAGAGTTTGCAGCATTTGGCCCTTTCAGAGTCTGAGTTGGATGTGGCGATGATTCTTTTACAACTTTTGTGAGCTGCAGTATAGACAGAGTGGGCAGCTGGAGTTTTGGTCTTGAACCATTCGTGGTAAGTTTTTTCTTTTACAGCATTGGCACTTTTTTAAGTACCAAGGCTTGGATGGAAGCTGAGAATTTGGAGTGGAATAAGAGATGAAAACCTTCATTCTTGTGAAGATGATTTCTGTTATTCAGTCTGAGCAAATGTTTGGATCAGAAGAACTGAAGCAGTAGCTGGACCATGGAAAGGAGCAATAGAAGTCACGGAGGTCATTCCAATTGGCACCATTGTAGTGCCAAAAGACATGAGGCTGTGAACTGGTGGGTGAAGGTTGTTCTGTGGAAAAAGAGACCTGTGTGAGGTTGTGGTCCAAGTTATGAAGAGGAGAACCGACAACCACAGTATACCTAGACGGGGAACTTGATAGGAAGAGGTCAAGGGTGTTGACAAATTGGAGGGAGGGGGGTTGTCAGGTATTCTGGTAGGAAGATTGGTGATCTGAGATACGTCACGTCTGATGGAAAATGCCTCAGCATCCCTTCCTGCTTGATCAGTGAAACTGAAGAACGGGAGCCTAATATGAGTTGTGGACATTGAAGTCCTCAAGAAGGATGACCTCACTATTGGGGGTATTTTGACTGCAGAAAGTCGACTTTAGAGAGATAGAGAGAGAGAGTGTGGTGGGGTGCTTAAGGGTCAAAGCTGTATAACTGAGAGGAGACCTCCACATAGCCTTTAAAGGAATGCGGAGAACTGACCAGGGCTTCTGACCTAATGTCCAATCCTCACCTTCTAGTGGTGCACCCTGTTGGGTATCTACCTGGATACTGAATGAACCGAGGATGAGCTGGCAATTTGGGATTTAGCCAACCAAATTGTAATTCTTATTGGCTTAAACCAAATTACAAAATGATGGTACAACATGACAAAATTTCATGCCGGCTGGGGTGTCGCCCGGTTAAAAAAGGCCCCCGTTGTTTTCACGCTGGTTCCCCACCAGGGAACCAGGGTGAACAGCGAAAACTCAGCTACTGGAACAAATCTGAAAGCACACCCCAACTCAACATCACCAGAGATTGGTACTATCAACATAAGAAGCCTGAATGGCAAAGAAATGGGGCTAGTTGAGAAATTAGATAAGTACCAGATTGACATAATAGGGGTGAATGAAACCAAAAAGAAAAACTGGTGAGATCTTTATGAGCAATAAATATAAAATATTATATTCAGGCAATAACAATCAAGGAAAAGAAGGAGTAGCCATTGTATTCAACACTAAATCTAAATACGAGGCTAATCTTCTTGAATGGCAGGCAGTCTCAAGTAGAGTGATGTGGGCAAATATTAGAATGGGGAAGTGGACAATGAAACTTATTTGTGCCTATGGTCCCACAGAAGGTTCTACTAAGGTAGAAGTGAAGGAATTTTTTGAGGCTTTAGAAAAAGCATCTGACACAATGAAAAAGGAAAAGTTAGTCCTTGTTGAGGATCTAAATTACAGAGTAGAAATGATGGTAAGACATACAAAAATATATTAGGAAAATTTGGAGAAAAGAGCAAAGCTAATAATAATGGCAAATATCTGTTGGATTTCTGCTCAGGATATGGACTGGTTATTACTAACACCATGTTCCAACATAAAAATGTGCACAAATTCACATGGAGAGAAGAGGCAAGAAATAAGAAGAGTCTCATTGACAATGTTATTGTTGATAGTGATGTTTTCTCCCTTGTGCAGGACACCAGAGTGCACAGAGGATTTGAAATTGGAAATGAACACTATTTAGTCTTGAGCAGGATAAAATTGAATTTCATATTGAAAAGAATAACATGTAAGAAATTACTAATTAAAAACAATAGGGGATATTATATCCCATATTGTTTCTTAGCCAAATAAGAAAATGGGATATAATATCCCTTAACTTAAATAAGCTCATGTCACCGAATTGAAGCCTTTGGCTCTTCATATAATTAGTAATTCATTAGGACACCTTCTTAGCAATTCTCATAAAAGGGATGTAAGTTCTGTTCGCTAGAAACTTGGTATTAACTAGGTCTACCTACTCACTGATGAGACCTCAAAAAGGTCGAAACTGGTCTGTGTAGTGACCGTCTCTCATAATGTTGAACAATAATACAGCTCCTAGGAGCTAAGTTCACATTATGGGTAAATACCAAGAATAGTGATCGGAGCTTGCTCCACCCTTTCTATCAGTTGCCTCAGCTTGCACTAATTTAATGGATCATTTGCTGCACTATCCAGGTATTTGCTTATGCTTGGAATCACCGAACTTTATATAGTTTCTATATTCAGCATGAAACTCTTTGAGTTTCTTATTCGGCTAAGAAACAATATGGGATATAATATTCCTTAACTTAAACATGTAAGAAAGTTTTAAAGCGAATAAAAGTTGAGCAGCTCTCAGATGTGAACTGTAGACTAAAATACACAAAGATTATCGAAGAAAAAATGGAAGAGTTTGAGAACAGGACTCAAACTTTAGAGATTAAGTGGTAATTCTTGAATAAAACCTGATTGATTTGGCCAGAGAAGCATGTGGTGAGGTTGTCTGCAAGGATCGAAAAATCAGAACTCCATGGTGGACACAGGAAGTTAAAAAGGCAGTGAAGGAAAAGAAGAAAGCATATTAAAATTTCCTGGCAAATAAGTTGGCTTGTGCTCTTAGAGAATACAGAGACATATGTAAGAAAGCTAAACACTGAGTAAAACTAGCTAAACAAAAGTCACGGGAGGACTTTGGCAAGAATATAGAAAATAAATATAAAGAAGGTGGGAAAGATTTTGGAGGTTGTTGAAGAAGCTTAGAAATGGAGGAAAGAGTACTGTAAAAGGAGTTAGAGATGATAACGGTGACATGAAAATGGGAGAAAAAGATATCCTTCAAGTATGGAGTAATTACTTCGAGAAATTGCTAAATGAAACAAGTAGTGATAACACAGTCGTAAAACACACTCAATAGGCATAGGAATACATATCCATACTTGAAGTAGAAAAGCCATCAAAGGCTTAAAATGTGGAAAGGCAGCAGGAGTAGATGATATTCGACCAGAAATGCTGAAGTATGGTGTTATAAAAGTCTTGCAGTGGCTGCACTGCATAGTTCAGAAGGCCTGAACAGAGGGACGAATTCCCGATGCTTGGAGGAGAGCTCTAATAGTACCCGTATATAAAAAGGGAAATAAAACTGAATGTGATAATTACAGAGGTATTTCCATTACTGAATGTTCCTGGTAAGATATATGCAAGTATACTTGAGAAACAGTTGAGAAGAATTGTAGAAGAAAAGCTTGGTGAAGAACAAACTGGATTCAGGCCAAATAGAGGTTGTCATGATCAGATCTTCATTTTACGACAAATAGTGGAGAAATCATGGGAATATAACAAAGATCTCTATTTGAGTTTTGTAGATCTGGAAAAGGCATATGATAAGGTGCCAAGAGAGAAGCTATTCAAAACGCTACAGTTGTATGGCGTTAGTGGATCATTATATCAAGCAATACTTAGTCTTTATTTGAGTTGTAAGTCAGCAGTTAGAATTGAAGGAAGTACAGGAAGGTCGTTTAATGTTAAATCTGGTGTGAGATAAGGATGTATATTATCCCCTCTGTTATTCATTATCTATATGGATCACATTATGAAGGAAAGTGGTATTAAATCTGGTATCAAAATTGCAGATGCTGATGTCAGCTCTCTGCTTTATGCAGATGATGTTATACTTCTAAATAAATCCGGTACAAGTCTGCAAGATTCCCTGACTAAATTGAATAACTGTTGTAATAGATATGGTATGGCCAGCAATAAAAAGACAAAGACAATGAAAATAGGCAGAATCGTTGAAAATGTCAACTGCATTGCGAATGGAGAACCTGTAGAACAAGTAAAACATTTCACCTACTTAGGCACAATGTTTAGTGAAGATGGTAAATTAAATATGGAAATAGACAACAGAATTAATAAAGCTGGTATAGTAGGAAGTCAATTGAATAAATTCATATGGAATAAGAGAGAAATTAGTCAGAACACTAAGTTAGCTGTATACAAGACAGTGTTCAAACCAGTTTTAACTTATGGATCTGAGAGCTGGGTCAGAAGTAAAACACTTGACCAAAGACTAGAGACCACAGATATGAGAATCCTAAGAAAGATTAGAGTCGTGAACAGATGGCATCAATGGCAATATCATATTAAAAACAAGGATATTAGGAAAGACCTTGACATTGTCAGCATCCAGGAATGTGTTAGCAGAGCTAATCTCAGGTGGTATGGTCACCTAAACAGAATGGGCAAGGAAAGATTAGCAAAACAAGTGTTCTCTGCCAGGTTGGCAGGAAAACGACCCAGAGGAAGACCAAGATATAGGTGGATTGATATGGTACAAAGTGCCTTAGACGACAGAAATATAAGATCTGATAAATTGGAGTCATGACAAGTAATAGACTGATCTGGACGAAAATTGTAGATAGGAAGTTAGTAATGATGTAAATTTTTCTTGTAGTACTATCATATCCTGTACGCCCCTTGAGGGTACATGGCAGGAATTTGACGATGATAGTCAGAGTGGTTGACAGTTTGGAGAGCGATAGAGAGAGAGAGAGAGCAAGCATATGAAAAGACCAGGTTGATTTCGTAGAAAAATTTTGAGTTAAAGCAGATCAAACAGTGGCCGGGGGGTGGATTCGAGTAATTGAAGTCTCTGGCATGGTATGTTGGGTCTGATGAATGCACAAGTGTCACCCTTGTGGTGAAAAGAGATGTGTAATGTGTCATTTGGGCAATTGAGGTTGAAAGTAGGAATAGTAATTCTGGTTTATAAGACTGTAGGTGATGGTGCACATTGTTTATATTGCTGTTTAGGCCACAGATGTTGGTGAAGTGGATGCGGAAACTTTCTTTTTTTCTGTGTTGTTTTTTATGATTTTTTGGTTGGATTTCTATCATTTTTTGCGATTTTTTTTTTGGATTTTTGATGTTTTTTACGATTGTATATTTTTTTATTTTTTGTCCATTGAATTTGGTAAGAAGAGGTAAAGAAGAAGTGGAGCATGTAATGAGAGGTGACAGGAGGGAACTTGGTCTCCTGTCGATATGTGGTCTCAACAATTTCACCCTGCAACCACAGTATTTGGTCTCCCTCCAGTCATGAACTGGCAAAATATGTGGCTGCAGGATTTGATGCTAGCTGATCAGGAAGCCTCCAGATTCATTATTAAATGGTTCAGTCCTGAGTAATAACCAGCAGCCAGCCTGCGGAGCCATTTTACTGCTGTACCCTTGAATGGGGGGGGGGGGGACAGAAACCGGAACCCTTCCTCTAGTGACCAAACATGGCTGAAGCCACTTCAGGTCTTTAATAAACAAGGTTGTTTATTTCATTGGGTGATGAGTGATGAAATGATGAAAGATATCTACCACCTGGAGTCCTAGATGACATTTCCTGAAACTAGAGAAGATATGCTTTTACGGCAGCAATGCTCAACAGGTTTGCCCTGCATCAGGTTTAGTATTAGGGTCTGGGTTTAATAATTTATTTATTTTATTATTTTTTTTTTTTTAAAGAGAAAACCAAATTATATAATTATGAATCAATATGGACGAAGTAAATTAATGTGCTCAAAACCCTAAACACAGTTAGTTGGAGACTTTTTTTTTTACTCTGAAAAGACAGCTTCAAAAGTGCTATTATTCTTAAAATATTTGAACAATTGCTTGAATTCTGTGTTCTATTCAACTGACTTATCTTTATCTTGAAAATTCCTCAGTTACTCTAAGCAAAGTAAAGGATTAAAATAATTGAAGTTTTTAAACTACTGTTGTTAATAAACCCAAGTAATTTATTAAAACAGATACAAGCTATGAATTGTGCACTGAAACCAAAATGAAATTGGAATTCACAGAATAAAATCACACAGTATAGCTCAACCCATGAGTCATCCTGCATTAAAAAAAGGTTAAGTATCACTGATATAGTGATTCTAATGTTTTGTGTATTCTCTAAAAGATCACAGAACACGATGCACAGCATCCTGTATAGTAGTAGTATTTATTATAACTAGAAAGCACATTTTGATTCCTTGTCTCCAGTTTCATTCACCCACAGGCAGGACAAAGGAATACAGAATTGCCACATGAAATAAGGCAGAGAAAGTAAGTGTTGTTGGACAAGCTCCAATATGTTTGGGCTGGGTTGGGAATCTTCATGGATAATTAGCTAAGTAATGTATCATACTTTACTCCTTCACTCTGCCACAAATTTCATACAGACAGAGGGGAAGATCAGAAACAGCATTCTAATAAAATTAATTAAAAGTTTAGAAGAAACAAAGAAAAAGAAATATGTTGATACTTCGGAATGTGCAATACAAAACCAAAAAAAGAAAAGGAAACTTTGTTAGGCATTTCAACAAGGACTATTTAAAGCTTGGTTTCATTGTAGCCCCTGGCAGTGAACTATCACCACGGCCTTTGTATGTGTGTAGTATGTTCCAAAATTCTGTCAAAAGATGCTATGAAACCTTCCAAACTTGCTCGTCATTTGCATTTGAAGCATAGAGATTTTATTGATAAGCCACTAGACTATTTTCAAAGATTACGGACCAGATTAAAAGTCAGAAAAGTGAAATGAAAAAGATGACAACTAGTGACAAGTCGCTACTTCGAGCATTTTATTTTGTTGCTCTTTGAATAATTAAAACGAAAAAAAATGTTTACTATTGGTGAGGAGTTAGTAAAGCCTTGCATCTTAGATGTCGTACGAGAAATTTTGGGTCCTCAAGCCACTAAAAAACTGGAGGTTATATCAGACCATTCAGAGGAGAATTATTGATATGGCGACCGATATTGAAAAGCAAGTTGTAGAGGGGATAAAGAAATAGAGATGTTTCGTGATTCAACTTAATGAATCAACTGACGTTGAGTATCCATGCTATCCTACTTTGCTTCGTGAGGTATAGTGAAGATGAAGACTTAACGGAAGAACTTCTTTGTTGCCTTGACTTACCTGGACGGACCACTAGTTCAGAGATATTTAATGCTCTTGATGGGTATTTTCAAGTGCAGGGCTTAGATGGAGCAAATGCATCGGAGAGTGTATGGACGATGCTGCAAGCATGACTGGACGTCGCTCAGGAGTAGTTGCGAAAATAAAGGAAGTCGTGCACCCAGAAGTTTTGTCCACTCACTGTATGATCCACCGGGAGCACCTAGCTGCAAAGAAGCTTTCTACTGAACTAAACACTGTGATGAATGATGTGGTGAAGATCATTAATGAAATTTCTAGTCGAGCTATGAGCTCCAGGCTGTTCACGACACTGTGTAAGAGTATGGACTCACACCACCAACATCTCCTTCTCCATGCAGAAATGAGGTGGTTATCGAGAGGAAGGGTTCGTGCATGCCTTTTCGAACTGAGGGAAGAAGTAAAGCAGTTTCTGCAAGAGTGAAAATCTGACCTAGTAGAGCCTTTGTTGAATGAGGAATGGATGGATAAGCTTGCATATATGGTGGACATATTTAGCCTTCTTAACGAACTTAATATTTCTCTTCAGGGGTCTTGTACAAATATTTTTACACTGAGAAATAAAATGGATGCATTCAAAAAGAAGCTCGTTCTTTGCGATAGTCACATACAAGAGGAAGATATAGAAATGTTTCCACTTTTGGGAGAATTTTTGATTGCTGCTGATGTCAACAAGAAAGTCATAATCAACATAATAAGTCAACATTTAAGGGCGTTAGCTGAAAACTTTAATAATTATTTTCCTGAAAATGAGGATCCTCGTAAAGGTAACCTCTGCATTAATAACCCCTTCTTGGAAGATATAAAATCATGTGCATTTTATCCTCGTGATAAAGAAAAGCTGATCGAGTTGTCTTCTGATGTCACTCTGGTGTCCAGACATAAAATGCAATCATTGTCTCAATTTTGGATATCACTTGAAAAAGAATATCCATCTGAGTTATAAAGCTATCAAATTGTTGGGCGTTTTTTCGACTTCCTATTTGTGTGAAAAGACTTTTTCAGCCATGCCAGTAAGAAAAAAACCAAACAGAGAAATCGAATGGATGTTATTGCAGCGCTCTGTCTCTCAGAAACATTAGCTAAAAATTGTAATTTTATAACACTGGATTTAATAAATAAAATACTATATACATTGGTTTATGTTTCTGTCTTAGCCATCAGCTGGTCCACAAAATATTTCTCCTATTTTCATTGGTCTGCAGGTGTAAAAAGGTTGAAGAATGCTGAACTAGACAATCTTCCTGAAATCATTCATCCTTAATATACAAACTAAATATTCAGCAGCTCAAGTAGTATACAACTGGTCATCTTTTAAATGGAAGCAAAAATAATATTAATATTACATTACATTTGAAATTAGTTGTCAATTCAACATTCCCATTTTTTTTTTTGTGTGTGTGTGTGTTCATGCATGCAAAAGCTGACCTTAAAAATGTATACATATGAATGCCAACTGAAGAATGTTGAAATTCAATAGTTTGAATCAGAGTAAGATAATAATAATAATAATAATAATATAAGCAGGAATAAAATAATAAGATTATAATATAAGAATTAACAGTAATAACAGAAGAATACAATAAGGTTAACTTGATATTCATATTTAATGGGAAAACATATCTTACCATTTTAAAAGTGTTTTCAGCAACAGACAGTAAGAAGAAATAACCTGCACTCAAAACAAATCTTCCAAGTACAACAATTACTACTGACAGTTTAACCCTGAAGAAAGAAAAGCATTTTAAATTAGAATAACATAAATATGGGAAAAAAATGTAAGTTAATTTCATAAATTCTTTAAATAGTAAAATAGTAGTTAAAATTACAAGAAGAAATCCACTCAAATATATAAACGATGAAAACTAAAGTAACAGTACTCAAAAATATATAATTGAAGATGATTTTTATTATCAACTGTTTTATCAACCTTCCATGATAAATATGGTGACATAAGTGCATTTAGGATGACAACAGTGCCAACTCTACAAATTTAATTTTTATTTCATAATCAAATAAACAATGCTTCTACAAGAGTGTTTGAGGTCATTTCATGTTTTGGAAAAAAAAAAAGAGTACCCAGAGGAAAATAAACTCCAAGAAGCATATGACTTTCACCACTGTTGTTTGTATGCTCAGAGTTAATTATTTGATAATTATTTAAATAATCAGAGATATTATTTTTAATATCCTATGGTTATGGAAAGGATTTTGAACTGCAATTGTTCATTACAGTAATCTGCATAACATATGAAACCCTGCTCTTAAGGAGCATGGGTCAGGAGGTTGAAATAACCAGATACATGGAATGGGAAAGGAGGTGGAAACAGAAGAGATAGTGTTGTGCATTTGTATTCTGTTTATAAGAAATGACAAATGGAGAGCAATTAATGGGTGCCATGGTTGTATTTTGTTCACTTTAGTGAGTAAGGGAGTGGCAAACCTCAGGTACCTAATCCTGGACTATGGCATACTTCATGTAATATACATCTGTTATATTATCTGTATACTGGTCCCTACCCTTCTTTCTTTTTTTTCTTCTTGCTATAAGAATATTCGAGGACTAGGGGTGAATCATTCCTATTTTGCTATTTATTTTCATCTAATGCAATGGGAGTCTGCCTTCTCTCCTAAGTATTTGCCTCACCAAGTAACTGAAGTCCCAACCCACTTGGCCAACATGGGATAAATTGGGACCAAAATCTCCCAGATATGTAAAAAGGGCCTATGCAACCCTACCACTTTTTTTGTTTTTTTTCTTGCAGCGACTTCATTCCAAAATGCTGATACAGTTATGCCTTATAATATGTCATGCTGAATCGGTTGTTGGGCAGAATAATCAGAGCCACATTCAGGGCGTAGGCAGAGAGTCCTGTTTGAGAAGTATATCACAGTCTCCAACTCAAATCAGTGATATTGAGTAAGGAATACAGAAGATATGGAATTAATCTTAGAGGAGAAGTTTACATAGGCACATGGAATGTACGGGGTCTACAGATGGGTACTCTTCATATTGTCTGTAAAGAGATGAAGAGGTATAAAATTGAAATCTTGGGAATTACAGAAACCAGATGGAATGGAGAAGGTCATTTCATAGATATAATTTTAGTATCTATGCCAAGGACATCATGTATGTAGCATTGAATGAGCTTAAGACAGGAATTAGGATAGGTGGTAGACTGATCAGTAATCTGAGGTATGCTGAAGATACAGGACTCCTCTGAAATGACAAGAAAGAACTAGGACAAATTCTTGACAAAGTTAAAGAGATCAGTAAGAACAGAGGTCTTCAGCTCAATTCTAATAAGACAAGGATTATGGTTCTCAAAAGAAATACAGATAGGGAAGCTATTTAACGGAGAAAGAATTGAGGAAGTCAGCAAGTTTGAGTACCTACAATCCATTATTAATGTGAAGAATTGCTATTTCAGAACACACCAGAAAAAGATTAGGAATGGCTCTCGAAAGATTGATCTATCTCAACATCAACAAAGTTAGGGATTCTGGATGTAGCTGTTTTTCCAAAAGCAACTTATGGATGTGAGACTTGGAACCTAAAGAAATCTGGCAGGAAAAGGATAGCTGCTTTTGAGATATGGTGTTACAGAAGGCTGTTGAGGATATCATATACCAATAGGTGCTAGAAGGATCAGTAGAACTTTAAGGCTCCTTAAGGATAATGAAAGAAGAAAGTTGAAATACTTTGGGCATGTTGAAAGGATAGGAGGACTTCTCACAACAGTAATAGAAGATAAAGTTCCTGGAAAGAGAGGAAGGGGTAGACTGTCAATGAGATGGATGGATAGTGCGTCTGGAGTGACTGATCTTCAGAGAGTTGAAGCTTCCAGAAAAATATATAATAGGACCACCTGGCGAGGGTAAAATCCAACAGTGAATGGGTAGGGATATGATACTCTATAGTGAACAACATAGCTTTTTAAAAGGTAGGTCCTGCCTTAGTAATTTATTCACATTTTATAATTAAGTGACAGCAGAATTGGATAAAGGAAATGGCTACACTATGATACTGCTAGACTTTGCAAAGGCATAATGACAGAATACCAGACAGATACCAGAGAAAAGTATATGGTGGAGAGTAACCTAGGAGAATGAGAGCAACCAGTGGAATGCCTCCAGGATGTGTGGTATTTTTTTTCCAGCTGCACACGTAAGGTGCAGATTAGGGCCACTGCTCTTTAATTTGTATATTATTATTATTATTATTATTTTCGGGCTACTCCAGGGAGTACTTAGACTCATCGAGGTAGGCCCTAAACATCATGTCCACACAACTATATGACATTCTCACAGTATCTATCATACCTTGCCTTGAACTCGCTCACTGTCATAGCACCCACAACAGACTCAGGCAGCTTATTCCATTCATTTACCACTCTAAAAGTAAAGAACCCAGCTCTAACACCACTGCTAACCACACTCTTGCCCAGCTTCCATAGGTGTCCCCTAGTTCTCCCACCACCAGTCCTGATCTCAAAAATATCCTCTGAATTAATCTTATAGAATCCTTTTAGCAATTTGAATGTCTCAATCATATCTCCCCTTTTCCGCCTATCAACCAGTTTCTGCAACCCACAAATCTTCAACCTGTTCTCATATGGTTCATTCCATAGACCTGCTATCATCTTAGTCACTTGCCTCTGGATGCTCTCCACCTCAAGAAGGAACCGAGGTGACCAAATCTGGGCACAGTAGTCAAGATGAGGTCTTATTAAAGCTCGGTACAGAGGTACAATAACTTACTTGTCTCTGCTCGTTAAGGTATTTTTCAACAACCAAGTGAGTTGATGAGCTGATTTAGCTACTTTCGCAATGTGCCCCCTAAACTTCATCTGCCTATCCACCAACACTCCCAAGTCCCTGGCCTCATCAATCTCTTGGAGTATAGTTCCAATCTATCTAAGTCATCCTGCAAGACTTTGACATCTTCTGCATTCACTATCACCCTCCCCAACTTTGCATCATCAGCGAACAAATGAACTGTTCCACTTAGATCTTTCCCTATATCATTAATGAACAGATTAAACAGCAGTGGTCCAAGAACAGAACCCTGCGGCACACCACTAGTCACAGGCCGTCTTTTGGACTCCACTCCTGAATAAACCACTCTTTGATATCTCTCCATCAACCACCCACCTATCCATCTCACCAACCTTATATCCATTCCCATATGTTGTAGTTTACGAATTAGAATTCCATGTGGTATCCTGTCAAACGCCTTTGCCAGGTCCAGCAGTATCACTGTAAACCCATTTCCCTTATCCAGTTCAGCCGTCACCTTGTTATAAAACTTGAGCAAGTTACTCAGGCATGATTTACCCTTTACAAAGCCATGTTGTCCCCTGTACAGTATCTCATTTTCATCAATCCATTCCTGTATTTTTCTCTTGACTACTTTCTCCAAGACCTTGACAACAACTCCTGATATGATGATCGGTTGGTAATTTGCAACCATAGTCTTGGATCCTCCTTTATGCAGTGAAACTATTTTCCCCTCTTTCCACGCCTTCGGGACTAAACCAGACCTTAGACTCAGATTAAACAACATGGTCAAGGGCTCTGATAATTCCTTAGCCGCTTCACGCAAGACCCGTGCCGGTATACCATCCAATCCCACAGATGTATTCACATTAAGGTTCTGAAATAGACTATTCACCTCCACTTCATTCATCACAATTCCTGTATAAACTAATGGCTCCTTCATTTTTTCAATGTCTCCACCTGGATGATATACTTTTGCAAAGTGCGTGCTCAATAACTCCACTATATCGACTGGTTCAGTGACCTCCTTACCATCGTCATTCCTTAAAATCATTTTGCCATGTACAGTTTTTTTCTTGTTTGCAGCATATTGAAAGAACTGTTTGGGATTCTCTTTTGCTTGCATAGCTAGTTTCCTTTCATAATCGGCTTTTGCTGTTTTTACCAGACTTGTTACCCTTCTGGACTGCACTTTATACCGTTCATGTGCCTGCAGGTCACCCCTTTCTTTAAATTCCCTCCACAGCTGTTTCTTTTTTTGCAGCTCAAGCATTATGGTGTTATTCATCCATTTAACCCCTACTTGTTTTACTATTCGGACCCTATACAATCAGCCATAACCTCCTGTAAATGCTCCTTGACCACTTCCCATGCTCTATCGATGTCCAGCCCTTGCAGCTGTACATGCCATGGTACTGATCCAAGCAATCTCCTAAGCTTGTCATACTTGCCAGCACGGTAATTCCACATATACCCTGTCTTAATCAAAAATTCCACACCTTTAGCCACCTCCCAGGTCAAGACCTTATGATCACTCTCACCAATAGGTGGCACCATGGTCATATTCATTACAGTCAAATTGTGAGATGCTATTACCAGGTCAAGCACTCTCACACCCCTAGTATTTTCAATTACATGCTGTCTCAGATAGTTATCCCTTAATAATTGAATAAAATCCATTTCCTTCCTCACATGTGTCCTCTCCTCCTTCCAATCAATGTTCCCATAATTAAAATCCCCCATAATAATTACCCTCCTTCCACTCATTTCATCAATTTGTTTATGCATACTATCTCCACCATCTATTCCATCACCTGGTCTATAGCAGCACCCAACTGTATATTTTATTCTGCCAGTCTCAATCTCACACCAAATAGCCTCAAATGAGCTCCTTTCACTATCCTGCAATACAATTTCAATTTTCCTTGGTTGCAGTTCATCAGCTATCATCAATAACACCCCTCCCCCCATTTTATTCTCTCTGTCCCTCCTAAACACACTATAACCTACACATTCTATCCCACTAACTATATCATCTTAATATCCCCCCCCCCATTTATGGATGGGGGGGGGGATATTCAGTTGTTTGCATAAGATGCAAAAGTGGAGAGAACAACAGTTGATAAAGATGATGTATGAGGGGTTTCTGAAAAGTAAGGTAACATATATATTTTTTTTTCTCAAGGATATTTAATAATAGGAAGTTGAAACTATAGACCAAGAAATAAGTGAAGATGCACTACTTCGCCAGTTTCCAAATTTATTGATGCACTTGTCCCAACGATAGATCAGGTTTATCAATACAAGTACTGAAGAAGTTCATGCCAACACCTAGTAACCAACATCGCACCACCCGATGAACTTTCTCATTCCTAGTGAAATGCCTTCCTGATGAAAAGTGTTTCTTGAGGGGCTAAACAAATGGAAGTCTGAAGGTGCTAAGTCTGGGCTGTGGGCGCAGAGTTTTCCAGTGATTACAGCACAACTACTCACAAGTGGTGTGTGCAGTGTGTCAAGTAGCATTGTTGTGTGCATCAAAATCATGCTGCTCGTCAGGGGTCCTGATCATCCAATGTTAGAGTACATCAGAAAAGATAGCCAAAGTAATAATAAAACATGGCCTTCACACTATAATCAAAACTGCATATTAAATTAACAACTCTGATCCCCCCCCCCCTCTCCTAAGGATAAACTCCATCCTATAGCATATGAAGTTCCTTGTGCCTACTATGGGCAGACCATGCTTTGGATACTCCCTTCACACAGGATTAGATGGAAGAAAACCAATGTGCTATTTAGAAGTCATTCATTCATTTCGTATGGTGATTCAACGGCTGTGAGCCCCTTTTACAGGGAGATACGGCACCACCTCAATCCCCCCTATTTTTATCTGGGCTCGGGACCGGCATAGCTGACAATTCAGACCCATGGCTAGAGGGATTGTCTTAAGTATTCCTGACTGTATCCATGTGTGTTCACAGGGCCAGTTTGCCTGTTTGCAGGATGAAAAATCCCAGATAAACTGGGAAAAAACCCTGCTGTCCACGCCCAAGACCGGCTAATTTGGCTATGGCTGAGGAAGATCCTTAAGCTCCTCACGTCGTCGATGGGAATCGAACCTAGGACACTCCTTCCCCAGGCATATGGTTGCAAAGTGCATAGCCACTAGGCTAACCGTGCAGACTATTTAGTTTAATGTTTAACACCTAAGCTTTTCTATTATAAGTAATTACAGGTCAGAAAGGTTACTTTTAGAGTCAGCCATGATTATGCAGAATTTTGCTAACCTGAATAAGTATGGCTGCATTAATTTGCCAAAAATTTGGGAGACTGTCATCTTAAGATCAACTCCTACATAGCTGTAATACTATTACTTTTTTTTCCCCTTTATTCTAACATTAAAGGGCAAGAAATTAGGACTCTGGATCTTTTATCTGTCAAAATGTTGAATTGTTTCACTTACTCTTTGTCACCTATAAACTATAACATGCTGCTTTGTGCTCTGAAGATGCTGGTTTGAAATCCAGCAAAATATAAGCCAGTTAATAAACATCTTTTCTATAAAATAGTTTGTTTGGTGTTGTTAATACCATTAAAATAAGCTTGAATAACGTTTAACACCTAAGCTTTTCTATTAGAAATTAAAAACCAGCGATTCTTTTTAGTGTCACAAGACAGACAAAGTAATGGAAAAAGTAATTAGGAACTATATCTAGGATAGTCTTGAAGGAATAACTCGATGAGCAAAGGCACAGCAACATCGTTTTGTTAACTGGAGATTGGGCAGATGATTTGTGGTTTATTCGTACATTGACAGCAAAGGTCATACTGTATCATTCCAAAGGTTATAGCAGCACACAAGGTAATAAAATATTATAAGTTATATACTAATTTAGCTATGTACAAAAAACAAATTCTGCAAAACTGAGCAATGTCATATCTACACATAAATAATATTTATGAGGTCCAACACAAAAAAACAAGACTAACCCTGTAGCTTGGCAACAGAGAGTGAAAGGGGGAGAGACAAAGAGATGGTTATAGAGCATGTTCTAACCCAGGGGTTCCCACCTTTTTGTTTCCTAGAGCACATTCTAAAATACCGGTAGGGCGACGGGCACCATCTATTTTTTCAAGCAAATTTTTTGAATTCTTTTGTTAAATGAATACATACAAAGTTTACATTATAATCAAATGTTTTATTACTTAAAAGTTAACATTATATAAAAATTAAAATATATATATATGTGAGTTAGTGTGATCATTAAAATGATTTTAATGATATAAAATGATTCACTCATTTTGGGATTAAAAATCGAAATATTTCAAAAATTTAAGTACAAGACACAGTTAAAATGATGCACATATAACTAGCAACAGATAATGAACAACTTCGAATGCGCATCTACTTTACATTGTATGCGTTTAATACTTGTCATGTGTCATTAACACATGCATCATATAGCATGCCGTGAATTATTGCGTGATGTGCACATGATTATTTCAAACTATACGGCACATGGTTGAACAGCGGCAGGCACACACAAATTGGTTGACGGGCGCCATGGTGCCCGCGGGCATAGGGTTGGGAACACCTGTTCTAACCTGTCATCATGAGACAAGGCTCGACTCCATCGCTTTACTCAGTACAAGTGGACACCTGCTCAAATATAGACGTTTTCTTACCCTCGGTAAGAAAATGTTTGAGTGCAAGAGTGAACAGTGAGTTAACATCAAGTTTCTTGTGAATCTGAAGAAATCCGCGATGGGAACTTTTAGATTATTGACTGAGGCTTATGGCAAAGAGTGCATGTCTTATGTATGCGTTTTTGAATGGCACAAACGATTTTCAGAAGGCAGAGAAAGTGTGAAAGATGATGATTGCCCAGGCCACCCATGCACAGCAATTACTAATGACAACATTAAAAAAGTATGAGATGTGATTCGAAAAGACAGAAGGTTGGGTGTTCGAGCTGTAACTGAGAAAATTGATTTGGACAGGGAAAGTATTCGATACATTTTAACGAAAGCAACAATCAATGCAGTGGAAGCCAGCAACATCTCCAAGACTGAAAAATGCACACGAGTCATTCGAAGTTCAAGGCCATGTTGATTGTTTTCTTCGATATCCAGGGTATTGTAATGGCAGAGTGGGTTCCCAGCGGCCAGACAGTAAATCAGCAGTATTTCTTTTCAGTCTTGATGTAATTGCACAAATGCATGAGAAGGAAACGACCAGAATTGGGGAGAAATGGTTAGATTTTGAACCAAGACAATGCGCCAGCCCATGATGCTTTGTCTGTGAAGCAGTTTTTAGCTAATCACAACATCACTATGCTTGAGCACCCACCCTATTCACCAGACCTGGCTCCTTGTGACTTCTACCTACCTATTCCCAAATATCAAATTGGTACTCGAAGGAACCCATTTTTTGTCAGTAGAAGATGTGAAACAAAAATGACAGAGATCCTCAACAGCCTTTCAGAAAATGATCTGCAGAAATGCTTTGAACATTGGTAGCATTATTTGCAGCTGTGTGTCAACTCAGAAGGGAATTAATTTGAAGGAGATCATAGTTGATTTTCTCAATTTGTTAAATAAAAAGTGATATAGGCACAGTCTCAGTTTTTCTGTGTCAGACCTCGTATGATCCTATGTGCTTGTATAAATTAATTCTATGAAAAATTTAAAAAGTTTAAGCAATTTCTCAGAGTCTGAAAAGGTCTAACTGAGCATATATGGCTCAACAGGATTAAAACTTAGCCTTATGTGCCATGGGGGAACAAAGAGGATAAGTAAGTAAGTAAGGATTAGTAAAAACGCCATTCCTTTCTTCAGTGAAGTAAGACAAGTGATACATTGTTTGCACATAAAGGGGATCATCAGTCCTTAACAAGTATGTGTCAAATGACTATGGCCAATGCAGAAAAAAACTTAGAAAAAAATTCCACTCTTCTGTTTCTTCATTGACTAGACTGCCAATGCTTAATGCAGACAATATCAGGTAATTTATTTGTCACTGATTCTTGCCACAATGACTGACATTGATTAATTAGCTCTTGTATTAACTGTTTATAGACTGTATATGGGACTGACAAACTGTACACGGAAAAATTGTGAGCTAACATAGCATGGCATTTGCAGTCTTATTTCCTTAAATTCCAATATACGTGGGAACCCAGCACAGTCGAACATTAAAGATCTTCACTTTATACAATACAGCAACAAGAACTCAAATCTGTATAAATTATACATTTTTAGTAGAAGTTTTCTTTTATGTGTACAAGTGCAAGCTGAATGGTAGGCAGCTCAGCTGTATAATTATAGCATTCAAGTGGGACATAATGCAACTTAGGAAGCAGAGCAGTACAACCACCACAGGTTCTAAATCTCAAACCCTTAGTATAAGCAGATAAGGAATCAGAATGCTTTGTTTTATACCTATTACACAACTGTAGGGTGATGGAGTATGAGACTTTCTGAGTTGGCACAAGAGAGTGCAAACCTGCCATGGAGGAATGTTGTATGATGCAGGTAATGCTACCAACATTCAAGTGTGCATAATCTTTTTCACTTACATATCAAATGGCAGTGTGATGCAGATAGTATTGGACTTCTTGACATAGGGGATGAATACTAGTCTAAATAGGATGTTTAGGAAGTCGCTTTATTTTTATGGAATAATTAAGAGAATGGACTCTGTTGAAGAAACAGGGCAGGTTCAATTGCTTCGATAAGGACACTGAATGGGCAATGTGCAAAATGCATCAATAGCAATTCATATACTCTGATGATGGATAGGATCCAATCAACAGAAGATATTCTCCCGTGCAGAACCACCAGCTTAGAACCCAAGCAAGTGCACAATAAAGGCAAAGCAAGGAAAAATGATCCCCCTCCCATTCTGTAGAGGAGAGTGTGTGAAGGATATGCTTTCTGTCAAAAATTAAATAACTTAGTTTCTGCTGCTACTGAGATAACAGTCTGTCACATTCTTAACTGGGTTAGTATGAAGGAGGATGTTTTTTTTTTTTTTTTTTTTTTTTGCATAAATGTAACACAGATACTTTTTTTTCTACTAAAAACTTGAAGCCATCACTAAGAGCTCATGAAGAGACATGATCGATTGCTTGTTGAAGTTGTCTTTCAATGACCCTCATATTACAAGAATGGCAGTAAAGGGTGATGTCATCAACATTACCTACTGTGGAGGGAAGTTGTTCAGTCACTGAGTTTACTCTGACAGTAAAAAGTGTCAGACTTAAGACAGAACCTTGAGGAACAACCTTTTCTTGGTGATGTGACCAGAATAATATGTTTCCAACTTGGACTTGGAAGATTCAGCAAAAGAGAAAGATTTTAATAAAAACAGAAAGATGCTTTCCCCCCCCCAGATTATGGAGGTCTTTTAATATGCCATATCTCCAGGCTATGTCATATATATGCTTTTCTGTGTTAAAAAAAAGATGTTCTAATTTCAGGAATGCATCTCTTACAGATGTTTCTAAATGGATCAAATCGTCCAATATGGAACAACATCTATGAAATTCATTATTAAAAAAATATGGAAACAACTACAGTGTTATGGTAAAATTTAATGTAAAACCAAAGTTTGTAAGACCAAAACAATCACTCGACATTTTAACCTTCATATCAAGATCATCTTCTAGAGTACACACACACACACACACACATATACAAAGAAACAAGCTATGTTATAATCTACATAGCATGCTAAAGTCACACTAATTTGGCCAACCTTTAACACTAATGGACCTGACTTCTGGAGGAAGAAAAAAAACATTACTACATCAATGCTAGAGTCCTGTTATTTGTTATAAATCATTAAGACAGATATTAATATTAAGCTGCAGAGCAATGTGGCCTCACATAATTACTCACAGATAAATTAGAACAAAACAGTATAGATAGTGGCCAATAAGGGCTGAAATTATTGTTTCAAGTCTTATGCAAGGGCTTGAAGGAGAACTGGAAAGAATTTATGTGGACTGAGTGTGTGCAATCCAAATTCTTGAGATTTTCATGCCACCATTATTGTTTAGATTAAGATGGTTGATCAAAATATCACAGGCTTCCTTGAATTTGCATTCATACCAGGTTTTTGTATAATGCAAGGAACAGGTATCTTTCCAGTCAATTTGGTGTCGGGTGTTAAGAGCATGATCCAAGAGGCCTGCTTTACCAATATTATTATATTTAATGTGTCATTGATGTTCTTTTTTATGGATCGGAATTATGCATCCAGTTTCACCAACATAAGGTAAGTTATAGGTGCAATGGATTCCATATACCCCAGGGTGGGCCAAGGGAGGGAGAAAATCCTTGGAAGAGTTGAATATGTTTTTTAATTTTATAGGTGGTGTTTAACAGTAGTGTTAAGATTGCAATAGTGCTAGGATTCTATTTATTTTATCTGATAACCCTTTGGGATAGCTATGGTTTTACTATAATCTATATTATTTGCATTTTTGGTGAAGTTTTATGAAGAATTTTATTGATGGTATTCTTGCTATAGCCATTGGTTATGAATGTGTTGTTCATAATTTGTAATTCATGTTTAAGAGCTTGTTCATTAGAGCAAATTATTATAGCTCTGTTTTTGAGAGCGTTAATAACTCCAAGCTTTTGTGAAGGCTGGTGGTAAGAATCAGCATGTATATATTAGCTGGTACATGTAGGCTTATGGTAGACAGTAAAGGACAGGGCTGCCTAAGGGAAGATGTGTGATAAGTGTATCGAGGAAAGAAAGTAAGTTTTAATTTTCAATTTCAATGGTAAATTGATTGTATGAGCTCATGTTGTTTGTAAATTGTATGTGCTCATATGAAAGAAATGAAAAAAAATCTATGAAAGCCATAGTGTGTTGGTGAAAAGCTCACTGCTTCGAAATACCAGAGAAGTCTGGCATTTAAAATTTTCTGCAATATCTTCCAAACACAGATGGTCAAAGCAAGTCAGTAATTGGTTGCTTCTGTTCGATCTATTTCTGATTTCATGATTAATACTGTGACAATGGAAACTCCTACTTGGTAAGTATAGTACAGTAAGAGAAGAAGATCCACTGAAGATAGACCTGAAGATGACATTATGATCTCATAATCGATGTCATCATGTCCCACTGCAATGGAATGAGAGAAAAAAAGTGCCTATTTATTTAGTTCCTCCTTAACAAATGGTTGATTGTGTGGCTTTAGCCATTTGCAAAAAAAGTTCAGTGACTGTTTTTCTTATTTTTTCAATATCAGAAATTCAGGAAAATAAGAACCTGTTGCTATGATTCTAACAAAGTTTTCCCTAAAGTGTCTACAATTGTATTGGGTTCAGCAATTACAACCCATTATGTTCCAGAGTAGACAAATAGCATGCATGTTTTATATCTACCCTTCATTTTCCAGACCTCATCCCATATAATTTTTGCACAGATTATATAACAGATCCTATCCTATCAGTGGTCCTAACAACCGCCCATGACTTTCCAAGTATTCTTGGACTTTGCAACTGTAACTTGAGGATAAGGTGGTTAGCCATATGCCTCCTGGTGTGTCCTATGTCTGTAGATGCATGTGTTCACAGGCCAGTTTGCCTGTTCTGGGGGGTGAAAAAAAACCCCACCTCTGTATGAGACCAGCTAACTCACCTTTCGTTGAAACAAACCAGATACTTCCTCATGTCACTGATGGGAAATGAACCCAGGTCTTTCCGATCAAAGGGCTTCATCTATACCGACTGAGCTACAGAAGCTTGATTATATAACTGATAGATGATGTAAACTCAATCCATGATTGTTTGTTTTTGATTCTGGTATCTAACATAATGTGCTCTGGCCCAAGCATGTTTAAAAGCTATGAGATTTGATATGGCAAGGTATCTCCAAAATATATCTCAGGCTCTGTCTTAGCTTTGAACACAGAGGGAAACTGAGATGATGTTTTTGGAATTACAGTTCTTCTGGCTGGAAAATACATCCTGTAACAAAGAGCACTGCTTCACTGACAGGTGTTTGGTTGACTGCGTCAGCATTAAATTTTGCAAAACTGGAAAAGTATTCCAGTCAGTCTGGTAATTTTCCCCATGGCATCTGTGGAAGTACATGGTTTTGTGAGGACATAGTGAAAACCACAAGGAAATGATCACTTCCTTCCATATATGTTCTCTTCAACATCCAGTGGAAAAAAAAGCAGGGGAGCAGATTGTAAGATATAATGCAGAATATGAATGGGTAGGCATAAGGAAGAATGTTCTACAACTACAATACATTATGTTCCAGGGTAGACAAATGGTATGTGTTCATGGGTGAGGCCAGATGGTTGAACAATCTAGCCTCACCCATTTGTTCTGGCATTACCCCACAGGGTATAGTGTTTATTAAAGTGACACCCATAAGTATGGGTTGAGGTACTTGAAATATGAGATTATCAAAGTCAATCTGGGTTAACTAAGAACTCAGTGGTAAATAAATAGAACATATTGTAATAAAAAAAAAAATCCCATTGAGAGGTGGAACAGCTATCACTTCCAGAGCAGCATTAAGCTGGATGTGCTGAAAATGGAGTATGGCTGCCCAAAAGAGGGCAGAACTCTTCCATGAGCAGGTCTATTTCCAGTTCTGTCCTTACAATAATAGCAAAATGCCTTAAGGTTGGGGTCCTCACTGAGTTTTAAATATGTCTCCTGCAAACAGAAACAAATGGGTTTGTGTTTTTTCAGGCGAACCTTGATATGATTGAATTCTGGGTGAAATTCACAACAGTTCCAATAAGAATTTTCCTATTTGGCTTATATTTTTCAAGTGATTTTGGAAAGTATGGATGGTCAGTGTCCATGTTTAATACATCATCATCATCACGTGTCATTATCAGTCAATGTGTTTAGTTTACTTTCAGTGGATACAGAAATATCTGTTTTGTTTTTTCTGTGGGATATCTGGTGTTTTTTTTTTCTTTCAGTGACACCCCTTGCCATAATTTTCCTGACTAGTATGTTCATGTTCATTGAATGGGATTATTTTAAAAGTTGTTTCAAGAGTGACACCATAATAGATTGGGTGCTTAATATGCTTCATAGAGTTATGATCATAAAGTTCAGGTATGCTGAAATTATCGAATGGTGAAATAGGCACATATTTTTGAATTCCTTCTGATATTTTCTCAACTGCTATCCTCTCAGCATAAGAGATTTCACGACATGTTATGGTGACTATTTTTCTCTTTGCATCCTGATATATTTTGTTCAGTTTTTATCTGTTGTATTTCTTTTTCATTCTTCCACCTTTGTATGCATGGGAGTAGTCTTGATGGTCCTCCTCACAGTTGACAAATTTAGGTTTCTTTGCAAAGCAAGATGTACTATGATGCTCTTTGGTACCACATCAGGCAGAGATGGCAGAGCCATGACAGGCAGTTGGACATGTTCATATTTCAGACGTTTAAGGCATCTTATTGGATTAAGAAACATGGTTGAGTTTTACAAGTCAACTGATGTTCAGATTGTTTTTATTTTCTCTTTCTTTAAGATACATGAAGATTCTGAAAACTTTTTTTACTGCAAGTGATATGACTTTTGTGTCATTTGAAGGCTCAACCAGTTTACTGGAACTGAAATTTGAAATTATGGGAAGTGCCCTTAGATTCTGAATATAAATAATGAAAAAACATGATAACCACAGTAATAAACTTTAACAAAAAACACACATTCACAGAAATGAACAGTACATCATCAGTGTGGAAACAATAAGCAATTCAAAGAATAGAAATATAAGGTAAATACAACCATCGATTTACCAATTAAAATTAATTTAAAATGTAAATATTTAAAATTAAAGTTTTAAAATATTTAAAATTGACTATGCTGTGAAGGACCAGACTTTTGAGGTTTCAGGTATTCAATGTAGTAATGATGTTCATTAATTCTTTTTTTTTTTTTTCACAGAATGGCCTGTCTCTCCAAAGTATGTCAAATTACATCCACAAAGTATCTAGTACCACCAGCTTCAAAATTCTACAAATAGTTCAGAGATGCCTCTCTGAACCTATTAGTAGAATTCTGAAGAAGTTTCACCTTAATTTCCTGTTTACCTATTGACAAAATTCCTTATCTCTTACCGGTAATTTACAAATGATAAACAGTTCAACACTGGTAAACACTATCTCTAGATAGTGTTTACCAGATCAGATACCTTTAAATATTATATAAATAAAATTTATTATTATTATTATTACATGACAACTCCAAGGACTCATCATGGGGGGAGTACTCTACTTTGCTACACATATAACACTGTCCACCCCTACTACTTTATTCTCCAACCACATACAATGAGACTACTATCATTAACACCATCTACTGCCCACTACCACCACCAAGTGTTTTTTGTCTGTAATTAAAAAAAAAAAATACAAACAAAAGGGCTGTTTTAAGTTATATTTTTTGATTGGAAAATAAGATTAAAAAATTAATAAAAATGAATGATGTCAAAAAGTTAATATATGCAATTAACAAGAACAAAAGACAATACAATATATTCTCACTATAGCAACCACCATAATAACAAATTCACTCACCATCACAAACTACTAAAAGTCTCAGCCAAAGTCCCATATATGTGATGCTATTCTAAATGAAATTCACTATACCATACTAGCCACTATAATAGGTATTTCTTGTGATCAATTATGGTCTGCTATAGTGAGAATCAACTGTACTAAGCACAACATCAGCAGAAGGTTGCAAAAAGTAAAAATGCATTGCATAAATGAGTAGTTTCTCAAATGAAAATCTATTACTCATAACAAAGACAACACTGACATTTCAGAGATTTTAATGCTGTTTGCAATTTACTAGTCTCTGAAATTGATCTTCAAGGGAAAAGAAAAAAAAAACAATCTACACACACACACACACACATATATATATATATATATACGCACACACTAGATAAGCTGCATTTATTATTCTTATTTAGTTTTTTTGTTTTCTGAATGAAAACAAAAAGAGGTACAGAGAATTATTACCTCCATGTTGATCCCAACATCACTTCTTGCAGTACTTCTGTAATTCTTACAACTTCATCTGTAGTAGGAACATTTAGTAGCAGTACATCAGCTGTAACATCTTGAATAGCATCCTTAGCTGATCCATTCTGGAGACGGTAGAGAAGTGGCAGGAAAGAGATGATTGCAGCAAATACAAATCCAATAGTTAGATAGTCAGTACTCTGTGCAGCAGCATCCACCTTCTGGATAATGGCAGAACTGATATCCAACACTGTTAAGTCGACTTTCTTGCATTCATTGTGCTCCCAAATGGTACAGCTCACTTAGAAAGTTATTGAGGATACAGGCAGTTAAGAATGGAGCAGAAAGGATAGATAGAAGAGCAGCAGAAAGCATGTTATGAAGCAATATTTTTTAAAGCTTTGCACAATTAAGCTAAACATTGGTTATAACTGGCTTATGTATATAAAGGATTATGAAGTGATATATTCAGTTTTATTAGCTTGATCTGATCATTTGAAATTACAGAAATTAATTTATCTAAACAGATGCAAAAATGAAATATATCAAATATAAAAAAAAATCTAATATACCACGAAGTGATCTAACATATTAAGATTTTCACTGCAACCTGTGTACATATGACCATCAATAATTTTATATTTGAGTAACATCCATTAATAAAATCAGCAGAAAAAACACACAAAAAAAGGATGAAAAGAAAGAAAAAGAAATGTAAAATTAAAGCCTTGATAGGTTAAAATTTCACATGTTCATTTTTGAATCCATATATTAATTTTTTTTTAATTATAAACCAATAGGACCTCCTTAAACAAGTGTTGAGTTCTGCTTCTCTACTTCATTTTCAAGGATTGTACCCAAGATAGCACCACAAACAATTAGCTATGGGTAAAAATAGATTTTGATAAGTAAATTGATACCATCTGATCTTGTGATTTGCTGTGATGAGAATAAATATCACCTGTCCTGGAAATTATCATTATTTTAATAATAACAGCAGGGTGACAAGTGGAGTTAGATCTACTCCTCACAGCAGTACTCACTTTCTCTCTACATTTATGCTAATCATAATCAAATAAATTTGTGTACCTTTATAATAATGAGACCAAGACCAGTTCTATTCAAAGGTTCATTGGCTATGTTTAAAATCTTCAGCTGTAATTTATTAACACTTCCAACTTCCTTCTTTCCCCTGATGAAAGGGTTTATGCCACTGAAATAATTGAATCTAGGATCCAAAATTGACACAAATTTTGTTTTTCAGAGATCAAAAAAAAATTATTATATAGAACCAGTGGTGAACTATAGAAATTTTAACAAAGGGCTCGCATCGTCAGGCAAAAAAAAAAAAAAAAAAAAAAAAAAGGGGGGGGGCTCAACTTTGTAGAGCTTCTGACAGGTATGATAATTCCTGTAGGATATCAATCATTAGTGCTAGATCTTTTAAAAATTCCAAATTGAGAAGTCGGTTTAAAAAGCCCTTACATTTATCGTTCAAAAGAAAATGCTTACATAAAGCTGGGTAATTTCTCCACATAGCAAGAGCCGTTCATAAACTGCAAGCTGCCCATCATGGTCCAAACACATGGCCGATCTTTAAAATTTTGATACCAAGGTCTTTTGCAATCGTATTTAATTACCATTGATTTTTTGATGATTGATGATAAAAAGCATATAATTTTTCCATAAATATTTCAAAATGATTTATTTCTTTAATGTTTTTGATCGAATCATCTAATGCTAATTGTAAACAATGAGCTACGCAATGCCAAATCACAATGTTGGGAAATTTTTGTAGAAGTTTGATTACAACACCTGATTTGTTTCCTAACATTACACTAGCTCCATCAGAACAAAATGCAATGAGATGATTTTTTCAATAGTTATCAGAAAATCTATATAAATTTAAAGTAGCAATTATATTAACACGTATACATTTCACGGTGCTAGTTATACAAGATTATTAAACAAGAACAAGGGGCTCGCAAATTTGAGAAAAATTTAACAAAGGGCCCCTGCAAGCCCCTTATAGCTCACTGATGTATAGAACTGAGTTGCCTATGACTTTTTTTGAAAAATTTTATATTTCTGTGCAAATCTATGCCACTTCAACTTTTATTTAAAGCAAAAATTAATAAAATTACCCTGGGAATGTTATGACAATTTCTAAAGAATTAGATGAGACCCACCATATTAAGTCGTCTTATTCTGTGTATTCTGGTCAGTTTAGATGTTTTGTAGGATGAAAAAGTCAAATTTCTGTAAGGAAAAAAAAACCCTGCTATCTCCATATGATACTGGTTACCTCAGCTGAAAATAGTTTATAACAATTTTCTATGTCCAAGAACGGATTTAAATGCAAATTTAATATAAATATACATTCAATTCTATACATTTAATTAAAATATATTTTAATTAGGCTGTGTACCCTAGGCTGTGTACATACTGTATACAGCTAGGCTAAAATATATAGCTTTCAAAAACATGGAATGGATAGAAAGTTGATATATAATACAAAATGATTATGGCAACTTGATATTTTTGACTCGATAGTTTGATTTGCTTGTTAAGCCATGATTCCAGACCCTCCCTCCCCCTCCAGCAGCATAGTCTATTCTGGATGTGTCTTTCTTTTTACTCAATCTCTCTTTTTAACACAGTTGCAATCAGAAAAGGTAAAATATTATGAAAAAAATCTTCACACTCAAAAATAAATATAGCAGTAGTTGCTAAGCCAAGTAAGAATCTATTTTATAACTAAATGATAAATTAACTGCAAAGTATGCACTAATATCTCAACTTTCAATAAGCTACTTCAGTGCTGTATACTATTCACTATAATGAAATTCAAATAATGTATAAATATTTTACCTTTTGTTATTATCTTTAAATAATTAATAGCTTTAATGGAGCATGTGCTCCAAGCATATTAAAATAATTCCACGGTTTACACATGCAACAAAAATTATAGAGAATTTATTCAAAAACTCCGATATAGTTCATCCAGTGTTAAAGGAACCTCAGAACAAATAGCAAGGATTCTTTGTCAATTCAATCTATACGCTTCCTTCAAACCAACTTGGAAATTGTCTTAATACCATCAACAAAGGATACATTACCACCTCTTTCCTTACCAGGTGACTATCGAATACCCTGCTCATGTCATCTTTCTTATTTTAGACAGACTGGACATTCTGCCTTGATTAGAATTAAAGAACATCAAGACTATATTACATTTTTGGAATCAGACAAGTCTGGCCTTGCTTCTCATGCTAATAACCCTAGGCGCAGAATTCTTTGGAACCAAACAAAACTTCTTCATTCCAGCAAGTTCAAATTTGATCATCTTTTCCTTGAAACAAGTGACACACTGTGAAATTGTCTGAACTTGAACCGATCCAACTGTATGCCAATATCCATGTTTTGTGAAGTGATCACTGTTAATTGTTCATAAGTTTTATTAATTAATAATTATTTTAAATAATTTTAATCTACACAACTTACAATTGTTCCTTTGAACTCTAATAATGTAATATATACTTCAGCTGCGACTGAGACACGAGCTAATATACGCATGATTTATGACTCATTATTTTGATTCATCTTTTGAATATTGTTAATGGTCTACATCCCTACTGATGTTCAAGTAATGTTGGATGAAATATATTGGAGTTTTTGAATAAGTTCTATATAATTTTTGTTTAAAATATTAAAATAACTTTCATATCTTACATGTGTAAGCCATGAATTTTAATATATCTTCAAATAAGTTTACATGATGTAATATATAACGGTTATATGTTACATCAAGTGGAAAAAAGTTTCTGTAAGTTTTCAATTATAGAATCCAGTTTATTTTTTCATGGCATAATTAAAACTAAAAAAAATTTGCTGCACTATGAAAAGAACTCATTATTTGGAACAGAACACCAAACCTGTACGGATTCTCAATGCTTGTTAAAAATCATAAGTAAGTAACTTTATCAAGCACAATATCCAAAATAAAAGTCTGGTTACATCTGAAAAAACATTAATTTACACTATTTTCATGAAAAATATTACATCTCATTTGTTAATGTCTTACAATCTCCAGACAGCAACATTTAATTTCTTCCTAAAAATTACAATCAGTACTAATAGTAAGATGCATTCCAGAATTTTGAGTATTCAAGCACATGATACTCAGTTTTAGTTTTAAATTATATGATTAACATCACCACAAACAGAAAAATAAATGCTTGTTGATATTTTACCAAATTTCAAACTAGCAATTTCAAAATCAGAACTAAAATTAAGCCCAACTGAGACATACTAGTAAGCTCCTCTAGGGCTTAATCACAGGTAGCCTACCTGTACTAAATTTTTCTTAAATTTTCGGAAATCTGATGGAAATGCTACTGAGGAGTACCATATCTGCATTGCATAGGATGATAGTATTTTGACAACTAGTTCTGTGCAGTGTTTAACCATGGTCTATAAGTCATTGAAGTGTAATTTCCTCTCTTTCAAAATATGGTCAACTTGAAGTTGACCATATTTTGAAAGAGAGGAAATTTTGTTGACCATATGGTCAACAAAAAAGGTACATTATGAAATGTCATAATATTCTGGAGCATATAGAACCAGAAAGAACAGTCAAAAGTAATCTATTGGAACAAACTCTATTGTCAGTTTTGCTGAAGTTAAAGCTGAATTGATACCATATGTTGATTGTGTCAATATAAAGTGTGAATAGCAGGAGAATTAGAAAAGGACCATATTAAATTTCGTGTTATGACATAATTGGTGTCACTGACATGAAGAAGACTAAACAGCTAAGATATTGCTGAGTTGTGATTATTATTATTATTATTATTATCATTTTCTGAGACCTCTAGGGAGCCAAGGACTCATTGAGGGAGGCTGTAAATTACCCAACCCAGCTATCATACTTTCCCTTAAATTCATTTACACTAGATGCACTCACTACCCGCAAGGGCAAATTATTCCACTCACTCACTGCTCTCTGGGAGAAAAACCTAGCTCTTAACCCTTTCGTGACTGAGAACCACCTTGACTTCCATGGATGGCCTCCGTGTTCTCTCCCCACCTTCTATAACGAAAAATTTCATCATTTGAAATGCTATAACACCCATTCAAAAGTTTATAGCCTCTATCATATCACTCCTTTTCCTCCTATTAACCAGAGTCTGTAATTCATGTACTCGTAATCTGTCCTCATAATCTAAATTAATCCAGACATAATCTTTGTAACTCTTCTTTGCACCCTTTCCACAGCTTCTTTATCCCCTTGGAACCCGGGAGATCAAATCTGCACACAGTAATCCAAGTGTGGTCTTATCAAACCTTATAAAGAGGCAAAATTACTTCCTTATCCTTACATGTCAAGGTTCGCTTCAACATAGCAATTATCCTCTGAGTTGTATTTGCAACTTTTGCTATGTGACCTTTGAACTTTAAATTCTTATCCACCAATCACCAAGATCCCTTACCTCTTCAGTTTCTTGTAACATAACTCCGCTAATATAATATGCCGCTGGAACTCTAATCATGCCAAAGTGCATAACTTTACACTTACTAACATTAAACTGACAGCCATTTTTGTTTGCCCAGATTTCCAGTCTATTCAAATCATTTTGTAATTGCTGAATATCAGTAGCATCCCTGATTGTCCTTCCTATCTTTGCATTATCAGCAAACAATTGCAAATCTGATGATAGACCATACTTGATGTCATTATTGTACAGATTGAACAATAATGGCACAAGGACCGAACCCTGAGGTACACCACTGGTTATCTTAAATCTGGCAGATTCACACCCACTGTATACCACTTTTTGATATCTGTCTGTCAACCATCCCCTGATCCAAGTCAATAGATTATGTTCCCACAATCATCAGGAAAAGTAGAATAGCTGTAGAATTCAACATTAAATACAAAAAATAAATTTCTTGAATTTACAAGCAGAGTGACAGCCAAAATGAGAAACTGAACAAACTTATTTCTGTATATTGTCTGCAGAAGGTTCTAGTAGAGAAATAGAGGACTTATTATTATATGATCATTATTACATAAGGCAACTGATAAAGAAAAAAAGAAAATGCTGGTTGTTGGAGAGCTAAACAAGACTGTTCCAACTGAATACTAGACATAATACAGAACTTTTTGAAAGAAAGAATAACAGAGAAATGTTTAGGGACAATTTAAAGCAAAGAGTAAAGCTAAAGGTGGGAAGTAAGTTACTACTGATAGTGATATCTTCAAACTGATGCAGAATATATGAGAGTACACAGTTGATTTGAAATAAGAAGTAATCACAGTTTATTTTTGAGCAGTACAGTTATGAAGCAAGTTTCAAATGTTTTAAATAGAATCAAAGTTCATCAGCTTTCAGAAGTGAATTGTAGTCAAATATACAAAATTAGGAAAAAAAAAAAAAAAAAAGTTGGAAAATATACCTACACCTTGCAGACAAGATCCAGTGGCAAAATCTGAAGCAAGCATTGATTGTTAATGAATGAAGCATTTGCAAGGGCAGAGAACTACATGGTGGATTAAAGAAATAAGAGACAAGAAGATGAAAAATTCATCTCAAAAGTTTCTGACAAAGTAAGTCAGCAGGTTTCATGAGAGAATAATGTAGGACAACTACTCTATGTGTAAAAATAACTAAAACAACAATCATGGGAAGACTATCATGAAAGGGGATAAAATGTTCGAAAGGTTACATAAAAACTGAATATAACTGTATTCAAAATTACCATCATCATCATCACAGATAATTTGAAGCCCCTGTAAGATATGCAATTTTTAAAAAAAATTTATTAAGTGTTTTTAGATTAGTGTATTTGTACTATATTATTGTATATTATTGCAGTTTTTACTGTATTAGTACATGTACTAATACTAATACCTTAGTACATCTTAAGGCATACTGTTAAGTTAATTTTAAAAAATGGCACCAAAAACACAGCAAAACAATAGAGTAGCATCAGAAACTAAGGATAATGACAAATAAGAAATAAGTTTAATGACAAATGAAAAAAAAAAGTAACATGAAATTTCCAGATTAACAGGAATTATTAGAAAATTGAGAAAGTAGAGAAATATTTACAAGAACTAAGACAGGAAAATAAAAATAAAGAGAACAATAATATGCAGGAAAGTGCAGAAATTAATAAGTTATGAATGAATAATAAGGTAAGTAAATTAGAGTACAAGAAAAAAAGAAGTAATATGGTACAATGATTCAATAATTAAATTTGAACTTGATGATGAAGTCACTTAATCAGGCTTCTTGAGAGCTAAAATAAAAGACATGATGAATGCCACAAAGAAACAGAAACTAAAAGAGAAGTAATGATTGGAACTAATGATTTAAGCAGTGATAGATATAGCATGACAGAGGATATGAAAATCTTGATGGACAAAAGCAAGAAATAAAAAAGAAAGTGCAAATTGTTAGTTTATTACCTAGATACAAAAGTAATGAGTTAAGGAGGAGGGCTATAATAACAAAAGATTCAATGCATAGGCTGGATGTGTAGTGCGAGTTTCATGGTAGAAAAGACTTGTATGAGGGCTGGTCTGCACATGAATGGATTTGGCATCAAGTGCCTAGAGAAATTTATTGGAGTGAGACCTAATGCAGCTAGTCAGGGAAGTTAGATCATCTTGGAGAAGGAATGCTTGTAAGTTCAGCTAGGATGTGCAGATAATAGTGATATGAATATCAATTAACAGGATTATGAATCTGGTGAAGGTGAACTATGCTTTGGGTTCAAATGTTTTGAGTGTGTCTAGGAGCAAAAAAGAGAAAAGAAAAGTTCAGTTGCCCAAATGAACCCAGCAGATCATAGATTTCTGTATATGAAAAAGTGAGGAGGTAACTTAAACACAAAAAACATCACAAATACCAGGAGCATTAGAAACAAAGTAGTTGAGATTGTTACTTTGGCAAATATGTTGTGGCCTAAAATTATTAGCATTGGTGAAACCTGGCTCTCAGAGTCAGATGTAGTAACTGGAATCGAGTGTAAAGGGTATAGTATTTTTACAAGTGAAAGAAGAGATAAGAGGGAAAGGAGAGTACTACTAATGATATCAGATGACTTGAGTCCAGTTAAGGTAGAAAACCCATGGAAGTATAATGGTAATAATGTCCTGAGTAGCATGAGTTTGAGGCTATCTTGTGTGAAGTGGAGACTAACAGGTGAAATATTGCTACAAACTTGATTCAGTTGTTAATTGTGTGTGCGTGCAGTAAAACCCCTTTTTTACGCTTTTTAGGGGACTGATAAAAAAATGTGTAAATAGCAGGAAATGTAAAAAAAATCATTAAAAAAGGCTAAAAGATGACTTACTGATAGTATGTGAGTCTACATACTAGATTACAAAATTTAATAACTGAAAATAAATGAATTTACAATTACTTACATTTATCTATTTTAAAAAAAGCTTTAATTGTTGATTGTTTTTTCTTTTTCTGCACTCTTATAAGTTCCACCTGCCTCTCCACAGTGTATAAGGCATTAAATGCCCTATCGTCTCCTGATGTACTTGCAATATACCGCCTCAAAACAGAGATAGCTTCCATTGCTTCTTAACTAGTAGGGAGTAGGTTCTTGATTACAGTCTTCTTCAACCACTTCTTTCTCTTCTTCTTCTTCACCAAAGTGGTTGGAAAGGATGTCCTCTACACTTGGTACAATTGATGTGATCATACCAGCATCAACACAGTCTTGAAATGAGGAAGACTCATCCATCACATACCAGTTGTTGGGTACTGACATATCTTCTTCCTCCTGTAGTTATTCCTCCTCTTCTGCAAACATAACTCCTGCCTTCTAGAAACAGTTGGATATGGTTTCAGGAGTAATATGCAACCATGCTTTGGCCACATAATGCATGGCATCAAGGACTGATATGGTCATTGGGTCCATACCATTATCATGCATAAACACAGCTTTTTCAACAAGCATTTTTCTATATTTCCATTTAAATGCATGGATTGATGCCCAGATCTAATGGCTGAAGCTCAACAATTAGGGGGGAAAGAACACTAATCTAATGTTTCTGAGCTGCAGATCTTTAGGGTGTGCAGGACATTTGTCTAGTAGTAGTATTTTGTGGTGATTTGTCCCTATTTTAGCATCCAAAACATGCATGGTGGATGTGAAGATGCTGCTGGTCATCCATGCTGTGCTGTTGGCATCATACTTAGTAGGCAGATTTTTCACATTCTTAAAACACCTTGGCTTTTTAAATTTACCAATTACCAGTGGAAGTAATTTTTCTGATCCATCAGCATTGACCATGAGTTTTCCACCGTGACACTTCTCTCCTTTAAAACACAATGTTTTACTTGGCAGAATGTTATAAAAGAGCCCAGTTTCATCAACATTGAAAATATTTTTTGGTTCGTAGTCCTGAATAATAGTCTTCAGTTCATGTTTCCACTGGTTTACAGTTTCCCCTGCAACGCTATTACTTTCTCTGCACACTTGATTATACACAATATTGTGACGAGTCTTGAAACGATCAATCCATCCATTTGACGTAGTAAAACCATTAATCCCCAACCTCACAGCAAATTCAAGGGCTTTCGCTCAGAGTATAGTACCATCAACTGGAATACCCGACGCTCTCATAGAAACAAACCACTCTGCCGCAAGTTTATCCAATTCATCGTATGTCGATGTCCGGATATATTTTCGTTTTTTTGACATAGCTCCAGATTGCTTTGCATTGAGTTCAATGCTTGACCTGTTTTTTACTATCGTGTTCAAAGTGGACACGGAGAGACCAAGATCTTTTGCTAATTGAACACGTGTTCCGGCATGCCAATCTACATGTTGCAGAATTGCTATCTTTACTTCTACCGAAATACATTTTCTGTCTTTTTTCTCCATGTTACTAACATGGATAATTTACCACCACAACTTGCAAGCAACTATCACATGCTAAATTATTTACCAGAAATTCTGCAATATCAATTCGCACTCTGATTGAAAAATAATGGTATCGCTCATCACTACTGCAAGTATGCAACCACAGTGATGGCGGAAACGAAACTACAGCCAAAGCAACGTCACCTAAGAACAGAAATGCGCAGATTTCCGCAGAAATCTATTCGAAAATTGGTATTGCCACCCGAAAAAAATAAAAAAACGCAAATCACAGGAAATAACATCCACATCAAATTGTTAATGGCGGGAAAACAATATAACGTGAGAATAAGCCTTAATATGGAACCAACGGAAAACGACGTAAATGGCAGGAAAACGTAAAAACGGGGTTTTACTGTATATTGATCCTATACATGAGAGATTGAGAGATCTATAAGCATATCAGTGCTGTATATGGGGTACAGATGAAGAGTGACATAGAAATTTACTTTTTTTTTTCTTTTTTTTTGAAGAGCTTTAGGTTGTAGTTTTTTGGGAATACTTCATGAGGAAGACTGTTCCAGAAGAGGACAAAATAAAATAAAAAATAAAAGCAGGTTTGGTGTGTTTTCAGTTGCACAGTAAAGGGATGATGGGCAGCTGCTGCACTTGTATTAACGTGTACAACAGAACATGGAGGAATGATGGTTGCCAATTCAGTCGACTATGGAAGTACTACAGAAGTAGAACAAAATGCTGAAACCCTGCATATCTGAGATAGCAGCTGAATTTATCTCACAATCTATGAGCCTAACTGTTTGCCTCTGGATAGCATCAAGGAATTTAAGGGAAATTTTAGGTGCACCACCTGTAAGCAGAGAGATCTGATCTTGTCTGGTGATTTGTGTTTTACTGAGATTGTCCTCTCTTCTTTGAAGGATAGTATGTTGATCAATGTTTAAGTCATTAGTTGTCAATGATCTTGTAGCCTTGGTGTCAGAGTACTGCATGGTTTGTGAAATAAGTAGGATGAGTAAAGAGTACTATCATCTGTAAAACTATGGATAGGATTAGTGGTGATTGTGAGTAGGTCATTTATGCACAGGAGAAAGAGGGTAGACAGAGCCTCAAGCACTCTAGCAATGGTGGAAGAGAGGGGGAACCATCTATCATGACTTGCAGAGAATGACCGGAAAGAAAGTTGGCAACCCAATTACAGGGGGGGGGGGGGGACCAAAGGATGTCAATTTGTTTTTGGAAGGCCTCAATGTCACACATGGTTAAAAAAAATTTGGAACGTCAAGAGCAACAACACAAGTTTCTCCAAACCTTTTCATGGTACTTGTCCAGTGGTTGCTGATTAATTGGTGGGCCGCTAAGTAGTGGAGGAGTTGCTATTGATGGCTCTCTCCATTATTTTGGAGAGGACAGAGGTGATGGCAGCTGGCTTTAATGATAGACTTCTATTGCCTTTTTTTTTTCTTCGAATATGACGGATACGAGATTGCTTCATTGAATAAGTACCAACTATGTATAATAGATTAGAAATGATGCGGTTAACTCTGGAGCACAATGTTTGAGAACAAGTGAAGTGAAGAGATGCTATCAAGACCAGAAGACTTTAGCATCCAAGTTATTTAGTAGTTTTCTAATGTCTTTTTTGTGGAAGAACTATGGGAGGCATAGCAGGAGTTCGAGGAAAAGAGTGATACCAGGAGATCAGCTTTATTCTTGGGTGAAGTAACAATGGTATCATCATCAGGATGAGAGAGAGAGAGAGAAATGTGGGAGCGTAAGTGAGCAGAAGTTGTGTCCAATGGCCTTGGCAAGGGACCAGAGGGCATAGCTTCCATTTAGATAAGTTTTCTTCTGTATAAAGTCTGATTTGGATCTGCTGATGACTAATTTGCATATGTTGAGTGCTTTGGGATAGGCACAGTATGAAGGCAGAGTTTTTGATGCAAGCCACATGCAGTAAGCTAAAAATTTTTTCTTCAACGGCTCTGATACACTTTCAGCTAAAACAGAGGTTGAAAAGCGAATGAGAACAGTTTGAATGGGAGATAACGGCCTTCATGCGATTGAGAATAATTTCTGTGATTTGTTTGCAGCAGGTGTTGGGATCAGACCAAGGAGGAGTAAAAATCCCAGAGGTCATCCCAACTGGCTCCTTTGAAGTGCCAGAGGATGTAAGGTCAGGAGTGGTTGGAGGAGGGGCATTCTGTGAGAGGAAATTTGTACAAGATTGTGGTCTGAGTTGCCGAGCGGAGAGGTGACCTCTACAGTGTGTCTGAAAGAAAATGGTCAAAAAGAGATCCAGAGGATTTGGGGAGTGAAGAAAATTCGAGGAATTTGAACAGCTAAGCATTTATCCAAATCAGTTTCCTCCCTTACAAGCAACTCTCCTTGATCTATCAAAAATTGCACTTCGAAACATTAATAGAAAATTTAACTATGACAGATTCTGACATTGAGTTTTTATATCACCTCTTAAGGCAAGCAATGTGAAGTCATTAGCCTCTATATATGAGTTGTCCAGTCGTGAAGCTACTTCACATGCAAACTTTGCTTACACTTGGATAAAGGATTAAACCAAGAATATAATTTCTTGGCATCTTTAATTTATAGTATAACCAAGTGGAAAAACTTTCAACATCTATCTCTAATCCAGAGTATTTCAGTAACAAGGTATGACAACTTGTGGCTACTTGTATATGAAAATATACAAGGGGTCTGGCTCCCACTGATGAGACTTCATAAAGGTTGAAACCAGTCTGGGTAGCGACCCCTCCCATACTACATAGCATTACACATGTCTGCAAAGATATGTGCTTTGCATTATGGGCAAGTGATGTGAAGTCATTAGTCTCTATATACGAATTGCCCAGTCATGAAGTTACTTCATGCCAAACTTTGTTTGCTTACATTTGGATAAAGGATTAAACCAAGAATATAATTTCTCTCCCATCCCCCAAAATATATTCAGATTTAAAATATATGCAGGTTATTTTCTATGGAAAGGAAAAATATACAAACAGCCAGATGGGACTGCTATGCCCCCCCCCAAAGCACATTTCTATATGCAGCATCTTTAAAACCAAGTTTGGCTGCACTATGTTGTTGTTGATGTGTTTGCTGTTTGGTCTCATGGTCCAGAAACATTTTTGGTGCATCTTAACAGCCAACATTCTAAAATAAACTTCTTAAACTTTAGAAAAAGAAAGTAATAATAGTCTTCCCTTTTAGATACACTAGTGACATGACTTCCTAATGGCTCATTGTCCTTCTCCATCTACAAAAAAACCAGTCATACCGGTTGGTATTTACATAAACAATCACACCACCACCCTTCCTAACAGTATGGCATCCTCAAAACTCATACTCACTGAGCCAGAACTATTTGTTCAAATGACACAGCCATTGAAACAGAGCTCAGGGACCTTTACAACACCTTTTTAGCCAGTGGCTACAGAATACAAAATAGATAAAATATTACATGCATTTCCCCATCCCTCCTATACCCAACACACAGGATCACAACGAAACAATTTCCATTCCATATATTAAGGATAGATCAGAAAAAATAACCAAAGTTCTTTGCAAATATGATCTCCATACCACTTTCGAACCTTTCATTCCGCTAGCTACTTTTATATGTTCTCCTAAAGATCGACTACATCCTCTTCAACATCTGGGAGTGTATAATGTTCCTTGTGCCTATAGGTTAGCCTACTTTGGACAGATTGGTAGATCAGTTAATATCTGCCTTGAAGAACATAAAAATTACATCCAAAATCATCTATATGGCAAGTTGGGATTGGCAGATCATGCTCTGGATACTCTTTCACACAGGATCATATGAAGAAAAACATCTATATTACATAGAAGTCATCACAGGTCTGACAGGCTATTCTTAGAATCAGCATCAGCTTTGAAGCATTCTCCCAACCTCAACAAGCATGGTTGCATTAATTTACCAAAAGATTTGGAAGACTATCATTTTAAGAACTAATAGCCTAACTTCTCTAAATTAACTTTGTAGCTATCTGACCCATAGAGGTTGTCATGTAAGGACACCAAAGGCATCAGTTACAATTTAAATTGTTTCTGCAATTACATGGTTCAGTGCTGTATGCCTGTCATAGTCATCATGGTGCTCTGATGATGCTGGGTAGAAAACCAATGAAAGTTGAGATTTTCCCTTTTCTACTAAGTAAGTGCCTGAAGGCATCTTCTTCAAAAAAAAACCTGTTTCATCAACATTAAAAATTTGTTCATCCTAGTAGTCTTCTGTTTCAACCACTTCCTTTAATGTATTAGAAAATTTTGCAGAAACAGTATCATTATCGGCACTAGCACTTTCACCTAAAATTTAAACGTTATGGAGCCCAAGAGATTTTTTAAAGTTGAAGTACAGTACAGTACCATACTACTGTCAAAAATTTTTTAAATTGTTAAAAATTATAAGCTGTGCTATAGTAAAAACTGCACCATGCAGGGTATTGCTGTATTTAAAACCAATTTCAATTTATGGATCTGAAAGCTGGGTTAGTAATAAACAGCTGACTAGTGACCATTACTGTGAGAGTGCTAAAAGAATTACAGAAAAACAGATGCCATCAGGATAATTAAAAAATGAAGGTATCAGAAAAGAACATGACATCATTAGCATTCATGGATATGCAAGAAGAACTAATCTAAGGTCACCAGAATGGCAGAAGTAATGTTAGCAAATCATGAAAAAGATCCAAAAGAAAACCAAGATCTTACTGAAAAAGCTTTGAAGATCAAAATGTAATATCTTAAAAATAATAGAGATCTGACGGATAACAGAGTAATCTGAAAAAAAAAAAAAATAAACAAGCTGTTGATAGGAAGGTAATAATAATGTAAACGTAATTATTTACTACTATCACAATATCTCTTGAAGGTACACATAAGGAAATGATAATATATAATATAATATATAATAATTATTATTATTATTACATGACACCTCCAAGGAGTCCAAAGACTCATCAAGGTAGGACATCTACTTTACAACTCTGTCTCCACCACTCAATTCATCAATTATAACTAACCACAACTATGCCAATGCCATCTACCATCCACCACCACTAATATTTCCAAAGACAATCACAAACATCCATGCCAATGGCAGAATTTGAACCCGCAGCCTTTTGGCTGGAGAGCAGATACGCCAACCATTCGGCCAGCCAGGCCAGCATGTGTATGTTTAAATCTGTTTTCAGGGATTGCAGACATATCAAAAAAGCATGATAAAAATAATTAAGTTCAGGATAGAGTAGCATATTTTCTCAGCAAACACTTCTATTCCTGTTGATTTGATGCGTTTTGATGATACTATGCTACTGGTTAGGATCATGGTGTGCCTATTTGAACACAGATTTTTTTCTGAGGGTAAAACATGAGGTCATCTGTGGAAGTTGCAAATGAACCTACATGTAGGCTTTCTACAAACTAAGAAAGTCAGAAAATCTAATAGAAGCATCAGTAATGTATCTACAAAGCACAAATATTATTTTCTTTTTCTACAGTAAAGTGTATTCTGGGATAATAGTTATTTAAGTGCAAAATATTTCTGATGTGTCAGGGCACAGAACTATGAATCCAGATGGCAAATGGAGGATTTGTACATGGTTTTATTAAAGGCTTGTGTTTGGGTATTCCATGAAGAAAGCTGTGATGGAAGGTGTGGGGGGATGGGGACTAAGTCTACAGATTTTTCCTTACTACATAAAATTAATCGAATGTATAGTAAATTTAAATAATTTATGAGGATGAGGGATCAACTGAAAAGATTGATCTAACAAGACCTTATATTTCTTTTAGGAAGTACAGGTAAATAGGGAGGGGGGTTAATATCAAAATTAAACATCATCTCACTATATAATTTCAATTAGATAGTTTTCAAGATTTTTCTTTTATGAAATATCCTACCCATGAAAAGTATTATAAGTTTACTGTACATGGTGTGCTGAAAGTCAAATATCTGGAAACCCTGATCTAGAGACCATACAAAAAAGTCTTTAATCCATTTTAGGCCACACTGGGTAATAAAATTCATCTACCACATAAAAACATACACAAATGTCCATGCTGGAGTGAGATTCAAGCCCATTACTTACAGATTAGAGAGCACTTGGCCAACCAAACTTTGAAGATGCTGAATTTCAACTCAGCATTTTCAGAGATATAGCAACAGGTCTAATATATGCTGTTTATTGCTGGAAAGGGGGAAAAAATTCAAAATTACATGTGAGAGAAGATGCATTATTGCAAACCATTATCATGTGGAAATAAACATCACTAACATTAACTGAGAAAATACATATTAGATTGCATACTCATTAAATCCTCAAAGTGAAAGGATATTTACTTTTAGTCTATGTTAATATTAAAATCATGCATACATTTTAACGAGCAAAATATCTGGTTTTCAGTATATGTAATAAAACTAAAGATTATCTTCATTATTAAGGAATATAGTACAAATTTTAAATGATAAATAAGTGCTGCTCCCAAATGCACAGAAATAAACAAGCAGTCAAACAATCAAAAACTGTTTACATAATTAAATTAATTCATTCCTAAAAGATTAAAATGCATGTTACTATTATAAACTCTGTTAATTTGTTAATCACTCAAAACTAATTATATTGTTTCATTTTCAATATAATGATGGTGGTTTTGCTTCTAATGAAACACCAAAATCATGATTTCTAACAAAGTAAAACAAAAAAGAAACAAAAAATTTATATAGTGAAATGGGAGAAGAAGAAAAAAAAAAGCACAACTCAAATTATTTAGTTACTAATCAGAATAAGCAGAAAGGAAATAGAAAATAAAAAAAAAATATACCTGTTGCTGATCGCCTTCCTACAACAAAGAAAAATGTGAACATTAAACAAAAATAGTCGAGTTGAAAAAACAAAGTGAGAGGTTTTAGATATATATTAAAATAAATGTGCAAAAAATGAAAAAATAAATCCCCTAAGAGTAAATTGATGTTTACATGTTAATACATAAGAAGCAAAAAAAGAAATTATATGCGACTATTTTGGAACCGACTGATCATAAATTAGTTCTAATAAGCTTAGTTAAAGAACTACTAAAGATATCATATACAGGTTTAATAAGTATAATCTTGTAACAACATCCAATTTCACCAGCTCTATGAGAGTTTCACTGGTGTGTAAACAGCATAAATTTTCACCACAAATATTGTGGTGAAAATTGATGCAAACAGACAGACACATACACACACACATCATTTTATTGCTTTATATATATTTTCTTACCTTTATCTGATCCTGTATAACTTCCAGTAAAGAGAGGAGCTGATGTCTGCAAAAAATCAGGGAAATATTACTGAGAAGAATATAATCAAGATTTTCATCCAAGCTACATTTACAAAAATCAGTTTATGGATCTTTTCCTTCTTTCCTTTTTTGTTATTTTTGTTTTAAGTAATTACTTTAATAACCAGAAAAATGGAATAAGGACATTATGAAACAATCTCAAGAGCAAACACATGTCCACTTTCCATCATTATCAATTTCCTGATATATATCCACAAGGGATTAAGTTAAGGAGATAATAAATCCTTCATCATTATGGGTACACCTTTCTGGCAATTCATATAGTAAAGTATGTAAGTTCATTTCACTTAAACCTTGGTATTATCCAGGTCTACCTACTCACTGATGAGACCTCAATAAAGGTCAAAACCAGTCTGGGTAGTGCCCTTCCCTCATAATGTAAAACAGTAATACATTTCCTAGGAGCTGCATTTTACATTATGAGAAAATATTAAGGACAGTGTTCGAAACTTGTTCCGAGTTGCCCTAGTGTTGTACTACCAGGTGTTGACTTAAGCTTGGACTCTCCGGAAGTTCTTTGGCATGAAACTCTTAGATTTCGATCTTCAAGTTTCTTATTCAGCTTTGAAATAATGAAGGATTTATTATCCCCTTAACTTAATTTACATCGCCGAAAAAAATAGCCTCTTGGCTCTTTATCCACAAGGAATGTTCAAGCTGCTATGACATCACTACATGATTAAGTTTGCATTATAATTAATTTCCTATCAATAGTTTTCAGCCAAATTAGTCTATTACTTGTCAGCACTTTGTATCTAACATTTTGTGCTTCAATCCGCCTGGACTTCAGTCTTCCTTGGATCTCTTTCCTGCCATCTAACCTTTCCTCACCCATTCTATATAAGTGGCCATACCACCTTCGATTAGCTCTCCTCACACATTCTTGAATGCTAACAATGACAAGAGACTTTTTTTTAATATGATTCTGCTACTGATGACGTCTGTTCACTCCTCTAATTTTTCTTAGAACTCTCATGTCTCTAGTCTTTAATCAAGTGCTTTATTTCTAACCCAACTCTTAGATCAATAACTTAAAACTGGTTCAAACACCTTGGTGTTTTATCAAGTGCTTTATTTCTAACCTAACTCTCAGATCAATAACTTAAAACTGGTTCGAACGCTTTGGTGTTTTGACTAATTTCTCTCTTATTCCATGTAAATTAATTCAACTGGCATCCCACCATACTAGCATTGCTTATTCTGTTGTTTTATTTCCAAATTTAATTTGCCATCTTCACTAAAAACTGTGCTTAAATAGCTGAAATATTTAACTTGTTCTAAGTTTTCAATTGAAAATGCACTGAAGTTTTCTAAGTTCTTGCCTATTTTCATAATTTTGGTCTTTTTATTGCTAATTTTCATGTCAAATTTATTATCACTGTTATGGAATTTAGTTAGAGATCCCTGAAGACTTGCACTGGATGTGATAATGCCACTTTCTTTCATAATGTGATCTGTATAGATGATGAATAAGAGTAGAGATAACATGCATCTTGGTCTTACTCCTGATTTTACATCAAACCATCTTCTTATGTTTCCTTAAATACTAACTGTTGACTTACAACTTAAATATAGAATGCATTGTTCTGAATAATATTCCATTTACCTCTGCATAACTGTAGTGTAATGAAAAGCTTCTCCCTGGGCACTTTGTCATATGCCTTTTCCAGATCTACAAAACTTAAGTACAGATCCTTATAATATTCCCACAATTTCCCTATTTGTCATAAAGTGAAAATCTGCTCTTGACAACATCTATTTGGCCTGAATCCAGCTTGCTACTCTGCTCTAAGTTTCTCTTCCACAGTTTTTCTCAACCTCTTTTCAAGTATGCTTGCATAAATCTTACTGGAACACTAACTAGATAAATTCCAGTAAGATTTATGCAAGCATACTTGAAAATCACATTCAGCATTATTCCCTTTTTTTATAGATAGAAACTATGAGAGCCCTACTTCAATTGTCTGGAATTTGACCTTCTGACCAGCCCCTCTGAATTATGCAGTGTAGCCATTGCAAAACTTTTATACCACCACGTTTTAACATTTTCTGGTTGAATATTATCTGTTTCAGCAGCCTTTCCACATTTCATCTTTTTGATGGCTTTTCCTATCTCAAGTATTGATATGTACATTTGTTGGCATTCCTCTTGAAAATTTTCTGCTACTGTTCTGCCATTGCTTGTTTCAATTAACAGTCTTTCAAAGTAATTATTCCAGACATATAGGATATCCTTATTTTCAGTTTTCATGTCACCTTTATCATCTTTGATTACTTTTTTTTTAGAGTACTGTTTCCGATTTCTAAGCTTATTTTAATAGCCTCCAAAACATTTTACCACCCTCCTGGTATTTATTTTCTATATTCTTACCAAAGTCATCCCATGACTTTTGTTTAGCTACTTTTACAGATAGCTTAGCTCTCTTACATTTTTCTCTGTGTTCTTTTAGGGCAGCTACTGACTTATTTGCTATGAGCTTTTGGTATACTTTCTTCTTGTCCAGGACAGCATCCTTAACATCTTGTGTCTACCAAGGGTGTTCTTATTTTTCTATCCTTGCAGACAACTTTACTACATACCTACCCTAGCTGAATCAGTCAAAGTTATTTTCATAGTTTTCAACTGAAACTCTAGGATTTGGTCCTTGTTTTTCAAACTTTTATTTTTTCATCAATAATGTTTGTATAGTTGAGTCTATAGTTTACCTATAAAAGCTGCTCAACTTTAATATTTTAAAAATTTTTGTATATACTGTTCTATGCATTCATAATGTGATATTTATTTTTTCCTACTTAAAACTAAGTGATGGCCACTACCAATTTCAAATCATTAGTACACTCTTGTATCCAAACCAGTATGAAGATATTGCTATTGACAATGACATACTCAATGAAGCCTTTCTTATTTCTTACATTATCTCTCCACAGGAACTTGTGATATCTTTATGTTGGGACATGGTGTTATAATGACTAGTCTATATTCTCAGCAGAAATCCAGCAGATACTTGCCATTATCTTTAGCTCTGTCCCCCCCCCCCTCAAATATTTTCAAAATGTTCCCAATATACCTGGCAGAATTCATTCCCTACTCTGATATTTAAATCTCCAACAAGGAGATCTTCAATTTGTCTGCTGGGTGCTCTAATGACTCAAAAAAATTCCTCCATTTTTTCCTTAAAAGAACCTTCTGTGGGACCATAGGCACAAATAACTTTCACTGTTCACATCCCCATTTTGAAATTTGCCCATTATTACTCTACTTGAAATTGCTTTCTAATCAAGAAGTTTATCTTTGTGTTTGGTATTGAATGCCATTGTACTCCTTCCTTTCCTAGATTGTTATTGCCTAAAAATAATATTCTATACTTATTATTTAGTAAGATCTCATCTGTTTTTGTCTTCTTCATCTCAGTTATGCAAATTACCTCCACGTGGTACTATTCTAATTCTTCAAGTTCAATATCTTTTCAATTAATACTCTGTATATTGATGGTTACTATCTTTAGTTCTTCTGATGTTGGGTTTGTTCTTCTTCTTCTTGATGTTGACTGGAGTTTGTTCCAGCAGCTGACTTTTCAATGCTCCACCTGGTTTCCTGATGAAATCAGCAGGGATCTTCTTTAACCAGTGACATCCCAGCCAGCATGAATTCTCATAGCGTTGTACCATCATATATATATATTCATGGTTTAAGCCAATAGAGTGTACAATTTCATTGGCTAATTCCTAAATTGCCAGTCCATCCTCGTTCAGTACTCAGCAAATACCTAACAACCAATTAGGTCAGAAGCCAAAGTTTGTTCTCTACATTACAGAAAGTGAGGTTCCTCCCAGTTATTGGGCTTTACCCTTAAGGGACCCCACTTTCCAATGCTTTCCAGCAGTCACAAAATCTCCAGGACAATCCTTACATTTTGGCCAACTTGTAGGAGCTTAAAAATTTCCAAAGCAATAAAAGTCAGTTTTAGCATCATATGGCCAGCACCATATGTCAACTTGTACTGTCTCATCACCTTGTGGTGATTTTCAGACTCCAAACAAGTAGAAGAGGTTCAATATTGGAGTGCAAGAGTGAGTAAAAGAGCAATTCTAACATTTATTTTGGAATGTCTCCAATGTTACATATGTAATATGAGGTTCTGGAATGTTACGTTGCAGATCATCATTATTAATATTATATAGTATCTCTATTGGACTCTAGAGACTTATCGTGGAAGACCCATGCTAACATTTATACATACCAAACCTATCATACCTCTCCTAAAACTAATTTACTGTCAGGGCACTCACAACTAATTCTGGCAATCTATTCTCCACATAAAAAATCTAGTCCACATACCTTTACTAACCACACAATTTTCATGGATGACCCCTAGTTCTCTGACCATGTCATATATTGAAAAATTTCCTTTGCATCAATTTTATAAAACCCCTTTAATATCTTATAAGTTTCTATTATGTTCTGTCTTTCCTGCCTATCAACTAAACTTCATAACCCACAAACCTTCAACCTATACTCATGGGAAGCATTTCACAGACCCATCATCAGCTTGGTCACTTCCTCCATCTTTTCATCAGGCAGTTTTCATAAAGTTCATCTGAATGCAGCAAGCTGCAATGTACACCCTCCCAAAACGAAGAATGTACATTACCACAATCTTATCACCAGCACAGGATGTTGTTATAGTCTTGTTTTTATTATTAATATATTTTTTAAAAATCTTAATACTAAACATAACATAAACCTATGGTACATTAGGATTGTGGATGGCTGAAAAGTTGGGGAAGAAAGAAGAATCTTATTAATAGTGATCCCTATCTGGTAAAAAATCAAAGGGGAAGATATTGGATGCTGCATGTTCAGAACATGCAACATTCCTTCCTGGCAATGACATTTATTAAGATCATAAATGCAAAAATTGTTGATTCTTGCACTGATAATTCCCCACTCCTACTGACTGCTGAAATCAACAATTCAAGAATTAGAGGAAATGTAAGAAACCAAAAGAGTGGCTTTTTCTATAGTTAGCTATGATGCAACAGAAGTATCCAAATGCAAAAGAGGTGGAAGCAGGAGTGGACAAAAGTTATGGCCAAGAGTCTTGCCAATGAACCAGAAAGCACTGTTTGCTTCTGGGCATGATGTAAAAGGGGTATAGTGCTTTAAAAATGTGTTTTAGATGTGCTGGTAATTTGCTTACAATATTTTGAGCTTTAGTATAAACAGTTACTTTAAAAAAGCTAAATGAAACACAGTGATGACAGTACAGTGGTAAAAAACACTGACCAGGCATGCAGTCAGGAATACATATCCATAATTGAAGTAGAAAAGCCATCAAAGGCTTGAAATGTGGAAAGGCAGCTGGAGTAGATGATATTCGACCAGAAATGCTGAAGTATGGTGGTATAAGAGTCTTACGGCGGCTGCACTGCATAGTTCAGAATGCTTGGACAGAGGGACAAATTCCCGATGATTGGAGTAGCTCTCATAGTACCCATATATAAAAAGGGAAATAAATCTGAATGTCAGAATTACAGAGGTATTTCCCTACTGAGTGTTCCTGGCAAGATCTATGCTTGAGAAACGGGTTGAGAAGAATTGTGGAAGAAAAGCTTAGTGAAGAACAAGCTGGATTCAGGCCAAACAGAGGCTGTCAGGATCAGATCTTCACTTTACAACAAATAGTCGGGAAAGCATGAGAATATAACAAAGATCTGTATTTAAGTTTAGTCGATTTGGAAAAGGCATATGACAAGGTGCCAAGAGAGAAGCTATTCAATACGCTACAGTTATATGGTGTCAATGGGGCATTATATCAAGCAATACTTAGTCTTTATTTGAGTTGTAAGTCAGCAGTTAGAATTGAAGGAAGTAAAGGAAGGTGGTTTAATGTTAAATCTGGTGTGAGGCAAGGATGTACATTATCCCCCTCTGTTATTCATTATCTATATGGATCACATTATGAAGGAAAGTGGTATTAAACATGATATCAAAATTGGAGATGTTAATGTCAGCTCTTTGCTTTATGCAGATGATGTTATACTTCTAAATAAATCCGCTACAAGTCTGCAAGATTCTCTGACTAAATTGAATAGCTGTTGTAATAGATATGGTATGAAGGTTAACAAGACAAAGATAATGAAAATGGCAGAATCATTGAAAATGTCAACTGTGTTGTGAATGGAGAACCTGTGGAACAAGAAAAACATTTCAGCTACTTAGGCACACGATTTTTACTGAAGATGGTAAATTAAATATAGAAATAGACAACAGAATCAGCAAAGCTGGTATGGTGGGAAGTCAATTGAATAAATTCATATGGAATAAGAGAGAAATTAGTTGGAACACTAAATTAGCTGTATACAAGACAGTGTTCAAACCAGTTTTAACTTATGGATCTGAGAGCTGGGTCAGAAGTAAAACACTTGACCAAAGACTAGAGACCGCAGATATGAGAGTCCTGAGAAAGATTATAGGCGTGAACAGATGGCATCAATGGCAATATCATATTAAAAACGAGGATATTAGGAAAGAACTTGACATTGTCAACATCCAGGAATGCGTTAGCAGAGCTAATCTCAGGTGGTATGGTCACTTAAACAGAATGGGCGAGGAAAGATTAGCAAAACAAGTGTTCTCTGCCAGGTTGGCAGCAAAACGACCCAGAGTAAGACCAAGATATAGGTGGATTGATATGGTACAAAGTGCCTTAGACGACAGAAATATAAGATCTGATAATGTTGGAGTCTTGACAAGTAACAGACTGATTTGAAGGAAAATTGTAGATAGGAAGTTAATAATGATATAATTTTTTCATGTAGTACTCTCATATCCTGTACACCCCTTGTGGGTACATGGCAGGAATTTGATGATGGTGATGATGTATAAACAGAAAAAGAAGATAGCAATTTCAATAAAAGTTAATCACAACATGCTTCATTCTTCTCTTGTACAACTTTGGTGCACTCCATGGTGAAACAAAATGATAAGAAATGAGAATTTAAAGTGGGATGAGTGTTTCATACCTATAAGAATTGTTTTAGTGAAGCACTCAATGCAAATATCTGCTGGATCAATGCAGGAAAAGAAAGGAAAGGAAAAGTCAGCTGGAGTTGTGAACCCAAAAATCTTCAGTGTAGATAATTTCACTCTTAGAAATGTTAGACTGGAGAAAATTAAAAAAGTTTCCAATGGTTGGTAGCATTAGTAAAGCAATGGTGACAGCAAATGTTGATAGAATGAGGTAGAGAAAGAGATCAAAAAGAGGCAATTCTATGACATTCTATTCTGTAAAGTAGTATATATGATTAAACACATGCACAGCTGCCATCTTTGAGATGAAAAGAATGAAAAAGTTGTAACTGGAAAAATGGAGAAGAAAGTGAAATTTCTGTTAGATGAACTAGATGTGATTATGCAAACTAACAATGATATCAGTAATAATGATATAACAATGATATCACTGGAATATATATACAGGGTGTTCGGGATAAATTTGACAGTTTCGTAAGGAAAAAGAAAATCTTCTTTGTATCTATTAAATTTAATGAATTGACAAAAAAACATTACAGGTAGAGTTAATTACAATACCATCAACAAGATTTACTCAAAATAACCACCATTAGCATCGATCACAGCTTCAATTCTGCTTCGGAACCTCGAACAAGCTGATGCTACAGTCTCCCTGGGAAGGGCCGCAAAAACTGTTTTAATTTTATCCATTAACTGGGCTTTTGTATTACTGGAAGTGCGATTGGTGTCTTTTTCAACTGCGCCCCATACAAAATAATCCATGGGGTTAAGGTCTGGGGAGTTTGGAGGCCAAACATTTGGACTGGTGAAGTCGTAGAAATTTTCAGACAACCATTTTTGACTTTTCCCAGAGGTGTGGCAAGGGGCCGAATCCTGCTGCCATACATACGGCCTACCATTGGCTACCCTTGTTATCCAGAGCTTGACTACAGTTAGCAACTCCACGAACAAAGCCCGAATTCCAATGCCAGGGTTCTTCAACACCTGTTCCTGCAGATTTGCGAGGAATTCTGCTGTACGAACGCAATCAGATCGTCTGCTAGGGATCTTTCTTCTTGCTACATCCTCGTAGTCACCATTGCAAGTCTCTAGTTCATGCCTGATTGTTTTTACTGTATTCAGGGAGCATTGGGCAGCAGTCGTAATATCCTTATTTTGATGGTGGGCACGAATCATCATGATACAAGTTATTCTCTTCCATGATTCAGGTGGGTTCCAGCTATCCATCCTTTCTGACATCTTGTATATGAATGAAGAAGGGTCCAAACTTTTAAATGAAGAGAAGTGTGTGTTAATACATGTAACTTACGGAAAAATATAATTAATTATAAATATGTCAAATTTATCCCGAACACCCTGTATATTCTTCTTCTTCTTCCCTCTTTTACCTTGTGGTGTCGAGGGTGTTCTATTCATTTAACCTCAACCATTATACAAGGATACCCTATGCCTTCTGGTGTATCCTATCGATGCATCCTATGTCTGTAGAAGCGTTGAGTTCTCAAGGCCGGTTTGCCTGCTTGCAGGATGAAAAACCCCAGATAAACGGGAGAAAACCCCTGCAGTCCACAAACGAGACCAGCTAACTTGGCTATGTCTGAAAAAGACCTAAGCTCCTCACATCAGTGACGGGAATTGAACCCAAGACACTCCTTTCACAGGCATATGGTTGTGAAGTGCATAGCCACTCGACTAACCGTGCAGATACATATATTTATGAAGTGAATCTGAAAGGTTCTTGGAGATTTGACTTTTCATGGCTGTTATATAAAGAGAGCTGAATTTGGGAGAAGCATGAAATATACAATAATGTAATTTTTAACTAAACCAAAATTGTGGAGAACTTCACTTACTCCTCTGCACATCATGGCCTTGAAACTCTCTCCCTCAAAACACATTGCTACTCTTCTTCTAGACAGTCAACTAAATGGTTATAGAAACAACTGAAAATGTAACTGATGTCCTAACAATGCATCTCTAGGGCCTGAATAATCATCATAAATTGAATTTGAAGAAGCCAAGCTATATTTGGTCTCAGCATAACTGTCTCCCATATCTTTAGCAATTAATGCAGTACTTGAGTTGAGAAGTGATTTATAGCTGATGATGATTCTAAAAATAGTCTCAGACTTAGTGACTTCTAGGTAACAAAAATGTCATCTATCATTTAATTATTTCCTCATAATCATAGCCCCATTATTATCTTTGCATCCTCTTCACCATATCTACATCACCTGTAGATGATGGTTTCAGGAGTAAATACATGAGTGTGCAAGAAAGGATCAAGACAGTCAAGGATGTGAGGGTGACATTTAAGGCTGGGAGGGGTGTAATATTAGTGGGGTTAGTGGGACTTGTTATAGAAAGAGAATTGAGCTAGTGTGTATGTTTATAAATGCTAGAAATATTTGAAACAATGGGAATGAAATTGTAGCACTGACAGAGTTCATCCACCCAAAAATTGTTGGTATAAGAGAGACATGGTTGAATGAAGATGACATTCTGACAGGAATAGAGATAGATGAATATGCAGTCTTTCATGAAGACAGAACAAAGCAAAAAGAGAGACTATTCGCTTGGTAATGAGGAAGGCAGTGACAAGGAAATGTTTACACAAATTGATCTGGCTAATAAGAAAAGAGTAATCGTTATGAGAGATTTCAATTATGATAATATAGACTGAAATGAAGAGACAGCATCAGGAACCAAAGAGAACGAATTTCTTGAATTTTTAAGGGATAACCACCTTAAGCAGTATGTAACAGAGGCCACATGTGGATCGAGAGTCTTGGAGATTTGATTATTTCATCAGAAGATACTGTTGTAAATGACATGTCACATCTTCATCCAGTTGGTGAAAGTCACCATGAAGTGATCGCCTGGTGGTGCAGCCATATCAAGACTTTTGTGAGAAAGGATTATATGTGGAACTATAAGGTGGGTGATTACGGCAAACTCAGGAGGCAACTTGCAGCAATATCATGGAATGAGGAATTACATGGGAACGAAATCAATGCTGCTTGGTCTCTACTCAGGAAGTATCTGGCAGAGATAATGACTGAGTGTATTCCAAAAGTTAAGAGATTAATTAAGGCACGTGTAAAATGGATGACTGAAGAGGTGAAGCATGCAATCAGGAAGAAAAAGGCATTGTGGAGGTGGAATAATTAATTACATGAGGAGTACAAAGAGCAAGCAAGGAAGGTGATTCACTTAGTAAGGGTAGCAAAAGTGTGGTATCAGCAGTTAGAAAATGATGCTAAAAGAAATCCTAAGGAGTTTTTTGATATGTGGCCAGTAGAAGGAAGAATGATTATCGGAGGATGATGTTGGTCAGTTATAATGGGAGAATGATAAACACTGAGGATACAGCAGAGGTATTAAATGAGCAGTTCATTAAAGTACTCCATCCTTGTGATTGTAACATAATGCAGAACTTGAGAGCAATGGGAATAAGGGAGGAACCACTGAAGGTGAATGAGGTATATGAGGAATTGAATAAACTTGACATCAACAAGGTCGACTTGATGGTATATCGCCACACGTCTTGAGAGAATGTTCCAGGAGTTAACAACAGCTTTAACTCACATTTTTAACATGAGTTTTAGATTAGCCCAGGTCCCAAAGGAATGGAAAGATGACAAAATTGTTCCACTTCATAAAAGGGGGAGGTGGGGTGATAAGACTAAGGCTTCAAATTATAGGCCAATCTGCTTGTCTTGTGGTTGAAATGTTGGGGAAGCTAGTGAGGACAAAGATTCAGAACTGGGTGGACAGGAGGAGAATTCTCTTTAATGGACAGCATGGGTTTGCTCAAGGAAGATTGTGTTTTAGCGATCTGCTTACATCTGAATACATTGGAAAAGGGGGATGCATATAACAGTAGTATATTTAGATTTTGCAAAAGGCTTTTGATAGATTACCACATGACAAACTAGTTAATGGAACAGATAGGATTGGATAGATTAGTGCACTGGATTGGAGATTGGCTGTCTGGTAGGTATCAGCAGGTTGTGTATTGGGGGGAGTGATATCCCAGAAGATGAGTCAACAGTAGTGTGCTCTAAGGGGATCTGTTTTGTGGCCATTATTGTTTAATTTGCATGAAAATGGCATTGGAAGGGGCTTAAATGGTATTATACATTGGTTTGCAGATCAGCAAAGTTGGAGAGAGTTATGAGAAGTAGAGCAGATGTTGTAGCTTTGCAAGAGGACCTAAATAGACTATCTGAATGGGTAAGTGTGTGGGAATACCAGTTTAATGTTACAAAGTGTAAGGTTTTAAAATGTGGGAAGTAAAGATGGGATGCAGAGTATAGGATTGGTGGGGGATATTTTAGAGGAGGCAGAGGAGATGAAAGATTTAGGGGTTATGGTAGATAGGGACTTTAAATTTTGTGGACATTTTGCTAAAATTGTGAGGACAACACAGCGAATTATGAGAATGATGCAGAGAACACTGACATGTAGAAGTAAGGATGTTTTGATTCCACCATGTTGACTTTGTTCAGGCCACATATGGATTACTATGCACAGATTTGGTCATCAGGTATTCAAAAGAATGATGAGATGCTGGAGACGGTTCAGAGATGATTGACTAAGTTGGTTTCTGGTCTCTGGAATGTGGACTATATGAGGACAGAATTGAGAGAATACAAATTAAAGAGCCTAGTGGATAGAAGGAAGAGGGGAGACATGATATAGATGCATAAGTTGGTAAGGGGTAATTACCAGATTAGCATGAGAGTGGGGCCTCCCACAATGAGTCTCTTGACTCCATGGAGGTCTGTTGATAATAATAATAATCACTTTGGAAACCAGGAGACAAGATATGCACACAACTGCCCAGATGAGATCATATCAAAGCGACTTGTAAAGAGACAAAATGAGGTAACATGCAAAGAGAAAGACTTCTCTTTGCATGTTAATGTTTGTTTCAGTATTGCAATTATCCTCTGGATTATATTTTAGAACTAAGAGCAAGGATTATGAATGATATGCTGGCTGAAATGTGTGAGGAGACGGGAGTGCAGTTTGTTAATGTGCGGAATGAGTTTGAGGGACAAAGTGAGCTATATGGGGGTGATAGACTGCATTTGAGTGGTTATGGTGTGAGTCGCTGGGAGAGACTGCTGCTGGAAGGTAGAGAAGTGAGTAGAGAGAATAAATCAGATCAAGCAGGAAGTGATGTGGAAGAGCAGGAGAGTAAGATAGGAGAGATTGAAGAGGTGGTTATGAATGGAGAAGTGAGTGGTATGAGTATAGAAAATGAGAGAATGGGTGTGCAAGAGGAGCAGGGAAACGGGGAGGCTCAGGGTAGACAGTACACAGCATGAGAAAGGTGGATACTCCAAGAGGAGATGAGAGCATGTGTAGAAAGGAAAGGGATGACCTCAGATCAAGTGGAAACAGTTGGAATTGAAAAGGGTTCTAAAATGAATAATCAGAAAGGGAAATGGCCCCAGTCGAGCATGGAGAGTTCACATCTAGTGATAGGTATCAGTGGAACTAGCTGTAGATCCAGAATTGAGTACAAATGCTAGAAATATAAGAAACAAGACAGATGAAATGGTTGGTTGCACTAATTGTGTCTGTTCGCCCAAAGACTGTCAGAATAAGTGAGACATGGTTGGAAGAGGATGATATCCTGACAGGAATGAATAGAGATGGAAGGGTATGATGTGTTTTGTGAGGATAGAAGGGGTAAAAAGGGAGGGGGAGTGCTATTGATGATAGAGAAAGAGTCATGTCCATACAAAGTTGAGATGCAAGAGGGAAATAGTGCCGGTGGTTTTGAGGCAGTATGGTGTGAGATAGAGGTGAATAGAATCAAATACTTGGTGGGATGTTGTTATAGACCAGGTAATGTGGATGGTGGTGACTATGAAATATATATAATCAAATTAGTCAAGCAAATAAGAAAAGGGTGATCACATTATGGGGGATTTTAATTATCCCAATATAGACTGGAATGATGAGATAGCAACTGGAAGTAAAGAAAATGATTTTCTTGAGGTTTTGAGGGATAACTACCTCAGACAGTATGTAACAGAGGGCACATGAGGATTGAGGGTCTTGGATTTGGTCATCTCATCAGAGGATGTAATTATAAATGAGGTGTAAAATCATCCACCAATTGGTGAGAGTGACCATGATGTGATTACATGGATGGTTGCCAGCAGTGTGAGGACCTCTGTGAAAAAAGGGTATATGTGGAACTACAAGGGAGGGGGTGATTATGAAGAGCTCAGGAGACAGCTTGCAGGTGTAGCATGAAATGAGGAGTTAGCTGGAAAAGAGATCAATGTAGCTTGGGGGATTTTCAAAAACTATTTAGTAGATGCAATGTCTAAATGTATTCCAAGGGTGAGAAGGTTAAATAAGATAGGTGTGAGATGGATGAATAAAGAGATTAAGCATGCAATACAGAGAAAAAGGGCATTGTGGAGGCAGCATAAGAGAAGTGGAAATAACCAATTCCATGAGGTCTACAATGACTAGGCAAGGAGGGTAGCAAAAGAGAGGTATGAACAGCAGTTAGCTAATGAAGCCAAAAAGAATCCTAAGGAATTCTTTCGATATGTAGCCAGTAAAAGAAAGAATGATTATGGAAGGATGACACTGATTGGAGAAAATGGTATAAAGACAGCTGTTGCGGAATGTGTGATGGAGATACTTAATGAGCAGTTCATAAAGGTCTTTCAATCTTATGAATGTGACTTCATGGAGAGATTGAAAGCAGTTGATGATGGGGGAGGAGAGATTGACTGTAAGTGATGTATGGGGAGTTGAGTAAACTAGATGTTAATAAGGCTGTGGGACTTGATAATATATCACTGCGTATTCTGAAGGAATGTGCCAGGGAGTTGACATTTGCCTTGACATATTTTTTTAATATGAGTCTTGCACTCAGTCAAGTTCCTAAGGAGTGGAAGGAGGGCAAGATTGTGCCACTTCATAAAGGTGGTGATCAAACTCAAGCATCAAACTATAGGCCTATCTCTGTGTCAGGTGTTGTGGTTAAGTTGTTAGAGAAGCTTGTGAGAACTAGGATCCAGAGTTGGGTTGACAACAATGGTATTATCTTTGATGGACAGCATGGATTTGCTAAAGGAGGTCGTGTTTTAGTGATCTACTTATTTATTACAATAAAGTGACAGCTTCCTTGGACAGAGGAGAAGGATACACAGTAATATACTTGGATTTCGTGAAGGCTTTTGATAGAGTACCTCACGATAAGTTGATAGTCAAAGTAGAATGGATGGGGTTGGCTATTAGATTGGATTGGTGCAATGGATTGGAGACTGGCTATCTGGTAGGTATCAACAAGTTGTTTATGGGGGAGCGATATCCAGGAAAAGGAAAGTTACAAGTGGAGTGCCTCAGGGGTCTGTTTTAGGACCATTACTGTTTAACTTGTATATTAATGATATTGGTGAAGATTTGGATGGAGATATTCAGTTGTTTGCAGATGATGCAAAGTTGGGACGAACCATGAAGAGTAGTGAAGATGTTGTGGCCTTACAAGAAGACTTGAATAAATTGAGTGATTGGGCACGGAAATAGGGATGCGAGTTCAATGTTGCAAAATGCAAGAAAATTTGGAAAACAAAGATGGGATGCAGAATTTATGCTTGGTAAAGATATAATGTTGGATGTGGAGGAAATAAGAGATCTGGGGGTGATAGTGGATAAGGAGATCTGAAATTTAGGGGACACACAGCCAAAATTGTGAAGACAACACAAAGGATTCTGGGAATGATGCGGAGGACACTGACGTGTAGAAGTAGGGAGATTCTTGTTCCATTGTATAAAGCTTTTGATTAGGCCACACATGGACTATTGTGCCCAGATTTGGTCACCGGGTTTTCAGAAGGATGAAGAGATGTTGGAAAGGGTCCAAAGGCGACTGACTAAGGTAGTTTCTGACCTCTGGAATGTCGAGTATGAGGAAGATTGAGAAGATGTAATTTGCAGAGTCTGGTGGACAGGAGGAAGAGGGGAGATATGATAGAGATTTACAAGTTGGTAAGGGGTAGTTATAGGATCAATGCTGCAGAAGTTCTACAGAAAATAGTGGGAGAACAGGGTAGAACCAGAGGTCATCCCTTGGAAACTGTATAAAGAGGGTGTGAGTAAGGGAGTGAGAGGCAGGTTTTTTTGTGCAGAGTTGTAAATGATTGGAATGCCTTGCGTGAGAGCGTGGTGTCTGTGAGGGGTTTGAGTGTGTTTAAGACACGGTATGATGAGCTTTGAGAATAGGATTATCATACACTCCTGTAGAATCTCACCTGTGCTGGGACTTAAAATTAGAGAGTCAGGTCAAAGGCATAGCTTTAGATGAACACACTCAGCATCCAAGCAGATATCAACATCCTATCAGCACCTAATGCAAAATTCTTGTATTCCAGTATTAATATCACCACAGAAGTTATATTCCATACCAATCAGTAGAACAGTTCCACAAAGAAGCATTATCCTTTATTTCAATTCATGTATTAAAACTAATAGATATAACTATAGGTAAATTCTAATTAACTTGGTTAAGTGATAGAGAAAAAAAAAAAACAATGCTTCAAATACAGTATGCATCTTGAATTTTAGAACTTTAATCACTGAAAGACAAAGCAGTAAGAATACCTCTTGCATCTCCCATGCAAATGGATCTTCAGACTGTAAGACATTAACTTCTTCCTGAGAACTTTGGGAAGTGCAATCAGAACTATCACTGTTACAATCAGTGTTAGTAATGAGAGGCCACTCCAGATCTGAAGTCTGTGGCTAGAAAGGAAAATAAAAATAAGATTAATTAAAGTAAGAATAACTTTTAACTCGAAAAAGCGTGTGTGTGTGTCTCGAACAATTTAAACCAGTAACACGAACTAACAAGAAGACAACTTCCATTTGTAAGAAACACAGTATTTTATGAAAAATTCACAACAGCTTTGATGCCAAATGTACACGTGAATCTCTATTTATGAACTTTCAAAATATGAAATTTTTATTTACAAACTTTGTACCATAAATTCAATATAGCAAACCCTTGCATTATAACAAACTATGTCTCTCTGGTCCCTAGAGGTTGCCTATAGCAATCATCTACCAAAATGAGAGCAAGTTACTCAAATATAATCTTAGATTAGCAAATCCATAGGAAATTTCAGGAAACAGAACAAAGGAAATGGTGGGAAATCATACACTGAGGACAGAATACAAAGGATTGGCAGGAATTATTCAGCACACAAAATGTCAATAGGAAAAAGGGTATGAATGTAAATACACTGGTGTCCAAAACCTAAGAACAAACACAATTTGTGAAGATTACAACCACAAATTTAGATGAATCAGCTTGTGGCAATTTGGATAACTGATGATTTCAAGTAGAAAGCAGGTACACTGCACACAAAAGGGGTCACATGGTAGCACTCAACAGGATAAAAGCCAAAAGGCTGCAGTAAGCGAATTGTGTTTGAAAGAAGCTCTTTTCATGAAGGAACAAAGTTGCAAACTCGGATGTCTTGTAATGTCTCAGAGACATCATCATCTAGCCAATTTCACATGAAGAAGAAGAATTACTGGAAAGCTTGAAGAAGGCTGCAGAATTACTGATATTGCCAGAGATTTTGGAGTAGATATTATATCCAGGCTCTGTGCAGCATTTCAAACCAATGGAATGAATGTGTTCCAGACGTTTGCTAAGAGGTTGCCCTCACTCTACTATGAAACACGAAGACAGATTTTTGGTTAAAACTTCAAAATGCAATCGATGCACCACAGCAAATCAACTCCTTTCAAGCATAGGTATGTGGATATCTCACAAACTGTGGCAAGAGATGACTGCGACAATAGTTCTATATGCCTGAAGGCCTGTAAGTCTGTCCCCCTTTATCCACAGTTCATTGTAGAGCATTTTCAGTGTTGTATCCATAAAAATTGGACAAGACACAAATGGGCTAATGTACTCTTTACAGATGAGAGTAATTTCAGTCTTTCCTCCAGTTCTAGATGACAGAAAGTGGTAGGTACTGCTTACAATCGGGAGAATATTCTTGGAAGCGGTAGATATGGTGATGCTGGGATCACGGTGTGGAGTGGCATTATGCTTAATGGATGCACCGAGCTACGAGTGCTTGGACTTGGAAAAAGGGACTATGACTGGTGAACGGTACTGAAATGAAGAATTCATTTTTATGGATGACAGTGCTACACCACATTGTACACAAGTAGTGAAGATACTTCTGGAAACTAAGGATATTAATTGAGTGGCTAGCATGTTCCTCAGATCTCAAACCCCATAGAACACATTTGGGATGCAATAGGAACATGAATTCCTGCTCAAAATTCCCCTCCAGAAAACAAAGGCCTTATCCTTGCTCCAAAGGAGAAGTGGATTAGTTTGCCTCAAAAACTCCTGAATCACTTAGTGCTAAGCATGGTATGACATTGTGATAGCTGCATCATATTTCAGGGCGGACATATATTCCATACTAAAATGTCTCTCTGCATAGTTTTCTGTAAACAGTGTATGTTAATTTCTAATAACTACGTCCTTATGCCTGCATTTAACTATAATCATGAAAATTTTACATATACAGGTAAAAATGTAACTTCGTCCTTACCTTTTGGACTCCAGCATAATAGGCTTAAGAAAAAACTAGAATTAAGTAATAAACTGTGACATCCTTATTCATTTAATGAACACTGAACCCTGCACTTACAAACATTTTGCAATGCATGGAACTTACAAATATTTTACGATGTGCAACAATAATTTAATATGATAATTACTTTCCTTTTTTATGCCATATCAAACATCTTCAGTTCAGAAGATGTTCCACATTACCAGTGGACATGTATTTCAAGGGAAAAAAAATATACTGTTCTATTTTTTATTACCCTTGAAACATGAAAAACAAACAGAGACATAGTGATTTTGAAAGCGCTAAAAGGTAAACAAAAAATTAGTTTATCAATGGAGTCAAAATTGGACATTCAGCAATTAACATTTAATAAAATTTAATTAAATAGCATTTAACAATTTAGTAATCTGAAAATCACAAATTGTTTGTTTCAAATAGTCATGTTTATAACATCAATTGTTTTAAGAGTTGTGAAATTTTAAAAGAATAAAAAAAAATTGTGATCATACTTTATATTTGGAGTGCAAGCTCTGTTCAGTCCATAAAAAATTAAATATCATCATCAAAGAAATGGGATGCCGTTTAAAAATTTGAATTAAGAATCAAAATAGAAACAACCAAAACTTAATTTTTCTACAATAAACTTATTGTAAAGTATTAAAATATACATCCAAAAATGCTTATTGTAAAAATACGTAACACTTTCATTTCATTTCACTTCATTAATGCAAAAAATAACTTTATATCAGTCATCTACTAAGAGTTATTACATAGACTGCACTTTATTTCTTTTAATGAAGGAATCTTTTTATTCGGATAATTTATTTCAGAAATGCAATAGGAAATTTAATAATATATCTTATGAAAAAATAAATTCAACTAATGAACATTCAATTTACAAACACATGATATTTGTTGGGGGTTTGCTTATACTTGCTGCTTTGACAGATTCATGTCAAGCACCACATCATTAAGCTCAAGCTCACTTTGTTTAATTAGGTGAGATTCTTGACTACCCTGTATAATGTTGCTTGAATCAGAAAACATTGATGGACCTTATATTCAGATTTTTTTTTTTAATCAAGACTAATAATTGCCTTTGAACACCTGTACAATAGATGTAAACATTGTGTGGAGTTGGAGGGAGATTATTTTGAATGTGTAATTGACAATTCCAAATATAGTTGTTCGTTGTTTTGATATAATAATTGTTGTTTCAATACTTAATAGGCACACTGCAAATTACTGATACCAAATGGGCTGCAGAGGTTCACACTGGAGAGGTCACAATTTGTAAAGGATCATGTGCAATATTTACATGCATGGCTTAGAAAAGAAGATTATTATTACTTTAAATTCTTGACCTTTATTTAAACCTTAGCTTACCAGCAAAGCTGTTCATCATAAGAATTGGGCATATCACAAATGACTTTCATTGAAATCTCCATCTTCTTTTCTGTTTATACCAAACTCAAAATAGGCAAGCAAACTATTAACATATCCAAAACTGATTCCAAACAGGATAAAAGCAAGAAACTTGCATCAGGTCCACATGACAGTCATGCTTTCTGATCTCTTATCAAAGCTATTTGGCCATAAATTTTGTGCAATCTTACTTCTTTGTACTCAAGTGGTTCTGTTGTATCTTTACTCACCAAAAAGCTTTTTTATCCCTGGCTTCTTACTTTTCTTTCAATTTGCATTCAGAGACTTCAAATATATGCCATTCAAAATCTTAGAACCATTTAGAAATTAGAAAAATCTTGTTCGAGCTGTATATACTTAGTCTCTTGGTCCTTATGACATTTCACTCATTGTCATCTGCCTTTGGAAAGACACTGGGAAAAATATGGAGATTCACAAAGAGTCATTCTTATTATCTTTAAGCATTTGCTCGTGTTTGGTATAAAGCCTACTGAAGTAAGCTCCCATCCAATGGTTTGTTTTCTGCAACTGGCTTGCTAGCTTTCTCTCTGGTCACATATTGCTTGTAATGATGGATAGATCTTTATTCTCAAAGTTTGCAATTAATGCTGGGATCCCATAATAGTCTAATTACTCAAAGATGAGATATATGAATCAATAGTCTTCTTCTGTTGACTGCAAATCCAGTACATACTTTTGCTGAGGACACTACTCTTTTTCATTTATCAAACCATATGCACACTAAGACTGGAAGAAAACAATTTTGCATGTGTATGAGAAAAATAAGAGAGGATCAAGTTTTACTTGTATTGAAATTAACAGTGTTATTGTGAAAATTTCAGAATATATTCTATAACCCATAAATTCTAAGAAATTTTTCAATAGAGTTCTGATAACACTTTTAATTTCAATACAAGTAAAACTCGATCCTCTCCTATTTTACACACACACACACACACACACACACACACACACACACACACACACACACACACACACACACACACACACAAAATTCTTTTTTTCCAGTCTTACTTTTGACAATGCCTCAATCACTGAACAAGATCCAATTTCTCTACTTGAGTGATTACTCTAACCTCCAATCTCTCTCTCTTGCCATAAGTATACTGCATGTATCATCACCTCAGCATTCAAGAAATTTGGTTTTCTTTTTCATTCATGACATTATTTTACCTGCCCTATTATACAAATCATAAATTCATCAATCACTGATTACTCTTCTCGCATTTGAAGTGGTGCCACTAAAGGATCCCCAAAAATACATGATTCAGCAACAAAGTGGGCAATTGGGTTGATTAATGCCCCATTCTCACAAAATCATTCCATTTTCTTTCAGAACATACTTGGGATGTAGGAGGAGACCTCCATGTAGCCTTTTAAGGAATGTGGAGAACTGACCTAGGCTTCTAACCTAATGTTCAATTCCCATCTTCTTTTGGTGCATCATGTAAGAAGGTATCTTACCTGGATACTGAACAAATGAGGGTGGGCTGGCTGGGATTGGGTCGACTAAATAGGTTTAAAATAGGTTATTGGCTTAAACCAAAAGACAATAGTACAAAATGATAGAATTTCATTGCTTGATTAAACAAGCCAGACAACAGATATGAGTTTTGCAAAAGTGGCAACATCATATTAAAAATGAAGATATTAGGAAGGAACTTAACATTATTAGCATTCAAGAACGTGTGAGCAGAGCTAGATGGTATGGTTACTTAAACAGAATGGAAGAGTTTCGAAAGATTAGCAAAACAGGTATGTGTGAAGACAAGATTGACAAGAAAAAGACCTAATATGTAAACTGATACAGCCAGAAGTACCTTAGAAGACCAAAATACAAAATCTGACCACATTGGAGTCCTGGCAGATAAAATAATTCGGAGGAAAATTGTTAATAATAATGCAAATTTTACATGCAGTACTACAATATCCTATATACCCCTTGAGAGCTAATATCAGAAATGTAATGTTCATCAAAATTAGCACCAGTAATTTCCCCATTCTGTCCTCTAAATCTGTTAAAATGTGCAGCAGCACCTATTTAAAAATTCTTCAACTCCAAACTTACAGAACAAATTTTTATTACTCTTTACACATTCCTCCTCCACCCCCCAATGTCTTCTGGAACAGGATTACTTCTTATTTTTTTCTCGTATAAAGTCTTCAAATCCAATGTTGACTGGTTTCTTCTTTCTCCTTTATTTTTTTGTTCATTCACTCATTCAGTCAATGCTTGTGACACAGACAAGTAGAAATGCTTATGTGTTGGCAGTTCATGTTAATTTAACGGTATTAATTTTTGCAACTCAAGAATATATTTATTTAACTTATTTTCTGATATTCTGCTGGAATTATATCTAGCATCTTTGGAGCACAAAATCAGTTTGTTGTAATACATGAACAGCAGCAATTTAGTTAACAGTGAGACCAGTTAAAAAGTAACTAATGTCCTAATTTACATAAAAAGAGGAATAATTTGGATAAAAAGAGAAAAAAAACAAATAAGTATTAATTTGATCTTAAAATCACCATCTCCTAGATTTTTGGTAAATTAATACAGCCATACTTGCTGAGGTTTAGGGAATGTTTTAAAGCTGCTGCTGCTGATTCCAAAAACAATCTCACCACTTATGACTTCTATGTAGCACTTTGGTTTTTTCAATTTGATCCTGTGTAAAGGCATATCCAAGACATGGTCTACTAGTCCTGACTTCCATAATGATAGTGCCGAATGTATTTTTTATGTTCTCCAAGACAACAGTCCTTACTGTATAGTAAGCCAGGTCACAAGTACAGGGCACTTCATACACTCCTGAATGTGATAAAGGAGAGAGAGTTTTTCCTTAGTTAAAAGGATGAGAGTTGCTAATTTGATACATGGTTTAAATGTGGTGCAGAGCTAATATTATTATTATTATTATTATTATTACTACTACTACTACGGGCTACTCCAGGAGTCCTTAGACTCATCGAGGGAGGCCCTAAACATCATGTTCACACAACTGTTCAACATTCTCACAGTATCTATCATAGCTTGCCTTGAACTCGCTCACTGTCATAGCACCCACAACAGACTCTGGCAGCTTATTCCACTCATTTACCACTCTAAAAGTAAAGAACCCAGCTCTAAAACCCCTGCTAACCACGCTCTTGCCCAGCTTCCATGGGTGTCCCCTAGTTCTCCCACCACCAGTCCTGATCTCAAAAATATCATCTGAATTAATCCTATAGAATCCTTTTAGCAATTTGAATGTCTCAATCATATCTCCCCTTTTCCGCCTATCAACTAGTTTCTGCAACCCACAAATCTTCAACCTGTTCTCATATGGTTCATTCCATAGACCTGCTATCATCTTAGTCACTCGCCTCTGGATCCTCTCCGCCTCCTCCCCATCAAGAAGGAACCGAGGTGACCAAATCTGGGCACAGTAGTCGAGATGAGGTCTTATCAGGGCTCGGTAATATTTATTAAGCACTTTAGATATCTTTTCTGATGTGCCTCAAATGCATAGGATGGTAACAGTTTCGCTGTAGTCTTGTATTAGAAGAGGATTTCTGGGGAGCATTTAGTATTTTGTCTATTCTTTGAGGATTATAGTCGCTGGCTAAAAAACTGTGATGCATGTTAGTGAGAGTGGTAAGAGCATTATTATCATCAGAACAGACAGCTCTAGCTCTGTGACTTAGTGTTTTAAGGGTGCCATATTACTGAGCTGGATGATGGAATGATCATGCAACTATCTTTCAGCATTTGTAAGTTTTCTACAAATAGAAAAAGATAAAACCATTAGGAGGGCATGTGACTAGTATATCTAGGAAGGGCAGACAATCGTTAGCTTTCTGTTCCATTGTGAAGTGGGTTTCAGGGTGTGGCTATTTTAATGCACCAAAAATGTATCTAATGTGGCCAAATGGCAAACATACACTGCTCAAAAAAATTAGAGGATATTTTAGTTTCTGTCAGATAATTATAAATTTCTGCAAATAATTATAACTATTGGGTACTTTATACATGCATAAACATTTCTTACTTATGGATAGGGTGTAATTGATGGGATATTGTTTAAATAATTGATATTTAATACAAATTTAACAAATTATACATTTTAGCCTGAAAATTTTAACAAGAACACCCAAAAACGCTTTTGTTAATTTTTAATAGGGCATATGGTCTCCATTAACAGTCAAAACAGCGGTACATCTTGATTGTATGGATCGGATAGGATGATCAAATAGTTCTTGTGGGATATTTACCCACTCTTCTATGAGAGCAAATTCGAGCTCTTGAAGTGATCGTTTCAATGTCTTAATATGATTTTTTATGCAGTTGCATGTTTACACTGTTGAATATTAAGAATATTTTAAAATACATATGTTACATTTGTAAATTATTTTTATAACTTTATAATTTACAAGAAAACCAAAATATCCCCTAATTGTTTTGAGCAATGTATTAACATAGCACAGCCAAACCACTGGTTTGAGAGGGGATGTATTTATTGCTTGTTTTTCTAAATGTTCTTGTAGAAATTAGCTAAATGGGGAGAAAAAGGAAAGGGGCCCCATAGTTGTTTTTATATATTTTTCATTTCCCCATGAAATAACCAGCATGCATGTCTGGGGGGGGGGGGTGTACTTTAGCAAATGAAGGGTCTCAATAAGGGTCAAAGCTGTATAATTCAGAGGAAACCTCCACATAGCCATTAAAGGAATGTGGATACTGAACGAACGAGGATGGGCTGGCGATTTGAAATTTAGCCAACCAAATTGTATTCTTATTAGCTTAAACCAATATACAAAATGATGGTACAACAGGTAAAATTTCATGCGGGCTGGGGTGTCGCCAAGTTAAACAAGGTCCCCGTTGTTGTCGCCAGAGAACCAGAGCAAACAGCGAAAAGTCAGTTTCTGGAACAAATCTGAAAGCACACCCCAACTCAACATCACCAGAGTTAAAGATCGGTACTATCAACATAAGAAGAATGAATGGCAAAGAAATGGAGCTAGATGAGGAATTATATAAGTACCAGATCGACATAATAGGGGTGACTGAAACAAAAAAGACAAAACCTGGTGAGAACTTTCTGAACAATAAATACAAAATGTTATATTCAGGAAATTACAATCAAGGAAAAGAAGGAGTAGCCATAGTACTCAACACAAACTATGAGGCTAATCTTCTTGAATGGCAGGCAGTCTCAAGTAGAGTAATGTGGGCAAATATCAGAATGGGGAATTGGACAATGAGACTTATTTGTGCCTATGGTCGAACAGAAGGTTCTACTAAGGTAGAAGTGGAGGAATTTTTTGAGGCTTTAGAGAAAGCAACTGACACAATGAAAAAGGAAAAGTTGGTCCTTGTTGGGGATCTAAATAGCAGAGTAGGAAATAATTGTCAGAAATACAAAAATTTTGTGGGAAAATTTGGAGAAAAGAGCAAAGTTAATAACAATGGCAAATACCTGTTGGATTTCTGCTCAGGACATGGACTGGTTATTACTAACACCATGTTCCAACATAAAAATGTGCACAAATTCACATGGAGAGAAGAGGCAAGTAATAAGCAAAGTTTCATTGACTATGTTATTGTTGATAGTGATGTTTTCTCCCTGGTGCAGGACACCAGAGTGTACAGAGGATTTGAAATTGGAAGCGATCACTAATTAGTCTTGAGCAGGATAAAACTGAATTTCGTATTGAAAAGAATAACATGTAAGAAAGTTTTAAAGTGAATAAAAGTTGAGCAGCTCTCAGATGTGAACTGTAGACTAAAATACACAAAGATTATTGAAAAAAAAAACGAAAGAGTTTGAGAACAGGAACCAAACCTTGGAGATTCAGTGGCAAGCCTTGAAGAAAGTTGTTGAGTTGGGGTGTGCTGGAAAACCCTGATTGATTCAGCCAGAGAGGCATGTGGTGAGGTTGTCGCATGGATAGAAAAATCAGAACTCCATGATGGACACAGGAAGTCAAAGAGGCAGTGAAGGAAAAGAAGAAGAAAGCATATCAAAAGTTCATGGCAAATAAGTCAGCTTGTGCTCTTAGAGAATACAGAGGCAAATGTAAGAAAGCTAAACAGTGTGTAAAACTAGCTAAACAAAAGTCATGGGAGGACTTTGGCAAGAACATAGAAAATAAATATCAAGAATGTGGAAAGATATTATGGAGGTTGTTGAAGAAGCTTAGAAATGGAGGAAAGAGTGCTGTAAAAGGAGTTAGAGATGATAAATGTTACATGAAAACAGGAGAAAAAGATATCCTTGAAGTATGGAGTAATTACTTCGAAAAATTGGTAAATGAAACAAGCAGCGATAGCAGAGTGGTAAAAAACACTCAACAGGCATACAGTCAGGAATACATACCTGAAGTAGAAAAAGCCATCCAAGGCTCGAAATGTGGAAAGGCAGCAGGAGTAGATGATATTCGACCAGAAATGCTGAAATATGGTGGTATAAAAGTTTTACAGTGGCTGCACTGCATAGTTCAGAAAGCCTGGACAGAGGAACGAATTCCCGATGATTGGAGCAGAGCTCTAATAGTACCCGTATATAAAAAGGGAAATAAAACTGAATGTGAAAATTACAGAGGTATTTCCTGCTACTGAGTGTCCCTGGCAAGATCTATGCAAGCATACATGAGAAACGGTTGAGAAGAATTGAGGAAGAAAAGCTTGGTGAAGAACAAGCTGGATTCAGGCCAAACAGAGGCTGTCAGGATCAGATCTTCACTTTATGACAAATAGTTGAGAAAGCATGGGAATATAACAAAGATCTGTATTTTGTAGTTTTGTAGATCTGGAAAAGGCATATGACAAGGTGCCAAGAGAGTAGTTATTCAATACGCTACAGTTATATGGTGTCAATGGGGCATTATATCAAGCAATACTTAGTCTTTATTTGAGTTGTAAGTCAGCAGTTAGAATTGAAGGAAGTAAAGGAAGGTGGTTTAATGTTAAATCTGGTGTGAGACAAGGATGTACATAATCCCCTCTGTTATTCATTGTCTATATGGATCACATTATGAAGGAAAGTGGTATTAAATATGATATCATAATTGGAGATCTGAATGTCAGCTCTTTGCTTTATGCGGACGATGTTATACTTCTAAATAAATCCGCTACAAGTTTACAAGAGTCCCTGACTCAACTGAATAACTGTTGTAATAGATATGGTATGAAGGTCAGCATTAAAAAGACAAAGACAATGGAAATAGGTAGAATTGTTGAAAATGTCAATTGTGTTGTGAATGGGAAACCTGTGGAACAAGTAAAACATTTCAGCTACTCAGGCACAATTTTTAGTGAAGACAGTAAATTAAATATGGAAATAAACAACAGAATCAATGAAGCTGGTATGGTGGGAAGTCAACTGAATAAATTTATATGGAATAAGAGAGAAATTAGCCAAAACACTAAATTAGCTGTATACAAGACAGTGTTCAAGCCAATTTTAACTGATGGATCTGAGAGCTAGGTCAGAAGTAAAAGACTTGACCAAAGACTAGAGACTGCAGACATGAGAGTCCTGAGAAAGATTAGAGGCATGAACAGATGGCATCAATGGACATATCATATTAAAAACGAGGATATTAGGAAAGAACTTGACATTGTCAGCATCCAGGAATGCAATTGCAGAGCTAATCTCAGGTGGTATGGTCACTTAAACAGAATAGGAGAAGAAAAATTAGCAAAAGAAGTGTTCTCTGCCTGGTTGGCAGGAAATCCAAGATATACGTGGATTGATACTGTACAATGCACCTTAGACAATAGAAATATAAGATCTGATAATGATAATATTGGGGTCTTGACAAGTAACAGACTGATTTGGAGAAAAATTGTAGATAGGAAGTTAGTAATGATGTAAATTTTTCATATAGTATTATCATATCCTGTACACTTCTTGAGGGTACATGTCAGGAATTTGATGATGATGGTAAATATTGATTATATTAAAATATAATAATATTAATATTAAATTTAATATTAAAACTAATTATTAGATCTGAACTTTTTTAAAATATGGCTGTCAATTCAATGTTAGTAAATATAAACTTTGGTATGATGAGATATCCAATGTTATATATTACTGGGTTTATGCTAAAAGAAACTTATGAGGCTAGAGATCTTGGAGTTTTGGTAGATGAAAAGCTAAAGTTGAGGTGCTTAATGGACAAAGCAATATAACTGAGAGGAGACCTCCACATAGCCTTTAAAGTAATGCGGAGAACCGATCAGGGCTTCTGATCTAATGTTCAATCCTCACCTCTTCATGGTGCACCTCATGGATACTGAACGAACGAGAATGGGCTGGCAATTTGGGATTTGGCTGACCAAATTGTATTCTTATTGGCTTAAACAAAAATAAAAAATGATGGTACAACATGACAGAATTTCATGCTGGCTGGAGCGTTGTCCAGTTAAACAAAGCCCCTGTGTTTTTCACCAGGGAACTAGGGCAAACAGTGAAATCAGCTACTAGAAAATCATAAACTCACCCCAACTCAACATCACCAGAGTTCAAGATAGGTACTATTAACATAAGAAACCTGAATGGCAAAGAAATGGAGGTAGCTGAGGAATTGGATAAGTACCAGATCAACATAATAGGGGTGACTGAAACAAAAAAGGCAAAAACTGGTGGGATCTTTCTGAGCAATAAATACAAAATGTTATATTCAGGCAATAACAATCAAGGAAAAGGAGGAGTTGACATAATATTCAACATTAAATAAGAGGCTAATTTTCTTGAATGGCAGGCAGTGTCAAGTAGAGTGATGTGGGCAAATATGAGAATGGGGAACTGGACAATGAGACTTATTTGTGCCTATGGTCCCACAGAAGGTTCTACTAAGGAAGAATTGGAGGAATTTTTTGACTCTCTAGAGAAAGCTACTGACAATATGAAAAAGAAAAAGTTGGTCCTTATTGGGGATCTAAATAGCAGAGTAGGAAGTGATTGTCAGACATACAAAAATGTTTGGGGAAAATATGGAGAAAAGGGCAAAGCTAATAATAATGGCAAATATCTGTTGGATTTCTGCTCAGGACATGGACTGGTTATTACTAACACCATGTTCCAACATAAAAATGTGCACAAATTCACATGGAGAGAAGAGGCAAGGAATAAGAAAAGTTTCATTGACTATGTTATTGTTGATAGTGATGTTTTCTCCCTTGTGCAAGACACTGGAGTGTACAGAGGATTTGAAATTGGAAGTGATCACAATTTAGTCTTGAGCAGGTTAAAATTGAATTTCATATTGAAAAGAAGAACATATAAGAAAGTTCTAAAGCAAATAAAAATTGAGCAGCTCTCAGATGTGAACTGTAGACTAAAATATACAAACATTATTTAAGAAAAAATGAAAGAGTTTGAGAACAGGAATCAATCCTTGAAGATTCAATGGCAAGCTCTGAAGAAAACACTTTGATTCAGCCAGAGAGGCATGGGGTGAGGTTGTCTGCAAGGATAGAAAAAGTAGAACTTCATGGTGGACACAGGAAACTTAAAGAGGCAGTGAAGGAAAAAAGTAAAGCATATCACAAGTTCCTGGCAAATAAGTCAGCTTGCATTTGAGACACATGTAAGAAAGCTAAACACTGAGTAAAACTAGCTACACAAAAGTCATGGGAAGACTTCGGACTTCGGTAATAGAAAATAAATATCAAGAAGGTGGGAAGATATTCTGGAGGTTGTTGAAGCTCAGAAATGGAGGAAAGAGTGCTGTAAATGGAATTTGAGATGATAAAGGTGACATGAAAACAGGTGAAAAAGACATCCTTGAGGTATGGAGTAATTACTTTGAAAAACTGTTAAATGGAACAAGTGATGACAGCACAGTGGTAAAAAACACTGACCAGGAATGCAGTGAGGAATACCTATCCATACTTGAAGTAGAAAATGCCATCAAAAGCCTGAAACGTGGATAGGCAGCAGGGTTAGATGATATTTGACCAGAAATGCTTAAATATGGAGATATAACAGTCTTACAGTGGCTGCACTTCATATTCAGAAGGCCTGGTCAGAGGGATAAATTCCAGATGATTGGAGTAGAGCTTTAATAGTACTCATATATAAAAAAGGGAAATAAATCTGAATGCCAGAATTAGAGAGGTATTTCTCTACTGAGTGTTCCTGGTAAGAAATATGCAAGCATAAATTAGAAACGTTTGGTAAGGATTGTGAAAGGGAAGCTTGGTGAAGAACAAGCTGGATTCAGGCCAAATAGAGGCTGTCAGGATCAGATTTCACTTCATCACAGATAGTTGAGAAATCATGGGAACATAACAAAGATCTGTATTTAAGTTTTGTAGATCTGGGAAAGGCATATGACAAGGTGCCAAGAGAGAGAAACTATTTGAAACGCTACAGTTATATGGTGTCAATGGGCATTATATCAAGCAATACTTAGTCTTTATTTGAGTTGTATGTCAGCAGTTAGAATTGAAGGAAGTACAAGAAGGTGGTTTAATGTTAAATCTGGTGTCAGATAAGGATGTAAATTATCCCCTCTGTTATTCATTATCTATATGGATCATGTTATGAAGGAAAGTGATATTAAACCTGATATCAAAATTGGAGATAATAATCTCAGCTCTTTGCTTTATGCGGATGATGTTTATACTTCTAAATAAATCCGCTACAAGTCTGCAAGATTCCCTGACTAAAGTGAATAACTGTTGTAATAGATATGGTATGAAGGTCAGCATTAAAAAGACAAAGACAATGAAAATAGGCAGAAACATTGAAAATATCAACTGCATTGTGAATGGAGAACCTATAGAATAAGTAAAACATTTCAGCTACTTAGGCACAATTTTTAGTGAAGACAGTAAATTAAATATGGAAATAGACAACAGAATCAGCAAAGCTGGTACGGTGGGAAGTCAATTGAATAAATTTATATGGAATAAGAGAGAAATTAGCCAAAACACTATATTAGCTGCATACAAGACAGTATTCAAACCAATTTTCATTTGGATCTGAGAGCTAGGTCAGAAGTAAAACACTTGACCAAAGACTACAGACTGCAGATATGAGAGTCCTGAGAAAGATAGGGGCATGATCAGATGGCATCAATGGCAATATCATATTAAAAATGAGGATATTAGGAAAGAACTTGACATTGTCAGCATCCAGGAATGCGTTAGCAGAGCTGATCTCAGGTGGTATGGTCACTTAAACAGAATAGGCGAGGAAAGATTAGCAAAACAAACGTTCTCTTCCAGGTTGGCAGGAAAATGACCCAGAGGAAGACCAAGATATAGGTGGATTGATATGGTACAATGTGCCTTAGACCATAGAAATATAAGATCTGATAATGATAATATTGGGGTCTTGACAAGTAACAGACTGATTTGGAGAAAAATTGTAGATAGGAAGTTAGTAATGATGTAAATTTTTCATGTAGTACTATCATATCCTGTACACCCCTTGAGGATATATATCAGGAATTTGATGATGAAAGCTCAAGTTCAAGGGCCATATAGAAAAAATTGCAAATACTGTCTCAGAGGATAATTGCAATGCTAAAATGAACCTTGATATGTAAGAATAAGGAAGTCATTTTGCCTCTTTACAAAGCCTTAGTACAACCTTACTTGGACTATCATGCACAGGTCTGATCTCTTGGTTTCTGTGGCAATACTTATACTGTGGAGAGAGTACAAATGAAAGTGCTAAAGGTGATATCAGGAATGTGGAATACAGATTATGAAGACAAATTAAGAATTTATAGGCTGCAGACACTAGTCAAAAGAAGAGAGAGGGGTGATATGAATGAGACTTACAAATTTCTGAAAGGGTCACACAGGATACGAGTAGAAAGAATTTTTCCTTTTATGGAGAGAAAGAATGAGAGGGCATTCTTGGAAGTTGAGAATGAAGGATGTTAAGAAGGAGGTGAGAGCTAGATTTTTCACTCATAGAGTGGTGTGTAATTATAAAGGATTGCCATTGGGGGTGGTGAGTCAGGTAGCGTGAATGAATTTAAGAACAGCCATGACAGCTGGTACAGTAATGTGGCCTCCCTTAATGAGTCTCTACCTCCCTGGAGGTCTCTCGTAATAATAATAATAATAATAATAATATATGACTTTGAATACACAACTATATAAAATCTCATGTTAAAAAAGTTTTGGAACACACAAAAAAGGACCTGTTTGACTTTCTCAACAAAATCAACTCTCTACACTGTCCTGTCAGGTGTTTTCTTCCTCCAGGAGATTGACTACCATGTGTCTCCACCATGTCCTATTCTGCACCTCTCTGCTGCATTCCTCATATGAGAGATAGGTCCGGTTTTCTACACTACACAATCAATTTCACTCTAGAATTGGTTATCTTGAAAAAGATAACCAATTATCATTTCTGGACACTTTAATTAGGAAGCTTTCGAATGTGGTATCAACCTCTCAGCTTACCGCAACCCTACCAATACAGGACGTTATTTACATTTCACTTCCTGCCACCACATTTCTCAGAAACTTTGTACACATGCTGAAGAACCGTACCTCTCTCCTTACAACAGATCAACATGACCTCCAGGAAGAACTATCCCTGATATCGACCAACTTTACCATGAATGGATTTCCTCGAAGACTCATCCACAAGATACTTTTCTCTGAACCCCGATAAAGACAACGAGATGATATACGTTATATTTCTACCATCATCATTTCTTACTTAGGGACAGTTTCCAATAAGATTGCAAGACTCCTTAGACCACATAAAATAAGAGTGGCCTTTAAACCTACAGAGACGATTAGACAATTCTTAAGATCTCCAAAAGATAGCCATCCTTTCTCCAAATATGCTGGAGTTTATAACATACCCTGCTCGTGTGGCTTGAATTACATCGGCCAAACTTCAAGGAGCCTTGAAATTAGGCAAAAAGAACACATGGCTGACGTCAATAATAACAGAGAAGAAAAATCAGGATTAGCTTTTCATTTCTCAAGAACGAACCATACCATAGAGTGGAATAGAAGCACAATTCCTTACATAGAGGAGGACTTCTGCTCCCGAATTTTTAAAGAGGCCACAACAGTTGCCCGCTGCATACAAAGCCTTAACAGGAACCAAGGACTAATCTTACCCATGATCTGGAAGACCCTTATTAGACCTCTCAACCCAGAACTGAATTACAGTGCCAACTATAGTACGTTCCTAAATAATAACAAGTGAGATCATGCACGCTCTATGCATGTATTGTACGCGCTCTGTTCTTTGTTTAATATAATTGGAATCGGTTGATAATAGTTTGTAACACTTTTTTACTTTTTAGTGCCTTACATCAGTTATGTATCCTGAAGATGCCAACAGCCTTAGTTGGTGAAACTAGTTGGTATAACATAGTTGTTTATTATATGCACTTGATCAATATAATCCCATTAAAAGTCATTCCTATATAAAATCTCAGCAAGGATGGAAATGCAACAAAAATGTTGAATATGAATATTTTTATTGAAATGCTGTTGACTGTAAATATCATTCAATACTGCACTCACATATTGGATGAGATATGAAGGGGGGGAAAAATTTAAACAGGTTAGATGAAGTGTAACGATCATTCAAGCTGTTTTCTGCAAGAAATTCTACCAGATGAAAATTTTTTTTATTCAAGTTTTAACAGACTGAATTCGTTATTAAAATATTCTGATAAATATACATGTGAAAATACTTTAATATACAGAAATTTCAGTCAAGTTTCAGAAGCAATTTCAGTATATAAAGGTAAATAATTCAAAGGCACTAAAGCACAATAATGTACATCATTCTGCATTTTTAATCAGTGCATAATGTAAAATCATGCCCCAGAAGATGTGAAGCATACTAACATTTAGATTCTAACAGAAAGAGGGGAAGGAAAACTTACAAGCCAGAACAGTGTTTTTTTAGTGTTCTTCAACACAGAAGAAGACACTACCTGATAAATGCAAGCAGAAGATAATAGAGATAAAAATGATCTATGGAGAAGCTAGGAAGAAATCCAACTTTTGAAGGTGAAACACAGCTTTAGTACAGATGGAACTTACTTTTTTTTATTTTATTTATAATCTCATAAGTTTGAGTAATCTGTAGTATGTTAGTACCATGGATGGGTGAGAAGGAACTTGCTTACATATTTAGTTTGAGGAGCTTTAGATTGGCAGGTAACAGATTGATTTGGCAGAAAATTGTAGGTAGGAGGTTAGTAATGATGTAAATTTTTCATGTAGTACTATCATATCCTGTACATCCCTTGAGGGTAAATGTCAGGAATTTGATGATGATATATATAAAAATACTCAAAGAAATAAAGAATCCACCATCCATTGAATATACAGTATTTACAGTTAAAAGATTAAGATTAGCAAATAAGATAATAATTACCTTAGTTGGAGTATTTGGTGAGGTTGTATCAACTTCTGATTCACATGAACTATAGCAAGCTCTTTCAGTTAAATGCAGAGAAGTTGGTACACGTCTTGTACATCGTTTTTTGTCCTGGGAATATATTCCACCAATAGCGGGTCCATTTCTCTGCATATGAAGTACACCATGTTTATTTTCACTATGTGTTTCTAGGAGTGATGCTTTTAAATCACAAGAGGGCAATTTTCTTGGTGATGCTAGAAGTCCATCTTCTGAAAAACGTCGGTTTATATGTTCCAAATCTGTTAGCTGCTCACCTGACAAAATTTTTGGGCTTCTGCTGCCAATATCTGAGAATCTTCTCAGAAAACACTTTTCTTCAACATTCTGGCAGTTCATACAAGTTTCACGTTTACTCCGTAACTGATGTGATAAAGCTGAATGAGGAATATTTGATAAATGGTTCTTCCAAGTTTCAGGTGCTGGATTTGGGTGTTTTGCAACAAAATATTCTTCTCCAGAGCTGACATTGCCAGTGTCAACACTATCATTTCTAAATACAGGTGGCTTTTTGAAAAATCCCAATTCTTCTGGTTCATTTTCTATTCCCACTCTCAGATTTTCTTTACACAGGATGCAAAATTTATCTGCAGAACTATGAACAGAAGCTACATTCAAAGGTCCATCTGATAAATTATTATTTACATTATGCTGAAAATCCTGATATTTCAGAAGAGTACTTTGTGGAAGTACTTTTTTGTCAGGAGGAATTTCTTCTAATTGTTGTGCAAGGTCTAAGCTATCAAGTCCACTTTCTTCATCAGAATTTTTCTTTTTGTTATCCATATCTTTAATACAAGGTGCAGTTATATCTAAACAGAAAAATTTAGATTATCTCAAACACCACAAAATTAAATACTTTTACTCTGAAAAAAAAAATACTATAAAGATTTTGGAGGAAGAGCATTTATGATAATTGCTCTTTATATGCAATAATGTAAACTACTTAAGGAGTATTTTAATTAAAGGATTTCAAAATAAAATATTAAGATTTTGGATATCATTTGTGGTCATAGTGAAATATATTATCTAGCCTGTTAGTTCACTCAATGTACAAATGTACTATAGGTTTGGATGGATGGGATGAGTCAAGAGTGGAAGAGGACAGAGAGGTGTACAAAGAGAGAAAGCAAGAAGCCAAGAGAGTTGTGGCACAGGCGAAGGCCATGGCATATCAAGATCTGTATGATCAATTAGAAACAAAGGAAGGACAGAGAAAAATTTACCAACTAGCGAAATGTAGAAATAAAGCAGCTAAGGACATCTTACATGTGAGGCAGATCAAAGATGCTGAAGGAAGAGTATTATGGAGGGATGCGGACATAAGAAACAGATGGAAAATATACTTTGAGGGACTTTTGAATGAGGAAAATGCAAGAACTCACAGAGGAGATGGGCAGCCTTCTGAGGGGATGGTGCAGAACATCAGTAGAATGGAAGTGACGGAGGCCATGAAGAGGATGAGGAATGGAAAAGCGGTGGGCCCCAACAGAATTCCAGTGGAGGCATGGAAGGCACTGGGGGAAGAGGGAATTGACCTGCTGTGGGACCTGTTCATGAAAGTTTGCCAACAGGAAAATATACCCGAGGAATGGAGGGAGAGTACTCTTGTTCCCATCTACAAGGGTAAAGGGGATGCACAAGACTGTAAAAATTACAGAGGAATAAAGTTGATGTCCCACACAATGAAGATCCTAGAAAGGGTTCTTGATGGTAGATTGAGGGAGGTGGAGATTGCAAAGGAACAATTTGGCTTCATGCCTGGTAGATCAACAACAGATGCTATCTTTGGGTTACGACAGATGATGGAAAAATATCGAGAGAAACAAAGGGAGCTACATCTGGTATTTATTGATCTGGAGAAAGCATACGATAGAGTGCCAAGGCAAGAAGTCTGGAGGTGTCTGAGGGAGAAGAAGGTGCCGGAGAAATATGTCAGGTTGGTGCGGGAAATGTACAGAAATGTGAAGACAAGTGTTCGGACCTGTTTGGGACAGACAGAAAGTTTTCAAGTAACAGTTGGCTTACATCAAGGGTCAGCATTAAGTCCGTTTCTGTTTAATATTGTGATGGAGGTGGTAACAGAGGAGGTGAGAGAAGATGCACCTTGGACAATGTTGTATGCAGATGACATCTTGCTGTGTATAGATTCAAGAGAAGAAGCGGAAACTAAACTGGAAAGATGGAGAAAAGTACTGGAAGAGAGAGGTATGAGACTGAGCAGAAGTAAGACAGAGTATACAGGGTGTTCGGGATAAATTTGACAGTTTCGTAAGGAAAAAGAAAATCTTCTTTGTATCTATTAAATTTAATGAATTGACAAAAAAAACATTACAGGCAGAGTTAATTACAATACTATCAACAAGATTTACTCAAAATAACCACCATTAGCATCGATCACAGCTTCAATTCTGCTTCGGAACCTCGAACAAGCTGATGCTACAGTCTCCCTGGGAAGGGCCGCAAAAACTGTTTTAATTTTATCCATTAACTGGGCTTTTGTATTACTGGAAGTGCGATTGGTGTCTTTTTCAACTGCGCCCCATACAAAATAATCCATGGGGTTAAGGTCTGGGGAGTTTGGAGGCCAAACATTTGGACTGGTGAAGTCGTAGAAATTTTCAGACAACCATTTTTGACTTTTCCCAGAGGTGTGGCAAGGGGCCGAATCCTGCTGCCATACATACGGCCTACCATTGGCTACCCTTGTTATCCAGGGCTTGACTACAGTTAGCAACTCCACGAACAAAGCCCGAATTCCAATGCCAGGGTTCTTCAACACCTGTTCCTGCAGATTTGCGAGGAATTCTGCTGTACGAACGCAATCAGATCGTCTGCTAGGGATCTTTCTTCTTGCTACATCCTCGTAGTCACCATTGCAAGTCTCTAGTTCATGCCTGATTGTTTTTACTGTATTCAGGGAGCATTGGGCAGCAGTCGTAATATCCTTATTTTGATGGCGGGCACGAATCATCATGATACAAGTTATTCTCTTCCATGATTCAGGTGGGTTCCAGCTATCCATCCTTTCTGACATCTTGTATATGAATGAAGAAGGGTCCAAACTTTTAAATGAAGAGAAGTGTGTGTTAATACATGTAACTTACGGAAAAATATAATTAATTATAAATATGTCAAATTTATCCCGAACACCCTGTATGTGTTGCGCAGTGGGCGGTGGCCAGGAGACAGATCTGGAGCTGGAAGGAAATGTCATCAGGAAGGTGAGAGACTTTAGATACTTAGGTTCAACAGTGGAAGTGGGATGCAGGATACAAGCGGGTTGGAGGAACTGGAGGGAGATGGCTGGAGTGTTATGCGATAAGAAGGTGCCGATCAATCTGAAAGGCAAAATTTATAGGTCAGTAGTGAGGCCAGCTATGACATATGCTATAGAAACTGTGGCCCTAAGGAAAAATAACATCAGCAGGATGGAAGTAGCAGAGATGAGAATGCTTAGGTGGATGTGCGGTGTGACCAGAAAGGATCATCTGAGAAATGACTATGTCAGGGGAACAGTGAAAGTTACAAACTTAGGAGCGAAAATACAGGAGGCAAGGTTGAGATGGTTTGGTCATGTGATGAGGAGGGAGGACGAATATGTGGGAAGAAGGGTCATGCAGATGGATGTGCAAGGAAGGCGGAAGCATGGGCGGCCAAAGAAGAGATGGAGGGAGCTGGTAGAAGAGGACTTGAAGATAAAGAACTTGGATGTGGTGACAGCCCAAGACAGGAAGGTGTGGAGGAGACTCATAAGAAACAGTGACCCCACTTAAGTGGGAGAAGCTGTAGAAGAAGAAGAAGAAGAAGAAAAAAAAAGGGGAAGGAGGTAGATAGCCACAAAAGTTTGTACAATATATATGTGTGCATGAACACATACAAACTTTCTGAGTGTGATCTAAAAGTTTTCAGATTGTAATATAATTCAGAAATGCACTGAGAAAGAATGGTATAATTTCTCAGTTATGTATAAATCCTCTGCCATTGATATTGCATTTATCGACTTATGTTTAATACTGTCATTCCATGTTGATATAAACTTCAGATGAGCAAAGTGTTCGCATTGAATTTTGTAAAACAAGTGCTGATGTGAGATGCTGTAAAACAGCATTTGGGAATGAATGTTGTAATGGCAAAAGCATTTTCAAGGGTTTCATATTTAATAGTGACATTCAAGACAACCTATCAATCAAATTATACACATTGTATAAAAGATGACAAGGTGGTTATTGAAGTTCAAGAGGGGGGGGGGATGAGAAGACTAATGCATCTTGGCACAGAAGAAGCAAAATACATAAGTACCAAGTAAAGTACTTTTCAGTAAATTGTAATAGATGAACTAGAGATGCAGTGGGTGTGTTGGCAAAATTTATTCTATAAATTTTCACAGAAGAGCAGAAAAACAATTGCTTATGTCCTACTTTTCTGCTACTTCCTGTAAGATGCTATATAAAGATAAGTCCAGAGACATAATAAAGAAGAAATTGTATTCACTACATAGCACTTTTCGTGCTCATACTGCTTTGTCATATTCTCCAAATAGATATTCATTTACATATTCTCCTTTACATATTTACATATTCATAAAAATGGGCCTTATTTTTACTATCTGAAACTGGAGACAACAAAAAAAAAAGTTTATCTAAAATGAATAATATAATAATATATATACAAAGATATGTCCATGTAAGAGTGGAAATTTCAGATTTTAAGACTTACTCTCCTCTGTTAAGTTTGACAAAGGCAAATAGCTAGCAACACACATTTAGGTCTTTTGTACTTGAGATAAATGATTTTTCAGCATCCAGACAAGTACCCAACTAAAAGAGTATAGCAGAGAAGTTAAGGACTAGACATTAGATCAGAAGCCAGGACAGTTCAGAACATTTCTTTAAAGACTATGCAGAGGTTTCCTCTCATTTACCTAGCTTTAACCTTTAAGCAGCCTACAAATTAAATGTGCATACATATGTGATTGAAATTTAAATATCAATTTATGATTTTTAAAATTTCTTTTTCAATTATACATCATCATCAAATTCCTGCCATGTACCCTCAAGGGGTGTACAGGATATGATAGTACTACATGAAAAATTTACATCATTACTAACTTCCTACCTACAATTTTCCTCAAAATCAGTCTGTTACTTGTCAAGACTCCAACATTATCAGATCTTATATTTCTATCGTCTAAGGCACTTTGTACCGTATCAATCCACCTATATCTTGATCTTTCTCTGGGTCGTTTCGCTGCCAACCTGGCAGAGAACACTTGTTTTGCTAATCTTTCTTCGCCCATTCTGTTTAAGTGACCATACCACCTGAGATTAGCTCTGCATTCCTGGATGCCGACAATGTCAAGTTCTTTCCTAATATCCCGTTTTTAATATGATATTGCCATTGATGCCATCTGTTCATGCCTCTAATCTTTCTCAGGACTCTCATATCTGCGGTCTCTAGTCTTTGGTCATGTGTTTTACTTCAAGGCAGTGTTCAAACTGGTTTGAACACTGTCTTGTATACAGCTAATTCAGTGTTCTGACTAATTTCTCTCTTATTCCATATGAATTTATTCAATTGACTTCCTACCATACCAGCTTTGTTGATTCTGTCTATTTCTAGCCACTGTAAGATTCTTATACCACCATACTTCTGCATTTCTGGTCGAATATCATCTACTCCTGCTGCCTTGCCACATTTCAAGCCTCTAATGGCTTTTTCTACTTCAAGTATGGATATGTATTCCTGACTGCATGCCTGGTCAGTGTATTTTACCACTGTGCTGTCATCGCTGCTTGTTTCATTTAGCAGTTTTTCAAAGTAATTACTCCATACTTCAAGGATATCTTTTTCTCCAATTTTCATGTCACGTTTATCATCTCTAACTCCTTTTACAGCACTCTTTCCCCCATTCCTAAGCTTCTTCAACAACCTCCAGAATATTTTGTCACCTTCTTTATATTTATTTTCTATATTCTTGCCAAGGTCCTCCCATGACTTTTGTTTAGCTAGTTTTACACAGTGTTTAGCATTCTTGCATTTGTCTCTGTATTCTCTAAGAGCACAAGCTGATTTATTTGCCAGGAACTTTTGATATGCTTTCTTCTTCTTTTCCTTCACTGCCTCTTTAACTTCCTGTGTCCACCAGGGAGTTCTGATTTTTTTATCCTTGCAGACAAATTCACCACATGCCTCTCTGGCTGAATCTATCAGAGTTTTCTTCAAGGCTTACCACTGAATCTCCAAGGTTTGGTTCCTGTTCTCAAACTCTTTCATTTTTTCTTCAATAATCTTTGTATATTTTAGTCTACAGTTCACATGTGAGAGCTGCTCAACTTTTATTCGCTTTAAAACTTTCTTACATGTTATTCTTTTCAATATGAAATTCAATTTTATCCTGCTCAAGACTAAATAGTGATCACTTCCAACTTCAAATCCTCTCTACACTCTGGTGTCCTGCACCAGGAAGAAAACATCACTATCAACAATAACATAGTCAATGAGACTTTTCTTATTCCTTGCCTCTTCTCTCCATGTGAATTTGTGCACATTTTTATGTTGGAACATGGTGTTAGTAATAACCAGTCCATGTCCTGAGCAGAAATCCAACAGATATTTGCCATTATTATTAGCTTTGCCCTTTTCTCCATATTTTCCCCAAACATTTTTGTATGTCTGACAATCACTTCCTACTCTGCTATTTAGATCCCCAATAAGGACCAACTTTTTCTTTTTCATATTGTCAGTAGCTTTCTCTAGAGAGTCAAAAAATTCCTCCACTTCTACCTTAGTAGAACCTTCTGTTCAACCATAGGCACAAATAAGTCTCATTGTCCAATTCCCCATTCTCATATTTGCCTACATTACTCTACTTGAGACTGACTGCCATTCAAGAAGATCAGCCTCGTATTTTGTGTTGAATACAATGGCTACTCCTTCTTTTCCTTGATTGTCATTGTCTGAATATAACATTTTGTATTTATTGCTCAGAAAGATCTCACCAGTTTTGATCTTTTTTATTTCAGTCACCCCTATTATGCCGATCTGGTACTTATCTAATTCATTAGCTAGCTCCATTTCTTTGCCATTCGGGCTTCTTATGTTGATAGTACCGATCTTTAACTCTGGTGATGTTGAGTTGGGGTTTGTTTTCAGATTTGTTCCAGTAGCTGACTTTTCGCTGTTCGCCCTGGTTCCCTGGCGAAAACAACGGGGACCTTGTTTAACCGGATGACACCCCAGCCAGCATGGAATTTTGTTATGTCGTACCATCATTTTTTATTTTGGTTGAACTAATAAGAATACAATTTGGTCAGCTAAATTCCAAATTGCCAGCTCATCCTCATTCGTTCAGTATCCAAGTAGATACCCAACAGTGTGCACCACGAGAAGATGAGGATTGGACATTAGGTCAGAAGCCCTGGTCGGTTCTCCGCATTCCTCTAAAGGCTATGTGGAGGTCTCCTCTCAGTTATACAGCTTTGACCCTTAAGCACCCCTTTCAATAAATATAATTTCAATTATACTTATTACATAAATGATCTGTACTGATAATTAGTATGCTGAGATAAATATCACATAAAGCAGCAAAAAAATTGTTATACAAAAATTCTTCCTAAAACTTATCCTTTTTCATTTTATTTTAACTGTCTGACAATAATTCCTTCTATACATCGTACTATATACAAACGCTTTTTAAACTTTGAAACGTTTATTACAAAAAAACATGGACTTACAAAAAGTGAAACTTCAGTTACTTTATTCTGATAGCAAATCTATTTTATTTCAGGATAGCTGCCAAAATGCATGGTTTAATACAGAATTATATAAAGAAAGTCATTCATTTGTAGCTGAAACCTCCACTGCTGCAGCAGGAAATTCAAAATTTTTATTTCATCAAACTTAAAAACTCAAAATGCTTCCTGAATCACTTGACCTACTTATGTACTTTTTAAATCTTTGTAGTATAAATTACTGCTGACTTTTGGGTAATAGGACTGTTCTGGTAGTATAGAGAAGAATGTACCATGATCAAAGCAACAAGCTATGGATTTGAATCCTCATGCAAGCATGGATGTTTGAGAAATCAGGACAGTCTGCAAAGCCAAAAACAGTTATTATCTAATGAATGTCTTTAGGTGATTGAAGAATTTAGCCGTTTTCTGTTGTGAGAATAACACCCTGCTTACATGAAGTGGCTTGAAGAAAGTTCCATCTCTCTCTCTCTAGACCAGGCTTTCTGGATTACATAATCTTGCTCCCATCCATTACGTTAAATGTACATTTGCAACCTTCTGTAAGTAGGACTCATGTAAAAAAGTGCAAACATGCAACTAAAATGTATGGTCAACAAGGTCACATTAAGACACAACTGTTCCCACTACTGATCTGGACTTTTCATTTATTCCTCATATAAGCACTTTACAGAGAAAGGTCTGCTAATGCAAATATAAAATCCAGGACAGCCTTTTAATAATCAGAATGTGGAAATCATCATGTATTCCAGAAGGCATTAAAAATTCAACAAGATCTTACAAAATCTAATGAAAATGAAGCAACTCTGAAAGACATCAAATCAAATAAAACAAATTCTCGTGAAACTCTTAACATGTGAATTCTGTTTATATCTCAGCTTTTTTTTTTTTTTTTTTAATAAGCAGAAATGATTGAGAATTCATAAAAAAATTACTTTTTTATAAAAACCACAAAAAAATTACAAAACATTTTGTAATTTTTCATTCTTAAAAACAACAAAACAGGATTAACTGAATATAGTTACTATTGCAACTTGAAAAACAAGAGGAGAGGAATGGAAAGCAATGTTGACAGACTTTTGTAGTGGCTGCCAAATTCCTCAAACCTGAACTGTCAAAATTCCTTTTTTTATTTTGAAGAAGTAGAATTACATTAAAGATTCTATATTTGGCCCATCAATGATAGCCAATCTTGGTGAACAGGAAGAAAGAATTTATCTAGCTACTGATTCACTTTACATGCAAATGTTACACAATGCATCACTATAAAAAAATCACTATTACAACATGTGAAGAATAGCTATCAAGAGTGTTTCAGTGAACTTATGCTACTTTTCCAAATTATTATTATTATTATTATTATTATTTCCCAAGACCTCATGGAGTCAAAGACTCATTTGGGAGGTCCTTTTATGACAAACACATCTCATCATACCGTATCTTAAACACACTCAAACTCCTTGCAGTCACCACACTCTCAGGCAAGGCATTAAAATCATTCACAACTCTGCACAAAAAAAACCTGCCTCTCACTCCCCTACTCACACCCTCTTTATACAGTTTCCAGGGATGACCTCTGGTTCTCCCCTGATCTCCCACTATTCTCTGTAGAACTTCACCATTGATCTTATAACAACCCCTTACCAACTTGTAGGTCTCTATCATATCTCCCCTCTTCCTTCTCTCCACCAGACTCTGCAAATTACATCTTCTCAATCTTTCCTCATACTCAACATTCCAGAGGTCAGAAACTACCTTAGTCAGTCGCCTTTGGACCCTTTCCAACATCTCTCCATCCTTCTGAAAACCTGGTGACCAAATCTGGGCACAATAGTCCATGTGTGGCCTAATCAAAAGCCTTATACAATGGAACAAGAATCTCCCTACTTCTACACGTCAGTGTCCTCCGCATCATTCCCAGAATCCTTTGTGTTGTCTTCACAATTTTGGCGGTGTCCCCTAAATTTTAGATCCTTATCCACTATCACCCCCAGATCTCTTATTTCCTCTACCTCCAACAATATATTCTCACCAAGCATAAATTCTGCATCCCATCTTTGTTTTCCAAATTTTAAAACCTTACGTTTTGCAACATTGAACTCACATCCCCATTTGCTTGCCCAATCACTCAATTTATTCAAGTCTTCTTGCAAGGCCACAAAATCTTCACTACACTTCATGGTTCGTCCCAACTTTGCATCATCTGCAAACAACTGAATATCTCCATCCAAATCCTCGCTAACATCATCAATATGCAAGTTAAATAGTAATAGCCCTAAAACAGACCAATGAGGCACTCCACTAATGACTTTCCTTTTCCTGGATATTGCACCCCCATACACAACTTGTTGATACCTATCAGATAGCCAGTCTCCAATCCAATGCACGAATATAATATCCAACCCCATCTGCTCTAGTTTGACTGTCAACTTATCATGAGGTACTCTATCAAAAGCCTTTGCGAAATCCAAGTATATTACTGTGTATCCTTCTCCTCTGTCCAAGGAAGCTGTCACTTTATTGTAATAAATAAGTAGATCACTAAAACATGACCTCCCTTTAACAAATCCATGCTGTCCATCAAAGATTATACCATTGTTGTCAACCCCAACTCTGGATCCTAGTTCTCACAAGCTTCTCCAACAACTTAATCACACCTGACACAGAGATAGGCCTATAGTTTAATGCTTGAGTTCGATCACTCCTTTATGAAGTGGCACAATCTTGCCCTCCTTCCACTCTTTAGGAACTTGACCAAATGCAAGACTCATATTAAAAAAATATGTCAAGACAGGTGTCAACTCCCTGACACATTCCTTCAGCATACGCGGTGATATATTATCAAGTCCCACAGCCTTATTTACATCTAGTTTACTCAACTCCCCAAACACCTCTTGTTCACTTACAGTCAGTCTCTCCTCCCCCATCATCAACTGCTCTCAATTTCTCCATGAAGTCACATATACAAGATTGAAAGATCTTTATGAACTGCTCATTAAGTATCTCCACCACACATTCTGCAACAGCTGTCTTTATACCATTTCCTCCAATCACTGTCATCCTTCCATAATCATTCTTTCTTTTGCTGGCTATATATCAAAAGAACTCCCTAGGATTCTTTTTGGCTTCATTAGCTAACTGCTGTTCATACCTCTGTTTAGCTACTCTCACCAACCAAGTCACCCTCCTTGCCTGGTCTTTGTAGACCTCATGAAATTGGTTACTTCCACTTCTCTTATGCTGCCTGCACAATGCCCTTTTTCTCTGTATCGCATGCTTAATCTCTTTATTCACCCATCTCACAACTACCTTATTTAACCTTCTCACCCTTGGAATACATTTAGACATTGCATCTACTAAATAGTTTTTGAAAATCCCCCAAGCTGCATTGATCTCTTTTCCAGCTAACTCCTCATTCCATGCTACACCTGCAAGCTGTCTCCTGAGCTTTTCATAATCACCCCCCCCCCCCTTGTAGTTCCACATATACCCTTTTTTCACAGGGGTCCTTGCACTGCTGGCAACCACCCAAGTAATCACCTCATGGTCACTTTCACCAATTGGTGGATGATTTGACACCTCATTTATAATTACATCCTCTGATGAGATGACCAAATCTAAGACCCTTAATCCTCGTGTGCCGTCTGTTACATACTGTTTGAGGTAGTTATCCCTCAAAAACTCAAGAAAATCATTTTCTTTACTTCCAGTTGCTATCTCTTCATTCCAGTCTATATTGCCATAATTAAAATCACCCATAATGATCACCCTTTTCTTATTTGCTTGGCTTATTTGACTATACATTTCACTATCACCACCATCCACATTACCAGGTCTATAACAACATCCCACCAAGTATTTGATTCTATTCACCTCTATCTCACACCATATTGCCTCAAAACCACTGGCCCTATTTCCCTCTTGCATCTCTACCTTGTATGGACATAACTCTTTCTCTATCATCAATAGCACTCTCCCTCCCTTTTTACCCTTTCTATCCTCACAAAACATATCATACCATTCCATCTCTATTCCTGTAAGGATGTCGTCCTCATCTAACCATGTCTCACTTATTCTGACAATCTTTGGGTGAACAGACGCAATTATTGCAACCATTACATCCGCCTTGTTTCTTATACTTCTAGCATTGGTATACAAACACGACAGCTCATTTCTGGATCTACAGCTAGTTCCACTGATACCACTCACTCGATGTGATCTCTCTCCATGCTGGACTGGGGCCATTTCCCTTTCTGCTTCTTCATTTTAGAACCCTTTTCAATTCCAACTGTTTCCTCTTCATCCGTAATCCCATTTCTTTCCTGCCTACACATGCTCTCACCTCCTCTTGGAGCATCCACCTTTCTCAGCTGTGTACCCTTGTCCACCCTGAGCCTCCCCGTTTCTCTGCTCCTCTTGCACACCCATTCTCTCATTTTCTATACTCATACCACTTACTTCCCCATTCATTTCCACTTCTTCAATCTCTCCTGTCTTACTCTCCTGCTCTTCCACATCACTTCCCCTCTCGATCTGATTCATTCTCTACCTTTCAGCAGCAGTCTCTCCAAGCGACTCACACCATAACCGCTCAAATGCAGTCCATCGCTCCCATACAGCTCACTTCGTCCCTCAAACTCATTCCACACATTAACAAACTGTACTCCCATCTCCTCACACATTTCAACCAGAATATCATTCATAATCCTTGCTCTCCGCCTCATTTCACCACAATCATACCTAGGCAACACACTGACTATCTTTCCTGTCACACTATTCTCTTTTATCTTTCCAAGCATCCTCCTGACATTCATTCTGACATGCTCTTTGTTCTCTCTCAAATCATTTGTACCAATTAATACAATTAACTCTTTTGCTCGCTCCCACCTCATATCCAATTTCTCAATCACTCTACTCATTTTACCGCCTGGAAAACATACCTTGTGCATTTTATCCTCTAGCACACCTTTAATAATGGAGTCGCCATACAACGCCACTCGCTCATCTTTCGTTAACTCTTTCATGCCATCAAGATTTATTTTAATAGTTTTGACCTGAATTCTCTTAATTTCATTCCGCATCCATTTCATTTCTTGCCTCATCCAATCCAATTCAATTTCCAAATCTTGCGACACATTCTCTCTATCATTAAATCTTTCTAACTTTCTAACTCTCGACCCCCTCTTCTCACTTTCCCTTTCATTCATCCTTCTTTGTTTCCATACTTTCGGTCCAACATACGTCCAACTTTCACTATCATTCTTCTCACTTTTACTCTCATTCATCTTTCTTTGTTTTGGTACTTTCAGTCCAACATGCGCCCAACTTTTGCCATCATTCATTCTTTTTTCGCTATCATTTATTCTTTCGATTTTTTTCACTTGTGATTTCTGCGTCACACCATTTCTACTTTCATTTGTTCTCTCAATTTTGTTTCTTTCTGCCACTCTCGCCTCACTTTCATCCCTTTTAACATCCATTACGGTTTTCAAATCGCTCTTTTTCTTTTTTCCTGATTTTTTAACATTTTTTCGCCTCTCTTTCTCACCATTCTTCTCTTTCAAACGTGCACTCGCGACACAATCGTTACTAACACTTTCTGTCATCAATTTCATATTTGCATTCATCAGTTCCTCATTCAAGTCACACTTCGCACACACCCTTCTTCCATCGGCACTAAACATCCACATATCATTTATGTAATCGAAGGAATACATATAATAGACCTCACACTTAACGAAATGACTGAAATCTAAATTACAATCATGAAATGGCAATACCGCCGCCATTGTTTTTTTTTCCCCCTCTGCAGGTTACTAGGTCTAATAATAACGATTTCGTAATAAGTTTAGGTAAGATAAATCCCCCACACTAATAATACCGGTAGCGCACAACGTTTACAGCAGCTCTTACTCAAACAATTACACATATATAATTAATTATTCCTAGAATAACTTATCTGAATCAGGAGCTCTTCTTGGGTACATCCACAGTGCTTGGCTCACTAGCGCCCTCACTTTCACTTCCATAAGTCTTTTAGTGTTCTTTTTAACAATAAATGTTTCAAAGTGTAAAAAATCATTCATAATAACCTGTATATAAATCTCAGAAGCTACTTATTAGGAACATCGTTAAATCAAACTGATCTGCAATGCTATATATAACTAAGTATAAAAGGCTGCAACACAAACATCAGAAAATGGTAACCCATTCTTTATTCCAAAATGTGATAAAAAATGCTGTTTAGGAGATATTGAATATGATATGACCATATGTAGTCTGGAATTTGTGTTTTTATCTGCTATTTGTATAATACTGACAAGCACAAGTCAGTAGCACAGTATTATGAAATTGCATACAAGCACAGTATTATGAAATTGCAGCCTGCATTGTGCTCACAAATGTTACTGTGAAAATATTAACAAAGACATTCAAAGAGTCAAGGACTCGTCAAGCAAGGTCACACATCAATCACACCAGCTTTCATACCTTCTCTTAAACTCAATCATGATAGATGTAGTCATCACTTCAAACAAGCTATTCCTGCGAGATAAAAATCTAGCTCTCACCCCTTTCTTAACTATGCTGCAACTCAACTTCTACACATGCCTTTATAAATGTTCTGTACATCTTAGATGAGATTTGAACTCACGTTGTTCCAACCAAGGGCATTATTTTTCTTCCAAATACACTAAAGATGAGTGTTTTAGATAACAGAAATTCTATGCTTTTATACCTTACTTGAAATGCACTTTACTACATCATAATATGGTTAGAAAAATAATATTAAGCTGCAATACAGCATAAAATCAACAAACACAAAATTAAAGAAAAAAAAATATAAAAATGGATTTATGCAGAATATGCTGCATAAATCCATTTTTCTCACTTTGTTTTGTTTGAATATTTTCAACGTTACAATTAGGAGCTGGGAGGAAAAAAGGGGAAATCACAAATCTGAGAGAGTTGTTGAATCCAGTATAAAAATAAGTCACTTTAAACAAAATAGGTGTTTTTGAAGTCTGCTAAATCACACAAAGTATCCTGTCCTGAGTAACACTGACAAAATGCCAATCTTTTTGGGAAATTGTTCACTAAAGAGAAAAAAAAACAGAAGACCAACAAAGAATCATACAAGTTGTGTGCAATCATGCTACATAGTGGATCAAATCCACTTGCAATAAATGGCAGAGAACCGGTCACAGTGCTTTTAGTCATTACAAAAGAACTGATTATCTGTTCTGTTAATGAATTCTTCCTTAAACTAGATGAAAATCACCAGAGATACCTGGAAAACGTAAGAGCCTTTGGGAAATCAGCTACTTTTTTTAATTAATTCCTTATATTAAAAATACATAAATACAATTGTGCCTATCTCACAGTATGTATCTTACACATAGGTGTCAAAATATATTGCATGATGGTCAATACTGTTAAAACTTGTATTGCAAACATATTCATGGCATTAATTTTATAACAATAATCTAATGAAACTATAGAAATTACATTTTCAATAAATAAAATATTACATATTTTAAACAGGAAAAAAAACATTCAAAAAGTAACAGCTAATAATGATCAAATTGTTCAATATATATATATATATATTAGTCAGGAATATCTACACATGCATTGAAATCCAGTGAATTGAGGTGGGGGCCAAGGTATGGAAGATAGATATGTTCATAAAGCAGTCTGTTACCATTGGCTCGGTAGTGAAAAACTGCATAAATAACAGAGCTATTTAGAAGAAAATAGTTAATTAAATCTTAACTCTCCTGACAGCACTCAACAGATGTACACTACTTGAAAACACACACATTCCCATAATGATAATGTTTAAAAAGGATGAAGTATATAATGTTTCCAAATACAAAAATTACTTTTTGTGATGCATGAATCTGTTGGTATGGAAGACACAGGAGTATGTAGATCACAAGTCTCTCTATTTTCTCTTTCTAGTGATCCACACTTAAATTCTTCTTGACCTGGACTTGGTTGATACAGATGATGAATGTGATCTAATCTATCTTCTGATGCTGTCTCAGGAGATGATTTTGATTCATATTCAGCACATGTATTTTTTGTCCTTGGCTTACGTTTCACTCTTTTCCTAGAGCATTAAAAGACAGAAATTAATTTCATATTAAAAATCACATCATGAAAATAAAAAAAAAATAAAAATGAGAACCACATGACTAGGGCTCATCAAATTATGTAAAATCCTACTCGTCATGAAGAAAATGTACTCACCCTAAAACAAAAATTCTACATAAAGTACATTCATTATGGAAAGGCTTTATAAAGAAAGCTGTTTATTTAGCATATATAGCCAGCCTGGTTGGCCGAGTGGTTAGCGTATCCGCTCTCCAGTCAAAAGGCTGCAGGTTCGAATCCCACCGTAGGCATGGATGTTTGTGATTGTCTGTGAAAAATACTAGTGGTGGTTGTGGGCAGTAGATGGTGTTGGTGTAGATGATGATGGTGGTTGTAGTTGGTGGATCAAGTGGGGGAGACAGAGAGTTGTAGAGTAGGTACCCTACCTTGATGAGTCTTTGGACTCCCTTGAATCATGTAATAATAATAATATATAAGAATATCGGAAAAATACAAGAAATGGCACTATCTGAAGTAAATGCTAGTTTCAAACTGGTGAGCAATACTCTGCTCTGCAACTAGGAAGACCAGAGTTACTGCTCTAGAGTCAAGACATTACAATCCCAGGTTGTGCCTGTGAGCTTGTTTAGTTTATGATGTTGTTCCTGGCAGATATCTTTAACTTAGTTTTTCAAAATGTTTTCAGTATGTTAGGCTATGGTCAAGTACGACATTAAGGTAATAAAAGTTATTTTCATGGATTATAGTCGTTGCAGAAGTTTATTTTCAGTTTTCTATTAGCCTTGTGGTAAACCATTTAGGTAAAAACCTGAAACAACAACAGTTTTGCGTTAGAAGAGCTTTAATAGTCCAGAGTTTTTAAAGTAATTTTGCAGTGAGCTCAGATCTTTGCTCAAGGCATTGGAAGGCACTGTTTTGGGTGGCAATTGCTGTCATCAGCATAGATAAACTTTCAAGTAGCTTTGGAGGGATGTCCCTTGCGTACAGGATGAATACAGCTGGGGCAGGGACAGACCCTTGAAGGCAATTCGTCTGCAAAATAAATGTACCTTTTTTTTTTTGGAAATTCAGATGAACTTCATTTTCATAAATTAAAGAAGCTAAGAAATTATATTCTTGGCTTAATCCTTTATCCAAGTGTAAGCAAACAAAGTTTGTGCATGAGGTATCTTCCAGACTGGGCTACTTGTATATAGAAGCTAATGACTTCACATCAATTGCCTTAGTATCCCATAATGCAAAGCATACACCCTTTGGGATGTATGCTTTGTATTATGGAAAGGGACACTATGAAGACTGGTTTTGGCCATTATTGAGGTATGTTCAAGTGCAAAAGATAACTCTCCAAAAACTCATGCGATCCCTCAGATCACTCGACAATAAATGACCCAAAGGATATTTAGCTCATTACTCAGCAGTGGCAGGCCTACCATACCACTGAGCAGAGCTGCTCATATCCAAGAGAAAAGCATCCGCAATACCACTTTGGCAAACTAACGTACCTTTTGAATGTGGGAAAACTTCAGGGATACCTCTCCAAATAGTCTAAGTGATCTATAAGATCATCTAAATTTCATTGAATGACTCTAAAGGATCACTACTAAACCCCCATTGCTCCAGACCTGAATTACCCCAAGACAGAAAATCCAGCAATGCACTTAGTGACAGGCAAAAGTCCATCACCTATTAGGGCCTCTATACTACCCAGGAAGCAAGCAAACTCAAAGATTAACATTACAGAAATGTCATCAGTGAGAGTCAGACCCAGAAGAGATACAAGGTTGAAGTAATGCAGAAGTCATCATATATGTCCCATATACAAATATGTCAAAAGATGTCACACCTTATTATTAAACTACCCTGGATTAGAGATGTTGAAAGTTTTTTTCACTTGGTTATGCTATAAATTAAAGATGCTAAGAAATTATATTCTTGGTTTAATCCTTTATCCAAGTGTAAGCAAACAATGTTTGCATGTGAAGTATCCTGATGATTTCCCCCACCCCCTATTGGAAAGCATTTGTTAAAGTAATTTGAGAGCTTTTTTTCACAGTTGATTATTTTGGCTGTTTAATACAGTAAAACTTTCCTCCATAAGTATCATATGCTGATGTTAAGTCTATGAAGGCAGTATCTGTTTTTAAATCCTTTTGGTATCCAGCCTCTATACGAGTTGTGAGAACTAGGTTGCAGCAGCTTATGCCAATTCTAAACCCAACCTGTTCACTAGGTAAGATGGCTGTTATTTTTGAAGAAATCCTAGAGAGGACAGGACAATCCTTTCAAAAAAGTTTGTAATGGGGTGCAGAGTATGCTAAAGAGCAGTGGTTATTAAGGTCATCAATTGACTTATTTGGTTTCGGCAAGATGGTCATTAATCATTTATTATAGAGGAGAAGGAATTACATAGCCAGGATTTTGCTGACAAAGCAAAGCTGGTATGGTGGGTAGCCAGCTGAATAAATTTATATGGAATAAGAGAGAAATTAGCCAAAACACCAAACTAGCAGTATAGAAGACAGTGTTCAAACCAGTTTTAAGTTATGGATCTGAGAGTTGGATTAGAAATACAGCACTTAATCAAAGATTAGAGACACAGATATCAGGGTTCTGAAAAAAATTAGGGGAGTGAATGGATGGCATCAATGGCAGAATCATATTTAAAAAGAAGATATTAAAGATATTAAAATGCTAATAATGAAAAGAAACTTTTCATTATTAGCATTCAAGAACATGTCAGCAGAGCTAATCTAAGGTGGCATGGCCACTTAAATAGAATAGGTGAAGAAAAGTTAGCAAAAACAGGTGTTTGATGACAAGATTGCAGGAAAGAGACCCAGGAGAGGACCAAGGTCTAGGGGAACTGATTCAGTCAAAAGTGCCTTAGAACCAAGAAATGTTATACGTAGGTGGTCTGAAAAATTCTCGGACTAACAATGAAAAAACAAATTAATAATTTCAAAATTATTTTTATTTTTCAACATAATCTCCCTTAAGACTAATACATTTATTCCAGCGATGCTCCAGCGCCATTATCCTGTTCCTGTAGTGGTTCTCAGTAAGATCTGAAAAATACTCCTCTACAGCTGCAATTGCCTCTTGATTCAAAGAAAAACGCTGACCAGCGAGGAAGAGTTTTAGTTTTGGGAAGAGACAGAAGTCAGAGGGAGCCAAATCTGGATAATAAGGTAGATGTTCCAACATTTCATAGTGCAGATCATCCCTTAATTTTCCCATTGCCAAAACACCTTTGTGGGCAGGTGCATTGTTGTGATGAAAGATGATATTTTCTTCTGCAAACCGGGTCTTCATTATTATTATTACAACGTGCCACCTCCAGGGAGTCCACTCGTCATCTCATCAAGGAAGGGCTCCGACTCTATACATCTCTCTCTCTCTCTCTCTACCTCAATCCACCAACTACACCAACGCCATCTACCGTCCACCACCACTATTTCCACAGATAATCACAAACATCCATGCCCATGCGGGATTCAAACCCGCAACCATTTGGCTGGAGAGCGGATACGCTAACCACTCGGCCAACCAGGCCAGCGCATGACTTTTTTTTATCTTGTTTGGGTAAAAGATCGGAATAATATTCCCTGGTTATTATTTCAACCTTTTCTCATGACTTTTTTCATTTTGTCTGGTTAAAAGATCGGAATAATATTCCCTGGTTATTGTTTTACCCTTTTCAAGATAATTAATAAACAAAATGCCTTTAGCATCCCAAAACAACTGATGCCATGACCTTGTCTTCTTTGGCACTGAACAACCAGCTTCTGTCCACTGTTTTGACTGCTGTTTGATTCTGGTGTGTAATGGTGAATCCAAGTCTCATCCATAGTAATAAATTGATGCACAAAATCAGTTTTATTCTTGTTAAAATCTCCAAGCACTGTTCAGAGATTTTCATGTGAGTGCGTTTTTGATCAGCACGCCACTCATCTTGCACAAAGGTTTTTTTCATTTGCAGTTCTTCATGCAAAATATATCCTACACGTTCTTTTGAAATGCCTATAGTCTCAGCAATTTCATGCACTTCGATTTCCCGGTCATCCAATACTATATCGTGCACTGATCAATGATTTCTGGTGGTGTTACACTTTTTTCACGTAAATCATCTTCAAGGCTGATACGGCCACATTTAAACTCGGCAGCCCATTTCTAAATTGTCGAAAACGAAGAAGAAGAGTGTCCATAAACTTTTATGAACTTCGCATGAATTTCTTTTGGCATTAAACCTTCTTTTACAAAGAATTTTATAAGAGCATGATACTCAATTTTATCCATTTGAAGGGATACAGACAACACTTTTGCTTCATACAGCTGTATAAAACAAACTACTTGATAGAATGACTTGCAATTTCACACGGATGCTTAACAGATGTACCAACTTATAAAAAAAAATCTTGCCGATAATGTTGCCATTTATAGTTGAGGCCAAGAACTTTTCAGACCATCCACGTATATAACAATATTGGAATGCTCACAAGTAATAGATAATTTGGAGGAAAATTGCTGATAAGAGATTAATGTAAATTTAATCATGTAGTGCTGTCATAGTAACCTGAGATTTCCTGCTATGTACTCCCTCGAGAATACATAGCAGGAAACTGATGATGATGAGGATTTCGCTCATAGGTCAAGGTAAGTAAGAAAGTCTGGAAGGATGCCATCAATGGTAGGAACAACTTTACCTGTTTAAGTTAGTCCAAGTTTTTTTACAAAAAAAAAAAAAAAAAATTTTTTTGTAAAAATGATGTTCAATGGAGCAGTGACCAAGCCTTGCGACTTGATCTGTTAAAGTTGAGGCTATTCATTTCTTAATGGCAGTGAGCTCTTCTATCATTATCCAATGAGAGGGTAGAAGCAGTGTCTGGATGGTTCTGTTGTTCATACTCTAAAAGAAGTTGACCAGCATGGTGTGTAGATTTTCCTGAATCCACTTGGGATGTGTTTCTTGCATCCTATGATAAGTTCTTTCACAGTTATCAACTGTAGGTGGAATCATGTTGATGATGTTTTCAATTAATTCAGTAAATTTTGGCCAGTTTGCTTTCCTGAGATTTCATCAGGATATTTCAAAGTTGTTTATTTTGGGGATTACAAGTCCTACAGTAATTAGACAGGGTCTGTGCTAGCTGTGAGAAAAAGAAAGCAGTACTTCAAAGGTTCAGGTGAGAGGAGTTTCTTCCATATCAGTGGTGATAAAACAGAAGTCAAGAATTGTCTCTGATCCCCATCCTCCAAGATTTGAATGTTCCAGGTTGCTTGCTGTCATAGAGGAGGAGGTGAATGTTAACATCCAGTCTGTCAATTGCAGGCCTGACATCATCCTTGGGGATGATGTCAGGATGGGCTGACAGAAGAACTTCAGGACTTGGTCAGTCAAGTAGAGGAGGCCTTACATGCATTATAGATTGAGCTGTGTAGCTGGATATAAACAAAATAGGTCAGTTTGTGAATGGTCCAGAGATTCAGAAATTCTTTCCAGATTTGATTTTGAGTAGATTGCCAAGTCATGTCTTTCATCAGGTTCACCAGTGAGAAGAATGTAACCAGGAATGGCACTATTGGTACTATTTCCTTATGAGGTGTGTGGTGAGTTTCTTGTAAGTTGATAATGTCTACTTTGTGTTTGGAAAGGATGTATCATTTAGTTCCTCTGATTTTGAACTAGTAAATCCCTCAATGTTCAACTGGAGTATAGTTAGAAAATTCCTGATGTTCTTGTTTGGTTGTGTTCATTCATTTTTAAGGTAACTGAAATGATTTAGAGACTGTAATAGAATTTTCACACATAGCCCTCTGCCTAAGCTATGGATGTGAACCTTGTTGAGCTGGGCAACGTTCAAGCCAGTATGTCCACTTGGATATGTGTGCTCATTTCTTGTAGTGTCCAGGATACCATGTTGGCGTTACATTATCCTAACTTAAGCAGGTCTGGATAGCCTACATTTTTCTTTCTTATGGGAAAAAGTACCTTTTTAATTTGCTAACTATTTTTAGTTTAATTCTAGGAATCTCACTAAAGCTGAGGAGGCCTGTGAAAATTCTATTTATAAAGAATTTGATATAAGTGCTCCATTCTTTATTCATATTAATTATATCTACTTACATTTCTATCTTGAAAAAGTTGGTTTGATAAGTTTGGAGTTAAATTGTGTATGAATGTTGACCAGTGGCTTGTATTCTTACATTAATATAGAAAAGCAGAGGATGGCAGTGGTCAGTTTGGTAGAGCAGTGCTCTGAAAATACCTAAAAAAAAAGGCTAATTCAGAAACAAAGCATCTATAAGAAAGTGACTTGTAAGGTGGGGGAGGAGAAGAAACAGAGAGGTGTAATCTCTGTCTAAAAGAGGGCAAATTAAGCAATTTGCCCTCTTTTAGGTACAAATGAGAATTCAATTAAATGTATACATGAATAGACAAACTAATTGAGCATGTTAATCATTTTAATTAACTGAGCTATAAAATATGTTTTAGACCCTAACTAATAAAATAAATAAACAAATTCTCCAAAGTAAACATAATATTAAAGAACACTACAACCAACAATAGAAAAATTAAGCATGCATAATTCTTAATTATACATGCTTAATTTTTGTGAGTATTTTTATCAGAACCAATATTTATAATATTTTATCAGAGCCATTCATTAGGTAAAACCTACTTCAAAATAAAACATATTTTATCAAAATCATAATTCATCACAACTTCCAAAAAAGTACAGGGTAACCCTCGTATAACGCAATACTAGGTTCCATAGTAATGCAGAGTTATATAAGCTGCATTATGTGAGACTTGGATCACAGAAAAAAAGTAGGGTTAGGTTCCGAAATCGTTCTTTTTTTTCATGTAAGTTAAGAAAACATATAAACTATGAAACAAATACATAGTAAAAAAATTATAAAAAATTATAAATTGTACGTAAACTTCTTTGCACATAATACATAAATGTTTCAGGCAAAATAAAATAAAGTGTATATTTGAATCATCATCACTCTCTTCAAAACTAACATTTCGTAGATGTTCTTTATTTATGAGTGGCTGGACATCGTCCTCACTTGAAATCTTTTGGACATCATTAGTATAATTCTCATTGCACACTTCGACTGGTTTAGTTATCAACAAGTCAGTAATAAGACCTTGCTTACCACTATGCTGCAATTTTTTATTGAGTTCATAATACGGAGCTAAACAAATATCCAATTGTCTCTTGAATTTTCCGGAGCGCTCCATTGAGAGATCATTATCCATAAAATAACTTTCTTGCCAAGTTTAATCCTTCTGCTAATTTCTTTAAACTGAATTCTTTAATGGATTCATCGCAATCAGAATCTTCGGCAGAACTTTCCCCACCATTTGGTTCTGTTAATTGTACTGGTTCCTCCTAATTTAAATCTATTTCCCCCATCAATTAATTCATTAATTTCGTTTTCAACCATATCGCAAAAGTGCTCTAAGTGGCCATTACTATAAAAATATTTTTTTTTACATAAAAAAAGTACTACATATTGTATGTAACTCACCAAAAAATAAAGTGGTCAGATTGAGATTAACACACTTATGATTTTTAATGCGCTTTCCTGGCAGAAAACGAAGATGATTTTCAACAATAAACTTTATATAGTAAACAGTAAACAATTGACGTACATGTGTGCTAATGGGTATTTTCCCTAATATAAATTCACTACTTATAACTACATGCACGATATGGGCAGACACAAATTAATGAAGATAAAATTTGATTTTTAAGTCGTGCGGTGAAAAATATATGAAAAGATAAAGGGTTACTACAGTTTATAGACCATCTTATATCGAAACCTAGTTGTATAAGTACCGTGTTCAAAAAGGTTAGTACAATTTGTAGACCACGCTATATCAAAACCGCTTTGTATAAGTACCGTGTTATACGAGGGTTACCTGTATTTTATTTTAAACTATTGGAAGGGAAGCATGGACAATGAGGTCCTAGTACTCATGTTTTTACGTAACACCATGAAATATTGTTCATTGGCTCAAATACTTTATCTTGAAGATAACCTCCTGTATTATCTTTCCAAGGAGTCTCGACATTGCACACTTGGAAAAGCAGTCTGAACAAGAATACTTCATTCTGTATAACATTTGGAAGTCACTTATCCATTCTTTAGGTACATCAGATTTTTTTTCTATGCTTATAAACATCATCATCATCATCATCAAATTCCTGCCAGGCCTGTACAGGGTTCTTATCTCAATCCAAAAGAAATGAGAGTATGCCTGACAGCTGAAAAGTGCAATGAATACATCCAATTTATGCAGACATGTAATACACATACACTATAAACGTATACAAGCCATACAAAAACAATGGACTTCACATGGCAACATGACTTTCATCTCTCATCTCATTTCTGGTTTTTGCTTTTTTTTTTTTAAATCAACTGGTTTCTGTTAATCTTCAGAGTTTAGCTTACTTTCTTTTTTCTAGTGCTTTATCCTAATAGTGCTGCTGCCACACAACTGACAGCGGATCCTATTAAAGAAATTTTTAATGAGTACACCTCCAGGTATCTTACTGTCTTTAAACAGACACAAATCTCTCTCTCTCTCTCTCTCTCAACAAGACAGTGAGTTTTGGAATTCTGCCAGTGTTAATGTAACATGGTTTAAGGAAAATTATATGGAAAAACTTGACAGGACTGTACAGGGTTCTTATCTCAATCCAAAAGAAACGAGAGTATGCCTGACAGCTGAAAAGTGCAATGAATACATCCCATTTATGCAGACATGTAATACACATACACTACCTATCATAATAATTAAAAATTACTAACCAAAGCACATATAAAAATTCACTATTAATTAATCTACCCTATATATATATAAAATGATAAGCCTTTTTATGTCACGTTTTGAAAATCAGGGGCTACCCTGAGTGTCGAGTCTTCAAAATTCGAGGCATCAGAATTCAAGGAGAACTGGCCCACCAGTCCAGAACTCAGGGGGTTGGGTGCCGTAGGTGCCAGAACCACCCTTTTGAGTCTTCAAAATTCAAGGAGAACGCCTACCAGTCTGGAACATGGGGGGGATTGGGCACCGTAGGGCGTATCCCCCCACCCCAGTATAAGTATATTATTACAGGTAGACATTTTTAAACATGTTACCGATACAAAAGACTTTTTGTAATTATCAAAAACACTACATAAAATACTGAGATTTAGCTACCTTTTAGTTCTTGCAACTTTCTTAAGAGCAGTCTTGTTAGTGTATGTTGCTACAATCTGAGAATGAACAGCTGTCAATACTAGCATCATAACTACAGGAGTTACAATTTCTGATGTTGGAACATCCTGTAAAAAAATAAAATAAAATAAAACAAATTATAAGTTTTTTTTTTTTCATTTTCTCTAGTGAGACAAAGTATTTAAATGTAATATATTTTTAAATATATTACATTTAAAAATAAATAAATAAAATATAGCACATATGGCTTCTGAACAACTACTATCTTCTGATCTCTAACAACTTGGCAGTTTTAAAGATAATATTAATAACAATAAAAATAATATAAAAAGCTAACACCATTTATTATTATTATTAAGAGAGACCTCCAGGGAGTCAGGGACTCATCAAGGGAGGCAATATATTACATGTATGTACCAGCTGTCATACTTCTTCTTGAATTCATTCACAATGCTTTCACACACAACATCCAATAGCAATTCATTCCAATCATGCACCACTCTGAGAGGAAAAAATCTAGATCTCACTCCCTTCTTAGCGACATTCATTCTCAGCTTCCAAGGATGCCCTCTCATCCTTTCGCTACCTTGCATAAAATGAAAAATTCTATAGCATAAATCCTATATGAATCTTCCAGAAGTTTGTAAGTCTCAATCACATAACCCTTCTTTCTCCTGCTTGCTAGTGTCTGCAGTCTACAAATTCTTAATCTATCTTCATAAACAGTATTCCACAATCTTGATATCATTTTTAACACTGTCCTTTGCACTTTCTCCACTGTATCAGAATCACAATGGTCCAAGTGAGGTCTTGTAAAGAGGCAAAATGATATCCTTACCTTTACATGTCAAAGTTTGTTTCAGTATTGCAATTATCTTTTGAGATGTATGTGCAATCTTTGCTATATGGCCCCTGAACTTATCTACTAACACACCAAAATCCCCAGCCTGATCAGTTTCTTCTGGCATAATTCCACCAATATAATACAACATTGGATATCCAATCATGCCAAAGTGCATGATCAGATTTACATTTACTGACACAAATATTCCAATGCCCATAATTTCAGCATATTCAAATCATTCTGCAAGTGCTGCATATCAGCCACATTCCTGATTACCCTACCTATCTCTGTATCATCAGCAAAATGGTTATATGTCACCTCTGAAATCCTTCCCAATGTCATTAATGTAGACTGAATAACAGTGGACTATGGACTGATCCTTGTGGTAGACCACTAGTTATTTTTATTTTATTTTTTATTAATCTTTGTACTGGTTACGGGCAGTACTACCCTTACATCATGTCCAGACATTTCGTCCAGACTTGATACAGGCCTAAGCCTTTACAAGTGTTTTACCCTATGCCTGTTCGAGTTATCATTGTAGTCATTCTCTGGTGGCAACGCCAAGCCACCAGTGTTCTTTCCTCAAGGAAAGAACTTTTATATCCTTTTGTGTAAGACCAAGCTGTTTTAAGTCCTTATAACTATCTGCGCTCCATATGCCATGTAAAGAGATGGTGGCACTGGTAAACCTCGGAGTTGCCCCATGCTCTTCCTGTATCTTACTAACTAGACCTGGGTTATTTTTATAATAATTTACTTTATTATTATGGCTATAGGCTAGTGGGTGCCCTGTTCCCACTACCTGGGCATCAACTACCCAAACGTCGCCATCTCTTTTAAATCTTGCAAACTCACATCCCCCATATACCACTTATTGATATCTGCCAGTCAGTCATCCTTATCCATGCTAATATTTTATAATCCAATACCATATTCTCCAATTCATGGAACAGTCTTCCATGTTGTATTCTGTCAAAAGAATTAGCAATATCAATAAGTATCATGGTAGATCCATTTCCCTTGTCTAGTTCAATGGTAACAAAGAAAGTGAACATGACCTTCCCTTGGTAAACATTTGCTGTTCATTGCAAAGTAGAGATTCTCTGATAACCCATTTCTGAATGCAAGCTCTAACTAACTTTTCCAAAACCTTCACCACCACTCCTGAGATAGTGATTAGTCAATAGTTGGATATTGACCAATCACTTGGACATTGCATCACCCTTGTGTAATGGGATTAACATACATTCTTTTCACTCCTGCAGAATATTCTTTGTTCCATGGCTCAAATTATATAGCATGGTCAAAGGAATAGCTAGTTCAACTGAACACCCTTTTAGCACCTGTGCTTATATCCCATCAGTCCCTATTGCTGAATTGTTATTCAGTTGGTGCAACAGCTCCAATACCCCTCTTCAATAATAAATTTAGTTTTATCCTTTACCCAAGTGTAGGCAAACAAAATTTGTGCCTGAAGTATCTTCAGGACTGAGGCAACTCGTAGTAAAGGTGGACCAAGCTCTCATCACTCCTTGTCTCAGTATCTCCCATAATACAAAGCACATCTCCTTGCGGACATGTATAATGCTATGCATTAAGGGAAGGGCCACTACCCAGACCAGTTTTGACCTTTACTGAAGTCTCGTCAGCGGGAGCAAGACCCAGAAGTGGTGATATTAAGGCAGAAACAATGGAGATGTCATATTTACTTATATAAGTTGCCAAAAGGTGTACCACCTTATTATTAACTAACTCCGGATTTAGAGAAAGATGTTGGAAGTTTATTTTCCACTTGGTTAGACTATAATAAATTTAGTTTAATCCTTTACCCAAGTGTAGGCAAACAAAGTTTGCGCCTGAAGTATCTTCAGGACTGAGGCAACTCGTAGTAAAGGTGGATCAAGCTCTCATAACTCCTTATTTCAGTATCTCCCATAATGCAAAGCACATCTCCTTGCAGACATGTATAATGCTATGCATTAAGGGAAGGGTCACTACCCAGACCAGTTTCGACCTTTATTGAGGTCCTGTCAGTGGGAGACTGATCGAGAAGTGGTGATACTAAGGCAGAAGCAATGGAGAGGTCATATTTACTAATACGAGTTGCCAAAAGGTGTACCACCTTATTATTAATTTACTCTGGATTTAGAGAAAGATGTTGGAAGTTTATTTTCCACTTGGTTAGACTATAATAAATTTAGTTTAATCCTTTACTCAATATGACCTCTCCATTGCTTCTGCCTTAGTATCACCACTTCTGGGTCGGTCTCCCACTGACGAGACTTCAATAAAGGTCGAAACCGGTCTGGGTAGTGGCCCTTCCCTTAATGCATAGCATTATACATGTCCGCAAGGAGATGTGCTTTGTATTATGGGAGATACTGAGACAAGAAGTGATGAGAGCTTGGTCCACCTTTACTACGAGCTGCCTCAGTCATGAAGATATTTCAGGAGCAAACTTTGTTTGCTACACCTGGGTAAAGAATGAAACTAAATTTATTAAAGTCTAACGAAGTGGAAAATAAACTTCCACCCCCACTCTTCATACACCTGAGTTTCTTCATTCAGTGAAGAGGTAGCAGTGAACTCAATGTTGCATACACCAGGTTGATAGCAAAATGGGCATTCATTAGTTGAATAACCTCACACCATCTGCATTCAGTAGTTATTCTTTCATATTTTTTCTTTCTTTTACTTAATTTTACTTTTGCATAACAATAGAATTCTTTGGGGTTGTCTTTAAGTCAAATTCTTTTAATACTCAGACTTAGCTTTCCATACAACAGTTATGACTCTTCTAGCCTGCTGCTTCTAATTTTCATAACAAACATCATCCTTATGCATACAGTATTCCTTCCACGTCATCCTTTTCTTACGAAACTCTTGCTTGATAAGATTACCCATCCATTTGACTCCTACCCTATTTATTTTTTGAACTCTCTGGACACATTCTGATAATGCATCATTTAAGTATTCTTTAAATGCTTCTCATGCACTGTGATATTCTTCCCAACCAGCAACTGATACCATTGCAATGAACTCAGTATACTCCTCAGTTGGTCATAATTCCCTGCTTTGTAGCACAGCATGTAACCTTTTCTGAATGGGACATAAATTTAGCCACTTCCCAAATGAGTGCTGCATTGTCACTATCACCAACCAGAGGCAGAGTAGTTACATCTTAACCAAAACACCCTCTTACACTATAATCAAATCTAACATTATTTGACCTCAAGTTCTTTCTGTTACGTGCTGCTTGAGGAAGATATCTCGCAACAGTTCTCAATAAATTCAGTTTCCTTCATGAGATTTTACCTCTACCAAATCAATGTTTGGATAATTAAAGTCCCCCATTATGATTATTCTTTTTGCACCCATCATCACCAACTGATCCACTAGGTCTGTAACAACACCCCCACTATGTATTTGATCTTGTTAGATTCCACTTCACACCAGATGGCTTCAAACTCACTGACACATGCAAAACTGTTACTAATATTACAATCATAGGTCAACACTAAATGGAATTAAGTTGTCCGATATCATTAGCCGCATGTACCCCCCCCTCCTATCCTGTCTAGCTTTGCTAAAAATACTGTACCTTTTACACTCGATACCAGTTAATATGTCTAATTCTAATAGTCAGGTCACTAATGCCTACAATCTGAGGTCCCAACATATTGACCAAGGCAACAAACTCTACTCCTTTGTTTCTTATACTCCTAGCATTCGTGTACAGACATAAGCTAACTGCATGTTCTTTTGTATACTCTTGTCTGTAGTCTGCGTGACAGTTGGGCAAAATGCAGATCTCTGTTCTTGCCTAGTGCCTGCAGACATCTTTGTACACATTTCATTGGTCAAAACTGGACAAACACAAAATCGAAATCATTCTCTCCTTGTAATCATTTCCATGATAATGCCCATTCCCATCATTAACACAGCTGCATAATATTGTCACTCTTACACAAAGATTTTCAGCATTCCTTCCATTATAATTTAGTTGCCTGACTCCCTGTGTGTTAGGTCTTATACCAATTATTAGTTGTTTTAAGACTCCTGATACCAAATGCATCCAACTGTGGGCTGTCCCTCTTATACAAATTCAATCCTCACTCAAAACTCACTCCACACATCTAAAAACTTGCATCCATTCCTTTTACACAGCCTACACATCAAATCGATCATAGTCCTTCTTAATTAATTTTTATCATATCAAGATAATATTCTTATGATTTTCACTTTCTCACTCTTCATTCTTGCTTCTTCCATCAACCCTTTTATATCCTCCTCTCATAAACCGTTATAATCCACTCATCAATAACATGTTTTATGATAGTCACCATACCAAATCATATCTTCTTTTTTACAATCAAAGTTACTTAAATGATTTTTATTACTCACTAACTTACCTGATTCCATGCTTAGTTATTTCTTATTTTGCTGCTTAATTTTCTTTTCCTCCCTATGTTTATTCAAACACTGCTCAATTTTCTGTAATTCCTACATCACCTGTCTAATAATCTGCTTTAACTTCACAATTTTGCAGGTTAATTCATTTTCAACATCCTCCTTAGTAGGGCAAGCCTTCTTGTTCTCGACTTCACTTTTCTTCTTAGTGTTACATTTCTTGTGCATTTTTGTTACCATTGTAAACTATAATACTGCAATATCTTAATAAAAATATATTATAACACTAAATATACCAAAAACACAAAAATATACTACATTAATATACTATAAAACACTAATTTTCTCATCGAAAAACACAATAAAACAGATAAAAATCACCACTTTAAAGAGTGCTAAATTCACTGGCTAATCACAATGTAGCCTTGAACCTAATATTTATGTATCACTTTGGCTATCTTTGATGACATACTTCAGATATAGGGAATGAGATAATATGACCTTTATGTTATGGAAGGGGCAGTCATGAATGAGATAGCATCCCCTAATACCATGTGTTTGCAACTTAGCATTCTGGATTAACAGCAAGACCATTCATCACGTAAACAACATAAATAACTTATTAGATATATGAAGAGCCAAAGGCTTCAATTCGGCAACATATGACTTGTTTAAGTTAAGGGATATTACATCCCATATTGTTTCTTAGCCGAATATAGTAGAAACTATATAAAGTTCGGCGATTCCAAGCGTAAGCAAATACCTGGATACTGCAGCAACTGACCCTAAAGGTAGTGCAAGCTGAGGCAACTCATGTGGAGCAACCAAGGTGGAGCAAGCTCCGATCACCATTCTTGATATTTACCCATAATATGAACTTAGCTCCTAGGAGCTGTATTTCTGTTCTACATTATGAGAGAAGGTCACTACCCAGACCGGTTTCAACCTTTATTGAGGTCTCATCAGTGAGTAGGTAGACCTAGTTAATATCAAGTTTGTAGCGAACAGAACTTACAACCCTTCCATGAGTATTGCCAAGAGGTGTCCTAATAAATTATTAGATATATGAAGAGCCAAAGGCTTTAATTCGGCGACATATGACTTGTTTAAGTTAAGGGATATTACATCCCATATCGTTTCTTAGCCGAATAAGAAACTCAAAGAGTTTCATGCCGAATATAGTAGGAACTATATAAAGTTCGGCGATTCCAAGAGTAAGCAAATACCTGGATACTGCAGCAACTGACCCTAAAGATAGTGCAAGCTGAGGCAACTCATGTCTAAGGTGGAGCAAGCTCCGATCACTATTCTTGATATTTACCCATAATGTGAACAACTTAGCTCCTAGGAGCTGTATTTCTGTTCTACATTATGAGAGAAGGTCACTACCCAGACTGGTTTCAACCTTTATTGAGGTCTCATCAGTGAGTAGGTAGACCTAGTTAATATCAAGTTTGTAGCAAACAGAACTTACAACCCTCTTCTATGAGTATTGCCGAGAGGTGTCCTAATAAATTATTAGATATATGACTTGTTTAAGTTAAGGGATATTATATCCCATATCGTTTCTTAGCCAAATAAGAAACTCAAAGAGTTTCATGCCGAATATAGTAGAAACTATATAATGTTCGGCGATTCCAAGCGTAAGCAAATACCTGGATACTGCAGTAACTGACCCTAAAGGTAGTGCAAGCTGAGGCAACTCATGTCTAAGGTGGAGCAAGCTCCGATCACTATTCTTGATATTTACCCATAATGTGAACTTAGCTCCTAGGAGCTGTATTTCTGTTCTACATTATGAGAGAAGGTCAAATATCAAGAATAGTGATCGGAGCTTGCTCCACCTTAGACATGAGTTGCCTCAGCTTGCACTACCTTTAGGGTCAGTTGCTGTAGTATCCAGGTATTTGCTTACGCTTGGAATCGCTGAACTTTATATAGTTTCTACTATATTCGGCATGAAACTCTTTGAGTTTCTTATTCGGCTAAGAAACGATATGATATGGGATGTAATATCCCTTAACTTAAACAAAACATAAATAACATTTGTCATCATTTACAGTCATCCAGACCAGACCTACTACTTGACAGAACCCCAAATTGCAGCTACAATCACTATCGTTCACCTTCAATGTCAACTAATGCGTAAGTGATGCAAAATATACAGCCTCTGCCTATCAAATCAACTCTCCCCCTTCCCCTGATGTTGCCCGTTTCCACAAAACGGTATCCTCCTAGTTCGAGGAAATGCCAGATAGACCCACTAGGTAGTAGATGACCTATACTACCCAGTGAAATACTTAGCTTATTAAAGGCTTTAAGTGATGAATGCTATGTCTGTCCCCCCCCCCATTCTGCATGTAGTATGTATGATACATTTCAAGGACATGCTAAAAATACCTAAATACCCTAAACTTCCACCATTTTGAGGGTACATCAGTAGAAACAGGCCACCTGTCAGATAATAGACCAAAACCTGTCAGAAATAAGTCAGGAGGCATCCCAGTCAGTTTGCACATAACCCCGCTGCCACATACATTGCCAGGTCATGCCCAGATAGGGAGTATGAGTAGTGGAATGTGGGAGGCACTGGCAAATCCACATTATGGTATGGAGACTGATCACTCTCTGCATAGATGTCATATTCAATAATATCTCCTCTTACTGCGAGTCCTCACTTTATCTTCCATCTAACTATAAATGAACCTATAATGAAACATACAAACATAAACAGTGACACGTCAACTAAAACAAACTTCAATAAAAAAAAGGCTACATAATTACACATGCCAGTAACACCATAAGCTATTGATGTCATAAAAATCAATATAAATGACATTCATCATCAATTAGTCATCCAGATCAGACCCAAATTGCAGCTACCTTCAATGTCCAAATTACACACTTCACAATTCCTTTTGTCACAAGGATGGCACCTGTGCCTTTCTGAGATGTGGTGTTGCTTGCTTGTCAGAGAATGGCTAATTTAGAATTCCCTGCTTTTGATCTTTTTGATCTTTGCCTTCCTTTTGATTTGCAGACAGAGCTCAACTGTCTGCAATTTGACTATTCAAATAGTGAGGTCGTCTTCCCAGGTGACTTCAACATCCACAGCTCCATTAAATTTAGTTTAATCCTTTATCCAAGTGTAAGCAAACAAAGTTTGCACCTGAAAATATCTTCAGGCTAAAGGATTAAACTAAATTTATTACAGTCTAACCAAGTGAAAAATAAACTTCCAACATCCACAACTCCAGTTAGCTCCACTTTTCCAACACTGCTAACCAAGCTGGAAATGATGCAGAAGTCTTTGTTATAATCTATGGCTGAAACTTGTACATCTCCTACCTGAATTCCTGGTTACAATCTTCACTCTCTCCCAATACTCTTGATCTTTTTAACCAGTTCTCCTACCAGATACACTATAGAGGTCCCTTGGTGACTCAGATCATAATGGAAAGCAAGTAATCTCTTCCTCTCTGAAAGAATGCTTGCCCTTCATCCAACTACTCCTGACCTCATGTACTTTAGTACTATAAAAAGTATCGAGCAGGAAAACTGGAATTCTACTCTTCCTTTTCATAGCGTGACTATTGCTTCTGCTCTTCTAACATATGCTTTGAGTAAGTCACAGATGTCATCACTGCTGTGAAGGCCTTCATTCAGTATTCTACCAAAAATTCTCATTCACTTTCAAAGCTATTTCAACAGAAAGTACACAAAAGCAGTTGAAGAAAAATAACTTGGCTTACTGCAGGTGGTTTGCATCAGGAACTCTAGCTTCATACCTAGCCTATGCTGAAGCACAAAATAAATACAAAACAATCATCAGCAAACCTAAATCTGACTTCATACAAACCAATGGCAGAAAACTATCTGCTGAAGATGCTATTTTTCACTTACCCAGCAACTAACAACACAAATCCCAAATCTGCCCTTCTCAGAATGCTGTTCACATGTTTAGGATGGTGCACCTAACAGCTCCCTAAAAATTCTTGATGCTGTTCAGGGAAGGGCAATTCAGCTCAAAGATAATTTTATCCTTCCTTTACAGACTAATTTCAACCTCTATCTCACAGATGTCATATTTCATCACTGTGTCTGTTACTTCCATAGCTGTTGCTCCAATAAACTGTCAACAACCATTCCTCACTTTCTGTCAGGCCTGCTAAAAGAAGAACAGTAGCTATCCAGCATCCCTTTTCAGTGCAAATGCAAACACATCAAACCTACTTCTCTGCTTCATTTTCTCTTGACCAGCTTTTCTCATGTTGCATTTTCAAACAACTACAGCCTGCAATTCTTTAAGAAAAATGGAAATAAACTTTTCTTTCTCAATCCTTATCCTGCATTCCACATGCAGCACTGACATACTTAAAGGTTCTTCAACCTCTTGTGTATGGGATCAATATAGAAAAATAATAATCATATTTTAATATGAAAATAACAGATATCATCATCTATCTGGAGGAAATACATCCAATATCACATGCTAGTCCTAACAACTTGCTATAATGAAGTTAGGAAAATAATGAAATACTTTAGGGATGCTTAAGGGTCAAAGCTGTATAACTGAGAGAAGACCTCCACATAGCCTTTAAAGGAATGCAGAGAACCGATGACAACTTCTGATCTAATGTCCAATCCTCACCTTCTCGTGGTGCATCCTGTTGGGTATCTACCTAGATACTGAACGAACGAGGATGGGCTGGAAATTTGGGATTTAGCCGACCAAACTGTATTCTTATTGGCTTAAACTAATATACAAAATGATGGTACAACATGACAAAATTTCATGCTGGCTGGGTCGTCGCCTGTTTAAACAAGGCCCCCATTGTTTTTGCCAGGGAACCAGGGCGAACAACGAAAAGTCAGCTACTGGAACAAATCTGAAAGCACACCCCAACTCAATATCATCAGAGTTAAAGATCGGTACTATCAACATAAGAAGTCTGAATGGCAAAGAAATGGAGCTAGCTGAGGAATTAGATAAGTACCAGATCAACATAATAGGGGTGACTGAAACAAAAAAGGCAAAAACTGGTGAGATCTTTCTGAGAAATAAATACAAAATGTTATATTCAGGCAATAGGCAATAACAATCAAGGAAAAGGAGGAGTTGACATAATATTCAAGATTAAATAAGAGGCTAATCTTCTTGAATGGCAGGCAGTCTCAAGTAGAGTGATGTGGGCAAATATGAGAATGGGGAACTGGACAATGAGACTTATTTGTACCTATAGTCCCACAGAAGGTTCTACTAAAGAAGAATTGGAGGAATTTTTTGAGGCTTTAGAGAAAGCAACTGACACAATGATAAATGAAAACTTGGTCCTTGTTGGGGATCTAAATAGCAGGGTAGAAAATGATTGTCAGACATACAGAAATATTTTGGGAAAATTTTAGAGAAAAGAGCAAAACTAATAATAATGGCAAATACCTGTTGGATTTCTGCTCAGAACATGGGCTGGTTATTACTAACAAAATGTTCCAACATAAAAATATGCACAAATTCACATGAGAGAAGAGGCAAGGAATAAGAAAAGTCTCACTGACTATGTTATTGTTGATAGTGATGTTTTCTCCCTGGTGCAGGACACCAGAGTGTACAGAGGATTTGAAATTGGGAGTGATCACTATTTAGTTTTGAGCAGGATAAAATTGAATTTCATATTGAAAAGCATAACATGTAATAAAGTTTTAAAGTGAATAAAAGTTGAGCAGCTCTCACATGTGAACTGTAGACTAAAATACACAAAGATTATTTTAAAAAAATGAAAGAGTTTGAGAACAGGAACCAAACCTTGGAGATTCAATGGCAAGCCTTGAAGAAAACCCTGATTGATTCAGCCAGAGAGGCATGTGGTGAGGGTGTCTGCAAGGATAGAAAAATTAGAACTCCATGGTGGACACAGGAAGTTAAAGAGGCAGTGAAGGAAAAGAAGAAAGCATATCAAAAGTTCCTGGCAAATAAGTCAGCTTGTGCTCTTAGAGAATACAGAGACAAATGTAAGAAAGCCAAACACGGTGTAAAACTAGCTAAACAAAAGTCATATGAGGACTTTGGCAAGAACATAGAAAATAAATATCAAGAAGGTGGCAGGATATTCTGGAGGTTGTTGAAGAAGCTTAGGAATGGAGAAAAGAGTGCTGTAAAAGGAGTTAGAGATGATAAAGGTGACATGAAAATGGGAAAAAAGATACCACTGAAGTATGGAGTAATTACTTTGAAAAATTGCTAAATTAAACAAGCAGTGATAGCACAGTGGTAAAAAACACTCAACAGGCATAGAGTTAGGAATACATATCCATACTTGAAGTAGAAAAAGCCATCAAAGGCTTGAAATGTGGAAGGGCAGCAGGAGTAGATGATATTCAACCAGAAATGTTGAAGTATGGTGGTATAAAAGTCTTACAGTGGCTGCACTGCATAGTTCAGAAGGCCTGGACAGTGTGACAAATTCCTGATGATTGGAATAGAGCTCGCATAGTACCCATATATAAAAAGGGAAATAAAACTGAATGTGAGAATTACAGAGGTATTTCCCTACTAAGTGTTCCTGGCAAGATTTATGCCAATACTTGAGAAACGGTTGAGAAGAATTGAGGAAGAAAAGCATGGTGAAGAGCAAGTTGGATTCAGGGCAAATAGAGGCTGTCAGGATGAGATCTTTACCTTACGACAAATAGTTGAGAAAGCATGGGAATATAACAAAGATCTGTATTTAATTAAAATTAAAAGTATAACAGATGTTAAAAAAAAAAAAATCTGTATTTAAGTTTTGGCGATCTGGAAAAGGCATATGACAAGGTGCCAAGAGAGAAGCTATTCAATATGCTACAGTTATATGGTGTCAGTGGGGCATTATATCAAGCAATAATCTTTATTTGAGTTGCAAGTCAGCAGTTAGAAATGAAGAAAGTACAGGAAGATGGTTTAATGTTAAATCTGGTGTGAGACAAGGATGTACATTATCCCCTCTGTTATTCATTATATATATGGATCACATTATGAACAAAAGTGCTATTAAACATGATATCAGAATTGGAGATGTTAATGTATGCTCTTGGCTTTATGCGGACGATGTTATACTTCTAAATAAATCCACTACAAGTTTGCAAGATTCCCTGACTAAATTGAATAACTGTTGTAATAGATATGGTATGAAGGTCAGCAATAAAAAGACAAAGACAATGAAAATAGGTAGAATCATTGAAAATGTCAACTGTGTTTTGAATGGAGAACCTGTGGAACAGGTTAAACATTTCAGCTACTTAGGCACGATTTTTAGTGAAGATGGTAAATTAAATATAGAAATGGACAAAAGAATCAGCAAAGCTGGTATGGTGGGAAGTCAATTGAATAAATTCATATGGAATAAGAAAGAAATTAGTCAGAACACTAAATTAGCTGTATACAAGACAGTGTTCAAGCCAATTTTAACTTATGAATCTGAGAGCAGGGTCAGAAGTAAAACACTTGCCCAAAGACTGCAGATATGAGAGTCCTGAGAAAGATTAGAGGCGTGAACAGATGGCATCAATGGCAATATCATATTAAAAACGAGGATATTAGGAAAGAACTTGACATTGTCGGCATCCAGGAATGCAGAGCTAATCTCAGGTGGTATGGTCACTTAAACAGAATGGGCGAAGAAAGATTAGCAAAACAAGTGTTCTCTGCCAGGTTGGCAGGAAAACAACCCAGAGGAAGACCAAGATATAGGTGGATTGATATGGTACAATGTGCCTTAGACGATAGAAATATAAGATATGATAATGATAATATTGGGGTCTTGACAAGTAACAGACTGATCTGGAGAAAAATGGTAGATAGGAACTTAGTAATGATGTAAATTTTTCATGTAGTATTATCATATCCTGTACACCCCTTGAAGGTACATGTCAGGAATTTGATGATGATGATGAAATACTTTACCCCTTTACACAGGATTAATTAAAAGAAAATTACAGTACAACACATTTTGTAAATCTGAGACTGCTTTTGCAACAGGCAATTTCATTTATCCCAAAATTTGAGAGATTAGTATTGTAAAAGTATATTCAAGAGCCATATGCTATTTATATATTCTGCCACAGAGGCACCATGCTAAGGATGTTATTACCCTCCACACACACACACCATTACAATTTGAACTGTTTCCACATTTACTTGATTGCACACATGTTCTGTAGCAACTGATTTTGTGTTCTGAGGATGCCAATATGAAATTCAGTAGATAAATTAACTACTTCATTTATTTTGTTTTTATATGGTATCCAGGGCCAGTCTGAGAGTATCTAATGCCCCTAGGCAAAGAAAATTTAGACGCCCCTATACATTGTCTCTCTATATATATTTTGTCATACTCACACAAGCACACGTACATCTACACAGGTATTACTTACAGAAATACTGCTCTATGGAGAATACTGGCTATTTTGGCCACAAACGTTCTTCAGCCGCTGTAAGAATGTTAGATACACAAGTACCAAAACTATCAGCCATCGGACTTAACTGTCACCTACGAAAAAGCTTGACCGAAGTAATCTGAAATCAGTAGAAGAATGCCGGAGTGGGGATGATGACAAGCAACGTGAGCAAAGAGGAAGACCAATCAGAGATATTATTTCACGAATATTACCAATCAGAATCCCTACCGCTGCAATTCTGTGAAAATTCCCACGCAATTCTTATACTGATTTAGAATAAACTGAATCGAATTAACAAGATGATTAATTCTGTGAGAAAACGAATGACGTAATCCCCAACTTCTCAGACCTCAGAGCTTGGAAAAACAGGGCTTAATCTAAAAATCAACAGAATTAAGTCTATAGGGAATGAAGATAAGAAGTGAGAACAGTCGATTAGTCGCGACCAGTGATTGTTAGTTTGAGGGATACCCCGGAACTTCCCCGCTCAACTTGGGACAGATGCCAGAAGGAGGAAAAATCTCTGCACTTGAGGTTAAGTATATAAAGAGCAGGGGAGTGGAAGAAATAGAGAAAGGCGAAAATAATGTAGGATCATCAGCGAGCAGCAGGATGGCTTGACTTATTTCAGTTTCTTATTATTAATCAAGGTTTTTCTTATTTTTTTTCAAAGGTTGTAATTTTTTCCCGATCTATGTAGCAAAATTTGGCCCCTCGAAGTCTTAGCGGTCCTAGGTTCGCCTAATGATAAAACTGGCCCTGATGGTATCATAACTTTAAAAATCATCCTGATATAAGACTAAAAACTCAAAATGTTAATCTTGTACATGCTTTTCCATTACATTAATTTCTGCAACTGATATGCTATACAAAAGTTCTCAAAAAATATCAAAATTCACCTGGAAAAGACAGGCTTAAATACTAGTTTATAATAGGCATATTCACTGATGTAGTAATTTTTGTTTTTGTAAATTTTATAATTATAATTTAAACAAAAATTAAATAAAACATAAAAAAGAGAAACTCAAACTTAATATCACATAATATAACTGAGTACAGTCAGTAGAAAATACTTACAGAAAACTCAGTATCTTCAGAAGAAAAGTAGAGATACATAGCTGCTCCTTGTAAAAAGTATAACATTACCAGAATACTGCTAATAAACGTACTTGTTTGTTGTTGCCACCTAACAGGGTGAGAAAATTGCAACTGAATAATTCACATTTATCTGTAATGCAATGAAAGTGAAATACATATAAAATTGGAACTATACCAAGTAACTATTAACTTATGGAAATTTGAAATCAGCAAAACTCCAGAATATCTCATATCTGAAGTACGTTCTTCTAAAAACTAAACATTTTTTTGCCTCTGTAAGAAGAGAACAATTATATTAGCCTGTGCTCATAAAGAACAGACAAAAATATGTGTGTGTGTGTGTGTGTATATATATATATGGCAAATTGTAAAAGAAACTAAACAGATCTTGAAGAGACTCTGTAAAGGATATACATATATATATATACAGGGTGTTCGGGATAAATTTGACATATTTATAATTAATTATATTTTTCCGTAAGTTACATGTATTAACACACACTTCTCTTCATTTAAAAGTTTGGACCCTTCTTCATTCATATACAAGATGTCAGAAAGGATGGATAGCTGGAACCCACCTGAATCATGGAAGAGAATAACTTGTATCATGATGATTCGTGCCCGCCATCAAAATAAGGATATTACGACTGCTGCCCAATGCTCCCTGAATACAGTAAAAACAATCAGGCATGAACTAGAGACTTGCAATGGTGACTACGAGGATGTAGCAAGAAGAAAGATCCCTAGCAGACGATCTGATTGCGTTCGTACAGCAGAATTCCTCGCAAATCTGCAGGAACAGGTGTTGAAGAACCCTGGCATTGGAATTCGGGCTTTGTTCGTGGAGTTGCTAACTGTAGTCAAGCCCTGGATAACAAGGGTAGCCAATGGTAGGCCGTATGTATGGCAGCAGGATTCGGCCCCTTGCCACACCTCTGGGAAAAGTCAAAAATGGTTGTCTGAAAATTTCTACGACTTCACCAGTCCAAATGTTTGGCCTCCAAACTCCCCAGACCTTAACCCCATGGATTATTTTGTATGGGGCGCAGTTGAAAAAGACACCAATCGCACTTCCAGTAATACAAAAGCCCAGTTAATGGATAAAATTAAAACAGTTTTTGCGGCCCTTCCCAGGGAGACTGTAGCATCAGCTTGTTCGAGGTTCCGAAGCAGAATTGAAGCTGTGATCGATGCTAATGGTGGTTATTTTGAGTAAATCTTGTTGATAGTATTGTAATTAACTCTGCCTGTAATGTTTTTTTGTCAATTCATTAAATTTAATAGATACAAAGAAGATTTTCTTTTTCCTTACGAAACTGTCAAATTTATCCCGAACACCCTGTATATGATGAATATCAAAAAAGTGGCAAAAAAAAAAAAAAATTCTGAAGCTGCTTACCTTAGAAGTAGAGGTAATGGTACCATAAAAGTAATCAAATATGGCTGAAGTTACATATAAACTGAAGATATTCTTGATGTATGCAATAACCGAAAAAAATTATTAAATGAAGCAACTGGTGTAGTAAGGATCTCTATTTGTTATATTGATTTTTAAAAGATAATAAGGTGCAAGGAGAAAACAGGTTCGAGTAAAAGAACAGGAGCAGAAAATATCTAGGAGGTTCAAAAGGCCAAATCACAAAGTAATAGAGCATTCTCACTGTACAAATTACAGAAAAGGAAAATAAAACTGAAATATGAGAATGATAGAGAAATTTTGATATTAGGTGTCCCAGGAAGGATTGTAAACATACCTGAGAAGAGATTAAGAAAAACAAATTTATTCTATATTGGTGTGAAGAACACACTGGATTTAGGCTAAACATTAAGTGTCTTATAACAATTCTTACTTTAAGATGAACATGGTTTAAATGAAACTGCATATAGGACAATATACAATATATATAGAAAGTTTTTTACCTTGGCTATAAACTTGCGTTAAAGATACCAAGCAATTTTATAAACTTGGTTTTAATCCTTTTTTCCCAAGTAAGCCAAGTTTTTGCCTGAAGTATTTTGGCTTACTTGGGAAAAAAAGATTAAAACCAAGTTTATAAAATTGCTTGGTATCTTTAAGCATAGTATACCCAAGGTAAAAAAACTTTCTACATCTTTCTCTCATCCCTAGATTTTTATTTAATAAGGTCAAAGCACCTTGTGGCAACTCGTATTGGTAAAAATTATAAGTTCTGCATTACTTCAACCTTGGTATCACCACCTCAGGGTCTGGCTCCCACTGATGAGACCTCAATAAAGGTCGAAACTGGTCTGGGTAGTGGCCCCTCCCTTAATGCATAGCATCATAAATGTCTGCAAGAAGATGTGCTTTGCATTATGGGAGATACTAAGGCAAGTGATCAGAGCTTATTCCATCTTTACCACCAGTTGCCTCAGACCTGAAAATACTTCAGGTGCAAACTTGGCTTACTTGTTTGTTTGCTTACTGGGAAAAAAAGGATTAAAACCAAGTTTATAAAATTGCTTGGTATCTTTAACATATATATATATATATATATAGTTTATATTTTAACTGCAATGGAAGATCAGGTATAACAGATACAAGAAGACAATCTGATGTAAAATCAGATAAGGAAGAATGGTTTACAAACCATATCTATTGCTATTAATAATCTACTGATGAACTGCATTTCAATTCACAGTTTGCTTTTATATTACTAAACATCTTTATCGGCCATCATTTTACTTTATTACTATACTTTATTGTGATAGTGTACATATAAAACTAACTTTCACACCTTCACAGCTAGTTAGCTTGTTCCTTTTTATTTATTTTTTTTAGCTGTTTATTATGCTTATTAATATGAGCTTGGAGAGAAGAAAAATATTAAAGTAACTGAACTTTGCCACAGCCTCCAATAATCACAAGCTGTGACTGTCTTTAAAAATTTCTGACCGACACTGGTGAGTATACAAATACAATATAGTAAACTTGCATAAAGGCAAGTATGCTTCAGTTGCTGTTTACTAAAAGAAAACATTTTAACTCATTACTAGATGACCTGATTCCTAGACCCTACTGTATTCCTCAGAGAGATGAGGTAGAAGAATAATCCCAATTACTCTATAATTAATGCATCTAGAATAAGATCTACTTATTAAGCAAACTGATCGCAAGCTGATAAACTAAATTTATTTAAGGCCAAACCTGATGCATGCAAGTGTACAAGGACTCTCCTAGATTTGTTATTATTGTTGTATTATGTATTATGGTTAAACTAACTGATGGCATAAATAAAATTCTTTAATAAGATTTTGGTAAAGAAATCTCATGCTATATTATTCACAAATAAAATGCTACATTTAATTAACTATATCTGATATGTAGACAGTAATTTATCAAGGGCTGAAAGCTATACTAAAATCTAATACTTTCTTTAGCTGATCAAGCACTAATATGCTTACCCACATAGTAATGTGCTGAAAGATTTCCAATATGGTTAGTGGATTATATATATATAAACAGAGACAGGCAGAAAGATACACACACACCGAAAAATTTTGTACATATAAGAATTCAAATTTTAGTTATGTATTGTACTTGTACTGTGACAATTCATTGATGCATGTCTGCTGAAGTTTTTCCAATAGCTAAATAGCTATTAAAGTTATTTTAATAGCTAAATGCTTTACTTATGTCAAGTCATCGCTAAATTTCTTTCACTGAATGCAACTCCTACAGCTTTCTTGTGTCACATTTCGAAGTCCTAGGGATAACATGAGTTTATTATAGTGGATCATTTGTTATAGAGAATTTCCTTTATAATAGCAATGTGACTATGGGGTTTGATTTGGATATTTTGGTTGTTCATTACTGACAGCAAGTTTGTTATTATGTGTTATAGTAACGATGAAGAGTATTGCATTATCTGCCTACAAGTTTGTATGTTCGTATTTTCAAAAACTTGATGACATAAAACATTTGTGCTAATGCCCAACATTTAACATTAATTGCTTCAACTGTATATAATTTCCATTTGATAATGATCACCTAAAGATGCTTACATAGCTTCATGGTAAGTTACATTATACTAGGTCTGTAGAAAAGAAAAACTGCATAGGTTTGGTTCTAGGTGCCAACTACAGGAATTTTTCTAAGCATTTTCTCAAATGATTCCAGAGTTAGTCATCACTCAGATGCAGGTGTTATAAAATGTTTTCTAATCTTTATTATTTTATAATTTTACCCTTTTGTATAACCTTGTTTGGCTCCTAGGGATATTTTTAGAAACTGGCAAGTTTGTATTTTAACTGCACCAGCCAGTTTCCTATAACAAGAATATAATCGAAGTTCACGGAAATATTCCTAGGTCTACAGGCATATACCTTAATGTAGAATTCATACTCGAGTATATAGATCTTGGTACCTTGCAGTTGTGACCTAAGATCTAATCTCAAACATATATTTATCTAAACTCTTTCCCGCTATTGGTTCTATTTTCACAAGGGGTAGCTTGACACCTCGAAATCAGGCAACTCAGATTTAAATAACAAAACATGTTTATTGATACTAAAAGACAAGTACATTAAATTATGCATCAAATTATTAAGCCTTCTAAGTTCCTAGCTAAGTGAATATCTTATGCTGAGCTAGACAAACAGTTCAATACTAATCGAACTCTCTTACATAAGCTGACATGCTAAATCATATAATACTAATGGAAAAACAAAACAATGTCACATTCAAATTAAATCCCTTCATCCTGTTACTCTATAACAGATAATTCACAACTCATTTCTTTCTTAGTTAAATTTGTTCAACTTAACAAAAGGTTCTCACTACTTCAATCATATACAAATTAGAGATTCATCCTATACAATTCTTTGTCTAATAGAATTGGCTGTATTAACTACTTTATCCTATCAAAGTTCTCTAAAATGTCCTCATTTGCTTTATCAAGACACAAATTCTATCTTCTAACAATTCCAAGACATAAAACAGAAAAGTTCTCTACATTACCAAGTCCTTCCGAAGGTCTATTAACTACCACGTGTTGCTCGGGTCATCCTTTGTCTTGGCTATCTCTGGGTCAGGTCTCATAACTAAGTTGTTTCTCTTGCTGCTACTGGATACAATCTTGTTATGGCTGGAACTACGGGCTTTCTCCGCTCCCTCGGGTGGGTCATTCAGCAGCTGGCACGATTCTGCATGAGCTATTCATTCTCATACGGCTCTCCGTGGAATACTTCTCAGCGCAATCAGGAATATGGCCCGCTGTCCGACGACATGGCACCCTTGCTCTTCCTATTTCCGATCACTCGTCAAGAGTCCTCGATATCAAAATCCCAGAAAAGGACAAAAGAGGCCTTGCAACTTGGCACGTATTGCCTTATATATTCTTTTTCAGCACCCTCTTTCTCTGTATTTCTTTCCGCACGATCCTTAACTTACATCACCCTTAGGTTGATCCTTTGTTTTCCCCCTTGCTACTAGGTGTTGTTTTTGAGGAAAGTGCACTTACGTCAGCTTCCCCATAAACTGCAGCCTTCGGCGTTACAGTAGGCACGTGCAGCCCAGACGTGACCTTTGATCTGTTAGTCATTGCCTGTCTGGCAACTTACGATATTTTAATAGCTTAATAAGACATAAAATAAGCTAGTATTTCCTTTACATATAATGCTAATCTGACATAATTCCCGATCTTAGCTTTCCGTCTGACAATAAATATTTCCAATACATTACACATACTGATATACACTTTCACATACAACAAACTAGATGTTTCTCACTTTCCGCTAGTAAGCAGGTATTATGCATTTTTTCTATTTTTTTGTTAAACTTTCATGTTAGATTCTTGAATGAATAACTTGTCAAGAAGTTCTCCATTCAGGATCTAACACAGGTAAGTAGGGTTTTTCCTGATGAAGAAACATGGGTTATTAACCTTGCAATGCAATAAAATCAACTATGCTTGATTTTGATGAGTGCATATAATAAATTCTAATTAAATTAATTCTGGTAGAAAGCTTATAGATTGGCTATTCATAACTATTATTTTTCAGAAAATTACAATGTATACTAAATATTAATTATAATAACTTTAATTAATACTTCATATATTTCAGCAATGGTACAGTGCCATCATCAGGGATCACAGAACAATGATATGTGCATACAGTCACTAACACTGACCAAACAAGGCTGAAGAAAGGCAACCAAAGTCACGCCTAGTTCTAACTTGTGCTAAAATGGGTGGTCTTGGCTATTGGGCTGAAGATATAAAGATTAGTCTACTCCACCAAAGACCAGCCACAGTCTCTAGAACTATCAAGTATCTACCAGGTACCTTGCAGTTGCAAACTGTCCTACTACAGCCAAACAGGCAGGACAGCCGATATCTGAATTTCTAAATACATGGACTACATCTGGTTCCACCATTACAGTCACTCTGGACTTGCTGACCATGCGTTGGACACACATCACAGGATATGCTATAAGAAGACCAATCTATTGCACCACAGCAAATACAAACACATGAGGCTATTCCTGTAATCTGCCTCAGCCCTGAGAAACCTTTGAAACCTCTTCAACAGATTTTGGTGCATGAAACTGCCCCAAATTTGGAAGTGCTCATCTTCAGCCCAATGGCCAAGACTACCCAATTTAGCCCACTGGGGGGGGGGGGCACCATTTAGGACTCTAAGCTCAAATTTGGTTGCCTTTCTTCAGCCTTGTACAGGCATATGACGGCAATGTAACGTTGCCAAAATATCAGAAGTATTCATTAAAGTTATTATAATTAATATCTAGTTAAATCAGGAACACTGCTTTTCATCTAGCATGCCATCAGGAATGCACTCAACCTTAGCAATGGTTAGTTAAGATTAGAAACATTGCTACTCATCTAGCACACATTATGGTATAAGAATGCACTCAACCTTGACAATGGTTGAGTGCATTCTTATTGACAAGAGATTAAGATTGGCTACTACTGATTTTCCATAACTTAGTATTAAGAAAGAGTGATGTTTACTCCCATTGGTGAAAGAAGAAGAATTAGATGATTTTAATTTTTATAATAATCAGTTATACTGTTTCAGTTTCTTTATAAACAGAATAATCTGGGTTATCACTTACCATTTAAAGAAAAAGGGCAGAAGAAGAACACGTACAAGTCCAGCTGATGTAGCTGCAATCCATCCATGTTGTGGTTTAACTTTGGGAAAAGTTGAGCCTATGCAAGAAATAGTCATAACATTCATTATCAAATTTTCAATTGTCATGACAATTTCTTATATATGATTATTTAAAAGGAATTAGACAAATTCAATAATGCATATCAAGAAGGCATCAACAAGACATTTAATATAAAAAACGCAACTGGTAAAAAGGATAACACTTGAATGTCTTCCCCCCCCCCCCAACTTCAGTGTTCTATATGGACACTACACATAATTTGACATTAATATTCAAGTTATTTCTACACTTTCTAGAGACTGATGCAATGCACCAGCTGCCCAAACTATGATATGATACATAAGTTTGCTGTAAAAATATAACCATAAAAGGGGATATAGACCCCTTTTTCTTGATTTTTCCATATTGTTAAGTGCATTATGGTGCCAAAAGACTAAAGAGATAGAGTTTCTCTCTGTTATTTCTCAAGAAGTCATCATAGTTAATGCTTGGGCAAATCATTCTTCCTTTCCTTATTATCCAAACAACTAAAATCCACACTTAAATAGTTAAAGTGATCAGATTCATTATGGTAAACTATGGCGACAACTACCATGTTATAATAATTTAATATAAAACAAGATAATTACCCAATTTTTTGACTTTCATATTATTGTCATCATCTGGATTACACACACACACAAAGAGACAAGCTACATTACAATCTACACTATATGCCAAAGTATCGCCAATTTGGTCAACTGTTAATACTACTAACCTGACTTCTAGTGAAAAAAAAAAAAACTATATCACAACTAGAGTCCTGTTATTTATATAGTTATATATCAATACCATTTCATTAAATAAAAAAAGAAATAAAAAAACAGCATTAGTGGTGGCCAAATCAATGTCTGAAATAAGGTATTAAATTATTGAATTATCAACAACTGTTGACATTATGGTGGTTGATTAAAATTTCACAAGCTTCTTTAAATTTGCATGCACACCAAGCTTGATTACTCAGCATACATGCCTGGATAGCTCAGTGGTAAAGTGTTAGGCTTTTAACCTAATGGTCCAGGGTTCGAGTCCCTGTTTGGAAGTTTACTTTACAGAGCAGTTGTGGCTAAGTAGTTAAGGCAATAGACTAGAAATCCATTGCGTCTTCCAACCCGGTATGAATTCTGTCAGCTGCAAGGATATACATTTTTTTTGCCAGGAATTGGGGGAGGGGGGGGTAGTAGATAGGGAATTAAAATTTAGAGAACATACTGCAAAAGTGGCTTAAGCAGCTTATCAGATTACTTGATTACTGAATACCCTGATGAGCACAGACAAGCAGGTTACTATACCTCTTTATAGAGCCTTGGTAAGACTCATCTTGACTCCTCTGCACAGATCTGGTCACCTGGGTTTCTTAGGAATGAAGAGGATCCAGAGGTGAGTGACCAAGATGGAAGCAGGTCTATAGAATGAATCTTATGAGGATAGGTTGAAGATTTGTGGGTTACAGAAATTGGTTGATAGGCAGAAAAAGGGGTGATATGATTGAGACATAGAAGTTATTGTAGGTACCATAACTGTGAATGAATTCAAAGCAAAATATGATGAATACTGCACGAATGTTGGATAGTGCTTGGAATGATATTTAGGGCTTGCCTCGATGAGCCTAAGGACTCCATGGAGTTGCACATAATAATAACACCATGAGTAGATCAAGAGACCAAAACTCCAGTTGCTCACTCTACCTATATTGCAACTTGCAAATAGCTGTAAAAGAATATCAACAACTCGAAATCAGATTGTGAAAGGACCGGATGCTGCCAATCTCTTGTTCCAATTGCAGTCCAGCCATCTGATACCTTGCTAAAGCCACTGGGCACAATTTTTGTCCATCCATGTTTCCACTATTCTTGCATCCAGATGGTACCCATAGTCAACTCACCTAAAAATAAGGCCAACTTACTATCATCATTACATCTCTATTCCAAATCATGCATTAATGACTTGGGCCAAGTTTCCCAACTCATCCATAGTTTTCTGCAGAAAGAAATCTGAAGAATATTTAATAACCTGAACACAAACAAGGCAAATGGTCCTGATGGTATCCCACTGATTGTGTTAAAAACTTGTGCCCTAGAACAAACACTTATATTGTATCACCTCTTCAATCTATCCCAGTCAAGCTGGCATTTACCCTACAGCACCAGGCCCATTCCAAAGAAAGGTGATAAAAGTCAGCCAACAAATTATCATCCAATTATCCCCCACTTCTCTCTCTCTCTCTCTCTCTCTCTAAAACTAAAAAGAAGATCATCAACAACCATCTCCAGCACCACCTAAGATCTACCAACTAACTGATGACTGGCAACATGGATTCTGCTACTTTTGATCCACAGCCGATCTTCTGGCCTTAACCACTCAGCTCTGAACACCCAACTCAAGTCATGAAAAATATGGAGCAAATCACATAACAAACTAAACATTTCAAAAGCATTTGATTGGGTTTGGCACAGGGGCCTACTTAGAAAACTGCACTTCTATGGTCTGCCGTCCATCCTCTGCAACTGGACAGCCAGCTTTCTAGTGATTGTCCACTACATGTCTCATGGTGGATGGTTTTTTCATCTTTTTGGATTTCTCTACCAATGCAAGAGTACCCCAGGACTCTGTACTTTCACCACTCTCTTCTTCCTGTATATAAATGAGCTGCTTTCACAGACTTCAAATTCTATCCATAGCTTCACTGATGACAGTACACTTCACCTTTTCATTTGACAAATCTTGCAGTGCTCAACTGTTAGAACCCTCACAATCCACCATGACCAATGTCTTGAAGTCCAATCTCTTAGCTCTATTTCATCATGGGTCAAGGACAACCTTGTAAACTTCAATGCTACTAAAACTCATCCTGTCTGATCTCTAAAGAGCTCATATCCCTTTCCCTAACTTTCAATAATACCTAGATATTCAAACACAATCAGATTTCCTTACCTGGACTGACCTACACCTTCAGCCTTTCCTGATAAAAACACATTTCAACCATAACTTCTGCAGCTGTCACAAAACTTTGTGTACTTTTCCACCTAAGACACTACTTCTCACCTTTACAGCTGCTAACTCTATACAAATCCCAAATCTGTTCAGCCATGGAATACTGCTCATTTGTTTGGAGTAGTATAATAAAATTTTCTCTAAGATTGCTCAATGCTATTCATTTCATAGACAGTGCTCTGCTAAACTGCCACTATTCTACATCCAATTTCCTACAAAATCATAAAACAAGAGCTGCTAGCCAATACCCATTTACAGCCCCAACTTGACACTCAATAAACCAACTTCTTTCCATCTACTTCTGTTCTTTGGAATAGTCTTCCCTGCTCTGTCTTCACCAAAGAATACAACCTCCAGCTGTTCAAAAAAAATGTCAACAGATTCTTTCTTATTTTTTACCCTCTTGCTACACAAGGTAGTGATATACTTTGTGTGTGTGTTAGATATTAAAAAAAAAGTTGTAGTACAACATAAGGAACAGTTATGTTTCCAATCAATTTGGTATTGCATGTGTCCAGGACATGATCAGAAAAGCCTATTTTTTCACATTTAAATTTGGAAAATTGGACCTTTCTTATTTGGCCCTTTAATTTTCCAAACTGAAATCATGCTTCTTGTTTCACCTTTATATAGCAAGTTGCAGGTGTATTGAATTCAACACATTCGATGGTGGGGATGAGGTGGAAGAGATTATTAAGGGAGTTAAATCATTTTGTGTGGGGGGGGCATGTTTAAAGGTGGCATTAAGGTTGTACTTGGGTACAACCTTAATGCCACCTGTAGTATTCTGTTTATTTGCTCTGATATTGCTTTACTGTATGGAATGGCTATAGTTTTACTATAATCCATATTATTATTAACAGTCTTATTTATTATAGATATTGTTTACAAAAGTACTACCAATAATTTTGTAATTATTTTTTAGGAGTTTACTCATTGGAGCACATTTATTATTGCAATTTTTGAGTGTTAATGACTAAGTTTTTGTATAGAGTTTACATTCATGTATTGGCTATAGTATGTGGAGGGCTTTTGGTAGACAGTGAAGTAAAAATTCCAGGGAAAACATGTGACAGGCACATTCAGAAATGGAAATGTGTTCTGGTTTTCAATTTTGGTTGTAAATTTCATTGCAGGCTTGTTCAGGTGGCTGAGGAAAGAGTTTAAAGCTTGGAGACCATGAGGCCAAACTCAAAGTTTTTTTAAATCAAAAGTTTTTTTTGTGTTTTGATTTAATTGATATTGATCTATAGCCATATAAATAACAGGACTCTAGCTATGATGTAGTTTAGTCTAATAGTGTTAATAATTGACCAAATTAGTGACTCTTTGTAATAATGTGGGAACTGAAATGTAGCTTGTTACATTGTATATGTGTGTGAACTTCAAATGATGACCTTAATATGAAGATTGAAATGTTGGGTAATCATCTTGGATTAAATGATAGTTATTACTCTAACAAGATAGTTGTCTTCATAATGAATGAAAATTGAAATTCTCAATTCTTCACTTCAATGGCATATTTCCATTTCAATATTTTAGGGATTCTTAAAAGACAAAAAGGAAAATAAAAGGAAGGCAAAGAAGAGATGGAAAGAATGGAAGTGTCCTAGAACAGAGCCCACTGTGTGTGTGTGTGTGTGTGTGTGTGTGTGTGTGTGTGTGTGTGTGTGTGTGTGTGTGTGTGTGTGTGTGTGTGTGTGTGTGTGTAAGATCAACTCAAAAGTTTTTGGAATCTGTGTCCTTTATACTGTATTTTCATTTTTTTATTGCTTCAAAATAAATAATTATATCCATTCTGAATACCAAATTAAAGAGCTTATTTTTGCAAGTAAAATTTATACATATTATTTAAGCTTTACTCCATTCAGAGTGCTTCATGTGCTGTAAGTTTACAACCCTTTGTGGGTGGATTGTCATTTAAAAAAAATTCCAAAATTACTGGTATTTTTGCACTGGAATTGGCAAACAATTCTCCAACAGAATAAGCTTATTCTGTTGGAGAATTAGGGACAGATGATTCTAGATTTTTTTAAGAAGCATTGCTATGTAATGATATGTTTTTCTGAATTAGTTAAATTAATATTTACCTATAAAATAAATTAAAAAGAATATGAAGTTAAAAACGTAATATTTTAATAAATAACTGGAGAAAATCATAGAAAAAAAAAGTAAAAACACTTCGATAAAATCAATGACTAGTTTATAATTATAAACATACCTCTTACAAGATCCACATCTATCAGTTCAGTTTTTATCCTTGCTGACTTCTTTGGAATTGCATTTACACCCTACAATTTAAGACAATGATCTAAGTTTTAATGTATATATACTTAAAATGTAACTAAGACTAAAGAGATGCTTTCATAAACAAATAAAATTAAAATGCAAAATTTTCCAGTAATCAATGTATAACTTAAAAAGAATTGTGGGAAACAATAGTATAAATCAAATAGTATATTCTACTTGATAAAAAATTATATTATTGTTATCCATTATGAAGATATCTGTACATAAAACTTCATTACAGACTAGAGATTTGTCTCAGGCTGTGGGTTTAAATTCCACTCTAGTATGTTTGAGAAAGGCTTTAGACAGTAGATAATCATTGCTGCCTGTTTACTGGCAGACTAAAGTGATATGAACAGAGTTCACAGTTAATCTAATCAATTAATATGCACATGTTTGAGCATATTAATTGATTTTCCACCGACTAATAACCGGCGGAAGTCTGTGACGGCAAATAATAGAATGTTCGTAAACGTCAATAAAATGAAGGAGCGAGTGCTGTATGGGGATTCGCTATTAAGAGGCGTAATAATTGAGAGTTTAACGAAGTTGTACCAGCCGGGTGCAAATATAAAGGACGTCAGCGAATCTATTCGACTGCAAAAACAGAGGGTGAAAGAGATGATAATCGTGGCAGGAACGAATGATTTGAAAGAGGACAAAATGGAAATGATAGAGGATGTGAGGGAGTTGTTTGAGGTAGCAAAAGAGAAGAGTGAGAGAGTTAGGATGGTGAGTATCTTACCGCAGTATGACAGTGAAGTGTTTAGAAGGAGGGCCATAATTGCCAATGACTTTATGCGTGGGTTATGCATGGAGAGTGGTGTGGAATTTGTGGATGTGTGGAATGAGTTCGATGGGCGAAAGGACTTATATAAGATGGATAGGTTACATTTGAATGGAGTTGGTGTACGGAGACTTGAAAGAGTGTTGATGAATGATGTGGAAGTGGATGTACAGACTCAGGGAAACTAGATTTATTAAGAGGGGGGAGTAGATATGCAGACTTTAGGGGGGGCAGTTAAGTGTATGAATGAGTATATTATGCCCGGGCGAGTACGACGGACAACAAATCAGAATGGGATAGTTAGTATAAGGCAACAAAGTAGGGATGGGACAAATGGGATTCTGCGATTCATGTACACTAATGCCAGGAGTATTAGGAACAAGAAGGAAGAGTTTTTGGCCATGGTTGGCACTTCCAGGCCACAGGTTGTTGGTATTAGTGAAACATGGCTGACAGAAGATGATAAAGCTAGTGGGATTGAATGCGATGGGTATAGCATGTTCAGGAGTGACAGGGTGAATAAAAAGGGAGGAGGAGTGTTACTGATGATAGCTGATGAGCTTCAGCCAAGGAGTATGGAAGTTGAACTGCAGGATGGGGAAAAAAGCACATTTGAGGCTGTTTGGTGTGAGATAGAATCTAGCAGAACAAAATATACAATTGGGTGCTGCTATAGACCGGGTGATGGAGTGGATGGTGGGGATAGTATGCATAAGCAAATAGAAGAAATGAGTGGAAGGAGGGTAATTATTATGGGTGATTTCAATTATGGTAACATTGACTGGAAAGAGGAGAGGGCACATGGGAGGAAGGAATTGGATTTTATGCAGTTATTAAGGGACAACTATCTACGGCAACATGTATTGGAAAATACCAGGGGGCAGAGAGTGCTGGACCTAGTAAGTGCAACTGAGAATGTAGCTGTAACGAACATGACCATGTTGCCACCAATTGGTGAGAGTGACCATAAGGTCATGACTTGGGAGGTGGCTAAAGGAGTCGAATTTACAATTAAGACAGGGTACATGTGGAATTACCGGGCTGGTAAGTATGACAAGCTTAGGTGTGTGCTTGGCTCAATGCCATGGCATGTAAAACTGCAAGGGCTGGATGTTGATAGTGCATGGGAGGTGGTTAAGAACTGTTTGCAGGAGGCAATGGTTGACTGTATACCAAGAGTCCGAATAATAAATCAAGTAGGGGTTAAATGGATGAATAAATACACTATTAAGCTTGTGCTGCAAAAAAAGAAACAATTGTGGAGGGAATTTAAGGAGAAGGGTGACCATCAGGTGCAGGAACAGTATAAAGCTCAGGCCAGGATGGTAACAAGGGTGGTAAGAAAAGCAAAAGCAGATTACGAAAGGAAATTGGCCATGCAGGCTAAAGAGAATCCCAAACAGTTTTTTCAATATGTTGCAAGTAAAAGGAAAAATGCTCATGGCAGAATGATTTTAAAAAATGCCGAGGGTAGGGAGGTAACCGAATCAGTTGATATAGTGGAATTACTGAGCGAGCACTTTGCAAGAGTATATCATCCAGGTGGTGACTTTGCAGAAATGGAAGAACCAACAGCTTATACTGGAATTGTGATGAATGAAGTAGAGGTAACTAATCTATTACAGAACCTCAATGTCAATACATCTGTGGGATTGGATGGTATACCAGCTCGTGTCGTACGTGAACCGGCCAAAGAATTGTCAGTGCCCTTGACCATTTTGTTTAATTTGAGCCTCAGGACTGGGTCAGTCCCAAGGGGGTGGAAAGAGGGGAAAATAGTTCCACTGCACAAAGGTGGTTCCAAGGCTGCTGTTGAAAATTACCGGCCAATCAGCATAACAGGAATCATTATCAAGGTCTTAGAGAAAATAGTCAAGAGGAAAATACAAGATTGGATAGAAGAAAATGGGATACTGTATCGGGGACAGCATGGTTTTGTGAAGGGTAGGTCATGCCTCAGTAACTTGCTCATGTATTATAACACAGTGACGGCTGAACTGGATAAGGGTAATGGGTTTACAGTGATTCTACTGGACCTTGCTAAGGCCTTTGACAGGATACCACATGGAATTCTAATCAGTAAATTGCAGCATATGGGAATGGACATAGGGTTGGTGAGATGGATAGGAGGGTGGTTGAAGGAGAGATATCAGAGAGTGGTTTACTCAGGAGTAGAGTCCACAAGACGGCCTGTGACTAGTGGTGTGCCACAAGGATCTGTTCTTGGACCACTGCTGTTTAATTTGTTCATAAATGATATAGGAAAGGATCTGAGAGGAACAGTTCATTTGTTTGCGGATGATGCGAAGTTGGGTAGGGCAATAGTGAATGCAGATGACGTCAAAATTTTGCAGGATGATTTGGATAGATTGGAGGTCTGGGCTAGGGAGAATGGATGTCAATTTAATGTGGCAAAATGTAAGGTTATGCATTTTGGGGTGAAAAGATTGGAGGCAGTTTACTGCATTGGTGGAACCGTGCTCCAGGAAATTGATGAGGCACGAGATTTAGGAGTGTTGGTGGATAAGGAATTGAAATTTAGGGGACACGTTGCAAAAGTGGCCAAATCAGCTCATCAAATCACTTGGTTGCTGAAGAATACGTTGACAAGCAAAGACAAGCAGGTTATTGTTCCTCTGTATCGAGCCTTGATGAGACCCCATCTCGACTACTGTGCTCAGATTTGGTCACCTAGGTTTCTTCTTGATGGGGAGGAGGTGGAGAGGATCCAGAGGCGAGTGACCAAGATGATAGCAGGTCTGTGGAATGAACCGTATGAGAACAGGTTGAGGATTTGTGGGTTGCAAAAATTGGTTGATAGGCGGAGGAGGGGAGATATGATTGAGACATTCAAATTACTGAAGGGTTTCTATAAAATTAATTCAGAAGATATTTTTGACAACAGGGCTGGTTGTGGGAGGACTAGGGGTACACCCATGGAAACTGGGCAAAAGTGTGGTTAGTAAAGGTGTTAGAGCTGGGTTCTTTACTTTTAGAGTAGTGAATGAGTGGAATGCGCTCCCTGAGTCTGTGGTGGATGCTGTGACAGTGAATGAGTTTAAGGCGAGGTATGATAGATACTGTATGAATGTCGAATAGTTGTGATGAATATGAATGGGGCCTCCCTCGATGAGTCTAATGACTCCCTGGAGTTGCCCGTAATAATAGTAATAATATCATTAAAACAATAAATCATTATATTTATCGACTACTTATATGTCTGCATCAGTACATAACAAATCACCTTCAATATGCACATATATCAACAACTCAACATAAAAACTAACTGGTCTGCCTTTCATATTACTCTTTCCAGGACAAACTGCCACTTGATATGACCATAGATTATGTGAAACTTAGGTCCTTTTGTACCAGTATTCTTGAAAAATCTTAACACCAAAATAAAAAAATAGAAATCAAAAATAATTTACTAATTATTAAATAAAAGAATAACAAAATAATTCTGAAAATATTATGCCTCTAGAAATTTTCTAATTTAAATTAACATTTAACTATTCCCAACATGTCTTAACACTGCTGAAAACTAATACAAAATAGCTATTAGATAAACCCTATACTGAAGAAAATGGAATAATTAAAGATATTATTTTTTTTATTCATTATTACCATCATCTCCTTATACATATTAGGCATAAATGGCTTTATGGTCAAAGTTACTGTTTCTCATAAACCTCACTCATTCTTGACAAAATAAGATGATTAATCATATCTAATTCTGACTAGTTAGTCCATTTTAGAGAAGGAAAAATCCTATAACTCCATATGAGACTAGCTGTCTCAGCTTGTTTGAAAAAGAAAGCCTAAAAATTTACATTACAGAATACCTGGATGAGGAAATCTGGTTCAAGTATAATGTGTGATGATAAACTTAGTTTGGAAGGCTTTCATGGTTGTCATTTAGTTTTCTGTCAAGAAAACAGAATTTTTCTCATCAAGGATTAGGATTTGCCTTTTCCAGCTTCAACAGTCTTTCCATCTTGTTGGACTTCTCTAGCAAGAATTCTGAATAAAAGAGAGTATACATATAAAAATACTCTCATTCTAAATCTCTCTCTTTTACCTTTTGGTTTATATTTATTCATTTCTTTTGGTAGGTGATATCTTTCCATCCTATACAAGTGCTCATTCTATTTCTCTCCACATTCCTTAATCTTTTCATTTAAACCATAAATACTTAACTTTTTTCTAATGTCTTCAATTTTTATATGGTCTAATTTTGTGTATCCTTTAATTGATCTTAAAATCTCATTTCTGCTGCTTGTATATTACTTGACCTTACTCTTTTAACAGTTCATATTTCTGAACCAAAAAATAGAGTAAAAGCAGCCATTACTTTATAAAATTTAGAATGGGTTTCTTATTTTTTTTTATTCAGTGTATTTTTATTAAAGAAAAGGTAAACATGAAGAAATTTGCAAAAATAATAATGGGTTTTTTACAACTATTGGATTTCTGCATTTTCGATAATTAAAAAATAACTAATAATCTTTATTTCGTTGAATTTAAGACTGGATTATTTTCTCTTGCATTGGGGTATTGTGATGGTCATCCCATTAACATGTTCACTGAATACCACCTTATTGCTGCAACCAATGGACCAAGGTGTTATCGCTGCCGTCAAGATGTATATAAGAAATACTTTTTCTCAGCCAATTGCTGTTACTGAGGGTGATAAAACCTTCAGAGATTTTTAGAAGGAATATATCTTGTCACCAGTTTTTTTTTTTTTTTTTTGTAACGTTTGTTTTTGTTGAATCCTGTGAATGTATGAACATCTATTTTCAACTGCTTCTTCAAAACACCCTGCTGTCACTTCATTCCATGTTGTATACACTCTTTGTATAATGCAAGATATTGCATTATATGAAGCTGTGAAAGAAGAACTCTCAAATGAAACATTAAAGAGCTAGATACATAAAAAGTTGCAGAAGTAGTGAAAAAAAAAAAGAATAACAGGAAGAAGAAAATAAGCCCCCCCCCCCCAAAAAAAAGTTTACAGGTAAAAATCTTGGCAGATGCACCTCTGTTAATAAAGCAATTCATTTGTTTGAGGAAATAGGTCCAATATAGAGAGATTTAGCAAAACAGACTGAATGCTACACAGAAATTTATGCAGCAACAAAAAGACAAACTACAAATAAGGTAGGCAAAGTAAATTACAAGTTAGATGTTAACTGACAATTCCAATTCAATAACAAAATAGTACTGAGCATGAAAAACAATATACACATGCCGCAGACATGATTTACTTGTTGAGAAACATTGGTTGTTAAAAACACAAACTAAGTTGGACATAATGTACGATATTTTAAAGAAGTCCAACTCCTGCTGTCACTTCACTATTGAAGATGAGCCTAGACCTTCCACAAGTTATGCATCTAATGAGCCATCCTCAGAATGAATTGTCCAATTAATAATACATCAGTTTTTTAGAATTACTCTTGTCCCATGGTTTACAGATGATTATTTTACTGTAAGCATACAAAAGCACTGTACATTCATGTTTTATTATTTATTACAGTATACAATAATATACACAATACAGTGATTTGTACACTGTATTATTTCACTATAAACAAAGCAAATCAATTACAAAGTGAAAAGCACACCTACACATTTTGGCATTCAGGCACATATCATTATGTGCCTCATAACATGAGGCACATAACGTTCATGGCTCATATAGTAATTCAGATCGTTGGAACTGAACCCCATCATAAGTCGAGTGACTGACATTTTCACTGCATTTATTTAGATGTTTTTGTAGATTCTCATAAAACTGTTCAGAATCCTCTTTCTTATCTTCTTCATCAGCATGGATTCATATAATATTTGTAGCTTCTATTTGTTTTTAATTTAGCTATTATAATTCACTTATTTACAAAAGTGTAATTTTGTATTTTATTTTTTCATTTATTATCAATTAAAATGATTAATCCACCCAAAGCTCTGATATTTCTCTTATAGGGTGATGCGTGATTGGAATGGATTGCCATTGGATGTTGTGAGTGCAAACAGTGTGAATGAATTCAAGAATAAGTATAATAGCTGATGCGTAGAAACTGGTCTATTCCACAATATAATATTAAAGCAAACAAATAACTGATTAACTTCATTTTTGTTTCTGTTATCACTGCTCTATTAGTTGTTTTACTAATCCCAATTCCTTTGAAATTATACTTCTTACATTTCATGCAACTACTTTTAAGAATGTACACGATTCCTAATATTTTAATTTTATCCTTTCGGTCATAATTCATTATTTCTGACCAAATTTTCTGAATTCTACAAATTTTTACCTGATAGGAGAAACCAGACACCCTGGCCCTCCAAGTTGGTGGTGGGTTGCTTTTTAGGCTGATTTAGTATGATCATCAAAATCAATATTCAAATTTATAGCAGCAGTTCATTCCTTTTCGTAAATTATGATAATGTGTACAGCATTGACATAAATATTATATACAAAGGATACTTAAAAAATAGCTTTCAGAATATAACTATGAAGCCTTTAAGTCATCATAAGATTAATATACTACTATTTAGGATGAGTTTCCTTACCTGTTTATATATAAATAGTTCTGTCATATATGCAATGAATTTCTGAAATATATACAGATAACTTTCACTATAGCAAATACTGATACAACAAACTCACTCACTATGACAAACTACTGAATAATTCTAACCAAAGCACTGCAGATAGAATAATATGTTAAAATAAATTCACTATTGCAAACATCCACTATAACAAACCATTCCTGCGATCCTTATGAGTTTGCTACAGTGAGAATTGACTATAGACATATATACACAACATTTTTATAGATTGTATTAAAGTGTATGTCCACTGTACATTTTTTATGTATAATACAAACACATACCCTTAAAATTCTCTGCTCAACTGTCTTTTCCCACAGCTGCTTATCATAAGTTCCAATCTGAAAGAAAATTAGGATTTTTTAAAAATTTAAATTAGCTTGCTTTTTAAGAATGGAAAATTATGGAAAGAATGTTTAATAAAACTAAAGCAAACTGAATTAATAACAAATACATTTCAAAGGAAGAAAATTAATGTAGATAATCATAAAAAGGTGTATTTATTCATAATTATCATTATCACAAAAAGTTTGTAACTTTTGTCATTGTTAAAAGCAATCTGAAAATGAGAATCAAAATAGTAGTTTGCTAGAATGTTAGCAGTAATGTGCTACAGTCTAAGTACTTCTAAAGATTCATTATTTGTTCGTTCATTCATTCAATTAACACTGCAGTGAAAAGTTTAATTGTTTATTGTTTAATAAGCAATAAACAGGAGGAATAAATAATAAACTAATAAATGATATATAAATAATAATGAATAAATAAATAATACAAATATAAATAATAATAAATAATAAATAAATAATAATAATAAAATAATAAACAGGAGGAAACTTAGGGATTTTGACTCTCACAGCAGGCAAACCAACCAGAACACGTGATATATAGACACAGATTACTTCGGGAATAAGGATTAACTAACCTATTCCATCATATCTGGTTTAATATCTGCATGGTGAAGTGTGGGTCTATGTGTAACTGAAAATCAGGAAGGGAGGATGTATTAATCCTATAAAATCCCTTACATAACTTCAATGTTTCTATCATATCTCCCCTTCTTCGCTTATCAACCAACTTTTACAACCCACAAACTCTCAATCTACCCTCATAGGGAGCATTCCACAGATCACTCATTATCTTGGTCACATGCCTCTGGATCCTATCCAACACTTCTTGATTCCCAAGAAACCTGCATTCAAGAATGTGTGAGCAGAGCTATTCTAAGATGGAATAATCACGTAAATGCTAAGATTGGGAGATGAAAGGTTTTTAAAACAGGTGTTTGATGATGAGAAGGCTAGATATTCACCTAGATAAAGCAATGGAATGGTTGAACTATGTTACATTAAAGTACACTTTTAAATCTTTTCATTAGTAATTTTTTTTGTATTGATTTCAAGAAGAGCAACTAAGCTTGTCTTTTTACCAAGTCAGCAAGCCAACAGCATAACTAAAATGAGTATTTTTATATTACATAATTTATTTTCTATGTGATTCCCACCCACAAAAGATTGACTGTGGGTAAGCTAAGTGTTTTCCATACAAAGTTTTATAATTTATTGATTTTCTTCATTCACTTTTGATGGTCCAGAAACCTTGCTCTAGAGTCAAACATGGAACTTTTTCTCACATTGAGCAATGAAATTCATCTACTACCTAAAGGCAATCATAAACATCCATGCCCATGGCTGGATTCAAACCCACAGCCTGCTGATTGGAAAGCATACATGCTAACCACTTGGCCAACCAGGGTTCATAATCTGCATCATATGCAGTGATTTGGGTAGATTACAACCATATTCCTAGGTTAAAATCTTAACTTCAGAATGTAAAAGTGTTTCATCATTTAATACTATGTAATTACAAATAACTGACATAAAATAAAATAAACTATAAGGCCAATAATTTATTCATTAAAAGTATAATCTTACTAACCTAAGATAAAAATTTATTGTCATTATACAAGTCAGCTTAGCATTAGGAAGACCCACCTAATAACAAGCAGGTCCACTTCTCAGTGCAATCATGGCTCACAGATGCCTAGAAACAGATTCCACAAGGTGCCGAATGTACAAGAATGAATAACTCAACCCATGTCTGCTGCAGCAACTCTGTCAGTTCACACTCATTCCATGGAGGAGGATCAGCAGTTCTCCGTTCTGACATATCCCATACATGTTCTAATTGAGTTATGGTCAGGGGAAGTTTGGGGGCCAAAGCAATGGGGTGAATTCGTTGTTGTGTTCCTGCAACCACTCAGTAGTTGTATGGGCCCAATGACAAGGTACGTTTTCCTGTTGAAAGATGGCACTGTGGTCAGGATACACCTCCTGCAGATATGGATGGAGATGGTTGGCTAACAGATCCCTGCAGCATTCATCATTCAGTGTTTGTGGGATGATAACCAATGGACTTAGGGGCATGCCAGGAAAAAGCTTCCCAGACCATACCACCTCCACTGGCCTGATGAACCCCAACTGTGCAACCAGGGGATAGGGCTTCATGCTGTTTATGCCAAATGCAAACCCAGACATCAACATGGTGCAGAAGGAAACAGGACTCATCACTCCAGATGACCTTCTTCCATCTGTCGAGGATCCACTGTCGACATTCCTTGGTCCATGCAAGGCGTTGTTTGAGATGCTTGGCTGTCACATGGGTACCCTTGTTGGTCTCTAGGTGTGGATGTCAATAACTGTATTAATTAGGTGGATAGGAGATCTATTAGAAGGCTTCTCACTTGATGAATGTAGAAAAAAGCAATACGTGAGTCAAAAGTGAATTGGTATCGATTTTTTTCCCGCATTTCAAAATTTTTTAAATCATGACTTTGCTTAAAAATACATTGCTTAAAAAGAATTAAAGAATATCAATATTATATTGATTACAACAAACCTCAGAAGTCTGGTCTAGCACAACACAGTATTAACACTACCCATAATATCCAGCGGGATAAAGCTATTCTCCTTCATAGATGCAGGTTCAAATATGAATGCCTCTTTAAAGAAAGTTGTGAAGCTATTTTACACTGACTGAATTTAAATCGAAATGATTGCCTCTCTCTCTCTCTCTCTCTCGAAGATCTGGGAGACTTTTATTTTATGTAATCATAAAAAAAACCAATTATCTTAAATATTAATTATTTATTAACATGTTCGCTGCCAACTACGAGTATACTCGTAGTGGGTAAACCTGCTTCACAAGCCAGCTATGAGTATACTCGTATTACGCTTACCGCCGGGAACGAGATTATTGTAGTGACCTTGAAGAAGTGAAAATCCTTGGCTTGTGGGGCTAGCATCAAAACTGTGTATTCTCATAGACCGTATATGCTCTGTACAAGCCAACTACGAGTATACTCGTAGTACGTTTACCTCCGGTAACGAGATTATCGTACTGACCTTGAAGAAGTAAAACTGCTCGGCATAGGGGAACAGACCATGCCAAAGTAGCATGGCAGCGAATGTGTTAATTTCTTTCATTTCCTAGCTTGCAACAACAATGTATTTTAATAGGTGATCCACCGAATGTTCGTTACTTGTATTCCATTCCTATCTGTTTGCAACACTGAAGATGTATTATTAGTTTTAGTATGAAATATCTGTACCTTATTTATTAATTAAAGTTATTACTGTGGACTTACGTGTTCTTTATAATTACATATTAAAGTTTCTCATTTCTTACTCCCCTGAAATTTGAGTACTTGGTAGTATCTCAAACTCATTATCACTTTGCAATTTCAAAATAGAAATTATATACTACTGTTGCCTCTGTTCCTTTTAATTTTAATCCTTTTGTTTGATCAGCAAACATCGCTGGCCTGACAGTATTTCAAACTGCTTGGTTCTCTTCAGAGACCAGCCAGAAACCTCATCAAAATGGACTAATAAAAGGCAAATATACAGTCGCTTGGGTGGTGCCTATGTTTGTTAAATAGTCCACACTAAGGCATCTTGTGAATGCTGAGAATGTATTCCTGCAAGCTCTCTGGTCAACTTGTGAAACTATTCGGCTTTGAAATAATTCTGGATCTTATATCTACTTTGCTTATGTAATGGCAGAATCATATTAAAAATGAAGATATTAGAAAGAAACTTGACAATGTTAGCATTCAAGAATGTGTAAGCACAGCTAATCTAAGGTGATATGGCCACTTAAATAGAATGGGGAAGGAAAGGTTAGCAAAAGAGCTGTTTGATGCCAAGATTGCAAGAAAGATACCTAGAGGAAGACCAATGTGTAGTGCCTTAGAAGAACAGAAATATTAGACATGACACTATTGTAGTTGTGACAAGTAATACACTGATTTGGAGGAAAATTGTTGATAGGAGCTGGTAATAATGTAAACTTAATCACGTAGTGCTGTCCTAGTAGCATGAACCCCCCCCACCCCCTGAGGGTACATAACAGGAAATTGATGATGATAATCCATCATTTCAAGACAGATGAGTATAAATCAAGTAAAATATCTACTAAGTAACTAAAATGAAATCGCTATAATTATTTTGACCTATTATTTACAGCATAATATTTATTCATGCACAACAACAACCAAAGAGTGTTCAAATGAATACCCTTAATTGTTGCTCAAGAATAAATATTCATAGAGATATATAAAATATCTGAGGAGAAAATGGAAATGTCAGGTAGATAGATTGGCCAACATAGAGTTCCCCTTTAAACATTAGAAAATATTTTTATGAAGAGTCATACTGTTGGTTGAGAAGGAGATCAGCATATTCAACTTTGATCTGTATCATGTACTTTTAATCTGTATCATGACTTTAAATAATTTCAATAAACAGTAATTATTACAAAGAAAAGAAAAATGCAGTCTTCACTTCTTACTTTTTTCTGGTACCATTTTAATGCAGATGCCAATGCCATATCTAGCTTCCACTTTGTCAAACTGGTCTAGTATGCATTTTAAATTATTCTAAAAACATCCTTCCACCTATAATTAAGAACACAAGCTTTAAAATATGCTTTCTTATAAAAACGTTTAGATATTTTCTGAATAATAATATAAAGAATGAATATTTTCATTATCAAAAAAAGAAACTAAAAGATATTCACAATGCAAACACATAGCAGCATATGTTATTCAATTTATATTCTAACCATGTTAGTGTATCTGCTCTCTAGCCAAAAGGCTGCAGATTCGAATCCTACCGTGGGCATGGATGTTTGTGATCATCTTTGGAAATACTAGTGGTGGTAGTTGGCAGTAGATGGTGTTGCAGTCAGTTTGTGGGTTGAGTGGCAGAGACAGAGTTGTAGAGCAGGTGCCCTTCCTCAATGAGTCTTTGGACTCCTTGGAGGTGTCTAATAATAATAAATTATCAAAGCATTGTATGATACCAATATAGTATGACTAATATTGTTGTGGTCTCCAGAGCAAAATTTCTGAATTATCTAGCCCTTGGCTAATCGATAGTACTAATGTATCATAAGTTTGTACCTTTTCATTGGTAAGATTACAAAAAAAAAAAAGTTATGTTCAATCCAGTTTTATTTTTTTTACTTAAAAATCGAGACCTAAGTAGAAGACATTATACTAATTAATGATGGAAGTCATTTATATAAAATTGTTTATTTGTAGAATTTTCATTCATAGCCATTTTCAACACAGGAAGATAAACAAAAAAGAGAGAACAATTAAACTGAAAGTGTGTGATATTATATGTACTATTGACTGCTAGAGAATAACTATCTGCATTAATAGATATCAGGAAATAAATTAAAATAATTAATTAGAGTTTACGAAACACATGCATTGTGAATATTAGTTAGGATAACTTACCAAAATTGAAAAAGTTTGAGGCAATTGTTTTTTTTTGTTAAGGTTGGGATTTGGATATGAACTACGCAGCTTTCTTTGTAGTCATTCCAGAAGAAAACCGATTTTGTGTAGAACTTTGGTAATGTTCCACTGAATTCTGTGTATTATAGATAGCATGGCTTGCTAAATCAGATTTATTAGACTCCTTAAGTGAAATATATTCTTGATGTTCATCAAGATGAATTTGTGCAGAACAACCAGTCTGCCCATAATAACATAAGCCACAAAAGCAGGGGATTTTGTAAAGTCCAGGATAAGAAAGAGGAGGATATTGGTCTTTTGGAGAGAAAGGAAATTATTTAGTTTACAAAATGGACAGAAAGAAACTCACAGGTCAATCTGGTGAAGAAGTCTTACTATTTTTTCTGAAAAGTTCTTTGTTCAGAAGAAAATCGGTTGAGCATATTTTATGAGTGCTGTTGATTAGAGATTTGACTACACCTTATTTCTGACAAGTGTGATGATGTGAGTTAGATTTTGATTTGATTTTTTTTTTTTGTAGTACTAAGACATCAAAGGTCATACTACACCAAGACACAGGTCACAGCAGTACATATAGTAATTGGTTAGTAGGACAATCACAAATATCCATGGCTTGGCAGGATTCGAACCAGCAGCCTCTTGGCTGGAGAGTGGATGTGCCACTCAACCAGGCCAGCGTGAGTTAGAATCAATGTGTTTGCCAGCATGAGTTGGTTTTCTACATACAGGCAGTCCTCCCCAGGTTACAGATGAGATACATTCCTCAGAACGCCTTTAGATCAGAGAGATCCCTGATGAACAGTGCATATACGGTAGTAATAATAATAATAACAATACTATAATGGCTCATATGTGGCAATAATAATACAGTGTAATACTGTAATAACAATACCTTGTACTGTAATAATAAGTTACAGAAACTATTGTTCTCTTGATTTCAATTCCAACAAGCAGGATTTATTTCTGTTGCTGGAGGAGGGGAGCTAACCACTGAAGTCGGTTTCTTGAAAAAGGTATCTAGGGTTGTTTGCGTAGCCTTTTTTTTTTTTTTTTATCATAAATGCCTTGTGGCAAAACAGATAAGGGTAGCAAGTTTCTGGGAGGTTTAAAAGCTATGTAGAGGTTGTACTTTTCTAAAGACTTGGCTATTTTTTCTGATGTGCCATGGATGTAGGGGATGGTTATTTCTGAAATTCTGAAGCAATGGCCAAGGGAATGAGGGAGGAACTGATCACTTTTTTAATTCTGTAATCACTGTAGCCATTGGAAAGGAAGATATTGTGTATGTGGTTGAGTTCAGTTGAAAGGGAGGTTCCAGTGGAACCAACATTATAATCGCTATTGGTTAGAGTTTTAATAATGCCATATTGTTGAGAAGGGTGGTGGATGATAAGTTTGTGAATGTATCTGCTTGTGTGAATGATTTTCTATATGCAGTGAAGGAAGGGCTACCATTTAAGTCTTTCAAAGTAATTATGGGTGCTTAAGGGTCAGAGTGTATAAATGAGAGGAAACCTCCATATAGCCTTTAAAGGAATGTGGAGAACCAATGAGGGCTTCTGACCTAATGTCCAATCCTCACCTTCTCGTGGGGGGGGGCACCCTGTCAGGTACCTGGATACTGAACGAATGAGGATGGGCTAGCAATTTGGGACTTAGCCGACCAAATTGTATTCTTATTGGCTTAAACAACAATATAAAATGATGGTACAACATGACAGTGTTGTACCATCATTTTATATTATGATTTAAGGCAATAACGGCTGGAGCACTGCCAGTTAAACAAGGCCCCCATTGTTTTTCCAGGGGACCAGGGCAAAAAGTCAGCTACTGGAACAAATCCTGAATCACACCCCAACTCTCACATCACCAGAGTTCAATATCAGTACTATCAACATAAGAAGCCTGAATGGCAAAGAAATGGAGCTAGCTGAGGAATTGGATAAGTACCATATTGACATAATAGGGATGACTAAAACAAAAAAGACAAACTGGTGAGATCTTTCTGAGCAATAAATACAAAATGATATATTCAGGCAATGACAATCAAAGAAAAGAAGGAGTAGCCATAGTATTCAACACTAAATATGAGACTCATCTTCTTGAATGGCAGGCAATATCAAGTAGAGTGATGTGGACAAATATCAGAATGGGGAACTGGACAATGAGACTTACTTGTGTTTATGATCCCACAGAAGGATCTACTAAAGTAGAAGTGAAGGAATTTTTTGAGGCTTTAGAGAAAGCAACTGACACAATGAAAAAAAAAAAAGTTGGTCCTTGTTGGGAATCTAAATAGCAGAGTAGGAAATGATTGTCAGACATACAGAAATATTTTGGGAAAATTTTGGAGAAAAGAGCAAAACTAATAATAATGGCAAATACTTGTTGGGTTTCTGCTCAGGACATGGGCTGGTTATTACTAACAAAATGTTCCAACATAAAAATGTGCACAAATTCACATGGAGAGAAGAGGCATGGAATAAGAAAAGTCTCATTGACCATGTTACTGTTGATAGTGATGTTTTCTCACTGGTTCAGTTTTCCCACTACTCAAGTTTTAAAGCGAAATAAAAGTTGGTAGCTCTCAGATTGTGAACTATAGACTAAAATATACAAACATTATTCAAGAAAAAATGAAAGAGTTTCAGAACTAGAACCAAACCTTAAAAATATAGTGGCAAGCCCTGAAGAAAACATTGATAGATTCAGCCAGAGAGGTATGTGGTGAGGTTGTCTGCAAGGATAGAAAAATCAGAACTCCATGGTGGACACAGAAAGTTAAAGAAGCAGTGAAAGAAAGAAAGAAGAAAGCACATTGAAAGTTCCAGGCAAATAAGTCAGTTTGTGCTTTTAGAGAATACAGAGATAAATGTAAGAAAGCCAAACACTGTGTAAAACTAGCTAAACAAAAGTCATAGGAGGACTTTGGCAAGAACATAGAAAATAAATATCATGAAGGTGGTAAGATATTCTGGAGGTTGTTGAAGAAATTTAGAAATGGAGGAAAAAGTGCTGTAAAAGGAGTTAGAGATGATAAAGGTTACATGAAAACAGGAGAAAAAGATATCCTTGAAGTATGGAGTAATTACTTCGAAAAATTGCTAAATGAAACGAGCAGTGACAGCACAGTGATAAAAAAACACTTAACAAGCATGCAATCAGGAATACATATCCATACTTGAAGTAGAAAAAGCCATCAAAAGCCTGTAATGTGGAAAGGCAGCAGGAGTAGATGATATTCGACCAGAAATGCTGAAGTATGGTGTTATATAAAAGTCTTGCAGTGGCTGCTCTGCATAGTTCAGAAGGCCTGGACAGAGGGACGAATTCCCAATGATTGGAGTAGAGTTCTCATAGTACCCATATATAAAAAGGGAAATAAAACTAAATGTGAAAATTACAGAGGTATTTCCCTACCTGAGTGTTCCTGGCAAGATCTATGCAAGTATACTCGAGAAACGGTTGAGAAGAATTGTGAAAGGGAAGCTTGGTGAAGAACAAGCTGGATTTAGGCCAATTAGAGACTGTCAGAATCAGATTTTCACTTTACAACAAATAGTTGAAATTGTGAGAATATAACAAAAATCTGTATTTAAGTTTTGTAGACCTGCAAAAGGCATATGACAAGGTGCTGAGAGGAGAGCTATTCAAAATGCTACAGTTATATGATGTCAATGGGGCATTATATCAAGCAATACTTAGTCTTTATTTGAGTTGTAAGTCAGGTAAGATCTGAAGGAAGTACACAAAGATAGTTTGATATTAAATCTCCTATTGACCTCTAATAATGTTCAGCATAATCTTTTCAGACGCATTACACCATGCATTTCTTTGCATAAACACCACTTTTATAGCATCCTCAGCTTAAAAAAAAAGTTAACAATGTATTTGTTAATAAATAAAAATATTTACTTATTACTTCCTATATTTTGCTGAAGTTAAATCGGCTTTTTCAGGGATTAATACACTTGTATTAGACAGGTGCATGCTGGTATAATTCAGTAACAAAGATGAAAAACACAGAGATACATAAAGACCCAGTTCAACAATTACGTCACCTATTGGATCTTCTGTTTTTCATCTTTGTTTTTTGCAAAAGACATTTTCATCTCTCCAGCTATTAATCTCTACAAATCCCAAATTTGGCCGATCCTTGGAAATACTGCCCTCCTATTTGGGATAGTGTATCATAAATATGGTGCACTATTGTTTATATTGTCCAGAAGAGGGCAATATGGCTAACTGACAATCCCTTACTTACACACACACACATACCCTCTCTCTCTCTCTCTCCAGCCTTTGCCTTATGGTGGCTTTTCCATGCTTTGTCTACAGATATTTTCATGGGTATTGTTCAGCAGAACTGACATCATACCACCCCATTTCAGTTAAAGCTAAAATCTATAACATGAGCAACAATTGCCAACACCCCTTTTACAGATGAACTACTAAATCATTAAACCTGCAACTCCCATTCATCTTTCATTCCATATAACTCAGTTTTGTGGAACAGCCTGCCCCCTAAATGGTGAACTTATGGCATTCATGCCAGAGGTGGCGTGTCAATGATTTAGAGGTCATATCCTTTTGTTACAATACATACAAGTTAAATTTTGTTTTACATGAAAGAAACTAACCAACAAACACAAAGCCTACTGTAGGAACAAGGCCCAGTAGCTGAAAACTACAGCTGATGTTAAGAACCCTCTATCCAATGGCTGAGGGGCATAATGACATGACTCAGCTGATAGAAAACAACTGTTTAGACGACAAAACGTTTCATTATTTAAAAGCTTATTAATTAACTCAAGTTTATTATTTTTAATATTTTTAGCACATGAAAAGTCATCAGCTGCAACTTTGTCAAAACACATGGCTTCTAAACATATGATAAAAAGAATAACATGGCAGTCATATCTGCCGGGCCCGCTTCCTAGTGGGCTGTGAACAAATACAATTTTTCTTTGCGTCGGTCCACTCATTGTAGATCAGAGTTTCTCAATCACCGAGCCCTGGCATCAATTATACCGGGCCGCAAGAGGTTCTTCTGAAATTTGGCATTTCAGGTTTCTAAGCATTTTTCATGAATAAATATTTTATAGTGGAAATATTCTGAGGAGAATAATATTTGTGAATGTATCAAAAAGCTCAGACCCAGAAAGCCTAAATAACATGTATGTAGGAAATGTCAGTGACGAAGCCATGTATTTTTAAACATGTATTCATGAGTGATCGAGAATTTTTAGACATAGAAATCTTTCAACATTCGGAAGTTGGTTGGCTGTCCTGCGGTGTTCTCGAGAAGTTCTCGAGAGGTTAAATGAACTCCGAAAGGAAGTTGAGCTGTTTCTAATTGATAAGAAAAGTGACCTGTCCCATTATTTCAAGGATAAGAAATGGGTAACTAGGCTGGCGTATCTCAGCGATATATTTTCTTATGTAAATGAGTTGAATTTAAAACTTGGATTTAAATTCAAAAATAATTTACAAGGATACAACAAAATTTAATGCTTGGAACAAGATCGAATCATTCAAAAACAAACTCAAACTCTGATTTAATATGATTGCAGAAAGAAATAATGAAATGTTTCGGTCATACTCAGATTATATTATGGAAGCAGGTGATTTCTATTCACAGAATTCAGCTTCAGATATTATTGCAGCCCACTTGAAGATGTTGTTGTCGTTTTTGAAAAGTTTTATCCTGAACATGAGGATCCCCAGAGACAAAATATGTGAACCCGTTTGTTGAACACAAAGAGACTGCCCATGAAGAAACCCTTCAACTTATTGAATAATCATCAGACAAAGGACTGGAAAGTACTTTTAATTCTATGCGTAATCCAAAATTCTGGATAAGAAAGAAAAATGAATATTCAAATTTACATGAAATATTAATGAGATTTCCTCTTTGTTTTTCCACCACATATCTTTGTGAAATTGTATTTTCTGTCATGACTGTGCTTATAACAAAACAGAGGAACAGCCTGCAAGTTTCTGACTGTCTCCATTTGGCTATCACTTCAATTCATCCCAGAATTAATAAGCTAACGGACAGAAAACAGCAACAAAAGTCTCACTAGCCTAACTAAAACTTTCAAAAACTCAATTGCAGTAAAAGAAACTAAGTTTAACTTATTCAATAACTTATAATTGCTGCGTTAAAGTGTTGCATTTTTAAATTCAAAATAGAATAGAGTGATTCGTACATTTTTATTTATTAAATTACATACTTTGCATATATAAATATTTGCCATGTGTATGTGATAATACCATAGTTATTTGAACATAATTCTCACTTTTTACCCCAAAATTAAAGCTAAAAATTTGTGGTGCGAGATATATGCGGGGATTTTCGGAAACCCAAACAGCATCATCTTTTTCCCATTATTCCAAGCAAAAACTACAAATAATTTACAAGACTTGAGATACATAATGAACAATCCTTCACAAATGACTAACAAGAACTGAAAGCATAGCGCAAAACAGGCAGCAATGGTAGGCAAGTAGAGAAAGAAGAGCTATAAAGACATTCATATGATTGGTGCGGTATTAACAAAAGATCGTGCAACCAAATGACAAAGGCAACCGACAATTGTTGAGTTTAAATCCTAATTCTCTTCAATCGAATTCCATAACATCTGAAACTGTCATAACAACATTCACTATATATTTCTTAGTTTTAATACATTCATGACAGGGTGTCGTTTATTGTTCCGACAGACCTTCTCATTACCGGCAGGCTCAACTCACACAAATGTTTCAACCCTTGGTTGAATTTTATTGCTGCTTGTTTGCATTTGAGCTGGCAGGCGAACTCACATACACATTATATGCACGTTTCAATTCATGATAGAATTTTATTTGTAGTTAGCCTTTGTGATGTCATAATGACAACGAGAATTTCAAATGCAATAAAACAAATACTTATTTCATGTCATTGAAAAATTGGACAATAGTTTTTAGTTAGATACTGTGTTTCCTGTACAACATATGGTTTTGCTTGAGTCTATACAGCATAGTTTCTGTGAGAGGGGACATGTGATTCATTAGTTAGTGCCATTTTTATTCCAGCTGTCTCTAATTGCACTATTTTTGAGAAATATATCACACAGAATGCAAAAGCCTCTGTATCTTATTCAGGGATACAATAAAACTACTTGTTTTTCTTGTACCTGCAGTATAATGGCTGTTGGGGATAGCGTGTTACTACTGCCTCGATGTGTAAACATTTTTCATGTGTGAGGTATATACAAAACTTTTTAATGTCTTTTTTCATAAAGTAAAATCATGTGTACAAGTTATATGCAAGGGCAAGTTATCTTCGAGTAAAATGCTCAAGTTGACATCTTCTGCTGCTTTCCCTGCTCAGCTGATTTCTATGGTGAGTTACCTTGCATAATTGTAAGTTACATAAATATTTTTGACACTACTGTTTTTTTTTCAAACCAACATCATTAAAATCAATTTAATAGTACAATAATCAATTTTACACTGAATAATATTATACATTTTTGGTGATCAGAATGAGATATGTCAATGAAAATTAGCACAAATTAATTTAATGATGTTGGCCTAAGGAAACTACAATATGCTACAAGATTTCATTAGTCCAATGATTGATAACTAATTTAAATGTATTTGGTCAACATGCCACACCATATACATGTATACTAATACTCTTCTTCATGATTACGCCATAATTAGTTATTAACACTTATGTTAGTTTAATGTATGAACTTTAAAAAAATGGGAAAGGTATTTATGAGTAAGTTTGTTGGGACCAGGTCCTGGTCTTATAAAAAAGAATTGAGAACCACTGATCTTTAGGCAGGGCCGTCGCCAGATTAGATTGTGCCCTGAGGCAAACAATTAAATATCGTTCCTGATGGATTATAAGACAAAAATATAAGAAAATCTCCAATTGCTATTTTGATTTTATTACAAGAGAAACATTAATGCAAAACGATTACATAATAATATTAATTAAATGTTTGCTCTAGACCAACCAATCTTTCTTGGGTCATTGCTGTTCGCAAATAATTTTTCATCAGCTTAAGCTTGGAAAAACTTCTTTTCGCACTTGCTACGCTAACAGGAATTGTTAGTGTAGCGATGGCACCTACCGCAATATGACTGAACGAGCACCCTTATTAAGCCGCACCATGAGGCAGGCTGCTTCTATGCTTCACACTGTCGACAGTACTGTCTTTAGGATACCCGGACTCTTCCCTTCTTTAATTGCACATGCGTTCATGCATTTTGTGCTGTGTATCTGCCAGTAAGCAGAAATAAGCAGTGGAAAGTGTATTATTGTAGCATATGTGCACTGTTATGTTTTTGTTTTATGTGTGAATTATAAAGATAATTTAATTTAGGCATATAATAAAATGTTGATTTTTTTTTTTTTGAACTATAAAAAATACATTTGATTTAAATTTTGAATTATTTTGTTACAGTTCTACTTAACATGGCTGGTGAAAATAAAAAACGAAAATTATCACAATCAAGTAGCAGAGTTCCAAAGTTGGTGGACTGAAGAGTATGGTATGATTAACAAAGACAATAAAACAATGTGTTTTATTGTGGGACAGCTGTGTGCAGAACATCGTAAGTAAAACGGCATTATGAGACAAACCATAAATCACTCCTTGAGAAAAGCAAGGATGAACAGCATGAATTTATTGCTCGGGCAATTAAAAATAGAAATATTCAGTCAACAACCCTAATGAAATTTATTGGCAGTTGTTCAAATATAACTGCTGCTATTTTTTTTTTTTTTTGCCTCAAATGTAATTGCTAAACATGGGAAACCTTTTAGTGATGGGGAATATATAAAAGAAGCATGGTTAAAGTGTGTACCAGTTCTCTTTGAAGATTTTGAAATAAGGAAAAAATTATTCAAAAAATAAAAGATATGCCTTTGGCTAGAAACATGGTGAAAGATAGAATTGGAAATGGCTAAAAATATAACTCATCAGCAAAAAATAGATATAAAATCTTCTGATTTAATTTCTCTTTGTCTTGATGAGAGTACTGACATAATTGGATCAGCTCGTTTAGCATTTTTTATTCATTATTGTGTTAGGAATAATATCTAAGGAGAACTGATCGGTTTAACATCATTAGTAACAACAACAAAAGGAATAGATATTTGCAACGCAGTTGCAAATGCACTTGCTGAAAGAGTAGAGATCTCTCCAAAATTGTATCAGTAACTATTGATGGTGCTCGCAGTATGACTGGAGAGGAAAATGGTTTTGTCAATTTATTTACCGAATGTATTGGACATTCAGTTCTGGGTTTTCCTTGCATTATACATCAGCAGGTTTTATGTGCAAAGGCTAGTTTCAAGCCACTGGAAGATATTATGAGCTTTGTAACAAAATGGTGAATTTTATATCGCCATATGCTTTAAATAAACGAAAATTTAATAGAATTATTAAGTGAGGTAAACTCAGTGTACAATGGTTTACTTATGTACAACGTCCAATGTTGTGGGAAAGTTCTTCAAAGATTTGATGAGTGTTTAGATTTGTTTAGATGAAGTCAGACTTTTTTTAGTTACTGAGAAAATCATTGAAAAATACTATCAATTAATGAACATCGAATGGCTTTCAAAATAATGTTTTTTACTGATTTTGGTTTACATTTAAATGAATTAAATGTTAAACTGCAAGGCATTAACAAGACAGTTATTGCCATATTTGATTTAATCAAAGCATTCAAAGCTAAATTATAAATTTCCAATTGTGATGTTATTTCTAATACCTTCCAATATTTTTCAAATACAAAAAAATTCTTTGCAGATCTAGAATCTCATGAAAAAACAGATCAAGTTAAATTGACAAAAGTTTTCTACAGTTATTCAGTCGATAATCAACGAATTTTCTTCAAGATTTATGCAGTTCAGGCAATTTGCAGAGACATCAAAATTTATTTTACATCCAGACACAATGCCTACAGATAAACTCAATTTGGAGATTTTCGAGTGGCCGAATTTGGAAGATATAGAAATGCAATTAATCGATTCAGTTCTATATGGAAACAAAAGTTTGTTGATTTGAGAAATGACATGGAAATAATGGAAAATGATCGATTATTAATGGGTGCAATTAAAAAGAATATTATCAATTTTCTCCTCTACATATGCTTGTGAGTTATTATTTTCTGAAATTAATTTTATAAAAGACAGTTTAAGAAATAGAATGACTGATCAATCTAGTTTGCCATGTGTATTACTAAAAGTGATAAAATATGAACCTGCTATGAAGCATTTGGCATCTCAAGTGCAACAGCAAAAATCTCATTAATAAATTGATACTGATTTGTATACGACAATGTGTATGTCAGAGTTCATTTTTATAAAATTCTATGTTAATTTTTAAACTTGTCTCAATAAAATTTTGCAATTAATTTTTCCCCTATTAAAAACTGCCTGGCACATCAGCAACTAGATAAATGTTATTCGTAAAATTTTGGCGCGTGCACATAAAAAAGGTTTGCCACCACTGGCCAACCCCATGAAGAATTCTCCAAAGATTACAACCTCCAGCTCATGAAACAGAATATCAGCAGGTTACTTTTTTATTAACCCCTGTCCCTGTAGCCTTGTGTAAGTGGATAGACTTTATATTAAGGATTAGTTGGTATAACAGTCAGCAAACTGAACATTTACCATATTTACTCGAATATAACTCGCCCTCGTGTATATCTTCCACCCTTGCTTTTACTTTACGAAAAAAAGAAAAGAAATTAAAAAGTTTCGCATATACCTCGCACACAAAAAAAAGTAAAACTTTAAGAAATAGATAGTGAATGTTGTTATGGCAGAAATAGTAAAAGAACTTTCAGATGTGAAGACCAATGTGGACATAATTCCTGGTGGTTTTACACCTTGTCTACACCCCTTGGATGTATCGGTCAACAAGCTATTCAAGGACTACATACGAAAATTCTATATGGAGTGTATGGCAGCTAGTAGCTATGACCTGACTCCGGCAGGGAAGATTAAGAGATCATCATTAGAACTGTTGTGCAACTGGATTTTGAGAGCTTGGGACATGATTTCACCAGAAATAATTGCCAAGAGTTTTTAAAAAAAACGATGTCTCTAATGCCCTGGATGGGAAAGAAGATGATGTTATTTGGGTAGATTGACAATGCACATGAGGAAACTGCTCTTGAGACTGGAAATAGTGATAGTGAAAAGGAGATTCTTGGTAAGTCATACCCATTTTCAGTTTTTTTAAATCATGGTGATCTTACGATTCCGAAATGATAAAAGGACAAGCAATAATGAAACTTATAGAAGAATTGTCGATAAAGATTCAAATATATCGCATGATGGTGAGTGGCCAATTGCCTAAATAACATTGCTAATTAAATTTAAATGCATTCATTTTATAAATAATATGAGCAGTTTATTTATTCATTCATATGGGTTTCTCTCCCCTTGCTCCACTGTCCATTAGGACAGATTGAGCTTACTTAATGAGGGATTACGTATATGTATTTTATGACTTAAATTTGTGCATGTGTTCACAGGGCTGGTTTGCCTATTCTGAGGGACGAAACACCCGAGTTTCCAGGTGAAAAAAATCCTCTACCTCTGTATCCAACCAGCTTACTCACCTTTAGTTGAAAGAGACCAGATTTCAGAAACTAAAGTTTTTCCTGAAAAACCAGAGATGTCACATAATAATAATAATATTTGGTAATTATTATTTTCTATGCAATAAATTAGGATTGCAAATCATTTAACACATTTTCTTTGATTATTCTAAATTTTTGAATCAGAGATGTATACATTTGCCTTAAAAAATTAGTTTAAAACTTTATTTTGTCGTTCTGTCACCTTAAGCAAAATAGAATATCAAGCCTTGAATCCTCTCTTTCTGATGTGGATCAAAATTTTCTCATTCAATTATATTCACTCTATTGCTATCTTTATCACTCTCCAAATTCTGACCAATACTCTGATCTCTCCTGCTATCAACCTATGAAGCCTGATCATCTAAAGGCCAAATACCCAAATAGTGAGGTTGGGAACTTCGACATTCACAAGTTCAGAGCTATCACTCTTCTCTATTGTCATTTCCACCAATCAAGCTGAAAGAGATCCTGAGATTTTCAGGTTAGTAGCAATCTTTTACAAATCATCCATCCTTACCAGAATACTTGATCCTTTCTACTGTCCCTTGATCTCTTCTTAACAAGTACTGAAAAAACCATGCTGTGTTTTTCAGCATGGTTTTTCAACTTGTTAAAATGAGATCAAGAGAACCAAATCTGGGAAATGGGAGAAGGGTGTTTGATCACACAGATCTACTTCTAAACCAGAAACTGCTTCACAGGCAAAGCACAGTGCGCAAGTGCATTGTCATGTAACAGAAACCAACTGTTGTTGTGGAACAGTTCTTTCCTAACACATCGCATGTGGGTGTACAGACAATGCATTACTCCTAAATAATACCAACCATTCACTGTGGTGCCCCCAAGAACAAATTCGCAGTGGATAATTCCAGCAGCATGTCTTGACAGGTGAATTTTGCAACCTGGCCTTCTTCTGCCAGAGAGAAGACATTCCATGCTCTGGCCTTTTACTTCCAGATCAAACTGAAAACACCAACTTTCATTACTGGTGACAATTCTTTGCTCACAATCTTGATCAACTGAATAGAAGAAATTTTGACAACATGCAACCAGGTACTCTCTCTGTTTGTGTTAACATGTGTAGCACAAACTTTGAACAAATCTTCCTCTTGCACAAATCTCTTTCTAAGATTATTCTAGCCATTTCTTTACTGACACAAGCTATATGGTGAGTAGCCTAGTGGTTATTCACCTGTCATGGGCAACAATTTCCCTAGCTTTCACATTTTCATTTGTCCATGCAGAAACTGGCTGTCCACAGTGTGGTTCATCCTCCTGAGACTCCTTTCCCTCTTTAAATGTTGAAAATCAGCAGAGTACCTATGCACGGCTCAGATAGTCATTAGCATAAACTTTCTTTTAGTCTTCATACACTTCTGTAGCAGTTTTCCCTGATTTAGAGAAAAAATTTTATCCTAGCTCTTTGCTCCATGATGCAACTTCTGATGCACTGCACTTGCACACTTTTACTTGAACAGTTGCCACGTGAAAACTGCTGTATCACCCGACTCGAAAGTTGCACCTGAGATTACAATACACACCCTAGCAGTCAAAACTATAAACAAGTTCGTTACTTTTATTCAAAGGACTGTTCTGTAAAAATTCAATCTCATTACTTAATGGGCAAACTATGTAAGTTCATGCAAGGATAGGCTGTGACAGCCCAAAGTGGTGTAAAATCTCTCACAAGAAATTAAACTTTGTAAATTTTTGGCTATAGATTTTCCAGCTTTTTAGTTGAAATTATGAAAGAAAAATGTACTAAATAAGATGTTATAAAATTGGCTGTAAGAATGCACATATATTTGACCTGTTAGTAGAGATTAGTAGGGATTAAGTCAGATTAGCAGTGATAAGTACCATCCACGTATGGTATGGTTGAACGGCCAGCAATGACTTCATTTTGCTACTGGCTAGTTAGGTTACAATCAGTATTGTCACAACTCACATTGATACAATTTCAAATTGCTTAAATACTACCTGTTAAACTGTAACTGTTCCTTTAGCCAAAACTATCTCAATCCACTACACTTGAAATCAATTACTACACAAGGTCTATCAGTTAGACAGACCTCGTGTAGTAAGCCTATCTAATATAAGCAGTTCCTAAACACTCGCACAATATCAATTAGAAAATTTATATTTTATTATCGATTGCACCAACTAATTGACTTTCTATTGTTGAAAGTTAGATGAGAAGAAAACAGGAAATAATCAATATGTTTACACAAATTCTTTACATGCAAGTCGTGGTTAGTCATACCTTACTGTGCCCACAGGTTCGCTAATTTTTTTTTCGAGATAGTGCATTGGCTAAGGAATAAAACCAGGTAACTGCAAAACAAAACATTTATTTTCATCTAGAGCAATAGGTATAGAGCACATAATAATTACTGAGAAATTATATCACTCAAAAGTTTTAACACACTGCAATTGTAACAACAAAACGTATTATGCGCTCACTACCAAAAGAAACTCATTATACATTAACATAAAGATGTCTCCTATGGCACAACTATGCACACATATGCTTACAAGCTAACATAATTCTTCCTATAAAATTTGTAACAATTTTTTCTTCTGGCCACATACAATACTTATTTAGCACTATTCCCAATGTTATCACATTCACTCACTTAAACTAAACATATTTAACAACACATAATCTTCCCTCAACTTATAACCAAGTTACCGCCTATTTACCAATAATATCTTGCAATCACACACAATTTCGAGGTACATTCTCTTAGCAAACACAATTAACTTATTGCTTACTTGCAACTATCACGAGTGGAAAGTTCGATTAGCTCACAGCATAGTACATCGAGACAGTAGCGTATTCCGTCTAGACAGTCTTCATGCTGCTTGGACTATGTTGGCGGTTTTCCATGGAATTTTCCTCCATCGAACTTGCTGGGATTCTGCCGTAGCTACCCAGAGTCTAGAGAGAGGGCTGGCCGTGAAGAAACATGAGGCGTCTGCAGTGGGAAGAACAAGCCTCCTGGACGAAAGAAAGGAGCTCCGAGGAAATCAGCCTGTTATTTGTCAAAATTCCAACATTATCAGATCTCATATTTCTATCATCTAAGGCACTGTGTACTGTATCAATCTACCTATATCTTGGTCTTCCTCTGGGTCGTTTTCCTGCCAACCTGGCAGAGAACATTTGTTTGGCTAATCGTTCCTCACCCATTCTGTTTAAGTGACCATACCACCTGAGGTTAGCTCTGCTAACGCATTCCTGGATGCTGACAATGCCAAGTTCTTTCCTAATATCCTCGTTTTTAATATGATATTGCCATTGATGCCATCTGTTCAGACCTCTAATCTTTCTCAGGACTCTCATATCTGCGGTCCCTAGTCTTTGGTCAAATGTTTTACTTCTGACCCAGCTCTCGGATCCATAAGTTAAAACTGGTTTGAACACTGTCTTGTATACAGCTAATTTAGTGTTCCGACTAATTAATCTCTTATTCCATATGAATTTATTCAGTTGACTTCCCACCATACCAGCTTTGCTAATTCTGTTGTCTATTTCTATATTTAATTTACCATCTTCACTAAAAATCGTGCCTAAGAAGCTGAAATGTTTTACTTGTTCCACAGGTTCTCCACTGACAACACAGTTTACATTTTCAACTATTCTGCCTATTTTCATTGTCTTTGTCTTTTTTATTGCTGACCTTCATACCATATCTATTACAACAGTTAATCAATTTAGTCAGGGACTCTTGCAGACTTGTAGCAGATTTATTTAGAAGTATAACATCATCCGCATAAAGCAAGGAGCTGACATTAACATCTCCAATTTTGATATCAGTTTAATACCACTTTCCTTCATAATGTACTCCATATAGATAATGAATAACAGAGGTGATAATGTACATCCTTGCCTCACACCAGATTTAACATTAAACCATCTTCCTGTACTTCCTTCAATTCTAACTGCTGACTTACAACTCAAATAAAGACTAAGTATTGCTTGATATAATGATCCACTGACACCATACAACTGTAGCATTTTGAATAGCTTCTCTCTTGGCACCTTGTCATATGCTTTTATCAGATCTACAAAACTTAAATACAGATTTTTGTTATATTTCCATGACTTTTCAACTATTTGGTGTAAAGTGAAGATCTGATCCTGACAGCCTCTATTTGGCCTGAATCCAGCTTATTCTTCACCAAGATTTTCTTTCACAATTCTTCTCAACTGTTTCTCAAGTATCATCATCATCATCATCATCAAATTCCTGCCATGTACCCTCAAGGGGTGTACAGGATATGACAGTACTACATGAAAAAATTACATCATTACTAACTTCCTATCTACAATTTTCCTCCAAATCAGTCTGTTACTTGTCAAGACTCCAACATTATCAGATCTTATATTTCTATCGTCTAAGGCACTTTGTACCGTATCAATCCACCTATATCTTGGTCTTCCTCTGGGTCGTTTTCCTGCCAACCTGGCAGAGAACACTTGTTTTGCTAATCTTTCCTCTCCCATTCTATTTAAGTGACCATACCATCTGAGATTAGCTCTGCTAACGCATTCCTGGAAAGAACTTGACAATGTCAAGTTCTTTCCTAATATCCTCATTTCTAATATGATATTGCCATTGATGCCATCTGTTCACGCCTCTAATCTTTCTCAGGACTCTCATATCTGCGGTCTCTAGTCTTTGGTCAAGTGTTTTACTTCTGACCCAGCTCTCAGATCCATAAGTTAAAATTGGTTTGAACACAGTCTTGTATACAGCTAATTTAGTGTTCCGACTAATTTCTTTCTTATTCCATATGAATTTATTCAATTGACTTCCCACGATACCAGCTTTGCTGATTCTGTTGTCTATTTCTATATTTAGTTTACCATCTTCAGTAAAAATTGTGCCTAAGTAGCTGAAATGTTTTACTTGTTCCACAGGTTCTCCATTCACAACACAGTTGACATTTTCAATGATTCTGCCTATTTTCATTGTCTTTGTCTTTTTATTGCTGACCTTCATACCATATCTATTACAACAGCTATTCAATTTAGTCAGATAATCTTGCAGACTTGTAGCGGATTTATTTAGAAGTATAACATCATCCGCATAAAGCAAAGAGCTGACATTAACATCTCCAATTTTGATATCAGGTTTAATACCACATTCCTTCATAATGTGATCCATATAGATAATGAATAACAGAGGGGATAATGTACATCCTTGTCTCACACCAGATTTAACATTAAACCATCTTCCTGTACTTCCTTCAATTCTAACTGCTGACTCACAACTCAAATAAAGACTAAGTATTGCTTGATATAATGCCCCATTGACACCATATAACTGCAGCGTATTGAATAGCTTCTCTCTTGGCACCTTGTCATATGCCTTTTCCAAATCGACAAAACTTAAATACAGATCTTTGTTATATTCCCATGCTTTCTCGACTATTTGTCGTAAAGTGAAGATCTGATCCTGACAGCCTCTATTTGGCCTGAATCCAGCTTGTTCTTCACCAAGCTTTTCTTCCACAATTCTTCTCAACCGTTTCTCGAGTATACTTGCATAGATCTTGCCAGGAACACTCAGTAGGGAAATACGTCTGTAATTCTCTCATTCAGTTTTATTTCCCTTTTTATATATGGGTACCATGAGAGCTCTACTCCAATCATCGGGAATTTGTCCCTCTGTCCAGGCTTTCTGAACTATGCAGTGCAGCCACTGTAAGACTCTTATACCACCATACTTCAGCATTTCTGGTCGAATATCATCTACTCCTGCTGCCTTTCCACATTTCAAGCCTTTGATGGCTTTTTCTACTTCAAGTATGGATATGTATTCCTGACTGCATGCCTGGTCAGTGTTTTTTATCACTGTGCTGTCATCACTGCTTGTTTCATTTAGCAGTTTTTCAAAGTACTTACTCAATACTTCAAGGATATCTTTTTCTCCTGTTTTCATTTCACCTTTATCATCTCTAATTCCTTTTACAGCACTCTTTCCTCCATTCCTAAGCTTCTTCAACAACCTCCAGAATATTTTGCCACCTTCTTGATATTTATTTTCTATATTCTTGCCAAAGTCCTCCCATGACTTTTGTTTAGCTAGTTTTACACACTGTTTAGCTTTCTTACATTTGTCTCTGTATTCTGTAAGAGTAAAAGCTGACTTATTTGACAGGAACTTTTGGTATGCTTTCTTCTTTTCCTTCACTGCCTCTTTAACTTCCTGTGTCCACCGGGGAGTTCTGATTTTTTTATCTTTGCACACAACCTCACCACATGCCTCTCTGGCAGAATCAATCAATGTTTCCTTCAGAGTTTGCCACTGAATCTCCAAGGTTTGATTCCTGTTCTCAAACTCTTTCATTTTCTTTTCAATAATATTTCTGTATTTTAGTCTACAGTTCACATCTGAGAGCTGCTCAACTTTTATTCGCTTTAAAACTTTCTTACATGTTATTCTTTTCAATATGAAATTCAATTTTATCCTGCTCAAGACTAAATAGTGATCACTTCCAATTTCAAATCCTCTGTACACTCTGGTGTCCTGCACCAGGGAGAAAACATCACTATTAACAATAACATAGTCAATGAGACTTTTCTTATTCCTAGCCTCTTCTCTCCATGTGAATTTGTGCACATTTTTATGTTGGAACATGGTGTTAGTAATAACCAGTCCATGTCCTGAGCAGAAATCCAACAGATATTTGCCATTATTATTAGCTTTGCTCTTTTCTCCAAATTTTCCCAAAATATTTTTGTATGTCTCACAATCATTTCCTACTCTACTATTTAGATCCCCAACAAGGACCAACTTTTCCTTTTTCATTGTGTCAGTTGCTTTTTCTAAAGCCTCAAAAAATTCCTCCACTTCTACCTTAGTAGAACCTTCTGTGGGACCATAGGCACAAATAAGTCTCATTGTCCAGTTCCCCATTCTCATATTTGCCCACATCACTCTACTTGAGACTGACTGCCATTCAAGAAGATTAGCCTCATATTTTGTGTTGAATACTATGGCTACTCCTTCTTTTCCTTGATTGTTATTGCCTGAATATAACATTTTGTATTTATTGCTCAGAAAGATCTCACCAGTTTTGGTCTTTTTTGTTTCAGTCACCCCTATTATGTCGATCTGGTACTTATCTAATTCCTCAGCTAGCTCCATTTCTTTGCCATTCAGGCTTCTTACGTTGATAGTACCGATCTTTAACTCTGGTGATGTTGAGTTGGGGTTTGTTTTCAGATTTGTTCCAGTAGCTGACTTTTCGCTGTTCGCCCTGGTTCCCTGGCGAAAACAACGGGGGCCTTGTTTAACCGGGCGACGCCCCAGCCGGCATGAAATTTTGTCATGTTGTACCATCATTTTTTATTTTGGTTTAACCAATAAGAATACAATTTGGTCGGCTAAATCCCAAATTGCCAGCCCATCCTCGTTCGTTCAGTATCAAAGTAGATACCCAACAGGGTGCACCACGAGAAGGTGAGGATTGGACATTAGGTCAGAAGCCCTGGTCGGTTCTCCGCATTCCTTTAAAGGCTATGTGGAGGTCTCCTCTCAGTTATACAGCTTTGACCCTTAAGCACCCCGTTTCTCAAGTATGCTTGCATAAATCTTACCAGACACACTCAGTAGGGAAATACTCCTGTAATTCTCATATTCAGTTTTATTTCCCTTTTTATATATGGGTACTATGAGAGCTCTACTCCAATCAGTAGTAATTCGTCCCACTGTGCAGGCCTTCTGAACTATGCAGTGCAGCCACTGTAAGACAAATGTAATATCATTTACTCCTGCTGCCTTTCCACATTTCAAGCGTTTGATAGCTTTTTCTATTTGAAGTATGGATATGTATTCCTGACCGTATGCCTGTTGAGTGTTTTTTACCACTGTGCTATCACTGCTTGTTTCATTTAGTAATTTTTCGAAGTAATTACCCCATACTTCAAGGATATCTTTTTCTACCGTTTTCATGTAACATTTATCATCTCTAACTCCTTTTACAGCACTCTTTCCTCCATTTTTAAGTTTCTTCAACAACCTCCAGAATATTTTCCCACCTTCCTGATATTTATTTTCTATGTTCTTTCCAAAGTCATCCCATGACTTTTGTTTAGCCAGCTTTACACAGTGTTTAGCTTTCTTACATTTGTCTCTGTATTCTCTAAGAGCACAAGCTGACTTATTTGCCAGGAACTTTTGATATGCTTTCTTCTTTTTCTTCATTGCCTCTTTGACTTCCTGTGTCCACCATGGAGTTCTGATTTTTCTATCCTTGCAGACAACCTCACAACATGCCTCTCTGGCTGAATCAATCAGGGTTTGCTTCAAGGCTTGCAAATGAATCTCCAAGGTTTGGTTCCTGTTCTCAAACTCTTTTATTTTTTCTTCATAATCTTTGTGTATTTTAGTCCACAGTTCATATCTGAGAGCTGCTCAACTGTTATTCGCTTTAAAACTTTCTTATATGTTATTCTTTTCAATATGAAATTCAATTTTATCTTGCTCAAGACTAAATAGTGATCACTTCCAATTTCAAATCCTCTGTACACTCTGGTGTCCTGCACCAGGGAGAAAACATCACTATCAACAATAACCTAGTCAATGAGACTTCTTATTCCTTGCCTCTTCTTTCCATGTGAATTTGTGCACATTTTTATGTTGAAACATGGTGTTAGTAAAAACCTATGCATGTCCTGAGCAGAAATTCAACAAGCATTTGCCATTGTTATTAGCTTTGCTCTTTTCTCCAAATTTTCCCATAATATTTTTGTATGTCTGACAATTGTTTGAAGTTAGTCAGGACTAATTTGAGCAGTTTTTGAAGTTTGCACAGACCCATATACATTTCACTAAAAAAAAAAAAAAAATAAATAAATAAAGGCAATTACTATAGATATAATTTTTGCAGGACAGTTTACCAAATAGCTGAAATGGATAATTCGTGAAAGTGGCTTTTTTCCAACTGCAAAAGGTTGTACACCTACAGAAGATTAATACTAAGATTAATGCTAAGGGTTTTTTAAACTAATTTTATATATATTTTTTGCATTTTTTAAAGTTATTTTTACATAATCAAGAAACCCAAATCTAGACTAAATATGCAACTTTACAATCTATCTGAGACCTGTAATAAGCGAATGATGGACTCACACTGGGAAAATTCATCTTTCACCCAAAAGACATTCATAAACATCCATGCTCATGACAGGATTCAAACCCACAGCCTATTAGCTATAGGCTGTGGGTTTGAATTCTGAGAGCTGCTCAACTGTTATTCGCTTTAAAACTTTCTTATATGTTATTCTTTTCAATATGAAATTCAATTTTATCTTGCTCAAGACTAAATAGTGATCACTTCCAATTTCAAATCCTCTGTACACTCTGGTGTCCTGCACCAGGGAGAAAACATCACTATCAACAATAACCTAGTCAATGAGACTTCTTATTCCTTGCCTCTTCTTTCCATGTGAATTTGTGCACATTTTTATGTTGAAACATGGTGTTAGTAAAAACCTATGCATGTCCTGAGCAGAAATTCAACAAGCATTTGCCATTGTTATTAGCTTTGCTCTTTTCTCCAAATTTTCCCATAATATTTTTGTATGTCTGACAATTGTTTGAAGTTAGTCAGGACTAATTTGAGCAGTTTTTGAAGTTTGCACAGACCCATATACATTTCACTAAAAAAAAAAAAAAAATAAATAAATAAAGGCAATTACTATAGATATAATTTTTGCAGGACAGTTTACCAAATAGCTGAAATGGATAATTCGTGAAAGTGGCTTTTTTCCAACTGCAAAAGGTTGTACACCTACAGAAGATTAATACTAAGATTAATGCTAAGGGTTTTTTAAACTAATTTTATATATATTTTTTGCATTTTTTAAAGTTATTTTTACATAATCAAGAAACCCAAATCTAGACTAAATATGCAACTTTACAATCTATCTGAGACCTGTAATAAGCGAATGATGGACTCACACTGGGAAAATTCATCTTTCACCCAAAAGACATTCATAAACATCCATGCTCATGACAGGATTCAAACCCACAGCCTATTAGCTATACTTCTAAACAAATCTTTAACCACATCGGCATCAATATGGATAAAATACACCACTCCTCTACACTTCGTATCCATCATATATTTCAATGTAATATCAATAGTATTACAATTTTAATATGCACTTCGCATCCATGGTAACCTGGACGTATATATATATACGTCTTGGCCGGTTGGGTGGTTAATGCAGACAAGACTGCCTTATTTTGAAAACACTTCTAAAAACTTCTCACCAAAACAGAAATCAACACCAAATTTAAAATGAGCAAATATAGACTTACTTTTCTTTTAGGTGGTAACACAGAGGGAGATTTTAAATTTAAACCTCTTCTTATCTACCATTTGAAAAAAAAACAGATCTATGAGTAGTTATTCAGAGGATCGATCTCCTGTCTGCTGGAAAACAAACAAAAAATGCCTGGATTAAACAGCTGTAATTAAAGACTGGGTTTTGCCTTATGCAACTAACTCCTAAAATGAAAGCTTAAAGTACCATATTAGACTTTCATTTTAAAAATGACCTTAGACTTTAAGACATTAATAAAATCTTAGGAAGGGACTAAAACTATTGTATTAGATATAGCTTCCAATCACCTAGTTTATTCTGATAACTTAGTGCAAAAAGCAGTTGTTTTTTTTTTTTGCCTGCTCATAGTATGTCATTGATGCAGTCGATAGATTAGGGAATAATTTCAATCTATAAGTTATTTCTCCTACTTACCTTTATAAAGTTGTTAAATGCTAATGGACAAGATAAGCCTACTATGCAGATATTAAGAAAACATTCAGTATAATTAATGCCACAAAAATATTTCACTCATGAGAAGAAGTGAAATCTTTATATATGAATTGTGTTTGACACAAAACATGGTCAGAATGTGTGAACAGAATGAAAGACCACAATGATGCCATTTTAGTAACTGAACTAGCCCTATTCATCGATCAAAAAATTGCTTCATAACTTAGAGAATCTAACTTAAGAGAATGGAAAAGTGGGAAAATAAACTGTTTGCTTTACATAATTAGAAATCAGCAACAAAGAGTTGCTCATTATCTGATTCTCTAACTGGATCTACAAACAGCTAATGAAATTTCTATGCAAGCAACTTTAAAACAAATTTCTAAAATCCTAAGTTTTATCAACAAAGCTATTGAAATTTTTACAAGTGACAATCCCAAGAGGGAAAGAAGTTCAAAAACAAGATAGAAGATAGAGCATGATATCAGTTGACAAAGAAATTTATGTTAAAAAAAAAAAAAAAAGCAGATGATCAACAGGACTTTAGATAAATATCCAGAACTAAAAGAACAGGAAGAGGACCTCTCAATCTCAAAGCCTATAAGTTTAATCTCGGCATTAGTTACTCGAAAAATTTTAACTGAGTTTCATGCAAGTTATTCTTTTATATATGTAATTTTTTCTCTCTATCTCAATTTGCTTTTATTTCATTACTGAAAATGCAAATGAGGATTAATTTACAATTTCTTAAGATATTATTTATTGAAAGTTGTAATGCCAGTACCCATCTTCAATATTTCAATGATATCTTATGGAAAAACAAATTGGTATTTAAATTGTTGTAAATGGGACTGGAAACTGGCTATCTGATAAATATCCAAGTTTGCATTGAGATGAGTGTCTAGAAAGAAACATGGCAATAAGCTGCACTCTTATAGATAGTTTAACATTTCAATTTGCACTCTCCCCAACCATAGGTCATTTAAATCCATAAAAATGTAGCTTTCACCATGTTTCCTTCTAGACAATGGTCTCTATACAAACTTTGAAAAATATCAGATAACCAGTTTCCAATCCCATTTAGAGAGTAATTTAAATACCAATTTGCTACACTGGCAATTACTAAAAGACTATAAGAAATTCAGAAACATTACGGCATTGGGCTTTTCTTGTCTATTATAGCAACCATAATTTTGTTAAAAAACATAACTATAAAAAAACAAGATTGCCTTTCCATGAAACATACAATGGAATTCATCATGTTTAAAGCTTATCATTTATCAAATTTTATAGCTATTCTAACTTTAGTTCACTTTTCAAAAATCACTGACACCACAGAAATGCATCTGATGATTTTATTTTAATATCATCCTAAATGTTCAACTTAACCCTCTTCTTTGTGAAAAGATGATATGGACTCTCCGAACTACAACACTTTCCATGTTATTGATCTTGTGCAACTCCCATGTATACAAATAATTTGTTTTGGAAGATACTGCAATATGTGTACCTCTTCAAAAATAGTACTCCATAATTTAAAATACTTTTGTACTGATTTATCAAGTTTACATGTCCATTGAACTATGCCCTCTCTATAAAGGAATTCTTATCTGCTTTTAGGTTTGGCATGTGTGTGTTTCTAGTGTCAAACTTCCAAGCTATTTCAAGAAATATTTTGGGAGATCTAATTTCTGGATTATGGTTGTTGTTGTGACTGTTTGAAATTATAGTCAAAGCAACTAAGGCTATAAAAGCCAGTGTATTATGTCTGTTAATTGCATATGTTTTTCTGACTGTTTTGCAGGATGAAAAACCCAAGATTTCATAAGGAAGAAACTCTACCACCTGCAGGGCTGGCGCTAGGCTGGACGTCGCCCGCCTGCAAAACTGAAATGGGTGCCCCCAAACAAATGGCAATTTATTTATTTATTTTTATTTTTGTCATAATCATGTGGAAAGAATTTAGGTTTGTAAATTTGTAACTGTAACATTGTAAATTTGTAACTTTTTCTAATTGTAAATTTGCAGCAATTATATTGACTTAACTAATTATAATTACTTAATTCATTTACAAAAATTTATACTAACTTCATACTAACACTTCAAAACAGTGTCCACCTTGTAGTGGCACCAGCCTGCAATGCAGGCCCACTTCCGCCGACTCTGACCACCTGTATATAAGATTGACTATAACTAATCTTCAGATGAAAAAACTCTTTCTTTTAAAAAAAAAAAAAAGGCTTTGCATTCTAGATAGGATATGAATTAAGGTCTTTCCAACCAAAAGACATTACTGATACTGACTGGACTACAGAGACTCTCTAATTTCTGGATGTATCTATTCATGTCTTATGGGTTGAAATAGAGTTGCTGGAAGACAGTGGCTGAAGTGAGAGGGATCACTGACAGGCTGAAACATCCTCTTATGCAGAATATTTAGTATTTTTATGGACGTTCTTGGTGTACCATTCCAAACATGAGAACAGTACTCTAAGGCTGAGCAGATCTGATAACTATATAGAGTGCATTTGTTATCACCAATTTCTATTTTACAAGTTTGCAATGTTTAACATGATCGTATGGTCACTGAATGAATGTTCAGCCAATCCATATTTATATCACTAGAAGCTTGATACTCTTCTGGTTTTCAGACTTACTTTTCTCTCCCCTGTGTATTATGTCCACAGCTGTAATTTATCAATAAACTCACAGTTACTTTTTTTGGTTCAATCGTGTCTTTTTTTTACTCATTTAAAATTGGAGTAGAATAATACCTCAAATCATGTGAATACTGTGTTCTGCAATAAAGTTATACACATTCACCTAACTTGAATGATTATCTTTCCAAGATTAATGGTAACAAAGAAAACACAAGCCCGTTTAATAAAAGAAAGTTTGACTTACAAACAATAAAAAGTAACTATATATTTTAGTAAAGTTGATATGAAATTACAAAAATTGAACAGCAGAAGGAAGTGTTAAAAATAAACACTTCTACTTTTAGTAAACTGCCATCCAACACTCAGTGATTCTTCATGTGATATTTGACATGAAAATCCTTATTAATTAGAACAATACAAACACAATGGGCAATATCAGGAGCCTAATCTCTTCTGTATGCAGCAAAGTGTCTGGAAGTGAATTGGCAACAGGGATCAATGATCAGCTAGAATTCTCTTCTGCAAGGTCAGGAATTATTAAACAGGTCCCTGGCATGATCTCAAATTGGGCAAATTTGAGATCTGTATAGAATGCATTTATTATTGCCACTTCTACTTTTAACAAGCATTATAAAGTTGTGTTGCTCAGTAAGATCCTGTGGTCACCGAATGGAATGTTCTATCATCACTATAAACATCTTCATTACATGCATCTGCATCCTACATCATCCTTGAAACCTTAGTACTTCTTTATTTGGATTATTTTCAATAAAATATGATAAATACCTTTCCAAAGATGTGAAGGTCTTGGTCATTCCACTGATTGTCAAGATTTTCATAAACTACCACTTCTTCCTGTTCTCCTCCTCTTCATTTGGTATAGCATCTAATAACTCAAATTTTAAGTGCTTGGTTCTGATAACAAACTAGCAATTAATCAACAATTCTTTATCCATTTCATCGAATTCTACTGTTTTGTCTATCTGACAATTTCACCTATTGTACTGGTAAGTAATTTAACACACACTGTGTGTGTGTGTGTGTTAAATTAGTGTACCTGCTCTGCAGTCAAAAGGCTGCGGGTTCGAATCCCACCGTGGGCATGGATGTTTGTGGTTGTCTGTGAAAATACTAGTGGTGGTCGGCAGTAGATGGTGTTGGTGTAGATGATGAAAGTAATTGCAGTTGGTGGATTGAGTGGTGGAGATGGAGAGCTGTAGAGTAGGTGGCCTCCCTCAGTGAGTCTTTGGACTCTCTGGAGGTGTCATAGTAATAGTAATAATAATAATGTTTCTATGAGTTTTAATGCTCTGATAGCAACTACAAAAGTTGTTTAATGAACAGACTTACTCAGCAAGATAGTAACTCCCACCTCATCACAACTATACTGCTTCAATGTTTTGGTGTTGAAACAAATGACATGCTCATAGCATCTATGGTTTTTAAACTGAAAATTTTTATTCAGAAACTGGAACAAACATTGAAATATCATCTCAAGGTTCTACTTACTATAGTCATTTTATACTAAGTCATTTATAAATTAAACTCACTGCATACATTTTGTATATTAAAATTATTATTATTTTCAATTTCCAAAAAAACAAGTAACACTAATGGCAAAGTCTGAAGCAGAAATTTTTTTTTTCCAAGACAGTACATAATATTAAATAGCATGTTCTCTTTACATTTCATGAAAATTTTGCATATAACCATGTCTTTTTTTTTTTAAGCATATATTCCTCACCTTCATTAAAAGAATATATATAACTTACCACTCTGAATGATTGAGCATTTAAAGTTATTCTGGGCACAATTTGCATCCAAAGTATGGAGTATGACAATCAATAGTCTTTTTTTGATGGATGAAGTGCAGAACATGGCAATTATGCATCCATCAATCCTAGAACCATCAAGAACTATCAGGAAAAATGGTAACTACAGGCTCAGTTCAAGATGTAGAATTATCTGAAAGTAAGAAATATATGTGTGAATGAGACTGTGTAAAATCTAGTGAGAAACAATTTTTCGCTAAATAAATATTTAGCGAAAAATTGTAAAATATTTTTGCTAATTTACAATTTTTTTTGTCTGAAATATAAAAAAAAAATGTATTTAGTTAGTTGTAATAATATAAAAGAATAAATTATTGTTAGAATGCACCTACACTTTGGACTTGTTTGTAAAAGCTTAATAGGAGTTAAGCCAAATTAGTGCTGAATACCACCAAAATCTTAAGGTCTGGTGGCCAGCAATGACGTCAAATCTTTCATTGCTTCTGGCTAATAGGGGAATACTATTACTTAAGAACAAAGAAAGGAAAATGGCAATGCAGCGTGTGGTTCTAGGCTTTTTGGTCCTTGGCTCTTCGCCTACGAGGGCTCCTTCCCTAGTTCCAGGATGATGACTCTTCCCACCGCCGATGCCAGATGTTTCTCTGCCAGCAGCTCGCTCTAGGCTTCCGGTAGCTATGGCAGAACCCCAGTGCATCAGATGAAGGAAATCTAATCCGGGAATACTATTACTTAAGAACAAAGGAAGGAAAATGGAATAAAAGGCAATACAGCACGCGGTTCTAGGCCTTTTGGTCCTTGGCTCTTCACCTATGAGGTCTACGGGGGCTCCTTCCTAGTTCCAGGATGAAGACTCTTCCCACCACCGATGCCAGATGTTTCTCTGCCAACAGCTCGCTCTAGGCTCCCAGTAGCTACGGCAGAACCCCAGTTCATCCGATGAAGGAAAACTCTCGAAGATTGACTGAACGGAAGTCTCCATGTGTGATACGGAATAAATTGGAGTTTCCTCTCAAGTTTGTTAGCAAGTAAGCCATTATTTTGTTTGTAGTATGTTATATGATTGTAACTCGAAATCGTAAAGGATTGAGAGCGGTTACTTGTTAACTGGCGGATATATTGAATTTTGAATAAGGCAAGAACTTGTATTGTTAAGTATGTCTAATTCATAAATTGCTTGTGATAATGTCTGAATTAGTATCAATTAAGTATTGGATGGATGTGTTGGAAGAAAGTTAATGTAATCCCTCCTGGAATATTTATGCATGCTTGTAAGCCAAGTTGTGTCATAGAAGACACTTTTATATCAAGGCACAATAGGTTTTTCTGATAGTGAAAGCACTATAGTTTCTGTTGCTCAGATAGCAAGTAATTTTGTGTGTTAAGGTGCTCTTGATTAAGTTAATCTTTAATCAACTTTTATATGCTCTGTATCATATCTTTTAGTTTGATAATAAGCATGTTTTTGTTTTGTAATTACCTGGTTCTCATTCCTTAGCCAATGCACTATCCCGAAAATATTAATGAGCCTGCGGGAATAGAATATAGAACTGAGCTACGACTTGCATATAAAGAATTTGTATAGAATTTTTAAATTAATTTTGTCATCTTCTCACCCTGACTTTCAAACAGAAAAGGATAAATTAAGTGGCACAGTTGTTAAGATCAAATAAATTTCTTAATTGATATTGTGCGATTGCTCAGGGACTGTTACGTTCGATAGACTTATTACACGAGGTCTACCTAACAGCAGAAAAAGGGGGGGGGCCAAGAAAAAATTTAAGCAAGGAAGTAAATTGACAGATAGATAAAAGAACAGATAAAGGGAAAAGTAAAGCAAAGTAAATATTTTACAAAGGAGCAACTGACAAGGATTTAATAAAACTAATATAATAGTAAGATAATAAAGAAGAAGAAGAGAAAAAATTACAACTGTGTACCATGTAAGATTTCTGATGATAACAAGATGTTGTCTTGTTACAACAATCATTGAGATGAGAATTCCCCCCCCCCTCCCCCCAAAAAAATGAATTAACATGTTACACACAATTACAGTTTGCACTAAACTGAAAAACAAACTGGATTATAATGCATGAAGCTTCATTATAAGTCAACAACTATTTTATGAAACTATATTTGAATGGATATCCTAAAATTATACTGTCTTCAAAAGTTTTATGACAAAAGGTCACAAAAATTATATCACAACAATGCCATGAATTGGCAAACGATTAAGGAAAAAGAAGGAATCTGCTAATGTTTTCTGAAGAGCTAGAGATTGTATTCATCAAGAAAATAGTTTAGAGAGGCTGTTCTGAAGAACACAGGTAGATGGAATGAAAGAAAAGAATAAGAAATTGGTTTAATAAGTCTGTAGCCTAGTTGTACATGGATTTTGACAAGCAGCTGCTCATGTTTAGAGGATAGTGGAGGAATGATGCATGACAGCTCAGTGGAAGCATCTATGAAAATGCCTAAAAAAATACAATGCATAAACAGAGTATCTAAGAGAAAGTAATTGAGGGATTTGTAAAATAGGGATCATCCATTAGGTTGACCTTCCACTTCTGAATAACAATGAGCATCTTAGGGAGGTTTTTTGGTGCACCATCTCGGTGAGAATAGTATTCTAAAGTCAGGTGAATTTGGGATTCATAACATGTTAGGAATTATGCATGTGAGAAGTAGTGTTTTCAAAGAAAGATCTTACTTCACCTTCTCCTCACTTTTGATAATATTCTAATCTTCATTCAAGATCAGTTTTCTCTTCTTGGGTTGACTTTTAGGATAGGCTAGATGTGAAAGTCAACCTAAAATGAGAAATTCTGAGTGGAGACTAGAATATTATTAAGGGGAGGGGAGGTGAAGTAAGAGCTTTCTTCCAGAAAGCTAACAGGATTGTGTTTTAAGAGCACTGAAATTTGCTAGATTATCCTCAACCCACTTCAGAATGGTGAGGAGATCAATGTTTACCACACGGGTAATTGAAGAGCTTGAAGCTTGAGAATATTATCTTTATTTGAGAAACTTTGAGTACTACACAGAGTGTACTATCAACAAAAACTATGGATAGGATTTGAGGATAGTAAGAGAAAGTCATTTGTCTGTAACATGTAACATGGGGGGGGGCATGCGATTCATTTGGGCGTGTGGTTCTTTTACGATAATAAAAATTGAAATTATTTCAAATTTCTTAAATAAATTTTGACATAACAACCACGCATTGGTTCGCTAAATGTAACAAACCAGGGGTGTTGACTAGGCAGGATAATCATTAAAAAAACAAATATTCAAAAAATTCTCAAAAGTTAAAGCAAATTTTGATAAAGCCACTTCACTTTAATTGTTGAATATAATGATACAGGGATTATAGCCTTCTCACCGACCCAAATCACTAACAAAATTAAAATGAATTTTAATTAAAGTTAAAAGTTATTTGAACTAAAGTTTAAAAAATTTTTGCCTTTTACAAGTTACTAAATTCTTAGTAACTTGTAAAAATTTTTAACAATTTTTATAAGTGGAACTATCTTTTAGGAAAATAAAAGAAACTCAAGATAGATGAGAAAATAAAAAATGGATTCAGAAATAATTAGAACATTTAATATAAGTATTCAAAAAATAACATCTTTACAGAATAACAGAAAATAAATTAAATTACATAAATATACTTGAAATTTTTTTAATTAAAATTTTAGGGTTTTTGATTTCATATTCATAAAATTAGAAATAATGGTCTTAACATCTAATTCCGCACATATATCATTTTCAATAGCTATTAATGCCAAACTAACAAGCCTTTTTTTTGTGACATACTTGTTCTTAAGTTGGTTTTAATCAATTTCAACTTGGAAAAGGAACGTTCACTGCTCGCTGCACTAACAGGTAAGGTTAATAGTATTCTTAAAGCAATTGAAAAGTTAGGGCAAGATAAACTATTGGACACAATAAAATTAAGAATACTGAAAGGGTTTTGAATATTTAAATTATCTTTCCGAAAAATATCCCAGAAAGCACATAACTCGTCATATAGTTCTATTGCATTTACGTCTTTATTATCGCCGTCCTTCAAGAGCATCTCTAAATCGTCACAATTTTTTCATAAATCTTCGTTATTAATTTGTAGTAATCTATACAAGAAATTGAAATTATCATATGTTTTTAATTGTTCAAAATGTTTAACGAACACATTGCAACGTCTATAAGTGTATAAAACACATTCACTCTAAATTTATCTTCTGGCGATTGTGACGTTTTGTCATGATGCTCGTAGTAAAATTGTTGTGTCTTCTTTCGTTGTCGGACTTCCGTACCAGTTTTAAATTCTTTTTCTTCATCCACCTCTTCACTCAGTTCTTTTGCCATTTTAGAACTTTAAAATTTGTATCTGATCGATACTCTTGTAAGAATATTTTTAAGTTTTGAATAGATTCTAAAGCAAGTGTAATGTTCATATTTTTGTCTTGAAGCATTTTACTCACAAGTTTATTCTGTTAAATAAATCATGCCAAGTTAAAAGAGAGCAAATAAATTTGTAGTCCTTTATTTTAGCACATAATGTTTGTGCTTCATGCTGAGTTTCTATATAGAAATTTTCATTACTAAAAATTTCAAAAAGTGCATCGTAGAGCGGATTGCATTAATTTTACTTTCTCATCGCGTTTCTCATAGCTGTTTCAATCTTAATTTTTTTACCAACTTTAAAAGGATTGCCCAATGTTTGTAAGAGAATGAAAAGAAATTGTATATTTCTTGAATAATTGCAAAGAAACTAATTGTATCTGCATTCACTTTGGCTGCATCGTTAATGATTAAATTTAGAGTATGAGCAGCACATGGCACGTAAAAAGCTCAAGGATTTTTGTTTAAAAGCAAATTTTGGAGCCCATATTTTTTCCCTTTCATATTTTCCCCATTGTCATACCCTTGACCTCACGTCTTCAATGGGAATGTTCCATTTTTCCAGTTGTTCCATTATTGTTGCACATAAACCACATCCTGTGGAATCTGATATATCTGCAAAACCTAGAGTTTTCCCTGATCTCGACAATTCCATTGTCACAGGAAAGAAAGCAAATAATAATGGTCATTTGTTCTGTTTTTCTTACATCAGGTGTGCAGTAAAAATTATGGAATAATATTTAGATTTTCGAATTGATAATAAAATTGTATCCCTGATTGCATTACTCAAAGTTTCCAATATTTCATTTTGACTGTCTTTACTCAAATAGTGTACTCTATTGTTTCGTTGTAGGGTTCTTTCAACATGTTTTTCCATAATGGGATCAAACTTTGCAAACAGTTACGACTAATTTTAAAAAAATTGCCGTTATTCCTTTCATATAATTTATCAGATGATCCGCAAAAAGCTAAATTTTGGCTACCAAGGAATTTTATAATTTCAATCAAGCATTCTAAAACACTCGTCCAAGTTTCTTTTCCATTTCATACATGCTTTGAGTCTGGCAATCAATAGTAGTTTTGTTTTTTAAAATTTTATCAAGTTCCTTCCATTTTAAGAAATTTTTCATGTGAGCTAAACTAGTCTCATGTCTATGCAAAGTTGTACTTACATTTCTCCAATCGCTATAACCTTCTACAAGACTACTTGATTCGGTAGGTGCGAAAGGTTTGCAACAAAAGCAAAAAATAGAATTTAAAATTTCAGAATAAATGAGCCATGTTCTTGGCACTAGCTCACCGTTTATCATTTTTCTTTATAATACATGTCGCCAAATTTATGACCATGTGTATTTCTGGGATATATTATATTTTTCTTCTGAACAGGCCCCATTTCAATTAAAACAACTCATAATTTTTCATCAATATTTCCCCATTCACCTGGATCTTCTAAATTTACAGAGACTAACAATGTGTTAGTTTTGTGGTCAACTACAACTAAATCTTCTCCTAACTGTTTTTCACTTAAATCATGTGTCTTGTTATCTTATTCAATAGTTGCAATAGTAGTTTCATGCAAACTGGATGATGTGCACAGTTCTTCAGCTCTGATTTCTGATGTATCGAGTTAGGTTACAATCTGCATCAGAATATTTTAATATTTTAACAAATTTATTAAGAGCCCCAGTTTGTTTCTTAATATCTGCTTCTTTCGCAGCATGATGCTTACGATTTTGTGCACTGGATAACTTTTTTTTAAAATTTTTGATTCCATTTCTATTTTATACCACAAGAAAGAAATTATTACACAACACGACACAGAGACGAAATAATAGTCCGCACTGCACTACTGTCAGTAGCCTACTGAGATGCGTACCATATGACTAGTTAACTAGCAACAAATGTTTTGTACGAAAGTTCGTTTCTGCACATAAAAACCGTTCACCATTTCACTTTAGATAGACTGCAGTAGACACAACATTCTGCAGGCAAGCATTTAGCCTGCTCTCACTGCAAAATTGTAAACAGCCAAGCTGATCAAAGAGGCGGCAATATAGTTTTTTTTAATTTTTATTTGGTGTATCTGGCCTTATTTATTTTAACATTGATCATTCTAAGAATTTTTTTGTTTTCATGATAAAAATTTTAGTGTTAAAAATGAACTTATGAACGGTGCCCCAGCGGCGGCGCCCACATTCACCGCATGCCCGCTTCTGCCGGCCCTGCTTTCACGTACCCCAGGAGGAATGCGTACCACACTTTGAGAAACACTGACGTAGAGTTCAGTGGATGCGCATGCGCTGTCATCGACAATCACAGCTGTGTCTTGTTCGTTTAAACTTTTCAATTGTTGTCTCAGTTGTGAATGGTGATAAATTTCTGCAGTTAAATTTTCTCTAAATTTCTTGGCAAATTATGGCTGAAAAACATCGGCATTGTTACAATATTGCATACAAGCTATGTGTGATTGTGTATGCCAAAGAACATGGAAACAGGGCAGCAGAGAGGCATTTCGGACCACCCCCCCCAACTGAGAAAATGATAAGAACTTGATGGAATCAAGAAGAGGATTTAAAAAAAGCAACCAACAGTAAACATAACCTACGAAGTGGAACTGCAAAATGGCCAGAACTTGAGGCAGAACTGAATACTTGGATTTTAGACCACAGAAAAGCGGGACTTTCAATGTCTACAAAAATGATTATTCATCAAGCTAAAGCGATAGCCACTAACAGAGGGATCGCCAACTTTACTGGGTCAAGATTCATGAAGAGAAACCAGCTATGTATGCAGACTAAAACAAAAATATCACAAAAGATGCCAGCTGAATATGAAGAAAAAAATTATTGAATTTCATTGATTCGTCATTAATGCAAGGAAACAAGAAAATTTTGAACTTGCGCAAATAGGAAACATGGACGAGGTTCTGCTGACTTTTGATGTGCCCTCAAACAAAACTGTAGATTCCAAGGGCACTAAAAGTGTTACTATTAAAAGTTCGGGGCACGAGAATCACTACATGGTTGTTTTATCCTGCTGTGCTGATGGGACAAAATTGCCACTACTATTGATTTTTAAAAGGAAGACGCTGCCCAAAGAAAAACTGCTTAAAGAGGTGTTTGTACATGTTCACGCAAAAGGCTGGATGGATGGAGGAGGAATGAAGTTATGGATACATAAAATTTGGTCTAGGCGCCCTGGTGAACTGTTGAAGAAGCCTGCCATGCTAGTATGGGATCAGTTTCATTCTCACAGAACAGATGATGTTACAAATAAACTCAAGGAATTGAAAACTCAGTTAGCTGTAATTCCAGGAGGTCTAACTAGTCAGCTTCAACCTTTAGATGTCTGTATTAATAAACCATTTAAGAGATTTATGAAGGAGAAGTGGAACAGCTAGATGTAGTCTTCAGATTTTGAGATTACGCCATCAGGAAGAAGGAAGAGGCCTAGCATTTCGCAAGTTTGTGAGTGAGTCAAAGCTTTATGGGATGCTGTGAAAACTGAGACAGTTTTTAAATCATTTAAGTGTGGAATTAGTAATGCACTGGTACAGAGGACAGTTTGTTGTATGAGGACTCGTTTTGATTTAGAAGAGGTTTCAAGTGTCTCTTCATTTAGCTCTGGAGATGAATTTCTGAGTTTTGACGATTTGACGATCTTTCCTAGTTAGATTAGGTATTTGTTGAAAGTAGACCTACTTATTACTTTATATTTGAAATACTGTAAATTCATTATAATACTCAGTGATAAAGTTTTTTTCCTAAAAAATGTGTATAAAAAAGGGGTGCATCCTATACGCCGGCAAATACGGTATTCACTATTTCTTTTTTTATCTAATAGGGTTAGTTTTTCTGTTTTTCTAAGGAATTTCATTTCTGCTGCCTGAATTCTCTGTACATCTCTTTCCATATAATAGTGTAGGTTTAGCTATTGTTTTGTAGACTCTTAAGTCTTGTGTATTTCAGTACATAATTAGGATTAAAGGTTCTGTTAATTACTCCAGTGATTTTTATAAAGTTTGTCATCTTAAAATCAATATCTATTTCATTTATGTAAGATAGTTTACAGCCTAGGTATTTGAAATTATTAACTTGCTCAATTATTTTATTATTTATTACTATTTTGCTTCTGACAGGATTATCTCCATGAAAAGCCATGACTTTAGTTTTCTCCGTTGATATTTCCAGGCCATACTGTTGTATAATATTAGTTAAATTATAGATTGATTTCTGCAGTTCGTCTTCAGTCTTTCCAAAGATGATCTGATCATCAGCATAGAGTAGCGTGTCTATTTTTGTATGTCGATTAATTTGGAATCCACATGTATTTACTTCTCTCCATTTTTTGATAATATTGTCCACATATATGTTAAAATGGGTGATAAAGGACAGCCTTGATGGACTCCTCTATTTATTGATTTCCAAGCAGATATGGTATCATTTTGCTTTATTGCTATTTCATTATTGTGGTATATGTTCAATAGAACATTGTATAGTTGGTTTGGAATGTGATATTCCTTTAGTTTCCCATAGTTTATTTCTCAAAATTTTGTCAAATGCTTTTATATAATCAATGAAAGCTATGTGTGTTTCAATATTGTATTCTTTATGTTTCTCTATAATTATTTTTAAAATAAAAGTCGAGTCTATACATGATTTTACCTTACGGAATCTGTTCTGTTCTTCTCCCAGCTGTGATTCTATACAGGATATTAATTTGTTTGTTAACATCTTTTCATAGATTTTATAACTTGTATTGAGGAAGCCGATCCCACAATAGTTATTGTAATCTGTTTTTTTTTTTTGTCCTTTTTTGTAAATTGGGATCACTGGTGACTTGCCTGTTCTGCTTTGTTTGAGGGTGTTTTGTAGTTCTTCATATCTAAATTCATCTGTATTACTGATGTTGTATTTCAAGGAGAATTCTTGTATCGAGGAGTTATCATGCCATAACTTCTGAAAATACTCCTGCCAGGTTTTTGGTTCAATTATATCAATTTTTGTTCTTTCTTTTAAGTCGTTATTCATTTGTTTGAGGATTCTATATGTTTTAGGTCTTTTTAATGTACAGTCTTGTTCTAATTTTGCTATAAAATTTTCATGTTTCTCTATTTTTTTTTTCTATATGCTTTCTTTGCTATTGCTGTTTTCCTGTTATATTCAATGAATGATTCATCTGTCTTTAAATTTAGCCGTTGTTTATATGTTATCTTTTTTTCTTCAATAATCTATTTGATCTCTTCGTCCCATTGTCTTAAACCTCTGTGTCTTATCCATTTTCTTTTTATTCCCAAACTCTCTCTGCAGCATTTTCTAATATATATTTGATGTTTGACCATTCTTCTTCCACTGTCCTACTTTCCTTGATTTTACTCAACCAATCCCTAATTTATTCTGATACAAGCCTCTGATATTCTCATCATTTAAGAGTTCAATCTGTTCAAAATAGAAACACTGAACTATATAGTTCAGTGTTTCTATTTTCTTTTGGTTTTTTCCTTTCATCTTGGCTTCCATTTAATTTTCCCTACCAGTAAGTAGTGGTCTGACTATCTCTGCTCCTCTGTATACTCTGGTGTCTATGATCATATTTGATGATTTCATATTAACTATTATATAGTCTATGATGCTTTTTGTATTTCTTGCCTGCCAGGTATATCTGTGAATATCTTTATGTTTTAAGTAGGTATTCATTATTCTATAATTGTTGTGTAGGATGAATTCTCTTAATTGCTTAATCTTAATAAAGAACTTAATCTTAATAATAATTAATCTTAATAAAGAGATTAAGAATGCTCTTAATCTCTTCCCATTATTATTATATTGGTTCTCCTATTGGTCCTATATTGGGTTTATGTGAGGTATTACCAATTCTTGCATTTAAGTCACCCATTATTATAATATAATCAGAAGGGTTTATTTGATCTATAATCTTTTGTAGTTCTTGATAAAAAATCTCTGATTCTTCTTCTTTTCCCTCTATGCCTATTATTGTTAAATATCCTTTATGTATCTTTAGTCTCGTCTCTATGATTCTATCATTCCAGTAGTTGTAATGTATAATATTTCTTAACGTTTTATTATGAACATCATTATGCCTGACTTTGCCTTTTCTTCCACCCTTACTCCACTATAAAGATAGATATAATTCTTGGTTTCATCTGTTCCTTTTTGTTTTTTCTTTGATTCTGTAATGGTAGCTATCTTTATTTTTTGTTTCTCCAAGGTTTAGTCTAATTCTTGTATTTTATGGTGTATAATTCTAACATTCCATGTTGCTAGTTTCCAAATATTAGGTATCTCCTTTTTCTGTTTTTGTGTCCATGTCTCAATCATATCCATTCTCCGATCTGGGTCATTTCCAGTAGGGTCCGTCCTTTTTGAATTGTCATGAGCCTTTTTAGTGAGTTGTAGTGAGTTCAATTCAACTGAGGGGGGTTACTGGCTGCCTGCAGTCTAGCTTGATAGTGGGGCTGCCACCTTAAGGTATATCTTTTCAGATATACCTCGGATATATGAAATAGAAATAATGGTGTTTTGTTCTAGTGTGTTTGGGGAAGGGAAAGTAGGTGGGCCATGTACTATTTTATCTATTTTGTGAAAGCTGTAGCCATTAGCTACAGCTCCTACAAAATATACTATAAAGATAGTTGAGTTCTGTGGAAAGGGTTGCCAGGGCTATTTGTTTATGTAGATATTTTCCTCTGTGTGTTGGCTTTCTCTAAATGGAAAAAGATAGTGAAAAATAGGAAAGGAACTATTTGTTCTAACAGTCCTTTCTGCAGAGGCTGTAGTCTTTATATATAATGTAGTCTTTATAACAATATAATCTTTATAACTATTCTCTTTGCACCTTTTCCACAGCTTCTTTATCCCTTCCAAACCAAGGAGATAAATTTACACACATATGCAGTGTGTAAATTTATTCATGTGCAGTTTATGAAAGTGTTGTAAAGAGATAAAAGGACTTCCTTATCCTTATGTGCCAAGGTTTCAACATTGCTATTATCCTCTGAGTCCTACTTGCAGTTTTTACTATGTGCCCTTTGAGCTTCAAATTCCTATCCGCCATAACATCAAGGTCTCTAGCCTCATCAGTTTTTTGTAGCATGACCCCTGCTAATATAATATGCAACTGGAAATCTCATCAGGCTAAAGTACATAACTTTACAGTGACAGCCATTATCATTTGCTCATTATAATTTATGTATATTAAAAAATTTACTTAAAAATCATTTATATATGATCTTTGTTATAAAAGGATAAATTACTTCTTAGATTACACTTTATTGTAAAATATTTTTTTAAGTATTCATTATCACCAAGGTCACATCACACATCCCCAAATGTCATTTAATGTGAATACACTATAAAAGTAAGCTTCCATAGCTCAGTCAATAGTAATGATGTCCGTCAGTTTGAAAGACCTTATCAAGGATTTTCAACTAAATGTGTGTTAGCCAGTCTTGTATGGAGTGGTAAGATTTTTATTCCTAGAAACTTCGATTTTTCATCCTGAAAAATAGACAGGAATGAAACTAGTCACTAGTCATAAGAACACACATACAAAAACAAACATAATACACTATCCTCATAGCATGAGTTGCTTCAGTCGTAAATCCAAATTCACCAACCAAACTAAAAAAAAAAAAAAAAGTCAGCTAGAATTAAATGCAGCTTAAATATTTTTAATTTATTTTTTATGTGATCCCATCCACAAAAGATTGTAAACCTACATTTACTATTGCAGGTGAGCTAATGGTTGGATAATGAACTGGGAACTTACAAGAGAACTAGAAATTAGCCAATCCATTCGATAATTTTGTTAGCTTTGCAATAATCCAGCAAAATTTATTTGTCAAATAGTTAAGTATGATAAATTTACTGATGCATTATTATTTCAATGGCCAGAAAATGGTATATAAATCTGACCCTAGCAAGTAGGCTTACCTGCTGATATTATTATTATTATTACTATTAACATCAAATCTCCATAGTCAGAGACTCATCACTGGAAGTACATCCTATCACACACATCATCAAATCATGCCTTAAACTCAGTAGTAAATAAATTACACATGCTACTGAATTCCATGCCCTGCTTTCATTAAGATTATAAAAACACAGATTAAACAATTAAATAAGCTCTTTGATGAAGTTGTTAGCCAGGATCAAAACACTTTGTATAAGTTATGCACCCATTTTGAAAGGACTCCTTGTTTATAAGATCTCCCAAAAATTCATAAAGAAAGTTGACAAATGAGAACCACTGTGAATTGTATTGCCCATATTGAACAATCCTGACCATTGTTTCTCTATTTACCAACATTCTGTTATTTCATGCCTAATCCCTTCATTTATTCATTTGACACATACCTTATTCAGCCTTTTCAGTTTCAGAATATATTTGCACACTGATGTTAAATATCATTTGATCAGTTCCCATGCAGCATTTATCTCCCTCCTGCTTAACTTCCCATTCTATGCTGTAGCTCCAAACTGTCTCCTAAGCATCCCACAATCATCAGCCTTGTGGTTCCACATATATATCCTTTCTTCACAGAAATCTTCATATGGCTAGCCACCACCCAGGTGATCATCTCATGGTCCCTCTCACCAACTGGGGTGGGGGGAGGATGTGACACCCATTCACAATCACATCCTCCTATGAAATAATTAGATCTGAGACTCTCAATCCTCGCATGCCCTCCCTAACATACTACCTAAGATAGCTGTCTCTCAAATTAATTTTCTTTATACCCAAATTCTCTCTCTTCATTCCAATCTATATTACCACAATTAAAATAATCCATAATGATTATCTTTCTTTTCTTCCTTAATTCAAGTTGCTCATATTTTTCTTCACCACCACCCTCCACATTCCCTGGCCTATAGCAGCATCCAGCTAAATATCTCTTCTGTCAACCTCCACCTCACATCTTACTAACTCAAAACCATTGCCACTATTTTCCTCTCACATCTCCATTTTGTGCAGACATAATTTACCTGCTATCATCAACAGCACTTGCCTTCCCTTCTTGTCCTTTCTATCCTCACAAAAGAACATATCTGCCATTTCTATTCCCATCATATTGATCTTAATAACATTAACTTAAAAATTTACATGGCATTTGAAATTTACAAGCAAAATTTCAAATATAACAATTATAAAAAATATCCTTGTTTAATATGTTCTTCCTCATTTTCCTGATTTATGCTCACACGTAGACTTACACTTTTTCTGTGTAACATTTGGAACCAAAATTCTACGGAATAGGTGGGTTATTCCTTATTCCTGGAGGTACCCTATGTCTGTAGAAGCATGTGTTCACAGGGCCAGTTTGCCTGTTTTGCGGGAGGAAAATTCCCAGATAAACTGGGGAGAAAAACCTTGCAGTCCACGCCCAAGACCGGCTAACTTGGCTATGTCTGAGAAAGATCCTAAGCTCCTCACGTAAGCAACAGGAATCGAATGCAGGACACTCCTTTCCCAGGCATATGGTTGCGAAGTGCATAGCCACTCAGCTAGCAATGTGGATTTAATATGTTACTTTTTAACATATCCACAAATCACCAAACATATAACATTATTTAATAAATCCTACCTACTTCACCTTAAGATAGGACTCCTAATCTTCTCTAGTGTGAACTGCAAATAAAAAAAAAAGCAAAATATATCACAATGTGGCCATCAGATAACAGAACTCTAAATAAGAAAGTCAAAGCAAATATAAGAAATATAAATTTATTCACAATTTCTCTTACTCTGCTAAAGCAGCCAAATGAAGTGTTACAGGTACAATAGTGCAGTCTGAAATCATATGCTTGTCTGTATATTTGTTGTTGTAGTGAGAAAGAGAGAATGCCAGGAACAGAAGAGAAACTGGTCTCACAGGATTTACTACAATGGTCAGCATAAAAAAAAAATTTCAAAAAAAAGCAGCAACTCGTGCTTTAGTAATTTATTTGTATTTTATGTAGTGATAGATTATAGATTGGATGAATGAGTAGGATTGCCATTTTAATGTGAATGAATTATGTAATTTTTGCATTGCAAATTTAGGAGATGAATAAGATTCAGAATCTGAGGATTTATGATGGACAGAGGCCTGAAGTATCTATACTAAGGCAAACTGCAACTGATTACACAACATTTTGCCTATGATAGGGAGTGTACTAAGTAGTAGAGATAAGTTGTAGCACTGTACAAAACATGAAATCATATGGTTTCCAATGGGATGGGGGAATTCTGATGCATTCAGAAACAAGTGACTGCTGCAATATTAGGACTCTGGAATGTTTATTATGTGGGAAGGCTGAGAGGGTGTACACTGCAGAGTTTAGTGAATAGAAGAGTTTGGTTATTTTGAATTTACAGGCAAAGCAACTAAAGCTATAAGTGTTATATGTATTATGTCTGTAAACTGTGTTCTTCTGGATAGTTTGTCTATTTTACAGGATGAAAAATCCAAGTTTCTGGGAGGAAATACCATCTTGCCATATGTGAGATAAAAAAGAAATTTCCTTACAGACTTAATGTTTAAGTCTGTGAGGAAATTTTACAGGATTCGTGGAAAAGATATTAAACACAAGAGAGGGTGAGAATGAGAGGCTACCCCCTGGAAGTTGTGTAATGTGTGGTGAAGAAGAACAGATGGAGAAGAGGAACAGGGATACTATTTCATAGTCAAAATGTAAAATGATGTGCTTTGATAAGTGTAAGATCAAGATGACTATCATATCAGTGAGTGCAGTGCAGGAGATGATAAAAATCATTACAATTAGAAGATTCTAGAGGATTACATAAGAATTATAGAAAGTGAATTCAAAGATGGATTAAATGGAGATATAGATAATCATATAAAAATGCTTGAGATGTTTGCATGTGGTAACTTCCATGATACTAGATCAGCAGAAGAAGAATGACCTTATAAGTTAAATTCTAGTCATCAACTACAGGAACTTTTTCTAGGCTATTTTTCAGTTTGTTCTTGAGTTAGCTGGTTTGTGGCACTGGTAAGGGCTTAATTCCTAAAAAAAAACTGCATTTTAAATTCCACGACTCAAAAATGAAATGATAATAATAAATTTTTAAAAAATCAACTGCTAAACACACACAATAAGATATCCACTAATATACCAGTCAGGATTGGGAACACAAGGTGGCAACAGCTGTCACTTATTTTTCCATCCTGCTAGAAAGCAGATTGATCATTTTCCGATGACAAAGACAACAAAAGGCTGAGTAAACAATTTCTAAAAAGTTAGGACTTGGAATTCTATCTATTCCATTTAGAGGATATATTTTTATTATTTATTTAAAGACGACTTTTAGTGATCATGCCAATAAGACATCTGTGTAAGGAAGTGTTAACAACAAAACACAATTCTGTTTGCATAATTTGAGAGCATATTACTGTTTTTTGGGGAATTAAGTAGTTTGACAAATGATTTCAATGCGCTCATAACATCATACAGAGTTGAAGCTCCAAGTGTTTGTTCTGTAATAGCAAATGACATTAATGCAAAAAAATAAAATAACTTAATAATCAGTGATGAAACAGTTCAACTGTTTAATCAGTGATTATCAATTTCTCTCAAAAAAAAATCACTGCTTCAATGATACCAGTTATTTTGTAAAGCAGGTGACTTTGGCCATATCAAGTTTTCTGAATATATAAAAATAAGCATACTGACCACTATACTCACTATTCCACACATTAACACCTGGATGTGAAGTATCATCATAACTTTGGGCATCAATTTTTCCTGAAGACTTATTTAGCAAGACCATTTGAAAGATATTAAACAGTATTTTAAAAGTTGAGAAGATACATAGCATATATGAATAATGGCTAAGTAGGAAATACAGAGGAAGATGTTACAGAAGAAATATGAGGAAGAAAATTGTCAATAAGTTTTAAAAGAGGTAAACCGTGAGTAGACATATCGGTACTCATCGGATCTACTTCAAAGCTAGTAAGTCTCTTTTAAATATTCAGCTACACGAAGCTAAAAAATCTCTTGCCATCTTAAATAAAGAAATTATGGATATAAAAAATGCTCTGGAATCTGTTTTAACTGTTGAAACTTTTACTACTGTAATGCGCATATCTTCGAGTTCTTACTTAAAGGTCTTTAATGATTCTCGTGACAAGCTAAAACACAAATTTGAATCACTAGTCAGCTTACCTAGATCCAGTAATAATACTATTGATATAGATAAAGTAGTCATAAATGTTTCCGGACGTCCACTAACAGACTGTGAACGTTTTGTTTTATCAAAAGGATATGATTTCGCTGTTACGCCGAATAAGGCCGATTATGGATTTTTTTCATAACATAGACAGGGGTATTCGATCCTTATCCCAAAAAACAGCCAACAGATTACGTTTTGAATGTGCACAAATTCTTTTTCATGCCAAGCCTCTTCGTCCTAATCTTTCTTACTCTGAGTTTAAAGCATTGAAATCACTGAAGAATAACAATAATTTAATAATTACGAAAGCTGATAAGGGGAAGGCTATAGTGATTCAAGATAGGAAGGAATATGAGAGAAAAATGTCTCTTTTACTTTGCGACTATTCAACTTATAGGCCTCTTACATCGGATCCTACCCGGAGTCAATTGAAGAGACTTAATTCTCTTATAGATAATGTATCTACATGGAATGAAAATCAAAAGAAAAAACTTAAAACCTTCTTCGGTCGTCCACCTAGATTGTATGGTCTTCCGAAAGTTCATATACCAGGCATTCCGTTGAGACCAGTCGTAGATTGTATAGGTTGCCCCACTTACAAAATCTCAAAATTTTTATCTAATTTACTCTCCTCTTCAACTAGAAGAACTGATACTTATATAAAAAATACTTTGGATTTCAAAAATAAAATTTCAGATCTTCATTTGGACGTTTCTGATATCATGATCAGTTTAGATGTTGTTTCTTTATTTACAAATGTGCCTCTTTCGGAAAGTATTGAATTACTACAACAGGAATTTCCTTCAGACATTGTAAACGTATTTGATTTTGTAATAAATTTTGGTTATTTTTCCTTTAAAAATAAGTTGTATCAACAAATTAAAGGAACAGCAATGGGTAATCCTCTTTCTCCTGCTATCTCCAATTTCTTTATGGAACATTTTGAACAACGTATCTTTGACAACATTTCTCCCTGACCTATTCATTGGTTCAGATATGTCGATGACATTTCTGCTGTATGGAATGGCTCTTCGGATGAACTTCAACAATTTCTCACTAAGTTAAACGCATTTCATCCTAGGATCAAGTTTACCCTAGAAGTAGAATCAAATAAACAGTTAGCCTTTTTAGATCTTCTAATTCTTCGCCAACCAGATGGTAACCTACATTTCTCAGTTTATAGAAAGAAGACTCATTCATTCATTCAGCCATTATATCCATGCGGAATCTCATCACCATCCCAGTCAAAAGGCAGGAACTATTAAAACACTGGTTCATCGGGCCCACTCCTTTTGTTCTACAGACGATCTTTTACAGAAAGAACTACAATACATAACTTCTTCCTTTCTATCTAATGGTTATAAGAATTGCTTCATTAAAAGAACTTTGAGTAGTTTTAATGTCTTCCTCTTCAAACACAGAGGAAATAATGCGCATTACTATCCCTTATGTACAAGGCATCAGTGAACGTATAGCAAAAGTTTTAAAACCACTGAATATTTTTGTTGCCTTTTGACCATTTAGAAAAATCTCCACCTTTCTCACTTCTCCTAAGGACAAGCTTCCACATCTTAATCATCCAGGTGTCTACCAGATTCCGTGCTCTTGTGGATTATCTTATTTCGGACAAACGGGAAGATCTGCCTCTATTCGGCTAGAAGAACACCAATTTTATATTGAATACTTTAAACCTGAAAAGTCTGGACTTTCTGAACATGCCATCTTCACTAGACACAGAGTTCATTGGAGAAAGACAAGAGTCCTTCACAAAAGTCAGTTTCTCATGGAACGCCTTTATAAGGAAACATGTGAAACTCTACTTCATTCTCCTAACTTAAACAGATCCGATGGCTTACGTCTATCCCCTTTATGGGAGATAGTACTTTATAAATCAGCTAATCTTTCCTAACTTTTTATTGTATTAATTTTTTTTTTTTTTTTTTTTTTTTTTTTTTTTTTTTTTTTTTTAGGAAAGTTATTGACCTTTTTAGTTATCTTACACCAGCTACTTAGGTGGCGCTTTTTGGAATTGTCAGTTAGTGTTTAATTTTGAGCTTAATGTACTGAAGATGCCTGTGACACACAGGTGAAAATTATACTAATGAATAATCTTTCTACGTGAGTTTTTCCGTTATTTATTGTGTACCAAAATTGTCAATAGTTGCATTAGAGTTTAAGGTGCAGGTAGAGAAAGCAAAAGCTATGATAAAGAGGAAGAAGAGGATGGAATATAAAGAGATGCATGAGTAATTTAAGGGCTCTTTAGTTATAGAAAGTAGATAAAAAGAACAAGTATGAAAAAAAATAGTACCAAGACAAAATGACAGAAGAAATAGTGAAATTTTTCAGTAAATATTTCATCAGTGAGTATATTTCACATTAGAGAAAATGGAATAACATTACATATTGAAAGCTAACGTACAAGAAGCATTTAAGATATTGCATTTCAATAAGGCTGTAAAACTAGTAGGATATCAAGGGAATGTGCAAAAGAGTTAACAGTGCCTTTGGCTTAATTTTTCAGTGAAAGTTTCTGGAAGATAGAAGGGATGGATTACTGATTTGAATCCACTACATAAGGAATGGATTCAAATTATCAATCAGTTTGCATTTCAGGGATAGTATTTAATGTTGGAAAGGTTCATTGGATAAAAACAGGAATCTCTATGAGAAGCATCAGTTTGTTTAAAGGACAACCTCTCAGTAAAACTTTTATGATAGTCCAACAAATAAAGCATTGTAAACCTATAGTGCCTGCAGCACAGTTGAAAGGATGTGACAAAAGGAATCTGCTTTTTCAATTGAAGGTGATTTATCTGATCTCGTATAGTGATAGCAGCTTTTCTTCTTCCAGAAACTCAGTTTATTATTTATTATTATTATTATTTATCCCACATACAGGCAATCAACAAGGAACCACAAACAATAAACAGACAAAAGTACTATTAGTGGCCAACAGACGTCATAATGTGGGATTAAGTTGTATAGTCAGTGGGTGGTGTGGTGTGGAGTGCCCTCCCACGATGAGTCTTAGGATTCCACAGAGATGTCACAATAATAACAATACCATATGATTATCATAAATGAATTAAGTATTAAATAATTTGGGAACTCTGCTCTTCAAGGTCTTTCAAAAAGTTCTTCTGGCCTCCAATAATCAGGCATTAATCTTACACCAAGTCATGAAAATCATCTTCCACCTAAAGACATTCACAGAGTGATATTTGAATCCATAACCTCAAGATACTGGAAAGCAGATATGCTCTTCACTTAACCAACCAAGGAAATCTGGTAACATTTTGTAGGGTGACAACCACATACAACAGAGAAAAAATGTGCATACCGTGATATTTTTGGATTTTTGTAAAGGCACTGATAGAATAATACTGTGACAAATTGATATCAAAATTGAGGGAAATGGCTAGTACAGTACCTTGGATAGGGGGGATGGTTGGATGATAGGTACCAGTGAGTTGTATAAGATGGGCAGGATGCAGGGTCTCAGAGGAAGAGGAGGGGATGGTGGCTAGTGAAGTACTAGGGCATTTTTATGAAGCCAGTGTAATTTAATTTATATGGTGATGATATAGACCAAGGGTTAAAGGGAGATTTTCAGTTGTTTGCAAATGATGTAAAAGTAAGAGGCTGAGAATTTTGATGTAAGAGCACTTCAGGTGGATTTTAATAGGCTAATGTTGGGGACAGAAAAGTGGGGTTATAAGTTCAATGTTGTTAAGTGTAGATCCAGAATATACAAAGATACATTTGCTGAATTTCGTAAATTGCCAGGTCATTGATACACATATGGTACAAACAGAAATTAGACCACAGTACTCCAAGAAAATACTCAAATTATGTGAAGATGAATGTACATTTACAATCTGTTCTTGACTATATCTCTTGAAGTTTGTTTTCTTCCATGAAACTTATTTACTATAGTTCATCCGTAACTGTTTGGTGTCATTAGATTTCAGTTACTCAACTAATATCAGTTAAAATTTAAAAACAATAAGATATTCCATTAAATGATTTCTCCTCTTAAATGTCAAAACATGTTCAAAACTAATGCAAGTTAAAGATACAAAAAATAAACATACTAAAAAAATGAACCATAAGGGCAAGCACAGACAAAAAGAAATAAAATAAAATAAAATAAAAATAAACTGTGTATCAAAAATTCAGAGAATTATACTATTTTCTTGTAGTGTATTACTCAATATTACTAATTATTCTAATTTTAATGTTTAAATCACAATATAATTTTATATCTCACTAATGGTTAAAACTACTGGTTAAAACATGCATCTGCTTTATTTATATATATATATAAATAAAGATATATAAATTTAAAAAAAAAATATATATATATATATATATATATATATATATATATATATATATATATATATATATATATATATATGCACACACGTACGAATAACATTTATCGAAGCTGGAATCTTAATATCAAAATCAGCAAAAGATGCATACCTGAGGTTCTGAGGAGCTAAAATGCGATTCATTAGATATATGAAAGATTTGTTAAACGACTAGTAGCAAACGATGTCATTTTTTAGAATCATATGTTCTAACAAGCACATTCTCATGATCCATAATAAAAATTTCTTTCTTTTCTTTTTTCAAACACTTCTTTCTCACATACTGTAATTCACATTGCTCGCAGCTGAGCGTATCACTAGCACCACCTGGATATTTCCGTAAAACTTACTCGAGTCCTGAATATCAATAAAGCAATGAGATGTTTGAATATCAAATAAAAAATAAATAAATAAAAAATTTATGATGTGCACTATGTTGAGAAAGAGGGCATCAGTCCTAGAAAGATAGCATGACAATCGCTTATGCATTTCAAGAGTGAATATGTGTTACTAAAACTAAGAGGAAAGAATTTTTTTTTTTTTTTAAATCGGTGCTTGACCTCGCTGTTATATTTATTTATGTTATGTTTTTATATGACTGCCACACATGAGGAGTTGTAAAACAGTACAACTGTCCGTGGGTGAGAGTCACATAAAAACATTTAAAAAAATTTTTAAAAAATCAGCTACCACCTTTTATTCCAGTATAGGGAGTAAAGCGAGCCGGATAGTACATAAAAGTATAAATAAATATAACCGTGAGGTGGACTGGGGCTTTTTATAAATTTTTATTCATTATTATTATTAATATTAATTGATATGTTAATTATTATGTACATAATTCTGGTTTATAAATCAAACCTGGAACTTTTTAAGCCACATCAGAAGTCCAATAAACGAAGTGGAGCCATCAGGCAATGAAATTCGTCTATCACCTAAGGACAATCACAAATATTAATGCCCACGACGGGATTCGAACTCGCAGCCTGTTACTTGGAAAGAGGATACATTAACAGTTTGGCCAACCAGACTAACCTGGCCAATTATTATTATTATTATTATTACATGGCGCAATCATAGTGGGAGGACAAGACACTACACTACACTACATGACAATATGCAATTGTCATCTGCTATACAACGAGGAATAACAGCTAATACTGATTACATGATTTCGGAAAAAAAATTGTTTTGAGGGACCTCAAGAATATTAATGAATTGTTTCCCAGCTTTGTATACTAGTTATTTTATCAGTAATAGTATTTGCATTATTAAGGCAGGAAGATGGTGTGGGTGTATTATGTATTTCAATAGTCTGGATTCAATTGGCTGGTTTATGTTTTGAAGTAGAGATTTATTATTATTATTATTATTATTATTATTATTATTATTATTATTATTATTATTATTATTATTATTATTATATATAATATATAATTATATAAAATAATAATATATATAATAAAATAATAATATATATAATATACAATTATTATATATAATAACACAACTTTAAAAACTGAATATAAGATAACAAGGAATCGCCTTACAACACAAATCAGAAATGCAAAAAGAAGCTACTACAGAGACAAACTGACCTTCGCACAAAACAACATGAAACAAACCTGGCATCTGATTAATGAGATGCTAGATTCTGTTCCCAACACCACTGCCTCCGAAACCATAAAACACAGCTTCAGGAAAGACGCAAAACCTATCCAACAACTAGCAAATGACTTTAACCAATACTTTGCAGACTCCATCCAAGAACTTCACAGAAATATTCCCCCAATCACAAAACGAGACCCTCCATTTGGACCGCGATCAAAACAGACATTATGGTTCCCAACCATAAAAGAAGCAGAACTTCTCTCAGCAATACATCAAATCAAACCAAAGACCCAGGAATAGATGGTATCAGACCTAAAGATATAAAGCAACATGCAACTAGTTTAAGTCCTATCCTACTAAAATTAATCAATAAAATATTTAAAACAGGACAGATACCAAGTATGCTAAAGATCGCCATAATTACACCCATATACAAACAAGGAAAAAGGAAATTTAATCAGCAATTACAGACCCATAGCAACATTACCAATTATCACTCAAATTATGGAGCGGATCATACTGAAGAAACTCCCAGCATACACTGAGATTTTTAATATTATCCCCAAAACACAATATGGTTTTCAGAAAAATAAGGGAACAGCATCTCTCTTGGAAGACTTTACAGAAGTAATTAATACCGCCTTAGACAAAAACAAAATAGCCATGGTAGTCTTTATAGATCTAACCAAAGCATTCGATACACTCACACATCAAACCTTGTTAGAAAAGCTGAGGCATGTTGGAATAGACGGGCCTCTTCACAGGTGGTTTACAAACTACCTCCAAAATAGAAAGCACATCACACGTATCGGATCAAACTGAAGCAGAGAGCTACCAGTAACCTGTGGGGTGCCACAGGGAGCTGTACTCTTCCCAACTCTATTCAACATTTACACGCACGATATTAATCAGTTACCACTCAAAGGCAAGATATTCCAATACGCAGACGATACAGCAATAATATCTATCCATAATAACGCAAGCATAGCCCAAACAAATATGCAACATGACATAAATCTGATCATAGACTGGCTCACGAAAAACTCCATACACCTAAACTCAGAAAAGACAAAATTAATGATATTCAGAAATCCACTGACTCGACCAGTTGATAACAAATATATAACCATCCAACATCCACTTTCCAACACAAAAAACATACAGAACAGCAAAACCACTACAATCACTCAGGTTGAAACAATACGATACCTTGGAATTTACCTCGATGCAGATATGAACTGGAATAGCCATATAAAACATCTACACAACAAACTCCGAACAATAAGTGGCAAACTCTACAGATTAAAAGACATAGTTCCCATACGCCTAAAAACACTAATATACAAAGCACTATGCCAAAATATACTAAGATACGCAATAACAACGTATGCTTTCTGTGCACCCTACAAATTAAATAGATTAATGTCGCTACAGTACAAAATGACAAAACTGATCTTTTGGGAACAAAGAGAAAATCACGACCTTATAAACATTGCAATGGCAGAACACAAAATACTGACAGCAAAACATTTATGTCACTATGCAGCCTTGCTAAAACATTATTTCGATGCCAACTACAGGACAGTTAGAAATACATACCATATAACAAGACCTCAGACTACTAATTATATTACATATAAATACAATAATCACTACGGAAAGGCCACGCGAAACTTCTACATCCCAGACATGATAAACAAATTACCTTTTGAATACAGAAACCTTACAAAGTACAATAGCCTGAAAAGAGCTCTAAGGACATATTACGAACAAGAAACACGCACCCAAAATACCATACAAATTTAATGAAACACAATATATTCGCTCAGGCTTCCAGTTCAGCGACGCATCAGTACATTCCAATTATTGTGGGGGGGGTGCGCGCGCGCGCGCGTGTGTGTGCATGCGTGCGTGTGCGTGTGAGTGCGAGCGCGAATTTCTGAATCATAGATTCCGTAGCATCCTAACACAGCAAAAAAAAAAAAAAACAATACATAATAACCAACTGGTGTCATCCTCAGATAAGCTTACATTTAAGCTTCGAGGATGAAAGGAAAAAAATTAGTACTCATCCAAGATGTATCATATGTAACCAAATGCATGTAATGTACGTATCACAAGAAAACCAATGTATGTATTATATGTAAACCAATGTACGTAATGTAAATATCACATGTAAACAAATGTAAGTAATGTATCATATGTAAACAAATGAATGTAATGTATATAATAATTGTAACAAATGTATGTAATGTACAGGGTGTTCGGGATAAATTTGACATATTTATAATTAATTATATTTTTCCGTAAGTTACATGTATTAACACACACTTCTCTTCATTTAAAAGTTTGGACCCTTCTTCATTCATATACAAGATGTCAGAAAGGATAGATAGCTGGAACCCACCTGAATCATGGAAGAGAATAACTTGTATCATGATGATTCGTGCCCGCCATCAAAATAAGGATATTACGACTGCTGCCCAATGCTCCCTGAATACAGTAAAAACAATCAGGCATGAACTAGAGACTTGCAATGGTGACTACGAGGATGTAGCAAGAAGAAAGATCCCTAGCAGACGATCTGATTGCGTTCGTACAGCAGAATTCCTCGCAAATCTGCAGGAACAGGTGTTGAAGAACCCAGGCATTGGAATTCGGGCTTTGTTCGTGGAGTTGCTAACTGTAGTCAAGCCCTGGATAACAAGGGTAGCCAATGGTAGGCCGTATGTATGGCAGCAGGATTCGGCCCCTTGCCACACCTCTCGGAAAAGTCAAAAATGGTTGTCTGAAAATTTCTACGACTTCACCAGTCCAAATGTTTGGCCTCCAAACTCCCCAGACCTTAATCCCATGGATTATTTTGTATGGGGCGCAGTTGAAAAAGACACCAATCGCACTTCCAGTAATACAAAAGCCCAGTTAATGGATAAAATTAAAACAGTTTTTGCGGCCCTTCCCAGGGAGACTGTAGCATCAGCTTGTTCGAGGTTCCGAAGCAGAATTGAAGCTGTGATCGATGCTAATGGTGGTTATTTTGAGTAAATCTTGTTGATAGTATTGTAATTAACTCTGCCTGTAATGTTTCTTTGTCAATTCATTAAATTTAATAGATACAAAGAAGATTTTCTTTTTCCTTACGAAACTGTCAAATTTATCCCGAACACCCTGTATGTAATAACTGTAACAAATGTATGCAATGTAAAAATGTAAAAAAAAAAAATTTTTTTAAAGTAAATTATGAGTTTACACCGTATGTTTGTGAAAAAAAAGGACACATAATATTCAGATTGCATATGTGTAAATACTGTTGTATAATCACACCTTTTCAAACTTGAAAAAAAAAATAGTAAACCACAACATGTAATATTATACAACTTATGTAACTCTGAACAATATAATTGTAAATTATTATTATGATTGCTATATAATAAAAAAAACTGTTATCATCATTACTATTTAAATCTCATTATATGTAGCACAAAGTGCTGAACCTTGTAAAATAATATACTGAATAGATGATCATTGTACATATGTAAATATTTGAAAGAACAATAAAAAAAATAAAAAATAAAAAAATTATTATTATTATTCCTGACACCTCCAAGGAGTCCGAAGACTCATCGCGGGAGGATACCTACAACTGTCTCAACCAATACATCGAACTTCTGCTATGAATCATTTCCATCAACGCCATCTATCGCCCACCACAACTAGTATTTTTTGTCTGTAAATTGCGTGTGTTTATGTGCATACCTCTTACCAACCTCATTTCCAGGTTCATTGCATGGGAACTTCCCACCTGCCAGTAGTTTTGCATTAAAAACAAAACGAAATAAAAAAACTGGTATTGGTATCCTGGATTTAGAAGCTGATAAATCATCCTTAAATCGAAGTGTGTAACTTTTCCCATTCTTAAATTCAAGTGCCTATTTTTAGTAGCTTTTAAATCTAGGATTATAACTTTATTACATCATAAATATATATTCATTGAAATCAAAGCGAAAGCGATATTTTATCATTTGAGCTCATTTAGCTGCAGGTCCCATTAGTAGTGTACTGTATACATCACTTGCTGTACTTTCTTAGGCGAAGTTGGGTCTGATTAAGAGGAGTAGAATGCTTTCCAAAAGGCATTCTTTCCTTCTGAGATCGGCTAATTTACTGTCAAATGAAAACCACTTTCTATATACAGGGTGATAAAAATTAAAATATCTTTGTTTAAGGCCTTGTGGAGTGCCATCCAGTCACCCAAATGCTGCAAACCTTTACAGGAATACATCGTGCGTCATGCGAAAGTGATATCTAGAAAAAATAAAATTAGTCCCAAAATTCACCACCAGTGGCACTATATGATGTGCTGAATGTAGATGTAGTAATTTTTCTGTCTGTGTAAAGAGAAAAGTGACACAAGCATAAATAACATTTTTATTCGCTTCCATTATGCATTAATGGGCTGCATTGTTCAATGTGCTAACCTTTCCATTATGCCACGAACTCCATCCTTTACAGTTTTTTCAATGGCAAAATGCAGCTGGCAGGTACTGATGTAGCGCACATGCTGGGTTATGCTGACTTTCAGCGATGGAAAGTTATCTGGATGATCTCGATAAACCCTGTCTTTGAGAGAGAAATCCCCAGTTCAGGTGAACGAGGAGGCCATGCAATGGAAAACACGTGGCTCATCGCTCTGGCTTCCATGGAATTCTCTCGAACTGCCTGTACGGATCCACCGATGTTGGAGGGGGCCCCATGAAAATCACAATTCATGCAGAGATGCCTGTAGCTGTAGCACAACAAATTGTTTATCATATTGCGATACCTCTCGCGAGATGATAATTGAGCAGGTCACAGAATTCAACTGACGAATGCCCTGAAAGAAGAATGGTCAAATGATAAAGGAAGCAGTAACTTTGAGTGAATGCAAAGGAATTTCTTGGATTGCATGCGAGTTTTGCGTTTCTCTTACCTGGGAGCTGTGGTTATTTACAGCTGTGTTCAAGTGAAAGTTAGCCTTATCTTCGCTCAAAATCATCTACGACCACACAGCGCCCAACTCCACTCGAGCAAAGAATATTAAAGTGAATGTCACTCGATTTACAAAGTTCTGGGGGCGTAACACAGGACTATAGTCCTGTGTCAGGGCTATCTTGAAATGATAAAAATGCACTCTTCCATAGAATTTTCCAGACAGTTATGTAAGATCCATGCATATGTCTTGATATAACACGTGTATAGCAGGAACCTATGCTGTTGGCATGGCCTGCTTTACAATGGAAGTAGCAACTTTATTCACTTGTTGTGAACTGATTGGTTTGAAACCTCTACCAGGTTTGACTCCCAAAGATCTTGTTTCTTCAAAATGACTAATTATTCGTCTCAGAGCACATAGAGATAGTATACCTCGTCGACAATTTTTCAGGTGATGAAATTCAGCAAAAGTTAGTGCCATCACTGTGGACGGTATTAACAACCAGAATGAAGAGAAATATATCGTGACTATCTTTTAAAACCCTCCTGGCATCTGAGGAGTTGCGTTGTATGCAAATTCTGCATGTGGTGTTTATTATGCAAAGTAGTTTATACTAAAAAGTAGTTTGTAAAGATTCTACAATCTTTAAACATTTTCCGAGTCATCTTAATTTTTGGTAAAAGAAATTTCGCAAAATTTGGTGAAACAGTTTGCAAATGTTGTCATCATTATCATCATCATCATCATTATTATTATAAAAAAAGCCTGTGTATCCTTGAAAATGGCGTTTACATGGATAGCGGCAGGCTGCCCAAAGAAAGCCAGTTATAAGTTCGATTCCAGTCGCCAATTAGAGGATCTCCGTAAACTAAACAAAAGCGACTATAGAACCCATACTATTTCAGACAATAATCTATACTGTTAGTGAGCATGAGACAGCAGCAGTGTCTATCATACTCTCTTTCACAGATGTCAAAAATCACTGACATTGTTGGGGAAGCCTTCTGTGATTGGCTAAGGTTAAGGGTGGAGGCTACTTCTAATTATTCTTCAAAGTTAGTTAGGCTTAATTAGCCCTGCCTTGTCCACTTCGAGAATATAATGCATTAGCAGATTATTGTTTTTATTTGTCATCTCTCCATAAAGAGTTCAAACATACATCGAGGGAGTGCACCTGATCAACACAACCACCTCCACATTCTTTATTTTCCCATCTACACAACAGCACTATAATCCATCAGTCATTGACTAGTAGTATTTTTGTCTTTAAATTGTATGTATACTCTGGCTGATTTGAGCGTATGCGGTATGAAAAATCCTGTTAACCCCATTTTAGATTGGTAACTTACCTTCAATTGGAAAAAAAAAGGGCCAAAATAAATATTCTCTCATCATGATGAGAATCGAAATCAAGTCTTTTTCATTTGAGAACATAAATGCCTCGTTCAATGCATGATGAATGGAAAAAATCAGGTAACACCTCTTATTCCTTTATAAGGAGAGAGACTAAATTTTGGAGACTGAGTGGACAGTTCCATCTCCAATGGTTTCCAATTAGGGATAGCTTGCCCAGGAGACATCACTCATTTTAAGTGGCATCCAGTGAAGAGACAGCAGAGAAGTGCCGCCATCTTGTGGTTCTCATACAATATGCTATTGTCTGAAACAGTGTGGATTATTATTATTATTATTATTATTATTATTATTATTATTATTATTATTATTATTATTATTATTAGACACCTCCAGGAAGTCCAAAGACTCGTCGAGGGAGAGTGTGCCAACAGCATCGAACGATTTGGCCCCTTCCAACTACTAACCGCACTCAAAATTACTTAACTGAGCCATTAGTAGCAGAGGCTCTACCAATCGACCAACCTTTTTACGACCGTAGTTTATGGGCCGAAAAATCCCGTTTACCTGTGGCAGAGGTCGACTTTGTTGGGAATCAGTTGAAGAAGGGCTTAGAAAAAATTCCTCTACATGGCGAATAGAATTGAATATAGGTCTTTCTTGGGGCCGCCTATTGCTGTAGAAGCAAAAGTTACTTCCACTGCAGTGCAAAAGCCGAAAGTGACTAGAAATGAGTGAAATTTGGTATTTGTAATGTATGGTAAAATTCCTTTCGGTTGCTAAATTTTAGAAACAATTGGAGCAATTTGTTTGCTAAATTTGGAAAAAAAACGGTTCAAAATAACAGTAATAATTCTGGAATTTGATGAAATTTGATATTTACAGTAAAATTAGTATCTGAGCTTTGTCTAGCCTTCAATGTTTGTTCAATCAGATTGTTCTTTGCAATAAATTTAGCCAAAACATTATTACAGATCTATTCTAGATTCATTTCTTTTGATAATGTACGATGTTTCAATAAGTTAATTATACTATTAAGAAATTAACCATTTTTGCTGACCTCTAGTAATTTCCTTACATTTCATTATCATTGCTGATGATTATGATAGTGATGATTTGCTGTTATCCAGAAAACTTCAGAGAGTATTCAGACTCATTACGAGAAAAACAATCCAGTTCACACGATTTATCCTAACACTTCTTATCCTTCACCATTAGTCCAACACACTTTCTGACAATTCATTCTACTCGATATACCCTACCCTGAATGAGAAAAATTCACCCAATACCCTATTAAGTCTACGATTCCTAGAGGTGTTTATCATTTTTGGAAACAGAATCCCTGATGAACAACACCCATTCATCTCTTCAAACAAAAACATTGTAAAAAGAAAACCAAGAAATAAACTTGCTATTGAGTGATAGACATCGAGAAATAACACAAAATTTCAGCCTTTTCATTTTTAAAAATCTTGTCTGCATTTGCTTGTTTCTTTTAACTGTTTATAAATTCTGTATATGTAGAGTTTTTTGAAGAAACTAAAGGCACAAGCGTAAAATATCAAACTTGGAAATAACAGTTTGTTAGCAGGACTCTTTTCCTTAAAAAATATTGTAATTTTAACAATGTAATTTTTAAATAAAATATGATATATTTAATTACCTGACTTTTAACATGAAAGAATATTAGTAAGTATTGAAATAAATCTTGTGAGACAATTCGGGAAATTTTAAAATAGTGATATCGGCCGCATTCTCGGAGTATGCCGGATAATTGGAGTAGATATGAAATGGATTCATAGCATAATGAAGTTAAAGATCTCTAGAAAGATATTGTAGAAGAGGTAGAAACCAGAAAATATTTACCAAATGCATTAGAAGTAATCATAAATTAGGAATTGACAAACTGAAAAGAAATATGAATAGGAACTCACAGGACCAACCAATTCCTCTCAAATTCCATACACGAGTATGTCTCTCATTCAAAAAAGAATTCAAAGCGTTCATTTGTAATGTTATAAATAAAAAAACTTTAGAAAGTTTGCTACTTGGGCAGTGTTTATCGTTTTAGTTCATGCTAAGTAATAAGTAGAAGCAGTGATTCATAGAACATTTTACTAGTATATTTTATATTGCTGAAAATTTAATTAACTTAATTTCAGCAGATGGGTGAGGAAGAGTAGGTATGAAATTGGAATCGGTGAGTTTCAATTATTTGAAATATACAATTAAACTTGATAGAAAATCATCAGATTTATCAATAATTGTGAATATTTATATCACATAAGGGTAAGATAAGAGTAAGATAAGGGTAAGATAAGAGTTTTCACTCACCCCCTTCAACGAGGACTTTTCTCTTGAGTGTAAATACCGCTTTGCCGCTTAATTCATGTAAATTGCCTGCAAATTCCTTTGCCGCTTCACGTAAGACTCGAGCTGGTATACCATCCAATCATACAGATGTATTTACATTAAGGTTCTGTAATATACTTACTACTCACCTCGATTTCATTCACTTCAATTCCTGTATCAGACATTCATTCTCTCATTCCTGCAATATCAGCCTGGAGGATATACTCTTGCAAAGTGTTCGCTTAGTAATTCTTCTATTTCAGCTGATTCAGTTACCTCCCTGCCATCGGCTTTCCTTAAAATCATTTTGCCCTATACATTTTTTCTTTTACTTGCAGTATATCGAAAGAACTGCTTGGGATTCATTTTAGCTTGCATTGCTAATTTCTTTTCATAATCTGCTTTTACTTTTCTTACCACACTAGTTACCCTTCTGGCCTCTGCTTTGTACTGTTCGTGTGCCTTCAGGTCACCTTTCTACTTAAATTTCATCCACAATTGTTTCTTTTTTTTTGCAGCTCAAGCTTAATGGTGTTATTCATCTATTTAACTCCCACTTGACTTACCCATGCACTATCAACATCCAGCCCTTGAAGTTTAACATGCCATGGCACTGATCCAAGTAATCTCCTAAGCTTGTCATACTTACCAGCCTGGTAATTCCACATGTACCCCTGTCTTAATTGAAAATTCCACACATTTAGCTACTTCCCAGGTGAACACCTTATGATCACTCTCACCAATTGGTAGCAATATGGTCATATTCATAATAGTCAATTTCCCAGATGGAATTACTAGGTCAAGCATTCTCGAAAACCCTTAGTATATTCCACTATATGCTGTCTGAGGTAGTTATTCCTTAATAACTGCATGAAATTCATTTCCTTCCTCCCATTTGTCCTCTCCTCCCTCCAATCAATGTTACCATAGTTAAAATTCCCCATAATAATTACCTGTCCTCCACTCATTGAGTCTATTTGCCTATGCATACTATCTACATCATATATTCCATCGTCTGGTCTATAGCAGCACCCAACTGCAAATTTTGTTCTGCTGGCCTCAATCTCACACCAGATAGCCTCAAATGTACTATTTTCACTATCCTGAAGTTGAACTTCTATTCTCTTTGGCTGCAGTTCATCAGTTATCATCAATAACACTCCTCCCAAATTCTTTTCTCTCTGTCTTTCCTGAACACACTATACCCCTTCACATTCTACCCAACTAACTATAACATCTTCTGTTAGCATCCCCACCCTCCCCAAAAGCTCTAGTTTCCTTGATTCTGCACATCCACTTTCACTTCATTCAGCAACAATTTTTCCAGTCTCTGAACACCAAATCCATTCAGATGCAAACCATCCTTCTCCTATAAGTCCTTCTAAAAAAATCAGCTAATGCCCTTTATTTCCTTATAGGGAGTAGGAGAGGCCTATATACCTATGCAGCATTTGGAGACTGAGTGGGCAGTTTAATCTCCACCGACAGCAAATCAGAGATAGCTGGCCCATGTCTACCACTAATTATAGGCATCCACCGATGAAGAGTCTGGCAAACAAGTGCTGCCATCTCTTGGTACCTAACCCTAACAGGATATGTTACTGTCTGAAATAATATGGGTACTACAGTCGATTTTCTTGAGTTTACCAGACGAAAAATCCGAGTTTCCGGGAGGAACAAATGCGCTTGCCCGTGCCAGAGATCGACTATAAGTCCTTTTCTCCAGTCAAACTCACTCCACACATCCACAAACTCCACACTTCCCCTCCTGCATAACCTACGCATAGTCATCCGCAAGCATGCCCTCCTTCTCAACACTACTCTGTCATACCGCGGCATCATATTAACTATCTTAACTCTCCCACTCTTTCCTTTTGCTACCGTAGCTAATTCTTTCAAGCCCTCTCTGATAGCAAATTTTTCACCTTTTAAGCCATTCATTCTGGCCACTGTTATCATTCCTTTCACCCTATGCTTCTGTGCTCTAATAGCCTCACTTGCATTATTAATTTTCGCACCAGGAAAGCACGATTTTGTCAAACTCTCATCTATTACACATTTTACTACTGAATCACCATATAACACTTATAACACTCGCTCCTTAATTTTTCTTTCACTCACGATCATGTTCTCATTTATCTTATCACGCACTTGCTTCTTTTTGTTAGCTGATCCACTCGGTAGACATTTTTGTAATTGCTCAGGCTGCCGTTTCGCCCTATGTATCACTCCGGCAACCGAGCTATCTCCCTCATTGTGGCTAACTCTTCATTTTTTTTTATCTGTGAAACCATTCTCTCGCTCTGTACTTTCACCATCAACTGCATCACTTTTACGCTTTTAAACTCGCTCTCTATGCTATCTATCACACACAATTTTCTATCGCATTCGGACTTCCATCCATTACGTCAATCTCACGACCTGAGACACACTTCAGATCCTCGCTTTCATGACATTTTCGGCACACTTTCCCAATACTATCGCCCTCAAACCAAACTCCATCTGCTCTCGGCAAAGCATACATTCCACAGACCTTACACTGGACGAATTCCCTTTGGTTAAATTCTTCATATAAATACGGCGATTTGGACACCATTGCCTTTCTTTGATTTGGTGCCATGTGCTATGCTACGTATCTACCATGTCTTATCAAAATACTAAATTAACTCTATTTAAAACAAACCTTTTAAGCTAAACTAATTAACTCCACAATATAGTGTGTCTCAAAAAATGTATACACACTTCAGCAGCTGATAAATCACTTAATTTTCGTTATTTCGCAGGTTTAACGGATTTTAAATAATAACTGAAACCAGATAAGCTTCGAAAAAGAAAATTAATCCTAAAATCCTACTAGAAGTATGAAAACGTAGTGGAAGTGCAAAGACAGTTTAGAACAGAATTTCAACGAGATCCACCTACGAGACTTACTATCACTCGAATTAGAGATAAATTTGAAGAAGATGGAACTGTTCAAAATGTCCATAAGCAACGTTTAGGTAGACCACGAACAGCTACGAGGCCCGCAACAGAAGAAAGATTGATTGAAACGTATACTCAAAGTTCAATAAAATCTATGCAACAAGCGTCTCGTGAGATAGAAGTATCAAAATCAAGTGTCCATCGCATGTTGAAGCACAGTCATTGGAAAAGTTACATTCCAAGAAGAGTACACGCTCTCAATGAAGATGATCCGGATAGGAGAATGCAGTTTTGTGAGTGGTACTTGGAAAAATGTGAAGCGGGCGCACAATTTCCAAGACGGATTGCGTGGAGTGATGAGGTCGCATTTAAATTAAATGGGTCAATTAACTGGCACAATTGCACTTACTGGGCACCTGAGAATCCACATGTTATGGAGGAACATCATGTAAATTTACCAAGAGTGACAGTGTGGTGCTGCTTATCAGCACAGGAATTAATTGGACTTTTTCGACGGTACTGTGACTGGTGCCCATTACTTGAACTTGCTGCATGAAGCTCTCATGCCATGTATTCAAGAGGACTTTGAAGATGAGGACTTTTATTTTCAACAAGATGGGGCACCCGCACACTACCATCGAGATGTGAGGGCCTATCTTGATGAGACTCTACCCAACAGATGGATTGGAAGAAGAGGGTCTGTAGAATACCCCCTACGTTCACCAGACCTCACGCCAATGGACTTCTTCTTATGGGGATTTATCAAGGATAAAGTTTACACTTCAAAACTGCCAAGAGTTGACGACTTGAAAGCAGCAATCGAAAGAGAATGCGCCCAGATACAAGACGAAATGATTCTCAGTGTTTGCAATTCCATTGCTGCACGTTATCAGCGGTGTCTGGACCAGGACGGTTATCAGTTTGAATACAGATGTTGAGAGATGAAAAGTACATTTATGTAGTGTACTTTACAATGTGAAAGTTAACTGTATTATAATAAATACCAACTTTATCAATCGAAGTGTGTATATATATATTTTTTGAGACACCTGTATATTCTAATTCTAGCACAATTATTAAAGTAATAACGCCATATTTTTTAAAAAAACTAAATAACTTATCTTCCAGAGCCCTTCAAAAGCAGTACTACCATCAACGCGCTCTCTCCCTGATCAAAGAACTCGTTTTGGTTATGTTGTCCTGGCTATTCCCCAAAACCTGTTCACAGAAGCGATCCCACTACTGCACGACGCGGAAGCTTTTGCCTGCTGTGTTTCCCCTGGACCGATTCGCTTCTCGTTAGGCAACCTGGTGGCTCTGAGCGCCCTCGAAGTCACCATATTGCGCCGTGCGTAGTGCGGACATCCGATCGGCATAGAAACGTTGGGAAACAGAACTCCAGTTCTCAAACCATCCACCATCCCAAGCTCCTAGCAGCTGGATTACAAGAGACCGTCACGACACTCGGCAAGTTCCCTTGACCATATTGTTTAATTTAAGTCTCAGCTCTGGGTTAGTCCCAAGGAGGTGGAAAGAGGGGAAAATAGTTCCATTGCATAAAGGAGGTTCCAAGACTGCTGTTGCAAATTACGACCGATCAGCATATCAGGAATCGTTGTCAAGGTTTTAAGGATACAGTTAACCCTCGTATAACGCGGATGTTAGGTTCCACAGAAATGCTGCCTTATATAAATCGTGTTATGCGAGAGTCAGATCACACAGATAAATTAGGTTATATTCCGAAATCGTTTTTTTTTTTAATATAAAACTAAACAACAATGACATATCCAACAAAAAATATTTTTATTTAATTCAAGTAATTCATATAATTTAAGAAAACATAAATTATGAAATCAAATACATAGTATAAACTTATAAAAATACAAATTGTACATAAACTTCATTGCACATAATGCATAAATGTTTTAGGCAAAATAAAATAAAGTGCATATGTTAATTGTCATCATTCTCTGCAAAACGAGCATGAGTTTCCAGACGTCTTCATCACTTGAAATCTCTTGGACATCATTTGTATAATTCTCATTGCATACTTCTGCGGGTTTAGTTATCAAGAAGGCAGTAATAAGACCTTGCTTACTACTACTATGCTGCAATTTTTTATTAAGTTCATAATATGGAGCTAGACAAATATCCAATTGTCTCGTGAATTTTTCGGAGCGCTACAATTTATCTATTGAGGGATCATTATCCGTAAAATAACTTCCTAACTTTCTTGCAAAGTCCAATCCTTCTACTAATTTATTTAAACTAAACTCTTTAACGGATTCATCACAATCAGAATCTTCGGCAGTACTTTCTCTGCCTTTTGGTTCGACGTCATCTATTAATTGTACCAGTTTCTCCTCATTTAAATCTACTTCCCCATCAATTAATTCACTAATTTCGTTTTCCACCAAATCGCAAAAACCCTCTCAGTGGCCATTACTATAAAAATACAATTCTTACATAAAAAAGCATTAGATATTGTATGCAACTCACCAGAAAATAAAGTGCTCAGCTTGAGATTAACGTACTTATGATTTTTAATGCGCTTTCCTGGCAGAAAACGAAGATAACTTTCAACAATAAACATTTGATACGGTAAACAATTGACGTACATGCGTGCTAAAGGGTATTTCCCCTAATATAAATTCGCTACTTATAACTTCATGCGCGATACGGGCAGACGCAAATTTAACAAAGATAAAATTTGATTTTTAATTCGCGGGGTGAAAAATATATGAAAAGATAAAGGGTTTCTATAATTTGTAGACTGTGTTTTTATCGAAACCGCATTGTATAAGTACCGCGTTGAACAAGGATTACTACAATTTGTAGACCACATTATATCGAAACCGTGTTGTACTAGGGTTACCTCTATTAGTCAAGAGGTATTAGTCAAGAGCAAAATACAGCAATGGATAGATGAAAATGGGATGCTGTATGGAGGACAGCATGGTTTTGTGAAGGGTAGGTCATGCCTCAGTAACTTGCTCACGTTTTATAATACAGTGATGGCTGAACTAGATAAGGGTAATGGATTTACAGTGATACTGCTGAACTTTGGTAAGGCCTTTGACAGGATACCACACGGAATTCTAATCAGTAAACTGCAGCACATGGGAATGGATATAGGATTAGTGAGATGGATAGGAGGGTGGTTGATTGAGAGATATCAGAGAGTAGTTTATTCAGGAGTGGAGTGCAAAAGAAGGCCTGTTACTAGTGGTGTGCTGCAGGGTTCTGTCTTTGGGCCACTGCTATTTAATTTTTTCATTAATGAATTAGAAAAGGATCTGAGAGGAACTGTTCATTTATTTGCTGATGATGCAAAGTTGGGTAGAGGAATAGTGAATGTACATGATGTCAAAATTTTGCAGGATGATTTGGATAGATTGGTAGTGTGGGCTAATGAGAATGGATGTTAGTTTAATGCAGCAAAGTGTAAAGTTATGCATTTTGGGGTGAAAAATTAACAGCAGTACATCACACTGGTGGAACTGTACTCCAGGAGGTTGAAGAAGCCAGAGATTTGTGTGTGTTGGTGGATAGGGAGTTGAGGTTTAGGGGGCACATAGCAAAAGTGGTTAAATCAGTTCATCAGATCACTTGGTTACTGAAGAACACTCTGACGAGCAGAGATAAGCAAGTTATTGTTCCTCTTTATCGAGCCTTAATAAGACCCCATCTTGACTACTGTGCGTCTCGGTTTCTTCTTGATGGGGAGGAGGTTGAGAGGATCCAGAAGCGAGTGACCAAGATGATAGCTGGTCTATGGAATGACCCTTACGAGAACAGGTTGAAGATCTCTGGTTACAGAAATTGGTTAATAGACGGAAAAGATGTGATATGATTGAGACATTCAAATGACCGAAGGCTTTTTACAAGATTAATTCAGAGGAAATATTTCAGAACAGGTCTGGTGATGGGAGAACTAGGGGACCATCCATAGAAACTGAGCAAGAGTGTAGTTAGCAACGATGCTAGAACTAGGTTTTTTACTTGGAGAGCGGTGAATGAATGGAATAAGCTGCCAGAGTTTGTTGTGGGTGCCATGACTGTGAACGAGTTCAAAGCAAAGTATGATAGATACTGTGCGAATGCCGAATAGTTGTTCTTGATATGATATTTAGGGCTTCCCTCCATGAGTCTAAGGACTCCTTGGAGTTCCCGTAGTAATAATAATAATAATAATAATAATAATAATAATAATAATAATAACAAGGGTTTTCATTTACCCCCTCCGATTAGGAGTTTTCGCTTGAGTGTAAATGCAATTAATTTTTATTTTATCCCCCCCCCAAAAAAAAAAACTTGCAATAAATTTTGAACTTGAAAAGATTTTTCACAAACAAATATTCATGTTTTTAATGGATTTCAGACCCATTTTCCATTCATTAATAGAAGACTTTCCAGTTACTCGAACAAATATTAGAATTCCGTGGAGTATAAATACTGACTACTTATGTTTTTTTCTCTGAAACAAAGAGACAAATTAAGTTGATTTTGTTATTTTCTTTTCTTGAACTGCATTTAATTACTGTCACTGTTATTGTCTATATGTTATGTGCTTTTCCCCTTCGCACTTAATCAGGGGATAATGCTGGTCTTGAAATTCACGCTTGATCTTATTATCATTCAGGAAATGAAAGGTGTGATTGAGGTCTGATTAGCGGAATAATGAATTACTGACCATTTAAAACTATGTACAGTATTTAGAAATTTATGTACATATAATCATACAAATATAACATTTATTTTACAAATGATATTCTGTCTTTTTTAATTTAGCTACTTGAATACAAATTCTACTCTGCGGTTCTTCTTTATGAACTGGTCAATAACATCGTCATAAAAAGTTGGTGATAGCTTAATTTTCCCAAGCAACACGCACACTTGTAAAGGCTGGCTAAAGCTCACTGGCTAGAGCTACTTTGACTCCGTATGGCCCGTGTTTAAGCAACAGGGTGAGATGACATGGAGGGAGCGGAGATGGCTATGCGCGCGCATGAAATCACAATGCTGAAGCGAGGGCCTGGATGCTCCCACAATCGAGCAAGCCAAGGTAGCTTGACTAGCTAGCATCGGCCTTCGATACACAACGCAAAGCTCAATTATTACCGCGCAAGCTTAAAATGTCTTCTGTCTACCAAAATAAAAGCCTAAATAGAATGCTTATAAATGCTTGCGTTTATTAACAAATAAATATTACTTCTTTGTCAATTAGTGAGCTTGCGCAGCAAGCAAAACAAGCATGGAGAATTCGCCACTGTACTTAATTTTCATCGTTATTCAATGAAAGCATAACGTTTATAAGCAAAGCAATTAACTTTGTCTTACCAGTTCACTTCAACAAAGTAATACCAAAGAGTATAGATGGGACATATATCTTTAAAATGAGTTGGTTGGCCAATTGATTAGCTTATACACTCTCATCCAAAAGTCTACAGTTCGAATCCCGTGGTGGACATGAATGTTTGTGATTCTCTTTAGGCGAGAGATGAATTTCATTGCCTGGCGAGATACTCCTCGCACTACTTATTGGGAGAATGTAGTAACTTGAAAATCTTCCATGTTTGCTTTCAACAGCAGGGTTTCTGGACTAGGTAAATAATAAAAATACGTTATATTTTGTTTTTGTTTTTTTTACAAAAAAAAAAAAATCGCCGAAAGTAAAAAAAAAATCCTTAGCCTACCGTACTAAAGTGCTATATATTTACACATAACCTTTCTTGGGTGGGAACCACATAAAACAAAAAAAATAATAAATAATAAATAATAATAATAAACTATTAATAGGACATGAAATGACAGTTAAGCGGTCCATGAAATTGAATAGTGCTGCTGGGTAAGTGGCAGCTAGGTTGTTAGCACCCTTGGCGAATTCATAGCTAAGCGACTTTTACAGCGTGATTTTGATAAATGATAAAATATCCTGTCGCCGGAGCCCGTTTGACCTCAGAACCCTGGGCATCTGACGCAATACCTAAACGTTCCTACGCCGCTGCCGCCTACTGTTGTTTGTGAATATGACTGCAACATGTGTTAATGGTGACAGTTTACTGGTTGCTAATGAGGTTCTGAAAATGGTTAGAAACGGTGGTTGATATGCTTTTTATTAGCAGGTTTATCGAGAAAAAAACCCGATATTTCAATGTCTGACTTATTTGCTCATGGTATTAGGATGCAGAATGGGTTGTCTTAAATGTGATAGACCAACACTTCTATTTAAATATCCAGGAAACTTTACTATTTTCTTTGAAAGCAACCCAACCAGCAACAGTGACTAAAACTGCAATTTCTTTATTGGGTTACTCAAGCAGTGCATTAAATCTAGTTAGAAGCGCATTTAGGGATAAAAAAAATATTATTGTCTCCAGTTGAAATGTCCAAGAAAATCTGGCATACTTCCATTGCAGTAGTAAGAAGTTTTCTTATTTTAGCAATAGATGCTGAACAAAATTTTTCCTTAGCAAAGGTTTTCATAATTATAATAAAGACAAATTTCGAAAAATGTACCAAATAAAATCGATAACACATTTTCTAGGGTTGAAATAAATTCCTTTCACACCGAGGCATAATTTAATTTATCCTTCCGACAAATCTGCATAAATATCACTATCCTATTAAAAATCGTCGTTTACACATCTAATGGCGCAGTCGATACATTCATCGACTGATACGGATGTTTCTAAATCTACTGACTTGGCCGCAGTGATTTAAACATCGGTTGTCGTGTGTCTCTCTTACTACTTCCTAGTTATTAATACTGTCAATAAGGTAGCATTCAGCTATGTCAGCTGATTCCAAAATACAATTTTTGTTTTTTTCCTCTATCGGAAAGCAGCTTTATGTTTAAACATGAAACTGGCTTGAGAATAGACATAACACGTTACCACGGCCGCGTTCTTTAACTGCCTTCAAATTATTTAGGACAGCATTCAGAAAAAAATGTAGGGGAACTGAAAAAAATTTGAATTTCCCCCTCTGAAACATATCTGCTTTTAAATAATGGTCAACCTCCTGCTTTCTTAGTATTCGGTTCATTTTTTAACATATCAGACTTTTTTTTTTTTAAATAATAAAATGCCCTAAGTTCATATATTTTTAATTAAATAATAGTGAAATACATTAATTAGGTATTTTTATAATTTTATAATGTAATTTTATAACATAATTGACAATAATCTTCATCAGTTGTGCTGTTGTATTCCCATGATGGTCCGCGAGGTTAGCCTAGTGGCTGTGCGCTTCGCAACCGTATGCCTGGGGAAGGTGTGTCCTAGGTTCGATTCCCGTCGATGACATGAGGAGTTTCAGAATCTTCCTCAGCCATAGCCAAGTTAGCGGGTCTTGGGCGTGGACAGCAGGGTTTTTTCCGCCAGTTTATCTGGGGTTTTTCATCCCGCAAGCAGGCAAACCTGACCCGTGAACATGCAGGCTACAGTCATAAATATACGGCAAGGAAGGCAACGGGAAACCACCTTGCGTCACGATATCCCTAATAATCAGCAGCTTCCTCTCAAGAGAGGAAGCCACAGGATCAGATCAGATTCTCATGATGAATCGTTTGGGAATCTGTATCGATGGAAATAAACTTGAGCAGTTTTGTTGGCTTTGTTCCAAAAAGACAAGAGGACAGGGGCGAATGTCTTGAAATTCACGCTTGCTCTTGTTATCATTCAGAGGTCTGATTGAAATCTGATTAGGAATAATGAATTACTGACCATTTAAAACTATATATTTAGAAATTTATGTACATTTAATCATACAAATACAACATTTATTTTACAAATGATATTCTATCTTTTTCAATTTAGCTACTTCAATACAAATTCTACCCTGCGGTTCTTCTTTATGAACTGGTCAATAACATTGTCATAAAAAGTTGGTTGTAACTTAATTTTCCCAAGCAACACGCATACTTGTAAAGGTTGGCTGAAGCTCACTGGCTAGAGCTACGTCGACTGCGTATGGCCTGTGTTTAAGCAACAGAGTGAGACGACGTGAAATGGCAATGCGTGCGCATGAAATCACAGTCTGCTACGAGTACCTGGAAGCTCCCTCAATCGAGCAAGCCAAGGTAGATTTGAGTAGACGAGCAAGCATCGGCCTTCCATACACAACGCAAAGCTCAATTATTGCGGCGCAAGCTTAAGACGTCTTCCGTCTACAAAAATAAAAGCCTAAATGGAATGCTTATAAATGCATGCATTTATTAACAAATAAATATTACTTCTTTCTCAATTAATAAGCTTTCACAGCAAGCATTTGGAATTCGCCCCTGCAAGAGGACTCTTTTAATCACGGCTGTCGTAACCCACTAAGCATCTATGAAAGACGACAAAAATAGACAGAATTGTATCTCAACCATAAAAACACCGGTTTTTATTATTTTTATTTTACACATTTTCTTCAATTTATGGACGGCAAAATAGTACTTGTCTAGGGAGAGCCACATATCCCAACAACATTCCTGCTTTTTAAGGTAATTTTTCATGTTTAACAAGACATAACACAGTTAACTTCTTCAGTTAGAAAGCTATAAATGATACTGACCTCTAGTAAATCTTTAAAACGAACAGTGGCAGTAATTCAATAACTTGAGAAACCATTAAATTTTATATATAATATGTGATAAAGAAGCAGATGGGATGAAAAATCTGAATTTCCATTGTGTCACTCAGATTTTTTCATTCCAAAAAATGAAAATGAGAAATCTGAGTGACAAAACAATCCGTCCTAAGCAGATAGGAGTAAAGTCAACAAGAATGTTTAGATGCATAATGAGTCCGCTACAGATGACCTAAATGGAATCTTCGCTAGGAACTATACGGGTTCTAGATCTTTGCTGGAGAGTTTTTCCATGGAGAATTGAGGTCTAGGATATCGAAAATCCGATGTAGGGATATCTGATGTACTAATAACGTATATTAGTAACAATCATAAACCTGAGACAGGAATGATCCTAGGTAATTAATCAGGAAGCGAACCCCGCAGAATTTTTATCTAGAACATGGTTAAGCAATTCATTTCTACTAGTGTGGAAGCCTTGTAATTGTTATTACTTGTAATTAAGCTTCGATGACGTTATTTGTAATTATCTAATTTATTTGATTAAATGTAGAAATTAAAATTGATATTCTGTTATATAAACACAACTGTCATCATTAAAAAAAAAAAAAAAAAGCATTTGCAGAAGAATTTTTGCAAGAAATTCAGTGGAATTTTATCCATGGTTTACCCCAAGGACAAAACTTAATTAATCGTGAATAACTGCGAATTTTTGTAAAACGAGAGATTAGCATATTTAGCTTCAGGAGGAAAGACACTGGAAGCGACAATTCAGTACTGGCTATTCAGATATTGTTGTTTTGGGATTACGGACTAAAAACAACTAAATGCTAAGTACTATTAAACCAATGCATTGTTGCCTAAATAGAGTATTCTTCGCCGGCTTGCCTACTCTGCGAATGTAAAACCCGAGTTTCTTGGAAACTGTTCAAAGGACAAAGAATGAAACAGCTAAATGAAATAATTATTATATGTTGTTGAACTAAAATGCAAAATATATATAGAATTTTCCTTTGTTTCTGTTAGAAACAAAGGCTTGCATTCTACTGTTTATTTATTGGTAAAAGGAAAGTAAGACGAACAGTCAAGCACTTTTAGTACATTGACTCTCAACCAAGGTCTTTTTCAAGGACTCAGATTACCTAACTGCACGTAGTAAATTAGAACAGTCACTCAGCGTTTTAACACTTACCGCTACTTGTTATAAACCTGAATATGATACATGGAAGGTTAACCGATGATCTGTGTGTGTGGGGGGGGGGGAAGAGTGAGTTTGATGATTTGTGGGTTGCAGAGGATGGCTGATAGGCGGATAAAAATATATAGATTGCTTCGGGGTTTTTCATAGGATTGACATGAAGGAATTTTTTCAGTATAATTGATAAATTAGCGCACATAATAAAGGAAAAGCCTTACGACTGCTAGTCTGTTCTCCCTACAAATGTATTAAATGACAAGTGTATGAAAATTATGAATATTTTCCTTTTCTACAAGATTTTAATAAACCATACTATCTAATTAATGTTGAATCTCTTTTTTCAACATTTTTGTAAAACTGGCGTCCCGCACTTGACCTTTGGCCCTGACCCTCTTCGCCTTTTCTGCTTTTCGAAGCATACTTTCCATCAGTATATGATGGTCATGTATTTTGGACTGTTCTTCCTTTAATATGATTATCAGGCCATGCACAATTGTCAGCTCTGACCTGACCCGAACCGAAGTTCCAGTTCGTTGCAAAAATTAGGATTCAAGTTGTTGTTTTTTTTTCATATAATTTACCTTAGATTAGGTTACAAATAGTTTACAGTATAAGTATCACACAGTGCATTAACGTATTGATACAGACGAGTCTATTCCATAAAACGACTAAAATTCAGGAAACATTGTATTGCTCAGAAAGTGCTGCAACTCCAGCGATGTACCCGGACCTTTAGTTGCATTACCTTCCAGGTAATGCAACTAAAGGTCCGGGTACATACTAGAAGAAACAAGCCTAGATTATTACACCTTCTTCATCACCAAAATTCACAGTTAGAGTGTACCCAGACAAATGGCATTGCCCTCCCCCACCCACCCACCACACACACACACACACACACACACTGCCACATTACATTTGACTATCCGAACGCAAATGATAAAGCATGATTCGATGATCCATACCGTGAACTTTCGATATCACACCGACTAGTCACAGTTGCCCTTCCAAGGAAAGTAATACTATACAACTCTTTTACATAACTTAAAGGAAAACTTAAAACCGGAAGCCCCCGTCCGTCGAAAATAAATCTCAGAATGAAATGGTAGCTGCCACAGTTTTTGTGGGATGTATGAACAAAGGTTTAAGGTAACTGGAGGTATTTCTAATTTATACTTGCCAAGAAATTATATTCTTGTTTAATCCTTTATCCAAGTGTACGCAAACAAAGTTTGTGCGTGAAGCATCTTTATAGCTAGACTATTTGTATTCTAGTCTAGTCTAGAGGCTGTTGATTTTACATCAATTGTCTTGCCCCAGTATCTCATAATGCAAAGCACATTTCCTTTCCGATATGTATATTGCTATGCATTTATTTATTTATTATTAGTGACACCTCCAAGTAGTCCAAAGACTCATCGAGGGAGAGCACCTACTCTACAACTCTCCGTCTCCATTCATTCCACCAACTACAGCGAGCCACATCATCTACATCAACGTCATCTACTATCCACCATCACCACTACTAGTATTTTCACAGACAATCACAAACATCCTTGCCCACGGTGGGATTCGAACCCGCAACCTTCTGGCTGGAGAGCGCATGTTATTTTGATGTTTGCAAATATTCAGATTATCAAAGCTGGTTTAAGGTAACAATAACTGTTGTAATATATTACCAGTAGACATGGGACCTTTGAAAATACGTTTTTGAAGTTTCATGGCTTTGTAGAAATTAAAAATTAACATTTAAATAAACTTTCTTTTTTTAAAAAAAAGAGAGAAAAGAAACATTAAAAATCTTAGAAGTATTTTAACCCCCCCCCCCTCCCCATACACAAAATTAATATCTGGTGTCTCTGTACCATGACATTAACAAATTCATATTGTAAAGAGGATATAGCAGAATTTTAAGGACTGAAAGAACATCAAAGTCAAGCCTTTGTTGTTTTTAAGTCAGCCTATTCTGCAGGATAAGCAACATAAACAACAAAAAATCGGTAACTGGTGAATATGCCGATTTCATTTGGCTTGTCGTGTAATATATACACACACACACACACACACACACTCGGGTCTCTTTTTATGCGTATCTTTTTTATTCGGATTTGAAGTTATGCGGTGCGTAACTTCAAAACTTATGTACCGTTGTACATAATGAACATTATGTACAACGTGTTGCAGCGCATTCTGGCAGAACGTGAGTAACGTATAAGCAGTGAGTGTCCGTGAAGTTTAATTTTGCATGTGAGTAAGTGTTTGTCTTTTCATTATCGAAAGTCTAAATTTTGCTAATTTTTATTTTAAAGATTTAATAAGCCCAATGGAGAAAAAAATCACCAAAGAAAAGCAATTTCTTTGGAAATGAAAATTGCAATTTTAGATAGCTTAGCGAAAGGAGAGGGATCTACGGTGATTGGTAAACATTTTAATTTAGGCGAATCTATTATAAGAGCAATTAAAAAGAATGAAGTTGTAATAAGAAAATCTGTCATTTCTGGCACAAAAGTAAGTGCCAAATTATCATTGTACTCAAGAGATGCTTTATTAGAAAACACGGAACGAGCGCTCATAATTTGGATTGGAGAATTAACTCAAAGAAGAATTTCTATACGTGGTTATTTAATTAAACAAAAAACTCTTCGGTTTTATGAACAGATAAAGCAATTGGAGCCGTCTACTTCCGCTTGCAAGGCTGTAAAGAATTTTCGGCTAGCAAAGGATTAACCGGGTTTTTAAAAAGGAATGCACTCCATATCGTGCATAACCATGCAAATATCTATTATCAGCTGAAATCATTACTTTGGCACAGGAAATTGGTGGAGAAGGTTTTGATACATTTAGCCAGAATGATGTAGATGAATTGCTTGTGGATAATGCCTTAAGTGATGATGATATTATTGGATATCGATTAACTTTAGATATCGAAGAAATCAGCACAGAACGAGGGTGAAGCTAATTCTGTTTGTGAAGAACCATTGCCTTACCATTCTGATGAGCTGACTATCTCCTCTGGTGATAAAAGTGATTTCGCACCAGTTCGCAAACGTTGCCGAATATTGTCTAATAGCGACGATAATTCTGATGACAAATTTAAAAAAAAAAAAAAAAAATTGTTACTTTTCAATAAAATTAAATGAATAAAGCTTTGAAACAAACTTAGGCATTCTTATTTTCCTGAATTTTTATAAACTTTTTTTATGCGATTTTAGGTTTATTTTAATTCTTTGCTTCGGTTTTATGCGGTTTTAGAAAAGTATGGAACGTATCCCTAATTTTTCAATGTAAGTTAGGTCTGTTTTGTGCGATTTTTTTTATATGCGGTTTTCTGTGGAACGTATCTACCGCATAAAAAGAGACTCGACTATATATATATCCGCTCATCTGTTTAAAAATATACTTTATTGTCTTAAAAAGATTACTTTGGTAGTGCGACTGTTGTTTGCATTCTTTTGGAACATGTCAAAGCATTTAAAGGTGGGGGGGGGGGGTGAATATGTTCTGTATAATTGTCTACTGCCTATCAACGGTGTAATGTATTACTAGAGTTCGATTCTCGTCGTGACGACAGAAATCTTACAGATAACACACAGAAGTAGCAGTTTTTTTCCCCATCTATTGGAAACTCAGATTTTTCATCTTGCGTACCAGCAGCCGTACCAGCCGGAGAACATACGCAATTTACAGACAAAAATACTATTGGTAGGTGGCTTAGTGTTGTCGTAGGTGTAAATGGAGGATTCCGTGATGAAACGATGGATTGTATAGAGCGGAATGGTGTTCCCTCTCGCGATGAGACCTTGAAGGCGTCGCATAATAACAGTAATAATAATAATTACTGCAAGCAAGTTTTGTCTAACGGTGAAAATTTTCAAGGCTATTTACATTTTTCTATTTTTTTATTTCAATAAAAAATTATTTCACTTTGAAAATACAAAGATAGCAAAACAAAATCAAGCTAGCAAAATTTTAGCTAATAAATTTAATTCCGGTGGTTGTGGAAATGACGTTTCCTTCCATAACGCCAGACTGCCTGAAGAAATACCGTTATAGGATTGATTCCAGTCGCCGACTAGAAAAACTTTTTCTAGACCATTTTTTATTCAATTCCCAAAGTGAAGATCTTTGGCACAAGCAAGTAGGTTTTTTCCTCTCTGAAAATCAGCTTTTTAATCACCAAGTTCAACAATCGACCATAGAACTCTCACTATTTCAGACTGTCTGAAGGGTTAGGGTTTAGGACTACGAGATAACGGTACTTGGCTACTGTGATTTCTCTCTCTCTCTCTCTCTCTCTCTCTCTCTGAAAGCCTGTATAGATTTGAGCTCACTCTTTAAAAAAAACAACAAGAACAAAAAAAAAAAAACGGGACTACAGAACTTCACCTATCCTGTGTGTGTGTGTGTGTGTGTGTGTGTGTGTGTGTGTGTGTGTGTGTGTGTGTGTGTGTGTGTGTGTGTGTGTGTGTGTGTGTGTGTGTGTGTGTTAGAATTAATGGAGTTAACGATTTTATATATTCTTTGTTTCAGTTCAATTCCTTACATTGAGAATCACTTTCCAAATCTGGGTTTTTCTCTAATATTTGAGCTTTATTCGCTGGCCCTTTGCGCGTTAATAATAAATAAAACTCTTGACTAAATAATAACTACGAGGCTTTCATATTCAACAAAGATAGAAATATACCAAACATGAACAAAGAGAAAGACATTCAATATTAAAAATATACGAAATAATTTATATTTCTCTCCACAGACTCAAACATTTTTAGGTCTGCGGGAGCGTATTTTCTAAGACGGTTAGAGAGAGGAGGGATGTGATTTTCTTTTAAATTAATATTTATGCAGAATATTATATATACCACTATTCTCACAACATATACATAAGCTGAATCTTTGCTAGTAGGCTGATGGAATGATGGCAATATGTATATATATATATATATATAAACTAGGTGCAACTTACCATTTACAATATAAACTTTCTCGAACTATCTTCTTCTAGCTGAAATACAATATTGATTTTTTATTTATGCCTGCGGTGATAAAATATAGAAGCACTTATGTAACTGTTTACCGACAATTACTACAGTAATTTCGTTAACAGGTGGTGCTTTCATCATCTAATAGTAATGATGTAATCACATGAACGTCATACCTGCTGTTCATATGAATTTTATAAATTAATGTGGGTAAAGGAAGTGCTCTTATTAGTGCAAGATTCAGATTATGATGCTCAATAGTACTGATGACAAAATCAAAGTACCAAATCACTTTTTTTTTTTCCTATCAGTAACTTGTTAATGTCCCACAGAAAAACAAAAATATATTTCCAAGAATGCGTGAGAAAGAATAAAATTTGGCTGTAAATTTTATCCAGAAAATATAAATAATAAAACAAAAGTCGGTTTATTGAATCTTTTAAATTTATTCAAAGACACACCCATGGGGGGTCCAGGGGCCCTTCGCCCCAAAGAAAAAGGAAAAAAAAAAACACTAGAAAGTTTTCCAAAAATCTTTTCCTAATTAAAATTCATTTTTTTTATTTATGTTGTGTCGTGTCTTCTATTTCTATTTCAAATCGTCTACTCAATCCCCCCCCCCCAAGATTAAATCCTGAGCGCGCTACTGCTCACTCTTAATAATAAATACGTAGATACAATAAATACATTTATTTTAAGATGAAGGAGGGGATTTATTTGATAAAAAGAAGGGCTTTCCATTTCATGCATCCCCTATTTTTCTGTCTAAAAAACGAATAATAAATTGGAAGGGGGGGGGGATAGTGACTCTGTATTATTGAAAATACGTGAATTAACCTTTATGTATTAATTTTCGTTGTATATCTTAATACTTAGTCATATAATTTATTAATATACTTTAGATAAACATAAAATGCACATGATGATAATGATTTTTAAAAACCACTGATGGGTAGAAAGAGAGGACAGTAAAAAAATGTTCCAAAGTTCGGGGTTAAACTTTATAAAAAGCTTTGAAATTACTATCTTCAGAGTATTAATGTTTTCGTTCAAACTGAGGCAGTACTATGAGATTATATGTAGGGAAGATTAGAATCATTACGAGGGTGAGGAAAACAATGTGGTGTAACGAGCTATAATCTCATGGCCCAAATTTCAAGTGTTTCTACACTCTTTTGTTAATATCGTATGGTGGTTGAGGGGATGTGTATGTGATATCCTCAGGACATCCTGCATCTCTTTCAGAAGTAGAACATCGCATGTTACATCCTGGTACGGACGTGTCGACATCAAAAATAGCAATTAAATTAGATCGAGTCGAAGACGGAGGGTAAAAAAAAAAACACTGTATGCTTTTCAAAATAAAACAGACCATTTTCGATTTTCTGGGACTTCAAAGATATATTTTAAGAAAGTACGTCAGAAGTAAAACAATCTATTTGGGAAAACAGGCTTCGGATATAAAAATAATCCGCCTCTGTGTTATCTGCGCACTGAAACACACACACACACATATATAGACTACGAAGTTGAAATGCGATGGTCATTCAGATAACAGCTTGAAGTAAGAGGTCAGAAGCAGTTGCAGGAATTTGCTACCAGCTATTAGTTCAGAGGCTGAATAAAAATGCAGAAAAACTGCAGTATTCCCCCCCCCCATTTTTTTAAAATACATTTGAGTAAGTTGTGTGAATTAATGGTAAAGAAATAGATGTGTTGAACTCCCCCCCCCCCCCGAATTAAGACGTTTAGAGTGAAGGGAAAAACTTTAATGTACAATCAAAATGATCATATTAGTGGCGCATTAAAATATGATTCGCACTCGTATCAAGTAATCTATAAACGTTATAAATTTGTGTTTAGTGTTATAAGCTGACCTGCTTTTTATTAAGCTTTTCTTTCCTCGGGTTTCTGAAAAGAAAAAGAGAAAAAAAAAGTAGGAGCATTCGTGGTCGTCAACATTCTTCATCTATTGCCTTCGGCACTGCAGTACTTTACTCGCTTCGTTTCCATCACACTGACGCTTTACATTGGCAAAACAACAACAAGCCCTGGTATTAAAAAAAAAAAAAAAAAAAGCGAGCCAAGCACTGAGAAAACATAAGGACGACTATTTTAGAAACTACTACTTGACTTTGTGTGTGTGTGTGTGTGTGTGAGACTTCCACCTACAGAAAACTAAGCGACGTGCAGTATATTAGTTTGGTGGTTTGGCTAAAGGTTACATAATCGGGAAACCCTGCTCTAGAGTCAAAACATAGCATTTCGTACAGCTATTTTAGGTCTTTTACTGATCAGGGTGGTGGTTTCACGTCCGGTGATAAAATCTACCACCTAAAGACGATTTACAAACATTCACCACAGTAGGATTCAAACACATAGCCTGTTCATTGGATAGCATTATTTATTATAGACAGGCAGTTTATTTTCGTGTTTTTTTTTTATTATTAATATTGTTTCATCATTAGTACTGTATTTTATTATGATGTTTCTGAAATATCGGAGGAGAATTTACATTGCAGTCACCCTCCTGCATCTTCAGCACTTGTTTAATGACTTACTTTTGTAGAGAAAATAGGTAAAGAATCGAAGAATAACTAGTGTTTACAGTACTTCATTTTTCTCCCACGTTCCTTATAATTTTCTCACCCTCCATTTGGGTCTAATTGTACTACTGAATTTCTTAAAGTACTTGATGGAGTACAAGAAATGACGATATATCGAAATTTGGTCGAAATCGATATGAATCCGTAGGAGACGACAAAGAAAAACAACGCTTGCCATTATCAATAATTTAGCTCTTTAAAGTTTTCTGACTGAATTCAACTTTTCATATTTAAGCGTGCAAATTGCCACCTGTTGAAATATTTTGTTAGTATCTGGCAGCAGATACTAACAAAATATTTCAACGTGTAAAAGTGTTTGTAAATAGCACCACTAAATATATATGTCTATGTTCAGAAAATGGTGAACAGAGGATTCTTTGAGCCGAAATATCATGAAAGTAATTTAAAAATATTTCACAAATACTGTAAGGTTTTGCAAAATTAAATCTATAATCTCATTTTCACCAACTGTGCCAACACAACTGCTGGGTCAGCTCTTGTTTGTGAGTGATCATGCGAAATGTCATTTCCAGCTAGTTTGCTAATTGCACTGCATATTTGTGTATGTTTGTGCGTTCTCTGGCCACTTGCTGTTTTTCGGGTACAACAACAAACAAACAAAAAAAACTTCTGCTTCCGTGTAATTCTGGCTAACCTTGCCCTGTCTATAAAAAGTAGCAATGTTGCTTTTGATGGGTTTAAACATTAGAGTAGTGGGAATAGCTGTCACTTCTTTTTCGGTGTTTTTAAATTTAATTTTATTAAAAAAAAAAAGTTGCTTAACACTACTTACCTACTAATTGTAATGCCAAGTGAAAAGTCGTGCGTGGATAGTAACATATAAGAGAAGAAATCAGCGCATATTTTTTTGTGTTTGACGACGGAAAACAATATAAATTACATTTACCAACTTGCTACTCCCCCTTTTTTTTTGTCTTTTTTTTTTTTTTTTTTTTTTTGCATATTGGTAATATCTCTTATACCTACCGATGGTTCAATGACCAATCTAATCAGTTTTTTTTAATTTTTTTTTTATAACCAATTAAATTTTCTTTCTCTTTAAAATTACTTGGAAGATGGCAGCACTGCTTATTATTCTGTTTTTTTTTTTTTTTTTTTAATTCTATTATAAGTGTGATAAATGTCTCTGGGCACTTTTATTATTCCACTTCAGTGAAAACAGATTTTTTTTAAACATTCATAAAACACACAATTTAGACTTTTATTTAGTTTGTTTTTGGATATATGCTAAATAACGTTCGTGATAATACTTTTTAACCAGAAAATGGGACACATGATCTCTCTTTCTCTCTTTATCTATCTACCCATCTATCTAAATTTTCCACTAACCTCATTGCCATTGATCTAAGAGAAGACTATGATATTTTTTTTTTTTTTTTCGGAAAAACAACTTTGAATTAGAATTAGATATTTCATATGGAATATGAAAGGAAGATATATTTGGTCATTATTCAAAATAACTGGTTGATTAAGCCAAATTGTGAATGCATAAAAGTCTCCTTTGTATGCTTTTTTCTTATTATTATTACTATGACTTAAAAAAAAAACAAAAAAAAGAGCATTTTTTTGACCAGGTTTACCGAGTGATTTGAGTATTCGCTCTCCAACTAAAAGCTGCGGGTTCGAATCTTGCCTCAGATATGGTGTTTGTGATTGTCTTTAGGTGGCAGGTGAATTACATTGACCGGTGTGAAACCATTGCCGCCCTCATTGGAAGTCCGAAGGCGTTTGAAAAAGTTCCATGTTTCGTGGGTAGAATAGAGTTTCCAGATTAGATTAGATTATATAAAAATATAAGAAATATTAAAACGTTTAAGCCAATCCGCGATACTAATGTACTGTAGGTTTCTACTACCGTTTATAGGTAGGAATCACATGATGAAAGAAACAAAAAAGCTTTGCGATTTGGTCAAGATTGAACGTTGAGTCTGTTATTAGTAATCTACACATAGTATCGAATGGCAAATGGGAGAGTAATCCCCGCAAAACAGTAGAAGATGCCTACCTGTATTAAGCTATTAGCGCTCTTGAGATCAGACTGAAAAGGCAGCACACAACTGCAAAAAGATTATTGGCCAATCCAAATCTGATTTTGAAAGAGAAATTTGATTGCCTGCTGAAATGGCAATCAAACCTGTTAGTCTCTCACTAAGGTCATTGGGCACAATTTTTCCCGTCCCCCTTCCCCCCCCCCCTCTCACTCGCATCCATATGCTACCATTGTAGTATCACCTCACTCAAACATAAGACTAGTCTCCTGGCATCATCCTTCCCCCTCCTCGAACTCCTAAATCGAGACAAAGAATCCTCACATTACTAAGAACTGCATGCTTCCTCCTTTAGTCTTTTGTCTTTTTGACAAAAAGACATCAGATGAACATCTTGAACAGATTGGATACCGCAAGGCTTCTGACCTTGATGGTATCTCCCAACTGTACTTAAAATTTGATTTCTGAACTAATAATACTCATCCTGCATGGTCTTTGCAATCTTTCTTACTCACTTAGCATCTACCCTTCATTATAGAAACAGAAACATCCAACTTATCCCAAAGAAAGCTGATAAAAGCCACCCATCCAACAATCGTCCGATTGTAATCTCCTTAGTTCAAACGAAAATAATGGAGAAAGTCAACAACAATTACCTCCTTCTTCAGTTAATCAGCAACCACCATTATGTATTCGGCTACTCTTATTCCACATTATATGTCCTCATTAGCATTCCCATCTATGGATCCAAGCTATGGAAAGATTTGGTGATACCAGTTTGACCATTCTAGATATTTTCAAGAATGGGTCGGGTCTGGCATAAAGGCCCACTAAACAAATTACCATCATATGATCCAGCATCCACTCTTTTTAACTGAATGGCCAATTTCCTCTGGTCATTCGTTGCACATTGGAAAAGTGGATGGCTTCTGCTTCTTTTCTTCAGATTTTCCCACCAATGTAAGAGTACTCCAGGGCTTTATAATTTGCCCACACTCTTTCTCCTATTCATAAATTATTTCTATCCTTAATCTCTAATCATGTCCACATTTTTGCTGATCACGGCGTACTCCATTCTTTGATTTTATTTGACAAATCATGCGGTAACCGCATATTCCAAGCTTCTATAATCAGAGCCTCGCACACTGATCTGTTTGATATATTTAAGTGGAGTGAAAACTGCCACCAAAACACAGTCTTGCTTTATTTTTTTGCAGATCTCCATGCAAGAGTAGATATATTTCTTTATAGAAGGATTTGCACTTCTAATTTTTCCTACATAAGTACATCATATTCATACTCTCCTCTGCACTTAAAATGCTATCTATCCTTTTCTCCTGAAGACGTTATTTCTTATCAATACAACTCACAACACTGCTTAAATTCCAAATCCAGCCTACTATAGCTTATTGTTCTCATACATATGTGTTGGTGAGCCAAAAACCTTTTTAAGAATGCTTGATGCTGTCCAGAGGGAAACTATTCGATTAATTGGCTACTTTAAGATGGCAAGTGTCATTCTGATTTAGAGATACTTTTCCAGCCAGTAGTATTTCCGACAAAACAACCCGATTTCCTCCTCCTCCTCCTCCAATACAACATAATAAGCCTTCATTCATTCATTCCCAGCTTTGTTTTGCGTTTTGGGAGATAGACAGAACATCACACTTAACAAATACGATGCGTATATTACTTTTATATTTTTCCTGCATTCTCTTTAAGCTTTAAGTTCGATTACGAATTTTTCATGGATTTCCAATGACTATTAGGCTTCCTTTTACTCGTGTTACAGTTTAAAATAATTTTGTGTTTCGGGGAAGCGAATATTTGTATGCTGAGAGGCAGTGACGTTTCCATAGTTATGTCTTCCTTCACTCTGTGGAGATATTTTTATCGGTGCTGGCATCAACATAGTGTTGGCGACTCTCCCTAATACCTACAGTGTAGAAACAAAAAGACAACACCATGGAACATTTATTTTATTTATCGTATTGCAGCAACCAATTCATATCGTGTGAATTTCAGTAATGACTTGTGTAAATCGAAAGAAATTGTTTATTCTTGAAATTTGTGAAAACTGAACTGCAGATTTCACTGAATTTTGACAAAACACGTGCAGAATTTATCACTCCAAATTTATCTTTAACAAAAAAAAAAAAAAAAAAAAAAAGAGAAAAAAATGTTTGACGTCTGATAATCCGAAAATAGACTTATCAACCATTCAACAGAAGGATTAGATAAGTCGAAATTTCTGTCTCACTCACGTCCGACAAAGATTAAATACAGTGTATATATAATTGATGATATTATTTCAGATTTTGTCAGGAATTTAAAAAAATAATAAATTTTTATATGAGAATATCGTTAAAATAAATCCGAAGAATATTTCATACACTTTCCGCCATCTTTTTTTTTGCTTTTAATCTTGTACCTAGCTAACTCTAATTAAATACAAACTAAATAGCATTACAAATGAAATCCTAATTATCGAGTACTAATGATTTCGATCGTATCAGTCGTTTTCAATGTCAAACATGAATTCGACGCTTTAAATTAGTATTTTAAAGACCATTTCGTTTTCTTTCTTTATTCTTTTTGTTTTTTTTTTAAATTAGACTTTTTTCTGTTAATCGGGATTTGGAGAGAATGGAGACACTGAGGGTACAGAGGCGTTTGACAAAAATGATTTCAGGACTGTGGAATGTTAGCTATGAGGACAGGCAGGTTTATGTAATCTGCAACATTTGGCAGATAGAAGGTGAAAGAGTGATATGGTTTGGACTTACTGCTGAGAAGTATTTACGATGGATACGAGAGAGATTTTTCAGATAGTAGAAATTGGTAAAATTTTACGTGGGGAGTGATGGGTGAGAGAGTAATGCCTGAATGTGTTCTGAATACTAAGAATGTGAATGAGTTTATGGTTCAATGCGATAGATATGTTGCAGGCAGTGGAGAATATTTTTGATAAGTTTGTGGACTTTCTAATATTGTATAATTATTATATATAATGTGCACTGTATATAAATCCTCTCTCTCTCTCTCGATGAGTCATTGATTCCAGGAAAGTTCATATAATAATAATAATCTTTCAACAATTATGCTACTTCCAATTTACAAACTGTAATAAAAACACTCCATTTTTTCATGCAAATTTATTAAACGATATCAAACAAGCTTTTGTTGAGTGCACATGAACTCGAAGCCTTTTCTTTTTCTTCTGAATTGAAGAGTTTTTCATAAATAGTTTTTCGCTACTTAATTATGAATGACTGTTAATAAAGCTATATTTTGAAGGAAAAAAGAACCTGCGCAACTTTTAGATTCTTTTAGAATTAGTATTCTTCGGGAAGTAAGGGATGAGCAAAGTATGAAGGAGTGACAAAAGACAGACAGAAATATAAAATATCACGGTCAAAGCATTTTCATAGAAGTTTTTGATATTTTCAGCTTACAAACAAAATAAGAAATTTAAATTTTTTTTAAAATTATAAATAGAAATTTAAAAAACAGTTGGATTCAAATAGGATTCATTTTTTTAAAATTATCATTAATTTAATTTTAAAATGTATATTGGGATTCGGACTTATTGAAATTACGGAAGAAACAATTAAAGCCATGAGACCAATATTCTATTAATTATATATAATAATATTTTCATCCAGTTATCGTGATTTTGTAGGAAATCCTGCATCTTTATATGAGACCGATTAAGTCATTTTCAATTCTAAATATATTAGCAAGATTTTGGGGGATCTTAGGAAAACATTATTTCCTTAATTATTTCCATTCTAAACATGGATGGACACACACACACACACACACACACACACACACACACACACACACACACACACACACACACACACACACACACACACACACACACGCTCTCTCTCTCTCTCTCTCGTTTCTATGTCCATACTAGATGATAACCTTTTCGTAAACACTCATGTATAATACTTGAATGGCTTTTCCGTACGAAATGTGACAATGATCAGCAGTGTCCTCGATTTTTTTCACAGCTAATGTCTTTCAATCGCGGATCCTTCAGCATCGTTGACATCAGTTGATTTATATTCGCACCACGAATTCATTTTCAGCCGTGGTAAATACGGTATTTCTTCATACGAGAATCATTCATCGATGAATGTTATAGCTTGGAAAAATATGTTTAGTCTCTAGAGCAGGGTTCGCGATTTTGTAAAAAAATTAATAGATACAAAGATATATAAAAATCAATAAATTAAACAACTATCTTAGCCTACCCCCCCCCCCCCCGCGGTACAAATGTACTATAAGTTTACAATCTTTCGTTGGTGAGAGTCACATGAAAAAAAAAAAAGCTAATGCATTATTTGTCGTTACCAGCAATAAAAATTATAAAATAACACTAATATTATGGATGCATCTTTCATTTATATATTTCGAAATGTTCATAATACTATACTTCCAAAACTCTACTGAAAAAAAGGGCGACATCATTTAAGGATAATGACTTATTGACTTATACGGTTTTTATAAGTTGCACATCCAACAAATAACTGTTTAGCGCACAATACTTTTGATTAACATTGACTAGCAGTTTGACGTTTGGATTAACTAATTTAATAAAGTCTGAAATTCGCAGAAAAGAACGTCTTCCCAGAGCGTATGTGATTCTGGAATGCATCTTTTCCCTCCCTTTGCTATAGTAATTAGATCAAACTGTGCAAATTTTTCTAATTCAAGAACTTCTCGGAATGGTATGTAAAATCTGTGACGATCATGAGCTTCTCGGAACTTACAAATTCTAAAGACTAATTAGGAATATGTTGAAGTGAAAGCTTACCCTTTCTACGCTAAGCTTCGGCTTCAACTTTAAGCTAATAGTAGGAACACGAGGCATGAGCATTTCTGGAAAAACCCCATAGATAAGGTCGTGATAAAAGATAAGTAACTCCAAATAATCCCATTAATACCATCGCTTATTGTTGATTTAGTTTCTGTATTACTGTATTGTTTAAGATTAGATAAAGTGCGGGTGCTTCTACTTTAGTTCCAGTAGTGTCAATGCCAAGGTCATTGCCGACGGCGCTTTTGCCTTCAGACAAAAAACTGATTTAGAATATCCGACTTCTGGATTAATATTTCTATAGCTATAAAGCTTAATGATTTTGATCCTCAAAAATACAGGTAATCCTCGTATAACGCGGATGTTAGGTTCCATAGAAATGCCACGTTATATAAATCGCGTTATACGAGACTCAGATCACAGAAAAAGTAGGGTTATGTTCCGAAATCGTTATTATTATTATTATTATTATTATTATTATTATTATTATTATTATATAAACAACAATGACATCCAACAAAAATATATTTTTATTTAATTCAGGTAATTCATGTAAGTTAAGAAAACATAAACTATGAAACAAATACATAGTACAGCATACATTTATAAAAATTACAAATTGTACGTAAACTTCATTGCCCATAATGCATAAATGTTTTAGGCAAAATAAAATAAAGTGCAGATTGTAATCATCACCACTCTCTTCAAAAGGAACATTTCGTAGATGTTCTTTATTTACGAGTGGCGCAGATGTTGTCATCACTTGAAATCTCTTGGACATCATTTGCATAAGTCTCGTTGCATACTTCCGCTGGTTTAGTTATCAAGACGTCAGTAATAAGACTTTGCTTAGCACCATGCTAGAATTTTTTTTATTAAGTTCATAATATGGAGTTAAACAAATATCCAATTGTGTCGTGAATTTTCCGGAGTACTCCATTGAGGGATTATTATGCGTGAAATAGCTTCCTAACTTTCTTACCAAGTCCAATCCTTCTGCTAATTTCTTTAAACTGAATTCTTTAACGGATTCATCACAATCAGAATCTTCGGCAGAACTTTCCCCGCCATTTGGTTCGACGTCATCTATTTATAGTACTAGTTCCTTCTCATTTAAATCTACTTCCCCATCAATTAATTCACTAAATTCAAAAGCCCTCTAAGTGGCCATTACTATAAAAATAAATTTTTACATAAAAAAAGCATTACATATTGTATGTAACTCCCCAGAAAATAGTGCTCGGCTTGAGATTAACACACTTATGATTTTTAATGTGTTTTCCTGGCAAAAAACGAAGGGAATTTTCAACAATAAACACTTTATACAGTAAACAATTGATGTACGTGCGTGCTAAAAGGTGTTTCCCCTAATATAAATTCTCTTCTTATAACTACATGCGCGATACGGGCAGACGCAAATTTAACGAAGATAAAATTTGATTTTTAAGTCGCACGGTGAAAAATATATGAAAAGATAAAGGGTTACTATAATTTGTAGACGGTGTTATATCGAAACCGCGTTGTATAAGTACCGCGTTATACGAGGATTACCTTTATTTTCATTTTCAATAGATATTTTTGGTATTGTTTTCCATATCATTAAAGCATTTTTCAACTGGGAATAATAATTTTTTTCATGCGAATCCCCCCCCCCACTTACTGAATGAAAGATACTTGACAAACTCCTCGGCAAAATATTTGTTCAAAAAGAGGAAGAATTCTCTCAATATGGAGTTGCCCTTAATAATAATAATAATAATAATAATAATAATAATAATAATAATAATAATAATATTTGTGTTCATTCAACAAAAAAGAAATTAATATTTTCCTAATTTTATTTTAAAGCAATTTAAAAATCACTAGAATACGGAGGGGTTTCCTAGGAGAAAATGGGCTGGAGGAAACTTCTATAATAATATAATGATAGAATTCTTTATAATAACAATGATGATGATAATAGTAATAAAGTGTTCTCCAGGAGGCTGCATCAAGAGTGAGTGTCTCCGTCTGCCACTGTATGAAAACATTAGGAAGGAACATTCGAATAAGTAATATATGATATCCCACAATTTAACGGCAGCATCAACGAAAACAGTAAGTGAAACCCTTTGGTTCTGCTCAGAAAATTAGAACTGTATATTAAACAATTTATACAGTGAAGTATGCAGCCTGGTTGGTCGAGTGGTAAGTGTGTCCACCTTCTGATCATTAGGCTGTGGGTTCGAATCCCGCTGTCCGTGTGCATGGGTGTTTGGGATTTTCTTTAGGTAGGAGATGAATTTCATTGCTCAGTGAAAGACCATTTCTGCACTTGGAGGCCTTAAGTGACTTGAAAAAATTGTCCCATGTTTGATCTTCACAGCATGGTTTCGGGATTATGTAAAAATATATTTAAAAATACAAAAAAAAATTAAAGTTAATAAAACCAGAAAGAAGTAATTAGCCTACCGATGGTACTAATGTAATAAATAAAGTATATATATATATGACTGACCAAGAGTTTGAAGAGTCGAGAATGCTGAATAACCCTAGCTTTATATCACTCAGTATATTAACATGGTAATGGATTCACACGGGAAGATGCAAATTAAAACCTCTGTTTGGTGAAAAGTGTGAAAAATAAAAATACGAAAGACTTAATTTAAGAATTTAAGAATATTATCATATTATTTAACATTATTAATGAATTTTAAGAATGTTAACAAAACTATGAAAATGGAAACCCCCAGATTGCCAAAGAGTACTACTGAAATTGTGTACTCTTGCACACAATTAGACTAAAACAAGTGTAGGAAGAAAACGATGTCGATTGCAAAAACCTCGAAATGGAAAAGGAGGTGATAGCTAGACTAGTAAAAGCACTACGATCCTTCTGAATACCAATCAGGACTCACTAAAAGCTTGTAGAAGACAATGACAGTTACATCACTGTATATATAGGGATGGATCCCAGAAGAATATTAGTTAGCATTTTATCCAAAGAAATTTATAAAATGATATTAAAATGGAACACAGTGATCCGGTCACATTTTATAGCCAAATATACAAAGCTACTTTTAAAAAAAAAGTTTCGAAAATTTACCAGAAAACTTACGAGAATATAACCTTCGGCATCGGAGTTGCCTCGGTTTGAGCTACTTAAACCAGCGCTTCCCAAACTGTGGGCCGTAGGTTTTGTTGAGGGGGGGGGGGGGGCGTGAAATAATGAAAACAAATGAATAATGTTTTAAGACTAAGTAGATTTTTTTTATTTTAAAATTATTTAACTTTTATTATTTCTTTTTTGCTATTTTTTTATATTTTAATGGAAAAATTCACACATTGGTGTTGGTTCACAAACTTTACTTCCTGCGTATTTCGGCGCTTAATGAATATTAGTAAATATTGCTTATTCATATCCATCACGCGTTCGTAATCAGGGACTGTTGATATTGACTTTATATACATATCAAAACTCGTTTTATATTATCACTGTCATTCGAGCTAGTTTTCTGTTACCAATAAAAGTTTCTCATATACTTCACACATGAAAAAAAGCTTAAACAAGTTCATGTGGGGAGATAGTAACTCGCTTGCAGTGGTTAACAACACGCCCTCCCCAATAGCCACTATATTGGATAGGCAATAAAAACAAGTACTTTTATTATGCCAGTGAATAAGGTATGAGGAGTCTGTGTACTATATTTCTCAACAAATAGTGCAATTAGAGACGACTGGGATAAAAACACACTAATTAATGAATCACATGTCATCTCATACAGAAATTATGTTGTATATATAGACTTAAACAAAACCATATGTTGCATGGGCAAACACAGTATCTAACTAAAAACTATTGTTATTAATTAGATGTGTGTGAGTTCGATTTCCCAAGGTAGCAATAAAATTCAACCGAACGTGTTAAAACTAAGTAATATATATATATAATGAATGTTATGGCAGTTTCACATATGGAATTCGGTTGAAGAGAGTTAGCATTTCAACTCAATTGTCAGCTATGCTTTTATCTTTTGGTTGCGCGATCTTTTGTTAATACCGCACTAATCATATGCACGTTTTAATAACCTGCCTTTGTTGTCTGTTTCGCGTTAGGCTTAATTACCGTAAAGGGAGAAAAGTCACAAAAGAGAAAAATGTTCCTGGTCCGGGGTTTCCCTTATTCAGGTATTATTCACTCATTTCATGTTATCAGTCTGTGGTGTGCCAATATCGGTAAGTGGTGATATTATTTGATCTATTCTACGTTAAAAAAATTTAACCCTGAGATGGATAAGTGGCTGATAAAAAATTAAAAAAAAATCCCGCGAACAATCAGAAGAAGCAGAAACAGACTCAAAAAAAAAAAAAAGGACAGGATTTCATATTTTACCAGAACAGCCCGCATCGTCTCCAGAACCAAACGCCAAGAGGCAAAAAATGTAATATATGCATTTGATTTTTGCAATATTCACTGTGTATGTTTTGTACTGAATATAAATACAATAAATATTATAATAATATATCTCTTACGATTTTTTTTCGAGGGGGGGGGCGTGAAATATTTTAATTTTTGCAAAGGGGGCCCTGACACCAGAAGTTTGGGAAGCACTGACTTAAACGACACGAACTCTGTCCAGGAACTCGTATGTTCGCCTTTTATCAGTTCTTAATTTAGGTTTCACTGGCCTGAGACAGCTATTTCGAAGTGTTCGTTAAAGCTCTAATATATTTGTACCTTGGGTGAGCAAAGGATTTTTTTTTCAATTTTTATTAATCATATATATAAATATATATATATATAATTTGTACTTTTATTTATTTTTTTCATATAGAAAACCCTGCTCTAGAGACCAAACATGGAACTTTTTTTTCTGAAGTTACTTCAGGCCTCCAATATGCGAGTCGGTGGTCTCACACCGGACGATGAAGTTCATTTCCTACCTAAAGACAATCACAAACATAAATGGCCATGGTAGGATTCGAACCTGAAATCTGCTGGTTGGAGAACCAAGCGGGAAAACTTCTTCTTCTTCTGCAGCTTGTCCCACTTAAGTGGGGTCGCTGTTTTTGGTGAGTCTCTTCCTGTCTTGGGATGTAACGACATCCAAGTTCTTCATCCTTAAGTCCTCCTCCACAATCTCCCTCAATCTCTTCTTTGACTGCCCACGCTTCCTCCTTCCCCGCACATCCAATGACCTTTCTTCCCACATACTCATCCTCTCTCCTCATCACATGACCAAATCATCTCAACCTTGCTTCCTGTATCTTCGTTCCTAAGTTTGTAACTTTCACCGTTCCCCTTACATAGTCATTTCTCAGACAATCCTTTCTAGTGACCACGCATTCCCCTAAACATTTTTTATCTCTGCTACCTCCATCCTGCTGATGTTAATTTTCCTCAGGGCCACAGTTTCCAGAGCATACGTCATAGCTTGTCTCACTACTGTTCTATAGATTTTGCCTTTTAAATTGATCGGCACCCTCTTATCGCATAGCACTCCAGCCATCTCTCTCTCTCTCTCTCTCTCTCTCTCTCTCCCTCCCTCCCTCTCTCTCTTTCTCTCCAGTTTCTCCATCCCGCTTGTATCCTGCATCTCACTTCCTTCTCAGCCTTTCCATCTCTTCCACTGTTGAACCTAAGTATCTAAAGTTCCTGACCTTCCTGATGACATTTCCTTCCAGCTCCAGATCTGTCTCCTGGCCGCCATCCATTTTGCAACACATATACTGTTACTTCTACTCAGCCTCATACCTTTCTCTTCCAGTACTTTCCTCCATCTTTCCAGTTTAGTTGTCACTTCTCTTGATTCTGCACACAGCCCGATGTCATCTGCATAAAACATAGTCCAAGGCGCGTCTTCTCTCACCTCCTCCGTCACCATCTCCATCACAATATTAAACAGGAACAGACTTAATGCTCACCCTTGATGAAAGGCAACTGTCACTGGAAAATTTTCTGTCTGTCTGTCCCAGGCATGTCCAAACTCTTGTCTTCACATTTCCGTACATCTCCTGCACCAACCTGACATATTTCTCTGGTACCTTCTTCTCCCTCAGACACCTCCAGACTTCTTGCCTTGGCACTCTATCGTCGATTTCTCCAGCTCAATAAACACCAGAAGTTGCTCCCGTTGTTTCTCTCAAAACTTTTCCATCATCTGCCATAACTCAAATATAGCATCTGTCGTTGATTGCTCTTTTGCAATCTCCACCTCCTTCCTCAATCTTCCATCAAGAACCCTTTCTTGGGACATCAACTTTATTCCTCTGTAATTCTTACAGTCTTGTGCATCCCCTTTACCCTTGTAGATGGGGACAAACGTACTTTACCTCCACTCCTCGAGTATATTTTTCTGTTGGCAAACTTTCATGAATAGGTCTCACAGCAGGTCAAGTCTCTCTTCCCCCAGTGCCTTCCATGCCTCCACTGGGATCCTGTCAGGGGCCCACCGATTTTCTATTCTTCGCCCTCTTCATGGCCTTCTTCACTTCCACTGTACTGATGACATTCTCTCCACCTGCTGGGCTTGCTTCTTCAATCGCATCCGCCTTTGATACGGTAACCCTCGTCCACTTCTCGCAGCTGTAGGGGGATGTGGCTGACCGTCGCTTAAGGAGTACGCCATAGCCCTTGTATCACTTTCTTTTCGACGCATTAGATCATAGCTAGAGCTGGCGGTGAAGTTTTACGACCGAATGCCTTTCCTGACGTCAACCCTCGTCATTTATCCGGGTTGGGACCGGCACCGATTGAGGCTAGCTTTTCCCCTTCGGTGGTTGCATAAGACGAAATGATACAATAAAATTGGAAAGATTCACCCCTAGCCCTCGAATACTCTAAACCAGTGGTTCTCAAAGGGTGCGCCCTAGAAGATTTCCGGGTGCGCCCTGTGGTATTCCAGAGAAATATGTGTCCAGATATAAAAATAAATATAGTTACTCTATTATACCGCTCTTTTTGTCAACACATCATTATTATGTTAATTAACAGCGGTTTTTTTTTTTTTGCAAAGAGAACAAGAATATGGTTTATTCTTGTTGTGTATATTACTTACTTTAAAGGTGTTGGAAGTGGATGTTATGTGCATATTACTTATTTTCAGATAAACACACCCAAATAAAATGGATAGATTTCTCAAAAAGAAGCGTGATATTGAAGAATCAGATTCTGGAAGTGAGCAAGTTAAGTGCAAGTAAGAAAGCAAAATCGCAGCCTACTCGCAAATATAATGAAAGTTATTTAAGCTTTGGTTTCACTTGGACCGGAAGTGAAGATCATCCTTTGCCGCTATGTTTAGTATGTGGATGTAAAATGGCAAATGAATCATTGCTTCCTAGTAAATTGAGTAAACATTTTAAAACTATACACTCTACTTTACAAGATAAATCTGTAAGTTTTTTTCAAGAGATTTTCTGAACAGCAAACAAAAGCGGCAAATTCTTTTAAAAGTATAATGACTGTTTCTGATAAAGCTCAAATCGCTTCTTATCAAGTCTCAGAACTGATAGCAAAAAATATGAAAGATCATACTTTAGGTGAGTCACTTATTTTGCCTGCATGCAAAAAAATAGTCATGACAATGCTAGGAAATGAAGCAGCAATGAAAATAAGCAAGATTCCTCTGTCCAACGATACAGTTCACAGGCGTATTATAGAAATGTCTTCTGAATATCGAGAAAAATGTATGCAGTAATAAACTTCAGTATTCAAATTTTGCATTGCAAGTTGATGAGTCAACAGACATTACCAACAAGGCGCAACTCTTAGCATTCGTCCGTTTTATTAATGAAGATCAAATAGTAAATCAGTTTCTTTTTTGCAAAGAATTAAGTGTGTCTACAAAAGGTGAGGACGTTTTTAACATTTTGAATAGCTATCTTGATAAATGGCAGTTAACATGGAAGTCGTGTGTAGGCATTTGTACAGATGGAGCCCCTTCCATGGTAGGCTGTGTTAAGGGCCTTAAATCTTTTGTAAAAAAAACAAAATGAGAATGTTATCGTAATTCACTGCTTTCTTCATAGGGGCCTTGATGGCAAAAACATTGGGAGAAAAATTAAGAGAAGTTTTAGATCAAGTTGTTCAGATGGTAAACTTTATTAAAACAAGACCTGTCAAATCGCGTTTATTCGAAAAGCTTTGTATCGATATGGATTCACAACACAGACGGCTGCTTTTACACACTGAGGTGAGGTGGCTGTCAAGGGGGAAAGTACTTACACGTGCTACGACAAGAACTTGCGTTTTTTGAAGAGATGAAACAATTACATTTTTGTAACCTCCTTCGGTGCGAATTTTGGATTGCCAGGTTACAGTATTTGGCGATATATTTCAGAAGCTCAATATTTTGAATACTAGCATACAAGGGAAAGAAGAAAATATTCTCACATCCACTGACAAAATGAAAGCGTTTCAGAGAAAACTACAGATTTGGAAAAGAAAAGCTGTTGAAAGTAATTTGGAAATGTTTCCATTGGTAAGTAACACTTGCATAAATGAAACACTTACAATAATAGTTGAACATTTAATAAGTTTAGAAGAAAAATTGAGTTCTTATTTTCCATCACTTAACACTGAACAATACGATTGGATTAGAAACCCATTTATGGAAACTTCAAGTGATTTTGGTTTAACATTAACAGAAGAAGAAGAACTGGCAGCTATGTCCACTAATCGTGGATTGGTGATTAAACATAAGGAATTGTCTCTTGAAGCCTTTTGGATTTCTATAAAAAGAAGAATATGTGTCAATATCTAAAAAAGCTTTGAACATTTTACTACAATTTTGAACATCATATTTATGTGAATTAGGATTTTCTACCCTCACCACAATTAAGTGTAAAAAGAGAGGAACTATTCAATGTGACGTGGAAATGAGAGTTTGCCTTTCAAATATATGCCCAAACATTGAAGCAATCACTAGGACACATCAGGCTCATATTTCTCATAAACACAAGAATGAATAAACTTAAGGTATGTTTCATTTTTTTTATTGCATTATTTTTTTTCTGTAATATTTGACTTAATTATTATAACATATTTCTCAGAAATTTGTATATAGTGCGCCTACAATTATTTGTAGGATTTTAAATGCGCCCCGACTTCAAAAAGTTTGAGAACCACTGCTCTAAACTCTAATAACATTAGGGGGGGGGGGAGCAAGAAGAGAATAAAGAAAAGGAAGGGACCAGTCTACAGATAATATAACAGATGTATATTACATGAAGTAAGGCATGGTCCAGCAACAGGTACCTCCGGTTTGCCACGCCCGTACTCACTAAAGTGAGCTCTTTGAGCCCACTTTAGAACAAAGTGGACAAATAGAGAAAATAGAGATGGCCAGCAAATAGAGAAAATGATACTATAGTATTTTTTTAAGAATAAAAACATTTTCTTGTTTTTCATAATAATAAAATAATGTATTTATTATAATATAAAGAAACAGAAAATGGTTTTCTGAAATAGCCTGATTAATATGAATGATTATAGAACATTAAAAAGTAACAACTGCGAGAAATAGCTTAAAATTTAATTCAACATCGACGAGACTGATTAACTACAGTAATTTAATCTAAGACATGCAATTACAGTATTAAGATACTAGTAGCAGTTTATTAATTTTAGCTGGTAATTGAATAATAACGGAAGTAATTTAATCTTTGCTTCTAGAAAACGAACATTCTCAAGTGTCAAAGCTCGTATGTTTGCTTGTAACAAGAAACGTAATTCTCGCTAAGCTTGTGTACTCCGTAAACGCACTGATATAGAAACCAACAGGCGATGATAGTGCACTTAATCCTAAACACTTGGAAAACAACGTTGTGAAATACTTTTAATAATAACTATGAAAATCCCGGAGAGCTGGGAAAAGCTATTCTCGAAATCGATGACGTTAAATCTGTTTCAGTACCAAAAATGATTTCAATCATTATAATAATAATAATAATAATAATAATAATAATAATAATAATAATAATAAGGTGATTAATATTGGCTATAGTCACGAACTCCATAAAGGAGAAAGAGAGTATATATTGTTAAAAGGAAATCTTTTTTTCATTTAAAATTAGAGTTTTATTAAAAATAAAGTGACAACTCTCTTGAATACAGAAAAGGGACATACCATGATTTGAACGAAGCAACGACATTTGGCATAATATGGCAGAAATTAAGTCGGTTTTACAATCATAAGAGTAGATAACTAAAGAACATAAAAGAGAAAGTTGTGAAATATTCTAACGAATGAGGTGAATAGTCGAGTGACGTCACAGGTTTTGCTTTTCATTATAGTCCTGAGGACTGAATAAAGGGAGATAATGATAAATAATCAGTCTGTTGTTGTGCCTGCACAAAATAAATGATAATGAGTGGCAGTTCAGAATTGCCAAGTGTAAGGTCGAACGTTTTAGGCCGAAAAAAATTATGGATTATGCATGATGTTAACGGATTCCACTGCCAAAAAAGAGTAAAATGAACCTAAGGATCCCGGAATGAGAGGGAATTAGACTTATGCGTTATGATTTGATAGCCTGGGTTTCATTAAAAATAAATAAATAAATAAAAATAATAACCAGTACATCGTACATGAAAAACACATCGTTTTCTGGTAGGGGCGGGGATTGAATAGTACAGCCGGATATACGCATAAGTTACAAGCTACAGCTTAGAGCCTCACATTATAAGTTATAGTTTATGGGCCACGACAGAGTTGAATCCGGCCCTTTTGAATGGAGAATCCTTACATCATCTATTTCCTCATAAGACAAGGACATTACATTGATCATACGTTAGTATCATCATAAATATCATGACGACTGGAAACATGATCATTTTGTAGAAGCGCACAACATGATCCTTCAATATTACACCATCATAAACTGATTGCCAAGTTAGTGATGTGCCACACCAGACCTTGCCATGTAGTCCTGTTGTATGCTTTTCTGTCGGCCTCAACTCTCTGAAGATCAGTCACTCCACACACACACACACACACACACACACACACACACACACACACACACACACACACACACACACACACACACACACACACACACACACACACACCATCCATCTCATTGATGGTCTACCCCTTCCTCTTTTTCCAGGAACTTTACCTTTTATTACATTACTGCTCTGAGAAGTCCTCCTTCCATCCTTTCTATGTGTCCAAAATATTTTAACTTTCTTCTGTCAATATCCTTAAGGAGCCTTAAAGTTCTACTAATATTTTCTACACCCATTCATTTGTATGCCTTTCAGTATATGATATCCTCAACAGCCTTCTGTAACACCACATCTCAAAAGCAGATATCCATTTATTATCTGCCTTCTTTAGGTTCCAAGACTCACATCCATAAGTCGCTGTTGGAAAAACAACTGCATCCAAAATCCTCAACTAGATTTTAGACAGGTCTCTGACTGTTGTTTTAGCCATTCCTAACCTTCTTCTGAATAGCAATTCTTCGCATTAATAATGGATCATAGGTACTCAAACTTGCTCACTTCCTCAATTCTTTCTCCATTAAGGTACACTTATTTCTCAAGAGCTTCTCTGTTTGTATTTCCTTTGAGAATCATAATCTTTATCTTGCTAGGATTGAGTTGAAGTCCTCTGTTATTACTGATCTTGTTAATGATGGAAAGAGAAAATTTCTTGTCACTGAAATTAGTTTGGATCTGGTGCAATGTTTTAGTAGCGCTGTCATGCCACACACACATATACACAGCTGGTACTTCTGCTACTCCAGTGATAATTTACCAAGCAAAGAGAGGATATCATAGTAAAATACAGGTAAATGAAGGGATCTTATAGAACAGATGTTAAACTGTTAATTGCCGCATCGCTTTCTTGCATGATTCTTTGCCTTTATGGTGACAAGTAACTCTCTTTTGACATTTTTGTTTTGACAACTTGCTCTCTTTTGACATTTTTGTGTCGAGGTTTAAATGAAATCGCCAGATAAAGGGCATTACCAATAATTGTGGCCATCTAGTTATGTAATAATAAACTTCCAATAGTCCCAAACTTGGGCGTCCGCCGAGGTGGCGGAGAGGCAAACGGGGCATTGCCCTCCTGGGATCTACTTGTTAAAAAAAAAAAAAACTCAAAAAAACGAAATAATTAAATAAAAATGTATTTATTTGTCTCCAAGCTTTGCTCCCACCCTGGAAAATTTTCCGTGGGCGTTCATGGTCCCAAATATCGAAATATTTACTGAAATCCTATTTATTATTATTATTTTTTTTTTTAATGCCAGATAGCTTTCTACGGATTTTGGAGAGAATTCAGGCAGCTCACATATTGGCAGATCACATATTGGAATGTAGAAGCTTTTAAGTTAAGTTTAGACGCACTTAATAATAGTAGATGTATCGTAAGCGCTCAATAACTTTTCTTTTCCATGCTAAATTTTTACGAACGTATCTCCACCTAGCGGTTATGCTTATGCTCAATATAGTTTTTGCTATTGCTGTGATACACATTATAGAACTGCGTAAGGAAATATATTTTCCCTCTTTCCCTCTTGCTTTAATTCCCCCCCTCCCCCAGAAATTTTGTTCATCCTTACGTAACCCAAACAACTCTTATTTCACATATCTGATATCTTAATCGAATATCAGTTGTCGAATAAAAACAATTCTTTACAATGCTTATTCAGACTTCATTTTATTTACTTGAGAAGTTTCACATTACATCCGCACTTTGCACAGAACATGAGCATTTCATGTTAATTCATATGAACGACATAATTAGCCTATTCGTTATGCGTTGTCACTTTATGTACAGTCTTATAAAATAAAAGGAATCGACAGTCACCTGAAGCTACTATACTTATGTTATACAAATACAATCTTTTGTGGAATAAATTTTCCTAAGAAAATGTGCTGCAACAATGACATTACAGAGACAAATATATAAAGTAAATGATCCGAGATAACTTTTTTTTTTTTTAAGTGAATTTCCAATAGTGACGTCATCGTTTGTTACAGCAATCTGAATCTAGAGCGGCTTTTATTGAAATGTAGTATTTGGAATCTTACAAAATTTTGCTACGCAATCTCAATTTTGGTTTCAATATCATTTTCAGGAGAAAAATATGGCGAAATGTTTATATTTTGCTAATATAAAATACAGTATACGGAATGTTTTTATATAAAATCGTTGCTTCACTTTGGGTGCATTAAATTTCATAAAATTTTGCATTTTTGATCTACGGTACTCTTAAAATATTTTATAGTGAAAACATTATATTCTTACAATAAGCTAAAAATGAGTCTATATTTAATTATTGTATAATCACATCTGGATTTTTTAGTAGCAAAATTAGGAAACATTTTGCCTAATTTTGTAAACTTAGGCAAAATTTTGCCTAAAAATAGTTCGAATGAAACGACTCACTCAGAAAGTTTCAGAAAAATTCCGAAATCAAAAATGTTATTAAATTCAATCCGACAGAATTATTACAATCATTTTGAACGTTTTGTCACTAATTTTGCTCTTAAAAACAGTCTGATTGTAAACCCAAAATCAGTAATTGACTAGGCAGATTTTAGAGAAGATTCTACATTTATATCATTTCGATTTTCTCTCTCTTTTTTCCAAATTTAAATACTGAAGGCTCTTCGATTTAAAATACAACGGAGCTCCTTTTACAAACGGCGAAGATCTCAAATATCATATATTTCCAAAATAACCAATGAAAGAAAATGGAGAAATATAATGCGTACGGACGGACAACAATTTTTTTTTAAATGCATAGCGAATTATAGATTCGCTATGCATTTAAAATGACTTTATTAGAGCTTTGTGTTTAATTACGAATTCTCGCTTTGGTTTGAATAACTTCTGCATCACTGTTGATCTACTCTTCTGTTATATGTATTAATTACATGGAATCTGAGATGGAGGACGAGAGTATGGAGGTTAGATCGATCTAGTGGCGCACCGCTACATCTTTGGATCTCCATTAATTCGCAGAGGTTATTTACAACTAAATAGTAAACAGAATATACAAGTTATTCACAGTATAACTTTACACAATCTAAGGCTAAAAAGAAGCTAGTGACATTGATATCATCATTATGATTGTATTCTAACATAGCATTAATCCTTATCCTAGAACACGTTGAGTCTATGGTAGTAAAAACAGCGTAGTACTGCACATTGGGAAAAATAAATAAATAATAAAGTGGTGTAGTTGGATGTATTATATGCAAACTGAAGTATTGAATTTGTAGTCGTGTGACGATATGGGGGGGGGTTCGAAAATGATATGATTGACGGAAGCGTCCATTTCTGATATCGTTCGTTCAGTAGTTTTTTAAAGTCCACAATGTGTACAGAAGGTGTGGACGATACCACTTACATAAGGAGTGCAAGAATAGTAGCCCAAATGATTTGTCCTACTCCCGCATGGAATTACTAAGTCGAAGGGCTATAAAATAGCCTCTCCTCGCCGAAGGTCATAGTCAAACAACAACAAAACTACTGTTGCAGTGTTACTGTACGCTCGTTTTACACTAGATTAGTGGGAAAATGAATCACGAGTACATCGTTTTTGTTCTACAAGCAGGTGCAGATGATAGCATAGTATAAAGATATTTTTCGATCATAATTATAATACCCCCCCCCCTCGCTGTCTATTAACCAACGTATGACCAGTGTAGCGTTTGTAAACAGATTATTTGTTTTCTGACATGCTGTACTTGTTCCCAGACGGATATGAAATATTCCAGAAAGATAACGAGTTATGTCACTTGGCCAAAGCTTATAGATTTGAGTTTTGAATATTTGTGCATCCTCTTAGTTGGATTTATAGTTTTAAAAATAAATAAATAAAAAATCGATTGCGCGTTCGTATTATTTATGTCAATAGTCGAACAAGTATCGATTAAAAATTTTAGATTTCGAAAAAAAAAAAGTAAGTTTTCTGGAAAAAAAAAGTAATTAATCAATTGCAACTTTCATTAATTACAACGTTAATATAAATATAAGTATTATTTGCATTTTTTAGCAATATTTTATTTTAAAAAAAAATTAAAATGTGCTTTGAAACATAAGACGATTAGATTCTTTTTTTCATTATTTCCTAGTACCGATGTTTCAGGAACTGAACTCAACAATTTTTTTTTTTTTTTTTTAAATGAGGAACCGCGAAGAAAAGCAATCGGTGACCCTTAATATAGAACATGAACTAGCAAGAGACTTTGTAACTAAACATACTTGTAAGGCATCAACGTCTGCCAAGTCATTTGCTCTAAACCCTTACACTGAAGGCAAAATAATTAAACGATAACAGTAACAACAAAAACTTATAAGCTTTGTTGTATATCAGATAAATTGGATAACACAAGCAAAAAAATACTTAATATAAGTATTAAGTATTTTTTTGTACGAGAACATCGCACATATTATTTCATCCAATGCAGGATATACAACAAACACATTTACTGTATATACTATATTGGATTAAATGAGAATAGTCAATTTTATTCCTAACTGACTTGGTTCGGGTTTTTATAATTTCGTTCATTATCTATATGCTGAACTTTAAATCCGTTGATATTCATGAAATTTTAAAAGAATATTACGTACTGACAGTGCTGTATTTCATGAACTTTCGGGCTCAGTAAGTCGACTAGAGGACCAGAGGAACTCATGTTTCATGGTCATAATCTCTATTACTGAATATCGTAAATTAATATTATGAAGCAATAAAGAGTTAAATGTTTTAAAATTATTATAATAATTTTATAACCAAAGTTTCGAATGTATGCGGATTAGCAATGAAATCAGTTTAAATGTAACCATGATTCATAATTAGTTGGGAAAATAAATTATCATCGAATTACTATATCATTTATAAATCATGTGACAATTTAATTTCCCTTAAAATAATTATTTTAATTCATCTAAAATACAAACTAAAATTTAAAATATGAATAATTCCATGAATAAAATGCAGTGGTTTACTCCTCGAGACAGAGATGGCGCCACATTATGATGCTTATATTTGAATGTTTCTCTTCAAATATTTCATCTTACTTTCTGGATATTATTATTATTATGTGACACCTCCAGGGAGTCCAAAGACTCATCGAGGGAGAGTGTGCCAACAGCATTGAACGATTTAAATCCCTTTCAAAACTACTAACTGCGTTCAAACTTGCTTAACTTTTGCGTGAGCCATTATTAGCAGAGGCTCTACTAATCGACCAGTCGGTGTGCGCTTTGGAGAAAACAAAATACTAATTATGCGCTCCCTCCTTCAATTGAAAAATACTGCCTACTTTTCAAGTTTTATTAAGAGGTGGTTAATTCGAAACCTATACATAAATAAACGTTAATATGTACCATAAGAAAAACACGTTTTATTAAAAAAAAAATTTCGTGCCTCTGCCTCCGTTTTTCTAGGATGAGTTCTCCTCTTGCCTTGGCTCAAGTCACGCAATAAAATAAGTATACATTTTCTTTTATTCGCATAAATCTAATATGAAACTGCGATTTTTCTTTTAATTTTTTTTGGAACAATTTTTACAGCTCGTTACTGCTCCTGTTTATCCCAAGAACTGCAAAGTGGCTCTCCACATCACTCGCCTCGGGTCGTTCATGGCTGCTGAGCAAGTAATTCAGATATTAAAATGTGCTTTGAAACATAAGATGATTAGATTCTTTCTTTCATTATTTCCTCTTAACGCTTACCTACTCGAGTCCTTCCTAGTTAAAATAAAAAAATAAAAAAATAAAATAAATAAATAAAAATAATAAAAATAAAATAAAACAAAGATAAAAAAATTATTATTATTATTACATGACATCTCGAAGGACTCATCACGGGAGGGCACACATCTTACCGTCTTCTCTACTACAAATTCTCCAAATACACACAATGAGACTACTGTCATCAGCGCCATCTACCGTCCACCAGTACCAACACCAGTTTTTGTCTCCGTAAATTGCATGTGTTTGATGGTTAATTTGCCTGTACGAGGATGAAAAACCCGAGTTTCCGAGAGGAAAACCTTGCTATAAATTTAAAAATAATAAAATAAATAAAATAAAACAAAAATTAAAAAAATTAAATAAAATATTAAAATAAAATAAAACAAAATAAATAATGTTAGTTATGTATGACACGGAATATAAATCCTCAAATCCTTTATTTTCCTGAATTTTTGTGTATCTAAGGAAAATAAATGAAAATATAATTGAAACCACATTAGATATTTAATATATCCAAAGGAAATAATTTATCAATGAAGTAATATTTTGAACATTAGATCGTATAATTCCAAACTGTTGAATTGAAATCTAGAAATCATGGGATCTCGATTTCGTAAACTTGTGTAAAAAATGCCAAGTAATTTTAAATAGCAAAACAGTGATTTATTTTTATTTTTTATTTTTTACATTCAATTTCTTATTATGATATAAAAAGGTGAATCGGAACGTTTCTGGAATTTTATATTCGTTACTTAAGTGAGGTATCTCACTTAGACTAATAAGTTTCCTTGTTGAACTGTCTATGTGTATTGACAACATGAAATGAATTGACTGTTCATGGACAGAGCATACGCAAACTGAATTGGCTATCCATGAAGAGAACATACGCCAAATGAATTCACTACTCATGAGCTGAACGTATATGATGTGAAGTTGAAATGAAATTATCATCTAAACTGATTATCCACTCCATTGAATACACATGCACTAAAGAACATAACGCAGTGGTCCGACTTTTGTGGTATGAAAGTATGCAATGTGCAGAAATCCACCGAAGTCTTGCAGTAATAACAACAGATTTTGCTGGAGGGAATATGAAAGGACTCGCATGAAACGCCCAGACAAGATCCCAGATTTTAAAAAAAAAAATCCTTAAAACTCCCATTATTCCAGACAGCAATAAAAGTTAGTTTAGGATTACGAGATGAAGGTGGTTGTCTACCGTATCCCCCCCCACGATGCCTTTGAAATCATCAGTAGCTATGAGCTCAACTACGGTGAAGATTAAGGGTAGAACGCGACTGCTGACCGATTCCCAAACATACTTAATATTAAAGAAAGTTCCACCTTTTTACGGAGAATAAAAGGAGTTAGAGAATTTATTAGAACTCAGAATAATGAATTATTAGATTTTTTTTCTTACTTTTTTATGCGAAGTGTGAAGCTACTTCCGCTTTATTATTATTATTATTATTATTATTATTATTATTTTGTTTCATTGTATTTTATTTTATGCTTATTATTATGTTTATTTTGTTCATTACAGCACATTTTATAAATTTCGTTCTCTTCAGTTCAATATTCTCATTGGGTCGACCTGTTCCGATCCAGAATCAGCCAATAAAAAACGTTCAAATTGTGATGGACTAAATTCATAATTTAAGTATTCTATAGGAATAATTATTGTTTCTCTACAATCATAAATATCTTAAATATATTATTTTGTAATTCTACACAATAAAAAATGAACTTAATTATCAGCGCGAGTTTTCAAATTTTGTGTTTATACCGTTCTTTTAATTCCTTTCTCAAAAAAAATTTTATTAAATTTACAGGGTAGTAGATCAATAGAATAGCATTGCATATGCGATCTATTATTCTGTCGCCCAGATGTCCGGTACCCACTTGGCCATCGCCCAGTTGACCCTTAATATCAATGTAATTTAAGAACAGGAACATGGGATGACGGTGGTTGACATAATTTCGTCACCTGTAATTCAACAAATCAAGTCGTAGAAATGAACTGAACTATTGAACGATGATGAAGGATTTTTGAATAATAATGATTCCGAAGGGGATGGGTAAATTTTTTTCATCATCCCAGATGAGTCTTTGACTCCATGGGGTCTTGGGTAATAATAATGTTCATTCACTTGTGCAGAATCACGCGCTGGACTCATCCCTTCCTCCGAATTCTATGCCTATGATTCTGCATAATTTCACTTTGTGATGCCTCATATAAAAGAAGGTTATCTAGATTTTATGCAGATTTATATCTCTTAGTGAAGTACTATCCAGTTTAATACACTTCGTACTTTAAAAAAAAAAAATCCCATTCAGGAAGCGACCTCTAATGGCCTCGCTGATCGTTAAATTTATGTCTTAACTCTTCTTAACACTTAACAGACTGAGAACAATTGTTGTTGTATGCAATGCATTGTGCATTAATGTATGTACGTACACCTGCCATTTAAAATTAAGAGCGATTACTTTCTTCTCTTTCTTTCTTTTTTTGCTGTAACAAACTTGTGGTTCAAGTGGGAGCAACGAGGATGTTTCTTCTACTCGAAGCTAACTTTACCGCTAATCTCACGAGATGATGGAGCGTGATAAAAGGTTTGGAAGTTATCAGTTCTCTCAACCAACAGGTCTACGTTCATCCCACGCAGCGACCTATACCACCCTTCTTCCCCTTTTTCTCTTATCCGTCCTATATTAACATTCCTCGTCTAAACCTCCAGACCGGATGTTCAGGCTGACTGCTTTGACTTCGTGTCAAAGCACGAAGGAAAGTGATGACCGCTGAATCCGGTTATATATGGGTTAACAGAACACAACCTCGCCTCTCACCTCTTCAATGAACAATCGCATCAACATTCACGATGTGAACCGAGATCTCTGACAACTGGTATACAAACAAAACCGAAGATCTTTCTGAAATTATTCTATTACGCCTCTAATTGTTTAGAGTTCTGTAAACTGCTTCCACACGATGAATCGGCAGCCTCTATTCTTGTAAATGATGCCGAACAGGTCTGGTTAAGGATGTTAATCATTTAGCCGTCATGATATAGACAAAAGCTTTCACACATCTGAGTACTACCGAACAGTTAAAATGGTATCGTGGTTTAGGAGTGTTTCACGGAATGTATGAACACGACTTAGTTTCGTCGGAACGCCGACTTCTTCAGGTGTGTAAATAACTACAAAAGAACTGGGGAAAAAATAACTAGTCTAAAAACATGGACTTCTCATATAAAACAAATTAGGAATAGCAACAGTCAAATTTGATGGTGTTCCCGTGGCAGGTCTAGAGTGAGGCATACGTGAGTGGCTACTGACTCGAGAGCGCCAGACTTGAATCGTTGCGCTGTGAGAGTCAGGCAAGCTGTAGCTTAAATTATTGTTCATGTGTGATGGGTCCAGAACTATTTCTTTTGATTCTAAGATACGCCTCTTTAGTTCGTCACCGCATTTATGGATAGTGATCGTAAGGTTCCAGTCTATCTGGTGTTGGCGCTCTTCTAGATTGGAGTTAGCAGAGAAAAGAACATGATTGGAGAGGGCGCTCGCATCGATTCTCTTGTAAGAGATGTCACGTTGGTACTCCTCAAAACGTAGTGAGACAGACTTATCTGTTTGTCCATCTCGAGTCAGTGGTCACTCACGTATGCCTCACGCTAGACCTGCCACGCGGACACCAGTTCAAATTTGACTGTTACTATTCCCAATTTGTTTTATATGTGAAGTCCATGTTTTTTTAACTTGTTATTTTTTCCGGTTCTTTTGTAGTTATTTACACACCTGAAGAAGTCGTGTTTGATTAAAGTTTCTACTAAACTCGTGTTTGATTAAAGTTTCTACTAAACTCGTGTTTGATTAAAGTTTCTACTAAACTCGTGTTTGATTAAAAGATTAACAACCTTTAATCAAACACGACGAAACCAGTCGTGATTTATTTTTTAAAATGTCTACAAGCCAAGTGAATAGAAGCTATAATATATATATATATATATATATATATATATATATATATATATATATATATATATATATATATATATATATATATATATATATATATATATATATATTATTTTTTTTTTCGTTTGAACTTTTGTATTATTTGATATATTCTTCTTTAATATACTTCAAAAATGATACCGGATTGTGTGTGCGTGCGTGTGCGCGCGCGCGCGCAGTTTTTCCGCATAAAAACATTTTCGGTTATCTAGCCAATATCTCGTCCTCTTAAGTATTCTATTTGATTTCGTATGGATCTATGCATCCAAATAATAAAATATTAATTGTATCCTGCCAGTACTCAGTTTGCAAGCGTTGTTCGAGTTTAGTTTGCAAAAGACTTCGCAATTGCAATAGCGAGTCTTAAAGTGCTGATAGACGCACCCATGGTAGATTAGATTACATGACTGTCGTTATTCACGAAAGGTAAAATAGCATTTGTTCTTTTTCAAGAGCAAAGTAAAAATTTTCCTTTTGATAAAAAAATATTAAAAAAAACATAGGCTATGTTATTGTGTATATACATAAAAACTAAAACGCCCATCTTTTTGGTCATCGATATAAGCTCGGCTAACACTTAAGGATGGTGAGACATAATCAAAGAGCACGCCTTGAGGCGCAGCCATTTATTTTATATCGCTGTTTGATCAAATTAAACCTTGGCATGCAAATTGTTAAGCTTACTTACTTTGCAGGATCGTCTCCGCTGTCTCTAACTCTGTGTTGCCAATACAAGGAATTAATAATCATTGACTTTAAAAGTCATATGACCAGCGTTGCTACGACAAGAGGTGGTATGAATGAAGAATGTCAACTTAGTCTTTTTTTTTTTTACTTGAAAAGCAATTGAACCATTGCTTTTCAACCTAGAAATTAATGAAGCTTAAATTTTCATATTTCATACTTTTATCTTCAATTTATACAGTACTATGAAAAGTATTGTAAAAGAGATCATTTTCATATAACGTTGGAAAACTCACACCTCAATAAGTATTCATAATATCGACTTACTACTCACTGTGTATATTGCATTACATGTTTTTTTTTTTTTTTATTAATATTCAGCGATAAAAGCATGCAAATATAATTTTAATGAATCATGTATGTTTTTGAAGTGGAAATTAATTTCCTTGAGTATGTTATTTATTTATTTTCATTTTTATGTTTTTAATCTTTCACCTCTTTCTCTCATATCAGTCTTTTTCCTGCAACTTTGAGCGCGTTGTTGTATTCAAGTCATAAATGTAAATATAGCAGATCAGTTTCAACGAGTTTAACTTCATATGTGCTACTAGATATCTCTTCTTCTCTTGTGAAAGTTAAGTCAGTGATTAGTCCTTGAAGAGGTACTCTTGCGTTGTTCTGTTAGCTTCTTTGATTTCACATTGTTAAGTGGTGAAAATGGATACAATAATAACAAAATGAAACAGCAGAATTGTGTCTTGAATGGATGCAGTCGCTCGTAAAAAAACTGGAGTACTAAAGTCCGTTGTGTCAAGGTTAGTGAGAAGATGAGAAGGGGATGAAATCCGGGACATTGAGTCCTAAGAGAAAAGATGCCTGTGATAGAAAGAGACGCTTTGTAACTAAGATAGATACAATATTACCAAATAATTTTGTTTGAAGAATAGTTTTACATCATCAAAACTTGTAAAGTGACAGTATTCAGGTACCATTGCCACTTCGTCAACAATCAGGAAGCATTGGTTATAAATGCACCTTAAAGCATTCAAACCTGTTGAGAGACTTTTAAGTAAGGTGGAATTCCACTTCAAAGACGAAATGGTTGAAAGCTGTCAGTGCAGAGAAAGTCGATTCCGAAGAAAAAAAAAAAAATACTTTTTCTGTTTTTTAGAGAACACTTTGTTAAAGGTAACTTTATATAGAAAGCACACCTTATTCACATCATTTTCGAAGAATATCATATGTTATATCATTACTGATATGACCATAATAAATACAATTCCAAATATTATTACAATTACACTTATGAGTCCAAACGCTACTATATGACCATGTATATAGTAGCGTATTGGATCTCCTGCAGCGGAGATAAATGCTTGCACCCTCTTGGCATTGACCACTACTAATTCATGGAAGATTCTCTGAGGTATTCTGAGTCAATTAAAGAGAATAACGTGCTGTAGGTCGGCAACTAAGCGAGGCACTGGAGTCAACTACTGATGTTTCGTTTCGCATGATCCCAGAAATGTTCGATGGAATTCAAATCAGGAGGATTTAGGTTGCCAAAAGAGCATACAAAATGTTTGGATATGGATGCACAATGCGAGCCTTGGGACGTTGTCTTGCTGGAAGAATTAGGATCTATCCGGCCACATTGTCACCAATGTGGCCGGATAGTGTCACCAAGCTGGTCCGAAAGAATCCTCAGGTAAGATTTAGGTGGCCGAGGTGTGTTTAAAATGAAGATGAGAGGACCACTGATGTCGATGAGAACAATCCTCCACACATACCGTCACTAGCGGCCTGTTTCCAGCTAATCGTGCAGTTTAGTTGGTCGGAAACAGGCTGGTTGGTCAGAATGTTTTGGCTCATGGGTTCGTTTTTGATGACTACAGGGAGGACGTAATGGTTAATCGAATTCTGTTATGATTAATTAATTTATCTCTTTGTTGGTTTATTTCTAAACAAGTTTATGAAACAATACCGTCGACAGGGTGTAGCATAGAGGCAGCCTGCCTCACAGCGCGGCTTAATAAGGGCGCTCGTTCAGCCGTATTGCGGTAGGCGTCGTCGCTACGCTAACAATTCCTGTTTGCGTAGTAAGTGCGGAAAGGAGTTTTTTCAAGCTCAAACTGGTTAAAAATTATTTGAGAACAGCAATGACCCAAGAAAGATTGGTTGATCTAGCAACTATATCGATAGAGGCGGACAGAGTTTATAATTTAAATTTAGAAGAGCTTATAAACAGTTTTATTGTGCGATATCACCGTAGAGCAAACATTTAATTAATATTATTATGTAATCGTTTTCCATTAATGTTTATCTTGTAATAAAAACAAAATAGCAATTGGAAATTTTTCTTATATTTTTATCTTATAATCCATTAGGGGTGATATTTAATTGTTTGCCTCGGGGAGCGATTTAATCTGGCTACGGTCCTATTATGAAACCCTAATGACACAAAACAGAACGATTTATGAATACTGACAAAGATATTTCCTGACAAAGGTGTTTTGGGAAAGTTGGTGCTACATGAACAGAAAAATTGGAGAATGTATCTCTCAAATAATTTATAATTTTTATTTCGAAATAATTTTAGAAATAGAATAAGTTTTATTTCTAACACGAAACTATTACTATTAGCAATTTGGATACATTGCGCAAAGAGGGACTTAGACTGACATCGAAGGCAAAAGATCAAAGCATTATATTGACCAACAAGAAGAAGAATCGACGCCTTACTGCACCACTCAAAATCCTTGCGGAATTCAGCGAAATTGGTCAGGAGTGACGCTATGGACAATTGAGTCAAAATATGAAGCTTTTGGCTCAAAGGTAGACTTTTTGTTCGTTTGTTCGTTCTGCTCGAGAAAAAATTATTCCAGGCTAATAGAGTCATGGCGATGACTATACACATGCTGGACATTGAATTATAAACTTTTATTTAATACGGTGTTGAACAATCCTTTAAATGGCTCAGATTTGAGGGAAGAGGACTTTACTTCCGGATCTTTTTTCTAGCATGTTTCATACATTCTCGATTCAGATCCTTGCTTTGTGGTGGACAGGGAAGATGACGAAAGGCACTGTCAGGTTCGCTGAACAACTGCTGTACATGGTAAACAATAGCATTGTCGTCCATGAAACAACCGTCACCTGTTGGATAAAAATTCAACATTCCTTGAATCGGACCACATCGCTTTTTTTCCAGTTTTCCAGTGTCCATTCATGGTGTTCCTGACATGACTGTAGAAGACGAACTTTCTGGTTCTTCGCAAAAATCAGTGGTTTCTGTATAAACATGCGATTACCTATGCCGATCCTCTTCAATTAATTCCCTGTGTATAGTTCGGTGAGATGTGGGTCGGGAACAGCCTTCATTAAATGCTTCAATCAGTTGCTGCACACAGGAAGTTCTGTTTCTTGCCTCTTAGACAAGCAAAGTGGTTATTTTTTCACTGATTAAACACCCAGGATATCTCATATTTTAAGAAACCATTCAATTCTACTGTTTTCAAAGTCTCGGCTCCATCCAGATGGGCACCCCCCCCCCCCCCAATAAGCCCTTTTTCGAACTCCAAAAGATCATTTTTTCTTCATTGCAATCAACACTATTGACGATTACTGGCCAGCAGCATTCTTCAATAGTTCCTTGAACACGTGGTGATGCACGTGACCAAGTATTTTGCATATAAACTACATAAGCGACGTTTACGTACTGTATATCTGCATAAAGGTTTCTAATTCAATGCCCGGTTTGTGTATTACAGTTTGGAGCTGTTTCGCTTCTGTTAGAGTGGACAATTTTGTTAACTTAAAGGTTCATTAAACAATGAATATTATAAAGAAATTTTAGAACCCTCTGTTCTGCCCTCTGGAATTCAAGTCATTGGATAGTCCTTTGTAATTCGATGAAATAGAGATCAAAAACACAATTCAGATCTACATATGCAGAAGATTTTTGAAACAAAAGAACTTAAGAAAAATTATTACGTGTCGTCGCCATTCTTCTTCTCCCGTAGTTCTAAATGGACCGTTGGGTCATTCATGGCTGGTAGGGGATAGTCTTGATTAGCCTCCTCCAGTCATCTCGATCTCTAATTCGTGATGTCAGTTGAGAAAGGGAGAAATTTGTTCATTTTTTGATGTCATCAGTCCATTTTAATCGAGGTCGGCCCCTAACCCTTTGTTCCGAACGATTCCTTCTAGTGCTTGCTTTGGAATGCCATCAGCCCTCTCCACATGTCCGAACCATTTCATCTGTTTTCTTCTGATGACTGTCAGACTATTTTCCCTTCTTCTCCCGTCTATTGAATCAATCAGTTTTCGGACATTTTCATTGGTTTCGTGAGCAGTATAGGGAATTCTCAAAAGTCTTCTGTAAGTTTTCATTTCAAAAGACAGGAATCTTCTATCATCTTCCTTCAATAAAGTCCAGGCCTCACAACCATACAAGAGGAGAGAATTCACCAAGGGGTGTCAATTAGTCTAGTAATGGCGTCGCCATTACTTGATCTTAATCCGAATGACTTTTTTTTTATTTTTATTTTTTTATGAATGAACAAGTTAATAGAACAAATGCTTAAATTATTGAATTTTTGATAGTGACGATAAGAATTTAATTATAAATAATTTATCTAATTGGGCTACATTATTTCATTAATGGCGAAATAATGAACGTAATTTGTATTTTCTTGCAATCTTTGACTCAGAATCTGGAATTATTTAAATTATTTTTTAAATTATTCATTCAGAATTATTCATTAATATTTTTATTCACAAACTTATTCTAAATACACGTGTAAATACGTCATTCGAAACAGTCCATATTTTAACTGAATTACGAGAATGAGCTCTTAGAACGTCCGCACCAAAGATTGCTATTTTATATAATTCAGGATTTTTATTTTTTTATTTTTTTATTTTTTTTTGTTAAGACCACGTGACTTGTGAAGTACGATACTCGTCTACATTTATCAAGGCACATACTGAGAACGGAGGAGTGACATGAAATGAATAATAAACGTTAAGAAAACGCCATAAAGAAACATAAAGAACAAAGAGAATATAAAATGATCATGTAAAATAAAGAAAGTAAAAATGTAAGTGAAATGAAATAAAAGAGGACGCCACAACATTCACATATTCTGGGCGTTTCCATGCAAATCCTGTCAAGGAGAAAAGCATCATCAGGCGATGCACTCCAGACGTAAATCACTATTAGAGGGTGTTTGAGGTCGAAATCGTGAGGTTTAACATTAAACAACAAACGAGGAAAGTATTTTTCTCATGTCCTGCAGTTTACAGAGAATCTTGATTGTAGGTTCTTCAGTCTGGCAAAATGAAATCCCTATGAGATCTCAGCATGACTTAATTTAAAGGCTGAAATTATTTATTATAATTTTCTTCCTTGTATAAGATGTTAAAATGTCTACGAATTTGATGTTTCACACATACGGTTGTGTAATATCCATCTAAACTCAAAACAATAGCCAGAGCACGTATTCCTTAGTAATAACCATCATTTGTATTACTTTTGTATATGCCTGGGTTAGGCAATGGAAAGGAACTACTTTTCTATTATTCTACGTGCCTGCTGAGTGAAGATGATAAAAAGATCCTTCGTTTCAAAAATGGATTAGAGCCATAGACAGGTTTAATTTCCTTTCACCTTGCGAGGAACATTTATAAGGGCTTTTTCAGTTCTTCCATTACCCTTCCCAAATGAACAAACCTGTATAAGACCACATGCAACTTGCCAGCCTACTGTGTGCCGAGTGGATTGAATCTCAATTCTCTAAATCACTGTTTCTCAAACTTTTTAGGTCGCACCATATTTGAACGAAGATATAACTTAGTGGCCAACTAGCCCCCACCACCCTTTACAGGCAGGTTATATTTTATCACCAGAGATGTTCCTTCCTATACATATTTCTTTCTTTTTTTAAAATTAATATAATAATTGCAGGTTTTATTTATTGATAACAAATGCATGCAGAAATGTGAATATATCCATGGTGTTATAGGTACATTGATCAAAGACATCGGCTCACAACGCTGAAAACAAAATTAATTTTTGTATAAGACTACCCTGTATTCTATCATTACGCCGTCAGTTTAGCGAATGTTCCTTTCGTTAAGATTGGATAATTCTTAAAACAAATTGCCGCTTACTAGTTTACCTGAACTTCGCTGTTGAATATATTATACGTGTACAAGTATACGTTTGATTCAGCTTCAGACTAAACACAAAATCTTTAAGCTAAATCAGTAAATACTATGTTTTAATACTAAATTGAGACTAGAATATATCAAGTTGGCAAAGAATATTTGAACTCTTAAACTTTAAATGCCTGAAAAGCGATCAAGTTATTATCATAGACTTGAGACTCATAGGTCTTTAGACTTCACGATCAATTAATTTATTAACTAATTTAGTAAACTATAGATCACCATCGCAGCTCAGTTGGTATCGACGACTCTTTGCTTGGAATCCTATCCAGGACGCGAAGAATCTTTATAAGAGCTTTTCAACTGATGGTAAGTCAGCCGGTCTTACTCGTATATGGCAGAGTTTTCTTCAGGAAACTTGAATTTTTCATCTCGCAAACAGTTTATCTACTTGAAGGATGAAAAAATCGATTCTATCAACTTGTGTAAAGTACGTTTCCCTGAAGAGTTTCGTAAGAAACATCCGAAGGATATGATGGATTTTATGTCATCAACAGGTTCTACTTATTGCAAAGTAGTTGGTATATGTTCCATCATTTGTAGACTAGTTCCTGTATCAATGGACGCATTTATTTTAAATATTTGTATCCAACTTGTCTCATAAATATGTTTTGAACTGGAAAGGAAGAAGAAGAACGAAATAAGCGATATTTTACGCTCTACGTTAAACACTAAACTAATAAAATGCAAATATATTAGATTTTAGTAACACAATATCATCAAGAAACATAATACCTCTTCAATAGCATGATACCAAAGCAACTTTGCATGCAGCCAACAACTTTCGAAATTTTCGAAGTAATTTTAAACAGAAAACTGCTTACTATATAAAAACAAATGGTGTGTTTTTTCAGCTTCCATTTTAATGAGATATCGTTTACTAATCACGTTTAGTAAAAAAACATTTTCGGAGTCTTGCAATGACACTAAGATGTGCCAGTGGAGAATCCCTGGATTGAAATTAAGGATCTCATTCAATTTTATGTGTCCAGAATTCAAAATACTGAAAAATATTAAGCACAACGTTATCGAATTAAAAAAAATAATAACAATAAATGTTTATAATGTTTCGTTTAGGCCGCACAATGATCTACAGTTGGGTGTGCCACATTGTTAATAAAAAAAAAATTGATTATTAATCAAAACTATCTTTCACTGATCGTGCTTATTAAGCCTGGAAATTCTTTATTTTCATGCATGATTTCAATGGTAGTAATTATCCCAAAAGTAAAGGAGTGTGTGTCGATTATAAACAGTTATTATTGGGCTACATTAGAAAGGCGTCACTGACTTTAGTACTTGGGCGTCAAGTAGATACGCCTATTATACAATAGTTGGCTTTATGAGAGAAAGAAAATGGAACAGTTCCTGAGAAAAATCTCACAGCACTGAAGATACATCAGTTACTTCAGAAAACTACCCAGGAAATGAATAAAATTTCCAGAGAGAGAGAGAGAGAGAGAGAGAAAGATTGCAGTATAAAATTGAAATATTAAATGTGGGATTCAAAATCCACATCTACTGGTAAAGAATTGAAACTACTGCATACGTCTGCATTCATGAATCTCTACTTCGCAAAAAATAGAAATTGTCCTGCACAAAACAAGAGTGTTTTCTATGAGCTCGCAGAGGAATAATGACGTTTTATTATTATTATTATTATTATTATTATTATTATTATTATTATTATTATTATTATTATTATTATTATTATTATTAGCATTATTATTATTATTAAGCTTTGTATTTATTTATTAAACTTTGTAATATTTATTAAACTTTGGAGATGAGCGGAGACATTTCATTGAAACAAACAAGCATCCCCTCCTTTTTTTTTCATTAAACTTTATTTTAAAATCTTATATGATTATTTCTCCACATAATCGCCTCTTCAATCTGTAAACGATAATCAAAAATAATTTCGGTGGCTAATTATTAACCATAGAACAAGTAAAAGAATCAAATTAAAATAATATTTTAATCAATTATTTCTTCTACCCTCTCTCATCACTATTTGCAGATATTGCAAGCCTCATACCTATTGCAAGCTCCACTACACACCTAACGTCCACATTTAAATAAATTTGGCCATAAAAGAGGAAACGGAAAATTAAAAAAAAAAAAATATCGGCTATCTTTGTACCCAGAGGGTGTAATCAAAATATTTGAATACTTGCCTGAAAAATTCCGTGTTCTTAATCGATTTTATTTTATTTGACTTTACCATTATCATGAAATACTCGATTATAGTATTGGTTTTTTTGAACCTCTTGTGATTTTATCCCCCAAACTCTCTTTTATTAACACGTTGTATAACCAAAAAAAGTTTAAATCAGTCTTAAATTTCCAAATTGTAAATTTCTGTGAACGTTCAAGTTATTTCATAATTCTTTCATGAAAGGGATGAGCTCCTTATTGGCCGAACTACATCTTCATCTTCATCTTGACCACATCAGATACGAAGTGATCAGTTACGGAAAGCAATGCAAGTCAAATGGAACCAACTCTGATGCATAATTGGACTTTCCAAAAGTAATGAATCCCCAAGGCTATGAATTCCTCAAGCTGTTTGTGCGTTTCGGTTAAGTTTTGTTGGAGGAAAAACTCATGCATGTCAGGAGAAACGCTTCAGTATTTTCAGTGTTCCAATATAGACGCTTAATGTTAATGATGGTGTCATATAGTTATGAATTCTAAATGCATGAAATTCACGTTCCAGAACATTGCCGAGGTTTGCATCGTGGACATGTGCAACCCAACATTAGCTAGTACTGATGATGTCTAAGCCATGAGCTTTGTAAACAAGTTTCGTTCGCGATGAATATCAAGCGAATGTTTCTGCAGATAAAACTAAACCACTGCACTTTGACATCGGTTTACGTCATTTTGACTGATAATTCAGAGATCTTGCAAAGTGCAAGAAAGTCTAATTAGTACAGTGTAAATACTTTTATTTCGGCTCTTACACAGCCCACGTAGACCATTAGCGAGTCAGATTTTTCTAAAAGTTTACTTTAGTGTTGGAATTGTAGTTTACTATTGTTTTAAAGTATTTCCTACTACTTGTTACACTGTTGACAACATATACAAACAGTAATAACTGGCAGTTTATTTTAATATCATGGATGATCTTTCTTAAAGGGATAAGAGGAAGTTTTCGTTTGAGCTACATTTTATCTTCATCATAAGGACCCAATCTTCATTTTACAATTTTTGTTTAATTCGTTAGTAATATAATAATCGAATGTGAGAGTTATGACCTAAAAATAATATATTCATGTTTTAATTTTTTTTTATACATATATAATTTATATCTTAATATTTCTTTGAAAAGTCTTTTATGTTCAAAATGCAAATTTTTAGGGGATCTGTAAATGGTAGCAATTTTTAAACATGGAATTAATCAAAACCAAATAAGTTGTCAAGTCTATAATAAAAAAAAAAGATTTATAACCGCGTGTGCGTGTGTGTGTGTTGAAAATAGTAGTGAGATGACTTCAGATAATTATTTCCTAACATAATTTACATGTCACGTTTATACTTTGACACATTTTGTTTTAAATACCAACTATGACCTGCTATTTACTTTCGGCCTCAAAGCTCTCTGTTGACCTAAAAGCCGATGCCGGAATGCAGGACTGTTAGTTCATTGGAAACCATAAAGAAAGTGAATTGAATCATCGTAAATGATCGATCATCACACTATGAAGTAGCTAAAAGCTGTTTATGTTAATTAATTATCTGCAAAAATAAGTGTATATTGTATTTACTTGGTATTTTCTGACGACTTCGTGAAGTTAGTCTTAAAACAAAATAAACTCAAATGAGTGAACTGGAATTCCAAATGGCACCGAATTAATTATTCCATTTCAGAGTTAAACATGTATTACAGCAATGTAACTTGTTTTGTTATTGGATATGTTTTTAAAGATGAAAAACTTGCAGATAACTGTGTTTATAGGTTGTCAACAAACAAGTTACGTGAGACTCACGCGAAAAAAAAAAAAAAACTGTTTGATTTAATTGAGTGGAATTAGTGTTATTTGAAAACATATGCGAACTCAACTGTCGATACTTTCTTTAGAAAGAATTAAGTAAGCAAGACAAGATTTTTATATTTCTTCGTCCTAAAAGATTCCATAATTGGAGTTGGACTTATTTGACTTACTTCCCTTATTCTACAGGCCAAAACCGACTTATCAGATTATCTTGTGGTGTGCATGTGTTCTCTAATAATTTTTAAATTCCTGTGGTGATATTCTTGATATATTATATGAATTTGTTGTCGCAGGAGGCCATCTCAAAGCAGTATGTTGACTTTTTCTTCAGTCAACTTACATAAATTAGAATTTCGGGAATGTGACAATAAGCTCAGACCGCGTGATTCGAGATAATGTACTGATAATTAATGATAACTAATAAGGATTAATGCTATACACCAAAATTAATGATTCTACGGTAAACTGCATAAAATGGTTTTAACCGTAATGTCACATTCAGTACACTTCCCTATGTACCACATGCAGTATTAAAAAAAAAAAAATTGAAGCATAACATTTTATAAAATAATTAAATAGAAGTATGACGTCACTGATAATTATTTAAAAATGCATTTCGGCTAAAAGGGGATTAGATTGTTTCAGACTTGGTTTCTTCTTACAAAACAGACAAGCAAGCCATAGATTAACTGCCCTGTTGTAACGCAAATTAGATTTATATAAGGCAAGTTAACTTGCCATAACAGGCCACTAGGTTTAATACATAAAGAAATATGATGAAAAAGTATTATAACTTTCCATTAAAATCTTTTGGACACGTGACAATATTTACCTTTCTTCGGATTTATCCTTCCATATAATGCTTCCAAAATTGTTTTTGGATGTTTCATGTGGATATATATATATATATATATATATATATATATATATATATATATATATATATATATATATATATATATATATCACGGAATAGAGAAGACTGGAAGATCCTGCTCAAGAGAAGACTCAACCCGTCTTAGACGGAAGAGAAGAAGAGAGAGAAGAGAGATATATCGTCTGTCACGGCCCAGTAATTTTGCTTCTTATAAACTGCTTATTAATTAGTTTAATTACCGTGTGATGATACAGTGGCCTTCAGCCCCATACGGACAGTAGCGCCATCTTATGAAAATATATCAAGCCATTGATTATAATGTATTTTTGTCTGTCAGTTGCGTGTGCTCGCCTGGCCAGTTTAAGATATGAAAAGCCCCAGCTTCTGGGAGGAAACCTTCCATCTCCGTATGAGACCGGTTAATTCGCCATTTGGTTGAAAACACATGATAAAAGTTCCTCACGTCATAAACGGGATTCGAACCGAGGTCTTTCCACCTAAAGGGCTCGTCTATACCAACTAAACTAGAAGCTACTTACTGCTGTGATTGAGGGATTCTGTTGCATTGTCTGTCACTTGAGTATGTCCTTTTGGCAAGTTTGCCTATTTTGGGGGATGAAAAAAACCGAAATTCCGGGAGGAAAATCCCTGTACCTCAGTATGAGACAGACTAATTCAATTTCAATTTAAAAACCCTGATAAGGTTCGTATCCTACTGGATCGAACCTTGGTCTTTCCATTTTCGAAGGGCATCATCATCGATACCAGAACTACGGAGGCTCATGCTAACATTACTTCTGTAAAAAATACTTTATAGAGTTTTTCTTTTCGGAAATTCGGCTTATTTAATCATGAAAAACAGACAAATGACCAGATAAACACTGGGTGTATAGATATAATACACTGGCCTGATAACCATACTTGCGTTGACCGTAATTATAAATAACGACACAAAACAACAACTCTTGGAGGAAAAAATGAATCCCATAAATCACCCATACTTACCGTAAATGCATAATGACGTCATTATGTCACTTTCCCTAAATTTCTTTCATCCCTATAATATCACCACAACTTAATATTTACATAAATTTTAACACATTTAGTTTTCAAGAATGAAAGGTATTTTGTTTAATCGAAAGCATTTTTATTTCCAGGATCAAATGTTTGCTTTTTTTGTTTTTTGTAAAATAGTTTTACTTGTAATATAAATAAAAAAAAACATATAAATAGATCAACTTTATATTACTAATATAATGTAAGATTAATGTTCATAATTCTCTCTTTATTAGCTTAACCGAAAGTACTTAGATGTGTTTGTAAATCAAGTTCATATAAGGATGTCTAATTATGCCAAATGGTGTCAGATTTTGACTGATTATTTATTTTCTTGTGACTAAGAAAGAACCCACGAAAACGGAATGGTTGATTTCCTTTACGTGATATTTGAATAAACAAAAACATTCCTGTGTGTTACATATTTTAAATGTAATAAACGATCTTTCTCAAAGTAGATGACCTATAATTGGAAGATTGAAACTATAGTGTATCAGAGTTTATATATACTTCCTTTGGCAAATATACGCTTTGCTTCCTTCCCACCCAAAGGTTTCTTGACTCTCAACCCGGGAAGCGGATTAAGAGTTCATTGCCTGTATAATGACATTTAAATGTCTCATGTTTGTTATTTATTTATTTTTTTTTACATGGACCCAATTTATAAACTGTTACGTAGTGTACAGTTGTCAAAAACAGTGATAACCTAACCACTGTTATTGTATGTTGGAGAACGCGTTTATTTTAAACGCACGACATTCCTGACTACTTTAAATAAAGTAACAATATTCCGAAAAACAATCACGTGTTAAAAGATGTAACCAGTTACGGTTTCAAGTAAACAAAATATTTAGTTTTAAATGCAGCGATGTTTAGCAATATATTTTTCACACTAAGAATATCATTAGTATTTTATTGTGATCACAGGAATGTTGATATTAATATTAATGAAAACGGGAAAAGTCTTTTTGTTCTTATACTAGAGAAATCGTGAAAACGTAATTAACCCGATGACCACTATATGTCGCAACAATCGCTCACGTGTTTTATGTGGAATGAAATTGACTTAAATATAATTTTTTTGTTAAAATATGCATACGCCAGATTTTTAATGTGTTAAAAAGTATTATAACAATGAATAGAAGTGAAAATAGCGTAACAGTGAAAATACTGGAACTGAACATAATAAAAATAGAGTAGAAAACTTATTGCAAGCGTTTTTATTGTGAGAATAGAACCAGGAAGACACACATCATGTAATTACGTGAATTGTGTGCAGTTGTTCAATGCAGTAAAACAATATCTAGTTAGCGAAACCCAATGCTCACTGACTTAAATCAGATTGCTGGGAATGGTTTAAACACCAAAGAAATGGAGGATATAGGAGGATTAGTCTGATAGCAGCAAATAAAATAACGGACTTCCTTATTAATATTAACAATAGTGAATCAGTAATTTTTAGAGTGCGTGATTGGAAAATTTTGATCAGCTATAGAATCAGGAAAATGATTTTAAGCGGTGAGAAAAATTCTGTCATGAAGTTGATGCTTCTGATTATATGCCTTCTGTCCAAAAAGAAATCGAACTTTTCGAAAATAGAAGAAACTAGTGGCGTGACCTGTTGTATCTTTTTGTTGTCGAAAGCGGCAACCTTCCTTAGTGTTGTGTCAACTGTTTATGACATTTGTTTCATTAGAAGCCGAGTTATAGTGCCAAGAGTGACAGTGTGTTTTGACGAACGGTCGAAAAATGGGTTTCAAACAGAGAGCTGCGATTGACTTTTTTGTTAAACTTGGTAAAAGTTATACCGAAACGCATCAAATGCTTCAAAAAGCACACGGTGATGAATGCTTATCCCGTACTCAAGTTTACGAATGGTTTAAGCGATTTCAAAGTGATCGTGAGACGCTTGAGGACGATGAAAAGCCGTCCAAAAACTGGACTGAGCGAAGTTAACATCTAAAATGTGCGTGATTTCATCAAAGAAAACTAGAAATCGTCAGTGAGATTGATTGAAGATGAATTGGGGATTCCAAAATCAACTGTGCACAACATTTTGAGCGAGAGTTTGGGCCTTCGTAAATTGAATTCGCGATTTGTTTCCCACAAGTTGACCGACGACCAAAAAATGTATCGAATTGAACACTGCAAGGACTTTATTAAAACCGCTCGTAAGGACTCAAACTTCATTGTAACGATCGTTACTGGTGACGAAACGTGGTGTTTTGATTTTGAGCCCGAAACAAAGCGCGAGAGTGCTGAGTGGAGACCACCAGAAGAGGGGCATCCGAAAAAAGGTTGCTTTGGAGAACAAAAGTAAAGACAATGCTGATTTGTTTCTACGATTCCAAGGGCATTATCCACAAAGAATTCGTTCCGCCTGGCCAAACGGTCAATGGTAGGTTTTGAAGCGATCGATAGCGAGAATTCGTCGCGTACGGCATGAATATCATGACGACCGATCGTTCGTCAAAACACACTGTCACTCTTGGCACTATAACTCGGTTTCTAATGAAACAAATGTCATAAACAGTTGACACAACACTAAGGAAGGTTTTTGCTTTCGACAACAAAAAGATACAACAGGTGGCGCCGCTAGTTTCTTCTATTTTCGAAAAGTTAGGTTTTTTTTTTGGACAGAGGGTGTAACACGGTGATTCGAACCCTAGGTATTCAACCACAGGACATTGTCCTTACAGAAGGTAAGGACAAATATGGAAAGGCTCAAAACAGCTCGAGAAAGGCTCATATTTTTATATGAACTGCTTACCGTCACTTTAGGTATCAGTGATTATGTTCATTCAATGTTTTTCTGTTTCTAATTATTCTGCGAATATTTCTTTAATTCTTTATCATGAATAGCAACGTTTATCTTACAATGACAGAATCAGAATGGTGCTTTTTAAAAAAAATCTCGAAGAGAATTAACATATTTTTACTTACTCTCATAGCATGCAATAGATTGTCTTAATAATATCGAATGAAAACCAGACTATTGTCAAAATGAAATATTTTAACGCAGTGAATGTCATCGATGATTTCGTTTCATCAAAGAACAATATAAATAGAATTTAGATTCAAAGAGTCAAGCGAGATTGGACAATCATCAATTTAATAAACATGCATTTTTATAGTTAAATGTTATGTTCAATGTTATTTTTATTATTTTTTTTCAAGGAAATATTAAAATTTAATTCAAAGTATTTATTAAGTAATTTTAGTAACGATATTAGTATTAATTTAGCAATGATATCCAAACATATTTGATGATTGAACTAAACTAAAAATAGTTAAAAGAGCATACCTGTAGTGTGATTTCGGAAAGTGAGGATGATGAAATATTTGGAGGTCGAACGTGATGAGTCGAAACAGTCAATCTGAGAAAGGTGTTGAGAATGAACGTTTATGTGAAATTTAGATAAGCACATTGAATAGCCGAAAATGAAATATGAATATAAACATTAAACAAGGAAGATGGTGAAGAGAATGAACAATAGATTTAGAATCTAAAATTATGGAACTTAAAATCTGCAGAAGAAAACAATTCAAAATTAAAGAATAAACAAAAGCTAGTCAAGTATAAACAGGACCAGCGACTTAACGATGTGGCCGTTTCGTGGGACAAACGCTTAGTCGGATGATGAACAGCGCAAAAATTACTGTGAGTTTGCGATGTGGTTCAGATTATGCAATAATAATAATAAAAAAAAATATTATTCTATAATACTAAAAACATAAAAAAAATCTAAATTTAGCCAGTACAAAACAGTTTTTGCAGTTTGTGAAGATCACACCGAACATGGACTCTTAATCTTGCAATATGGGATCTCTCTCTCCTTCCTGTCTTCTACAGATTAGTCAGAAGAACGCTCGTTCCCGTTAATTGGAAAGACCAGGGTTTGAATGTATATTTCTAGGAATATTTCTATAGATTACGCAAGTAAAAGTCGAATTCTTTACCATGAACTTGTCAAACAGCTATCCTGCTGCCGATGTGTGTATATTGGATATTTTATATACTTTTTTATCAGCCGATACCTTTCTTTATGATATACAGTGTGTGTGTGTGTGTGTGTGTGTGTGTGTGTGTGTGTGTGTGTGTTTTGCGTTTTCCTCCCAGTACTAACCCTACCAGGAGGTATATTCTTACATGCTCCATTGCATGCAATGCTTATATTACATGTAGCTTACAAGTACTGATTAACATTTACATTTATATTTTTGTATCAATTTTCATATTTACATTTATATTTTTATATATACATATATTAACACTATACAATATAATTCACATAATATCAGTATTTATGTTAGATCACAGGGACTGGAAGTTGATTTTATTAACAAATTTAATTAATTCTATGTAATAATTTTCGATAAGTCCCTGCTTTGACACTGGCCACTTGTCCCCGGAAGTGATGATGTGTTGTATTAGGGGCATCCGGATGGAGTCCAATAGCTGACAGTCGCAAAGTATGTGGTCAACAGTTTGTTGAAGGTGTAGACTGCAGATGCATGATGGTGATTCAGGATATTGAATCTGCGAAGGTAATGTCTTAGTTTTCCGTGTCCCGTTAGTGGCGTGGTTAAACTTGGAGAAATGGCGTGTTTTTTCAGCCGGAGTCTGCTTCTGATGCTAGGAAAAAATTCTTTTGTTGTTGATCCGTTTTTTGATGTCTTCCATTCTTCTTCTTCCCACAAGTCTAGGCTTTTCTCTTCTGCAAGTGTTTTTATAGCAGATTTCGAGAATTTCTGATAACTTGTTTCTAGCCGTTCGTTTCTAGCTGCTTCTTTAGCGAACTGATCCGCTCTCTCGTTTCCTGCTATTCCAATATGCGCTTTCACCCCAGCAGAACTTGATTTCCCATCCCTCTAGAGTGAGATTTCGAACCAGATTCCTTGTCTGTTCTATTAATGCAATATGCTTGTTCTTGTTTTTTATACCGTCTATAGTGCTTCTATTATCACTGTAAATTGTTGCTGTTTTTTGCTGAGAGGTGTTGAGTTCTAATTCCTGGAGATATGTAAATGTGTGTGTGTGATTAATATAATTTTTGCAAATAAAAAAAAGTCTCATAAATTACTCAATTCATGTTGATTTCTCTGCCAATTACGTTCCATCCTATAAGCAAAGTTGCACCCTACAAGTTGAGGGTTGAGGTTTAAAAGAGAAAAGCAGGCTTTCACTTTCTTTTTAAGTGCAAATGCCACAGTTTGTTTTATATTATTTCTTGAGAAATACCTAAGATAAAAATATTCTTTCAATCCCAATGCCACGAAGACTGTAGCAACAGGGTTTCTTTTATTCTGATAATAAGAATTAAAAGGTAGTGGGTGGTACTAACCTCTTTATCGCTTTCCGAACTGCACAGTAAAAAGACTTTCACTACAAACATGAGATATAAACGGGTCTGATTTCTCTTTTCACTTCCGTGATGTGGTTCAGTCAGTTAGTTGAAAGTCTCCCAGGATGCTAGCCCATATACGTTGTGTAGGTGTGTGCGCGCGTTGTATTTGAATGTGTACAAATGACAACGTCTCATTCTCTTTGTAGCTAAGAAATTACTAGGAAGTATAAAAATCCGGTCAGCACTACACTAAAGATGAGGAGCCTTACCTTTGCCTACTACGCCTATTACGGGCAAAGTTCGCAGACAACCAGGAAGATTATTTACTCGCTTTTTTTTTTTTTTTTTAACTTTGTTTTGTTTATCTGTTACTGAAGGTGCCCGTTTGTGCTTGTGTATGAATGGAGAGAGAGAGAGAGAGAGAGAGAGAGAGAAGATTAAAATTTTCAATGCTTCCTTCGTTACTGTAGGTGTTTTTTTTTTTTATATTATTATTTCAAATTTTGGCAACAAGCTGTGATGAAAGGATTAATTTTTATAAAATATATTGGATTATCTCGGTTACAAGTAGCCTTCTGCGAGGAATGGTCATAAAAGAGCACAATATACTCATGTAGAATCCGACAATAATAACTTTAAAAAAAAGTAATTTAAAATAAAATTTTTGAATGTAAATTTGAAAGTAATTTAAAATGAAATTTTATTTCAAAAGCAATCAATTTAAAAAATGATTGCTTTTGAAATAAAATAGTTAATTTTATAAATATTAGCATAGTGTTCAAAGATGAACTTTCGACTAGCACTTTTGACAAACTAACTTGAGGATAGCCTTCTTAAAAATGTACACCTTAAAAGTGGACAGCGTATCTGCTCTCCAACCAATAGGATGGATTTGAATGTTCATTACGAGAATGGATTTTTTTGAAAGTCTTTAGGCGGGAGATGATCGTTTTTGTTCGATGTGAGATCATCACCACCCCCTCGTATTGGAAGCTTGAAGCAGTTGGAAAAACCACATTTGGACTCCAATTCTCGAAATGGCTAACTTTTAGCTCATCCATGGTAATGTGTACTATAGAGTCTATGGTAATGTGTGCTATAATCCTAAGACTATATATAGTCAGGATTATATATAGGATTAACATAAATAAATGGAAACGGAATTTACTTCCCAAGAGTATCTGCGTGTAAGCTGTGTGTTTGTGGGGAGGGTCAAGGTTTGTAATCTAATGGGTACATGCGACTTAAGTGACTTCCAATAAAAAGAACGCAAGTGATCTGATTAGTTTCAGATCACTTGCGCTGTTTTACAGATCACAGGATATTCATTTACTGTTCTACTCCATTCAGGACAGCGTCCGACTCATGGTTGCTTCATATTTTTCTTCATACATTTCTTTTCTGTTCCTGATTGTACTGCATAGTGATTAATCGAGCACTTCTATCTCTCCCAGAAGTCAGTTATTTACAGCCACCAAAATATGTACTTATCCTGTCCAACAAAACCAACGACTAAGTTGGCTGTTGTACGAACAATCGTCGGTATTTGGCATAGGAAGTCAGGGACATCGAGTGAGGCTACATATAACTCACATCATTTGTCATACCTTCTCTTGAATTCATTCGCACTATCTGCACTTCTAATCTCCAAAGAGAAGCCATTCCAGTTAAAGAAAAATCTAGCTCTCATCCATTTCTTGACTGTATTCATTCTCAACTTCTATGGATGTCCTCTTAGCCTCTCTCCATCCCCTCTCCGCCCACCATAAAATGAAAAATCTATCACTTGGTATTCTATATGACGCTTTCAGAAGTTTATAGGTCTCTATCTTATCACCCGTCTTTCTCATATTTACTAGCGTCTGCAGATCACAAATCACAAACTCCCAATCTCTCATCATAATCCACAGTCCCGTTATTATCTTAAACACTCTGCTCTACATTCCCCCATCCAATCATCTATGTTCCAAGACCTGTGGGAAAGACACCACTCCAAAGGTCGTTTGGCATGATGAGAGTGATGTGTGTGGCTTGTTTGCGGTAGCTCTGCCGTGCTAATCAAAGGTATGAAACCCTCTTCAGACAGTTCTAGCGTTGACAGATGTCCTTGCAGCATTTTCCAGGTTGACTGCGAGGTCCGTAGCTGATAGCGTGCGGGATGCTCGCGCATTCCGAGAAAGAGAGCTTGCCGATCCAGGTCAGTGAGTATCGCTGGCCTTCCAGGGCGTTTTCTTGCTGTGGTAGCACCATTAACTTTCCATCTACGAATGACATAAGCAACGGTGGATTTCGCTATACTGAAACGGGTAGCAATGTCACGGACAAAAAGACCATTGATGTGACACCCAACTACCATCCCATGTTGGAAGTCTGTTAGTTCAATTGAACGTGGCATCTTGACATCGAATACAGTGCAAAACATGCAGCGCCGCATCCCACATTTTATTACGAGACTCACGCAGATACTCCCTGAATATTTGCATGTGGTAGGATCCGAAATTTGCATGACACGTAAAGTGTCCAAATACTTTTGTCAACATAGTGTACGTAGTGACAAATTAGGAAGAAAGAATTACATTCTCACAATGGCATTTATCATTGATCATTGAATGTAAGGCGTTAAATGTATGAGAAATACATGAGAGAAGGCGAGATCGTCAAATTTTAATGCTCATCTAAAGTTAGCCTAAAATCAGTGTTTTTTATTAAATCTCTAAAGCACGCTGGAAAATCAATGTTTGGTTTATAAGCTTATAATGAACATTCACCTTAAACAGAAAAAAAACCTTTGAAAGTCTTATTAGTTTATGAACATCACACTGCAAATTTATTCCGCATCCATTAGTTAAAGTATCTTTTAAAATCGTAATTTAAAAATGAATTTGCGATAAACTTACAACGTTGTTTAAAAGGAAAAACATTCATTCCATTTTTCGATCCTAACATTTTCTTCACGTTTTTAAATATAACAGCATAATACAGCAAAGAATTAGAATTTTAATATTGGTTTTTGTTTAGTTATAATAATACGGTTATAGAAATTTGACTCTCCTGGATAGGAGTACTTATCAGAAGTGTTGAAATTACTCTGTCACACTTAGTAATGATTGTGTAATAGAATTCTGATTATCGGCTTGCCCAGTGTAGTGCTTCCACCTAGCGGTACTATTTAAAATTAAGCAATGAACCAGCTTAACACGTTTGTTAAGCGGATAAAATTATATACAAAAATTAAATAATAAAAATTATCTGGTCTGCTATTTGTGTTTTAGTTAAAAAAATCAATTTCGTTTATTTATGCTTTTTTGTTTTGGTTTGTGTTAATATGAAATATGTATTTATTTTTCTTTTTCTGTTTTAATTCAGAATGCTCGATGGTTATAAGGAAAGTTGGTCTTTAATCTGCTGATGTTTTTTAATTTTTTTATTATTTTTATGGTAATTCCATACACGAGAGAGTGTTGAATATGTGGCAAAGTAAGTGTTTGATTAAAAAAGAATGGTCCACATTCCACACCACACTGTAAAAACCGGTAAATTTACGATTTTCCACAGTAACGCGTGCGGCTACTCTATTGACCAGTACATACAATTGTGATAGTCGATTGCATATTCACATTGAATGTTGCCTCATCACTCCAACAGATTATAATCACTGTGTGTCCGAAACTACTTACAAAATTCAACTCTACGATCAGGCTCATCTTCATTTAGGGCATGCACTAATCTTGAGATGATTCACAGCTTTTACAAAATTCAAAGGTTTGAGCTTTTGAATTTTTCACGCTTAAAAAAAGCGATGAACACTTGATTTTGCGATTCCTGTTTCCCGAGCAGCTTGTCGGGCAGATTTCTTTAGTGATCCTAATGATCATTTACAACACCTCTTCCGATTTCTTGTGGCTCGTAGATGTTTGAAGTTATTCAGATTGTTGCTTGTGTACATTGTGCACAGTACCATCTGTTTCAAATTTATCCCGGATACGCGAAATTATAAATGGCGTTGGAGGTTTCGTTTGAAATTAATTCCGCCACTGTCCCTGGACTTCATTTACGGTTTCATATTTCCGTACAAATGTGCGGAAATTTGAATAACGGATATTTAGTACAAATATTCGTTATTCAAACGTACGAGTCAGTCAACATCCATATCTAAGGTTAATAAAATGGACTAATAAAATGAGAAAACACGTCACAGAGCTATGGACTGATAAATTGTGTATACTTTTTTTTTTTTGGAGGGGGACACCCTGTAGATATATGAATTCAACTAGAAAAGACTGTTAGCCTGTAGTACATTGGTATCATTACTATGGATAGGAAGGAAGTCCTGTCTAGAAACCAAACATGGAACAGTTTTTCAAGCCCCTTCAAGACATCCAATAAACAGGACGATGGTCTCTTACAGAAAGCGATAACATCCATCTACCAGACATTCATAAAGTATCCATGCCAAAGGTAGGAGTCAAACTGACAGTCTGATGAGTGGAGAGTAGCTACATCAACTAGGGAAGGGGGAAGTATTGCCAATATCATTAAACTCAGCAGAAGTAAAATTCTTTTATGCGGTTCACTGAAAAGGAACCCGCATATTTCCTACCTGGTTCGTTTCAATGAACTAGGTAGGAATTTTCATAATGTTCGATCTGCAGAAGAAGACCGTTAAATACACAATCTTAGTCACTGATTAGATGACCTTTTCTGGATCATTCTTCAGCGGATTCCAGAATTAATCGATATTTGGCTCAGACAAGTAGGTTTTCCTCCTAAAAATCGAGTTTTTAACCCTGCAACTTTACAGAATCAACAGATACATGCGTCTATACAATGTACACAAATAAATGCGGTACTAGTTAGTTCTGAACATCGTATTTTATCAGTCACTCTGTAGAAATAAATTCAATCTCAGTGACTGTGAGGCGTGAAGACCAGCTACCTACTGATTTACAAAAAGTTAGAACTCAAAAGGGGGGCCCTCTGCTCTTCAGATTTCATAAGAAAGATCTTTTCCGAACTCATTCCAGTTTGGAGATTCTTTAAAAAACCTTGCTTTTCGCCATGGAATTAGTGATGAAATGGTGGAAAATATATTTAAGAATCCCAAAGAGTTAAGGTTTTCCGTGCAAAATAATTTTGTCAACAATTTGACTCCATGTTGTAAATGTTAAAGTGCAGGATTCTGCTCTACTTTAACTAATGTTTTCTAATGAGTTATAGGAATACATTCTGCTTTACGGAATAAGATCTGAGACTTTTGGGATGAAAACACTTGCATCCTTTTTAAACAATTCCTAAAACCTTCCATTTATTCAAACATTATTCTCTATATAGTCAAATTGTATTTTAGCCCGCTAGTATTTCACCGTCATCTATCTAGATGTTCCAGGTCAATTCTCTGTCAGTTATTTGTTTGGAAATTATATATTTTAGCCACTAATTGGCTTACTGCTTTTTCAATGCTTTGTGTATTATTTCAATAATCTTGTCATTGGGCGGTTTGCACCCTTGCTTACGAGAGAAAAACAAATCCGAAATTCATTGGAATTTTTTTTGCTACTTCTTGAGATCGTTGTTATTAATGATTGAGTGGGAACAAATATCATGAATCCCACTTAATTGATCAAGTGATTTTGGAACTAAACTGTGGAGTGTCGAATAGTTAAGATATCCTTGACTGTTATATTTAAGATTTTTTTCTTTTATTTGGCACATACTATTTGCCATATCAAAATTCAGTACAAACTCTGGCAATTTTCACACATCTTTTAATGGGGTCATTCAGAACATTCTTCATTAGCATTTCTAACGTCTCACCAGTTCGTTGAACAAAATCTTAATTGTATTATGACTAGCGTATTTTACATAAGATTGATATCCTTCTTTTAAGCCAATAAAAAATTGATTTATATTTTACTCCTTATCTTCAAAAGAAAAGTTTATTGATTGGCATTGCAGATTTATTAGCTTTGGCAAAGTGGAATTGTAAGAGGATTAACAATCAACGAAGCAGAACTAATAAAGCCATCTCCAAAATAAATATATAATAAATATAAATAAATAACGAATACCTTTTTTTTTCTTTCTAAAAAAAAAAAAGAATATACTTGGAATCCTAGAGAAGTGTTTCTTAAATTATGTTTCACGGAACTCTAGATTTCCGAGAAAATTTGTGTGAGTCCCGTAAAGCATATAGACATTTATAACTTGTATTAATGTAGTTTTTGAAAAAAAAAACCCTTCAGTAAATGAACAAAATGCTAACTTTTATTAAATTGACTTCTTTCTTAGAACATTTGTATTACTTTATTATTTATAATAGTTACATTCTGTCATATTTTTTTATATTTTGTATATATAAATATGCAATAACCCCATAACAAATTAAACCCATAACATACTTTGTATATTAACGGGTTAAAATCCAGTAATGGTTAATTGTCAGAATTCCTTTCCAATAATTTTTGTAAAAATTTTCATAGGGGATTCCGTGAAAATGAAATATTTTTATGTAGAGTTGCGCAGTCTCCAAAAAGTCAAAAAAATATTGTGCTAGAGCAATGAGATCCCTCATTGATTGCATATCTGTACATAGAAAATAAAAGATAATCAGAAAATTTTTTTTCTGATTATCTCTTATTTGTCTGAAATATGGACAGGATGGAAAAAAAATTAACACCAAGAAGAAACCTTACAAAACAAAACAAAGCAAATATTGAAAAGAATCACAAACATACCATTCCTTTTTGCCTATGGAAGGATTCGAACTCGAACCCGTAATAGAACTTTGAAAAGTAAATAAAACTAGAAAAGCAAATAATATTAAATTTTTAAAGTAATGATCAGATGCATATTAATGTAAGGATTAGAAACTTGGACCCTCAAAAAATAAAGATTTTATTAAAATACAAACAGCATAAATGAAATTTCTCAAATTAATAAAGTAGTATACAAAAGAAGATCATAATTGAAATGAAGATATTCGAAAAGAGTTGAATGTATATACTGTAAATGATAAAAATAGCCACATTCGAAAAAATAAAATAATTATTTGAAATTATATTTAATGCTGGAAAATCCATCACCAAAAGTAAATCAGTTAGTGAGAACTTTGCAGAACCAGAACAGAAAAAATTGACGAACTCCTTGAAATCTTTGATTATTGAAGAAGGAACAAAGACTACACATCTCTTTCTCTCTCTCTGTGTCTGTCCTGGATAAATTTTACACTAAATGTTGATAAACAAATATACGTATTTTGATTTATTCATCCACAAATGGCAGCCGATTTTTGTTCATAGCGTACATAACTGACTTTCTAACTTTATTCAAAAAGTTCACTGTATGGTTCAAATGGAAACTGTGCTATTCTTCTTATCCATTCATTCCTATTTTCTCAAACCATCTTGCCACAGCTCTTGGCATGTAACATACTGTATTATCATGTTGATTCTCAACTCTGTCATCTTCGTGGAACCGTCATGGCATAGATAACACAAACTTATTCAGAATGTTAATGCAATATTTCGGTCTTTATTTTGTCCAAGCGGATCGTAAACTAGGAGAAGAATTCTCATGCGATTATATTAATGCCATCGCACAGCAGATGTAACTGAAATTGCTCTGGTAACCGCTATGCCAAAAAACAGGCAAATATCAAAGCGAGGCTGATCGCTATCTCTGTAGCAAAGGATCTGGTGTATAAGAATTTCTTCCTCAAAGTAATACCATATTGTATGGTTCAAATAGAAACTCTGCGCTATTCTTCTTATCTATTCACTCCTATTTTCTCAAACCATCTTGCTGCAGTCTTTGGCATGTAACATACTGTGTTATCGTGTTGCCGGCCTGGTTGACCGAGTAGTTAGCGTATCCGTTCTCCAGTCAAAAGGCTGCGGGTTCGAATCCGCCGTGGGCATGGATGTTTGCGAATGTCTGTGAAAATACTAGTGGTGATAGTCGGCGTTAGATGGCGTTAGTGTTAGATGATGAAGTTTGGTGGAGTAGTGAGACAGAGAGTTGATGCCCTCCCTCGATGAGTCTTTGGACACCCTGGAGGTGTGATATAATAATAATAATAATAATAATAATAATAATAATAATAATAATAATAAATCGAATTCAGATACCTATAGAATCATTCTCCAGCATCTAGTTTCTAGAATTGGGTATCCAGTAATTCTTAGCTAAGCACAGGATTCCTGTCGCTCTGAACTCATCACAATTGTACATATTTTTCAGATTTGTCCCCTCGCAAGTTTTATCTCCTCTTTGCTTACAGTATCCTGAAGAGGAATGGATATCAAAACGTCGCGGATATACAACTGAATACGACTTGGCAGCTTCAGACCATTTCCAGCCAGGCCAACCAGAGAGCATTTGGGAGAGTTCGCTGCGGGAAGTCAGTCAGGAGGTACGTATACTTTGAAGAAGATGACTGAGAATAAACTTGTATGTGTTTTAATTTTCCTACAAAGTATTCTGTTCCCACATGATTTTGATTGGTCTTCATATAAAAGAGTAGCATATGAATCCAGACTTTTCTTACGGAGGATTTATAAACTGCCCTTTGGGGAGGAATTTGTAGTCGTCCTCGGATATCAACTTTGAGTGATGATATTCCCTTTCACTTTTTCCAATATTCAGAATTTTATATTAATATGTTAGGGATTCCAGGGCGAAAATATTTCATGGAGATTTGAGAAAATTATCACTTTCTCAAAAACTGCATCCTTCGTATAATGAGTCACACCATACTACAATGAACATATACTTAATTCAGGTGTACTAGTATAACGTTTTTATACTGTCTGACCTTGCTCATCTCAGTTTCTTGATCTCCTCCTCCTCCTTATGCAGAGCAACGATTCGAAGGATAAGTTGAAGGTAATAACAGGTTTAAAGTCCGTTGTAGTATTTGTTAGTAAGTAGTGATGCACTGGAAGGAGTGGTGGGAATGAAAGTGCAATAATCGCCCACCAACACTTGAAGCCAAGCTCTATAAAATTGTATAAATAGATTAGCAAGGCGTGACTCGCACCACGTAATGGAGGTTTGCTCTGATGTCAGAGTCCAAACCATGGTCAACAGTTGATAGTGCAAGTCACACCCTGCGCTATGGTAGGCGTGGGAAACGAAAAAAAAAATTACATCCAACTCGAATAGTTCAATACCTCGCCCATTAGATAAGTTATCGTGTTCACAGAAGTAAACAAGAAATAGAGGGGAGGGGATGGACATCGGAAAAAAGAAAAGAGAAACCATTGTTATATCTGAAACCTTCAGTTCGACAATCGCCTTCGGTTTGAAGGTAATCTGTTAACGACCGAACTTCAGGGTCATATCTTGGGAAAAACCCACCCAACCCTTCCTTCCAAAGAGCTGAACAGGAAAATCTTTAATCTGAAATATAATTGTTTATGTATGGTAATGATGCAAATAGAAACAAGTTATTAATTGGATAGATATTTATCTTTACAGTTATTAAAAGTATGTTTATATGCAGAACAACAGATATTAATAAACACCTTCGAGATAGTGCTCTTACCCTAAAGCGACGTTTTTTTTTAAGATAAAAAATGCCATTCTTTGATATGAACATGCACGATCCTCGGGTGACATCTAAAACAAGAGAGGAGATGATCTTAAAGCATCTACAAAGACTTACTGAAAAATTATAACTGTGTTGATCATCTTCGAAGGAACCTCTCTAGGAGGTTTACATGAGTTTTAGCGCACCTCAAGTGTAACTCGTTCCGTGCAGTTGTTGTTCCAGGATTTATTATTATTGTTATTATATTTTGCTAATTTTGCGAAATTAACTTTCTCATTTTTTGCATTATTTGGATTCAAAATTAATCTTACATAATCATTGCTGATATTTAATCGATTTGTTATTATTTCACCAATTAAACGAATATTCTTTAGCACTAATATGAGACTTCAAAATTTTCACTGCAACCTGATATTCAACGTCCTCAGCAATTGTGCATTACAAAACCAAACAGCAGCAACACCAACAACAAAACTTTCATTTATCTAAAAATACAGTATTTGTTACTCATTTGCAAGACGAATACACCGAATGCATTAATTTAAAAAAAAGACAATGATAATTCCGCGCACGAGCATTATAAAATAAACTCTCGGAACATATTACAACTGCGACTATCACTTAGCATTCAAATATTCCGAAATAAAATTGCCGGCCTGGTTGGCCGAGTGGTTAGCGTATCCGCTGTCCAGCCAAATGGCTGCGGGTTCGAATCCGCCGTGGGCATGGATGTTTGCGAATGTCTGTAAAAATACTAGTGGTGGTGGACAGTAGATGGAATTGGTGTGGATGAGGTTGAATGATGGAGACAGAGAGTTGTAGAGCAGGTGCCCTCCCTTGATGAGTCTAGGACTCCCTGGAGGTGTCAAATAATAATAATAATAATAAAAAATCAGTCTCTCGATTTATTGCTGGATTTCGTATATTATTATTATTATTATTCCTGATACCTCCAAGGAGTCCGAAGATTCATCGCGGCAGGACATCTTCAACTGTCCCTACACCTTACCTCTACTACGAATCAACGCCATCTACCGCCCAACACCACCACAACTAGTAATTTTTGTCTGTAAATTGCGTGTGTTCTGAATCTGAATATATATATATATATATATATATATATATATGTTGACTTGGGAGTGCTTCACTACCTTTCCCCCGTCCTTCAGTATTATCGAGAGCGACGAATAATCAAATAGTTTCCTTCCGTAATGTTCCCAAAAGATTTATTTTGTTTTTATTTAATCTCCTTCGTTCAGGATTTCGAACGTGTGTTGTACAGAAAATTACTTCCTGTTCTGTTTATTGTCTATTATTTTTCATGTACTTAACACAAAGGAATAGATACCAAACTAAATGTTCTAACGCAGTGAATGCCACCCAAACGATCGAGCTCTCACAACAATGTATAATACGCCCTCTCTTATAGGCGTGGGCTAAGTCTACTTCTGCATTGTCTTTTACAAGTTCCTATACCGAGAAATGAAGACTATAAGTGCCAATGATTGCTAATTATTCTGAAATATGTATTTTTTTGAAAAGATATTGTCGAGATACGAATTCTCTAGAGAAATTTAAAAATCATTATTACAGTACTGTTCATTTCGAGGAAAGAGAAATATTAGTGTTGATGATGTCCTTCGTTTGGAAACACCCAAGTTCAAGTCCTGTCTAGTGTGCGAATATCATGAATTTTTTTAAACTAAAAGTGAGTTAGTAAGTCTTATATAGATGCTGAAAGATTTTCTGAAAACTTGAAAACCCTTCTGAAACTTGATTTTTTTTATTCCCCAAAACAGACAAACTGGACAAAAGAACACGCGTAATTATTGGAGGGATTCAAATCTCTATTGCATATTACATATCGCTGGCCTCATAGCCTCAGATTGCTTCGGCGGAATTCTAAACAACAACAACAACAACAACTTGTGCTACTGCTTTTATCCTAGAAGCACATGAACTGTGATGTAAGTGAATGCAATTAAGTAATTAAGTAATTCCTTTTCTTCTCTCTAAAGTGAGGTATTTCGTTTTGTTCTTTAGAATTACAAAAGAAAAAGAAAGACTGATCGATTCCTTAATCAAAATGCTTTTTATGCCAAGGTCGAAATTTACGAAATCAGAAAATTAAGTGAAATGTTGGAAGTCAAACTCGAGCACTTTCTCTTTTGTATGCTTGCCAGAAACCGTATCATCCGGAACGAATTGCCTTCTGATAAATCGTGTGCATGCACGCACGCAAGCCACTGAAGTTTAATGAGTATTATTTAAGCTCGATTTTGATTTTTTTTAAATTTTTTTTATGATCGTGCTAATAAAATTAACCAATCAAAGCATCCATTTCTTCAACTCAACTCTTTCTACAGCTCACTTAATATAATCAACTTTGTTAAATAGTAAGAAACCGTGAAGAACAGCAGCAACAACACAAAAAAAAGTATTTTCATGAGTGACACTCGATAGGTATTTCTAATTAAGTGAAAAATCAAAATCAGATCTAATTATCAGCTTAATTAGAAACACAGAGGTATCGAAGATGAATTCATCTCGTTGACAAATGGTTACAATACGATTTGGTTGTAGACAAATGACTTCTTGTGTCCCTTTTTTTATTTTTAATTCCTATCTCATATCTTTTGCTTATACTTGATTAGTGTAAATTATTAGATTTTAAGTTTCACCATTTAAAAAAAAAGTTACTCAAAATATACCAGCCAAATTTAAATCCATGTCACGTGGCTATCTACCGAAGGTATTAGTATTAATAGCAGTCTGTGATAATATCGTACATTTCTGTGAGACGTATTTGAGGGAATGGTGATTACTTCTGATTTTTTTTTCTTTCTTTTTCTTACGTACTGGAAGTAACAGAAACTACTCATTTTCTTTGACTGCATTCTGCAGTTTTACATTATTATTTCTCGATCTATAGAGCTTCGTTAGTTCAGTCATGAGGAGACGCAACAGTATCCTTCGGTTGGAAACTCCTGGGTTCGAACCCTGTCGATGACTCAAGGAACTAATAACTAATTTTCAAGTGAAGATGAATAGCCAGTATTATACAAAGACATTAAAATTTCCCGAAATTCGACTTCTTTTTTTTTTTTTTTTTTTTTTCTGCAACGCAGGCAAACGGTGCAGTGAACACATTCCTACATCTGTATACATAGTACACATTTTCGTTGGGAGATGCAGTAGAGGAATGGCATGCAAGCTGCATTAAATGCTTCTAAATTAAATCATGTAACCAAATGGAACTCGATCTACCCTATTAGAATGAAAGAAATGAAGAAATAATCATCTTCTTCTTCATCAGATGAAGATGGAATGCAGCTATCACTGCTGTAGTGTATGAACTTCAACCAGCATTAAGTAGAGTCAGTCATGATGGTGTGGTTGACGGAATCAGATTTCCACAGCTGTCTTCACCTATCATCTGACAAAAAGTCTTGCTATTTTAAATGTTCCTTCACTTTCGAGAAAAGTGAAACCAAATCGGTGATAATATCTGTAACCGTTGTTGTATACTCGTAACACATGCGCTATTATGTTAAAGAGAGAGAGTTGAGGGTTGGTATTTTAATACCAACTTTTTTGGAGGATGAGAAGCTGGATGTCATAGTCGCTCCAAGAAGGAGAAACTGTTCTTGACTGTAAATTTGAACGCTATTCAAAAGTTGCTTACATGCCAAAAGGTTCTCTTCAAATCTGTGCTTTCAGCTTTTACAGATTTCAACAAAATACACATAATTAATGGTGGCGCCAACTGGCATGAATTCTCAATGCACTACGCCATTCATCTGCAAGAAAACACCACCACCATACTGTCATCAAATTCCAGATAGGTACTCTCAAGGGATATTGGGGAATGCTATGATAGTACCGCAAGTGTGTATGTGGTACTAATACATTAGCATTAGTGTCATGGATGTGATGAGAGTTAAATAATTTGAAAACATTGTCAGAGAGATCAAACGTGGAAAATTTTAAAAGCTACTTTAAGCTTCCAGTAATCTAGTGGGTGGTCTTATACCAGATGATGAAATTCAACTCCAATTTAAAGACATTCACAAACATCCTTCCGCATAGCAGGATTAAAATCCACAGCTTGTTGATTGGCAGGCAGCTACGCCAACCACTAGATCGGTTTTAAATAAGTATAAATGAATATTGATCTTTATATTGACTCGTACACAAGAGATCATAAAAACTACAACATAACAGTGTCACGTGTGTGCAATAACTAAGGAGAAGGCAGGAATACAATAAGTTTCTTGAAAAGCTGGGAATTGTATTCAGGAAAATCAGTATGCAGAAGGCTGTTCCAAACAACGAAGATAGATGGAATGAAGGAAGAATAGATGAGAAGTTGGTTTTCGATATATTTCGAGTTGCTTGTGTATGGATGTTGAATCCTAGAATCCAAGAATTCTATGACAAAGTGATTGGAGGAATCATCGAGAGATGGATCATTTATTATGCAGATTATCCTCTTCTGTATAAACTCAAGAATTCTTAGTGGGGTACATCAGGTTCCCCACTCTAAATGTGAGAACAATATTCTAAGGTCGGTCAGATTTGAGATTGATAAAGTGTCAGGAATTGAGAAAGGGAGAAGTAGCATTTGGAACGAAAAAGAAAAAACAAAGTTTTTTGGAAGATGAGGAACTAGATGTGATAGTCAGCCCAAGAAGGTTAAAATGCTCTTGACTGTAAATTTCAACGCTATCAAGAATAAGAGAGGGGGTGAAGTAGGTGGTTCCTCCGGGTAATGAGACAGAAATCAGTTTTGATAGCACTGAAATTCACTAGATTATCTTCACGCGACTTGAGAATAGTGAGAAGATCAATGTTTAAGACATTGGTTTTAGTAGATTTTGAAGCCTGAATCATTTGCGTATATTGTTTCTCGGACGAAGACAAGGAGTCGAGATTAATATCTTCGCAAAGTAATGGGAATAGAATTTGAAGGTAGAAAGAGAGAGAGAGAGAGAGAGAGAGAGAGAGAGAGAGAGAGAGAGAGAGAGAGAGAGAGAGAGAAGGGCATTGATGTACAGGAGAGAAGAGCATGGACGAAAGAACAGAACCCTGGCGTACTCCACCATTGATAAAGAAATCTGATTAGAGGAAGCAATTCCTCATGACATGCGATGAACAATCAGAGAGAAAGCAGGAAATACAGTTCCAAAGGACAGGAGAGAGAACATGACTGTAGCGTGATGGGAATGCCTTAGAAATATCAAGAGTAACCATATGAATTTCTCCAAATCTTTCCATAGCCTGTATCCGAAGGTGGATAAGGTTAGCGAAGAAGTCTGCTGTAAACGAGACTGGTGGAATCCTACGTAATAACCAATCAACCGATGTGTCGCGGTAATGAAGGAACTGATTGTTGATGTCCTACTCTATCACTTTCGAGAGTGCTGAGGTGATGATAATATCACGATATTTTGATGGATGACATTTATCTTCGTTTTTAGGGACAGTTGGATAGTGCTTGCTTAAGTGCTTGGGTAAGTACCAAATGAGTATGATAACTTGTGTAGGCAATACCGGATAGATCTTTATTCTGGAGCATACATTTTGAATACAACTGGAGGAGTACCATCTGAATCAGAAGGACATCAGAAAAAAAATACTCATTAGTATCAAGATTAATGACGATTTTTCTGTTTTGGGGGTGTTTCCATGACCCCTAAGGTGGAAACGAGAAGAGGCAGAAGTTACGCATAATAGACTTAACAAAGGGTCCAGAAGGCTTGACTGCCAGTTGAGCAGTAGGCAAGCTAATTGCATTTGACTCTTACGAAGTCTGCTTTAGATTTGTTGATGATTTTCTTACACTTTTCAGACTTGCATGTAGGCTGAAAAGCTGAAGTTTTTGTCATCAGCCATCGAATATATGCTGTATTTTCATCATGGTCTGCAAAGGCACGTGTTTTAAAAAATTTTTTTAAAAAAAAACAAACAAACAATATATATATATATATATATATATATATATATATATATATATATATATATATATATATATATATATATATATATATATATATATATATATATATATATATATATATATATATATATATAGGGAGTGCTCAGACTCCAATCCATTCGTGGTCTCGATACGTCAATCTACACTGTCTCTTAGGACGACCTGGTAGAGGAGTAAGCATCAGTAGCCGGATTACACGCCAAATGAAAAACATGATGGTTCCCTAATAAGCTAATACTCTAAAATCGATGAATTTCATCAATGCAGGCGCAAACTTGACTTACTTGTCTGTTTGCTTACTTGGGAAATAGGATTAAAACTAAGTTTATATAAAATTGCTTGGTAGCTTTAATGCATAATATACCCAAGGTAAGAAACTTTCTGCATATATATTAAAGATACCAAGCAATTTTATAAACTACATACTAATGTTTGAAGATCAAGGATATCACACTGAAGCATTTCATGTTTTAAAGCTACTGACCATCAGACTTTGCACAATGAACTGCTTTGAGGGAAGAACACAGAACAAACAACGTAAGGCACAACTTTTAATGACCGGAGGCACTTTGTAGTAGAAGCAATTGCACTGAGCACACCCTTTCCCGTTAGTATTTACTTTTTTTGCAGAATGAGGAGTGGATTGCCAATCAACTTTAACTTCCGCTGATTTTAACTTGGCCTACTCTTGGTTGTTTGATTTGATTACCGATTGGAACAGATTTCTGAATACTTAATTCAGTACTTATGACTGCATGGATACGTAATTTCGCTACAACATGATCCTGGTGGGTCGGTAATTAACCCTCACTTTCCAGTAATTATAAGGTGTAATTTCGTGAGAGAAAGGAAGTTTTTTTTTGTATATATTGTCGACAACCTTTATTATTACCTTGCCCAACACTTAGGTCATGTAGTTATTGATGGAAACCTTTAACACATTACCCAGTTTAAATTGGGTGGGGCTGGTTGAGAGCGACCGAGCTGCGAGCTTTGTTGGGAACTAAATTAGTATCCCTTGGGCAATGCCACAAATGAACGTAAATCTGGGGGCAGTGCCACTGAATCAAAAGCTTTCAGCTTCTCTTGTACTCAGTAGTAACACATATATTCTTAATCTAACAAACGAAGTTTTCACCAATCTTAATCTCTTCTATATTTATACTAAGAAAATATTAAGAATTACTTTTTTAAGAAAAATTCAAATTTATCTTAGATATTATAATGTAACTTATATTTTAATTAAAATTTTATTAAACTATTTAAAATATTTTAAAAGTTTTCTAAATTTTTAAAATTTCTTCATACACCTTTATATTTTGTATATCAAACTTTTTCAAAATCAGTTACACTTTATTTAACGGTATCATTAAATAAATCATTAAATAAAATGTTCCTTCATCATTCTCTATTTAAATCCCAAGCACTTTGGTGCTTACGACCAAGGAAATTAAACTCGCGTGTGATTTTTTAAATTTTTACTAATATCTTTTTAAACCTAACTCGGAATTTTTATTGAACTTTGGGGTGAAGAGTAGATTGGTGCACCCGCCGACAGTAGCAGATAGTCCCCGGCTGTTGCCAAACATCTTGTGCGCTGTGGCGTTCAAAAGCAGTGACACGAGACTATACATCTATCAGAGCTGGAAATGGTTCCTACAGGTAACAGGCTTAAAGCATTACAAACGAACATTTCACAAGGTGCAGCGAACTCTTCTACACAACCAGTTTGGTAACTAATATTGCACGCATCTCTAACATCGCTTCTAAATAACAAACAGTAAAGGCTAAAAATTTCGTATAACATTGTATTAAAATATTTAGGCAGGTATATTTCCAAATACTTTAGAAGAAACACAAAATAGATTCCCCCCCCCCTCCCGATATATTTTAGCTCTTGCTACCTATCGTTCGTTCCTAGGCTGTGCGAAATAAGTAGGTTACTTTAGAAAGTTGTTGTTATTATAAGTTAGGGCAAGCGGCAGTAAGTAGGCCATCGAGAGTATTTGATGGATGAAATAGTTTCTAGGGAGAACAGGATTCTATCTGAAACGCTGTAATGCTTTCCACTATGGCCGGATTCTCTGAGAGGTGTGAATCATATGACATCAGCTTGTCATCCTCTTTATGGTTTTTCTTATACGAAAATCGGCTTATTCAATGAATAGCATCGAGGCCACTTACTGTTCCTTTGCCCGAACACTTTTGCAGATATACTGGGTGTGGTTCGAACACCGTGGCACAAACATTTCTGGGTGCATTCCACATGGTGACCTCTATCACATACACACTTAACCGTATACAGACGTATTGTGTCTTGTAGCCCACTTTCTTTGTTAAACTACAGTTTTATAATGACCAGCGATAAAAAAAAATAATAAAAAGATAGAAAAAACGTCACTTATTGCATCAGTAAAAACCAAGGAAGGCCGAACATTGTAGGATATAACATATGCTATGCCTAACGTGCACTCCTTTTCCAATTCTTGAGATAAAAACGTTGATGTACTAGTAATAACATGTTCTCTCTAATGGGGATAGTTCTCTAAGAAACATTATGCATCTTGAAATGTGATCAGTTTGCTAAGAAGGCAATTTTCAGTTAGTTTATTATTTATTTTTATGTGAATTCTACCGACTAATGGTTGTAAACCTATAGCAAGGCGCTGCTATCAAAAAAGATGACAAAAATTTTACTTATATATATATATATATATATATATATATAAGGTGAGTTAACCGGTCTCATACGGAGGTGGAGGATTGTTTCTCCTGGTAACTCTGGTTTTTCATCTCTCAAAACAGTCATAAATATACTTACGTCAAGGAAGGCAAGGAAAACCACCTTGTTTCGTAATCACATCCTGGTGTGGTAGCATATATATATATATATGTCTATTCTTTTATGGTTTTATGGTGCTTTTATGGTTTGGTATTCCATGCCAGGAACGCTCCTCTTTTTGAATCTTAAATTCCTTCGTCTTCACTTCTTGCTTAAGATTTTCTTTTCCCCATTCTTTATCGGTCATTTGCTGTCTACACCGTTTCCTAGTACTGGAAATCACTTTGACCTCTTTGGTGCTGATGTCAAAGGAACGTATATATAATGTTTAACAAGTTCAGATACTTTGGGTAATGCATGCGTTTTATTTTTTCCTCGAAGTAAACAGATCATCATCATCGTTCTCAATAAGTGATAACTTACTATATGAGGAAATTTCACTTTCTCCACTCATGCTTCCTATTAGATGGAATCACTATCTTTTCTTTTCTTGGTGGGATGGACAATACTATCGGAAGCGCTTAACGGTAACCTGTTTTTCACTTTCAGTAAAACAATATATCTTTGTTTAGAATCGAGAAACGACAAAAGTTGAAACGGGGATCTAGCGCACAGGATAGTATAGGTATACTAGTATACAGAATTTGCTACTATTTAGATTGAATCTATTTCAACAGAGAAATTATCACTTCTTTGACTTTTCTCACAAGAGAACTATCATTAATTGTACTCTTTAAATGTCATTCACTAATCTAAATATGAGTAGAATGGAATAGACTCTGCAAAGAGATACTTGTTTTTCTGAACAAAGAACAGTTCTGGAAACTTCCAGTGGATTAAGACATAGGAACAGTTATACTAGTTTTCTATTTATCAGATTTAAGAAGTTATCCGATGATTTTGCAATTCTTTCATCTATAATTACATGTTACAGCTCTTCTTCATTCATGTAGTCTTGAAATCATGCAGTAAGTGGAATTCTGTCTTACAGAACGATCTTGAACTAGATCGTTCTGTGAATGTGAAATGATTGAAAATAAAAATAAAAGCCTTTGAATTTCGAAAAGGCTTTAAAGCTTGTCGAAGTGATTGGACGCTTCATGGAATGCTCTTCCACTAATAATTTTTTCCTCCCTTTGCAATTCTTTCATTTAGCATTATATGTTCTTCATGGAATGCTCTTCCACTAATCATCTTGTCCTCCCTTCTGTGAATCATACATTTCTGAAGCATTAATGATATTTTATCATTGTCATGAATAATAACACATGCTTCTAGATGCCATTTTCTGCATAATACTGAAGGGCATGCGTAATATTAGCACGCACATGTCTGTCAAGTGCTTTTTTTTTCCACTCACGCAAGTTTTCAATTGAAGACTTGAAGATGAATCAATCATTTATAAAAACCCAATTAGGTTACAAAACTCACTGAACTTTTAAAATCACTTCCATTAACAATGACAGTGGGAGACAGTCCTTAATATCATATATATTTTTAAATATCTGTTATCTTTTTCCTACGAAAAATTACCACGTTTTTTTTGATGAAAAATGAGCTATACGTTTTTTTTTTTTTGTTAGTTTAGGTATCTTTAAAAAGGAGTACAGTTTTATGCACACCTGTAATATGTTTTAGGAAGTTACTTGTAGAGTCTCCGTTATACGTAAGCACTTCATAATAGATGATTAATGAAGCCGCAAGAGCAGGGGATTCTGTAAACTCCAGTATAAGAAAGAGGAAACGGAATTTCTGTAAATGCAGAAATAAGATTATATAGGTATTTTGAGACTTTATACTTAGGATAATTTCCCATTCATTATAACTTCCCTGACATCCATTCTTGGGATGAATGGGAAGAAACAGTGAGAAGGCTAAAAGTTCATGCTTTTGACTGTATCATCATCGTTATCATCAGTGGTCCTAAGGCACTTACAACCTTACAGCCCACAGAACGTCTATTAAATTTTGATGTAGTCTCACTTTTTACAAATGTCCCTCTGACAGATACGAATAAATTACTTCATAATGATTTTCCTCCCGATATTGTAAAGTATTTGACTTCGTCATTAATTCAGGATACTTTAACTGCAGAACAAACTGTACAAGCAGATAGAGGGAATAGGTGTGGAGTGTCTTCCCTTTTCCCCCATCGCTAGTGAATTACTTTATGGAACATATTCTGGACGTTTTTTCACCTAAACTATAAATTTGGTACAGATACGTTGATGATGTGTTTGCTATATGGAACTCCTCCTTGTCCGATCATCATGATGGATGCTCTCATTCTATGTCCACTAAATGGTAGTCTACAGCTCTCAGTGTATAGAAAACCAACTCACATTGATTCTAATCCACGTCGTCTCTCTTGTCAAATCTCAAATCTTTAGTCGACGGAGTACACAAAATATGTTATAAAGATTCTCTTCTAAACAAAGAACTGTTTGTTATCAGAACTACCTTTGATATTTTTTAATGTCTTAAATTTAATATCTTTAATGTTTTTTAATGCAAAAACTATTGAAAAAACAATCAATAATGATGGCAGTCGTCTCCCGCTTCAAGAAGAAATTACCAGGATTTGTATTCCATGTTAAAGGACTTTCAGAAAAAAACAGCATGACTACTTCGATCGATCAACTTACAAGTCTCTTTCCGTCCAGTTCGCAAACTACATTCCTTATCTCACTTAAAGACAAATATCCTTTCTCTTTCGATTCCTGTAGTTCACAGAATCCCCTGCTCTTGCAGCCTTATGTTATTATGGACAGACTGGTCGTTCTGCACAAATTCACCTTGAAGAACATCAGGAATACGTTTCACGTAAAGAACTCAACAAATCCGGTTTAGCTGGCCACGCTTTATCTACAAAACACAGGATTCAGTGGAACAAAACCAAAATGTTCCACAAAAGTATTTTTTCTGGAACGACTCTACAAGGAAAGCTGTGAAGTACACATTCACAACCAAAAACTGAACAAAAACGGTCTAAATTTTTCTCAATTTTGGGAAGTTTTACTGACTAATACTCACCATTCAGGTCTTCTTAATTTGTAATTAATATTTTTTTAATATTTAAAAATAATTTATTAACTAAGTTATTTTATTGTAATTTATTTTGATATCCATTAATGCAGATGGAGCGATTATCCTGTAGCCGATAGTGCACATAATATCACGTGCTTTCAATTGAATGTTTCTTTTTTTTGGGGGGGGGGATGTGTGTCTTTTCTTCTAATTATATTGACAATGGTTATGAAACTTCGCCAAAAATTTTACAAATAAAGGACATTTTAATTAAATAAGCGATTCTGGTAATAATATTTAATGACGAATTCTTCTTCTTACGTATCGATTTTTAGGAAAAACAAATATTATCTACAATTTATGTAACTCATGTGTGTCATTAAATGCTAGAGCGTTCTGAAAAGTTCTGATAATCAACGTGAAGGAATTGAGGTAGAACCGTGTAACTTACAAATTATTCGACATATTCCCCACGAAGTTTTATACCTCTGTTACAACATTACTGCATCATTTGCAATCATCTGAGAAAAAAGTATTTTCCTTGTTGCACAAACCAATCCTCACCTGCAGATATGACTTTCTCATCTGTGGTAAATTTTGTTCTTTTCAAGTGTTTCTTTAAATTTGGGAATAGGAAATAGTGAGATGGGACAAGGTCTGGCGGATAGGGTGGGTGAAGTAAACATTGAAAGCCGAAGTACTGAATTGTCTGTTGAGTTTCAAGAGCAATGTGAGCAGGTGCATTGTCCTGCAAAAGTAACACTCCTCTGCTATTTCCCGCGGAGTTTTTCCTTCAGTACCTCCTTCAATTCCTTCAGAGCTGTTAAATAAACTATTGCTGTAACAGTTTCACCCTTTTTTGTGGTACTGTACTTGATAAGGATTACATCATCCATATCCCAAGACAATGGAAAGAACCTTCTCTGCTGTCTTTTTGGGTTTGGAACTTCTTTGGCCATGGACCACCTTTGTGTCTCCACTCCATTGATTGTTGTTTGGTTTCTGAGTCATAGTGATGAAGCCAGGTTTCATCAACAGTCAAATACGAGCTAAAACATTTGCACCTGATTTCTCAAAATGACCCCAAATCCCTTGAGATGACAGCACACATTCTCTCTTTTGGTCGACATTCAGATTTGGGGACTCACTTCGCTGAGAACTTCTGCATGTCCAAATGTTAGTGGATAATGATCCCAACTCTTTCGCTGGACATCCCCATAGTCTTTGCAATGTTTTCCGCTGGTTTTCATCTATCATCAAGGATCATGACATGCACTCCATCGATGTTTTCAGGTGTGATCGCTGTGGAAGGTCTTCCTGACCTGGGGAGAATCTGTCTCAGAAGGCCCAGTTGGATACGTTGGGGCACAGTCCCCTATACTTTCACACAAAGTTTGGTGAATCTCAGCTGCGGATTTTTCTTGCAGCACTTTAAACTTGATGTCTTCGAATTTCTTTAAACCTCTGACATGTCTTCTTATATATCCTAATAGAAAAAGAACAAATTATTATAATTTAACGAAACATGGGGGTTAAAGGATATAAGATACGTTCTTTCTTGTGGTCATTTCACTTGTTTTAATATCATTTTTGTTCTAGGTGTGTTTATCAGAACTTTTCAGCACCCTCGTAAATAAACAAATAAATAAATCATAATAAGGTAATAAGTACTGCTTGAAAGTATCTTTCATATTAATGATTAAATATATCTTTTTCTGAAATCAAACGAAAATAACATTTTTATTTATAGAAATATATCAAATAAATTAGATACACGTTCTTATTTAACATGTTACATTAGATTTAGGAGGTTGAATCGACCGTGAGATGCGGTGATTAATACCCTTGGAGGGTAATGGATGGCAATGCTGTAGCCAATGAAGTTCTAACTGAGGCTCGGCTATTGCTGTTACCCTCTTGCCATGATCAGAGCTTTAACAGCTCAATACCTTATCCCTACACAGTCCTCTACAGATAACAGGGAAGATGAAAAGCATTCTTGTTTCGCCCCTTTAAGCCAGTCCTTATGAGGACTAAATTAGATTTATTAAGAATGTAATAACTAATACTTTCAATTTATTCCGAAGTTATTTTCGTTTTGTACTTTTGCTACAAGATTTCATTTAGTTGTTTCTCGATCTGAAAACTTGTAGCATGTTTCTGCATGTTATTTGCACCATTTCTTAGGAGATTTTTCTAATTTCTTTTCACTTTTCTTCAGCAGACAGATTGTATCCGATGATGAACTCGAAATTCAGCAAGTTGATATATTTTACATATTACCTTAAGTCAGAAGGAGAAAAAGTTCGTGTGTGTGTGTAATGTAAATTTGATCGTTTATTTTCCTATAAAATAAGAAACGAAAATCCAGTTATGCTAACCTGTTTAAACAGGTAGCTACTACACGCCCCCCCCCCCCCCCCGGAATTCCATGCTAGTTTAAGTAGGATTTATGACATAAATAGCAAACGTGTTTTTCAAAATATGTCTTCCATTCAAACAAATGAGAAATAAATAAATAAAATAAACATTATTGAAATGAACGCGATATCTATAAGCGCCTATAAAATCTAATTAATATTGCTTTCAAATTCCAATAAAATTATTTTATTGGACTACAACATTTGTGTATTCCGTTATCAATAATATTAAAATATTTAAAATATTTTAGTATTTTAAATAAATTATATTTTCAAATATAATTTAATTTCTTGCAGTTAATATTCTTAAAATAAATTCAGTTTTATATAATTTCTTGTTAATTATAATATACTTTTTATAAATTAAAAATCTAGACTATTGTTTAAATGTCTTTTTATTTATTCAAATAAATTTAAATACACCAACAAAAGTATCATCTAATGTCTTTAGGAATAATTCGTGACGGGAAAGCTGATGTATTATTAAAAATGTAAGCATGTACAAGTGAGCTATTTTCTTCGTACTCGTGAGTCTAGGATGAGCGTCAAGGAAGAGAAACTATCCCTTACTCGAATCAATAGCTTATTTTAGATACTAAATTATGAGGTACAAAACAAAAAACATTCGACGTAGCGGGTGATATGAAGAAGGAAATGCCATCTCGTGAATTGCTTTCAGGAATAAGCCAGTCTGTACCATTACAATACAGCGGTGCATCACTTCCTAAACGATGCATTTATAGAGTGCAATGGAAATTCCCATACTGCTTTTGGTGGTCGGAGAAGATGATTAATAGATAGCAGATAATCACCAGCAGGAAAGAGGGACGATAACGTATAAGTGATTGATTCAAGAAAATGAGTATCAAGATCAAGGAAAAAGGAAACAGGACAATAATAAACAGAATGACAATGGCAACCGTAGAATTATGAAACAAACAACAACAACAAAAAAAACCGCAGAAAATATACGCCACGTGGCTATTTCTTTTAATATAAGCTTACTAACATGAAGAATGCCACTGGGAAGTAGATGAAAGGTAAACATTCATAAATGACTAGAGCAGTCAGAAGTCTGACCTCCTGTCTCCGTGTAGCGTGATTGTGTAGTGATGACGGATAAGCTGTGGAGTTTTTGTTTATAATGTTTGATCGTAGCGAAAGGAAATGACCCGGATGTTATTACCGAAGAATATGTCAGGCATTATAAATGTGCTCCCAAGTAAGGAGTGAATTGATTGGTTTGCAGGCAGAAGTTTTTCGAATTCTAATGTTGTGTGTGCGATTTTATACGGTGACCTTTGTTAAGATGTCATAGTTGATGAAGTAATTAAGAAACAAATAGGAAAGGGGCAGAGGAGGAGAAAGAGAAAGTGTTTGACTTATGCAATTGACTTGATTCCAAATGCTGAATCGTTACTAGTGATAAAAGACGTGAATTTTGAGTAGATAATACATGATGTAAACTTACATAAACATATTTTTGCTACAATTACATTTTAAACTAGAAAGATGGATTCGTACCTTTGCAAAGATTGGCAATTTCAAAAATGTTAACGTAATATTTAGAGAAAGATAATATATTATTGAATGTGTGATTATCTTTAGGTAGGATATGAATTTCACCTTCCAGTGTAAGACCATCTCCCTGCTTATTGGTGGAGACTTGAAGTGACTTGAAAAAGTTCCATGCTTCGTCTCTAGGACAAGGTTTCTGGTCTATGTAAAAATTTATAAAAATTAATGACTGCTGTGACCCCTACATTGTAGTGATCGATCACTGCTACTCGTTTTGCTAGGTGACGCAGAGTGGCGTCACTTAGCAACGAACAAACGGAAATCAGCAGTTGCAGTTTTCACTGTTAGAAATGTTAAGATTGTTACAAATTTGCCTGCAGTTTTTGTAACTGTTGTAGAAATAAATATACATCACCTGGTGTATGTTTTTGTTTATTTCTACAAAGACAACAAAACGCATGCTAAATGACCGTTGTACTGTATTGGAAAATAGTCGTGAAGTATCTTCATGACTTGTATATAGACAGTTGGCCACATCAATTGCTTCAGTATATCAATATTGCAAAAACAATATAAGGATATTTATTTCGGTCTCATCGTTAGGAGTTAGACCCATTAAGATACCATAACATAATTAATATACTTTATAATCTAGTTAAATACTAATTAGAGATAGCTTACATTTTTTTTTATAACTATCTCTGATCAGCATTTAACAATATGGTAAAACACCACTTTATTACTTGTATAAAGAAAATATATGAAATCTGAAGTGAGTGAATTTTAGTGTAGTTATCATCTTGGATCTAACTCCCATTAACAAGATTGCGATTAAATGTCATATTTTTGCTTTTCAAAATGCCTGGTCACATAAAAGAATAGTAGGTCAGTATATTCCGGCAATTTGTCTGCAGCTTTGCCGAATAAAGGCTTAGTTCGGTGGAAGACTGAAAATGGAAAACTCTGGTTGTACTGGGCTGAGGTTCGGCTTGGTTTCTCAGGTAATTTTCCAGACCGTAATCCATTTAGGCACTGATTAGTTTGAAGATACTGGACGGTGGCCATTTAAAAGATACCCGTTCCAAGTTTTTGGAACTTGGTCAGTTTGAATATGTTCTTTCTGAATCGAACTTTTCCTGTGATGCATTCAGTAATCTTCGCCTTTGATCTTGTTTGTTTCCCGGGGAGTACAGAAGTTCTGCTTGGTAGCGCTTTTTTTTACCAGTCACCGAGTGGAGCCATGAGTTTCCTCTCCTGGGATGATGAATTTAGTAGTGATCCTCTAAGGTCAGTGAGATTTAGAGCGATCTTGTTGATCGCTCAGAGTTTTTGAGCGATCAACAAGAGAGGTACCTCCGCACTTTAACAGTACCTCAATAAAGATCGAACCCATAAATTAATGCAGATCTTTTTCAGTACTACTTGACTCTTCATCTCCGGCAATTTAGAATAAATGATTACAATGGTCCAAGAGCTGGAATTGTTCCCGAATACTACATCATTCTGGCATTGATATTCTTTATATTAATTACAGCGAAACTTAGTGTAAGGAAAATCTTAACATCTTCTTCCCGTACTTTCACATTTGGGTACTAACAGTAACATTCTATTTAATAACGAACTGAAGTTCCAAGGATACCCTACCAGGAGGGAACTTGCTTGGAGAATTGCATATGGTTGCCTTCAGTAAATTCCATCAAATGGAGGTACTTTAACATCGGATATCAAATCTGTTACAGCTGGAGAAGTGTTACACCTGGTCTCATACAGAGGTTATTTTTTTTTTCTCCGGAAACTCGATTTTTTTTGCCCCTCAAAACAGACAAACAAGCCATTAGAACACACGCAATTAACAAATATATTACACTAGCCTCATAGCCTGAGTTGCTTCGGCCGTAAATCCAAAATAACCAAAACTAACCTAACCAAGCAAATCGGAAACAGTAGAACATGCATTATACATCTGCCTTTTTGCTCAGATTGTGTAACGTGTTGGGCATTCTATTACCTGCAATAGTACAGGTTCTTTCTTGCAATGCGATCTCTCAGTAACGGAAAAAGAGAGTTTTGATTTTTGTAATTAGTGAGTTAAAATAGCATTTATGAAAGGATGAATAAAACACATGGATTTGAAAACCAGCAATAAAAATAAATTTGAAAATTTGCAATAAATTTGAAAACCATGACATACAAATGATGGAAATTTTATTGTTCAGTTCGATGATTTTTATATATAGAAAGAACCATTGTAGGATACGCCATATATTTTGCTAGGATACACCATATATTTTGCTACAGAATTCTGTAGAGAATACAGAATTCTCTAAATATTTGATTCTTTAAATATTTTTATTGTTTCTGTTAATTATTAGTGCAAATACTTCTTTGTGGGTTCGTATTTGAAAGCAAAAACTTCTGCTTGATCTAAATTGCTTTTTTTTTTCGTACTTCTGACGAAAAAGACACAGCATTCATGAAAAGTGGAGATAATTCATACCCTTCATCAACAATGCTGTACTTTTCAGTTACAGTCAAATCGTCTGCTCTGAGGTCTTGCTCTTGGATCACGAAACGACCATTAAGGATGAAACTTCCTGGATTTGAAGAGGAACGAACTTTTCCTTCATCATATTTCTTTTTTCTCTTAAATAAGAAACGCCCTGATTATGCGATGTTGTCGTTGACTTAACGAAATAACGAGAAAGCTGTCAAAAACCTGTGCTCAAACTCGTTTGTTTTGAACAGAATAAATTTCCAGTTGACAATTGATTTCCCACAGTAGTGGCACATTCAGTTGTATTTATTATGTTTATTTTCATGAATAATAACCGCGTTTTATATACAATATACTTTAGATCTACACTTTTGTTAATCTCTGTAAGGTTATAAGTCTAAGGAAATAAAGAAAAAAAAACAGGTTTAGTTATGAGCATTATTTATCGGGCCATATATTCCATGTTTAAACTGAAGAGAGAAGCTAACGGAAGTAGTGTTAGGTCACAAGAATCAGTTCTGTGAAAACAACGAGATGCATTGGTTGATGACATTAAGTACACATTTCCATCCTGCAACAAACCGGTTACAAGCAAATTAACATATGTTCTTCTTTACAGAACTCTTGTTTGCCTTGAAAATAATCTGCAACTGAATATTAAACTATCGTAGCAAGATAAGGTAAAGAAATGTATGCACAAAGGATGAGCATATGAATTAGTTGTCCTAAATGAACAATTCAAAGTACAATCACATTTTATTATAAACCGGAACTTTTCATTGTTCTGTTTTTTTATTATTATTCTGCTTTTTTATTTATTTATTATCATTTTTACAGGCAATCGATATAAGGAACACGCCCGTCAAAGATCAATAAGGTTAAAATACTCTGTGCAATGCATTATAATCAAAGGGTGGTCCTAGATATTTGGTGACCCTGTATGGCAATATTAAGTACTTCGAATGCGAGGAATTGCTCGGTATAAATTGCTATAAAAGTTATTCGCTGACGTGAATGAAATATTTTCTATACATTTTGTAGCTGTTAAATATCCACTTTATGGGAGTGGAAAAAATCCAAATTGCCTTGGGAAAAGAAACTAAAATGTGCCTATTCAGATTCATCTATATACATTAAAATCCGTGCAAGCATAGCCGGTTTCGAGCTTATTTTATTATTTATTATTTTTTTTAGAGGAAGTAATTTTCTATTCAAATATTTTCCTAACGAAGCTAACACACTACATCTTTCTGGACGGTAACTTTTAATAGTGATTTTTTTGTTTGTGATATTTGGGCATGTTTGTTGTACTTTCGTTGTAACAGTGGTTTTTTTTTTTTTTTTTCTCTTCCATACCGATAATGAATACTTATCTAAGAGAAGCAATTTGTGAAGTTTCTAGTTTCTTCTCTAATTACCCATCCATATATTTTCCGATTAACATTTTTTTATGGGGAGGAGGGAGAATGGATACAAGACAGTATTGAAATCACAGAAAAAACTAGGGAAAGTCTAAAACATATTATCCGAAGATATCAATCGTGTGTGTGTATTAAGATATATATTAATACAAAAGACGTATTAAGATATATCTACATAACCCCAAAAGTTGAGTCGAATTTTACATTTTCTAACACATTTTGTAACGGTTAATTGTATATTTTTTTAAAATAGATTTTTCTTTACTTTTCATCTACACAGTGATTCCATTTAACAAAACATGCAAGACAGGTTTTCTAGTCGAATATCCCAACTATATTAAGTGTTCCGTTTTCTGGTTCCCTAAAGGAGGTTTCGTACACATGCACATAAATGCTGTACACGCAGCGTCATATTAGCATAATGCATCTAAGATCGATCCTTGTGTTGGAAAGTAGTTGTCTCTAGCCTATTACAGTCAACTACAGTTGATTTACTTGATTTTCTTAAAAGTTCGTAAACGAGACTATCAGCTGTTTTCAATACTGAGATTATAAAAATTTGTTATGGTGAAATATAATAATTTAAAAACTTGTAAATATAGTATTTGCACGTGTGCGTGTGTTTATGTCAATAACGGATTTTTGTTTTGATTTATGCTACACATTTATTAATATATATGAATACATAAATAAATCAGTACCTGCATATGGAAGATATTCATACTGTCAACACATGTATTTTTGTTACCTCGGCAATTCTCGTGACCCGTCTATCCCGATATTCGCATATAACGGACAACTTCATATTTTACTAGGACAAAATTTCTGTGCACTTAAACGTTATAGTTATAAGACTTCACTATAAGATCTCAAAACTTTGAGGTCTTATAATGAGGTAGTTAAAGGATATGTATTTATTCGCACAATGTTCAATAGCACTAAAAATGCTTTATTTAGCTTAACGAGTTCTTCAAGGTGATTAAGATGTAGTTAATTTTCTCGTTCTTGACTTCCCAAATTGTTTAAAAAAATAAGGACGGTTTAAAAAAAATAAAATAAAACCGCACAGAATCTTATACTTACTATATCAAATTCATGGAAGAACCGTGAACCACAAACCCGTCATGATTACAGTTATTAATGATCAACACTGCTAAAATAATACTGTGTTTATAGCAGCTGAATGAATAGAATAATACAGCAGTGGTTTTAAACTCAGATCCCTCTTCAGATCATCCCAGATTTTTTTTTTTTTAAACGACAGATTTTCAAAATGCATAGAGTACTCAGGAATTGTGAATTTAGCATTGAAGACTTTATTTTAGGTAAGTTTTTTTTCGACACGAACTCTTTTTTTTTTTTTTACCTCTACTTTTGGAAACTGATAGGAAGCTATAATGGATAGTTGAGTTCATGGCTATCAATGGTTTTAAAGACTTCGGTACAGAAGACAAGCGCCATCTAGTGATCAGACTGATATACAGTATATTATTGTCGATAACAATGTGAGTTCTATGGTCAATTTTTATGAGTTGTGAGGCTAACAACCGGTTTTCTGGAAGTGGGAGGAAACGTACTTGCTCTACGACAAAGATTGATTAACTAGGGAACCGTAAAAAAAAAAATAAATAAATAAAAGAGTTATTTTTGCTCACTCATTGAACTCTGCTAGTAGTTGTAGATTTGTTTCTCTTTTAAGGGAGGAGTAACTCTAGATGTCACCTAAAATCGAGAAAATAAAATTAATGAAGTTGTTCTGCAAACGAAAATCATTGAGTTACCGAAAAGTGGGGGAGCGCACACGCACACACACACACACGCACACACACACACTAAAGTTAGAATGAAAATATCGAGTTTGATTCAGAGTTAATTAGCCACTTAGAAAAATAAACAATAAACAGAGCTGTGTAGAATCACTGATGAGCGTATACAATACAATACTATTTACTATACTCAGGATTTCATAGGCAAACTGGTACCATAAACTCACCATAATTATAATTGTTAATGGTCAGCTGCTAAAATATGGCGTGTCTGCAAAAGCGGAATGAATGGAATAGTGTTATTTAGAGCAGAGAGCTTCAACCTCCAATTATTTATGACTGGTGTGCTTTAGGAAGAGTTTCGTTCTGCATTACAATTATTCGTGAATTCATTACCATCGTTTTTTTTTTATTTTACTTTATTTATTTATTTTTAACTTTATTTATTTATTTTATTCAATAGGTTCTTTTTTGTTGTTGTTGTTATGTAGTGAAGAAGTTGATGGTTAGTGACCGCTACAGTTTCGTTAGTGTTTTCTTGTGAAATTTAAATTTGAACTACTTATTTTTAATTATTTAATATTTTATACCTGAAACACGATATCAGTTGCAAATATGGTATTCACTTCCTGTCCTGTTCGCGTTATTCTTGAAGCCATTATTAAACCTCAGAGTTGCACATTTATATACAGTGTAGTTAAATATAAGTAGACCTGTAAATTAGGTTAAAAGTTATTCTAAAATAGCAAATTCAATATTCATTTAATATTATTTTATTAATGTCTTAAACTTTGAATATTATTGATATTACCAGCCAGATTTAGCAGAGTATATCCTACGTAGTACTTCCGCTCTTATTGGAATAAGTAACGAATTTTCGACCGTTTTGAGGATCATCACCCTGTTTAGTGAAGTCTGAAGTGGCTTGAAATCTTCCATGTCTTACGATATTTAATTTATATACTAAAATTTAGGATTTCAGGTTTAGTTTCTTGCTCGATATCTGCTTAATTTAAATGAATTCATTTAAATTAACCTGAACTTAAGAGAGAAGCTGAAAGTCACATACGGGTTACCACGTTGAAATTATAAAATTTATTTGAGCAATACTTCGCAATTCCTGAAACATTTTCTGTTTCTCCAGGACGCATTAGTATTGAAAACACTGACATGGACTTCTGCTTTACTAACAAACATTCCACCTAATGACACGCAGACACAGATATACACAAACTAAAAAATAGTGAGAGCCGAACTCCATGGTTCTCACCATTAGCACTTAAGTCTAAAAGTAGTTAAAATTAAGAAAAATCATAAATGAACATATGCGTATTCTCCGCACTATAAAAATACGGATTTTGCTTACCAACAGAGCTATGATACATACAACGCCCCAATGCATAGCTACGCTACTTTACTGGCATTTTGGAAACTGGAAAAATGGAAACTGAAAGCATTTCTAGTCGCCTCCTCCTCTTCCGTTAGCATTGAAAATTCTCCGGAACTAACTTTAAAAAAAAAAAAAACTTATAGAAATACGATTTTAAGGATCAGCGAACAATAGAAAGGTCAACTAGGATCCTTTGTGCGTAGTTAGCTGACCTATTTCATACTTGACAAGTGGAAACCTTGGCCTTAAATCTTTTCTCAGCGGTACACAACAAGCCATCTAACCCTGAGCACCTCAATCATTTTCTGTATGGTACACGTAATAGTGGTCGAAGAAACAACTGAAACTGCTCTATGTAGCTGAGGTCCCATATTTACCTTGGTAATTTCGAGTATTGTTAAACAATTGCCGCCTTTAGCTTGCAAGGTGCATTTTTTTTTTTTTTTTTTTTTTTTTTGTAATGTGTCATTAGTGTTGCGGTACTGATGTTGTTTGAAGGCCGTGTGATTTCTGGAGTCACCGTGAAAGGGGAATATGTTAAGTAAATAAATTCTCCACTACCAATGAATAATTATTTTCCTGTTCATGCCTTCTCTCGGTCACTAAGATTCCGGTTGAATACGTGTTGGTATATCTTCGCATTATAAAAATCCAGTTAGTCATGCGTAATTGAATACTTATTGATCTTAGTATGTTACCCCCCCCCTCTATTCTTTGTTACTTATTTTTATAATTTGTAACGGGAACAAACTGTAAGCGGCAGTGGTATTTGCTTTTAATCTTTTTCTGCTATAATGTATAGCAGAAAAATATTTAAAATATACACCTGTATAATAAATACAAAACCAAGAAGCCAGTACGTATGGGTCTTCGGGAAGTTGATATAGTAACCTTCTATATTTGCCAAGGAGAAAAGATCACATTAGAGAGAGGCTACGAAGAAGAAATTATACTTAGAATTCAATTTGGGTGGATAACACCGTGAAGCATTCAAAGGAGACATTCCAGTTTGTCTTAAAAGAAAAATATTCGACAGTTATATACATCCGGTCATGATATGTGGAAGTAAAACGTGTACTTTAACTAAAAATTCCTAGAAGTACTGCTCAGGGAGGAAAATGGAAAAATCATTGCTTGGTATTCAAGATGGAAAGCACAATATTAGGCTCAGAGAAAGGTGAGAGACATTGCAACAGCCATTGCATATGCAGTATTTACTGTATAATGGCAATGGGCAGGTCATATTGCAAGAAGCAGCGGCGCTTAAAAATGGACAAAGTTGATATCTTTCTGTCTGACATCTTTTTGTGTAGTTCTGTTATGGAGTTGTTGTCAATCCATCTTTTTCTTGGTCTTCCTCTGCTAGGCTGTCCTTCAATTCTGCCATTGAATAATATGTTTGGTAGCCTTTCTGGGTTCATTCTTAAAACATGTCCAAACCAGCTTAGTTGGCTCTTTTTTAGTGCTGTAATTAATGTTTCCTTGAAGTTAAGTTCTTCTCTGACTTGTATCTCAAAAGCATTGAGTTGATCCATTTCTTTTTTCTTAGGAATCAACATTATGAACTATAAAGAAATGTAGGAATTATCATTATTGTTTTATATATCTTTAGTTTGAGTTCTTTACTTAATCTTTTATTGTTTCATATTTTTTTCTAGTTTGCCAATTGTTATCCATCCATTTTGATTCTGTTTTTTTTTTTTTTTTTTTTGGTTTCGAAATAATCGAGATCCTCGGTGATTACTCAGCTTAGGTAATTGAATTTTTTTACTTGTTCTATATTATTACTTCCTATATATGTGTTTCACTGTAGTAATACTATATGGAATTTGAATAGTGGTAGATTCACTTTACCTACGTCTCCTGGTCAACTGTCTCATAGCCTTAGCTGTTTCAGCCGTAAGTAAATCCAACCAACCAACCAACTTTGCCAGATAAGCTCCAATAATTAAAAGAAATAAATGCATTATCGTACATACATGTATATTCCAGTCAAACGAATGAAAAGCATTATTTAAAATATAAATTTGTAACCTCCGTGTTAGAAGTTAACTTACTAACATGGAGAATGCATTATGATCAAAATTTCAACTATCGTCATCGACTTGAAAAATATTTGTTTAAAAGTAAAAATCATCATTATGGCAATCTTACCCAAGAAAGGTTAGAAATCTATAGTTAATACTGCAAATGATTGAAGGGTTAGATAAACTGGAAAAACCGCTCTAGAGACTAAAACTTAGTACTTTTTTAAGATCATTCAGGCTTCCGATAAGCAAGGTGACAGGGCATGCACTATTCGTACAAAACTACACCCGAAAATATGAACAACTCACAAACTAACCAGATGAAAGCCGAAATAGCACGATTATCAACATCGAATACTTATTATTGAAAAATCAACAGAGATGATTGACCAGAGATATTCCTTATCAAAATATTTATCTTAAAAAATAAAAGGTGTTTGAATATTTTTTTTATATTTTTCAAAAAAGTAAATTAAATTAAAAAATTTTATTAACTTAAATATATATAAATATAGAAAAGGAATTAAAATTAATTTTTTTATAATTTTTATTTCTCCAGTATTGTAGTTACATACATACATACATCTTCAAGGCCCACTCTTCCTAATTGGGGGCAACAGCTGCAATAGGAACTTCCAATGGTTACGATCTTCTGCCACCAAGCTCAGGTGTTCTGGTGGGATTCCCAAACGTGTCCATCCAAGGTTTTGGATATAATCTATCCAGCGAGTCCTTGGCCTTCCACGTGGCCTCCCACCCTCTGGCTTGGCAAAGAGGTGGGGAGCCTCTCTTGTGGCATTCTGACCAGGTGCTCGTACCAGCGTAACTGTGATCTCTCAACATGGAGAAGCAGCGGTTGAGTATTGAGGGTTTCCTGAATTCTAGAGCTTCTTAACCTGTCGAGTTTTGTCAGCCCCGCAACCCCTCGAGGGAACCTCATTTCAGCCGCTTGGATTCGTGTCTGCATTCTTTCGGTGATTACCCAACTCTCATGACCATAGGTGAGGATGGGGACATAGACTGTATTCAAGACAGCCAGCTTTGCCTTCTTCTTAACTCCCGCTTCAATACTACCGAACGGCCAAGCTCCCGCAATATTGAGCTTGCTAAGCCAATTCGAGTATCTAGCTTTACTTCACATTTTCCATCATTCGTGAATATGGACCCAAGGTATTTAAACTTCTCCACCTGTCTCATTGGGACTCCACTTACATTTAGAGTGCACTGGGATGGTTGTCTTGAGACCACAAATGTTTCAGTTTTGGTCACACTGATCTTCATTCCGGCATCTGCAAAAAACAGCTACAAACCTATCCAGGGTCCGCTGGAGGACATCTGTAGAAGAGCTAAGCAGAACTAGGTCATCTGCAAAAAGCAGACGCCCAATGCTACATTTTCCAATACTGACACACTCACTGCTTCGGCTCTGCTTATCAATCCAGTCCATAAATATTATGAAAAGGAGGGGTGACAGAACACACCCTTGGCGGAGGCCAACAGAGACTGTGAAAGGTTCAGACTTTGTGCTGTTTACCCTGACACAAAACTCTGGGCCCCTGTATGTCTACACATACAGGGACTTGATGGCAGCTAATATTTGACCATCCACTCCATACTCCTGTACTTCTTGCCAAAGCTTATCCCGAGGAACCCGGTCATATGCCTTCTCCAAGTCCACAAAACATGTGTAGACATTCTTGGCATATTCCCAAGATTTCTCAAAGACTCGCCTTAAAGTGAAGATTTGGTCAGTTGTGCTTCTACCAGGACGATAGCCACATTGTTCTTCCTAGAACTATGACTCAACTATGCTCCTGCACCGTCTTTCCAAGCACTTAGCATACACTTTCCCAGGCAGGCTGAGCAGAGAGATGCCACGATAGTTACTGCAATCCTCCTGGTCTCCCTTCTTAAAGACTGGTATTATTATGCCTGTCTGCCATTGCTTTGGTGCTCGCCCAGATACCCAAGCAGCCTGACACACTCGAGTCAGCCAGAGAACACCGTCTCGATTTAAGGCTTTTAGCATTTCGGGCCGAATTTCATCATCGCCAGCAGCCTTGCCCGATTTTAGCGATTTTATTGCTAAATGGACCTCTTCTGCTGTGAGACTAGTCATTGCCCCGATCTGCACCTCTTGGATGTCCACAACTGCTGGGCCACCCGGGTTAAGAAGGCTCTCAAAGTATTCCCTCCATCTGTGGAGGATATCCTTCTCGGTTGTTAAAAGTGCACCATCAGAGGCCTTAATTGCCCTTGCTGTGCACGATTTCCTCCCTCGAAGGCGGCGGATGGTCTGCCAGAATACTTTGTTTGCATTTGCATAGGATGAGTCTAATCTTTCTCCAAAGGATTCCCAAGTCTTCTGCTTTGCTGTCTTTACTGCCTTAGCAGCAGCTTTTCGTGCCTCAGCATACAGCAAACGCATCTCAGGTGATCTGACTCTAAGCCATGTTAGGTAGAACTTCTTTTTTGCACGGACAGTTTTTCGGACTTCTTGGTTCCACCAAGGTGTCCTTTTCTCACTGCCCGTTGCCACGCCGAGCCGCTTTCTGCCACACCATGAGAGTGCAGAGGCAGTGACACCTGTCCTGAACATCTTCCATTCCTCCTCAACATCTGCAGTATGCTTGGGAATCTCTTTGAACCTGTAGGAAATGTCATCTGCAAAATTCTTCCTCACAGCCTCATTTTCCAATGTCTCCCATTTCACGCGGTATAGCTGCTTAGGCCTACCAGCGTTGATGGTAGCATCTGGTTTCTGAAGCCGTAGAGTGCACACAACAAGGTAGTGGTCAGTTGACAATTCTGCCCCTCTTCTCACACGAACGTCCAACACTGATGAAAATAGGTCTACTGAGACTATAAAGAAGTCAATCAGAGACCTTTGTTCTAGTGTATCCTTGTACCAGGTATACTTATGGGCTTCTCGGTACTGGAAGAAGGTATTCATTATGGACAAGCTGTTAGTACAGCAAAGTCCAATAATTTCAACCCATTCGCGTTAAGGTCAGGGGCACCGTTCCTCCCAACCACACCCCTCCATGTCTGGTCATCTGTTCCAAAATGTGCATTGAAGTCACCCATTAGCAGGACTGATTCCATGTCTGCCACCCTGTCAAAAGCAGCATCCACTTCCTCTAGGAAGGCACAGTATTCTGACTCCAGATTAGGTGCATAGGCTTGCACCACAGCCAAATCATGGATTATCATCTGAAGCCTTAACACATACCCGTCCCCCCAATGGGATCCATTCAGCAACGCAGTCTCTGACAGCTGGGGGCTTGTGAGTATCCCCAGACCCGCCTGAGCAGACATTGTCGGGCTCACACCAGAGTAGTAGAGCTTCCACTCCTTATCCAGATCGACAGTTTCAGAGCCTCTCCTCTTGGTTGAAGAAAGCCCAACTAAGTCTAGCCGGTAGCGCTTGGCTTCCTCAATCAGTTCGAACTCCTTCCCTGTCAGAGAGAAGATGTTCCAGTTGCCTAAAGCCATAGTCTGGTGCCGCTGTCTGCCATTTCCGTCCTTTTGCAGAACCATTTCTTTGCACTGCCCTTAAACACCTCCCCAAACGGGTAGCGGGCCCATTGATGAAGTTTCCTCTAGCAGAGTGCTGAGGAGTGGTGTCTAAGAGAGACTGTAACATATTTTTCGAACGGGTTCCCTCTGCCCAAAACCCGAACGCGTCCCTTGGTAACCCGCGCGACGGAATGCGATATGAACATTTTTTGATGGCCTGATCATGTTACAGTGTTTGATAATGTCCTGTTAGCACAAGACGAAATGACATAGAAAAATAGGAGATTCCCCTCGAATACTCTAATAGCATTCGGGGGAAGGAGCAAGAAGAGAAGAAAGAAAGAATCAAGGGAGGAAGAGGAGGGACCAGTCTACAGATAACATAACAGATGTATATTACATGAACCAAGGCATGGTCCAGCATCAGGCACCTCGGGTTTGCCACACCCGTACTCACTAAAGTGAGCCCCTGAGTATTGTACTTTAAATTATATAATGCTAGTTATTATGCCACAAAACCAAATGAAGTGATTCAGATAATGGATACGCCACCACTAAGCACTTCCTGTTTTCCTCGAGAACCCTGTTAAAATTCTCTCACTAGCACTAATTTGAAAATCAATTTTGAGAAATCAAATTTGGAAAAATGCCCAAGTGAGATGTTGTTCACAATGTAATTTTTAATTCGGATGACTTACAATACTTATTTAATTTTCTCGATATATGTATGTGTTTAATTCATTGAATCTAGTCACATATTCCGGAGTTTAATTAACCAGCTATAAATTAATGGGAAACACGCTGTAGTAATTTTTCTTCGAGACAGTCTGAAACAGGTTCAGGTCACTAGTAACCCGATATGAATTTTAATTTATTTACGATAGCATTCAGTATGCATTTGCAAACCCTCACGCATGTATCGATTGCATTAAGTAAGGTATTTCAAGGATCTCACTTACTGACAAAGTTGTTCTCACGCTAGCTAAACAGCATGTGAGAGTTGGTCAGAGGTTAGGACTACACTATATTTTCAGTTAACTTTCACATCTCGCAGTATGGTAGCCAGACCCCACGTCGATTTATCAACAGGAATGTTCCTGTCAGAGGTCACCACTCTCACTAAGTTCCTGCTAGCCTTCGGAATGCGAATTTCACTCTATGCTTGAGGTTTCTATGCACCAACCACAATATAAACAGTGCCACACAACAACAGAATGAAGACTCTTAAGGCTGACCCACTGGGAGCATAAATATTGAAACCACACACTGGTTGACTTTGACATATTCAAAATTGTAAAGGTATTGACCTGTTAATAAGAGGGCATCCGAAGTCACCGACATCACTGTGGGGAAGTGAGAAAAAGGAATTCTCGAAATTTGTCAACCGTGACGAAGTTTTTCGTTGTAAACTTAGGTAGCATTTTTTCTTTTTGTCCAAAAGTTTGCGTCCCACATACCAAATGCTGATATAATCATTTTTGTCATTGTCCAAGTTGAAAAATCTACTGAACGATTAAGCCGAGTTTTTATTATGAAATTCATAAATCACGTATAGGTAATTTAAGAAGTATTTTTCTCCAGGTTAATCAAGGAAAAATATTTGAAAGGATATTTATACAAAGTGTATGTATATTAATACCAATGCATATTTTGTGTAAACAATTCGTAAAAAGTACACTATGTTGTCAAAGTACTGGGATAAAGAAGAACATTTAAATGAAGGATGCATAGCAAAGGTCCAAGATAAAGTAACGGGAATGATTTTATTACGGAGCAAAAGAAACTGAAATGGTTGTTCTTGAGATTTATAAGGTTCGGTCAAGTTCGAAAGTGCAGGGAGGCCTCATCTTATGGTTGTATTCTGCAACTGAGTTGACAGCTCTCTCCCTGGCTGCACGTTACAGATTATGATAATAATGATGATGATGATGATGTGATGCTGATGGCGGATAAATCTTTATCCTCCAGCTTTGCAATTAATTGTGGGATACAACGGGTCTTCCGTATTGCATGTATTCTTTGGTTTCAGTATATCAATGAGTTTTCTATTTTGACTTTTGAATGCAAATCTAATTCAAAATTTTGTTGATGATAATACAGAAAATTCCTTTTTCTCACTTGATTGTCCTTGAATTTGATTCGTCATCAAACCTTCCTTCATTGTGACTTCTGTTTGTTAACTTCAACGCATGCGTAACCCAACTATCTTATTTATCTCAAAAGAGAAACGCTTTTTCTTCCAGGTATACTTTTGACGATATTAACATTTCTGTAGGAGACACGATTTCTTTTCATGGAATAATTCTAACCTCCAATCTTTCATAAACAAATAAGGAATATTGCTTCTTCATCACACTAAAAATTAGGTGTTTTATTTGGCCATAGTTCAGTAGGTATCGACTAAACCTTTGGGTTAAAAATACGTGGGTTAGGGCACGAAGAACATAAATGGTTTGTTCTTGAGATTTATAGGACTTTTCAACTGAAGGTGGGTTACCCGGTCTTATACGGAGATAGTAGGGTTTCCCCTCTTGGAAACTCTGGTTTCTTAGCATGCTAAACATAAAAACAGACTAGAAGATTATACAGACGACAAATCCAAAACAATAAAAACCGATTTAGTTTAAGACGTTGCTTTACTCCAAATCTGTATAGAGTTTACATCAGTGTCGGCCGGTGAAATTTTAAATGGGGGTGCTGCCTATATAAAATAAAATAAAAAATTATTTTTTTCCTAATTAGTAACCAATTTATTAATAAATAAATTGTAGATTAGGAAAAAAAAAGAATTTTTTTAAATAATTATTTTGTATAGGCAGCACCCCTGCTTAAAATTTCACCGGCCGCCACTGGTTTACATCTACACAAATCGCTTCCATCACCATTGAATACTTTTTCACATTTTGGGTGGAGTCTCCAAGAGCTCTAAAATATTTGATTTGATACAAAAATCAATTAGAACAATTAATATTCCATCACTCACGTGTTACCTCTACTCTTTTCTCTTTTACACGTATATTCGTTTGCTATTGATCTGACATTTATTATAAATATTTCCAACTGTTCATTAGAATTGATATCGGTTATTCCTCCATTCCTCTTGCAATAACACACATAGTGACGATTCAACACCCCTTCACTGTATATCTCCAAACTCACTTTTTTTCCTTTGAATTTTAGGAAGGTTTTTTTTCTTTTTTTTTTTCCCTCCTACAGTACTTGTCTACGGTATCGAAGTGCTATAGGTTGAACAACTTGTCATATGTGGGATTACCATTAAAAAAAAAAAAACAGCTGGTCGATAGCGGTGATCGGGATATAATGTGTTCTATTGACAGGAGATTTTTTTAGCTTTTTTTTTTTTAAGGCAAACCACGTAAATTCAAGAAACTAGAATTTATTTGTAAATGAAAACTTTTAAAATATTTACCATGTCTTTGCTTAAAAATCTCAGTTTATGAGTCCAGCTCCTTTGAAATGCAAAAGAACGAGGTGTATTTGCTAGACAAATTCTTTATTTTTTTATTTTGTTTATTTATTTTTTGTAAACGATGTACGTTGATATACAAAATGAGAGTCAGAAGAAGTGATGAGTCAAAATAATTGTTTATAAAGATAGGAGATGCGTATCTTCATTATTCCAACATACTATTTTAGTCTCTTAACACGTTTTGCTTTTGAAACTTGGTCTGTTATTGTTATCATTGTTTATGCTTGTTTGCGAATACTTATCGTTGTTGTTGTTATTGTTCTCTGTTTCAGATTCTTATTTGACTTAACACTGTTACATGTCAAGGTTCATACTTCGTGTTCCCTGCTTTCTCTCTCTCTCTCTCTCTCTCTCTCTCTCTCTCTCTTTCTTTTTTAAATATAGCATTTTCACCTATGAAAGGTTAAGGTCCATAATACACTAGAGTACACTACAGCAAGGATTAGATAAGCTGCAAAGATTGTTATAGGATCTAAATCTTTAGATCCTATTCTCTTTGTCTTTCAGCACCGATTCTCTTTGTCTTTCTTTTACTTCTTTTTTATTCGTAATCAGGGAAGTTATGAATTTGCGTTTTTCTTTTAAATCTTTCTCCCGATAAGTTCAGAATCATTCAACAATAATTTTAATTTTTTGTTTTCTTTCTCACCATTTCTTCTCGTCTGTCATGCATTAAGTGCTAATCTTTGCAGTTATACGATTGGTAAACTCAATAATTAAATACATACGGTATTTACATTTATTTTCCAGGTTTATTATCTTATCATACTAATCTCCTGTAGATGTGACAGCATTCCTAACTCTCTGCTTTAAAAAAAAAATAGGGAAAAATTGAAATTGGATAGCAACGATCTCTGTACACTCTTATGTACATAGTACAAGGAAAAAAGTGAAAGACTTGTACAAGTGGACTTTTATTTTTCATGAATATTTTATTTTTGATGGCAGGAGGAAGACTTAAGAATGCCACAAAAGAAAATTAATGGGAACGTTAAGTAGGTCAGTTGTTGAACGTACTCCACAGAGTAGAAAAGATGACATTTAGTAGGCATTATGGGACAATTTATGTATTTCTCTTGTTCACACTTCACGTTGACCTTGTTCATTATGAAAGCGGTAGTTATTAGTGCCAACATTATAACGAAACTGCAGGGTGTCTTATAAGAAATGCGTATTCATTTATATTAAGGAAAGCAAGCTATTGTTAAATTCTCGTTTTAAGATTGAAATAACTCATTTTTATGCTTATTTGTTTAATTTTTTACGTTATGAAGCGAATTCTGGTTCTATAATTATTCTTTATTAAAAAGTGGATTTTTTTTTTTTTTAAATTCCACTACATTCTTTACTATTGCTATTTTACTGAAAAAAAAGGAGCATCGGCAGTCAGATCGCATTCATTCTACAAACGAAAACAACTCAAATGTAATAAGGTTAATAATTGTATTGTTTAAACTACAGCATTGTTTAAACGTAAACAGACTTGTATAGTAATCTTATATAAAAAAGCAAAAAATAAATAAAATAAAGAATAAAAAAACTGTATCGCGTGCCACTCCTTTAAGTGGTTGTATGGGAGACATGTGATCTGCTGTGCGTGTCAGATGCAAAACCAGATTCGTGAGCTAAAAATCGTAAGTGTTGTAAAGTGCAGGTCTCACTAGAATATATCGTATTTCGGAGACCTAATCTCACACGTGTAGCACAAAGATCTGAGGAGATATATTATATGTATCTGATCATTAAAACAGGTTATCATTAAAACGCACGCTCATTAGAAAAGGCTTTTTAAAAAGTGCAGCAGATGCTATCATATCTATGAGAAATGACCCACATCGCTCTCTCCCTCTTTATTAGAAAGCTGTCCTGTAAAAACTGCCATTTTTGATAAATCTAATTAGAAAGAAACTTTCCTCATTGAAATCTGATTTTGTATCTTTTTTGGTTGGTACTTTATTTATTTATTTATGGATGAAATGAACATTTCAAGTATAATCCACGAATCTTTCATTGTGTTTTTAGTACTATGTAAAAACAAGATCTGGCTACCAAAAAGTTGACGATCTACCTAAAAAACACTCTTCGAAAAACAACAAAAAAAGGTGTTTTTGTATACTAATGTTTTGTAGGGCAACTATGTGGGTGGGGTTCTGCCAAATGTGAAACAGTATTACTTTGGAATACAAAGATCCATGGATTAGATAGTTGATTTATTCTCAATATCGCTCATTAACTGTTAAAAAATTCAGATAAATGTTGGAGTTTTTTAGGGCAACTGTTGTCGCCGTGGATACCTATAATAATATAGGTTCACGCTTATTTTTCTTCTGGAACAAAGGTGTAGCAATATTTATCAGAATGAACAAGTTTAGCCATAATCAATCGTAACAGGTTTTACAGAATCGTGTTAATAATAATTGCAGAGATTTCAGCGATCGCTCCATTTGATTAATTCCATTTAACTTTGATTTCTACAGTCCTCCGTACTATTTCAGAACACGTAAAGCAGGTAGCCACTATCTTGGGAAAAAAATAGTTCGTCTAAAAATACATACAAGAAATCCAAAAGTGTACATCTTTGGCATTAAAAGGGAAGTAAGAAAAATAACTTTGACAATCTTGAAATAAAGTTTGATTCACATGTATGTATACTTGTGCATGAACACGTTGAGTGAACTTGGAACTTCTTTAGTAGATGGACCGAGTCCTTGACTCTTTATCCCTTCATCTGATTTTAGCTTGTGTATGAGAGGATTATTGTGGGTAAATTACCCGCTCATTGTGAGCATTGTAAGCTGTATTAGCTTTATCTTGCGATGGAGGATTTTGGTTTTTTATGTTTGAAATGATCTGAGGGTTTGTGGTCTGCTGCCTGTTGAATTAGCTGATTTGGCTGATTATCTGTGATTGTGAAGAATTTTTCTGCAATGCCTGTCATGTAGGTCTTGATATCTGTAAGGTTGGCTTCCTGGTGTAACTGGAGGTTTCTCATGAACCAAGGGGCATTAAATGCCATTCTTAGGCATTTGTTCTGGATCGTCTGTAATCTGCTGATGTTGCTTTTAGCTGTGTGTCCCCAGGTTGGTGATGCATAAGTGAGTTGTGGTCTTATTACTGATTTATAGAGGAGGATTTTGTTATTTATGTTTAGGAAGCTCTTCGTATTCAAAAGTGGATACAGCTGTGCCATTGTCTGACTTGCTTTGGTGGAGATACTATTTATGTGTGTCTTGAAATTCAGGCGCTTATCAAGATGAACTCCTAGATATTTGGTAGAATTGTGCCAAGGGATGATTTTTCCAAACATTTGTATGCTTGTGTTCGGTTCTGCTTTACGTCTGGTGAAAAGTACTGCAGAGCTTTTCCCTGGATTGATGGCAATACGCCATTTGGTGTACCAGTCCTCTAATTCGTTGACTGCTCTCTGTAGCTTGTTTGTGGCCAGATGTGGACGGAGGGATCTGGCTATGATAATTGTGTCGTCGGCATAGAGAGCAGTGATGGATGGGGACAACTTGGGGAGATCCGCCATGTATATGGAGAAGAGTAGGGGAGATAGTAGAGAGCCTTGTGGGACCCTTGCCATGACTCTCCATTCTGTGGATCTGATTCCATTCAGTTTTATTTTGAATTTTCTGTTACTGAGATATGATTTGATAAGTAGAACTAGTGGTATTGGGATTCCTAGTTGGTGTAGCTTAAAAATTAGACCATGATGCCAGATTCTATCAAATGCTTGTGTTATGTCCAAGAAGATTGCGCCAGAATGTTGGTGCCATTCATACCCAAGGATTTACCGAATCATTGATGTATTCAATGATTCGGTAAATTTGGAGGGTCGTAGAATGCTGTTTTATGAATTCGAATTGCTCGTCTTGTATGACTTGGTTGTTATCTGTTGCTTCTTGAATCCGTGTTAGTATTGTGCGTTCGTCTATCTTGCCCACACATGACAGAAGGCTGATAGTTCTGTGGGAATTATGCATTTTTCCCAGGTTTTGGAATTAGGAAGACATCGGCAAGCTCCCATCGCTCTGGGAAATAATTTAGCCGAAGGATGGCGTTGGTGATGGCTACTAGATGTATAACCCCTTTACGTGGGAGTAGCTTGAGCACCTTGTTCCTTATATTATCTGGACGCGGAGCCTTTTTGTTGTTTAGTTTTCTTATGATGTGATATATTGAAGTAATTGGTGAAGTCGTTGGTGACACGGATTTGTTGTTGGATTGGAGTGAGGCGTTTTGAGTTATTTTACGCACTTGGACGTGGATTTTTCTTATGAAGCTTAAATCTACATTGGCATAATTGGGACTGCATTGTCTTTCTAAGCTGTCTGCAAATGCTTCTAACTTTTCCTCATCACTGTAAGCAACTCTATATTCTCCTTGGATTGGGGGAAGCGTATTTCGTTTTGAACGAAGTGATCTCATCATTCTCCACAAAGACTGATCCTCTGTGTTTAATTGGTGTATTTTGTTATTCCAGAATTCGTTACGGTGATCCTTTAGGGCATACCGAACCTGGTTTGTAGCTCTGTTAACTGCTTGCTTATCTGCGGGATCCAGTGTTCTGTGATATTTTCTTCTTAACCTGTTTTTTTCTCGGATAAGACATTTTATGTCCTCTGGGAGTTTATTTGGTGGTGCGCATTTGGTTGTATGTGTTACCTGTTAGTACTTGCTTTTCAAAGGTTTTTACTACTTTTCTATGTCTTCAGTGGATATTATATGTGGTACTGGCAATACTTAACCGAATGTATTTGATAGCTGTGCGCTATGTTTTTTAATATAGCTACATCAAGTACATCAGGACGTCCGGTTGCTCCGTAGTGTGTGGGTTCTGTGGGTCCTATTACTGCTATGTTTCGTCAAGTAGTATAAGAGTTGAGTATTCTTCCGTTGATATTTGAGTTTCTGCTATTCCATGTTGAATGTTTGGCATTAAAATCTCCAGCTATGATAACTGCTTTACCTGCATTTAGTATTTCGTCCAGATCTGATTCTAGGAGTTTTTTATTTGGGGGAATGTATGCTGCAAATACCATGATACTGCTTGTGTTCTCCATGTGTATTTCAATTATTGTTGTTTCTATGTGTTCTGTTTGAGGTGTGGCGATTGTGTTGTGTTTTATACTTCGTGGCAGTTCCTCCTCCTCTTGCATAAGTTCTGTCTGTGCGGTACATGGTGTAGTTGTTGATTCTTGTCCTGTCAGATGGACGCATGTGTGTTTCATTTACTAAGATGATGTCAGCTTGTGTTTCTGCCACGAATTCCTGTAGTTCTATTGCTTTGTTGGGTAGTCCGTTAGCATTCCAGCTGATGATCTGTAGAGAGTTGGGTTTTATTTTGCTTTTATCCATTAAGGATTGCAGAGAATAAAATCTGTGTGTGTTTTAGAATGATGTCCTTGGCCTCTTGTGTCGGGTCAGTTTGTCGGAGTTCTGCAAGCATCTCTCCTATGCAGCTTGTTACGTTGAGGAGATTGCTGGTTTGCTGTGGGTGGTTTGTTTTGGGTTTGGAGTCTTGTTGTCGGGTTGGTCTTGCAACTTCTGTATATATTCTTCCGTTTGTTGTGGAGGCTGTGATTTGTTGGGTAGGTCTGCTTTCTTGTATGGGCTTGCTGCTTTAGGGTTGTATCTTCTGGTTTTAGGGATGTGCTGTACACCCTCTGTAGTTGGCGGGATGTGGGCCCCCCGTAGTTAGCACATTTTTTTTGCTGGCTGGGTGCGTGGTTTCTTGCATTCTAGTGTGGCGTGTTTTCCTCTGCATTTCACGCATCGGAATTCTGCTTTGCAGCATCGCTGTGCATGACCGAACTTCTGACATTGTGTTGTTGTGGATTTGCGTCTCAGAGATTCTACTTTTATAATAAGGTCGCAGATGGTTTGGAGGTCGTATATAATATATCTTTCTGCTCTTTTGAGATTTCGACTAGGATCAAGGGGTAGGGAGTCTTGTCTGCTCTGTGTATTCGGCTTACTTTAATGGGGTAAATCCTTTCTTATGTAGGTCTGTGGTGACTTCTTCTGTTGATATTGTTTCTGTGATTCCTCTTAGTACTACTTTCAGATGTTTGTCGCTGTTGAGTTGGAATGTGTGATTGTTATCCAAGAATTTTGTTATGTTTCTGTAGTCTGTCGATGTCTTAGGTTGAATGCGTATTCCCCCTTCCGTGTTTGTTGCTTCTGTGAAGGCGATTCCTGTTGTTTTCAGAGCGGTGGCGATCGATGTCCATTGTTCCTTGGCCCTTAGGATGACTGGGAGTATTCTTTCCTTTGTCTATTTCTCTTGTTTTGGGTATTTCTGTCGTGTTAGATATTTTTCTTTTCTTTTGTACTTTCTGGAAGTCTGTATGCGATTCTGCTGTTTGGTAGGCATTGCTTGTTCTTCTGATTGTGGCAAGAGTGCTAAGTCTTGTTGAGGGTGTGTATGGTCTTCGTTGTTTTGGTCGTCTGTGACTGCTGCGGGGAGGGGGATGTGTCGTACAGTTTTACCTTCCTTGGCCAGTTATCGTTTAAGAGTTTTCATAATCTTAGGAACTCTCTGTAAACTTCTTCAAATGCTAGGGGCTTTTCCATGGTCTTGGCTGCTACTTACCTTAGTAGGTTTTTCTGAGTTCTAGCACTTAAAACGTCCTGTAGTCCTTTTTGTAATAAGGTTCCAATGCTTTGAGAATGATCCGTAATCCTGAGACACGAATATACACCATTTTCATCACTAAACTCACTCAATACTTTTTTTCTGAAATTTGCACTACTGCCTCTCCATATGTTGAGTGAGTTCTAATAGTTCTAATAAGAACTGGGCGATGGACTGAGTCCTTGACTCTTTATCCCGTCATCTGAATGAAGAAAATCTGTATGGATGGTGTTATTGAACTAAAAGCTCTAGTCATGGCTAGGTAACGGCAATAGCCGAACCTCAGTTAAAGCTTCATTGGCCTGAAGTCCTAAAAAGGACTGGTATAACTGTCCACAGCCATATATTGAGTGATTTTTATGCGTAGATCTTAAATAAAAGTAATATTAATATAAAATAAAGGTGTATTAATAAATCTTAAAAATTATTAAATGTTTCAGAGTTTTAAATTGAAAAAAATTTAAATAAATTATTTCTTTTTCTTTTAATTATGATTATATATTACTTTACTTTTTCTAGAAAATTTCTGAAGCAATTGTGGTAATTATGGGCTGATGTGGCCCATAATTTACGAGAAAATTGAAAGGATGGCTGTGTTTCAAAAAAAAAAAAAATTAAATGAAAGAACCTTGCTTAAATTGATGTATTCTGTTGCTGTCCATTCTTCAATTTTTTTCTGGGGAGGGAGGGAGGGGGGGAGAAGGATTATTAACGATTTCAATAACCACATTCCTTGTGTTGAACAATGACATGATCTTAAACACGTTTAGCTGACGCACGAGATTACACCTCGTATCCTGTCTTATTCCTGTCGATGATGTTGCTCTATATTTTTTGATCTTCATAAATATGATTCGAATTCCATATTTGGATTATAATTTGGGCTCTTTGGTATGATCGTCGTATTACCCTCCTATCCAAACCTCTAATCATCTCCAGGTAAGGGAAATATTCCTCACTTAACCTACTTATTAGTTCTTTCTTTGACACCACCCATCCTTTAACGAGTATTTCTTACTGTTTTCTCACTCCGCAAATAGTTTTCTTTCGCGATCATTTCCTTCCATAGTTTTTTTTATTAATTTTTTTATTTTTATTAGTTCATCGTAGTTGTCCTTGTCCCGGGGCTTTCAGCTGTGAACGTTTGATTTAAGCCAGATATCGCATAATGAAAGCACAAAATGAAATATCGTTATTTCATTGAGTTTTAGTTAGTTATTAAAGTAGAACGAGAAAAGTATTTTTAAACAGCCTTCAACATCTCACAGTAGAAAATGGCTGCCGATTCGTACAAAGAAATGATTTTTCGCTTTGTGAACTTCACCACTCGAAACATGCTTTTTTTTTTGTTGTTTAATCGTTTTCAATGCCTAATCAGTCATTTTACACATGAAAAATAAATAAAAAAATATATTAATAAAATAAAGATGGAAAAACAGAAACCAGCATTAATAAATCTAACAAAACGAAAAGTAAAAAGAAAAGAATCCTTAACAAACAAACAAACAACAACAACAACACAAATACAAATATTATTAATAACAGTGGCTTTCAGGTAACATGGACTTGTTGTGACGGGAAGAGGCTTACGTTATTTGATAATATTGAGAGCGGTGTTGGTGATAGTGTAGCTATCGGAAGGGCCACCCAAGTCAGGCAGGTATCAACTGAGAAGCCCCTGTTTCCCACCCGTGTTAGTGTGAAAAGTAAGGAGAACTTCATACTGGATTAGTTGGTTCACAGGTTATTACGGACTGCTTCAGATAGAATCCTGGGCTTCAGAGAACAACTAGGCAACAGAATCCACCTCTCCTTATTGGGAAACCAGAGCAGGAAGCCGAATGTCAAATGGACCGGCTGTAGAAGAAAACAAGAACGTTATGAAATTTTTTCATGTATCATCCCCAGAAAAATGGAGTTTAGAAAAACGTATTGACATGGTTTAGAAACAAAAATTCACTGTATGCAGTAAAAATATTTCCTGAACTTTCAAGAATTTCGTAATAAATCAATTTCAGTGTAACAGTTCATCAGGAGATGGCTCTTTCTAGTTTCGGCATTTAACTCAATGATCATCAGGTTGACTGAAATGCAGCACAAACTGAAGTCGGCCATATTAGAACACATTAACTGAACAAATGAACGACAAATGTTCCAACATTAAAGGTCTCATGTAAGCGTAGACCTAAAATTGCTCCAATTAGGCGCAAATGCATTAATAGAAACAATCGAAGCTGAAAACATAAAGGAAACAAACCATTTCATAAACAGCACGAGTAATAGCATTGAAACGAAATTTGGTTACAAATTTCCCAGAAGGTGAAAATGAAGCAATGTCCACCATAAAAAAAATTCGGCATGAACAAAAAGTCAATAAACTGCCTATTTATCTTAGTAACTTAAAAAAACTAAAAGATAAAGAGTTGAAAAAAAATAGCATCAAAACAAACTTACAGGGTGTTCGGGATAAATTTGACATATTTATAATTAATTATATTTTTCCGTAAGTTACATGTATTAACACACACTTCTCTTCATTTAAAAGTTTGGACCCTTCTTCATTCATATACAAGATGTCAGAAAGGATGGATAGCTGGAACCCACCTGAATCATGGAAGAGAATAACTTGTATCATGATGATTCGTGCCCGCCATCTAAATAAGGATATTACGACTGCTGCCCAATGCTCCCTGAATACAGTAAAAACAATCAGGCATGAACTAGAGACTTGCAATGGTGACTACGAGGATGTAGCAAGAAGAAAGATCCCTAGCAGACGATCTGATTGCGTTCGTACAGCAGAATTCCTCGCAAATCTGCAGGAACAGGTGTTGAAGAACCCTGGCATTGGAATTCGGGCTTTGTTCGTGGAGTTGCTAACTGTAGTCAAGCCCTGGATAACAAGGGTAGCCAATGGTAGGCCGTATGTATGGCAGCAGGATTCGGCCCCTTGCCACACCTCTGGGAAAAGTCAAAAATGGTTGTCTGAAAATTTCTACGACTTCACCAGTCCAAATGTTTGGCCTCCAAACTCCCCAGACCTTAACCCCATGGATTATTTTGTATGGGGCGCAGTTGAAAAAGACACCAATCGCACTTCCAGTAATACAAAAGCCCAGTTTATGGATAAAATTAAAACAGTTTTTGCGGCCCTTCCCAGGGAGACTGTAGCATCAGCTTGTTCGAGGTTCCGAAGCAGAATTGAAGCTGTGATCGATGCTAATGGTGGTTATTTTGAGTAAATCTTGTTGATAGTATTGTAATTAACTCTGCCTGTAATGTTTTTTTGTCAATTCATTAAATTTAATAGATACAAAGAAGATTTTCTTTTTCCTTACGAAACTGTCAAATTTATCCCGAACATCCTGTATAAATGTGTATAATTAATTTGACCAACAAAATAATCCTTGATGTTATTACTACTATAACAAGCCAAAAGGCTATTTTACCGGCGACATAAGTTAAGGGAGATGGTAAATCCCGTATTATTCTACAGCCGGGTACGAAACTGAGATCGAAATCCTATAGTTTCATGCCGAAAAAACTATCGGCGAGCCCAAGTGTAAGTAATCACTTGGGTAGTACAACACCAGGGCAACTCGGAGCAAAGGTGGAGCAAGCTCCGTCACTGTCCTTAATACTCTCTCATAATGTAAAATAAAACGCAGCTCCTAGGAGATGAATTACTGTTTTACATTATGAGAAGAGGTCACTATCCAGACCGGCTTCAACCTTTTATATATGTATTACTGTTTTACATTATGAGAAGAGGTCATTACCCAGACCGGTTTCAACCCTTTATGTATAGGTGAAGCCGGCTCTAAAAATAAGACGATGCCGAAAGATCGCCCAACTCAGCGTTGTTCCACTCAGTGACAGGCTCACCCTGTCACTGAGTGGAACAACGTTCTCTCATAATGTTCCTTAATGTTCTCTCATAATGTAAAATGCAGCTCCTAGGAGATGTATTACTGTTTTACGTTATGAGAAGAGGTCACTACCCAGACCGGTTTCAACCCTTTTTTTGAGGTCTCATCAGTGAGTAGGTAGACCTGGAATATCAAGGTTTTAAGTGAACCGAACTTACATATACCTCTACTCTACCAGTTTAGCAATTCGTTAGTAGAGGTATATGTAAGTTCGGTAAAATAGCCTTTTAGCATGTTATAGTAGTAATAACAATATATAAGTACACCAGTTTAGCAATTCGTTAGTAGAGGTATATGTAAGTTCGATTCACTTAAAACCTTGATATTCCAGGTCTAGCTACTCACTGATGAAACACCAATAAGGGTGGTTGCCGGGATAAGAATAGCACCAATGCAAGTCCAAGCATGTCGTAAGAGGCGACTAATTGGACGCTGAGATTCGAGAGTTGGAGTTCGCTCTCTTAAGGTTTTTGCCTTAAGGGAGCAATTTGAGTCTCCAGGGAAGGGGTGTTTTCCGGCCCGGCCCGGTGAGGGGCTTTGTCGGTGAATGCTTTTCTTCGGAATTTGAGCGGTTCTGCTCGGTGGTGGTGGGTGGAAGGCCATCACTGTGTAGAGCCAACGCTGAGATGGACGGTCTTTCGGCCACTATTGAGTGGTCTAGGGATCGTCCTAATTTTTAGAGATTGGCTTTACTTACGTATCACCAATGAGGGTGGAAACTGGTGCGGGGAGGATCTGGCTTTGAGAGGCTCTACTTGGAGGTAGGTTTTTGCCTGTCTCTGAGTGGGGAACCGCTGAGATTATGGCTTTGCTTGCTTGGTGGGGTGAGCTTGCCACTGGGTAGAGCCAATGTTGAGAAGTTCTCGGTGACGGGGTGAGTTTGGCGATCTTTCGGGATCGTCTTATTTTTAGAGCCCGCTTCACCTATATATACATAAGGGTGGAAACCGGTACGGGGTGGATCTGGCTTTGAGAGGCTCCGCTTGGAGGTAGGTTTTTGCCTGTATCTGACTGGGAACACCGCTGAAATTATGGCTCTGCTTGGTGGTGTGGTAAGCCTGCCACTGGGTAGAGCCAATGTTGAGAAGTTCTTCTCAGTGATGGGGTGAGCCTGTTATTGAGTGGAACAACGCTGAGTTTGACGATCTTTCGGGATCGTCTTATTTTTAGCCCGCTTCACTTATTTTTTAGCCCGCTTCACCTATACATAAGGGTGGAAATCGGTGCGGGGAGTATCTGGCTTTGAGAGGCTCCACTTGGAGGTAGGTTTTTGCCTGTCTCTGAGTGGGGCCACCACTGAGATTATGGCTTTGCTTGGTGGTGGGGTACTGAGAAGTTCTTCTCGGTGACGGGGTGAGTCTGTCATCGAGGTGGAACAACGCTGAGTTGGGCGATCTTTCGGGATCGTCTTATTTTTAGAGCCCGCTTATTCATTACATAAGGGTTGAAACCGGTGCGGGGTGGATCTGGCTTTGAGAGGCTCCGCTTGGAGGTAGGTTTTTGCCTGTCTCTGAGTGGGGAACCGCTGAGATTATGGCTCTGGTTGGTGGTGGGTGAGCCTGCCACTGGGTAGAGACAATGTTAAGAAGTTCTTCTTGGTGATAGGGTGAGCCTGTCACTGAGTGGACAACGCTGAGTTGGGCGATCTTTCGGCATCGTCTTATTTTTAGAGCCGGCTTCACCTATACATAAAGGGTTGAAACCGGTCTGGGTAGTGACCTCTTCTCATAATGTAAAACAGTAATACATCTCCTAGGAGCTGCGTTTTATTTTACATTATGAGAGAATATTAAGGACAGTGACGGAACTTGCTCCACCTTTGCTCCAAGTTGCCCTGGTGTTGTACTATCCAAGTGATTACTTACACTTGGACTCGCCGATAGTTTTTTCGGCATGAAACTCTAGGATTTCGATCCGAGCTTCGTACCCGGCTGTAGAATAATACGGGATTTACCATCTGTCTTAAACTTAATCCTTGATGTTATTGACTAAAGCAAAGAATTGTTGCAATTGCACAGAAGATTAAAATATATGAAGCAAGAATCAACTAACATATCTATGAAATGTCCAGTTTCGACTGAGCTAACGGCATTTCTTCCAATCTCTATAGAGAAATGCACTCGAAAGTTAAATAACAATCAGTAACTGAATATATTAAGCACTAAGCTTGATGTATTGAACACGGTTCGAATAAAATGAACTCTTGTGCTATACCAGCTATCTGATACACAGATGGAATAATAGATCTGGGAAACAAAGGATAATTGAGCAAACTGTACTGTAAAACTAAAATGAATGATGATGCAACAAGCATTACATCCGTGAAGTGATAATTGCCAACGTGGTCTACTTCACCTGAGACAAATTGTTGATGAAGAAACAATTGGTTTAAAAATGACATCGAGAAAGTTACTGAGCAAATGCTCCAAGCTCAGATTATACAACTAACAGGAAATTATTTATATTACGAAAGAAGATGAGAAAATAATCGATGTGAGTGCCGGAAAAATAAACACATACGTGACCAATATCCATTAGACTCTTAAGAAAAAAATGGCAAGACCAAGAATTGACAATAGCTACGGTATGGATATATTAAGAAAAAAACTGAAGGTTTTCTTCTTAATATATCCATACCGTAGTATATACATACCGTATTTTTCTTCTTAATATATCCATACTTATTCCAACCGCTCAAGAACAGGCATTACAAATTAATGTAATTAATGCAAAAATTGAGAACATCAATAAAACAGCAAATTCTGATTATGCAATCAGGAAGATGAAACTGTAGAACACTTGACCAGTGCATGTAGTAGAATTGTTAAAACTGATCACAGATAAAATTTCATGAAAACTGATAAAATTCATTGCGGATATTGGACAATACCTGATTCGGTGACATCCCATCACCAGTGATGACACCACCAACAATAAATAAAAAAAAATAAAATAAATAAATAAATTACTAAATATTGATATTTGAAATCGAAATTGTTCGGTTATGGCTTAAACAGATTAAATTATGTACCAGAATTAAGCATCAGCAAGCAATTTAAATGCATATGATTTGCAATGTAAACAGTCCATGTTTTACTTGGCAGACGATTCTAAGTGTCTTGGGTAGAATCTAAATTGAACCGTCACTTGACTAACGGTTTTGATTAATATCTGTTGTTTGGCTAATTTTTTTGTGTGTGAATACATAAATAAATATAATAATAATAATTAAAAAAATAAAGACATTTTATTAAGATTCGTGTCTCAAATGACACACCTTAAACTTCAAATAAGTTAATACCAAGCCTTCCTCAATTTCTTTCACGCTCTTCAAACATCACCATCTTTATCTATTCTTATCAAAAGGAGGCTAATCCTTTTTTTAACCTCAGACAACCAACTAACAACTCTGCAATCACCTCTTCATCACAATAAAAAACAGCGATGTGCAATAGTTCGTCACCTTTCCTGACAGATGTGGTTTGGAGCTTCTTTTTTTTATTAAGAAGCTGTCATTTCTAAGATCTTTCCCGTCGCTTTTAGAACTACACTTCTCATTTCTTCCCTCGATTAACAAGTAAAGGACTTGTGGCTGAACATGGAAACATCATAAACTATGCACTTCACAAAATAGCAGCCACAACACCCACGAAAAGCAACTCCTTATACAAAAACTGTCTGTTATATACAAAACGAATAAGATCAATGAATAGAAGCGTAAACAAGTTATTCTTCACCTTGTGAACAATGCATGAAAAATACATTGCTCACAAATATACCATGCAATCACATTGAAACTTTCTGCCTGAGTTTAGATATAATAAACACTAACTTGCTGGAAAATATGTAGTAAATATGATAATTACTAGAGTTCATGCAGTTGCAATGGACCAATATCTCCGATGGAAGAATAATTATTATTGTAATTATAATCGTATATTCATCCACGGTGTTAGATGCAGTTGCACACTAAACAAGTAAGCCGTTTCCTATTTTCATTTTATCTTTCTTTTTTCCATTTTGAAAATGAGTATTAATATTTTCTGCAATTGCTTACCGGAAATTATATTAACAACATCCGTTTGTTTAAATTTCTGTCAAACACAATTCAGCAACAATTTGCAACTCCCGAAACTTGTTAATGTTATTGGATCTATCTGACATGTTTTCCTTTATCTTCTGATATCCACTACAATCTAGAAAATGTGAACTGCAAAGGAGATCAATAGGTCTTTCGGTAATCATTTCGATCTTGTCTGCGTAATGAGTACATAAAAAGAGTTAAGTGTTTCAGTTAGACAAAGTCTAATTACTTTTTTGTGGAAAGCATTATGTACATGCAACTTGAACAGTAAATATATGCATTTTTACATGAGGAAACGAAGGTCCACAATGACACTGACTATTTGGATACTGGTCTACTAAATTATCAGGTTTTTCGCAGTTTTTTTTTTTATTTGAAAAATTAATGTATTATTGACTAGAAAATAATTGATGCTATATTCAATCGTTGAATAAAATCCCATGATTCATTTCAGAAATGAAATCAAATAACTATTTTATCATTTTTATTTAGAAGTACTGTATATTAATTTCAATTTTCATTTCACAATAAAAATGTTTCGCACATTCTCAGATTGTCTTTTTTTTCTCGTCTGCACATCACAACACCTCTCTATCTTATAATCAACTCCTCTCACTCTTCAGCAAAAGGTTTAAAGGATGGGAAATTACTTCCGTAGCTTGTCTGAGACAAGATAGTTTCCATAGTGGAAAAACCTGACGACATTCTGTTTGCAAAACAGGAAACGAGCTTTTAGAATGTAATTTACAGGCAGAAGATATCATGAACAGGTTTTTTTTATGTCAGATTAAATCAACAAGCTCTTTGCTGGTCGAATATAACCCTTAACGCCCTTTGAATTTGCTCAAATTGCATTAATTTTAACGAAGTTCAGTGCACAAATGTTGCATACCTATATTACGTTAATATTAAGCTAAGGATTACATAATCTGGGAATCTTATTCTCGAGACCAAACTTGTAACTTTTCAAACCACTTCAGACTTCAATAAGGGGAGGTGGTCTCATGCCAAGAGATTAAATTTATCTCCTACCTCAAGACTGGCAAAAACAACCAAAAAAAAACAGTACAGTACATTGGGAATTCAATGCACATTCTGTGTGTTGGAAAGTGGTGAAACTGTCCACTGGATATTTTTTTTTATTAACTCGTTAAAATATACATTAGACGATAGATAACAAGGACTATTTACATATTATAAGTCTATAAGTATATATATTACAGAGAAACAAAACATTTTCCTTTCGGGTATAAAATAGAGAATGCAATAAATTAATTCAAAATTTACAGTTCAGTTTCAGTCTGAGTTATCTTTCAGTTGAAGAGTATTGTCGTCGTCAATCCAGAAGAGTATACCAGTTGGATTCCACTCCTCTATGAATTTCGTGACAGTTCTTGTTTCTTCGAAGTACTCAAGTTCCAATAAATGCCTGCTTTTTAGTTTCCGACGGAGGATATACAGGACGGTTTGTGCAGTTTCAGTGATGGATGGGTGCTGGTTATTTCTTGTCTGTTTTAGGTAGAAGCTGTAGATGACGGCCTTAGCGCAGATGAAGAGGAAATTGCATGTTCTGTGTCTGTTTTCTTCTGTGTGGACTAAATTCCAGTAGTCTTCTTGGCTGTGTGCGTAGTTACAGGTGCTAGAGGCAGTATTCAGGGCATAGGTGATTATCACTTTGTTTGCGGGACAAGTTAGATATGTGTGTTCCAAGGTACCTGAAACGTCACAGAATAGACACAGATCCGTTTCTCTTAGCTGAAATTTGTAGAGCTTAGAAGGAGTTGGCAAGATGTTATGCCATAGTCTCTACTGTATGTTGGAATCTGGTTTGGCACACTTCGATTTATATGGCAGATCCCACTGAAAACTGAGTGGCATATGCAGCCTTGTAGATGAGAGAGTTAGGATGAATATAAGAAGGGCGAGGTTGGAGACACTGACATGAGGAAGTGGTATATTTTCTTGTAGTTGAAAGAAAGAATTGGAAGTGAAGCTTCAGATTGTACAAGATGAAATATCGGCCCCCAAGCAGTTTCTAGAAGGAATACGGAATTCCTGAGGTGTAGCGATATCTGGATAGGCTTTTATAATGGAGGCTTGCAGCTGTTGATATTGCTTTTCAGTTTTTGGGTTCTTCATTGGTAGGCTTGTAAATGCTTTCCACTTTAGGGTCTGAGTTAGGAGTCCCCTATGACTCTTATTCCTGCCTAGTTCCATGTAGGGAAAAGAAAAGGCTGGCCAGTTGTGAGACTTGTTATGTTTCTGTTCGAAAATAGTGGTTCTGTAAGTACAGCTGACTCTGTTGATCCTGTAAGCGTGTGATGAAGTCCTGTGTTTTTCCACCGCTGTAGAGCATCTTTGTAAAAGTGAGGTAGTTTAGGAGGAGATGGTGGACTGGCCATTCGGAGGATTGTGGAAAGTATAAGTCCTCTGGTGGATGATTTCGTGATGTAATCGAAAGTGGTTACATAAGTGTGATTGCACTGAAGTGTCTTTAGGAGGAGGATTATCCTGAAGGATCTAATATTCTTTTCAAGGGAAATCAGGCCTTGACCTTCCTTGCTGAGTGGCTTGCAGAGTTGAGGGTATGTTGTCCAGTGAGTTTTGTTCCAGAGGAAACGTTTGATTTCCTTTTGAATGTGGTAGAGAAATTCTTCAGGGTGAGGTGTGAGTACTTTGAGGGTATGCCATAAGACACTCGCAGCCATCTGGTTAACTATTAGTACTCTTCCTCTAAGTGAAGACATGGAACGAACGCTGTTCCATTTATGTAGCACCTGTTTAAAACGGTTGTGCAGCCGTGTCCAGTTCAGTGTGTTATATATTGGTGTTGCCAAGGTGCACACCTAAGTAACTTTGTCCTTCGCTTGACCAGGTACATTCGATCGGAGAATCATTTCTACACTTCCATCTGCGTGATCACAAGCACGTGGTTTTTGCAGAATTTAATTTGGCCCCTGAGGCCTGTGCATATAGTCTGTGTGCTTCCTCGGTTACTGTCATTTCTTCTTAATTTCGGACTATTACAGTGACGTCATCGGCATATGCTGATAGGGTAATTTTTTGATGTGACTCTATTATGCTGGTTCGTTTGGAGATGATGGTGTCGTGTACTCTTTTTAAGAAGGGTTTTATGGCCAGTGTTGTATAACTGACCGGAGAAGGGACATCCTTGCTTGATCCCTCGAGAGTATGACAAAGTGCGAGTGAGCCTGTTGTTGATTTTTAAACAGAAGCGTGCATCTCTGTAAAGCAATTGCACTCTTTCAATGATGAGAGGACCATAGCCAAATGCCTTTAGAACTTCATAAAGATACTCGTGCTCTACCCTGTCGAAAGCCTTCTCCTGATCAAGGCTGACGAGTGCTAGGTTTTCATGTTAGCTGTTTGCGATGTGGATGAGATCTCTTATTAAATGGAGGTTATCATGTATTGATCTTCCTGGGACAGAGTACGTTTGATGTTGGCCAATAACTTCTGTCCACTGGATAACCAGGCATACGGACGGACAGATTAGTGATGATCTTTCGTGATCACTAGACTATGTACGTACATACAATTTGCATAGCTAATATTGTCGAATGTGCTATGTAACTAATTTTCGATTATCATCTAATTCCATTTTCTTATTGCATGCAAACAATGATGAAAATACATTACAAAGACGAAACCATCATATGAAATTATAAAATTACATTAATGATATGTGTTGATGTCGTCTATTATCAATGTAATTGAAAGCGTTCAAAATCTGATATTACGTATGCAACAATGACTTCGCACGCTGTAATCTGTCAACAATTACAGCTATTTAGAAGCACGTCTCTATAGGCAAACTGTACTTCGATCATTTTCGAATTTATTTAATATTATCAATAGCTCAGCTGATTAAAAAAACCCTCTTTTACATATAAAATATGAAGAATTATGATCTGTATTTCTTGATCTCATTCTGAGGGCACACTTCCCAACTTCATTGCTTTGAATAATAAATATTTAGTGCACATTCGAATTACTGGCTATATCAGATGTCCTTGTATTACGTTTATAGAACATCTTAATTTCTGAACCTTAGCGAAACGTCATTAACCTTGGAAATGCCCTATGCTACGCCAAGCGTACAATATAACACAAATAATAAGCGGAGATACATTTTGTTACTCAGCGGGGACATTTTTCCCCATTGTATTTTTTATTTTCTCCACTTTCGTGGCTTATGTTTTACACGGTCGGTTCTGCGCCCACCCGTGTCTAGAATAATGAATGAAGGTAGTCTGGGTTGCAAAGTCACGCTATGTTCACGTGAAAAAAGAAGACTTGAAGTTGTTATGCCAGAGTTTTTATCTACAGACACTTTTGACTGTTGAATAACAGATGAAGATTAATTGCTCAAAATGACATCTCATTTTCAGAATTTCAATATTTTAAGATTTAGTAATTTTGCTTAGTAAACAAATGTCTGTGATTGGTTAAAATTTATAAAACTGGTCTACTTTAAGTAGGTTCTTGTACTAACACTCCCTTAAAATTTTCATTGCATTTATTCTCGCGGTATTCTCCCTTTAATATACCTGACGTCATTTTCACCATCATTGCATCAACAAGAGCGAACGCGAGCAGCTCGTGGATTTGAGGAATTTGATTTTGTGGCAGATAACTACTCCGTCTAGATTTTATTTTAAAGGTTGTATGAAGGACACAATGGTTTCCAAGGCTGTTCTGGAATTGACGAGTTAGGCTATTCAAACTGGCACAAAAAAAAAACAGACGAGGTCATGGTGCCTTATGTGTCTGTTGTTCCAAAGTAAACACGGTTTTACCCGTAAGGGGAAGAGCATAACCATACTACCCGAAATCCCAACTCCCATTATTCAGTTAAATAAAAAAAAAATCCAGTCAGTTTGCTTGTTTTAATGCTTGCTTTATTGTTTGTTTGTGTTTATGTGAATCCCATCCATGAAAATTGTAAATCTGTAATACGTTAGCATCTTGGATGAACTAAGGGTTCATCTGAAACTAACCCTGAAACTCTACTATACAGGCTGAACATTTCCAATCCACTTCAGGTATCCGATACGCAGGGTCCAAGCAGAAGTGAAAGAGCTATACACTAGGTCAAAGGCAGGCAAGCTACCCCACTCTTCTTCTTTTTTTTTGGTTCCTTCTGTTTTGAATCATTTTCACTTGGTGACAGTTTCGCAATGTTAGGTCAACAATGTAGTAAAATCCTTCCTGAATAGGTTGAGTGGTTTTGGAATTATGACTGAAGCAAACCCTGAGGCCAACGTGTTTTGTCTGTAAATCGCGTGTATTCTTTTAGTCAGTTTGCACGTTTTGTGAGATAAAAAAATGAGTTTCCGGGAGGAAAACCCCAATGTATGGTCTTTAACTATATAAAATATGTTAATTAACCTCGAGAACACGAAATTTACAGCCCAACAGCTCATTATAACAGCTTGCATTGTCTTCACGCCAATTTCAAGTATCCGTGTTGCCTTCATATACATTTAACTAACAGTGATAATACATTTTTCAGAAATGAATGGGTAGGCTCTGGTGTTAAAATGTTCAGTTAAGCAGACAGAATTAAAAAGAGAATGAGAAAAAATAAAACAAATGCGATATTTAGTATAATTGTCAGCCAGGAGAACTGTGTTCTTGCGAATTGAATTTAAAAAGCATTTCGACATTCCATTTCTAATTGAATCAATGAAGCCTGATGGTAACCCAACAGAGATAATCAAATCGGAAGAGAAACAATCATTCATGATGTAGAGAATCGTCTTCTTAGCATCAATCAGCAGAAATGTTGCCTTCAGATGAATGTTATACTTAAACACACACCCACTAAGTCCAAAATCGTTGCTAGAATTCTCTCTATGTTCATATGGATCATATATTTCCATATGATGCGCTAAAATCGTTTTGTAAATTGAATGTCATCTGTAATAGTGGGCTGCTCAAGATGATTTTTCAAAAATCAAACTTGATCATCCCGCTTTCTCTTATATACTTCATTAAAGATTTCAGTGAGAAGTAAGGTTCAAAAATAAAAGGATTTTGTAACCCTCTAATGTCCGTCTGTACGGACTGATTTATGTATAACTCAGGTAAACTTATGCATAAATCTTATGACCTCAATTACAAAGACCTTCACCTAATAATTACCCATTAGAGGAAGCTCTTAGAAGTTATAGCTTAGGGACCACAACCAATTTTAATTCCGTCCTGGATGACTGTGTATAATTTTTGTAATACAACATTTTGTGTGTGTGTGTGTGTCTATATTATAAGATCAAATTACGAGGATGTGCTGAAAAGTGGTGATAATGATCATGAAGGAATTGAGGTGGGACCATGTAAATTACACATTATTCTACATATTCCTTGTAACAAGTGTTATGCACTTGTTACAACGCTGCTGCGTTATTTGCAATCCTCTGAGAAAAAAGTCTTTCCTTTATTGCACAAACCAATTCTCAGCTGCAGATATGAATTCATCATCTGTGGTTATTTTTGTTCCTTTCAAGTGTTTCTTGAAATTTGGGAATAGGAAGTTAGATTAAAAAAAAAAAGGTGGGACAAAGTTTGGTGAATAGGGTGGGTGAGGCAGCCATTGAAATCCCAAGTTGTGTATTGTCTGTTGAGTTTCATGATTAGTGTTAGCAGGTGCGTTGTCCTGCGAACGTAACACGCCTCTACTCAGTTTTCAGTTTCCTTCAATTCCTTTAGAGCTGTTGAATAAACTGCTGCTGCTGTAACAGTTTCACCTTTTTGAGGTACTTGGTAAGGATTACACTATCCATATCCCAAACAACATTGGCCTTCTCTGCTGACTTTCGTGTTCGGACTTCTTTGGCCCTGGAGAACCTTTGTGTCACCATTACATTGACTGTTGTTTGATTTCTGAATCATAGTGACATGTTTCATCGACAGTCACAATATGGGAGCCAAAATATTTGGACGCGATTTCTAAAAATGACCCAAGATCCCTTGAGATTGCATTTTGGTGTTATCCAGATGTTGGTGGATAACTGACCCCATCTCGTTCCCTGGATATCCCGATAGTCTTTGCAATGATTTTTACTGGTTGATCTATCATCAAGGATCATTGCATGCACTGCACCGATGTTTTCAGGTGTAATCGTTGTGGAAGGGCTTCCTGACCTGCGGACATTGTTGTCTCAGGATGCCCATTTTTAAACTTGGCCATCCATCTGACAACTCCTGGATATGTTGGGACACAAGCCCTAAAGTCTCACACAAAGTCTGCTGCTCAGTTGCGAATTTTTCTTGCAGCACTGGAAACTTGATGACGGTCCTCACCCCTGTGTCTTCTATTTTCTTGAAAATATCTGACATGTCTTCTTATATATCCTAAAAGATAAAGAACAAATTATTACAATTTGACGAAACATGGAGGTTAAAGGTTTTTAAGTTGTGTTCTTCCTTGTGGATTATATCAGTTGCTTTAATATCATTTTTGTTCTAGGTGTTTATGAGAACTTTTCAGTCCCTCCCCCCTCGTAAAATTCTAATATTAAAGAAAAATCAATGCAAAATTCTAAAGTGCGGTTAGTTAATGATGGTTAACCAACTGATCAAGCAGCAGCTTCATTTTTGATAGCGTAAGTCGTATTTTTCTCTAGAGAAGTGAAATGGAAATTCTCAACTATAAAAGAAGGTAAAAAGGAAAAAAGAAGAAAACGAAGAAGTAAAAAAATCGTTGTTCCTGGAAGTTTAAAGAAATCAAATGCATGGTGGATTCATTCAGTACGATGTAGATAGTATTCGAGAAACTACGATATCCTTGAAGATGAAGATTAATATCCGTATAAAAATCATCTAACTCAAGCTTATTTAACAGTTGCAAGCAGTACCAAATGAAAATAAAGAAAGGCATGGAAATAATCGGAGACAATCACAAACAGTGGGTTTCTCAATAGCACTCCTGTACCATAACGCAAGTCATTATCACCGCAACTGGACCTAGAACCGTTTTTGACATTTTTACAATTTTAGTTTATTATTGTCATTCGGTATTTTTTTTTTTTTTTTTTTTGTTAATAAATCTGTTGTACTTTTGTTGTATATTAGTTTGTGTCATTTCATTCAATAAACTTTTTTCCCAGTGATTCCTGATGTTTTTTCCTTCCCCTATCTTTCTCCCAAAGTTCCCGGAACCAGAGTCAAATTAAGCATTTGACTGTAATATTGTTAGGCTCACGATTACTCCCAGACCTGGGAATACAATTTTACAGAAAACAGCATTAAAGCGATACGCCATTGCAAGATATGATGAGCATTGTTTCAAGATGAGTTAAAAGCTCTATTGTTGTAGTAAGTACAAATATTGTTTTCGAAATCTGGTGCGTATGGGCATTGTTGCAGAATATTTCGAGTAGGTGTATTGTTAAAGAACGAGGTCTTTTCTTTTAGTAGATCCGGAAGAAACATCTAAAAGAACAGAACATAGAGAAGTGAAAACGTCTCGGATATTCAGTGTAAGTTAATTTGTCTTGGCTGCATGAGTGGAGGGCGTGGTTTTGAAGGCCATCACATAAGAACATTCCTCAGTAGTCAACCTCACGGTGGAAACTAGTAGTTCCAGCCTATAAATTAATGTGATTCTCTGAATCAGGGCATTAAAAAAAGCAAGGCAATCTAACGGCCTTGGGGATGAAGGCCGGCTACCTTTTAGATGGAGTCTTCACGTTTGCATGCACCATGTCACGCATGAACCCCCTAAGAAAAGATTCTTGTTTTTCACTTTTTTTTTTTTTTTTAGTGAAACCGAACTTACGTCAAAATCCATATGCGCAGGTGCATTGCTTCATTTAAAAGTGTCTCTTATATATACGGTTATCCTTCGTGTGCAGTACTGTGGTGAATATGGGGCATCTAGGAAACAGGGTCAGATAAAAGCGCGAGAATAAAATGCACGGCATTTTAAGCGTTGCTAATATTTAGTAGCCCGACTCGGTGAACAGGGTCGTGATGGAATGTGTACGGAGCATTATGAAATCTTTTAAAGACCAGCCGTTTTTCGGTCATTTCAAGAAATATAAATAAATGATTATGTGCGCTAAAACCAAGAATCGTGGTTTATGGATTGTTAAATAATTCTCGTGATGAAAAGAAGAAGCATATGAGAATTAGCCCATTTTTTAAAGTCTAAGTAGCCTCGAACGTGTGCCTGTGTTTTAAATAGAACACATACAATGCCTTAGGGTTACTCTTGCATTAACCGTCTACAATGCTCTACCTAAGAGTTGATGAATAAAACATAGTAAGCGATATTCCTTAGAGCGGTCAAATAAATGAATAGGGCTATTTCATTCAATTTAATTTTAATTTTCGCCCCGTTCAATTGTAGTTCCACTTACTATCAATCAATTGTAGGATTACCTTTACATTACTTGTTCTCAGTCGAATATCTTAAGCTTCGATCGTGTGAAATACCCACTCCCAGTTGGGAAATTCCCATCATGAAAACAATCAATATTACTTATGGTATGAAGATGGATGACAGTAAGTGGTGTCGATACACTGTACACCGTAGAATGATTTGTGGAACATACTTATACTAAATTCCTTCAGACGGGTTTGAAAGACTTTTAAGCGTTCATAAGAAAGAGATAAAAATAACAAAGAAAGTGAAAATGATTTCGCACGGTGATAAAAAACGAATTAAAACTTAAATATTAATTTTTTTTTCAATCAAATACCGCTCATCGAGTTCATTTTAAAAACATGCTGTTGTTAGTTTTAATGATTATTATAATTTTAATCAATTTATTTTTTATAAACAGAGCATTGTTCAGCAAATATCGAATGTAGGACATAGAATACTATCGAATTTTATTCCTAAAATAAGGTCGTGGAAAACACACCTGCACAGAGATGGTTGAATAATGCGGAGACTATGTTCACTATTCCGGAAAAATTATGGCTGAGAATTATCGCATTCGAACGTAATTAAAATATTCAGCTAAATAAGATGGCGTAAATGCTCCAGATTTTTTTTTCTTACATTTTTCAAAAATTTGCTTTTAAATAAGTTCGATAATGCATATTTTGTGATATTACAATTACTTCTTAACTTATAAAAAATCATTAAGAAAAGTAGAGCCTCCGTATCTCAGTCGCTATAGACGTATCCCTTTGGTCAGAAAGACCTGGGTTCGATTCTCATTCGTGACGTGAAGAACTTTATCTGGTATCTTTTGACTCAAGATAAGTTAGTCAGTCGCATACGGAACTAGGGGAGGGGTTCACCTAAAACTCGGATGAAAAACGAATTCTAATTAATTATTACATTTGCAGGATATATGAGTTACTTGTCTGGATGGATTGGATAGCTGATAAGCTATCCAATCCATTTTGAAGGTCAAAAACGTTCCGTATTTGACCTTTAAAGATGGAACGTTATTGTTGCCAAGGGAACATGAAATCATCACGTTACATCTTCTTTGTCACTCAGTGAACAAACGAAATCATTTTATGAATCAAGTGACAAGACTCATCTTCATGTTTATTTATGCTAACAATGTTCATGTTGGAGTAAGCAAACAAGAACATCGCAGGTATGCGTGGCATAATTAATAGTTACAACTCTTCGTTGGTTGGAAAGATCAATGTTGGATTCTTCTTTCGGACCAACTTAAACGCGCTTTTCACATTAAAGCTGTTCTTTAAAGATAGTACAATTATTCTTGCTCCAAACTCTTGTTTCTTTCCCCACCGCCATATTCACCATCTCCCAAAGCAGCCAAACTGCGAGAATCCAATCAGTTGAAAACAAAATGCACTTGTTTCGGAGTGTTAGTTCTCTCGTCATAATCATAAGCTGACTTTCCAGTCAGTGGCAGTGCCTTAACCATATCCATGGCAACATCGTTATGATAGCAACAACGCTCATTAACTACCTCAATCTTTTTTATTGTTGAAGTATAATGATTGAATATATATATATATATATATATATATAATATATATATAACAAAAATTGATGTAACAGCTTCGAAAATATTCAAATCCTAGTTGAAGGTGCAATATTTAATCCTGTCGATAATGGAGATTCCGTGTATGGAAGTGTGGTTATTGACATATGATGAAGTAGGTGTTTGTCAGTAGTTACATAGTTTTTCCTAAGTCTGAAAAATCTTTCTGGATTAGAAAAAAATGAATACGCATCCGTTTGTATATTCGTCTGTCGTTAAGTATGAGACACCACCACTTTGTTTAATGGTGATTTGAAACTGACATGGAAAAAATCCATGTTTATAGCAATCATTCCGGATTATCTAATTCTTGACCTGACCTACTCCTGATACTAACATGCTACAGGTTTCAACCTACTTATGTGAAGGACACCACCCCCAATTCTACTAATATACACTGGAAATAGTTTCCGCATGTGGTCTAATAGTCCTTTTAGATCTTGAAATCCTTGATCATTAAACAGATTATAAAAATGTTCCTATTGTACTTTTCGTGTTTCTGTAGACATGGTATGTATGCGACTTAAAAAGATGTTTACACTTCCATTAAGCAGGTCTCACGTTTTTCTGAGGTAATTAAATACCTTTATTTTTGAATAGTACACATAAGAAGTTATTAATTTTAGAGGTTAATGATCATTGAGTTCTTATAATGATAAGAATCAATGCATTTTCCATCCTCTTAATTACATGAGCAAGTTTCAGAAAGATGAATTTTCACACTTTCATTTTTCAATTTCTGTTTGAGAAACTTAAATGCGATTTCTCACACTTGAAAACTATTTAGCAGATAAAAAACAAATATAGTTAATAGTAGTTGCCTGAATGAAATCCTTGGACATAAAATTAGATTGGATTTCTTGAATTATCACCGATGTATGTAAGACCATGACGATAGCACAGCATCTTCTACCTGCTATGTGTTTTAAAGCCGGTTTGTCTCAGACTATTGAAAACTCCTCTATTAAAAAGTCCAATAAATGAAAGAATTGAATAGAATTTTTAGCCTGGGGGGAAGTAACTTGAAGATTCATCCTCTTCATTATTTTCGCCTGCTGATTGTTAAGCATTTAAATTTTTAAGGCGGTTGTACTTCTGTTATATAGACTTCAAGTGTTTTTCTGAGGTGAATATGTTTCCTTTGCAAATATATATCTCCAAATATATTCTGTTTGTAGGGCCTTCGTAGGTAATTCGGTATCGACGATACCCCTTGGTTCGAATCCCGTCAACGACCTTTATCAAGGCTTTTCACTGGAAGGTAAATTAGCCGGTCTCATATAATGATGAAATAATGAAAGGGTTTTTCATCCCCCAAAACAGACAAACCGTCCTATCTTAAGCAGTAATCATTAAACTGGCACGAAAAGGGAAACTACACCATTTGTAAACTTAATTCAATTCAAATGACTCATTTTCATAATAAGTACGTCTTGAATATAAAGGAAATGCTTTCTCTTATTATAAGATTGCCATAAGACTGAAACTTACAGTATTTTTACAATAGAAAAATATTGTAAGTCTTAACCTTTACTTTACTGTAAGCTTTAATCTTAATTAGCATGAAAACTTCATTAACTGAAGTTTTCATACTAATTAGACAACACTAATTTCGACAAGTTTCTTGATATTAGAGTTATCAAGATCAACCCAAAAGAAATGCAGTTCAATAATTCTATATCGAATGAATACAGTACTTGCTTCTTCCTTTGCTTCATTAGCAAAGTTCTTCTACCATTGCCAGCTGTTTGATTACGTAGGCAATAATTATTAACTTCATTGCTTTAATGGAACGCTTAAGTTATTAAACTATCTCATTACAGAAAAATATTTCCATTTAAGTCTGCAATTTTCATTTAACAAGAGAATTAAATTTTCTTGAAATTAGACTCTGTGTGTGTGTGTGTGTGTGTGAGAGAGAGAGAGAGAGAGAGAGAGAGAGAGAGAGAGAATTTTGACTTTCGTTTAATTTAGATCTAAGACTATTCTCCAAATCCGGTAATCCATTTTTTCATAGATCAATAATTGAAATTTCTCATCATTAAAATAAAAATAGTACCTTTATACCAGAATACATATATTGTTGCACTAAAAAGGGAAAAAAATGAGACTTCATCATATAGAATCAATAGAGTCAAAATTAGTATCTGAAGCGTTTTACTGATAGGCAATATAATATGGTTACTAGAAATTAACCAAAAAAAAAAAAAGATAAAAATATTCAGAGTTCTTTTAGCTCCTGTCCATTTTAACGTAGCTTTGAGACAGTTTCTGATTGTTGAATAACAAACATTTATTTTACTTTAACATAAATAACAAAACTTATATATTGAAATGTCATTTATTTAACTAGTTAAAATCAACTGTCTCCATTTTTTATGAAATTACCATTTCTATTATGTTATTGTCAGTAATGTACTGTACCTAAGTTAGACCTCTTTCCAGTACCTTTAGATCCCTCATTAAAATATATTTGTTACGTTAAAAAAATTGACATATTTTTATATTGAAATCCCCCCCCTCCCCCCAAAAAAACTTGCTATCCATCAACATGCAAGTTGCTTCAAACCCACTAAAGACTAATCCTCTGAACAATCATCCCTTTAAGAGGAGAGACATTGTCAACAATTCATCACTTCAACTTATAATCAAAATAAATAAATAAATGAAATGATTAAAATTCATTTTTTTCCGATTTTCTTTTTTTTCTCCTTCTGAATGTCACTTGGATACATTTTCAACTCGAAAGACGTTGATCCGTTAGTTTTTATGTTGCTCGATAGGAGTTAAACTAGTATTTGATGTTATCCACCGCCTCTGTGTGTGTGTGGCTGATCGTTCTCTGGTACAATATGATAGATGAAGAAGGCAGAAAAAGGATGAAGACATGGGAGCATCTATTTCATGTGTCACCTACTTTCCCTCTCAGTGCAACAAACAGGTCCTTCAGGATTTCTAACAGGTTTATCCTGGTTTAGTTCCGGCATGTCATTTAGCCTTGCCCTACCTAATATGCTCGCAGCTTCACGTTCTTGCTTTCTATCTTAACTTTTAAACGTGATTTCCTTCTTGTACCAAACTAGGATACTATACCAACCCTCCTCTTAATGAACACGAGAAGACGGAAAGAGAAAAATGGATACAAAACGTGAAGAATGACATGTGTTATTTTAACAACAACAAAAAAAATGGAAAAAAGAACGAGTTCGGTAATGATGAAGCAAAATGGTTCCATTGAGGGATTTTGCATTTAAGAAATGAGTACAGGAAGGAGTGGAGAACTTTCAGTGTGGTTTGCATTCCATTCAAAGTAATGTAACGTATAAGTTGTTACCAGAAGAATACGCGTTTTACATGAAGAACAACTTCACTCATAACGAGTGAGATCATTTCAAAGATCTTCAAAGACGTCACTAAATTTTTGTCTGTGGTCTATTAGGGCGTGCATTCCCTAGATTTAATATATATTTCCAATCTTTGTTAGATGCTTCAAAATTAAATAGATGCAGTCTAGAGTTTTAACTATGTCAAGAACTCCAAGTTCCGTACCTGACTGATGACGGTCTGAACATCGTAATGATTTAACCAGCAATATCATAAAGAATTATGACAAGTCATCATCAATGAAGATTCAAGAAAATAAAACACAAAAAAGTGTCCTATTGATCGTATATAGGCCACTTAACTCTTCTCGTTCCACCAAGATGTTTTAGTGCCGACTTATGTCTTCTCCAGTGGCCCAGGAACTGTAATTTGCCTTCAAGTGTCGATAACTGTGTCAAGTATACTCGACACTTTCCCCACGATAGTTGTAGTACCAGGAATGATATGTTGCAATCTGAGAGCACGATGAAAATAAAATAATGACGTGAAAAGCAATTAAGCAAATTATTGAAGAAAAGAAAAAAAATGAATATGATTGCTCAAGGTAAAAATCAAAAATTTGGATGTTGGAAAGTTCATTAATTGCAAACTAAGGAGTGGGGATTGGGGGGGGGGGGATAGTTACTTTAAAAATATTCGGAAAGAAAATTTAAAAAAAGGAAATAGCTGAACGTTTTGTTATAATTTGGTTTCTTTGTTTGTAACCATATTTAAGAAATATTTCAAGCTAAGGAATGGGTCGTCTTTAGTTTTAATTCTCCTAGTTTTACAGTTTAACCTATTTAACCTTCGTATCAATTTCAATTTAAACCTCGAATTCTTATTTTAATATTTCATAATTATATCACATTAGTCTTATTAAAGTGCCTCTCCGTTGTGTAGTCATCGGCAGTCGCGGATTAAAGATAGTTGGGCCCCCTAGGCAAATTATATTTGGGGTCCCCAAATATAATTTGAAAATACTTGCACTTCTTGGTTTCATATTTCTTCATAGTTCAGAAGAAAAGAAGTTAGGTGACAAATAAATGAAATTTTGTACTTTTCAATTTTTTGAACTTCTGGATTTTTCTGCCTGTTAAAGGGTTAAAGGATGATAAATAATAAAACTTTTTATTTATTTTATATTTTTTTAAAAATTTTTTATCAGTTTTTTTTTTTTTTTGCAATTTTACAAAGTTTTTTTTTTTTTACTTGCACTACACTCAAATAATGAAAACACGAAAAGTCACACTAAAAAGTTAGTTTTGAAACAAACACCTCACTCTTACACGATTCAATAACAAATGAAGTTAAGGAGCAACCAGGCGAAACTTCCTATCTCGGCAATGCAATCAGTTTTCGTGATCACGAAGCTGTCAACAGAGCCGTGCGCCGTCATTGGTAATGCGGTTTAATTTAAAGCGTAGATAGCGCGCGCTGTTCAAAATACGTATTAAAACGTAATTGTTTTGAAAACATTTTCGCTTAAAATAATCAAGATTTTTATGATGTTTACTGAAAACATTAATCTATTTTAAAACACTACAGGAAAATGTCTTGGCTTGGGTCCCCCAAAGCTTGAGGCCCCTAGGCATGTGCCTCATTGCCTTAATGGGTAATCCGCCACTGGTCATCGGTCTCGATAACGAGCTTTGGTTGGAAAACAAGGGTTCTAATCCCGTACGCGAGAAGCGTTTATAACGGCTTTTTAATTTAGGATAGCCGATGTGACACAGAAGCCAGGAATTGTCTTCCAGGAAACGTGGATTTTAAACGCTTTGAAACATCCTAGTCAGCCAGATTAACAGATGTAGCAGGTTATGGGGACAGAATTAACTCCCCTATTATCGTCAAAATTCTCATTTTTAGGGGAAAAAATTCTCATTCTTAGTTGAAATTAAACAATCTGAATCTGTGAGCTACAACAAATCAATCTTGGTCTTTCCAAATGCCATTAAAAAAAAAAAAAATGAAAGTCAAAATTTATATGTGACGAGAGGAATTTCTAGACTTTTCTCTGGAAAGCCTATAAGACTAAATAAATCTTAGGCAAGTTTTTGCCCCTGCTATAACTTTTCCAGAAAAATAACATAATACAGTAACGACTCGAGGCGTTATACATCTGCACGATAATACTAATCAAATCAATACATCAGGAAAGACACACACTAAGGCACTCCATAGTCCTTAAGTAGAGAATCTAAGGACGTATGCGTAGTGCAGAGGTAGGGAATTAAGGTAACCGAAAACGGTGTCCTTAAAATGTAAAAGATTTGTGTAAAAGACCTTCTTAGAATAAAATAGCTATTTTCTTTTTCTTTTCTCTCTGCTTTCCGTAAAGCATTTGATAATAATGCACTTCTCAGAAGCAAATTTATTCATTTTTGTTAAGCCTATTTGCAGCTGAAATGTAGCGAGAAAATGTCATCCCTTTCAATGTTTTTACGAATAAACTGCCTGCATTTTATGAATAATCGCTCTGTTTTAGAAGGAAAAATTAAAACTACGAACCCCCATATGACGATCTTTGATTTTACATGATATGGGATAACTTATTACTCTGTAAAATCTAGGAACACCTCCTTTAAATTATATACAGGTGTACCTATACTTAGCAAAACAAAGCAGAATTAACAGTTAAAACATGAGGAAAGTGAGTTGAGTTGATTTTGATTCTTTCAAGAAGGAAGAATAAAAAAAACGTATTCGGTTTTGCTGTCATCAACTTGTCATGTCAAGTACTGTACCCGGATGCAATCGTTGTAGAACACGCACTACAAACGTATCCGGTTACACTTTTACTAGGACGAAAGACTTCATTCATTCATATTTTATTACAACAGAAGGAGAGAAAAGTGGACCAGGAACATTTTAATCAAAAGTATTTACTGTCCTTATCCTGTGGAATAAATGAACCCTAAGAGTGCACAGCTAAGTTGGCCTTAACCGAGTTTGAACGTCGTGATTTACAAGACAACCATGGTGGGTGGACGAATTATGTAAAAAGGTACGTGATGATAACATTGACAGGATATCAAGTTTTATTCTCTCTCTCTCTCTCTCTCTCTCTCTATCGCTCTCTATCTTCGTAATACTATTAGCATCTAATGGCAGAAAGTTAATGTTCACGAATGTCTCCCTTTCCACCCTTCAACCCATCAATATACTAGATCACTAGCAGTCTAATGGTCTTTAGTGATTGAGATTACTTTGTTTTAATCTTTATTCGTCACTTTTTTTTAGCATTTCCTATTTTTTTACTTTTTTTTTGTAAAACCAACAAGAAAAAAGAAAATAAATACTCCTCCAGATGCTATCACATCAAACTTGGACATAATCTTTTTTTTTATTAAAATTACTGCATTGTTTAAATCTGCCAATCTGTTGACACAAATATAAAACATGGAAATGCATTACTTTATGGTTTTATTGATTATACATCACAAATTTTATATTTCTAATATTTTTTTTCAGAAATAAAAAAAAAGGGATTCCTATATCGGATAATTATGAATACTCCATTTATGAAGGAAATTATCAGAATAATCATCCCCTAACAAGAATCTTATTTCTGTTAATGAGTCAGTACCATAATCATGAGTCATTTTCTCATAGTTGGGCTTTCCATAGAAATCTTCAAGCATTCCATCATACGCCCCTCTAGTACGTCACTTTATACGCAGAACAGATTTTTTTGTGAATGGGATCCAATTAGGGCGGTACCTAAGTTAAGGTGATGACACCTAGGGTGGGATATATTTGGGTAGTGCTCATTGAACGTGCCAAGTTAAGGTGAAAAGGTACAAACGGTGCGATGTATAAGATGCTACAATAGGCGGTGTGAATGTCAACTACGGTGACTGAAACTCATATTTTAGTTCAAATTTCGAATCTCTAAGAATAACCTAAAATTTAAGGAAATTCTCACCTTAAAGAAATTAAGAGAACTTCAAAGAGTACGGTCGTTAAAGAAATTAATAGTATTCAAAGAGTACGGTCGTTAAAGAAATTAATAGTATTCAAAGGATAATTTCCTGAAAGAAATTAACAATGTACAATGAATACGCTCCTGAAAGAAATTAACAGTACTTAAGAGTACTCTCCTGAAAAAAATAACAGTGTCGAATGAACACACTCCTGAAAGAAATTAACAATGTGCAATGAATACTCTCCTGAAAGAAATAAACAAAAAGAGTACTCTCCTGAAAGAAAATAACAATATCGAATTAATACTCTCCTGAAAGAAAATAACGATATCGAATTAATACTCTCCTGAAAGAAAATAATAATGTCGAATTAATACCCCCCTGAAAGAAATTAACAGTAGTCAAAGAGTACTCTCTCGAAAGAAACTAACAGAGTACCCTCCTAAAAAAAATAACAATGTCAAATGAACATGCTCCTGAAAAAAATTAATAGTACGTACTTAAAGAATACTCCCCTGAAAGAAATTAAAAATGTGCAATGAATACTCTTCTGAAAGATATAAACAATACTTAAAGAGTACCTTCCTGAAAGAAATTAACAATGTGTAATGAATACTCTCCTAAAAGAAATTAACAGTACTCAAAAGAGTACTCTCTTGAAAGAAACTAACAGAGTACTCTCCTGAAAAAATAGCAATCTGCAATGAATGCGTTCCTTAGAGAAATTAACAGAATTCCTTGAATACTGTTAATTTCTTTTAGGAGAGAAAGACTTATAACGAATGCAGCAATGACTAAATTTTCTGTACTTTAGTTTACAGAAAATCAGGCCAAACAGTTCCACGGCACTGATAAGCTTTTGCAAAACATCATTCTTCGAGTTGCACTGAAGCAAATTGTTTACACTTCCAGAAATAATGAAGTACCATTCAGTGCTTTGTTCTTGCACGGTTGGACACTTTACATATTTCTTCACAAAGTCACTACCGAATATGACTAAATGTATGTTAAAAACTCTTACGGATAGCTGTCATAAGTAAAGTAGAGCGTCAATTATCCGAAAAACGGCGTTTTAGAAATAACCATTTTGCTCAGGGCGCAGTCTTACTATAGTCTAAGAACTTAATTCACATTACAAAAAAAAAACGATATTGTTAACTGATTTTTTTCATCAATTCGAACCCATTAATGAGCAACTTTATCCTTTGAATATAAATATAACAAAATATCTTTCGACATTACATGGTTTCTGCCCTTATTTAAACGAGAAAGTTAAGTAGTTAAAGAAACTTGATCAACCAACTCCACATATCATCTTGTCATGGATGATGTGTGATATATGACATACATAACTAAGCTACCGTGGCCAGAAAAATAAACAGAAAATGTTTAAAATAGGCTGTTGAAACTCTTTTGCAATTAAAGTATTGATATCTCTTTTCCTATTTTTGGAAAAATGTGCTCATTGAATTTTTTTTTCCGGTTTTCTCTTTGATTTCATTGTAATAGTTAATCACAACTTCTTGAAAAAAATGAGTTTTTTTATATATTTTTTTTAATTTCATCATATTACTATGAAATTAAACGTAGCTTGATTTTTATTTTGTACAACAGTTAGTTATGAAATAAGTATATTTTTGTAACTTTTACAACAAACAGAAACAAAATTGCTGCATTCAGCTACTCCTACCTCTAGTCTATGGATTAACCACAGAAAACTGCCTCTAATCATCTTAGATACCTGGAGAATTCTTGAATTCATTTATACTGCTTGCACTCACAACATCTAAAGGCAATCCATTCCAATCACACACCACCCTCTGAGAGAAACACCAGTCCTCACCCCTTCTTGGCGGCCTTCATTCTCAGCTTCCAAGGATGCTCTCTCGTTCTTTCCCACCCTCCATAAATTGAAAAATCCCATCAATTGAAATCCTGTATCACCCTTTCAGAAGTTTGTAAGTCTCAATCACATAATACCTCTTTTTCCTGTTTGCTGGTGTCTGCAGTCTACAAATTCTCAAATCTGTCTTCATAATCAGTATTCCACAATCCTGATATCATTTTTAACACTCTCATTTGAACTCTCTCCAGTATATATCAGAATCACAACGGAAACCAGGAGACCAGACCTGCGCACAATAGTCCAAGTGAGGTCTTATCAAAGCCTTGTGAAGAGGCAAAATACATCCTTATGTTTATTTGTGAACGTTCATTTCAGCATTGCAATTATCTTTTGAGTTGTATTTGCAATCTTTGCCACATGGCCCCTAAACTTCAACTTCCTATCTATTTACACTCCAAGATCCGTAGATTTATACAGTATTTTTTCAGCAATTAGTTTTGTCCATGATAGAAGAAATATGTATTGTTTTTAAAGGATAAAATCTCGAGCTAATTTGAGATCAGATATTTTGTCCATTATGATAATCCCTATGATCGCATTTTGTACAAATATTTTTATTTAAGAATTCATCACGCTTAATAAATTTTGCTTTCTCTAACACTTGTTTTTTTCTGAAAAAGTCATTACGTTCATAACCTCCAGTTTCCGTCTTCATACTGGTTTAGTCAAGCATTCAGTGTTGAGCTAGTTGTGTTGCTCATAAGTGGTATTCTTAGAAATGCATCAGAATTGCCGATAACACAAAATGTGCATGCACCTGTTTTGGGAGAAAATAAATTCTCCCTGAAAGTGATTTTTTTCTAAACAACCACAGTTTTTTTTAAATTTATTTTATGTCCTAAGTCAGTGTCCTAAGGACACTGATAATATCTATATGAGTAGTTCCTGACCGGTTTTGTTATGTTAATGTTCACAATAATCACTATGCTAGTGGTTTTTCCTCTTTGATGATTACACCGCATACATTTAGATAAAATAAAAGTGTTAAAAACGAGTCCCAGAAATTCTATTTCTGGATAAGTGCCGATCTTAATAATGAAGCGATAAAGAACATGTTGCTTATTCGGTAAAATTTTAATCGTAGTTTCTTAAATTTCTCCTTTCTTTAAAAAAAATCTTTTGTTGTGTTTTTAAATATTTGAATTTTAATGTGTGTGTGTGTGAGAGAGAGAGAGAGAGAGAGAGAGAGAGAGAGAGAGAGAGAGAGCGTTGTTATCAATTTATCTTGGATTAACAATTTCTTTGTAAGGTGTATTTACTGGTCTGTAATTGGGTGAATACTTTTCACCACATTGTACGAGCTCGCATAAAGCAAGATTGAGCATCTTACATGCCCATCGCACAGTAATTGCTGTGTATGAGTTCCTACTTTGATATTACTTCCTCTCTTCTCTAGCATTATTTCCTACTAGCATTACCTCTCGGTTAATAGCTCATCTCTCTCTCTCTCTCTCTCTCTCTCTCTCTCTTCATCACCTGAATTGTACCCTGCAATAATGAATTGTGTACGTGATTCGCTTATTCCTAATGTGGTTTAACAGTTGGTATTTCCTTAGGCCTCTTTCAGAGAGGTCAACATCCTCTTTCCATTAGAGCTAATTCAAAAAGAAAGATTTTCATTTAAAGGTTTATGAACGTTTACTTAGTGACAAGTGCAGATTATCAATAGGTCAATGAAGTATTTTTTTAAAATAATGTGTTGAACAGGGCTGTTCCCAACTAATCTTCACCTTATTATTCTGTTTTTATTTGTTTAATTAATGCATTTTGAATGTACCAACAGAAAATTGAATGAAGTGAATTTGAAGCATTCATCTCTGATTGAATGCTTCTGGTGGAATGATGAGTTCGGTTCCCGTCTAGAACGCAAAGAACCTTTATAAGGGCTCTTCAACTGAAGATGAGTTTTTTGTTTACGGAAACCCAGATTTTTCGTCTTGCAAAATAAGCAAACCGTTCAGAAGAATGCTTGAAATTAACAAACATAGTCTACTGGCCTCAGAAGCTTAACTGCTTCAGACGTTGCAAAGCATTTACTATGACAATATCATATGCGTTTCAGAACTTCTCACTTTCATCATATGTAAACTGGACTGAACGAAAAATGCATGTTAGACAATTAAAATAGAATTAACAGTTTAACGTATGGAACAACTGAAAATTACTGGCTCTTATATTTCGCTATCTTGTTGCAAGTTTTTTTTTTATTTGTGTGTGTGTGTGTGTGTGTGTGTGTGTGTGTGTGTGTGTGTGTGTGTGTGTGTGTGTGTGTGTGTGTGTGTGTGTGTGTGTGTGTGTGTGTGTGTGTGAGAGAGAGAGAGAGAGAGAGAGAGAGAGAGAGAGAGAGAGAGAGAGAGAGAGAGAGAGAAATAAAATAATATAAAATAACATTCAGAAGGTGACATACGTCATAAGTGTTTACAACTTAACTCATAATCACAGTTGTATATGCAAGAGATGCGCCATCAGGGATCAAAGCGACCAATGAACAACCCTCAATATATTATCAATAAAATGTTACTACAGTATACTTACACTAACTTTCAATTATCAGCTCAATGCTATTAGAGTTGACTTTCTAAAAAAAATCAAAACTGAATTATTTTAACCTCCTATCATGTTATATAAATACCATTAGAAAAAAGATGATATGCAGATTAAAATATGTGCAAGAATTTTCGCACTGTTTCTTCCAATACTATATGTCACGTCATAAGTGACTTTCTGGCGCACGCACGCACGCACGCACACACACACACACACATGGTAGTTGGAAAGGTATCAATCGTTCGATGCTGTTGGCACACTCTCCCTCGATGAGTCTTTGGACTCCCTGGAGGTATCAAATAATAAAAATAATAAAATAAATAAACTATTCCTCGAATTTCAAAAATTTGCGCCAAAGTTTCAATTTTCGTTACAATTAGACCATTTTCAGACACACACAAAGGGATAAAATTGTGGAAATTTTATTTTGCAATATCTCTGCTCCGGATAGAATTTACATTAGTCACAAGAAATGTTCGTATGTTCCAATTTTAGTTTCAATCGTATTATAGTTTTTGGCAAAACAATGCGAAGAGACATCAATAATTTTTAATAGGGACTCTAAATGCGAAATATTTGGTATTCAGGATCACTATTAAAAATTGTCGTCATTGCATTTTCGTTTCAATAGGACACCAATGTCAACACAAATTGATATGTTTGCAACAAAAGCCAGAAATTAGTTGATTTAATAAACACTGCCTTAATTTCATCTCTGTCGACTTTGAACTAAAAAAAAACGTATTTTTTTAGTAAAAAACAGGGCTAGGTTCAATTTTTTTATGATAATAAATACCATTTCTATATATACAAGAACGTGATTATAAAATGTACCTTACTATGATTGCAACAATTTCTTTATTTATATATAAACACACACACGTATCAAGTAAACACATGACTTCTTTTGTTTGTTTTTTCTGTTTCGAAATCCAGTTGTCATTGATGTGTTCTTTATTAGAAAATAACCTTTACAGGATATCAGAGGATGTTGTTCTTAACAGCGACATGACTGCGATCTTGCACATCCTATTTTGAATCCTTCACCTGTGCCTTAACGTACAACTATGCTAATAAATTTAAGGAAGTTAAATGGAATTGAATTTCTTTACAAATATTTCAGTCATTTCTACTTTAGAATTGCAATGCAGATTTAAGGTCACTGCCTCGGTCTTTTAATAAATATCCACCAATGTTTAGCTTTTGAAAGAATTTTTAAAAGCATTACGGCTTTCCAGATAAATAAATTGCAACTTTATCTTCCTGTAATAAATCTCTGAGGGTTATTTACAACATTCTTACTCTCGCTATGTGACCTAAAAGTAAAATTCATATTAAAACAGATTTCACTTTTTAAATTATAAATTTATTTATTTATATATATATAACATTTAATCTTACTAGTTCCACATTTATTTGTTTATATATTGTGCATATTTGTCTAAAAAAAAGATATGCGCATATAATTAAAGGAATACGAGATAAACGAATTGCCAAGGCAAGGAATAATGCTAGACCTCATTCTAAATAATGAACAGATTGGTCGCGAATAAGTAAATAATTGTTTGAAAACATTAGAATATGAATATGTAGAAATAACTCTGGAAAATATTTTGAATGATTCTGGGTAAACATTTGATTTTCTTTAAATGATTTCGAGCACATTTTGTTTACACTGAAAATGATTGAGGAAAAACAAAATTAATGCCACAAATACTAAAAACAATAAGATAATTCTTGAGTGGAATATGCAAACAAAGAATAACGGATGTTTATTTGTTATAAGAAGGAACGAATCATTGCTGCCTGTTGAAGCATAAATCCTAACACATTTGAGGAAGTGTAGGGATGATAAAAGTGCAAAACAAACATTGTCAGATGGATGTGTATTTTTTAAAAAAACTTTTCTTGGATTCATATTAACTTTATTTCTTCGAACGAGGAACTTAGTAATAACTATACAAATACTGTTTTTAAGCACATTTTTCAAAATGTTTAACCAACTTTTAGATTTCTTTTTTCAACCGTTCGTTTATGACCATATAACAACTTTGAACTGAATGGACAGATTTTAATGAAATTTAGTGTTTTCAACTCTCTTAAAATTTTAAGTTTTCTTATTTTTTTAAACTCTACTAAATTTTTTATGTCATCTCATTGTTAATTTTAAACTAGCTTTCAAGACAACTAGACTATTTTAGGCAGAAAAGTAGACAAAATGTAGACAAAAAGTAGACAATTGGAAATAAAATTATAATTTGTTTATTACAAAATGATGTATTATACTTAAGCGAAAACAGTTCTAGGTTCATTTACAATAAAGCATATACGAGTACACTCAATGGGCAAAACATTAGAGATAGGAGTGATGGGAATTTGACACTGGCATCCTCCGAGCGGGTGAAACGTACCCAAACCTAACGCAGACGGTAAATACGCAGACATAGGGACTTCCCAACAGTTCATCGCAATCGTCGAACGCTAGGTAAATGTGGCGGTCTTATCAAGTTTAATCGTGAACGTATTATCGGAGAAAAATAGATAGGTCGTTCTATTGTCCAAGTGGTAAGGATCCTAGGGTTCTCGAGGGCAACCGCATCAATGGTCTACAGCAAGTATGCCATCAACGGACGTACCATCAGCGCCCAGCGAGCAAGTGGTGGCCAACCGCAAGCCATTAATGACCTAGGTCGGTGTAGACTGTTTAGACTCGTACAGAATCTAAACATCCAGTTTCAATGTCAAGGTCCAAGCATCGTCAGTGAGCGAATGGTACGGCTCGCCCTGCATATCATGGGCTACGGGAGCGGACGCCCTAATCGTGTACCACTGATGACAACTCGTCATCGAGCATTTTGCCTGGCCTAGTGACGGCACCATTAAAACTGCATCTCTGCAGAGTGGACTATAATCGTGTGGTCTGATGAATCCCGTTATCAGCTGTACCGAGTTGACGAGAGGACGCGGATGTGGTGTCGACAGCATGAAGGCATGGCCTCATCGTGTTAGGTCAGCTCTGTTGAAAGAGGTGGTAGTGGCTTCTGATGGTTTGGACAGTCATGTGAATTATGTCCTTTAAGTGCCTGTCTGGAGATGTCCTTAAACGCTGCAAGCTACCAGAATGTGCTGGCTGATCACCTACATATTTTCATGGTCTTCGCGCATCCTGCAGCCTATGGTCTGTTTCATCAGGATAATCGGCCGGCCTTCCAGGTCCCAACCACCCAGGCATGATTCCAGGAGCACTCATCTGAGTTTGGGACCATCCAGTAGCCCGTCCAATGCCTTAGAGCGAGACATGAGATCCATGTATCCTGGACACCGATATCTAAGGAGTAGTTGTGGACAATACTGCAGCAGACATGGCTGGAATGACCTCCGGCAACCCTCTGGCATCTAGCGGAGTCACTGCATTGTAGAGTATAGGCTGTTATTAGCACTAGAGGAGGACTGATACGGTATTAGGTAGGTAGGTATCTGTAATGGTTTGTCCAAGCACCTCTTCTTCATACTTCTTTTTTTTTTTTTTTTTTTGAAGTGGAAGGCATCGTTAAGGACGCTAAGTACTTTATAAGGAGTCGCTGATCACCCCAGTATATAAGAAAGGAGATAAGACTCAATGCGGCAACTATAGGGACATCTCACTGCTGTCGACTGGCTACAAGGTGTTGTCTAACATTATGCTAATGCGCCTCACACCATATGCAGAAGAGTGCCTTGGTGACTACCAGAGGGGGCTTCAGGAGGAACCGTTCTACAATAGACCAACTCTTCACGCTGCGCCAAGTTTTTGAAAAGTGCTGGGAATATAACCGGGAAGTTCATAATATTTTCATAGACTTTTCTAAAGCCTATGACTCAATGATACGCCCAAAAATATGGCAGGTGTTAGAAGAGCTGGGAATTCCTCGAAAACTCCGAAAAATGGCGCAGGTGTGCGTAGCTGGTTCGAGAGCAAGAGTGAAAGCAAAAGGTGACCTTTCGGACCCGTTTCAAGTACAGACCGGTGTGAAGCAGGGTGATGGGCTTTCTCCGATTCTCTTCAATCTAGTGTTGGAAAAGTAATTAGAAACACACAGCAAGTCGCATGTGGAGTCGACATGGGAGTGCAAGTTAGGATTCTTGGTTACGCTGACGACCTGAACGTTATGGCGCATCAACGGGACGACGCAGTGGCATTGGTTACTGCTATTGAAGAAGCTGCAGAAGACGTTGGCCTGAAAATAAATGCCGAGAAGACAAAATACCTTTTTATGAGTCGCCATGCTGCTCAAGATCCAGAGGGAGCTGCACAGTTTGAGAGGGTGAAGGTATTTAGGTACTTGGTTTCTCTCGTGACTGAAGACAACAAAGTTGAGGCTGATGTCCAGAGTCGGGTAAATGCTGCGAATGTGTCCTATTATCAGGTGCGTCCCCTTTTCGCCTCGCGCTTGCTGTCTTGGACTACAAAGGTGGGACTATACAAGACTTTGATCAGGCCTGTTCTCCTCTACGGTGCTGAAGCGTGGACTCTCACTGCGAGACAAGCCGATCACCTGAGAGTATTCGAGAACAAGATGCTACGACGTATCTATGGAGGGGTCATAGCAGACGGAATCTGGAGGAGGCGGTCCAATGCTGCCATACACGCTTTATACAAGGCAGACGTCTTGATGGAGCTGCGAGCCCGGCGTCTTCAGTGGCTGGGGTATCTGTACCGTATGGGCCCCGAAAGGACTGTGAGACAAACGTGGGAGGCCCGACCCCGATCAGGGAAGCCGCCAGGGAGACCGAGAAAGAGATGGGCGGATTAGGAGAAGGAAAACCTGCAGGCTGTCAGGCTGGAGACCAGAACGTGGCGGACAGTCGCAGAGGACAGTGCCCAGTGGCGACATGCGGTGCTTGAGGCCAAAAGTGCCCCCGGTCTGATAGCGCCTGGCTAATGTAATGTAATAAATGTAATGTAAGTACTTTATAAGGGTTTTTCAACTGAAAGCGAGTCAGCTGCTCTTATGCGGTAGCGGCATGGTTTTTCTCACTAAAATTCCGGTTTTTCATTCCATAAAAGAGGCAAACAAGCCAAAAGAACATACGCAATTAATAAACACAACAGCACACAATAGTAATTTCAAAACAATAAAAATCATAGGCAAAATAAATCAGTTTGAAAACACACTCAACTAATAGTGATAAACTCTTCTTATAGCCTTAGTTGCCTTTAAATAAATCTAACCACACAATTACAAGGGATGTTTCTAAAAGTAATCGGTATGAGCACAGTACTTTGAGTATGGCTGGCTTTGAAATGTATCTAGGCTTGTTTGTTTCTTAATTCTTCCTCTATTGCATTTTAACACACGATCAAACTTCTATTTCTCGTATACGATGGAGGGGTACCTTATTACTTTGTTGAAAAGTATAAAACAGAACTCAGTAATCACAGTTTTGTAGAAAGAAGCTATGTGCTATTGAAATTCTATTGGAATATAATCATACTTTCTCATCGAGGGCCAAAATCTTCAGAACTCAACCTTTTGTCGAAAGTGTATGCTATTGGAACATCAAAAACTGTCATTCACCAGGAGTGTATGATGAAAGGAATGATGATAATTTCGTAAAGCTATGGGATGACGTTGAAAAAGATAAAACAACTAGATAATCGTTGTTGTTTTGTAATATAAAATCGTTGCTTTTGTAATATAAGGCCAAACACGAATGCGTTTTCACTTCGATGACCATGGATGAGATCGAAAATTAAGTTGAAGAATCATCTTCCTACAGCTCACTCGGAATTGAGTCTATAGATGTCTAGTCATTTCTGACATTGAAGACATCTGAAAGGTGTCCTTTTTGAAAAGGAATAAAAGAGTAAAATGGTGGTGAGAAAACGATTCCTCAAATAAACTGATGAGTTTTTATACCGAAGTTGTCAATAGTGAGGTGGAGAAAATGCACTGACAAATAGAGTTCAAAGTTGAGAAATGGTATATGAAAAAAAAAATATCGCGTCTTCACCTTTTGTTTTTATTTCACAGACGACAACACAACATGTCCGTTAAATAAAGAGGCAGACTTTACTGTAAATAGAATTGTGTAAAATAGTACATCGCTTTAACCGCTAGAGTGCATTTTCCAAGAAGCACATGCGCTTTGCAATAGCTTTATACGTTCTCTCGTTGATGCTGTTTGAGTGAGATGATTTTAAAACCTCGTGGCAAAAATTCCAAAATGGAACAAGCGGTGTTAAATTTTATTTCAAACCCGCTGAATCTCCCGCAGAAACATCTTAAAACAGTATATGTGGATGAATGCCTAAGCACGAGTTTTTGAGTGGTTCAGGATTTTGGGATGGTAGGGATTCATGAGAAGATCGTCCATGATCATGAAGGCATGTCTCGTTCGGTTTGATCATCTGAGTTGAAAAACCACTAGAATGGTTCAAAGAGAATAACAAAGACAAATTAAGTAAACTGGGGAGGTTTAGAGGATAGAATCAGGGAGATGACAGGAAGGAAAAAGACTAAGGATCATTTATAGAAGGTAAATAAGAGTTCGGAAAAAAGGGAAGTGAGAAGCAAATTTTTCTCAGGTAGTGATGAGCAAGTGGAATATGTTGTAGGGAGGGAGATGCAGCATCGCGAATGTGCTCAATGAGCTGTATGATAGACATTATGTGAACTAGATGGGTTATCCCCGAAAATTGTTACTGTATATTTGATGTATAATTGATGCTATACATAGAGTAGGCCTCCCGCGATGAGTATTGGACTTCATGGAGGAGACAGTGTTATAATAATAATAATTGCATCGACTTAGTGATATAAATCGATTATACCCAGAAAAAAGTGAAGGACATGAACTTTTACAAGTCAAACGGTAGAAGAAAAGGGAGCGTTCTTTGATTACATCAAAGGTAACAAAAAAGCTGCTAAGTGAAGCTCACGAAGAAAAAAGTACTGAAGATACGTATTTAGTAGAGTCAAAAAAGTGGCATAAGAAAAAATAACAAAAAAGATCAGAAAGCGGAAAAATTGGAGCATTTCATGATCAAGATTTGAAGGACATTGAAGGGAAGAAAACAATCGTTTGATTTGGCAATAGTTTCGGCAGGGAAAGAGACAGAAAGTGTCGGAAAGAAAGAGACAGAAGGTGTGATATTTTATGCTCAAGAACAGTCGTTATAAATGAATGTAATAAAAACAAAAATTGAAAAGATCACTAATGAGTGCAAATTCCGAATGCACAAAAATAAAGAAGAAATAACGAAACCCGGATCTGCAACTAGATTGCTCATGATCGCTTGGAAAAACTATACGCTTGTATTTGTGTAGGAAATGCGGTTTTCCCCACTTTTAAAATTTAAAATAGTAGAACGTGTGTGGATTATTGTCGTGGCAACAACAGGAGACAATCGAGTAGAAGAAAAAACGCATGAAAAGTTGAAACACGTATAGAGATCTGGTGATTCAAAGAATTTGGAACAAAAAAGAAATCAGCAATAGTTCAGTTGTAATAGAAATGCTAGAAGCAATATTGAAAGAATACATTACACCTGGAAAAGATAACACTTCTCAGATAACACCATCTCAACTCCAGATATCAGCACAGCAATGTTTGACACATCTAGCATTTTACAGTAATATCTAATCGATTTCTAGACCTTTGGAAAAGACCTTAATTACATCTATCAGCCAGTCAAAAATATTATTATTTTGTTACATACATTTTGTACTCTTTTGTTCTGAACTCTGTTAACCGAATGTAGAAATAATAATTAATTTCCATAATTACTGATACTAATAGATCATATTATTAATTTTATTATAGATATGAATGTAATTCTGTAAATAGCAAATGATTTAATAATGGTCGATTTTCTGTTTATGTGTTGACATCAGTATCGAGAAGTAATTAAAATCACTCTTCCATGCTTCACACAATTTCTTTAAAGCCAGCTGAATGTAATTTTAGTTATTTGACGATATGCGAAATCATGATTATGGAACTGACAATATTGTCCCATAGTAATAAAGGATCATGATTCTAAATCAATATTGCCCTTCCAGAAACATTTTTCATGCTTCTGTAAATGATGTTACTCTTCCAGAATAACGATGATGTATGATTTTCATGGTTTTGGAAATGATGTTGCTTTTACAGAATAATAATGAAGCATGATTCTTCATGCTTCTGAAAATGATATTGTTGTCCAAAATAATGAAGAAGCATCATTTTCATGGTTCCGGAAATGATGTTGCTCTTCCGAAATAACGAAGAATCATGAATGAAAGAAAATTGAGGAAGTGAGCGTAAATAAAAAATGCTAATGCCTGTGAAAGAAAACTATATATTGCTGAATGCATTTAAGATGCACTATAAATATTTGTTCATCAATAGATAATACTGACTAGCGTATTATATTTCTATTAATATATTTAAGATTTCATAAGACATCAAGGAAGTGTATTTTCTATTTCACATTGTCATGGTTTAATCTTAGTAAGCAATTAAACAACGGAAATTACACTTCATTTCCTTTTAGATACATATCAACCTTTATAATCATTTCACACATAATGACAATGGCGAATAATTAAATTAGAATTGTTAATTCTGCTGTTATACATGTATTGTATGACCGCTGTGTATTTAACAGGAAGCTTCTGTACGTAAAATTCTTGTGGTAACAAAACTATCGATGCTATCAGCACGTAGACATGAATGCTGGTAGTCGTGGAGGGGTATGTCTTCTTTGTGCCCTGAGATTTTATCACTCGTAGCAAGAGCCCCTTTCTCTTTCAGATGGGGGGGGGAATTCGAACTCTGATAGGTGTGTTAAAAGCTAGGGTCACGAGTGTTCTTATTATTAGAGAGGATCTGAAAGAACAAAAAAAGTTCTCTAACAAGTTTCAGGCGTGTCAAATGCATGGCCACTAGTAAGTTTACTGTACCACCCATTGTCATATAAAGTAGAACAACTTATAACGGTATTCACTTGATCGCTATTTTGTTGTGGAAGTTGTCTCCGGGTTTGGTTGTAATAGCTGGGAGTGAAACTTGATTTACACAATAGTTAATTTAAGTGCCTACCTTTTGTCGTGATGCAAAAACATAATTCTGCGTAGGAGGAAGTCCCTTTTGATGTTTCCTGTTTCATCCGTTATCAGAGGATGATCTGAAGTATTCAGAGTACTACTTTCACCGGTTCTTTCTAATACTATAATCCATATTCATTGTGTTGTCTACTTAGGCTTATTTAGCACGTATAAAAATACAATAGCTATAGAAATACATTGGCTTTCTTTATTACATTATAGACATTACATGTGTCAAATATTAATGCAAATTTTGATTATTTTAAAGAGCATTTCAGTTGTTTCATTTCAGCATTTCAATTGAAAAATATCTGATCTAATTGAAACAGAAAATTTTAGCAAAAATATTACAAATGGTGGGAATAACAGCACTCCAGCTTCTAATGTTGTTTAATAAAGTTCGTATTCGGGAACTTCAAAATTTTTCGAGTCATCTTGGTTTCGAATAATTTTGGTTTCACTTGAATTATTTTTAACATAAAAATTAGGAAAACAATTCAAAATGAAACAAAAATCACAATTTTACAAATGATAATGATATATCTAGTCCAACAACGGATCTAGGTTCGATTGTGATGACGTCACTGGACATGCGTTTCGCATTTGCAGAGCAATGCTAGTGTGTGAAAAAAAAACTGATAAAATTTGATATGTTCTTTCTTGTCTACATTTTCTCCAGTAACAAGTATAAATTAATTTTTAATTCAGAAAATGTTTTATGAGCAAACATACTTTGCAAATTTGCAATCTACAAATTCAAAAATATATGAAAAATATTAAAAGTTAAAATACTTCTGATGTAGCAGATATCATTTGTGAATAAAGACAGTTATATTTTAATATCGCCTAAAGATAAAGCTAAATTCCTGGTATTTTATTTCTCTTCGAAATCCTGTCAATATTACTTAATCTACAGACAAATATGAAGTGCTTCAAACATCACATTCAGTATCATGTCGATATATCAAGTCTGATCAAGGCTCTTGTAACTTTTTTTTTCTTCATTGAGAACGATTAAATGTAATACAGAATACGATGTTTGAAACAATAATTCAGTAGTTATCCTATAGTTTAGAAATTAAGCAGATTGTGGTTTGTTATTTGGAATTACGGTTGAATTAGTGAATCAGTTAACGCTATGAAGCCATTGTCATTATGTCTGCAAACTGCTTTTGTTCTTCTGGTGGATTTGCTTGTTTTGCAGGATGTAAAACCTCAATTTCTTGGAGAGGAAACCCTTCCACTCTCCCATGTGACACCTGGTTTCTTTACATCAACAAACACCTTTGTCCATCCGTTCTAGTTCTTTAAAATGTTATCTTGAACAAATGAAGAAAACTGGATTTTCCTTTTGTTCAAAAAGTCCTTTTTTATTTGTTTAAACTCTTCTTCTTTGAAGCCTTGTAGCATGTGAGTTTATTAGCTTTTATCCTAAAATTTCTGTACTAATAATAGCTAAAAGAAATGACGTCATCATTACCAAATAACAAGAATCATGTCGAGAAGAATCATGTTATCATCAACTATGTTCTGAACCACAAAGAATTTTTTCATATTGGAAGAATATTACTGGATAGTGTAATATTCTTAACGAAATAGTAGTAACTGTTACATTCCATCTCACATCTATTCGTTGGGATCCAATCCATTATAATCTGTATTCTTAAACCCAAAAATTATTCCTACTTCGATAATATTCATCTATAAAATGAAATTTAAAAAATAAAATTAATTAAATTAAAAAAAATTATTGGAATGTTATATGCCTCCATTTTTCAGGGACTACACTTACTTGATAACGTCTAAAGCTAGTATTAGAAAGACTGAATATGTTTTAAGAATTTTAATTTCAGGTCATATTGGCTTTTTGAATAACTATTAATTTTTTATGTCCACACACACACACACACACAGGGCTGAAAATCTATAGCACACTTTGTATGTGGATGGAATAAATATTACATAATTTGGGAATTCTACTGTAGAAATAAACATTTTAAGCCGTTCCAGACTTCAGATATGGGGATAGAGCATACTGATATTAGTGTGTGTGTGTGTGGGGGGAGTGGAAACACTATCTAATTCGACCAGCCAGGCCAGCATACAAATGTGTACAAATCAAAAATCTGCTACACAACAGTAGAATTTTCAGGTCAAGAGCTGTGTTTCAAAACCGACTTAATAAGCATTGATACTATTGAGTAGAAGATATTTAGGTTAATGACTTCTCTCATGAATTCATTGCTCCCTGTGATACAAGCGTTCAGTACTTGTAATACGTCTTTTCTGCAGCACTGTTCATCTGAATCAGCAGTAGAATCCCCGTTCTTTTAAAATGCCAATAACCATCAATTTCAGCACACAAACGTTTTTGTTCTTCAATTCATCCCTCCTTTTACACGAAAGTCTCCATATCATAGTCAATGGCATCCTTTAGTTTGAAAGATCTGGGGTACAAGATCCTGTTTAGCACGTTAGAAACTTTTAGAAGAGTTGAAAATGAAGTCTATGGCTTTTCTTTATTAATTACTTTTATAACAACTTTTTTTATCTACCCGTCAGTTAGGACATGGAAGAGTTAATACTGGATTATTTCCTGCAAAACATACAAACCGAAAATAAACGCAGATGAATAGATCATGTGACCCTTTGTTACTGTTCCAAAATTCAACCAATCGACACAGACTTTTTTTCTTTCTTACTTAGCAACTGATTTTACTCATCCGTGGTTCCTTTAAAATACAAGATTCTTCTACTTCGCGGTATCAGTTCCATGGACACCACTACTTTTGTCTTTATTATTATTATTATTATTATTATTATTATTATCATTATTATTATGTAAAACCTATAGGGAGCCCACGGACTCATGATTTGTAAAGCTGTTAAAAAGAAAACATGAAACAAGCAAACGAAGCGAAAGTTTTTTTGGCTAATGCATCTTCCCAAATCATTTCGAAGCTTCTTGTCTGAGTTTTTGAAATGTTTAGAACGATATTTTTAATCATAATTAACTTTGTATTCAGAATGAACCTGTTTTGTGCTCTATTACGAGATTTGAGCACGAGAAAGTAAAAAAAAAAAACCGTTTAGTTACTTATAATTAATTATCTAGCCAACTCCTATATACATGTATAACATAAAAATGGTCGAAATACACATGATAACAAATGAATTACGAACTTTTATTTAATACCGTGTTAGATCTTATTTAGCCCGACTTACAGCCCATATGCGGTTTAGCATAGATGTTGGATTGCATCTACGTCTACAATATACCAAGCCTTCATCAGACAATCCTTTAACTGGCTCAGGTGTCACAGAAGAGCACTTTGATCCCGGATCTGTTTTTTTTCTAACATGTCTCGTATACTCTCAATGGGGTTCAGATTAGGATTTTGTGGTGGCCAGGGAAGATGGTGAAAGTTGCTGTGATGCTGGTCGAACCACTACTGAACAATTCTTGCGCAATGGACAGTATCATTGTCGTCGATGAAACATCCATCAACTGCTGGATAAAAAGAGAACATTGCAGGATGGACTTGATAGGCAACAATATTCAGATGATCCTTGGCGGGCACCCAAACTTCCAGCAATATCAGGGGACCCGTTTCGCACTAACAGAATGTGTCCCATACTATGACACCACCTCCAGAGCCTTCAGTTGTGTTAATAACGCAATCTGTTCATCGAACAAATGCCGGATCTGCATCTGGACACCCAAAGTTCCAGCAATATCAGAGGACTCTCTGCCTACTGTCGGTACAAAACAAGGTGTACCGTGATTCCTCGGATCACATGACTATTTTCCAGTGTCCAGTCACGGTGAATATATATATGTAACTATCCTGATTTTTTAAAGCACCTTTGTGGGCGAGTCTAGAAGGCGACACCACATTTGTGTCGATTCCATCTTATAGAGCTTTATTTGGATTCCATTTGGATTCCATCTTATAGAGCTTTATAAGAGATTTTTTTAGGTGAAGATAGTCGATTTTATGTGGACTGAGGATTTTTCTTCTCGATTCTTTTTTTTTTTTTTCTATACTGCAAAAACAAGCTAACTAGACAGAGAACACGTAATGGCATAGTATAATGGTCTCAAAGCTTTGGTTTATTCGACTATAATTCCATCAAAGCCAAACCAAATGAAAATACTCCAAGAGACATTTCTGGGCGACATGGTGCATTATCTTACTGAAATTGTCTATCAGTTATGATATTCAAGTTGGGTGCATCATTCATCCTTTGCTATACTGATATCAAGGACTTGTCGAATGCCAGGAAAACATGCACAAGACCTACTATTGCCTTGCATTGCTATGACAACATATTGAGTCCACGTTTTTCGTGTGTTATTTCACTCATCCTTCTGTCAACATGAAATCAGAGGAACCTGGATTTATCACTCCATTCGAACCTTCTCCATTCCCGTAATGTCAAATGCTGATATATTTTCATCCACTTCAGCAGCAACCTTTATTTATTTATAGAGAAGCGTGGTAATCTTAGTGGTCATCTACTTACTCCGTTCTGCATAGCGTCCGCTGCATGGGACGTTCAGCTGCAGTTTCTTGGCAGCTCTTTGTCGTACTGCGCAGTTATTTGATTCCAATGCATGATGCATGCATACACTGCAACATGCAAGCACCTTTTATGATACGGTTGAAACTTCGACTACTTCTCGCATCGATCAGCTGTTTACAACTACATACCTAATGTCGAGTCAGTGTTTTCGATTTATCATACCCTTCTTTTGTAAACAACTGGTTTACTTTTGTCCATTTTCACAAGCATACAATTTACAACCTATTTATAGTCGAGTACTTTCCATATGTTATTAGTTGAATGGTAACTTAATGTCATTTGACATGCAGATGGCATTAATGTTTTGACCTATTGTATAATAATCGAATATCGTTCATTTTATATTTTAGACACTTAAATATACATTATAATACATTTATAATGAAAGCTCTACCCCTCCACCTCTAGACAATAAATTGGAGCATCCTTGCGTACTGTAGGGTTTCTGCAGTTTGAATATTTATATTTTCCATCTAATGATGAAGATATCTCTTCGATATTATATTTAAAATATGCAAAATATTTTATCAGTACTTTCATTTTTATTCTTGAAAGAAAAAAAAATTGCCGAATAACTGTACAAAATTTAATAATTTGCAAACACTATTTTATTGTTTATTAGCTCCAAATTTTTATTCTGCTGAATCCCAAATATTTTAGATGCAGTCTTTCACTAAAGGAAGTACTTTAACGATGAAAGCAGACGATGGACATTTCTTGATAACAGAGGGCGTTGTTGGCGGCTGTACAGTTATGATTAATATCTAGAAAGCGTTACGGTGCTATGGGAGACTGCTCTTACTTTAACTTAAAAAAAAAAAAAAAGAGTAGGACAAGGCAGAATGTTTTGTTCAAGGAAGTATAATTACACCGTCAATTTTTAAACACAAGCCAAAGCTTCTCCACAAATGAGAATAAAACAATGAGAACTGTTCCACTAGGTCTAAATATTTTATTGTTTTTATTCGAACTAGGATGAATAGTTTCAGGAAATCTTTAGAAGAACTAGTGGAACCAGAATTCTCTGGAATTCACGAAGCTGCTGACATGCTTATAAACTGGAAATCAATTGTTGTACCAATGTACATCTTTTACTTTATTTTTTATTTTTTTTCACGATGAAATGCTTACCTATCTTCTTCATGACTTAGCTTCTTTGATCTATGTTAATCTATTTATATCTATAAATGCTTAATTGTTTGTTATAAGTGTAACGTGATGCTAATTACGTTGTCATGATTTACACACTTTACTAAAGAAATTAGCAAATATTTCTAAAAAATAATAACGGAACTTTTATTTTATTAAAATTTTATGAATACAGTATATTTAATAATTCGGAAATAATTTCTAAAATTATGAAAACGAAGCATACGCCTATAAATATTTCATAGCAGAACGATTCTTCTTTTTTCCTTACCTATAACATACCCATACCTCTCCAAAACTCAGAGGTTTTGGAGAAGTATCCTCCGCAAGTGATCCCGAAGGATCGCTATTAAACTAATATCTCCTGACCTGAATCGAATCACTCTAGCACAGGAAACTCAGAGGTGGTTCCACCCAATGACAGACAAAAAACCTGCCACCAAGTAGAGCCTCTTTACTCCCCATGAAGTAAGCAAACCCAATGATGAGCATTAATAAATTCAGAGTATTTTAATAAGGTATGATAATATTTAACTACTTGTATACTGGTAATATATGATTTGTGCATTACTTCGACCTTGGTATCTCTTCTGGATCTGACTCCCACTGATGCCATTTATTAATGTTCATCATGTTTTTTTTTGCCTCCTGAGGAGTAGAGAGGGTCTGCTCGGCAGCTGGTTTTTGCCTGTCATCACTGAGTTTCTTGTGCAGGAGTGATTCAGAAGCGATGAGTTTAGCAGTGATCCTTTAGGATCACTCAGTGAGATTTAGTGTGAGTTATCTTGTAGATCACTCAAAATTTTTGGAGAGGAACCCCTCACTTAAACCTTCTTCTTCCTGGCAGTATGTCCCGCTTGGTGCAGGGTTCCCTGATTAATTAGTTGCATAAACGATATGAATGAATATATGAATGTGAAAGACAATCACAAACATCCATGCCCATAACGATATTCGAACCCGCAGCCTTTTGGCTGGAGATCGGATACGCTAACCACTCCGCCAACCATGCCGGCCTTTGGTGAAGGGTATTGGACGAATGTGTAGTTTTGGGAGATGTTAGCCACCTCCGCGCTTAAACATACCTCCATAAAAATCGAAACCGGTCTGGGTGGTGGCCCTCCCTATAATGCGTTGCATCATACACATCTGAAATGGTGTGTGCGCTTTGCATTATGGGATACTAAGGCAAGTGATGAGAAGTCATTAGCCTCTGTATACAACTAGCCCAATCTTGAAGATACTTCATGCGCAAACATTGTTTGCTTACACTTGGGTAAAGGATTAAAACAAGAAGATAATTTCTTGGCATCTTTAATTTACAGTATACCAAATGAAAAACTTTCACTTGGCTATACTTGATTTTTAAATTGCTTCATGAATTCATTTTTAATGTATGTAACTACTTTTCCCTTATTATAACTGATCATATGAATCCTGTTTTTTTTTTTTTGTATTATTTAATAGTTGAGAGCATGCACTAAACCATCGCATTGCTGATCCATCAGCTTGACAACAATCGCACAGGTTATAATAAGCACAAAACACAAATATTTATGTTGTAATTGTCGCTTTATGTTTGTCCAGAATTACTTACTAATGGTTATGATAAACAGGATTTCTCATAACGAATTAAGCACGTGGGCGGCAATTTTCCTCCTCCTCATCTTCATCATCAAATTCCTGCCATGTACCCTCAAGGGGTGTACAGGATATGATAGTACTACATGAAAAAAATTACATCATTATTAATTTCCTATCTACAATTTTCCTCCAAATCAGTCTGTTACTTGTCAAGACTCCAACATTATCAGATCTTATATTTCTATCATCTAAAGCACTTTGTACCGTATCAATCCACCTATATCTTGGTCTTCCTCTGGGTCGTTTTGCTGCCAACCTGGCAGAGAACACTTGTTTTGCTAATCTTTCCTCGCCCATTCTGTTTAAGTGACCATACCACCTGAGATTAGCTCTGCTAACGCATTCCTGGATGCTGACAATGTCAAGTTCTTTCCTAATATCCTCGTTTTTAATATGATACTGCCATTGATGCCATTTGTTCACACCTATAATTTTTCTCAGGACTGTCATATCTGTGGTCTCTAGTCTTTGGTCAAGTGTTTTACTTCTGACCCAGCTCTCAGATCCATCAGTTAAAACTGGTTTGAACACTGTCTTGTATACAGCTAATTTAGTGTTCCGACTAATTTCTCTCTTATTCCATATGAATTTATTCAATTGACTTCCCACGATACCAGTTTTGCTGATTCTGTTGTCTATTTCTATATTTAATTTACCATCTTCAGTAAAAATCGTGCCTAAATAGCTGAAATGTTTTACTTGTTCCACAGGTTCTCCATTCACAACACAGTTGACATTTTCAATGATTCTGCCTATTTTCATTGTTTTTGTCTTTTTATTGCTTACCTTCATGCCATATCTATTACAAAAGCTATTCAATTTAGTCAGAGAATCTTGCAGACTTGTAGCGGATTTATTTAGAAGTATAACATCATCCGCATAAAGCAAAGAGCTGACATTAACATCTCCAATTTTGATATCAGGTTTAATACCACTTTCCTTCATAATGTGATCCATATAGATAATGAATAACAGAGAGGATAATGTACATCCTTGTCTCACACCAGATTTAACATTAAACCATCTTCCTGTACTTCTTTCAATTCTAACTGCTGACTTACAACTCAAGTAAAGACTAAGTATTGCTTGATATAATGCCCCATTGACACCATATAACTGCAGCGTATTGAATAGCTTCTCTCTCTTGGCACCTTGTCATATGCCTTTTCCAGATCGACAAAACTTAAATACAGATCTTTGTTATATTCCCATGCTTTCTTGACTATTTGTCGTAAAGTGAAGATCTGATCCTGACAGCCTCTATTTGGCCTGAATCCAGCTTGTTCTTCACCAAGCTTTTCTTCCACAATTCTTCTCAACCGTTTCTCAAGTATACTTGCATAGATCTTGCCAGGAACACTCAGTAGGGAAATACCTCTCTAATTCTCACATGCAGTTTTATTTCCCTTTTTATATATGGGTACTATGAGAGCTCTACTCCAATCATCGGGAATTCGTCCCTCTGTCCAGGCTTTCTGAACTATGCAGTGCAACCACTGTAAGACTCTTATACCTCCATACTTCAGCATTTCTGGTCGAATATCATCTACTCCTGCTGCCTTTTCACATTTCAAGCCTTTGATGGCTTTTTCTACTTCAAGTATGGATATGTATTCCTGACTGCATGCCTGGTCAGTGTTTTTTACCACTGTGCTGTCATCACTGCTTGTTTCATTTAGCAGTTTTTCAAAGTAATTACTCCATACTTCAAGGATATCTTTTTCTCCCGTTTTCATGTCACCTTTATCATCTCTAATTCCTTTTACAGCATTCTTTCCTCCATTCTTAAGCTTCTTCAACAACCTCCAGAATATTTTGCCACCTTCTTGATATTTATTTTCTATATTCGTGCCAAAGTCCTCCCATGACTTTTGTTTAGCTAGTTTTACACAGTGTTTAGCATTCTTGCATTTGTCTCTATATTCTCTAAGAGCACAAGCTGACTTATTTGACAGGAACGTTTGGTATGCTTTCTTCTTTTCCTTCACTGCCTCTTTAACTTCCTGTGTCCACCAGGGAGTTCTGATATTTTTATCCTTGCAGACAACCTCACCACATGCCTCTCTGGCAGAATCAATCAATGTTTTCTTCAGAGTTAGCCACTGAATCTCCAAGGTTTGATTCCTGTTCTCAAACTCTTTCATTTTTTCTTCAATGATCTTTGTGTATTTTAGTCTACATTTCACATCTGAGAGCTGCTCAACTTTTATTCGCTTTAAAACTTTCTTACATGTTATTCTTTTCAATATGAAATTCAATTTTATCCTGCTCAAGACTAAATAGTGATCACTTCCAATTCCAAATCCTCTGTGCACTCTGGTGTCCTGCACCAGGGAGAAAACATCACTATCAACAATAACATAGTCAATGAGACTTTTCTTATTCCTAGCCTCTTCTCTCCATGTGAATTTGTGCACATTTTTATGTTGGAACATGGTGTTAGTAATAACCAGTCCATCTCCTGAGCAGAAATCCAACAGATATTTGCCATTATTATTAGCTTTGCTCTTTTCTCCAAATTTTCCCAAAATATTTTTGTATGTCTCACAATCATTTCCTACTCTACTATTTAGATCCCCAACAAGGACCAACTTTTCCTTTTTCATTGTGTCAGTTGCTTTTTCTAAAGCCTCAAAAAATTCCTCCACTTCTACTTTAGTAGAACCTTCTGTGGGACCATAGGCACAAATAAGTCTCATTGTCCAGTTCCCCATTCTCATATTTGCCTACATTACTCTACTTGAGACTGACTGCCATTCAAGAAGATTAGCCTCGTATTTTGTGTTGAATACTATGGCTACTCCTTCTTTTCCTTGATTGTTATTGCCTGAATATAACATTTTGTATTTATTGCTCAGAAAGATCTCACCAGTTTTGGTCTTTTTTTGTTTCAGTCACCCCTATTATGTCGATCTGGTACTTATCTAATTCCTCAGCTAGCTCCATTTCTTTGCCATTCAGGCTTCTTACGTTGATAGTACCGATCTTTAACTCTGGTGATGTTGAGTTGGGGTTTGTTTTCAGATTTGTTCCATAGCTGACTTTTCGCTGTTCGCCCTGGCGAAAACAACGGTTGCCTTGTTTAACCGGGCGACGCCCCAGCGGGCATGAAATTTTGTCATGTTGTACCATCATTCTATATTTTGGTTTAACCAATAAGAATACAATTTGGTCGGCTAAATCCCAAATTGCCAGCCCATCCTCGTCCGTTCAGTATCCAAGTAGATACCCAACAGGGTGCACCACGAGAAGGTGAGGATTGGACATTAGGTCAGAATCCCTGGTCGGTTCTCCGCATTCCTTTAAAGGCTATGTGGAGGTCTCCTCTCAGTTATACAGCTTTGACCCTTAAGCACCCCGGCAATTTTCCTAAAATGTACTATTAAGTAATGATGCAATTTTATATATACAGTACATAGCGATTAAAAGAGTGCCTAAAACAATGAGCGTACTAAAACCAATGACTATGGAAAAAATGATCCCAGATAATTGCATGAACGATCTTTAGCAATGGTATTATCATGTAAAAATTCTTTATCACAGCATTGAATCCAAACTCCTTTTTGGTTGCTGTAATGTTGATTTCTGTTACTTATGTGATTCACAAAGGGTAATTTAAAAAAATGATATAAATCTTCTAATTACTATTGTACCTCAAAGGGAATAATGATCGGACATTGGTAGGTAGCTGTTCATACCGGTAGTTAGTTCGCTGTATTTCTGATTATGTGTAGACTTACTGTTGAAGAGAATGCGATAGAGAAATGTTGCAGTTTCGTTTCCCTTACATTAACTGGTGTTATCGTGGGAAATATAAATTCTACAATCGGTTAAAAATTTTTCTTTTTCTCTGTCGCATTCTGAATTTCCGAGAGAGAAAAAGTCCAAATTCCTTGTGCCAAAGAATGACTAACTCGGAAATCTGAGAAGAGGCTTAAAAAAATTCCTCTAATCGTTGACCAGAAACAGACTCAATAACGTCTTTCTTCAGAGTGACCAGTGTTACCACAGGACTATACAGGACACTCACATAATTTGTTTTCACTGCTTAGAATTATTTTGCCTAATTTTTATCACTAAAATAGCCTTAACAGGCTTTATAAACTTCAGAAAAGTTCCCAAATATCATATTTCAATTATATTTATTCCGATCATGGAAGTGCTTTTATGTATGTATGGACAAATGACTAAAACGAATCTGAATCAAAAGCCATGACAGTGACTTTCCATCGCATTCGAATGCCACTTATTTTGGCAGAATTTGGAAGATCCCATCGAGAATTTCGCTAAAGAAAAGCATTGAAAGTGAAATACTGTATTAATGCTGAATTTGACAAATTATACCGATCAATTCACTTTTTTTTAAAAAAAAAGTAATACTTGATTTTAAAAAATCTTGAATTTTAATTACGGTGAGCCAGGTATTAAGAAAACCGGGGATTAGCTACAGTTTGGATGCTGGCTACTTGGCTGACATTACTGTTTTAATTGTTGAGGAAATAAATGCCCTGAAATTCTAGAAGCAAACAGTAATAACATCAACAGTAATGTCCCGATAAAAAAAAAGACTAATTGATGCAATCGCACCCTTCAACTTTCTTGGTACTTTGCATGTTATTATTACCCATTTAGATGTTTTAGGATATAAGTGTTTACCCATTTTCCGAAAAGAAACAAAAATAACAGTGAAGGATGATTAAAAAAAAAAAAGATGAGTAGTAAAAACTATCATGGAATTAGCAGACCACGTATAAATTCTTCTTTCAAATATTGCAAGTAAAAAGTGTAATATTTCAGATGTTGATCATTCAAATGACAAAGCATACTTCTAGAAATACAAATCTCTATTCTTCGGATTACTAGTCGCATTCTTTTGTTGGTAAAGCAATGTGGAAACACAATTGCGAAAATGAAAGCACCCCATTGTCTGTCTGTCTCTCTGATTTCTCTCTCTACAGAAGCAAATCATATCTCCTACTAAGGATGCTTTTGTTTTAACGAAACCTGGGAAAGTGCACCTTAAAAGAAATTCTTTTCTTTTTATTCTGCACTATTTTCTCAATAAATTGGATTTTTTTCGAAAAATGCGATTTACGTGGCTCAGTGCTGGCCTGTTTATCGGGTCCAACCGACAATACACTTGTTTAATTGCGCTTGTGATCTATGTTTCCTGGTTGTCTTGCTGATGCTTGTCATTTGGCCTTTAGGCTGTGAGTTTCTGTGGTTGTAAGAGTTAAAGTGGTGGAGGTCAAGGGAAAGAGTCGTGTAGTTAGCGTTCACTATTGTTGACGATTGCCTTGCTGTTGTCTCCGAGAGAATAAGAGCACTCTAACAGGTTTAGAATCAGCGACTAACACAATAGAACACGCTGTTCTAATTATATGGTCGGCACATTCTTGTAGACAACCGTAATTGAGTAAGATTACAGATGATTGTTTTACATGTATGGCTTCTCCGCAAAATGTGGGGGGTTGAGTAGTGAGAGAAAGATGTCTGTGCCCAGATTATTAGGTCAACATGGAAAGTTGCCTCTTTACTTATTGTATTCAGTCCCTAATCTATTTTCAGTATGAGTGGAAGTTTTCGCTGATGTTCTTTTGACTTTACCACTAATGATAGTTTTCTTTTTCACGAAAGTAGCTCTCAGTGGTTTAAACAAGCAAAGACAATGGTGGCTTATTTTATTTATGTTTTCATTTTTCGAATGGTAGTTTTCAATAGGTCAGTTTCATTTTTTTTTCTTTCTTAAAAAGATAAATTATTTTTTTTTTTATAAGCTGGGATCTTGATGAAATATAATATCTTTTAATTACTAAATTGCGTCTCGGAAGAACAAGAAATTTCAAATATTTAACAATGCATGCGTCATGACAGCTCTTTCCTAAGATGTTGAATAAGCATCATTGGCTCACTAATCTTGCGGTTATTGTTTAACATTACAGCAAGAATTAAAGTCGAGAATCAGGCTTGGTTTTTTTCAACTGAGTGCCTTCTCCGGATGATCGCTTTGGGTTGTTTACGGCTACCAGAAGCCAATGCATTGTCTATTAATTGCGTTCCAAGGATTAAAAAAAAAAAAAAAACTCCAATTTCCTGAAGGCAAAACTCTTCCTCCTACTTCGTATGACTTCCAGGAAGGAAAAATTTTCCTGTCCCAGTACAAGCTCGGTTAAATTATCTTCAGCCGAAAAGACTTTAAAAGGATTCCTTGCTTCGAAGAACGGAATTCAAACCCAAGTCTTTCCAAGGGCGCTTCGATTCTTCCTATACTACTGCACAGAAACTGCACAGTATGGATTATGGGAATAATAATTAAACAATATTAAGTATGCAATTATTTTATAACTCGTTTAATTGTAAACTCATCGGCTGTAATTTTACTGAAGGTTTCGCTATTTTTTTATGCGTTTGACCCACGAAAAAATTTTCGTAAACCTATAATATATTCGTACCGTAGATGGGTTAAGAATCCCTCCCCCTCCTACATTTTGTTCATTTATTTTTTCTATATTTTTTATTTTTATTTATTTTTAAATAGTTCGGAAACCTTGCTCTGGAGACCAAACATAGAGTTTTTCAAGCCATTTCAGGCCTCCAATAAGTAGGACTGGTTTCACACCGGGCTATGAAATTTATCTTCCACCTAAATAAGATGAACTAAAATCGGATTAGAACTTTACGTTAAGAATTTAACATTTTATTTTAAGAATTTCTCTTGTTTCTTAAAAAACAATTTGAAGGGGGAGGGAGTGCAACGTTTGTATGAGCAGTCATTATCATAATCAGTTTGTAAGAGAAGAAAGTTTCTAAAAAAAAGTAAAAATTGCTTTCTAAAATTCATAGAAATCTTCGTAGGATTTGAAAAATTACTCTACAGGGAATTCCGAAAGTAATCGATGAGTTTGGCAATACTTGCTACAACGTTAAAATTAATCGTGTGAGAAATGCAGTAGTCGTCCAGAGATCACTGAAATCAGGATTTTTTTATTTATGTGCTGACCAAGCAATGTTCGGACATTAATTCCATTAACCAAAACAAAACTAGAGCTCTTCATTGTAGCATATATCAAAGGTAGCAAGGACCGGTTTTAGGCATGTTGTCCCTGATGATACCCAATGAAATATTAGTCGGTAGGTATGCGAAAAGAATTTGTCGTTCTTCTATTTTTCCTTTATTTCTTCACAACTACACATTAACTCTTTGGACAGTCGAAAAAAGCTAAAAAAAAAAAAAATGTCGATTTTGCACACGAAAAGTCAACTCATCTCGTGATTTCTCTAATAGGTTTATGACTAAATCAATAGGAAAGTTGATAAGTCTCAAAAATTACATCACTGTATTTGCTATCGCTATTTTTTTTTATAATAATATAATAATATTATATAATATAATATTATTATATTATATAATATAATAATATTAAAACTTAAATAGCATATTCTAATTTCCGGAAAAAAAAACCTGACGCACTGTATAAGACCTGATAACTGACTTCAGAAACGAGCTTCGATTCCTGGCCTTTCCAACAAAATTGTACGTTAAATGTGGCTGTACTATGTTTTATGTGACGTCACCGAAATTTATTGCGCAGTAGCATTTGACTGCCTCGTTACCATAGGAACCTGTCTCTACTGGGAACATTTTTGATCCGTTTTGCGCAGTATCATTAAAAACAATCATTTAACAAATGATTGTAATAACAAATTTGTAATAAACAAGAGCGGCTCGTTCATAGGCACTGCGGAACTGCAGTGCCTATGAACTCCCAATTTTTCTCGATATATAAATATATTTATTAATTTATTTATATTGCTTGTAATGTTTAATTTTATCAATAACAATTCTCTTCTTTTGTATAAAAAATAAAATAAAAATCCATCTTGTAGCACTTAGGAGGGCAAACGACGCTAGCAGCACTGTGTTTACCATGTCATATTGCTACGCGCGCAAGCATATGCACGTCATAATGAGATGCGAGCTATTAGCGTAATAACTGTCCGTCGCGCAGTTCCACTGTTGTTTATATGCTGTTTGCGCCAGTAGTAGAGCTTATCGTGTTTACTCCGTCTCTTTAAATATCTTAAAGACATAACATTTGTTATAGTTTTTATTTTAGAACGTTATTGGGGTTATGATAATAGATTTTATTTTTAAGTAATTTTGAATTATACTAAATTGTATAATTTTATTGATAATAAACAATATTGTTTCATACTACGATAAAGAGCCAAGAGGCTATTTTTCCGGCGACATAAATTAATTTAAGGGGGATAGTAAATCCTGTATTATTTTATAGCCGGCTACGAAACTCGGAGATCGAAATCTAAGAGTTTCATGCCGAAGAACTATCGGCGAGTCCAAGCGTAAGTCATCACTTGGGTAGTACAACACCAGGGCAACTCGGAGCAAAGGTGGAGCAAGCTCCGTCACTATCCTTAATATTTTCTCATAATGTAAAACGCAGCTCCTAGGAGATGTATTACTGTTTTACACTATGAGGAGAGGTCACTACCCAGACCGGTTTCGACCCTTATTGAGGTCTCATCAGTGAGTAAGAATGGGAGTTCATGTCTCTCATCATCGGCCTTTGGAGTATAAAGAGTGCTGAGGGTCAGCAGGTAGTAAGAGGGGAAGAGAACGAAAGGTAGAGTATGATAGTAAGAGATAATGAAGAGGCCTCAGTCAACCTGTTTAGCTATGTAACCAAGAGGTTGTGGCTAAACGGTCCGTACATGTCATCTCTTCTCACCTGTTCTGAAAAAAAAACTTTAAACTTACTTTACTTTACCCCATAGCTTAAACTAGATTAACCAGGTGTCTAAAGATGTCATCTCTTAACACCTCTGTATAAAAAAAAAAACGTGACTTAAAAATTAAATTAAAACAGGTGTCTGTAGATGTCTCCTGTTCCTACAAGAAAGAAAAACTGAAAACATTTTAAACTTAAATTATATAGGATTGCATTTTAGAACTTAACTGATTAGCTTAGTGTCGAATTAAAGGGATCCATTGTTTTGAAGGGTGACTGAGGGGAGGAAAAAAACCTGAGAACGGAGATTTGGGGGAAGAATCTGGCCCGAGTGATGCACTAGTGTTGTACTACCCAAGTGATGACTTACGCTTGGACTCGCCGATAGTTCTTTGGCATGAAACTCTTAGATTTCGATCTTCGAGTTTCGTACTCGGCTATAAAATAATACGGGATTTACTATCCCCCTCAACATAATATTGTTTCATGTTTATTTTTTATTTTTTATTTTTTTTTTATTTTTTCATAATTTTATATTTTATCCAAACACGTATGCACTGTACTTACAATGTGTGTATATTTCAAAATTTGTAGCACCCCCACATTTTCAAGCCAGAGCCGCCACTGGTAATAAAATACTGAATTATGTTTCCCATAAATTGTAAACAGACATAAAATTAAGAGAAAGAACAGCTCTTAATGCTAAATGAATTGCCTTGTTCAACAAACAGAACGCTATGATGTAGAACAAATAAGACTGACGAAGACTGCTTGAACAAAATGCATAAATAAAATACGTAATAAATAAATAACAATAATGGACGCTTCATTTAATTTAAATAATGAAAATTTGCATCGTTGATCAACAGATGATCATGACAGAAAAAAAATGCAAATATTAAAAGAGTTGTTAAAATGTGAGGTGTTAATATTTGCTATGCAAACGTGGCTAAAATTCTTCTTGTATCCGTAACGTCCCTTTTAAGACTTGTTGTTTTTCTTGGAGAATACGTGACCTAACCGACCTATCTTCAAAAGAGAGAGAGATTGTAATGTTCACCGACCGGTTTGCATGTAGAATACGTGATATGAAATTACGGCATAGAAAACAGGCCGACTAAATAACAACAACTTGGAATCTCCATCCAGATATCGACCAGATGGGTAGAAAAATCTAAACGAGCATATTTGGAATAGCTTCTGGGAAAAAGAAAGATAAAATAAATAAATAAACATTGCTGATCACTAGTTCATTTTCTGAAGTAAATGTATCTGTAAATTCTGAATCGGTGGCTCGTCAATTAGGTAATGATGTTTTGAGGTAACACATTTCCTTCTTAGGATATTCGTTACAACTTGTCCTGGATCTCAATGATTATTTCAGGTTGTATCAAGTAGAACAAATGCTAGAAATAAGCCCTTCTTCACAGAAAAGCTCTACTGTTGCGGAAGATTTGTAAAATACTTTATCTCTTCCACCACTCTGATTGCTATTTGAGAAGACTGTTTCGCTTTACAGTATTGTTTTAAGAGTTTTCGGCAATCGTTTCCATTTTTTAAAATTCCTGATGAGTATTTGGACAAAAACATTCGGTACTGGAAAAAATGAAAACGAAGTTGTTAAAATAAACTCGGCCATTGAATTACAAACTTTTATTTTACGTATAGATGTGGACATGGATCGGTATTCGCAGTTGCATGGACATGCGACTGCGAAACTGATCCTCTTCAATTCCCTGCGCATAGTTCGGCGATATATAGGTAGGAAACAGCCTTCATTAAATGCTTCGTTCAATTGCTTCACACAGGAAGGTCCGTTTGTCGGTACAAGTTTTGTCAGAAGAACAACGATCTTCTTCCTGACAGAGTGTCTTAGGACCATAGTTATGCCTCTCTGACAATCAATGCGGTTATTTTTCCACTGATTAAACACCCGGGTCACCTTTTGAGAAACCAATGAACTCTGCTGTTTTCCAAATCGTAGTTCCAGCCAGACGGGCACACACAATAACCCCTTTATCGAACTCGGAAGGATCATTTGTTTTTCCCATTGTAATCCACATGTGTACATGCAACACATGAACAATAATAAAAATATTAGTGTTCACTTTGTTATCTTTACTTGGCATACTAACCAGTAAAGGACAGCAACTTTACGAAAAAAGTTTGGCTTGAATGGGCACATGTGCTAAAGCAACTAAAGCTATGAAGTCAGTGTATTATGTCTCATCTTCGGTTGAGATTTTTCGAGTCCCATATGAGTTTTGAATCCAAGCCATTCCAATCCAAATGTGTTGTCGTTATTCGAAAAGGTAACACTATACATGCACTTCCATAGTAGGTACTGGAAAGGAATCTCAGATCTTGAATGACCTCGGTGATTGTAACAATCTTTTGATGACATAGTCATCAAAAGATTGTTTTCAATTAGCTAGGTCATTCAATTCAGGAATGTTATACAATCCATTGTATCCTATGTCATGCATGGAAAAGATAAACTCGGATATTCGTTACAACCTGCCAAGTCAACACTTTGACGTTCTTTACTTGACATAGATAATAGCCAGTCGTGGTATTTCTAGTGTTGTCTCAGTCAGATTCTATACAGATCAGTTGCAGTACAATTAAATAAATGAATACAAATGTAAATAAATTTACTATATTAATTAAGAACGAATAACGCATAAGGAATATTTTGCTCATCATTGACAGAACAGGAAGACAAAACAGACACTAAACTGTACTTACTATTTGAGAAGTATTGTCAATTAAGCTCGCTCAATAGCAGGTGGGATTGATTGATTTGGGAGTGATGCTTAGGAATGATGGGTATTTTGTCTGTACTAAAATTCAGGTTATAATTAATTCTTACTGAAGGCATTTTAGAACGGTTTTTAACTTATGACCATAAAAGAAGTGTCCAAGCAGGACAAGAGTTTATTACTATTATTACTATTATTATTAAATCAATCTTTCTCCTGCGATATTACTCCATATAATGTGGCAATATCAATATAGCTTTTTACGTCATTATTACTGCAAAAGTATTTAGTAGTAATGGTGACAAAGTCAAGAGACTCAGTTATAGGAAAACGAACACTTCCAGAACTTTTTTAGTTTACGAGCAGCAGAATTTTTATGTGATATGCTTTTGGCAATGTCTCTGCTACTTATTCGATGTTTGTAAAATGTCAAGAGGGCGTACGTTTTTATTATAAAAGTATAACGGACGGATATCATGGAATTTGTCTGCAGACAACTCTAGTTTTTCCTCTTGAAAAACAAAATGGGTATGATAGTACGTAATACTCCTATATCAGTATAACAAAAATAGTTTCTTTTGTTTGATGTCACGTGAAGTTTTTATGGTTTCAATTAATTCTTCTTATGTTGTCAAACCAAACAAGTAAACGGTTAATAATTCAGAGGAGGAATGCTTGCTACTACCTTGAAACATTCTGTGGAATCCACCTCACACCACAAAGATTCTTTTGAAATGGACACGGAGGGGAAAGCAGAATTAGAGATGTTTTAATGCCCAGCACTTCTAAAGGTCTAACATATCTAAAAAAAAAAAAAAAACCATTTTGATGAATGTAAAGTGTGTTTTCAAAAATTAAATTTCTTGGAATTTACCAAACCACTCCTTTGGTAACTCTTAAGAAGATAACCTCAAAACCACAGCTATCTACACTATAACAATGTGAAAATGTTATTTTTATGAAGTTAGATCATTAAAGAAAGAAAAGCTGTTCTTACAGAGGTTGAATTGCGCATCATGATGAGAGACATTATGTAGGTGATGCTAGTAAATACACCATAAGTAGGTGGTGAATGGGGTGTAGTTCTTCTTTGGGGACTTTTTATTCTGACCCGATCGAGAGTTCCATTTACTTCACACGAGTCGATAAAACTAGCAGAGCAGGTTTCTGGTGTCAAACAATGAGAGGAAAAGGCAAACGAAAGCAAATACGGCTGCAGGCGCCTCCCCCCCCCCTCCCCTAATACCAAACATACACAGTTGGATATTACACTTTGTCAGGGTTAGCTGGTTTCTCCGCACGGTTTCCCGGGGAAATAGTGAGCTTCATTTTTTTTTTCCCTCTTCTTCTTCTTTCATTCCCCAGAAGACAGGTCATTGCTGGAAGCATAACGACTAGGGTAGCAGGCTCTAGTGACCCACTTTTACCGTAATAAAGCGCTATCATTGTATGTTTGCCATTTTCTCTTGAGCAGTTCCCGTATATTGATGAGAAGTAACGGAAAAGTTCGTCTAGACAAGGTAGGAAATTAAACAGTCCTGGAGAAAGTTCGTATTTCAACTCATTTTGGGGTCAAGCCTCAGAGTTTCTTGTTGCGATGAAGCTAATTGAATCTGGATTTGATTTCCAATGTCATGTTCCCTAACTTAAAATATTAACCTTAATCTACTGTAATCTTTATTTTGATAAGTTAACTGGAGAAAACCAAAATAGAATTGAAAAGCGCGAAATCGAGAATGAAGTAATTAATAAAACAATCAAATTATTCAAAAAAAAAGAGAGAAAACATTTTCTACTTTTTTGTTTGCAGTCACATAAAACAAAAAAAAATAATCGTCAAATTCAATCCTACCTTTTAAAAAGTTAATGTTAAAGTTACTGTTAAATAAATCTCTTTCATCTATGTAGTTAACTGCCTTTCCATTTCAGAGTTTTTTGTTCTAATTTCTCCATTCACTAGGTCAATGTATGTCACTTATATGTCCACGTGTTTGCCATTAAAAAGACGCCCAGATATTTCACCAAGAGTACCAGCAGTAATATCTAGTTGTCATACTTACTAATGACGTTTCTGGTTTTCTTAAAGTGCAGCCGGTTTCTTAATACACTTTCTTAAACCGGATTGACAGTTGGAGAAACCGCATTACTTGATAATATGTGGTTATCAATGAACTCACTTTTTCTTGGACAAGTCATTTATAACTGGTAGAACAGCGTTTAAAAGCCTTCCGGAATTTGTACAACATTTCACCTCTCCCAAGACACGATTATCAATAGACGACAACATTACTGGACACAATGAGGACAAGACAAAGGCAGAATCCCAATGTTCGTGCGTTAAGTGACATCTTTGCTGGTTCAAAAAAGGAAAGAAAAATTCTCCAGTATTATAGTATCATCAGTAATTTGGAACATCATAGTGTACGACTAGCACGAAAGACCTGCTAATATATAAAAGAAAAACAAGTTTTTCACATTCCATACTATTCTTTCAGTGTGTGTGTGTGTGTGTGTGTGAGAGAGAGAGAGAGAGAGAGAGAGAGAGTAACGACGGAAAGCTGTTCTCACTAGTTGCCTTAATTACGAAGAATTCCATCGTCAAAATAAAAGGGTCGTCACCATTTTTAAACATTTTAGCTATAATTCCCAATATACGACAAACCAGCTACAGAACACACTAATTAAGAGATATAACATATTTATATAATCATCTTAGTTGCTTTGGATTCATAAAAAAGAATCCAAAGCAACTAACCCCCCCCAAGCAACTATCCCCCGTTTTTGGAGACCTCCTTTGGGGTAGGGTTAACATAGTTTGCTGCATATTTATTTATTTATTTATGTACATCCCACTCACGAAAGGTTGTAAACCTATAGCACATTATTACCGTGGGTGGGTTAAGGCATTTTTAAATTAATTTTTGTATATTTTGTATTTTTATTTATTTTTAGTTTAGTCAGGAAATCCCGCTCTAGAAACCAAACTTGGCTCTTCTTTAAGCCACTTCAGGTCTCCGATAAGCAGGATTATGGTCTCATTCCAAGTTATGAAATTCATCGCCCACCTGAAGACAATCACATACATATATGCCTATTGCAGGATTAGAAGTCGAAGCTTATTGGTTGGAGAGCGAATTCTCTTAACCACTCAGCCAACCAGGCTGTTCTTTTGTTGAGTTTTGTGATATAGACTTTTCTTCTTGTCTATAAGAACAATGCTATTATTATTATTATTGCACATGTACTTCGGAAAATGAAAGGACATGGTGATTTGTCTTAATTAAGTCGATTTGGTGATGATTTAAATATTTTTAAATATTATTTTCCCTTGAGAAATGTGTCAGCACTTATCCACTAATGCAAATTATTTTATTTCCCTAAAACTGCATCTGTATCATCATTATGTTTACCCTTTGACATTAAACAGGAATTAAGCTGCATCGGCTAATCCTGTATTCTACTGAGAAGCCAGTTGAGGGTCACTAATTGCTCCGGTCGTGAGACAGAGAACCTTAGATTCTTCTTCTTCTGATAATGACACTTTGGCTTCAATCCTAGATATAAATATCAGTATGCATAACAGTGCAGTCTTAGCATTTACACTAATAAGCTCATGATAATATTCGCATCGTACATATGCAAATAAAATTTTGCGATTACAATATGATTGCACTGCATTTGCAATACTGCCTTAAAAGAATGCAGACACTAAGAATCTCTTGTGGGAAAACTACTATACTTTGAATACTGAAGTAACCACCATGAAAGACAGTTAGAGACATCTCCTAACGCTACCTATTGGAAAAAGAAGGTAGCAGTTTGACTCAATCATGAATGAACTCATCTCATGAAAACATTTTACCACTCTCCTGTGTGTGTGTGTGTGTGTGTGTGTGTGTGTGTGTGTGTGTGTGTGTGTGTGTGTGTGTGTGTGTGTGTGTGTGTGTGTGTGTGTGTGTTTTCTAAGATGGTAACAGAAAGGTATGAACTGTTATAACCAACATTCGGAGTACATTGATCGATCGAAAAGACATTTGAGTGCCCATTCCCGTTTTAAATATGGTCAAATGCTAAAAGACAATGCTGATCTCTTCTCGACGCAGAGAGGCAGAGGGTTTGCTGCCTCCACAGATCAGACTGTATATACTGTATATACTATAAAACCATAATTCCAAATGATATTTCTCTTCTCAGGCTGAAACGTACCTTGAAGAGGAAATAGGACTAAATAGTGACAAGAAGAATATTTAGGCCATTCCTAAACAAACCTATCAAACAATGGATCTCTGCTAGACCTTTTCCTGATTTGAATTTTAAAAGATCAAAAATAAATAACAATTATTTTGATCTTTTATGACCCTATATAAGTTCTTAACTCTCTGGAGGTCTAATAATAATAATAATAATAATAATTCTGGTTATTTTTGCCTGCCAATTCTAGAGATACCAGTTGATTCTGTATATATGTCTTTAAAATGCTAGCATCTATATATTTGCCTTTTATTAGTCCATTTTGATTAGGTTTCACTGGCCTGACAGCTGTTTCGAACTGGTTGGTTCGCCTCAGAAACCAGGTAGAAACCTTAAGAGAGCAAAAACTCTCGTTCAGTACTAAGGAACTTGAAATGTCAGAGAGGTGTATTTTTCGTAAGCGAACTCTTACGACACTTTCATAGTTCTACATTCCGCTTTGAAATAATGCTGGATTTAATATCAATAAATAAATAAATAATTATAAATTTGCATCGCCGAACTGAAGCCTTTTGGCTCCTTGGAGTATTTGCTCTTTTAAGGTTTCTTCCCAGCCTAGCTCTCGTTGAGAGGGGCTTAAGATTTCGGGGAGGGGGTTGCCTTGAGACAGCAATTTGAGTCTCCTGGGTTCGTGTTTTCCGGTTAGCCTCTATCGGAACCGTCTCGGTGAAGGCTTTTCCCCTGGAATATGAGGGGTTCTGCTCAGTGGTAGGGCGAGCCTGTCACTGAGTGGAACCACCACTTAGTAGGACGATCCTTCGGTCACTCGTTGGGAGTGGTGTGGGGGATCGCCTAATTTTTAGAGAGGTGCTTTACTTAAATCGTTCCTGGTCTCTGAGGAGACCCAACCAGTTCGAAACAGCTGTCAGGCCAGTAAAACCTCATCAAAATGGACCAATAAAAGGCGAATATATGGACGCTTGGGTAAGCGATCATGTCTTCTAAGTTGTCCGCGCTAGGGCTACTCGTGAATGCCGGGGAGTATTAACTTGCGTGATTTCTTAAAAGAGAAACACAAGAAATTAGTATAGTTAATGAAAAGTTGTTGACGCTGAACTTAGTGGTGATATCATAAATTAACGAAATAAGTGTAGAATAATTTAAAGAATTAAATGTTTCATCATCCTAATTTTTAGTGAACTCCCAGTCTGTCCTATGAATGCCCTCCTAACACTTCACACATTTTTGTACACTTCTGAATTGTTTTAAGATAGATTTGCATCTTTTAGTGATCCACGCATGGAAGGAAGTTCATTGAGAGTAGTAAGGTGAGTTTGGTAGAGTGTTTATTAAGTATAGCTGCTAATTTTTGTGAGATATTAGCCGCATTGGGAAAAGTGGGGGTACACCTGTAAGAAATTTATGTATATGGATGGAAAAGTCTTTACATTGACAAAATAATAAGTTTAAACATGTTTGTTTGTTTCTACGATATTTTCTGGTCTTTATTTTTAAGGCGTGTATGTTTTCTGTCTTGCGAAGGGCAAATAGTACGATGTATATTCCTTGGAAAAGAAATTCCTAAACATTGAAACAACCCAAGCTATTCCTACTATGAGGATAGTCATGACAGGGAAACTTTCTTTTTGTCTTGCCACTACTGCCGCATCTCAAAAGTTAAATACACTGTGTTGACAAAAATATTTGGACACCTAGTTGTGATAAAAAAATGCGTTTTAATTACATTTCTATTATCGAGTGGGACCACTTTTGGCCTGAATGACAGCAACTACCCTTTGAGGCATGCTTCCGACCAATTTCTGATAAATCGCAACAAAAATATTCTTCCATTCCTCGCTCAAAGCTACCTCTATTGCAAATACTGATGACGGCGCTGTGGTTCTGAGCGAATTCGGTGTTCTAATTCGTCCCAAAGATGTTTGATGGAGTTGAGGTCTTGACTCTGAGCTCAGAGTCCAGACCTCAACTCTGAGACTGCCAGTCCAATACTTCAGTGTTGTTTTGTGGAAGCCAGTCTCCGACACGTAGTGCAGTACAGCATGGAACGTTGTGGTGCTGAAACATGAAGTACTTCCACAAAGCATGAAGTTGTTCAGGATATTCAGGTAGCCATCAGACATCATGGTTTTGGGCACGTTCAGCAATGGACTCTGGTCCATTGGTGGACGTGCCGCCGCTGTGACATGTTGGATGCTCGAACATTCCAAGACAGAACTCAACGATCTCGGTCAGTGAGTATCGGTGGCCTTCCAGGGCGTTTTCCCGTTGTGGTAGCACAATCATCTTTCCATCTGCGAATGACATAAGCAATGGCGGATTTCGGTATACTAAGACGGACAGAAACCACTGATGTGACACCCAACTACCATCCCGCTTTGGTAGAGCGTCAGTATACAAGAAGACCATTACAAAACGCAAGGAACCTTTTATGATTAACTCTGATTTTTTTGTTTGTTTGTTTGTTTGTTTGTTCAAACCTGATAATATTCAAGCGAAACTACTCGCTTACTAAATTCTCGTGCAAAAATGGCAATCTTGCACAGTCTTTACTCAGTGACATTTAAATTTACTCAGTATTATAAAGCCTTGGATAATATTACTGTCTAATATATACTTCTTTAGCCTTTTCCCCATCCCTTGCTGGATATAGACCTTCCGCTTACTTTCGCAAGTTCTATCTGTCTTTAGCTAATGTCCACCATCTCATGTCAAACCTTGTAGATCATCCCTCCATCTTGTCCTTTGGCGACCTTTCCTTCTCAGTATCAACTTAGTGCTTAATTTTGTCCCTATTTTGCTCTGCAGTCTACTAATATTACCAGACCATCTCTACGAGATTTACATGCTTTACAACACTTTACAACACAATATATTCTAATAGTGTCATCTCTCCAATTCTAGTATTTCTTATTCTCTTTGTTATATGGAGCATTCTTCTCTTCAAGACTCTTTGGGCCATATGCAACTTGTTTCCTGTTTTTAGTCGTTGCGCATGTCTCATTTCCATGAGTAAACGCTGAAATAATGCACATATTAAATAGTTTTCTTCTTATTATTATTTTTTTTATTATTTTATTATTTTTTTTATTAACTCGTTAAAATATACATTAGACGATAGGTAACAAGGACTATTTACATATTATAAGTCTATAAGTATATATATTACAGAGAAAGAAAACATTTTCCTTTCGGGTATACAATAGAGAATGCAATAAATGAATTCAAAATTTACAGTTCAGTTTCAGTCTGAGTTATCTTTCAGTTGAAGAGTATTGTCGTCGTCAATCCAGAAGAGTATACCAGTTGGATTCCACTCCTCTATGAATTTCGTGACAGTTCTTGTTTCTTCGAAGTACTCAAGTTCCAATAAATTCCTGCTTTTTAGTTTCCGACGGAGGATATACATGAGGGTTTGTGCAGTTTCAGTGATGGATGGGTGTTGGTTATTTCTTGTCTGTTTTAGGTAGAAGCTGTAGATGACGGCCTTAGCGCAGATGAAGAGGAAATTGCATGTTCTGTGTCTGTTTTCTTCTGTGTGGACTAAATTCCAGTAGTCTTCTTGGCCGTGTGCGTAGTTACAGGTGCTAGAGGCAGTATTCAGGGCATAGGTGATTATCACTTTGTTTGCGGGACAAATTAGATATGTGTGTGTTCCAAGGTACCTGAAACGTCACAGAATAGACACAAATCCGTTTCTCTTAGCTGAAATTTGCAGAGCTTAGAAGGAGTTGGCAAGATGTTATGCCATAGTCTCCACTGTATGTCGGATTCTGGTTTGGCACACTTCAATTTATATGGCAGATCCCACTGAAAACTGAGTGGCATGTGCAGTCTTGTAGATGAGAGAGTTAGGATGAATATAAGAAGGGCGAGGTTGGAGACACTGACACGAGGAAGTGGTATAATTTCTTGTAGTTGGATGGGAGAATTGGAAGCGAGGGTTAAGATTGTACAAGATGAAATATCGGCCCCAAGCAGTTTCTAGAAGGAATACGGATTTCCTGAGGTGTAGCGATATCTGGATAGGCTTTTATAATGGAGGCTTGCAGCTGTTGATATTGCTTTTCAGTTTTTGGGTTCTTCATTGGTAAGCTTGATATAGATAGATAGATAGATAGATAGATAGATAGATAGATAGATAGATATTCTTACAGGCCAATCTAATAGATATTCTTTATGTTGCCGACATTCTGTCTGTGTGTGTGTGTGAATTGATTCTTCTATTTATTTCTTTATCTTTTTTTCCCCCCTGAAACTAACTAATTGACCAAAGTAAATGTAGTCCATAATCTGAATAAAATTATTTGATAATTTTAGTTCGACTTCTTCTGAATTTGTCATCAATATATGCTTAGCATATGATTATTATATGATTATTAGTTTAAGGCGAAACAACTCATCGGGTCATAACAATTAAAACAAGAATATTCAGGATTTTTTTTTGTTCAAATTTTAAAATTTTCAGAAAAGTGGGTTAGTTAAAAAGCCAACATACACATATAACATAGATGGTTGTCTAAATGCACTGACTGTTGGCAGACAGTGCAGATAGTTATTTCCTGAAAATAAATTGGCTGTTCATCACTTTGAGTAATTTTTTAAGTACGAAAAACCAATCATTAATAAAATATATATTAATAAAATAAAATAAAATATATTATATAAAATATAAAATATATTAATAAAAACATATAATAATAATAATAAAAAATTCGAACTCTGAAGCCAACAATATATCGCAAAGTAACTCTCTATAAAGATTTATTATTATTATTATTATTATTATTGTAAACTTCATATTCTAGAACAACATTTTGACAATCATATGTGTAATCTAAGAGCAACAGCTCGTCCAGGTTACAATATGCATAAAATTATAAATAGTTATGTAATGCATTATCATTATATACACATATGTACATCCATATAATACACATATTATATATTTTTATAATATAATAACATAATAAAATCACAAGAGACATGCTAATATGTACAACAAAAGTTGCATAACATTAATTAAAAACAAAATAAAACAAAGTAGTTAAATAGCATTTAATTTTTTTACAGTTTACACCCGAGATAGGATCTTTTTAACAACAATATGCAAAAACCAATCATTTATATTATTACTACAGAGAATACAATGCAAAGTTTTATTTTTAATCCTTGCTCATTTGGAATGCATCAATTGTCATTGCAACGTGATTACATTCCCGATTAAAAAAAAAAAACAATAGCGTGACCTCCCCCATCAGTCATGATTTGCGTTTAGTGACACTTCCGAAAACGTGACTACCTTCTTTGGCAAACCTCATGACCTCTCTCAAGCGCTCTATGGGACTTGAGTAAAGAAACAAGTGGCACACCTCGTTGAATTCAATGCTGTGAATACTAACCAATGGATGAGATTATCGGTTGAGTTACAGGTCATCTTCCACCCACGCCCGGACATCACATATCACGTAACTACACATCACGTAAAAGGATTTACAGATAAAAGATCATAAAAAGTAGATTGTCTTATGGTATGTCTCTTCGAGATGTTTCAATTCAAGCCATGTCTTTGTATTTGAGCTAGAGAACATAAATCATTGGATGTAATTTCTAGATTCCTTTCCGCTGGGTCAATTATGGAATCCTTTCCTTTTATGGAAGCATTTTCCAGAAGATATTCTTGTTAATTTGGATGCTGTGCCTTGTTTAGCAATGTTTGTAGAAAATAGCATTTCAGATTAATATAAGAGAATCCACACAGATCCGATCCAATGAATTTGAACCATAACTTGCGATCAACGTTCTTTAAATGACGCAATTTAAAACTAAATATATGAGTTACGTTCCAAGATACCTGCTCTTCTTTACAGTGGAAACATACACTACGTTGACAAAAGTATTTAGAGACTTTACGTACGTTTTATTACGAGACTACTCTGCGTAAGTCTCGTAATAAAAGTTTGCTAATAAAAGTTGTAGAGGTTTTGCACTTAACTCGACGTCAACATGCCACGTTTGAACTGAATACTATTCTCCATTGTTTTTTGTGTGTGTGTGTGTGTGTGTGTGTGTGTGTGTGTGTGTGTGTGTGTGTGTGTGTGTGTGTGTGTGTGTGTGTGTGTGTGTGTGTGTGTGTGTGTGTGTGTGTGTGAATAAATAATAGTTCCACATTTCTATCGTTTAATTTTTTTATCATTTATACTTTAATTTTCTCTACTGACAGCATGTACGATAATTAAAATTTTATATTTTAGAAAGGATATAATATATAAATTTCTTAACTGCAAGGTTTGTCGAAGAAATAGGGTGTACTGTTGTCCATGTTTTGGCCCACGCTCTTTCTTCTATACATTATTTGCTATCTCTCGCCAACTTCAAATTTTGACCGTTGTTTTGCTGACACAGCATATTTCCTCATCAATGCTGGATACACCAGCATTGGCTAGAAAATCTGAACAGAGAGGAAACCATCCATCGTGACACAGGGAGCGATCAGAGAGAGAGAGAGAGAGAGTAAAATGGCGACTCAGTTCTAAAAGAAAGGAAGCAGATTAAAGTGATGATATCTTTTTTTTTTTTTCATTTAAACTACATGTACTCACTACTTTCAAAAGCAAGTCCTTCCAATTACGCATGCTCCTTTCTTGACTGTATTCATTCCCTTCCAACTTCCACAGATGTCCTCTGGTTCTCTCCCCACTGGCCATAAAATTAACAATTCCATCTATTGATATTCTGTATGACTGTTTCAGAAGTTTGTAGGTCTCTATCATATCACAGCTGTTTTTCTTGTTTTCTAGCGTATGCATCCACAAATTCTGTCTGTCCACATGAGCTACAGTACCTTCCACAGTCTCGGTATGACGTTTTTATACTCATCTTTACTTTCTCCATTATATCTTCATTACCACGGAAACCAGGACACCAGATTTCACATTATAGTCTAGACGAGGTTGAATCAAAGCCTTTTAAAGAGGCAAAATCACTTTCCTACACTTGCAAGCCAATGTTCGTTTTAGCATTGCAACTATCTTCTGAGTTGCATTTGCAATCTTTGCTAGAGGACCTTGAACTTCACCTTCCTATTTACTAAAATTCCAAGATCTGTAGCTTGATCAGTATCTTCTAGCATAATCCCAGCAGTATATCACACTAAAATGCATCCATTTTCATGTTTCACAATTTTATGTTTCACAATAGGCTGGAATTTTACAATTCCAGCCTATTCAAATCATTCTGCAAGTGCTGTATTTCAGTTGCATTCCTGATTGCCTACCTTTCTTTCCATCATCAGCAAACAGCCGTATGCCTCCTGTAAAATCCTTCCCAATGTCATTAACGTAAAGGTGGAATAACAATGAACCAAGGACTGATCCTTGTAGTACACCACTGGTTACTTTAAATCTTGTAGACTCACATCCTTCATATACCACTTTTTGATATGCCACTCAACTCTCCTTTTATCCAAGCTAATAGCTTATAATTTAATCCCATATCCTCCTACCTATGCAACCGCCTTCCATATCTTGTCAAAAGCCTTAGAAAAGTCTAGCAATATCATGGTGTCTTCATTCCACTTTTCTAACTCAACCATAACATTATAAAATGTGAGCAAGTTACTCAAACATGACCTTCCTCTAGTAAACCCATTTTTCATTGCAAAGTGTTGCGAAGTGTAGATTCCTGTCAACCCGTTTCTGTATGCGAGCTCTGAGCAACCTTTCCAAAATCTTCACCACTATCCGAGAGATATTGACAGGTCTATAGTTAATAAAATATCAGTCTTTGCACCACACTTGTGCAATGGGATTATCATATATTTTTTCCGCTTCTGTGAAATCTTCCCTGCGCTGAGACTCAAATTATATAGCCTGGTCAAAGGCATTGCCAGTTCAGCTGGACACTCTTTTTAGCATCCTTGCTGATACTCATCAATCCCTATTGCCGAATTCTTATTCAGTCTGTGCAACAGCGGTAGTACTTCCTTCTCCTCATGCACCCAAGTTTCTCTATCAAACCTAGAGATAGCACTGTGATCAATGTTGCATAGACCTGATGGAGAGCTTTAAGTAAAATTGGCACTCATTAGTTAAATAATCCCTTCTGCATTCACCATAGTCCCAGCTCAAAGTGCAGCCCCGGGAGAACTTTGAACCTTTTTGAACTTTTGCAGTTAATTCTAAAATACAGTCTCGAGAACTCAGTTCCAAATATTGTAATACTACTGCGAATTTTCCTCACAATTGCTGTAAGTGTTGCTAGTTGTGAGAGAAGTTTTTCTAAATAAAAATTGATTAAGAATTACCTACATTACTACGAAATAGATTTCGCCAATATCATCGACGATTTTGCTAACAGAAAGTAAGAAAAATAACATTTTAAAATGTTGGAATTAAAGTTTTACTTTATTTACTTCGTTTTGACTTTTTGTATTATTTTTGGTGTGTATTGAGAGAGGCGGCAAATTCAGGGACCCACCCGGGCGACAAAAGCTCTAGCTATTCCACTGATTCGTCCACCTTCATTCTTTCTTTTACTTACAACATAACGATACTATTCGTTTTGGGTTGTCTTTAGCTTGCGGAGCCGATTTTTTATATTCACACTTAACTTTCCATACAATATTTTCGGGCCTGAGCCTTATAATTTTCATGATTGGTATTATCTTTATCCACATGGTATTTCTTTCATATCATATTTTTCTTAAGAATCTCTTGAATACTAAGATTGCACGTTGATTTCACTCCTTCCTATTTATTTTTCGAACTCTAAGAACACATTCCTATATTAAATAATTGTGCATAAGTGTGTATGAATTAAAGGTGGATCCTTGTTAGATAATGATAGGAAAGGCAGAACTGATGAACTGAAAAGTTAGGTACCTATGATCCAACTATAATCAAACTCAAGAATTAAGCACCCTTTATTTATTTATTTAATTTTTTTCTTGAGCATTTTAAGAAACAAATGGTAAAAGATCTGAAGAAGCTTTTAATGTTAGCAAATGTAGGTTTATTTTTCCAACCTACAGAAAAATTTCATAAGAGCTACGTGCTACATGTATGGTTTATTTCGAAGACGACGCGTTTGATCATTTATGAAGATCTTAAATTCTGCTTATAGCATTCTTCTTCTATGAAAAGGATTGATTGGGTTATCTGACAATTTGTTATCGGATAGTACATCATTGTGTCGAATAAAGAACCAGGGACCGGTTATACTGGCGTCTCACTAATTGCTAGCCCCTCCAACAGCATTGTGTGGGTGGCTCTAAGTGATGAGTTGAGTTAGAAATTGATTACTTCCTGAAAATCGAGTTTATACTTGACGTTTATTTTTCTTTTGAGTGTTATTAAACTCAGAGAGAGAGAGAGAGAGAGAGAGAGTACAGAATCTCTAATTGTGTTAACCACTTCTCGAAAAAGCAATAGTTTATGCTTCTTTCCCACTGTTGTTACATTATGTTTATTTTTCAGAATATACCTCAGAAACAAAATTCCCACTCCAATATTAATAATTCCAATATTAATAATTATTATTATTAATAATTATTAATAATATATCGAGTTGTATTATTATACCTCTACTATAACCAGTAATATACCAGAAAATAATTATTATCTTTTACATCACGTAAAATATCAATAATGAATTCACAAACTGGACATAAATTAATATATATGGTTTTTCTTAGTTTCACAGCAGATTTAAAAAAAAAAAAAAAAGGAATTATTAGCTAATGAACAATACTGGGACTTCACACACAAATAGGAATTGCTTAAACAGGAATGCATTTTGTAAAAGAAGTAAATGTTAAATAAATCTGCAAAAATAATTGGAGATATCTCGATTACTTAATTTGTCTTTAATTTTGAAGTGAATAATAATTAATTTATTTTAAAATTATTAAATAATTTTAAAAGAAGTACACAAACGCCACTTAGCCCGCATTGCAAAAATATGAGATTCGGGCTAACTGACGTTTATATCACAAATGAAAATAACTACTAGATTTAATTACATTTCCCTAAAGGCATTAATTCGAAAAAAATATACACACATAGTGTAAGTATATATGTATATGTTGGATAGACAGCCTGGTTGGGCGAGTGGATAGCGCCCCCACTCTTCATTCAACAGGTTGTGGATCCAAACTCCGCATGGCATGATGAATGTCTTTAGATAGGATATGAATTTTATCCAGCTGTAATACCAACGTTTTGCTTATTTGAGGCCTGAAGTGGTTTGAAAAAAAGTTCAGTATTTAACCTCTAGAGCAAGGTTTCTATATAATATAATAATAAGTTCTTTATATATATATAATAAGTTCATAAAAATCACATAAAAAAGTTGTCACATATTGATCAAAATTAAAGATCCCTGCTTATGGCCTTGTGGAGTGCCATTAAGTGATCAAAATGTTGCGAAACTTTGCAGGAATACATTGTGCGTTATGCGGGAGCGATGTCTCGGAAAAAAAAAGTAGTTCAAAAATTCACCACCAGGGACGTTGTAAACACCAAATGCATAGAATTTGTATATCACCCAACTCGACTGGTGAAAGCAGGGTTTAAAAAGATGGACACGGGAATTTTCTCATCCTAGTTGTTAATACTGTCCACAGTGATGGCACTCGTCTTGTCTCAACGTGCTTTGCTCATGAAGCTGTACTATAAGTCCGACCACAAAAGCGAGAGCTGTCGTTGGCAGACTGCCAAGAAGAGTCCATTCATGTTGAAGGGGAGAAAGAAATAAGGTGATGTACGAATTGGTCACCAACACGCGAAATCACGTGCTTTATACGTAAAATTTTCCAACTATTATACAAGCAAAATAGTTACCACTTTAAAAACTACAATGATCATAAAAGAGAAGTTAATTTTCTGACGTGTAATAATAAACACTCATTCCAAAATACGGATTGATTACCCTATTATCAGAATGGATTCTTCTTCTTTTGAAATGCGCAGAAGTGTCGCCCTTCGACACTTCTGCACATCTGTGGGCGTACTATACCTATTTAGTTTTATGTTTAAGTATAGTACGCCCTCGTATCTGTGGGCGTACTATACCTAAACAATTGCAATGCTGTTGCTGCACTCCGCGTTGCGTCGTTTGTTCCGTCACCTGAAGAAATGTGGAGGAGGTGCACTATCTCCATGTGCTCTGCAACGAATGATTAGTCGTTTTGAATAAACAGGAGCGTTGAGAGTTAGTTAGACTTTGCAGAGGGCGCAAACCAATCAGTTCACAACAAGTGAATAAAGTTGCTACTGTTGTTGTGGAGGCAGGCCATCAGTATCAGCGTTGGTTCTTGCAGTGCACGTGCTGTATCAAGATACATGAGTGTGCTTTACTAAGCGATGCGTAAAGTAAAAATTGTCTAGAAAATTCTAAGGAAGATTCTGTATTTCTCCCTGTGGAGGAAATAAAGCTCACCTGAAATGAGCTATGAATACCCACAAATGCGGGTATGCCCTATACAAAACTCCATAAAATCCAACAAATTCCTTTGCATTCACTCAAAGTTACTGTCTGGTGCGGGTTTACAGCTTCATTTATCATTGGACAATTCTTCCTTGAGGACATTCGCCATTTGGGTACTGTGACCTGTTTAGTTACTATCGATAGGTATCGCGATATGATAAACAATTTTGTTGTGTCACAGCTACAGTAGCATCTCTGCATGGAGTCATAGTCATTTTCATGCAAGATGGTATCCCTTCACACATCAGTCGATTCGTACAGGAAGTTCTTCAAGACATTTCACTGAAGCCATCAGAATCAGGCGCGCGTTTCTCACTGCATGACCGCCTCGTTCACCTGATCTGACTCCCTGTGACTTCTGGCTCTGAGGATTTCTCAAAGGCAGGGTTTATCAGAATCATCTTGATAATTTGCCAGCGCTGAAAGACTGCATAACTCAGCTTTCGCGCAACATCAGGTCTCGATCAGCTGCATTCTGCTGTTGAACACACTGTGCAAAGGATGCAGTTTGTGGCATACCGATAAGGGCAGAACACTGAACAGTATAGCCCGTAAATGCATAATGGAAGTTAATAAAAATGTGTTATTTATGTTTGTGTCGCTTTTCTCCTCCTCTCTCTCTCTCTCTCTCTCTCTCTCTCTCTCTCTCTCTCTCTCTCTCTCTCTCTCTCTCTCTCACACACACACACACACACAGAAAAATTACTTCATCTACATTCAATACATCATACAGAGCGCTGATGGTGAATTTTGGAACTACTCCCCTCAGTTATCTCTTCCGCATGATGAACAGTGTATTCCTGATAAGTTTCACAGCATTTGGATCATTGGGTGGCGCTCCATAATGGCTTAGACAGTGACACTTTAATTTTGATCACCATATAATATAAAAGTATAAACGTTTCTTGCCTGGTTGGCTGAGTGGTTGTCCAACCGACAACCTGCGAATTTCAATCCCGCGGCGAGCATTGATGTTAGTGGTTGTCTTTAGGTGATAGGTGAGTTCATCGTCTGGTGCAAGACTACATTCCTGCTTATTGGGGCATATAGTGGACTTAAAAAAAAAATTCCATGTTTGGTTTCTTGAGTAGGATTTTCGAATTGAGTAAATAGGATATTAAAAACGAATTCTTACGTCGCCTATGGTACTAATGTACTATAGGTTGACGATCATTGTGCTGTTTAGAAAATTTTATTACACTATTCTGTCTATTAGGTGTTCATCATCGATTTACGCATCACTTTTATTTTATAGAAATGCGCTTAAAGACTGAAAATAGCGTATGAATGAAAACGAACTGTATAATTAGAACCTTTACAAAACATAAAGTAAATAAATAAAATAAATAAACATCTCTTTAAAGTTCGATGATGCTAACGTCACTAACTTCCTTTATTAACTGGTCACTTCACAACATTTTTTTAAAATAATAATTGACTTGACAGCTTCCGAAGAAGCCGCTACCTTCAAGGAAGCACATTAATGGCATTTTGATTGTCTTAAAGTGCGTCCAAGATATTACGGACCACATAAAAATGCCCATAAAAGATTACTTTCCGTTGCAAGAGAATACACAAGCTTACTCATACTTATTTATAATTAACCACTTAATAAAGGATAGTTTTAAAAATACAAGTATGCAAGCAACCATTACTTTTTATTGTTAAAGGCAATAGTGAAAACTATATTTAGCGTTACTTTCCTTTCTCTTTCAAAACGTATTGGAAGGTACACATCAGACTTATTTTTAGATACAAATTAGAAATCAGTTTTATCAACGTGTTGATTGCAATTGTGAAACTTTTTATTAAATATTTATTTATTTAACTAAGCGGACGTTGAGTGCGCTAATTATGAAATTATGTTATCATCATGATTTTTCCATATGCAGACGATAGATGGCAGTTTTGCAACAAGTTACAGAAATGCTATCATCTATCGTCTGTGAGTTCTTGACGGTGTAATATGTTTATGTATTTAAAAGAAGTATGATTTAACTTGTGTTTATCATGGAATTATTATCTAAAATCCGTCTCAAATAAACTATCAAATGAAACTTTTTTTAAAGCTTTATAATTCATTTTAATTACTGATGATTTATTTTGTAAAAGAGCCTAAATGAATGAATGGTCAATTGTTTTTCAAAGCTATTTTCTGTGTGATGATTTAAAACGTTCTTACAAGAAACAGAATAAATAAACACAATTATAATTCACTAAGAAAACAGAAAGAGTTTTATTTCATTTTTTCTCTGCCAGCTGCGTGAAGAGAATAAACCTTCACCATTCCATCCCGAACAAATGTTCTTCTGTGACACTATTTTTCTCCTCACACGCACACGCACACACACACCAACCCCATCTTTTTTTTCAAGCAACACAATACAAAACATATATATGGCATCTATTCACAATTGAAAAATATATCGTACAGGTGAAAAAAAAAACATGTTTTTTAGACGCATATTACAGAAGCACTTGGCAAAGAGCTTTATTTACACTGTCTGTTTGTCTGTCTGTCTTTTAAATCTCAATGTACAGAATTTTCATACACAGTGATGGGGTTCTGTCATAGAAGACGTTCTAGAATAACAAATGTTTTTTTAACAGACGGAGTTTAGAACGTTTCCTAAAACAGCACATTCCAGAGATATAGGTTTCACACCTTATGGCAAAACACAAGACTCAGTCCAATCAGTTGGACATCATCTAGGAGATATGTGGAATCCAGGAGAGAACAAGTTGATCTTAAATAAAATTAATGAAGGAAAAGTTTTAAATTAACATTCACGATCAGCCTCTGCTTTCAAATCCAGTACTACCCACCCATGGATATTTGGTCGGACATGGTTGGCAAGTCTTCATGTATCGAACTCCGCCTTGGTACCAGACATTACACACTGTGGGGTTATGACAAGGAGGGGGACGATCGTACTTCCTACGGCACTGCCAAGGTTCAAAATGTTTGACTCTCGACAAAGGAGTGGGATCTCTCAACCATTGTATTAACTGCCAGTTTGTTATGACATAGACGTCGTCTTTACTCAATACTTCATCAAGAAACTTCATAAAACCACGTCGGTGATGTTGGGTATTGAACCATGCGGAATGATAGAAGAGTCCAAACGGTGCTCGATTGGATTTGTAATGTCTGTTGAAATTTTTCATTAACATTTTGGCAACACCTTCATCATCAGGAGGATTGGAACAGGCATCACCCATGGAGCATCTTCCTCCTCGTAAATCTACCCACATCACCATTCCTATTTCCCACAGACCGGGAAATGACTTTGTAGGACATGGAGTGATCATGCATTCATGACTGAGACCGTAGTCTAAAGTATATGGCCAGAAAGGGGGATTGTTTTCAAAGACTGGCATGGAAGAGTCATAGGTAAAGTTGGCTTCAAAAAGCATCTCAAACATTTTGTTGCCGCCAATCTGTAGAAAAGGTGCTCGCATTCCTCTGATGTCTTGGAGTTGGACTCCGCCAACCAGATGAAGAATTTCTCTCTGTCCATTCACTTCTTTCATCCACTGATTTTTCGAGAACTTCTCCCCATAGCTGTGCCTGTAAAGATAAAAGAAACCCAATCTTAATACGCTGTGCATTGTCAACAAATTTTGTGAGAGATTTGTTACATCTCGGTTTATGATTCAAATGGCGCGCGCGCGCGTGCGTGCGTGTAATGTTTGGAGATCATTTCAAAACACAAGAATTGGCTGTCTTTTAAAAATATATCTTGGTTTGTCACTTGGAAGTTTTGGAACTTGTATTTGAAAATTAATTATAAATAAATAATTGTAAGAATTTGCAAACTTAACTGAAGCAGACATATTTAAAATAGTAGTCATTTTCACCTTCCGTAAACAGTTTCAGAATCTTTTTAGCAGATACGTTACAAATAACTTACAGTATTCTAGATTCAACAATTTATCGCCATGAATGTTATTTATAGAAAAAAAAAGGGGGGGGGGAATTTATATGGATACTTTCTGCTTGCAGTATTTTTTCAAGATTACTAGATTATACTACAATACACAAAAAATTATAATTTAAAATTCTGCAATGTTCTCCATTAAAGAACGTGTATAATTCATTAATTTAAGTGGCACACTTGATAAAAAGCATGTTTTTTTTTTAGCAAGACCAAAGAAATGTCCTCTTTTAACATATTGAGAATAAATCTCTCCCTGTCTTACAAGAGAGAGAGAGAGAGAGAGAGAGAGAGAGAGAAACACCTTTTGGAAAAAGAAAAGATCATTTAAAAGAAAACGTTAGTTCCCAGACATTTCCAATGAGAAAGATATAATATAAAACTCCTAAATTGTTTCATATTTGAGGAACTTTTTTCAAATCCATCGTTTTACCATTCACTTGCAAATAGGTCTCTTTGATATTTGAAAACACTGTTCAAAAATAAATAAAAATAAAAATAAAAATAAAATAAAATAAAATAAAATAGAAAAGAAATATATCGCTGTAAATATCTTCTCTTCGTCGACCAAATCTTTCCTGAACACTAAAGAAATAATCCTATGAGGAAATATTGTTGTAAACACTTAATGCTCAGTTGCTTTCTGTCCATAGTGTAGACAGAAACGGCTTAAGCTTTAAGGAAAATTACACCAAATGTTGCCAATCTTATTTTAATTCACCGTTTTAGGCCTATCTATTTCATGTAACTAGCAGCTAAGTCAACACAGATGTGGGTGTCATTATACATTTAAACTTATTGCCACAGATAGTTCTTTGTCTGTAATCTGGTAAACTATTGTGTTAAGAAACAGTAACTGGGTTAAAAGACAATGAATGAAATAAAAGCTTCAGAAATCGGTGAACGAAGGACTCGGAATATTTGAAATACTTGTCAGTGGTTGACAGTGCTCGCGGCTATTACAAAAAATAGATAGAATATTTACAGGATTTATTATTATTATTATTATTATTATTAAAATAATTGATGAATATTTTTGATGAATTTTGGAGAAAAGGCTTCACTACAAACAAAAAATGACAAGCATACATATACAATTTATACAGTTTTTACGCAAATTCCACCTTACAAGTGATATGAAGATGGCAACTAATCATCTGTGTCATCTTACTGAACACGCATGCGTAATGCACCGAATTCTTGAAATGATCCTTGTAAGATATATGATATAATAAATTATATAGCTGCGTATCCCGTACAATAGATAAAATATTAGTGAAAGTTGCAATTAAGACATAGACAATAGATATTATTCGCCATACTAAATTTAGGTAATAAAATATATATTAATAAACGGTTTATGATAAAGATTGATACCGTTGTCATTAGCATTAGTATTAGTAACGACTCAAAAACGAGAACTGGAATATTTCATTTCAATAAACATGCATATTCTGTATCTGTAGTTAGTCTTTCGATATACTGGATGGCCAGTGGAGATATCCACTGATAAGCGTTGGAGACTATTACAACCTTTCAAAGCAGTCCTGTTTTCTTATAGACAGACGCTCAGTCAACGTAATTTGAACGTGTAAACACATCAACGGTTTAGTTTGGCTTACTGTTTCCTCTTTCGAAGCAAGTTTTTTAAACCTTGAAATTCCATGACACTTCTTTTTTCATTCACACCTATTTTCACACCCATTTTCTATAGTTCATGTTCTTTGAAATCCGCTATTTTTGAAGGAGAAGAATAATAAAAAGTCACTTTACAAGGTATTAGTTGCCACCGAATATTGCAATATACAATTCTAAATGGCGAAATAGCCATTTGATTCTATTTTACAGACACCAACCGAAAAACTTGGGACTATCTGCATTAGTGTCATCAATTTTTTAATACAGCTCGTAAATTTCTCTGAAATAACACTGCGTCGTCTTGTGACCGAGATATACACTGCTTAGAAAGAAGTCAACGGACACCATACAGTGAGGAACAAACAGCCATCGTGTCCACCTTAATAAGATGTAGGACCTCCTTTCGCTGCATTGACCGCAGCAATCCATCGGGGCATATTTTTCACAAGCGTGCGATAGCGATTACTGGAAATTTTGGATCATTCTTCCTATAGGCATGTAATGGACTGTTGTGAGGGGGGACGTCCCTTGACCTCACTCGACGCTCCAGTTCATCTCACAGATGTTCAATAGGGTTGATATCAGGACTCTGGAGGCCAGTGAAGTGTGAGCACGTTTTCATGTTCACAACCCACGCAGTTACAGCAGCATCGTTATGACACGGTGCATTGTCCTGCTGAAAGCGACAATGATCAGTTCCGTAGAAACGCCACAAAGTAGGAAGCATTGAATTGTCCAGAATGTTCAGATAACTCTCGGAGTTCAGTGTTCATGGCACCACAGACAAAGGTCCGAGGCCAAACCAGGTAAAAGAGGACCATACTATCACACTGCCACCTCGGAATTTCATAGTTGGCGTTACCCACTCAGACGTTCACCGGGCATCCGCCACACTCAAAATCATGGGATTACATATTGCGGTCCTAACATGGAATCCCATGATTTTTTTTTTTTTTTTTTGTGCAGATTCGTATTACAGTCAATGCCCAGAATTCCGCATTCAACGGGTCGGCCGACGAATAGTGATTTTTACATATTATCCTTCGTAGCACCCTACGGTCACGTTCGGGTGAGTGTGGTGAATCGTTCATTGCGGTTAGCTCTTGCAGTAGACTCCCTGCGCTTCCATCTCAATATGGAATCAATGACTGTTGACCTGGGATGGCCCAATTTATCAACAATTTACCGAACAGATAGGGCTGCAGAATGGCGTCCTATCACGATGCCTCTTTCAAACTCGGACAGTTCCTTTCCACCATTTCGCCTGGACGCAGTTGCATTGAATTGGGAGCATCATATTTGTCCAATTTATACAGGCTACAAACACGTGACTCGTTACATGCTCAATGCACCTCCATCATGGGGATGTTCGTTGACTTTTTCCCAAGCAGTGTATAGGAACAGAAAACTGCCTAATTTTGAAAGCTCATAAAAATCGGATACATTTCTTCAAGAAGAAGTGGAAGTTGGCCTTTGGCCTTGCGAAGAGTCTATTTTTAGAAACTAATTTTTAGGTAAGTGGTTAAGGAGAAAGAAGGAACCTACTGATATATTCTTAAAACAGCTGAAGACTGTTGTGGTCTTTGGAAGAAAATGTCATACAATCTGCTCCAGAGAACAAAAGGTAAACGAAATAATAGAGAAGGACGAGAGGTTGTTCGGTAAGTTGAAATCTGAATTGTATGCAGATGCCGAATAGTAGATCCTCTTTTTTCCTTCTTTCAGGTTTAAAGAAAAGCGGGAAAATTATATTTAATGGTTCGCCAGAATATACCCATGAAATTATCTATGGAAAACGCATAAGGCAGAAACTTAACATATACAAAACACAACGATTGAAGAGTCTAGGCTTGCCAGACGTCCAGTATTTTACGTCGAATTTTGCTGTCCCGTATTGTACTTATAGGGACAGCCTAATGTCCCGTATTTTAATGAAAAGATAAAATTATAAATGTTATGTTAAGCAATTATAATTTTCAATATTCTTTTCGAATAATCCAACTTAAATTGATTTATAAGACATAAAAACTGACAATTGGAGGAAATTAATTGTGTTTACAGTTTACGGCGACGGCATGATGGCGACGGTCCCTTTCATTGGTCGCTTTTTATTTAGTATAAGCATTTTATTTATACTTCTGTACAGATATATTGCATTTGATTCTTTTCAAACAGTTCTTATTTGTACATTGTGCGGTATCGGTACAGTACGTGGATGTTATTTCAATAATTATTAAAAAATAATATCTCGCCTTTTTCGAATGTGCGATATTTGGTTAATGCATAAAATATATAAGTAAAGGTAAATTAATTTTCTTTATTAATTATACAAAGATAAATTAAATTTTGTTTCTTTCCTTAAGCCCTTAACAATGCCAAAACGAAAGTACGTTTTTAGCGAAGATTATTCGAAAGAATAGAATTTTATTGCAAAAGGAAAACATGACGACGAAGTTGAATGCAAAATCTGTAGACGAACGTTTAGTACTGCACATGGGGGTCGATCGGATATTACACAACATATTAACACTCAGAAACACAAATTGAGCTTCGAGTTCCAGTTCCAAAGGTATGGATACTTATTTTGTAAAACCAAATACCAGCAATGAAAGAAAACTTATTGCTGCCGAAATAACTATAGCATTTCATGGTATAAAGCATCATCATTCTTTTAATTTTAATGATTGCAGCAGCAAACTTGTTTCTATAATATTTCCGGACTCACCAAAATTGTCCCGTATTTGGTTTTCCAAAATGTGGCAACTTTAGAATGAGATTAGCTGCATTTGTTCAGATGTGAAGCAGTGTCTTGAGCAAAAAAAAAGAACACTAAATTTTTTGAGGATTGAGGAAGCTATGGATGTAATGTAATCCTGATCTTAAGCGGAGATCAGGTTAAATCTAAGTATTATCAAAAATAAGAGGAACTAAAGTGAGACCTTTTTTTTTTTTTCATCCCGCATACAAGTAAATTGATTAGAGAACAAATAAATACAGACAAAAATAGAATTAGTAAGCGATAGATGGCACAGTGTGTAGATGGTGGTTACCTAGTGCATTGGTTGAGGGTGGATGGTGGATTATGCAGTGTGTAGGTGGCGTAGTGTGCCAGTCCGAGATGACACCTTGGAAACGTCAAGTAAAATAATAATAATAATAACAATAATTATATTTTGTAAATATAAATGAAAATAGTTATCTGTTAAATAGTTAATAAAAAAATTACCTCTCTTCTCATCACTTGGAGGGGAGAGATGATTTCACAACGCCACACTAAATGGCAGACATTAATCATATTTTGTAATGAACAGTTCATAAAGCTGAACGTAATGACATTTGCAGTTTATATCATCAACTGAACTCCTACTCCCACGTAGCTTAAAGAAGCTTTTAATGTTCATAATTTTTAAAGAATCCTTTTTTTTTAATCAAGATGTAAACAAAGTCAGATACGCAGTTTCAGTCGTAGACATGAATAATAATGGAAACTCAAATTAATATTAATTCCCGGTAACAGTTCACCACTAAGGTTATGTCCACTATGTTTTCAAGGTATTCTGGGCGTGTTTAGTGTCACAACAAATTCCAAGTGAAAACAAGTCGACGTGACCTTCAGTAGGAGACGCTCATCTGTACTTAAAATAATAAGAATATGTGTTAGAATTTAGTGACGGATGCAAGATGTCGTACACGAGATTCGAGGCTCATTAAAATAACGGCTTTATACAAAGCGTGACTTGATGGGCCACTTACACAGGGAAGAGAAACACACATAATTAGTGTGTTGAAAGTAGGTAGCGGTTGGTGTGTTTTTCTGAGTACACGCCAAGTGCCTTCCAATTGCTGTACATGTTTGCGATATTCATTTTTTCTATTTCAAATTGATTATTTATTTTTAAAATTGCTAATTGCCTATAAAAAGAATAAATGCATAATATAAAGAACATTAATGGAACATCATTAGTATTTTATTGATGATAATTATTATCTTAAATTAATAATAAATTATATAATAATTAATACGCTTCATAAACATCTATGAAGCTAATACCCGAAACAAAGCGACCTCTAACGTGCGTCTTGAACTGTTTATAATATAAAGTGAATTGATTAATTAGAATTCACTTATCAAGGTAAATAATCTCTTATTTATTTTAAAAAATAGGATTGCATTTTTATGAAGCAAATATCATTATTCATGTAAACGGAATATTTCATTGAAAAATTCTGATTAAAAAAAAAAAAAAAAACGTTTTTGTCATTCATGGCACGTGCTCCAAATTGGGAATTAATACCTGGTGATAATTACACAGCGGTGATAATTAGCTTTTCTTTATAATTGTTCATTACAAAATATGCGACTAATTCATTTAGACGATGTGATTAAGAAAAAAAACTGACTGAATGAAGGATCTGGCTTACAAATGTTAAAGCTTGAGATAGATATACGGGCAGAAATTTGAAAGATAACAAAATTAATAAGGGAAATGTATCGCACGTACACACGTGCCATTTCCCTGATTATCTAAAAGCCTAAATAAATCATCTCGTATCAATATTGATTACATTTGACAGTGCAATTCTCATGCTTGAAGCATGAGAATTGCAGTGTCAAATGTAATCAATTTATGATTCATGGCTGTTACAGGCACAGGGAGATGTCAGGGAGACTTTTTTTTGTTTTATTTATTTTTATTTTTTAATTTAATATATTTTTAAAATTGTATCTTAAAAGAAACATTTCATTTAACGACAGTATGTGTTTATGTGTTTAAGTTTTCCGATTCTCTTTATCAAGATTCCCTACAGTCACCCTAAACCAAGAACTGTTTCAGAATCTTTGATTACTCTTATTACAAGAATTTGGGTAAATAAATTTGACCCACTTATTATTATTTTTAATTTTTTTTTTTAAGTACTGACTTTAGTTTCAATTTATAAACGGTTACTTTTTACTGAAATTAGAGCAAGAACACTAATAAAAATTCTGTTTCATACTTGGCTCACTTTCACATATGATTTGTCTTCTTTTTTTGTTTAATAAATGAATACGGAGTATTACACGCCACAGAACATTCGAAGAAAATCATTTAGTGATCTTCATCTACTCAGAACTAAAGCATAACACGATTGTTAACTTTAATTCATTAGCCGTTTTATTCTGTTCATATATTTTAAATCTAAACGAAAGAAACACTTAAAAATGATGCATTAGTTAATATTGTAAAACCATGTTTTGTTATTTCAGGGTTTCTAGAATTATAGAAATTTAGAAACTCGAATTTTCATTTCAGTTATCGCGGAAATTCATACGGTCAGCTGAAACTCTCCTAAATTTTAAGTGACTCCTAAATTTTTAAATGCTGAATTTGCTTCTAAATTTTAAATGCGTTTAAAATTTAGTGGGTAATGGACTCACAAAAGGACGCATAGATTATACTTTTATTAAGAAGAGGAAAAAACTAGCTCGGTAATCGATATACCGAAAAATAGTAACCCATTTCTGAAAATAAATAACTTGTATTTACTGTGAAGAAATGAAAAGGAAAAAAAAAATCTCGCATATACCTATTTCCGTTACATAAAACCATAAAAATAATAATTAAGCCATTTTAACCCTTTAGTAAGGTATGTGATGACAAAAGAACACGCAGAAACACTCAGAAATGTATTAATCGCGCGCGCGCACACACACACACACACAAAAAAAACGATTTCAAGCCCTATCGACACAATACTATATACTTTTTGACTAGAGAATGGGGATGGTGATAGTCTCAGGCATGTGGAGAATGGCTTACTCTTAAAGGTATTCTTTAGTAATTCTGTGTAAAAGATCATCACTAAACACGAGGCAACCTATCATATTACACACACACACACACATACACACACAGTCATAGACAGTAGCTACAGTAACAAAGCACATACAACTAACTCTTCTCCGCATACCTATCAATATATCTACCCTTATCACTAATTTCAAAAACGCTCAGTCCTTTTTAGGGAAGATGACTTGTTTTTCTTGAATCGTAATAAATGTGGAACAGAATGTAAAATAGCTTTAATTGCTGTCCGTTCGTTTAAATAAACAATAATGAACTCTGTTGGAAGTTTTCTGTATTGAGACCACATTATAATATAAATAGAGTTTAATAAAAAAAAAATAAAAATTAAAACCAGAGAAGTTTCGTGTTATAAGACACATCCATCATCAGGAGTATTGGTATATAAAAGTTTAATTTATTTTAATTTAATTTATAATGCAATGTGGTCTCAATATCGAAAACTTTCCACAGAACTGCTAAACCACAGAAACTTACGTTTGCAATTGAACTCTTTCTGCCCAGAAGGGAAACAGTGCATCTTACAACTTGGTGAAAAAGTTACATTTTTGGCTCAGGTGACATCGTTTCAAAATTCGTTTCTTCTTCTCTTTCGTATGCATAAAGTTGGTCGGCAGAAATGCATACAAACTGAACTGCAGACTCCAGTAGATAAACGTCTAACACCCAACATTCTGCGTAACTTTCAGGAGGATACCGAGATCTGGATGCACTTAGGTCATGTTCTTAGCTAAGAGGGTGTTACTCTCCAGCTGTAAATGCCATAAGATGGGGTTATGAACTAGGACGTTAATCCTTAGTAGTTCTTGTCCTGTTGATATATAGACAGTTTGAATTCTTGGATCTTTGCCAGAGATCAACCACTAGGTCATGGTCAGTTTTCATCCTTCACAATGATCGCCATTTATTTCAAATTGGCAAGCAGATGTTTCCCCATTCAATACACGGAATATATTGATTACATCAACCTTTTATCAGAAACAATGCAGCCACGAATTTTAGGGATATATATAATTAGAAAAGCTATTCGCCAAATAAGAAAAAATATTCATAATAGACAACTGAATGTTTGAAATGTAATAAGATATAAAATTAAATCTTTAAGCTTTGCAAAGGGTTATCTTCTTCAATATCCGTTCGAATAAGTTGTAAAACAGTTACAAAATCATTACAGACATTTAATTTAGCACACTTTAATAAGGAGACAGTTGTAAGCACTGAAATAATTTGGGCTCTTTATATGTTTGTTTGTTTTTTTTAAGAAAGTTCTTAATTATATTTCAATATCTTTAAACGATAATGCGTTGATGTTTTTATAAAAATAAAACTGTTCATAATAGTAACAGTACTTCTGTATACAAACGCGAATGAAATAAAAAAAAACTCACTAGTAGAAACGAACTACCTAGAAGTATACAGTTTATCAAAATATTGAAATAAGTATGGTTGGTTTAAGCTTCTTTTATTAGTGGGTAGGGAAGATATTTGCGTGACAAATGCATATAATGCTAAACTTACCATCTATAAATAATTAATATCTTTACAAATCACCTAAAAATACACAGATTTGAGGTAAAAGTGACTCCAGAAATTCAGTTCAAGAATCAAGAACTTGGGAAAGCAGAATACTGATCTAACTTCTTTATATCAATGGTATTTTTTGGAATTACGTTTTATAATGTTAGTAAACAAATACTTACGTAATTGAATGAGAAGCCATTTCGTGTCCTTGAGAATATAACGTTTGTACTTGTCCATAATCAGTCCATTCATGGGAGACATAGAAAGTACCAAGAATAGGGCAGCCATTAGGATTTTTTCTACCAGTATGGAAAAGTTCATTGTAGAGATCAAAGTTCAAATCATTAACGGCATCATCAAAAGTGAGTAGAAGAACTTGTGGGATTTCTTTAGCATCTAATCCTAAGGGAACTTCTGTACCACCACAGCGACAATCAGGAAGTTTACATTTCTTTACATCGCATCTTGTCGCTGGGGAAAGAGGTTGAGGTGTGGGATACTGAGATAAAGGTCTTGAAGGAAGGGTAGCAGGAGTAGTAGCCACATAGTTGGGTTGTCTACCAGAAGAAGTTGAAGGATTTTGTTGTTGCTGGGGTTTTCTAGTACGTGTTCTCACAGATGGCGCAGCTGTCGTGGTAGTGGTAGTAGTCGCAACGGGAACGAATACAGGAGGTTGAGTTGTGGGTTTACGTTGCCTTGGAGTTCCTCTACTTCTAGTTATTTGAGGTGATTGCTTTGTTGTGGTTTCGTAATCATCCCCAAAGTAATCGGGATAACGACGAGGGGCGTCATAGTTTCTGAGCGTCTTTCGTAGATTAGAGTCAAATGATCGTGGAGATTCAGTGGAAACAGTATCTTTCGGTTGGATACCTGGATCTCGTTGAACACTGCTTTTAGGATCAGTTTTAGGCGCGAACACTTGACGAGGAACTTGATAAGATTGGCTATTCACTCCATACTGAGTATCTGATACACTTGATCTTCCACCGACTTGTCTCTCTGTATTATTATTATTATTATTATTATTATTATTATTATTATTACGCTGCCTAACACCGTAAGTCCCTCCATGAGGAGCGAATGATTGATCATTTAGCTGCCTATCGTGTGAATCAACAGAACTTGGATATTGAGAATTTGAAACGGGGCGAGAGGGAATGGTATCGGGATCTTCGTAATTTCCATTGTTGTTGTGCGAAACTGATACACTATCACGGCGATCCTCATTTCCTTGAAGGGTAGATACTGAATCTTTGTAATTATCATTGTTTTGATTGATTATTCTCCATTCCTTAAATTCGTTTGTTGGGCTATTTCTCGAGGAATGAACATTGGCTGGATCTTTATTATTTGGGATATTTTCTTTTCCTTGCCTTTCTTCCTCCAGCTCAGATGAATAATAGGACACAAGATCATCAGGTTCCTTAGTTTTGTTTAAATTAGGTGAAACCTCAGGACTATTCCCTAAAAATACATCCAAGTCTTTGTGGTTCCCGTTATTATTCGTAATGAAGACTACATCTGGGTCATTATATTTACCATTATTGTTACTGACGACCACAATATCTGAAGGATTGGAATTTCTGCTGCCTACAGGAAGTATCCTGTCATTTGGATCTCTATGAGTTGGTGGTTTTTGGAAATCTACAGATCTACTATGATCCTGATTGGATTGCGTTCTATCACGTCGAGTATTCCCAGGAAGATCTAAAAGAATTGTTTCTTCTTTCTGATTTCTTTGACCATGTCTTCGAGGAGTAATGATCTCAAATTGGCCATACTCCCTAGTGTTATCAGTATCAGGATAGAGTGATGGTGCTACAGTAGGTTCTGGCTTATCTTCGATGTTGAAGTGGAGCGTATCGGGATCTTTTCCATGACCATTATTCGAATGCAACGAAACCACAGCTGAATCTTTGGAATTACCACCGATCTTACCAGGATTTATTTTTGCTATGTCACCTCCTGTATTTCCAGAAATACCTAATGGCACAGAAACATCTTCACCAGCAAACTCGTCCGTGTTATCATTATCGTTATCTTCATTTTTGTCAATGTTGCTACCGTAGATAGGCTTAATAAAAATCAGATCTCCTACTCCAGGTAGACGTGGAATGTTATATATAGTATCAGGGCCGTCGTCAATGTGAATGCCTCCAGAAGCATCAACGAAGGAACGGGATGCCTCTTCAAACTGTGGTTGGTCAGGATCGATGTTACCAATGTCAGTAGATAGACTTCCTTCTTCATACAGAAGACGGTCGTCGGAAGAATTCCTGTACTGCCTATCAGTATTTTTAAATTCATATTCTGAAGGTGGACTAGATGTTAATAACACACTAAATGGTTTTGCTGTTGTTGATGTAGTTGAAGTGCTGGTGGTAGTTATTTCCCTTGTGCTTACTGTTGTTGTGCTTGTACTTGAAGAGCTCCGATGACGATAATGTCGCGGTGTGGTACTTTTTCTCTTAAAGTCTTGGGAATCTTCAGCATTTACTACGGATAATGGTGATGATCCTTTAGGATTGGATGTTGGAGGACGTCTTGCTCGAGTAGTAGCAGATGTACGAGTGGAACTAAATTCTTCATCTCCAACAATCTGTGGTTGAACAGGTTCTTCGTTTATTTTCACTTCTGAAATATAAAAAGGATTGTTTGATTTTCAACCAAACTTTAATTAATTTTTTTTAAAAAAAGTAAAATTAAAATCTTTACAATTTGCTTTTTCTGGAAAAAAATGCAACAAAAATTGAACATCTAATTCTCTTTTACTACGACATTGCAAATCTGGATGCATTGTCGATCATATCCTCCCCCCCCCCTCATCGACTATGAAGAAAATTTGAGATGAATAAGCTATATCACTAACTGCACTCATTCTTTCCAACAAGAAGTGTCATTATTATATAAAAAAAAGTACATTTCTTAATGAACGCAAAAAAAAATTTAAAAAAAAAATTAAATGATTCAATGCTTATTATTCCGTTTCAAGAGGAGCGGGGTATCAATACCTGGAAACATAAAAACATCATTAATGTTGATGTAAATAAACGAGAAGTAAAAAACAATCTTCTACGAAATAACAACTAGCTGATTATGCGTGGAAAATGTTGCTAGGTAAAATTGGATAGAGACAGCTAAGGTCTTCAGACACAACTTATGTTTTAACTGGTGCGTTTCTAGGGTAGTTCAATTGAGAGGAATAAAAGCCCAAGGGAATGGAAAAAATATCCAAATACGTTTATATTTTTCTGGAATAGTAGGGCGAATGACAAACCACGCGGCACAACAAGGTATAAAGGTAGGGATGTACTAAATGAGTGTACCTTTGTTAACATTAGTGGATATTATTATATTTATTATTATTATTAGACACCTCCAGGAGTCCGAGGACTCATCAAGGGAGGGTACCTGGTATACAACTCCGTCTCGACCATTCAATCACCAACTGACCGCAACTACACCAACTCCATTTACCTCCAACTACCACCAGCACTGGTATTTCCACAGACAATCACAAGCATCCATGCCCATGGCGAGATTCGAACCCGCAGCCTTTTGGCTGGAGAGCGGATACGTTATCCACTCGGCCAACCAGGCCGGCATATTGAGCATGATTTAGGGTAAAATGACTACGGTCAATGTATTGTTGTGTGTGTGTGTTGTTCCATCGAATCGTATTCAACTCCTGGTGATTCTATGAACATACTCTCTCCGTTCAGATCTGTCCCTGGCCATATCTTTCAGAATTTCCAGGCGCAATCGAGTTATTTCTTAACTCCACCCACCCATCTAATTCTTGGTCTTCCTCTTCTCCTGCTTCCATCAACTTTAGATGGAAGCAGGAGAAGAGGAAGAGAACTGTTATTTGCTCACATAATATGTCCAAAGTATGACAGTTTTTGATTAATGATCACAGCTTCGAGGAAGCAATCCGGCTTCATTCTATCACTGATTTATCGGCTTGCTTTGCAGTCCATGGTACTCGTATTCTTATTAAGCGTGTCCAAACCCATAATTCAAATGCATCTATCTTCCGTCTTTCACTCTTTCTCAGTGATGTATTACATGTGCTGTTTTCATATTAGTAGTCAATGAGTTCATATGATTAGAGCTCATGCTGAAGGACAGGAGAATGATGCATATATGATTGTGTTTGTCTCTTGTTCCTTTCTACAGTTGGGGATTCTTTAATTGGAGTTCAGGAATTCAAAGCCTCCTTAGTTTCAGAGATTTGTGGCAGAGCATAACTTATGACATCCACAGCGGAGGAGGAACTCATCTGTCTGGTCTGTTTGGAACTTCTTCGGTTACTACGTAAAGACTGATCTATATAACCGCTGATCTTATGCCAGAAATGTTTATCCAGTTTTCATAAGTTCGCTATTGGTATGTGACACCAAGAAAGAAAATTTGATGCATGTTTAAAAATAAACGAACTTTAAAAAAAAAAAAAAAAAAAAAAATCGGTAGCCTGGGATCTCTACCCTTAGTCCTCACCGATCGTTTTTATGGCTACCGATGATTTTTGGCGAATTCTTAACCAGAGTATACTGCAGACAACCACAGTTATCGCTTCCTAAAACCGGATGTATTATTGTCTGATAATAGTGTTAGTTCTATGGTCGATTTTTTCAGGTGCTTTATTTCTTAATTCTCTTTCTCTGTGTCTGTCTGTCTAACTCCATTCTGACTCATGCTTATATTGTTGGATTTCATTGGTGAGAGTTCGGAAAAGTTAATTATGAAATTCACTGTTAACGATACACTGAAAAGATCGTACCAATCTAGTTTTAAACAGTGCAATTTTCTAGTTATGACAGGATATTGCTGGTTGGACTACCACAATATTCCTTGCAATTAACTTGAGAGAAAAGACTTCGGGGAATCACTTGCGTTTTAAGGAAAAAAAAATACTTCGGACCCCTTACCAATGAATTCCGATATCTTTATTATGGAATTATATGTTTCAAGATATTCTGATCCCTCGGATACAGAGAATTTTTTGCTTGAATCCTAGTGAATTAAGATCGTCTTTTGCGCCATTTCTTAGCTAGCCATACAATCAATAAAAAACAATCACGAATTTATCAAATACCAGAATTATTTCGATAGCAGTGCGTTGCGAGCCTGGAAACGTGAAACAATTCCTCAAATACACTGTTTTGACAGGTGATAGCTTTTAAAAGTGCTATTTACTTTAGATCTTTCACACTAGATCCACTGTATTACGCTCATGTGGATGAGTGGTATAATTTCCATTCAGTTAATGCCCATTGCTAAGTAAACATCGTGTAGAGGTTTTACCCAATACAAGCATTACCAAGTCACGCAATAATCATGGCATTGCTACTAAACCTATCGCTATGTTCCAGATTTCATGCTGTTCACGTCAAATAGTATTTGTACTACATATTTGCTAAACACTTTATAAAAGTGTTTTCTTCTGTACTTTTTACAGTTTCATTTACCTTTTAATACATATTTATGAAGGAATTATTGAGTTCGTTAAAATTTCAAGCTAATCCATAAAATAATTTTTAATTGAAATACGAACATTTTCTTCGACTGATTTAATTTATCAGATACATTAATTTGAGGAAAGAAATTAAGAGGAAAAACTAAAGGGATAGTACGTTTTTTATATCTTTTAATTAAAGCAAGTATTTGTTTTCGGCGAACGTGACGCCATGGCTTCGTGAAATCTACAGATAAAAATTATGATCATGTGTGACGTAGCCTTGTGTTTCTATAACAACTAGAAATTACGTCTATCTGATGAATTGCGTCAGTATATTCGAAGTAGATAAGTAGAATGTCATAGTACGTTGATAAAATTCGTATTATTACTTTCAAAATCAATTCTAGAAATAAGTAATAGTCTTCTTATTACTTATAAGTAATAATAAGTAATTATATATAAAAGCATTTTTACTTTATATATATGATAAAAACGAAAACGAAAATGCATGTTATTGACATTCATTGTTTTTAATACGGGCAGAGAAAACAATATAATGTGTGCAAAGTGCAAACGTTTCTAGAAATGGTAAAACAAACATTGTGTCTTATGCAACAAGTATTTCAACTACACTACCATTCAGGAAAAGTGTAGCCAATATTCTGAAATCTCCTTCTCCTCGCACCGTTATGATAGTGTAATAAAAGTATTGATTTTTTTTGTGTAGCTCAAAAAGATGAAAAGTATAGCACGTTCATGGCAGGTTTACTAAGTATACCTTCATTTATGCAATTCTGTAGTCTCAGTACATTTACATACGAACAAAGGTTATACTAAATGCTAGTTCTGCATTTAAAGGGACGCAAGAATAGTGTTTTCCTTAATGGCAAAGAAATATTGGGAAACTAAGTATTTCAGTGTATGCTGTCCTTCTAATTCGACTCGGTCAAGATACAATGCTCACAGTTTTATATAGATAGATAGATAGATAGATAGATAGATAGATAGATAGATAGATAGATAGATAGATAGATAGATAGATAGATAGATATAGATATAATTAAAAGCGATCATCCATATATTATTTATTTTTCTTTTATGAGAAAGCTAACAATGAACGAGGAGGTCAGGCAAACAGCTTAAATTGAATAAATATTATATTCTTGAAAATTGAAGCTTGTATCACGTTTATTTTAAGGAATCATGATTAATAAAACTTTCTGATATACAATGGAGAAAATTAACGCCAACTTCTGCCTTCCTTAGAAGTCTTTGATCTGAAGTCTTTCCACCACAGCAACTTCACAAGATATTTTCTTATACCACCCAAAATTAGAAGTCGTATGAAAAAGGACTCCAGAAGAGTAAAACGTGGTTGGGACCTCCTTCTACCCTAAAAAAGAACATAACCATTAGTACAAAATATTCTTACAAAGAAGAAAATTTGAGATCTCCTTCGAAGTGGATATATGCTTTCTCTACTTCTTCAAGCTCTGTATGAAACGGTCTGGAGGAATTAAGGATATCGCTCTTGATATCTCCAAACTTCTTCCAATTCACAAATGAGGTGCCCTAATGTTATTATGAGAGAACCTTTATTGTATGGTATTTCACCACTTAACAAAAGGATGGTAGAATTTTGCCCTTTCCTTCTACGCACCAATGACCAAATTGGATTCTTTTGTATTAGCATCAAACTAAGACTATGAAATGAGGAGATAACATATATTAATCAGGTGTATTGACTGGCCAGAGAGTTAGAACTGTGACAGAAAGAAAGATCTCAATTTACGAGACCTGCTATCTCCGTCTGAAAGCAGAATTAGCTCTTTCTGTTCTTTAAAGGGATTTGGACCAGCTGTTTTTGATTAAATAAAGGGTGTTATTCTTCTAGCTATCACCGTGCACTCTTTCAGAAAATTTCTCAGGTAAAAAGCAGCAAGATATAAAGAATATTAATAATAAATTCTTTAAATTTCGATCTACACCATTATCTCCAATAAAAAAAAAAAATGGACCCACTTCACTTTCTTGAAATCTCATTTCGAATTTCACTCTATTTTGTAATCTTAAAAAAATCCTCTCCCCGATGATATTTTTTAATAACATTCAGATCTCCAAAGAATAAGAGAGTAGAGAACCTTGAGACAACAGTTTCCAGATTCCCTTGGCATAAATATATCTAAAGCATTTTCAGCACTCTCTTTCCTTATTGCCGCAACTTTTTATCGGAACACATGTTTACCTTTTACGAACACTAGATCCTATTTGATACTATCCTACCTTTGAAAAGGTTCATTAAAATCATTTCGAAAAGCCCAAATTGTATTCAAAAGAACATTTAATAAGAAAAAAATTAATTATTTTTCTTATTAATTGTTTCACTGCCTGTCAGGAGTTCACTTTTCAGTGCTTTTCTCATTATGTGCTTTTAAATCTTTTAAGAATTTTTAGTCGTTTTTAAAAGGCTTTCCAGGTTAAAAAATTACAAATATTAACTTTTTACATATAATACCTAAATTATTAAATAGTAACATGGAAAGTATATTATACTTTATTAATATATATGTTATAATATTATATTATAACATGTATATTAATTCTGTACTAATATGCAGAATACAAAGTACATACAGTATTTGCAAAGCTACAAATTACTTGTGAAACAAATAGATATCTCGAGCAGAAGATGTTTTTCGTTTATAATTTTATTTATATTCATCTGCTTAAACCATACGGTTGAAGTACGAAATTTCGCGTATGTGCTTGAGCTTGCGCATTAGAGAAATCAATTATTACGTCAGTAGTCTTAGTCAGTGTTTTCCACTGTATACTCGAATAAAACTAGTGTTTCATTTAATTTGTCAAAATGCTAGTTTTTAAGAGTTAGTTGAAAATTTTGGTTATCACGAAAAGGGAAACAAACATAATGAAATCTAACTTTTTTTTTCCTTTTTTTTTGTGAACTGATAACCAGGAAATTTCATAATCAAGATAATCATAGCTTTCTCAGGCATATATGTATTTCTGTTTATTTTATCAACAGTGTTTATTTTATAGAATTCTCATTGGTGGAAGAATTGACTGTAGTCTTTAGACAAGTCACCCTTTACACATTTCCATTTCTTACTAAATATAGCGAATGAAGAAGACTCGACACTTTCTATTTAAGGAAATATTATCTAACAGAAAGTTCTCGATATGAGGAAATCTGATTTCATACAGAGATATACGAACAACGTCTGAATTTTTAAGTAAAGTTACAAGTGGACCACGCCCAACCACTTCGTTTCCGAGGTAATAACGTGTACGGAACTAGTTGTTTGTTGTTGCATTATATAGGTCTTTAAAAATTAACACCCTAATGATTTTTTTTTAAATCCAAAAAGGATACCTCTATTTACGTCTACTTTCTCTTCCTATCCTTTCCCTGTTTTGTAGTTTCCGTCATCCTTGTTTACATAAAACAATTAATAACAAAAATCTTAACTTTCAAGGTAACTTAGGTTTAAGTTACCTTGAAAGATTGCTTTTTAAGTTTTAAAATTTTAAGTTTTTAAGTTTTAAGATTGCTAGTTCTTACCTGTTGAACATACTACATTCCTTGGCCAGTCACAAGTCTGTAACTCCGCACTGAAGAATAGTCCTCCCGTACATTTCTCATGTATGGAATCTCCAAACACGCACAGGAAGTATTTTGAACAGTCCTCTATGTCCGGATAGTATCCGAACTGTTCCGGACATTTGAAGTTGTCTGCAGTGTTTGCATGTGTATGAAGAATGCATATTCCTGAAATAAGAGTTACATAAGATATGTTAGCTCGTTCCCAAATAAACTAAACTAAACTAAACTAAACTAAACTAAACTACTACTACTACTGATAATAATAATAATACACCTATATAATACTTATTTAACAGTCAATTTGCGTAATGGCAAATGGTAAGAGTTTACTTTCATCATGACAGTCTCCGGCTATAACAAATGTGAAGCCCAATTGGAATAATTTTGGCTGGGCTCTAATTTAAGATATTAGGTTATTAAACAATATTAAAAATTAAATAATTTATTTATAAATAATTTACAAGAAAGACACTAATTATAGAAACATTTTTCTTGCTTTTCCTTTTTTCAACCAAATCTCCCAAAATTTTATCAAATTTTAAACTTCTTGCTTCGGGGCTCGATTGGACCCAATCTGCCCAATAGGTTTAAGGTCAGCTTTAATCCTGGAAAATAAATATGAATAGTGGACTGCTGTGGCGGCTCGTGGCTTGAAATCGTGCGGGTGCTGCAACTTTCGAAATATATATGCACACTGTAAGTACAGTGTACAAGTGCTACGTGTTTGGTAAAATACCAAAATTATAGTAAAAATTAAAAAAAAAAGTAAACATGAAAAAATATTGTTTATTATCGATAAAATTATACAGTTTGGTATAATTCAAAATTACTTAAGAATAAAAGATATTCTTCTTGTTTTGTTTCATGAAAAAATGTTTATTATCGATAAAATTATAAAGTTTAGTATAATTTAAAATTACCCCAATAATGTTCTAAAATAAAAACTATAACAAACGTTATGTCTTTAATTGTAATGTCCAAATATTTAAAGAGACGGAGCAAACATAATAAGCAACTACGAATACTCTACTACTGGCGCGAACTGCATATAAACAACAGTGGAACTGCGCGACGGACAGTGCCGTTACGCTAATAGCCCGCATCTCACTATGACGTGCATATGCTTGCGCGCGTAGCAATATGACACTGTGGTAAACACAATGCGGCTAGCGTCCCTTTGCCCTCCTAAGTGCTATAAGATGGATTTTTATTATTTTTTATACAAAATAATAGAATTATATAGGATTGTTGATGATAAAATGAAATATTACAAGCAAATATAAATAAATTAATGAATATATTTACATATCGAAAAAAATTGGGTGTGCTGCAGTTCCGCAGTGCCTTGCACGAGCCATCCCTGGTGGACTGTATGCTTCGCAAATCATGCCAATGTCTTTCAGAAATTAAAAAAAAAAAAAAGTCACTTAGATGGGTTTTTTTTTTTTTATCCCACCAAGCAACAGATTTAAAACGACATTGAATCCATGATAGAGAGAGAGAGAAGAAAAGAAAACGCCCCCGGGTGGGCTTGAACCACCAACCTTTCGGTTAACAGCCGAACGCGCTAACCGATTGCGCCACGGAGGCACTTACCGCAAACATTTATCACTAAGAACTATTCCATATTATTATGTTAACACGATTTATTATATTTACCATGAAATTTATGTGCGACACTTGACAGCAAGATAGGAGTGTAAAATTTGGACCGTTTAATAGACTCTCTAAAAATTATAAAATTAATTGGGAAAATTAAACTTGTTACCTCGATTTTACGATCGAAAAAATAATATGAAATAATTTTAACTAAATTGGCATAATTTATTAATTACGTTATCTTCTTTAATTTATAACTGATTGTATTCAAATGTAAACTAATTAAAAATTCATAACTAATTTGATCTACTGAGAAAATATTGTCTATTTAACAGGAAAAGATCCTCAACTCCGAGCCCTATTCCATTTCCATAATATTGTTCAGTGTCAAAAGTAATTCTTTAGTGAAATACATTGAAATGTACACTTGCGCCCTCTAGCTACTGCTCAATAATTTGCAGAAATTACTCTTGAATAATTAATGCTGGTCACATGGGTCGCACAGTCTACATTTAAATCTGAAGGTTTTCTTTCTTTTTCCCAGTACACTTAATTTATGCGTGTATTAATTTTTAACTGACTTGACGAAAGTATTTATAATAACTCACATATAATATCATGAGCATCGTACTTGCCTCGCTGGAATAAATTTCGCTTTCCTGTCATAGTATGTTAGGAACTTTCCACAAATTTCCTGATGACACCATTTAACTCAAATTCATTGTATAACCGTTATAAATGTTCCTCACATCCTAGAAAATTTACAGTAATTTTAGTTTACTCAGAAGTCACAATGTTAACTTGTCCATTTTGGAATAATTATTAAAAATTAAAAGATTAAAATCTAAAACACAGTTAGAATTTTTGTTTATTTTATATAAGCCATTTGGAAGAGCAGTTTATAGCAACGAACTCGATAACAAGTAAAGGACTTTTCAACCGAAGTTCAGTTAGCTAGTCCCATACAGGGATATCGTTTTGTTTTCTATAAAACACACACAAGCAAACCGACATTGGCTGATAAACTTTCTCTCTGGTAAGCCGTAAACAGTAGCAACCAAAATCCTGAAGAACAGCAAAGTTTAGTTACTATTAACTGGTTTAGAACTGATGATTAAATAACTTTCAAAAATAGCTCTGCTGTAGGCACACCTTTATTGAAATAAAGGTGTGCCTACAGACTAATTCATCCGGCTTTCCCATTACACTATCTGTATAAATTAGAACTTACATGCTTTATGACTATTAGAGAATGAATGTTAACCCTAATTCAGTTGACATGTTCGGGAAACGAATAAGTTAGCACGCTGCATTAAATTTATGTAGAACAACATAAGGAAAAGAAAATAGAACTGAAATAACTATTTGCAAGCTATTTTTTAATGCAAATCTTTTAATTTCTTGTTCCTGAAATGAACAATTTTACCCTTAGGCTTAATGTTTAACATTAGTTTTTCCTACATGCAAACGATTTTAAATTTGCTTTTATTACACCAGGAAAAGATAAATGTTAAACGTTCAAAACCGAGAAGAAAAAGTAGCGGACATGAAACAGAATATTTCCGATTATATGTAGATCATTACATCCCCTTTTTTGTATCAACTTTTTATAATGCCAGGTAGTACTTACTCATGTGAAATGAGCTAAGATATGTTATTTCAAGTAATGAACTGGATTAATTTGTTTAATCTAATAAATAGGAACTAGACATGCGTGCCACGCCCCAATCCTTACTGACATAAATCAAGCTCGCCTTTAGAAAATTATAAAAAAGAAATGATCCGCCTATTAAGGCTGTTTCCGGGTTTTATAAATTTTAGAACACTAACTTATAGCAACTTTTTACGCTAAGACATACCAGAGGGGAAAAAAATGGGAATCTAATCAAGAGGTCCCTATTTTATTTATAAAGTTTAGAAAAGCATATGACAGCATTCATAGGGAAGGCCTTTGGGGAGGAGTATTAAATAAACTCAGTATATCATAAGATAATAAGTTACTGATAGCTTATTATCTTATACAAATTTCGACCTTTATGGCATTGAAACTTCGAAACATCTTTCGAGAAACCCTAAGAGATAACAAGCCAAACAGTAATAGAAAGAGTAATAGTGGTAATAGTAGGCAGATATCATCTATGTAGATGATATCTGTCTAGTTGGAGAAAATGCTGAAGACATCAGAATACCATTCAGAAAATTTTCTGCTTAAAAATTACGATTACAAACTGAATATTTACAAGTATGTAGAAACAATAATCAGAGGGAAAATAAACACTTTACCATCGATAATATGAAATTAAGAATGGCACTTTCTTCAAATACATTGATTACTTGGTATAATTAAACTAGTACAGGAATACAAGCTAGAATACATGTCTCCAATAGATCTTATCCGTCGCTGAATCATTTATTATCTTCCAAAATTCTATCAAGTGGAGTTAAAATAGAAATATACAAGGCAATCATTAGACCGATTGTTTTATATGGAGTAAAAATCGGGAGTATAACAGATCAAGATGCAAGAACGTGGCAGATTTTTGAAAATAAAATCAAATAGAAAAATCTCTGGACCTTTAAGATCCTTAAGTTGTAAGAAATGACGCAACAGATGAATGGAGAAAAAAGACATCATCAAGAATTATATGAACTCAACAGATTTTCACTTCTATCCCTGATGAAATCAGAACTTGCAGATTGAGATGGGGTGGATACGTAAAAGGAATTGGTGAGAAGGGAATGGCAAAACAATCATTCAAGATGCGGTCTGATTGAAAGCGATTACAGGAAGACCGTGGTATCATTTTGAGGATAACATCCAAAAAAGACAGCTGAGATGGTAATACTGAACTGAATTGGAGAAGGAGCTCAAGACAGAAAAGAGTGGAAGAAGTTGATACTTGCAGCAAAAAATCGTAGAGATTCAGGAAACTAAATAAGAACAGCAACTGATACTTGCGGTTTATTATATACAGATGATGATGATGATAATAATTAATGTTCAAATATATAAATTAGAACATAAAATGGTTATAATAAAATTCAAGAGTGGATAGTTTCCTAGTTGGAATTAAGTGGGGATAAGTAAGGCTTGAAGCAAGTGTATTATGTTCTTTAATTCCGTGCGTTCCTCGGCTGGTTTGTCAGTATCGCATGAGGAAAACTCCAATGTTCTGAAAGAAAAACTATTCTATGCTACCTCCGCATGAGATTGATTATTTGCAGTTGCTACACAGTACTAAGGTATGTTGATTGCAGCTACTATATATGTTAAATGATCGTGAAAATATCTTCAAAGAGATGTAAAGTATTGAAATATCTTATTATTTTTTTTTTCTGTCATCGGAGCTGGTGATTCCATTTTTAGATGCATCTTGAAAATTCCTCTTTGGATGAAGCCAAATTTAATAAAAATATGTATGGATCGTTAATGAAGTTTTGCTTAATGTTTTCCGGGTAAAATTAAGCAAAACGATCCGAAATGATCGAAATTTATGGATGATATTTAAAGAAATGGGATATTTAAAATTTTACTAGAATTTGTCGAGGGATCTTAGTTTTGGTTTTCTTTGATCATTTTTAGTAACAAAATTAAACAAAACGATGCAAAATTATATGTTATGAATGACGTCACTATGCATGAATACTATTACGAAGCATACATCTTTTTACGATTGTCTCCAATCATTAGCATACTTGGTCAGTCTACATTCATTAAGAAAAATAGCTTTCTTAGGTTCTCATCACTATGTTTTCTCTTCTTTTCAATAACTTTTAGATCGTTATTTCAATGATGCTTTCTCCTCTCATTGGAGAATATTTCTATTCTCCAATGAGAGGTAGAGTGACCTTATTATAAAGGCTTTGATAAAATACTTCACAAATTTCGACCTTTATCAAAGCCTTTATAATAGGTCAAAGAAACTTATGAATTGTAGTTAATCTCGGTATGTTTCTAGTGAAATTTAAATATTCATATAAAATTATATGATAACTTAAATAATTTTTTAAAATTAAAAAAAAAATTGAAAAATTTCTTGAAAATTAAAAATATTTCATATAAGATTAACAATGGTAATAAAAATATGGAAGAAGATTAATCGACCGTGAGATGCGGTGATTAATAATACCCTTGGAGGGTAATGGATGGCAATGCTGTAGCCAATGAAGTTCTAATTGAGGGTAGGGTATTGCTGTTATCCTCCTGCCATGATCAGAGCTTTAATAGTTCAATAACACCTTATCCCTACACTGTCCTCTACAGATAACGGGGAAGATGAAAAGCGTTTTTGCTTCGCCCCTTTAAGCCAGTCCTTATAAGGACTATAAGGATTTCTGTAGGCCGAGCATTGGAGTGAGATATATATAATCCCTTGGAGAGTAATGGATGGCAATGCTGTAGCCAATGAAGTTCTAACTGAGGCTCGGCTATTGCTGTTACCCTCCTGCCATGATCAGAGCTTTAATAGCTCAATAACGCCTTATCCCTTCACTGTCCTCTACAGATAACGGGGAATATTACCCTCCTGCCATGATGAGAGCTTTAATAGTTCAATAACACATTATCCCTACACTGTCCTCTACAAATAACGGCGAATAAGCATTCTTGCTTCGCCCCTTTAAGCCAGTCCTTATAAGGACTATAAGGATTTCTGTAGCGCTGTAGGCAATGAAGTTCTAACTGAGGCCCAGCTATTGCTGTTACCCTCCTGCCATGATCAGAGCTTTAATAGCTCAATAATACCCTATCCTTACACTGTCCTCTACAGATAACGGGGAAGATGAAAAGCATTCTTGCTTCGCCCCTTTAAGCCAGTCCTTATAAGGATTTCTGTTCTGACCTCCGAATAGGTATTGAGAGACTGGCATGATGGTTGTTGTTGCGAAGAATGTTTTTGATTTCAGTGGTGATTAGTGAGTTTTAGATTTTGTGATTCTTGTTTGATAGCGGAGTACAAGGTAAGACTTTACTTTTGATGCAATTTTCCGGCCCTTGCCCGTTCTCTTCGCCATTATATATATTTCCCAGGTAAGCATATTTGAATACTTTTAAACATGAACAGTTTAAGTCCCGGCGACTTTGTCCAATCTCTGGATAAGAAGCTGGCGCTCGACCTCCTCAAAAAACTGTTCAAGAAATTTGAGGTAGAGCGGCCAGGGTTTCTAAACCTATATTCAGCGACAGATGACTCCACAGAAGGGGACAACTCAACACCAGCGGGAGAAGGGAAGATAAACCTAATAATCACTGCTCCCACACCAAAAAACCATACAGAAACCCATGCTCGAAAAAAAGCGTACAACAGCGGAGACTCAGGTAAACGAGGGGGTGGAAGAAGATGCCCCCAATACTGACCTCCCCACACCCAACAATGAAAAAGTCCCGCCAATTGTACTACGGGAAAAAGAACGGTGGATGGCCCTCAGGCTTATTATGCAAAACCGCGAAATTGCCTATTCATGGGCAAAAAACGTAGATGACAGAAGTAAATCCAGCCTGCCACAGTAGGCGACTACAGACACCTCACAAAAACCATGGATGAGTTAGATATTAAATATCATACTTGCTCACTGAAGTCAGAGAAAACCTAAAAGTTGTACTCAGGGGAGTAACAGAAAACATTTGCACAGATGAAACAATTGAAGACTTCCGCCTCCACGATCTCCCACCTGTCAAGGTCAGCAGAATGTTACGGGCCGACAAGAGTCCAATGCCCCTAGTACTTGTAGAGATACCTAACACACACAAGAACATATACAACATAACAACGATCTGTGGTCTGAAAATCACAACTGAACCACTAAGGAAAAGAGCCTCGTCGGGCCAGTGCCACAGATGTCAGATGTACGGACACGCACAGAGACTCTGCAGAGCAGACTACAAATGCCCCAAATATAGACAAAATCAACCCACAGCAACCTGCTCAAAACCCAGGACCTCACCAGCCAAATGCGCGAACTGCGGGGCCACCACCCGCCAAACTACAGAGGCTGCAGTCACTACCCTAATAACAAAACAGACAACGAAAGGAAACAGATATCTCAACCCTGCCCACAGGCACCAGAGTCGACGGCTCCCCAGTTGCCTGACACCCAACAAAAGACAACAAAACACCAGCTCTCACAAATGGAAAATACCAACAGTCTGGAAAGCCACAGTCAAAACAGGACATACGTCGAAGTAGTGACAGCAGTCATCACACCCTCATTGGCAAACATGCTTCAAGACTTCAGTAAATCAAACCCTTCACCAAACTCCATAAAAAGATTTCTAAAAGAAACTCACCATCTTATCAATGCTTGTTAATGAACAAAACTAGATTAATGCAAGACTCACTACAGATCGCCGCTTGGAACGCCAATGGCCTAAAAAACAAGACACTGGAGATTCAAGAATTCTCTCACAGATACAACCCTGGCATCATCCTAATTAATGAAACTCATCTAAGACCTGCAGACAATCCAAAACTGAGAGGCTACACACTGTATAGAAATGACCAACTGGACTACAGAGGAGTTGGTACAGCCATATTTATCAGGAACTGCATCAGGCAATGGAATACTCAACCCTGCAGCCTCCAACCTAACTCACCGGTGTCGAAGTCTACACAAACTCAACTGGAAGACTTAAAATCTAAGCCGCCTACAACTCCCCCGCTAAGACCCTGCTATTTTCTGACTTGGATGCTGTTCTGGGCATAAATGAATCCATCATCGTCGCTGGGGACAAACTCCAAACATCCCTCCTGGAACAGCAGAACCACAAATAAAAATGGCCGTGTCCTCTTCAGCTACACAGGATTAAACAATGCTGTCGTAACAGGACCCACCGAACCAACCCACCACAGCCCAACTGGCACAGCCGACATCCTAGACATCGCCATCCTAGACATCGCCATCCACAACATCAAATACCAGTTCAGCATTCAAGCACTGAACGAATTATCATCAGATCACAACCCAATCCTACTTCACTTTGGGAACAAAGACCAGTCACCTCACCCACCCCCCAAACCTCCATTGTCTGGGAGAAACTTAGGAAAGTGCTACCAGAACACATTGGTCCGGTTCCCCATATAAAAGACAAGGAAGAAATAGACATGGCAATAAAGAACCTCACGAATCAAATCAATAAAGTCATAACAGCAGCCACAGTATCCACGATTACCCACAAACAAAACCGTCTCCCGGAAGAAATCATGGACTTAATAAGGGACAAAAAAACAGACAAAGAAAAAACAACACATGTGCTCCCCAGGACCAAACAGCCCTCAACAGACTGAACAAATCTGTCCGAGCTCTCCAGAACCACAGGAATCAACAAGCTCACCTCCATTTCCACAGCAGATCATTCCATATGGAAATTCCGAAACAACCTCAGGAACAAGTGCAAATCCCTCCCCCCTCTCTCCAAGCAAAACAGCACCTTGCATACACAGATGCTGACAAAGCTGAAGCCATAGCAAGAAACCTATAGAAACAATGCAGTCCTGCATATGAGAACCTAAACATCAGCCATGTATACAAGATCCATCGTAAAGTCAGGTTCACAGTAAATCGTCCTGATGATAATCCAAGCCCTATAATACCTACCGAAATAATCGGCATCATCAACCACCTCAAGACCAAAAAAAGCCCCAGGTCCCGATGGCATCACTAACAACGTCATCAAGGCAATACCACGCAAAGTCATAGCATATCTGACAAGCATCATAAAATCCATCCTCAAATGGCAGCATTTCCCCCAGTCATGGAAAATAGCTGACATCATCCCAATTCACAAACCAGGCAAACATCCACACCTACCTGAAAATTACCGTCCCATCAGCCTGCTATCCAACTTAGGAAAAATAGCACAGAAAATCATCCTCAGACTCCAAGATCATGTCAACCAACTAAATATCATTCCACAAGAACAATTTGGCTTCCATCAAAATCACAGCACCACCCAACAGATCCATAGACTGGTAGAATACATCACCACAGGATTTAATTGGAATCAACACACAGGAGCCGTCTTCCTAGACATCTCAAAGGCCTTCGATAAGATCTGACACCAAGGCCTCCTCTACAAACTTATCATCACAAACATTCCACTAAACATGATACACCTGATTAAATCATACCTCTCAAACAGGAGAATGCAAGTCAAAATCAATGAAACAGTCTCAACCCAACAGAAAATCCTCGCTGGAGTTCCTCAAGGATTCCTGGAGTTCACTGCTATCCCCGATCCTGTTCAACATGGCAGACATCCCTCAAAATCCTCTGACATCCACCATCACCCTTCATGCAGATGACACAGCTATACTAGCCAGATCCCGCCAACCACATCTTGTAACCAAAAAACTACAAGGCACTATCCTGAATCTAGAAAAATGGTTTATAGAGTGGCGACTACAATTAAACCCCCAGAAAAGCACAACGATCATCCCCAGAGAAGACATCACCCTGTTCAACTTTAAAATTCTCTGGAAAACTGAAACAAAATACCTTGGAATACTTCTCAACAAACGATTGTGCTTCAACAGCCACATCAAGAGCACATGCACCAAAGCTTCAAAGTTATCGCCCAGCTATACCCTTTGATCAACAGACACAGCAAACTAAACTCAAGATGATACCAACAGTCTGGAAAGCCACCGTCGAAGCAGGACATACGTCGAAGTAGTGACAGCAGTCATCACAGCCTCATTGGCAAACATGCTTCAAGACTTCAGTAAATCAAACCCTTCTTCACCAAACTCCATAAAAAGATTTCTAAAAGAAACTCTACTCTACAAGAGTAATCCGTCCCACAATTATATACGCCTCCCCAGCCTGGAGCCATACCTCCAAGACAAACATCCTCAAGCTACAAAGACTACAGAACAAGTGCCTGCGAATGATACTGGACGCCCGGTAGTTCATAAGGAACGCCCAGATCCACCGGGACATAAATATCCCTTACATCTCTCCACTACTATGCTCCCTAGCAGAAAAATTCTTTATGAAGACATCTACGCATCCAAACCAACTAATACAGCAAGCCGGAAATTATGACGGTAATGACCGCTGGAAACATAAAAGACCGAAAGTCATCCTAACACTCAATGACGTGTAACTATAGTGGGGAGCTAAAATAGTTCACAAATCTCTCCCATCACTGCTCCCGAAACAGAAAACAGGGAATATGAAAAGCGTCAAGCTTCACCCTCTGCGCCACATATGTCCTGCATCCTGCGGATTTCTGTTCTGTTCATATTTCAAGCGTTAACATTCTTAGTGTTGTTGATCTATTTCAAAGCGATTAGAGCGAAAGGAGGAAGTTATGAGGATTAAAGCATGTAAAGTCTCGACCTAAAACGATTATTATTATTATTATTATTATTGAACGGCTGCACGGTGGTATCGCTGCTCCCGTTTTTTATAGTTTTAAAGTGGTTCTAACTCCTGTTTTTAATTTAAAAGTGTCATAAAGTAATTATTAAATTCTACTTGTCACGCTGAAGATAGTGATATATAATTCGCTGAACTCGGCCAAGTGGAATCCAAATTTTGAGTGGGCTGAAAATTGAACAGAGTTCACCGTGTCACCAACGAACAAAAAACAAAGGATGTCGCCATCTTTACAGCAGCTGAAGGGAATAAAGGTGAGTCATGAAGTACAACAAGTGCCTGAAGGATTTATCATCCGATGGAAATCATATAACCTGCAGGAAATGACTTAGGAATCTTCACTTTACATGTTCCAGAATTTCAGAAACAACATGGCAACGCAAATCCAATGCCAAATGAGAGGAATAGAAGTGCCTAAACTGCAGAGAGAACAAAGAAACGCCGCCACCCACTGCTCAACCGATTACACCAGAGGCAGAATTGGACGATGAACTGAACAGACAAAAAAATACAGTGAGTCTTATAATTTGAATTCCGTAAATTTATTACTAGAAAAAGGTTTAATGAATATAAAAGCCAGCTTAGTAGATCTTGTCCAAGAACTCTTTGATAAACAGCACGAACAAATAAGAAAAAAAATGGAATATGAAGAGTTTGTTAAATATAATAATTCAACAGTCGAAGAAGTCTTATAAACGATAAAAGACATTGAAATCAGCATTACGTACACAAATTGATGAAAGACACATCTAAACTCCGTCATAAAACTACAATACGAACTTTTAATCAACAACAACATAAAGAAGATCTTGTCTTCCAAAAAAGAAACTGCATCCACAGAAAATCTCAGAGACGTAGTTTTAAAGTTAGGCCATGCAATTGACATCCCCCTACAGCATAATGATATTCAGACCATAAATGGGATTACCAGGAAGAACAAAAACACAAGGCTTGCCACCACTCGCACCAGTCATAGTTCGTCTGACAACCAAGTCCACAAAAGGCAATCTCATAAAAGTCAGCAGGCTGAAAAAACCAGTTGCCAAGAACTTAAAACGCATCGCAAGACAATACACCAATCTTTCTATCTGAGTATTCAACACCATTCAATCAGAATCTGTTGTACCAAGCAAGAAAAGCAAAAACAGAAAAAAATCATCAATTTTTGTGGATCAGAGACGGCAAGGTATTCTTTAGAAAGTCACAAAGTTCAAAGTCGATACAAATAAAAAGCTCGGAAGACAGATATGCTGCCAGAGTGAAACAAAAGACTCCAAATTAGTTCAAAGAATACCTCAACATAAGAAAAATGAATGTGAACCATTAGACAGATGTAATTACACCAGAATACATTAGCAATTTTACTTTTGACTCGCTTGATGCATGGTAACAACACACAGTACAATCGAGAGGTCTCTCAATCTTGCATATTAACATCAGAAGCATCCGAAAACATTGGTTATTGTTACAGGCTTATCTGGGGAATTACACCGTGTTATTGATATATTGGTCCTAACAGAAGTATCCATAACTAATGATGAAGCGGCTGCTTTCCAAATTCCAGGCTTCCAAAAACATAGATCATGCCGCCAAACAAAAAGAGGGGGTGGAATATTAATATTTATCGAACATAAATTAATAGCAAAAGAAACTGCCTATCAATTTGAGCATGCTGAAACCCTTTGCCTCGAAATCACTAATACGACAAATAGACAGCATCCCATAATACTAAATACTATTTACAGGCCACCAAAGTTAAACATGATAAAATTCTAGCACGAACTCAATTGCTGGCTTTCATGCCAAGAAATATGCTCAACCGAATACCTAATAATAATCGGCGACATAAATTTAAATATTACAAACGAAAACCAGAACAACACGGTACAATATCTAGACATGCTATCCATGTATAACCTAATACCAACAATAACGTCATGTACTAGAGAAGAAATATTCGGAAATACTATCACTGCTTCCTGCCTAGATCATATAAACATCCGAGTACCACCAAACTGTTACACTGCATCAGTCATTAAGTGCAAAGTAGCAGATCATTACTTCACGGCTCTAAACCTGCACACTAAGACAATATCCATGCAATGCTCCACATATGAAAAGCAACACAAACTTATGCTCACTTACTTATAGACGAAGAAATAGTCAACCACGAAATAAGAAAAACCGATATGTTATGCAGATATCTTATACAACAACATTAAACTCACACTGGAGGAAATATATAAGAAAGCTGCAAAGAAAGTCAGAATTCTTTCAAGAACAACCCAAAAATCCTTCGATAACACAAAACTTAATCCTAGAAATACACAGAAAGGACGCTTTATGGAAAGAATTAAAGCGATATCCAAATAACGCAGCTTTAAAAACCGAATATAAGATAACAAGGAATCGTCTTACATATTTACGTGTTATAAACGTAAATATGTAAGGCGATTATAAACACGCCTTACGTGTTTATAATTCTTAATTTAATGTCACAAGTGTCTCTCAAGAATAGAAACCTGGCATCTGATCAACGAGATGCTAGATTATGTTCCCATTACCACCACCACCTCTGAAACCATAAAACACAGCTTCATGAAAGACGCAAAATCTATCCAACAAGTAGCAAATGACTTTAACCAATACTTGGCAGACTCCATCCAAGAACTGCACAAAAATATTCCCCCCATCACAAAACGTGATCCTCCACTTGGACCACAATCAAAACAGACATTATGGTTCCCAACCATAAAAGAAGCAGAACTTCTCTCTGTAATACATCAAATCAAACCAAACAAAGGTCCAGGAATTGATAGTATAAGAGCTAAGGATATCAAGCAACACGCAACTAGCTTAGGCCCTATCCTACTAAAATTAATAAATAAAATATTTAAAACAGGACAGATACTAAGTATGCTAAATACTGCCATAATCACACCCGTGTACAAAAATGGAAAAAGAAATTTAATCAGCAATTACAAATCCCTAGCAACATTACCAATTATCAATCAAATTATTGAGCGGATCGTACTAAGGAAACTCACAGCATATACAGAGAACTTTCATATTATCCCTAAAACACAATACGGTTTTCAAAAAAATAAGGGAACGACATCTCTCTTGGAAGACTTTACAGACGTAATTAATCCCGCCTTAGACAAAAACAAAATTGCAATGCTAGTATTTATTGATCTAACTAAAGCATTTGATACACTCACACATCAAACTTTATTAGAAAAGCTGAGACATGCTGGAACAGATGGGCCTCTGCACAAGTGGTTTACAAAGTACCTTCAAAATAGAAAGCATATCACACGTAGCGGGTCAAACCGAAGTAGAGAGCTACCAGTAACCTGTGGAGTGCCACAGGGAGCTGTACTCTCCCCAACTCTATTCAACATTTATATGCACGATATTAATCAGCTACCTCTCAAAGGTAAGACCTTCCAATATACAGATGATACAGCTATAATATCCATCCGTAATAAGGCAAGCATAACCCAAACAAATATGCAACATGACATAAATCTGATCATAGACTGACTTACTAAAAACTCCATACACCTAAACTCAGATAAGACAAAATTAATGATATTCAGAAATCCACTGACTCGACCAGTAGATAACAAACATAACCACCCAACATCCACTCTCCAACATAAAAAACACACAGAACAGCGAAACCACTACAATCACTCAGGTTCAAGCAATATGATACCTTGGAATTTACTTCGATGCAGATATGAACTGGAATAGTCACATAAACCATCTACACAACAAACTCCGAACAATAAGTAGCAAACTCTACAGGTTAAAAGACATAGTTCCCACACGCCTAAAACACTAATATGCAAAGCACTATGCCAAAATATGCTAAGATACGCTATAACAACATATGCTTTCTGTGCACCCTACAAAGTTAGCGATGCATCAAGACATTTCAAGTTATTGTGGGTGTGTGCATGCGTGCGTGAATTTATCAATCAACGGCTGTAGTGGCAATCAAACCTATTAAACATCAGCGTACTTCCCAAAACAACAAACAAATCAATAAATAATAACTAGCTGGTATCATCTTCAGATAAGCTTAGCAAATAAGTTTCGAGGATGAAAGCTGAAAAATTACATCTCATCCAAATCAATAAAAAAGGGCGGGGGAAATCCATATTTTTACCAATTATCGAGATTTATCGATATTTTACCAATTATCGAACTTGTCGCAGTAAAAAAAAAAAAAAAGATCCTAGCTACGAATTTGCCATAGGTACCAAATACCTAGCTATGCTACTGTCAACAGTAATAGGAAAAGTGTTGAATAGATTAAACTTCTGGAGTGAAATTCTTATAAAAAATTAATATATCTTGAACGCCTCCTGTAGAGACGAACACTTCCCTTTAAATCATGCTAATTATGAAAGAATTTTATCAGCCTTTTTCATTTCAAGAGAAGCCAAGTCGTTGATATTGATTACACGGCAGTGAAGGATTTTTTATCAGTAAAAAAGTCCACTTGCTTTCGATTCTACAACAACAACTTGTAACCTTACATTCAAAACATACACAACTGTCTTTTGTTATGTTCCAGAAACTCTTTTTTTTTTTTTTTGTTTCATTTCGAAAAAAAAAAAAAAAAAGGCAAATCAGAGAGAAGAATACACGCAATTAACAGATACACATACCGGCCACTGAATTAGAAACTTTTATTTAATACCGCACTGGACTCCCTTTAATGGATCTACCAAAACACAGATCCTCTTCAATTCCTTTTGCATTGTTGGGTGAGATTATGGGTCGGGAACAGCCTTCATTAAATGCTTCGGTCAATTCCGTACAAGCCTTCTCAGACAACGGTAATCTTGTTTCCTGACGGACTGTCTTAGGACCTCAGTTACATCTCTTAGACACGTGTGGGTAATTTTTTCCACTATTAAACACCGGATATCTCACCTTTTTGAGAACCCAGTCAGCTCTGCTATTTTCAAAATCGTCGCCTCCAGCCAGACGACTACAATGGTCCCAAATTTCAATTCTTTGTGAGTGTAATTTTAAGAAACAATTTAAGGACTTTGGAAGAGGATGGAAATGAGAGAGAGACTCAAACTTAGAGTAATTACTTAAAATTATTTTTTTCTGTGGGCGCAAAATTTATACGAAATTTTATCACTTAATTTAATCCTCGAATTGATTTCTCCAAAAATCCGCAAAAGAAAGAATGTCTCCCGATAAAGGAGAGTATATGGAACAGATGTTCTTTGACGTCATCGTTTTCTGTAGAAATTGACCTCATTATGTAGTAGGATGCATGAACTCTTGCTCATTCCCTACATTATTACTCTGGAAATTCAGCTTCAGATAATTGATGAAGACACATGACCTAATTACCGATGCCATAGAAATGCTTCTCTGGTTAAAAGGAAAACATGCTTGGTGCGCTGCTTTTACTGTTGGAATTGAAGTTCACTTAAGTATTGGCAAATGATGGAACACGCACCAAATTACTAACACCTGCTTCAATTACGTATATTCTCAACAAGACATTCTCAACGTCGATAGTCAAAAAGAATGGAATGAACACCAATAACTCGACAATGAAGACCTGGGAAAACCAGCAATACGATGGGAAAACGAGAAAAATAAAATATTTAATCATTTATATTTTTCTTTAAGATGATTCATCATTTCACATCATTGATATTGGTATAGTTTTTCAAGGAAAAAATAATATACTATTAGTTTTTTGTATTAGACCGCTCATTGGTTGGAACTGGGAAGAGACACGTCACACATAGGAGCAATTACAACCGTGATAGATCACCTAATGCAGTGCCTAGTTTTTAATGGTTGTTTGTTCAACAGTTATCTTCTGTAGATAGTTTTCATTGTGACCAATATGAGAATAGCTGGGAAGTTTGCTTTGCAACATATTTCAGTTAACTCAGAATATTGTGGAACATCATTAATGTTTTACTAGATTTTGGTTGCTTAATACTTTGTTCTAAGGTTATAATAATCTAATACATGTTGGAGAGTAGTGTATGTAAAAGACAAAAAAGTTAATCTTTATTTATAAAATTGAAATAAGTTTTTATGCACGAATTGTAATAGCAAACAACTATTATTGTTCTATCAGAATAAACGTCACTATCATAGTTTAATTATATATGAAATAAAAAAGTATTCTACATATTTTATGTTTGTGAAACAGTTAACGGATGTTAAATTAGTTATCAGAAACGCATAAAAGTGTATGCGTCAACTTTATTTATTTATTTTAATTAGTTTCGTTTTTTTTTTCAATTTGTTTGCATTCTTGTTTGTATATAGACAGATCTCTACTTTTTCCACCCCGACCAGTGTGCAGAATATGGTCTTATTTATCCCTAAATCAAACATTGGGATTTCAGCCATTATTAGAAACATGCGTTCCTCACAATGCTTTCCTGCTTTATACTTTATGATTAAACTAAGAGGCCTGCTGACCCTCCGTATGATTTCGCGTAGATTGGAATTTTTACGATGCTTTTTCTTTCCTGCTGATTCGATATTCGTTCTTCAGTCATATTTTCGATCCGATGAGGCTTTCCTAAATGTAAACCTTGTTAGGCCGATTTGCTTACGGAAACGGCGTTGACGCTTTCTATTTAACTTCTTATTTTTAAAGCGATTGTTGGCTAACAATAAGATTTTTCTTATTGCTAACACTGAGCAAGAGGAGAGGGCGGATCCCTATGGACTCATTGCGAATTTTGACATGTCAAGGTTAAAGCATTAGTCGATCAATCGCATTGGCTTTTCCCACGAACTCAGTCCAGACATAACGAAGGGCCACGCTTCACAGACTCTTAACTGTTTCTCAGACTTAGCAGAACTTGTTTTGTTTTTAGATGAAGAGAAACAAGGACTCAGATATGTTGTTGAACGAACAGGAAAGTTTTAACAAATACAACAACAACAAAACATAGGAGGAACTTTTCCACTGAAACCTGTCTAATGAAAGAAAAACTTCTTGGAAAATGAAATTTATATACAAAACAAAGAAATATCCTACTACAGGTCAAGACTATGTGCATACTAGTAGTCAGTTTCTTTCTTTCTCTCTCTTTTTTTTTTGCTTTGATAAGATATATATACGTAACATGAAATACAATTTCGAAGACGCTTTTTAATATTGAGCAGGATGTGGGGAAGATAAAGTCACTATCTTTCCTTAGAGAAACTGCATTTTTTCGTACACTTTCAAGCACATGATATTGCGGTGGTTAACCAAACAATAGATGTTCGACTAGCATGGCGACGAGTTTAAAAAAATTACATATGGAATAAGGAGGTAAATTTTAGTAACAAAGCAGATCCATATCGCAGGTCCGTTATTATAAAATATATTCATAAAAAAAGAACTCCAAGTTAAAACATAAAAATTACCAATCCCCCCACCCCTCAAAGTCCTTTGTTTTACTTCTCTAAGCTTATTATTGCCAAATTGTATAATTACAATGTGTACATTGCTGAAAAAAATTAAAATAATATGCACGTTACTGCAATTTTTCGAAGTTTTAGTGGAACTTTCATTGACATAAGTACTTTTAGACGGTTTTTTTTTTTTTAACGTAGGGTCCTTTATTTTTAACCCAAAGATTTTCTTTTGAAGATACTTTTAGTATACGTTACATCTGAATTCTTGGACCTGATATCACTTTTATTATCGTTATTATTTCTTGTATTGTTCTCTTAGGCACTTCTTAACCTCAAAACCTCAATGGGCTTAAATATATTCTGTTATTAAACATATAAAAACCAAGTTATAAACGTGCAAGGCTTTCCCTGTTTCCTTCGTTCACTAAATTATCTTCGAGCCTTCTATACAATTGAAAGTGATGTCAAAGTTAAAAATATTTACTAGAATTTGTTATTTGAGAAACATTACATTTCTAAACAATGATGACATTTGAAATCTACGATTTATGGAAAGGTCTTGGAATAAATTAATATAAATATACAAAAAACAATGCTGTATACATTTTAAGGAACCTCTTGCCTTTAAGAACTTTTGACCTCAATAGTACTAAGTGAAAGGGATAAGAAAATGGAAAACTGTTTGCCGGAGGATAAGCACTCATGGGAAAGTTGTCTCATCGTACCGGTTCATTATCTACGTGAGGGACAATGTCCTGCAATGAAAATATTCCAGGCAGGCTATCCCATCCTTAACTGTGTCACTTCTCAATGAGGTAATGTAGGGCAGAAACAGACCCCCCCTTCCTTTATAAACTATAATTTTCTATAGTGAGAAGTAATATTTAACGTATCCGTTAAGAATCTGTATAAACATTTCCTCAAAAAACCTGAACAGATACGGGAAATGATGAGTACGGGTGCATCCTTGCAAGATTGATCGTTGTTCCGGCTTACCAGCTAGATTCCATTCCAACTGAACAATAGATTTAAAACCTGTATAGCCACAACCAAACATTCATTTTATATCTCTCCTTTGACAAATAAACTACCTGTAGATTTAATCTTGATATTTTATCATCCACAAACAAAGGAACATCTTCATATACTGTAGATTAAAACTTTTGATTAATCTTGAATGTTGTTCCATCAGTACTTCCTGCTTAGGCAGATCCACCTACTCATACTCTTCGATATATTAATAAATCATTTTTACCACGACTGTAATTAAAAAAGCGAAGAAAGTATTCCATTGTTAGTGACCTTCGAATGTCCACATATGGTTTGGTGCTACTGAGTTGACGGAAGGAGAACCTAGAAATTGTATAGGATTCCTTTGATAAACGGCGCTAATGGATTTTTCTACAATTTGCTGTTAATGAACGACTGACTTCATGTCAACAGACGAATAATCAACCTCTTTTAACCGGTTAGACAGGTGTAAGTACTACGTATAATTAATTCCAAAAATATTCGGAATCCATTTTTGCTCTTTTGTTTAAGTGTTTCGTTTATATGTTTCATATTGTTTCAAGGATGTAGTGGAGAATTTTATATTCACTCACAAATTATCCAGGTGTAATAGAGTCAGTCTCAGTATGTTTTCCATGTTGTCTAATTGATAAGTTGGCTTCCCATTTTTATATTTCATGAGAATTACAAAAGTGTTTTTTTTTCTTCCTCTGAAAGATTGATTGTATTGAACATGATGGGATTTTCTATAAAAGGTGAGGTTTCAATCATCAAAGCGCATCTACAGTAGGAGACCAATATAACGTCAAAAATATAACACAAGAGGCAATGGAAATTTTGAATAATTACTTTATAAGCAGTTCCTTAACTCTTACAGCTTCTTTTCAATTAAATCTATTATCTTTCAACTAGAGACGTTTAAAAGGTAATCTATCAAATCCTCTAATGCAGTTTCTTCAATCAGTATCAATTTTTCCAATAGTATTACGATTAAACTAGATTAAACTATGAGTCGAATCATTATTGTCTCTTTGTACATGCCTAATACAAACTATGCTGTTTTGGTGGATAAGGTTATACTTCCATCGTATTAAGGCGTAGTTGAAAACCAAAAGAGAGCGCTAGTATCGTGAACAACAAAATATATCCAGATACTATAATGAAAAGTGATTTATTGAAAAAAAGAGAATATTGGAAAAATCTGACTATCCAAATATTTCCTAGAAAAATCTGACAGAATGTGATCAATATCGGAGAATAGAAGTTTATAAGTGGATGTTAAATAACGCAGCCCACCTTGTTGACAAATCATGTGTGTAATTATATGAAGCAAAGTTTAAAAATGGCTGCTATATATAAACAGCTCTGTTTATTGGGCCAATGTCGAACGCCTCTTAACATACTGAACTGTGGAAGTGAGCCAAATGGTATAGCGTGGGTTGTCATTAGCTCTCTCATCTTTTTTTTTTTTTTTTTAAATAGCTTTTTTCTTTATTTAGGTGACAGTTTCTAATTCTGAAATCTTCAGCGGCCTTATCAACTTCTGAATTAGTATTCTCAGACTGTAGACCTAAACGACCATGGGTTTTTTCATGTAGGGTGTGGCGAGAGATAAACTCTATTTCATGAAAATAATATTAGTATTGCTAACATACACCACTATTTCATAGCGAAGTGAACCGATACGTTTTTTTTTGGGGGGGGGGGAGCGTGCTGTAGAATCTATACGCTAATGTTTATTTGTTTCTGATGAGATAATGAGTGATGTCTCTACAAAGCAAGTACAATTTGTACTTGCTTTGTAGAGACAATCCTTTTAATCCTTTGTAGAGACAAAGGATTAAAACAATTTTTTTTCTTTTTTAATTTTCTTGTTTTTAAGTATATTGACATTATCATGATTGTTATTACACAAATACAGTATTAACATAAAAATGTATGTACAGTATATGCTAGCAGTATTAATATAACATCTCCAATAGGGTTGAAAGATTATGTGTCTGCTAAGATAGAGATACGATGCAGGTGTTATTGTTTTTTAACAGTATATGCTTGGTGTCTGTCTTCACATGAAACGAAGTTGTTTTCAGAATGAGCGTGCAAACTCTGGGTGTCTCTTTACACCATGAAGTGGTTAAATTTAGCTCAATGACAACAAGGACTATGAAAAAGGAAAAAAAAAAGAATACTCAAGGAGCAACAGGATTAGGTTAGTATTTTTACTGTCGATTCCACTTTTATCTCTCTTTTTAAAGCAGAACTGAATAATCCAATTATGATGGTTAGCATCGTGTGGCAATGTTGGAGTGAATAAAAAGGCTAACATAATACAAAATAACTCTCATTTGTATTAGTACAGCAGTTCAGGAGGAAATACAAAAGAAACTGCGAAATGTACTTGAAGATATTAACCTAACAATCTCCCCTCCACCACCATCACACACAGACAGGTTCAAACTTTTGATTTGGAAAGTTATCTAGGACTCAAAGAACATTCATTACTTTCCAACTCAAAAATTAGTTAGCTGGTTCATACAAAGGCGACAGGGTTTTTCCTCACAGGAAACTAAACTCAGATTTTTACTTCTTCAAAACAGACGAAACGTCATAGAATGTACGACTTGACTTGACAGACACAGCAGATTATGGGAACATCATCACCGCCCTGTCATACCGAAGCTTAGATTTATAAGAAGCCAAGCTGCTTGGACGTAAAAGAAAATGGGATGGGATGCTTTGAAAACCTTTTTCATAACAGAGAAAAATATTAAAATAATTAAATCTTCTTGCATCTGCTAGGCATTTGTTAAAAATAGATTTACTTGTACATTGTAATATTATGAAAAAAGGTTTTCAAAGAATCAAATTGATCTTCGACCAATTCTTAACTATGATCGCCTTTACTCTTCCTAAAATGAGCAAGATATTTGAGTAAGATGGCGTAGCCGATATTCAAAATCCAGAAATAGAACATCTCTTACTTAGAAGCTGCTTCTCGGTGATGCGTAAGAACAGATTGATAAACATGATATGTTAAAATATTCAAAACAGCTACATACTTCCTACTGCGAATTCATTTTTCCTCAACTTTTGTTTTAAATCACCGTTGCCGAGAGAAGGAGTCTAACACTTTATAATCCAGCCATTCTGAGTTCATTGACCATTCTTGATCTTACATTAATTCCATGTGTTTCAAACCACGAACAAAGGTCAAGTGATCTTGTTATGGTTGAGAATGATTGAAGTGGAACATCCATCCATCAAAATCTCTACATTATTCGAAGAATTTCTATAGATCTCTTATTTTCAACGAAAAGCAGAAAACCTAAAATGTACATTTTGGTTTTCACGCAAAGATTCAATATTGGCGAATTTAAAAGAAGAGAGTAGACAGCGATTCTAAGATAAGTTCCTATATTATACTTTTTTCACCAATTTAAATTTATTAAAAAAAATCTTTAACACACTTATCTAAGGATGCAAAACTCGAGGGATTAATGACGTAGCTTTTAATCTCTAGTTATGTCACAATAGGATTCTAGAAAGTATGTTTTTCACACGATTCACACTATCGTTCTTAACTAAATAACCAAATCCAAAAACCAACAGAAATTTGAACAAAAAATGTTTCGGCTATCAGAATATAGGTAAGTATTTCGTATCAACATAGTAGCAAGATCGATAAATAGATAAATAAACAGAGAGAGAGAGAGAGAGAGAATAACGCTGCATTGCATGCACAATAAGTCATTTTTCACGCAAGAATGACTATGTTGAACTTTCATTTCCGAAGATTTTTTCCTTTTTTTTCCCTATTATCGAAGTAAAGTCAGATTTACTTCCTTGTCACGTGCTGTTTTAATCTATTATGTTCTACCCGCATCTTTCACTTAATAAGCTGATGTAATCTGTTACTTTAGGTAGTTAATGTATGTAGTTAGGTGGCTTACTTCTCAAATGCGGTGTTAGTTTTATCAGGGTTCACGACCTTCGTAACTTGATAAAGAAGATAATGACACGAGTTTTAACCATTCCGTTTAGAAGTGACATGTGTTTAAAGTTTGATAGCATCTCCTTACTAGTTACGTGTGAGGATTTCGCTAGGTCGGAAGCTTATTGTTGGATGTCCTATTTTTATGATTTTGTTTTCTCAATTTTATGAAACCATTCGTTTTATCTGAGCCGCATGTCAAATATAACAACATTTGCAACTTGGACAAAACCGGAGATGTTACACTAGTATTTGATTTTAAAATAATTTAATATATAATTTTTATTTATTCTTATTTTAACGAAACTTTCTAGCTCAATCGGACGTGATGAAGCCCTTTATTTGGAAAGATCCGAGTTCAAATCTCGTCTGAGATTCGAGGTGACTGTTTGTCCTCCTGCCCAATACGCAAACCCTAGAGAAATCCCACAGTGATAATACTATGAGGAGTAACATTAATCACCTTTTCATGATATAAATTAGGTTTATGTAAAGCCGTAACGTGGCTGTGGTATTACACCGAACTTGCAGAATATTAGATGAGAGCTTTAATATTTTACCAGAAGTGTTGAGTCGCACTTTTTGCACATAACTCTCGTGGCAGTTTATTTGCTACTTAAAAACAAACCCAAATAAACTACGCCTAATTATCAATTACGGCAGGTATAACTAATACTGGTGTATGTCTCATCTACCATATACAGTATGATATATATTGAGTAGTGAGAATATTGGAATCATCTCCATACTAAATGGAATCCATCATTAACACTTGACTAGCGACACACAGTAAGGTATAAATAGTGATGGATTCCCTCTGTGAGAGTGTCTGTGCAGTATATGTGATAATAGGCAGGGGAGCAATATAGAAAGAGAAATGAGAGTGGTAGCTAGAGGAAGGGAGTAAGTATAACTGCCACTCTGAGAAGATGGACACGCGTAAAAGTATATTGGGTATGCCATGAGATGTGATGAACAGAAAACATAAAGATAACCTCAAACATATCGACGGAAACAGTTAATTAATTCGAGAGGCAGACTAAGAATCCACTAAATCGTAAAGTCCAGTAGAGTGCTATAATTAGTCAAATAATCATGCGTGCAAACTAAAGATTACATTGGACTGAACGCCATGCATCTAACATTGTCCATAATTGAGTATAACAACAGCCAACAAAACAAACAGATACGGCCAAGATGGGCGAAGGAAAATCAGCATTGGACACCAGAGGAGCGGCGCGGCAGAGAGAGAGAGAGAGAGAGAGAGAGAGAGTAGTGAGAGAGAAAGAGAGATTCATAGGGACAGAAGGACAAGAGTATTGCGACAAAATATACAGTCATGGTAGGTTCTGGTATGTGGTGGAACGGGATATTCTTGACAAGGAACTGCCGACAGCAAATCTGATGGAAGTGTAGGAACTCATTATGTTCGCTTGTGAAAGAATACCTGTGAATGTTTTTGAAACCTTGTAGAGTCGAATTCGTCGGCTGTCGAGGTGGTTCTGAAGGCTCACGGTTTCCTAACATACATTTGGATGGGTATGACTAATAAACTGGCATCCAGTGTATATTGAATCCGTGTCATACGAAGATATCAGTATTTCCCCTTAGAGAAACTCAGGATTTTACTCTTTGCAAAACATGCAAACCCACCACATGAACTAACGCAGACCTCATAAGTTGATTCGGCATAATTCCAAACAATCTGGATGTATATTGAATCCAATTTGCCTTTGATTGAAAGATGATGAAAAAACAATCTCCTCCCAAACATACGATGTTGAGGAGCTGTTCAAAACAGCTGTCACTGCCTCTGCACTCTCATGCTGTGGCAGAAAGCGGCTCGGCGTGGCGAAGGGCAGTGAGAAAAGGACACCTTGGTGGAACCAAGAGGTCCAAAATGCTGTCCGGGCAAAAAAAAGGAGGGCTACCTAACATGGCTTAGGGTCAGGTCACCTGAGATGCGTTTCTAGTACACGGAGGCGCGAAAAGCTGCTGCTGAGGTAGTAAAGACAGCAAAGCAGAAGGTTTGAGAATCCTTTGGAGAAAGATTAGACTCATCCTATGCAAATGCAAACAAAGTATTCTGGCAGACCATTCGTCGCTTTCGAGGGAGAAAATCGTGCACAGAAAGGGCAATTAAGCCCTCTGATGGCGCACTTTTAACAACCGAGAAGGATGTCTTCCACAGATGGAGGGAATACTTTCAGAGCCCTTCTCAACCCAGGTGGCACAGCAGCTGTGGACATCCAAGAGGTGCAGATCGGGGCAATGACTAGTCTCACAGCAGAAGAGGTCCATTTAGCAATAAAATCGCTAAAATCGGGCAAGGCTGCTGGCGATGATGAAATTCGCCCCGAAATGCTAAAAGCCTTAAATCGAGACGGTGTTCTCTGGCTGACTCGAGTGTGTCAGGCTGCTTGGATATCTGGGCGAGCACCAAAGCAATGGCAGACAGGCATAATAATACCAGTCTTCAAGAAGGGAGACTAGAGAGATTGCAGCAACTATCGTGGCATCTCTGTGTTCAGCCTGCCTGTGATAGTATATGCTAGGTGCCTGGAAAGAAGGTGCAGGAGCATAGTTAAGTCAAAGCTCCAGGAAGAACAATGTGACTTTGGTCCTGGTAGAAGCACAACTCACCAAATCTTCACTTTAAGAAATCTTGGGAATATACCAAGAATGTCTACACATGTTTTGTGGACTTGGAGAAGGCATATGACTGGGTTCCTCGGATAAGCTTTGGCATGTAGTACAGGAGTATGGAACGAGTGGCCAACTATTAGCCGCCATCAAGTCCCAGTATGAATGGCCGGAGTTTTGTGTAAGGGTAAACAGCACAAATCTCAACCTTTCACAGTCTCCGTTGGTCTCTGCCAAGGGTTTGTTCTGTCACCCCTCCTTTTCATAATATTTATGGATTGGATTGATAGGCACATCCGAGGCAGTGAGTGTGTCAGAATTGGAAGATTAGCATTGGACAACTGCTTTTTGCAGATAACCTAGTTCTGCTTAGCTCTTCCACAGATGACCTCCAACAGACCGTGGATAGGTTTGTAGATGTTTGTGCAGAAGCCGGGATGACGATCAGTGTGGTCAAAACGGAAACATTTGTGGTCTCAAGACCACTCAAGATCCCAGTGTACTCTACATGTGAGTGGAGGTCCACTGAGGCAGGTGGAGAAGTTTAAATACCTTGGATCCACATTCACGAGTGATGGAAAGTGGGACGTAAAGCTAGATACTCGAATTGGCTCAGAAAGCGCAATATTACGGGAGCTTGGCCGTTCGGTAGTATTGAAGCGGGAGTTAAGCCAGAAGGCAAAGCTGGCTTAACAATACAGTCTATGTCCCCCATCCTCACCTATGGTCATGAGAGCTGGGCAATGACCGAAAGAATGCGGACACGAATCCAAGCGGCTAAAATGAGGTTCCTGCGAGGGGTTGCGGGAATGACAAGACTCGACGGAGTCAGAAGCTCTGCAATTCGGGCAACCCTCAATATCAACCGTTGCTTCTCCGTGTTGAGATATCACAGTTACGATGGTACGGGCACCTGGTCAGAATGCCACAAGAGAGGCTTCCCCAGCAGGCTCTCTTTGCCAAGCCAGAGGGTGGGAGGCCACGTGGAAGGCTAAGGACTCGCTGGATATATTATATCCAGAACCTTGGGTGGACACGTATTGGAGTCCCACCAGAACACCTGAGCTTGGTAGCCGAGGATCGTGACCATTGGAAGTTTCTCTTCCAATGGTCACGAGCCAAAGGAAAAGTGGGCTTTGAACATGGATGGATGAAATAAAGTTATTAGCTGAATTTATATCAATTATTATGTATTTAATGAGTATACAAAATTCGAGAATAGTATGTAGTTTTACTGAAGATTACGTTTCAAATTTTATTTTAAGAACGTTTTCAAAAAAAAAAAAAATTGAAGTTGCAGTTCTTGGACTATTACAGAACTGACTTTTAATACGCGATAAGCTTTTATTTTATTTTATTATTTTTTTAAAGCTCAGTTTGAATGTTATTCGTTCTCTGTTTCAAATTGTTCTATTTCTGTAAAGTCTATTCTTTTAATCTACAATAATTATGTATGACATTATTTATAATATCTTTCACAATTCTGTATTCTTTTGCAAGTCACAGTGTGTAAATATGCAATAAAGAGATTATTTATTTGAAAATACATATTATTTTTAACTACCTTTAACTTTTCCAGATATAGTTATCTTTTTATAATTATCTATCAACCGTGTATCTGTATTTCGGCGTAATTCTGTATCTATGCATTATCAAGTCCATAAATACAATAATCGAAAATAGACTACTGAGCCATTGCACGGATTTTGTTTCAATGGCAAACATGAGACTGAGATAACGCATTGTTAAAAAAAAAAGGCTGAATACGCTAGACTGCCAGTGTTTTAGACTGCAATTTTAAAAATGTACGTGGGTCGCATGGTAAAATTTTTCGGGCCACATGTTTTCTGCTTTAAACTATCTTGGCATTAATTCAAATCAACACAAGCCCCCCCCACACACACATACACACTCAATACACATACATACACAAGTTCGCCCTTTCAGTGAAAAAGCACAGGAGCAAAATAAGATTGTAAAAGAACAATTAATGGGCCCTTTGGGCAGTGGCTCATTTATAACCTTGCCAAATATAGGCCTACAATGCAAAATTACGAAAGGATCCACATATCAAAGTGTATTTTTTAAATATTGTCTGTTTTAAAAGTTAACAGCAGAATATTTTAATATGCATTATTAAAATTCTTATTAATTTTAATTCTAATAAATTTTAATTTTAATAAATAATAAATGGGAATTTATTATTTATTAAAATTAATAAATTTTAATAAATGAAAATAAAAAATTATGTTAATGAAAATAAAAATGAAAATAAAAATTATTATTAAAATTTTTAATGGCATTTAAAAAGTACACACACACACACACACTTCTGAAGTATTGTTTTGATGTGTAAGAACTTTTGGCATACTAAATGGCGACATGTTATTTGGCGACGTTCAAGCAATGATCTTCTGGCATCAGTTTGCCACACGACCATCCTTACAATGAAATAACACTTTATAAGGTTAACACTTGCGAACCATATCAGCCAATAATACAAGCCATGCAATTAATTAATTTACTAGCAATTAACGAATAGTGAAGTAAAAATAATACAGTTTAATAACGATTTGCTTTCTACGAGAGGAAATATGCACTGATTACTGCGCCACCTGGTATGCAAGAACTTACTGTTGCTAAAGCAAAATTACGCCATATCCGTTTCAACTGAACGAGATCATTGTTTTGTTATATGTATATTTATTATATACAGTACACGGAAAGAGAGACAGAGAGAGAGAGAGAAGTTATCGTTGTAATGCTCAGTTTAAAACGAGAATCGGATAAAAATGCAGGTTTATATAATAGAGCGAAGTGTCTAAGTTACTCCAAGATAGATGATCCTTCGATTAATGTTCTCGATGTGTGAGACTGTTAGTTCTGTAGAAACCTTACTGAATCGATACAGATGAGAACCGACTGAATATTCTGTAACCTGCTACTACTATTTTTCACCTTAATATGATTTCTTCCTGGATTCCTTTAACTGATGTTTTCTATCAATAAAAACAGAACTTCGGAGCTACTCAAGGAGTTTGTTGGCTGGTCGCAGAACTCGAACCTTTATGACCATTTGAAAAAAAAAAAAAAAAAAACTCGTTTTAATTCAAATTCATGAATGTTGAAGCTACTGTGCTTGTGATGTTCCGTTTTTTAGAAGAAAAAAATTATGCTGCTTCTTCATTAGCAGACATAGCAAAGTTTGCTAAAAATACACTTTAGATCTTCGTCTAAAATTGGGTGGCATTTAAGAAAATGAGAAACTATTCAGCTATCTGTGTATGCCTCGCATCTGCATCTCCATATGTCATGATGGCTGATCGCAATTGTCCTAGACTGAATTTTGTGGTTAACTGCTAACAAAGGCAACCGCATATGATATTTGACAATATCTCCTAAAGGTGGCAGCTTGACTCAGTCGTAATTTGAAGACGAAAGTTCTTCATAATCCTGTGTAGGTCGCGAAAAACGTTTATAAGGGCATTTATCAAGTGAAGATGTGCCGTCTCATAGAATTGTGCAAGGTTTCCACTTCGGAAATTAAGTTTTTTTGGAAAATTAAGGAAATTGAACAAAAACATCCAGTAGTCTATAGCTTATCTTCCTGATATTTGCTTCGGTTCTAATTCGGGAGTACGTGCTCGTTTGCCTATCATTTTATTCTATCATATAATAAGCAGAAAAAAAAAAGCTTGGGTTGGTTTACTTGGAATTATTTCCAAAGCGTCAAAGGGCATCAGGTTATGTTTATCAGTAGCTTGTATTATTGAGTTTATTTGTTTGTTCGTTTTTGTGGTGGGAAAAGCCAAGTTTCTGGGCGGGGAAAGAAAAGGATCTTGCCACCCGTTCGTCTTAGACTGGTATAATTCAACTTCGACCGAAATGGCCTAGAAAGAGTTCCTGTAAGAAGGAAAATAAAAAAAATAAAAAAAAAAAGAAAGAAAGAACCTATAAAGCGAATCAAAACTGTGCATCATGTAAGTAAACAGAAGTTCACAAACGAAACAGAGTGGATAGGAAAAATCGTCATTAATACTCCTACATTTAACACAATTTTAAATAGAGTTTATGATCCCTTTTTTTAACTATTCAAGGAAGTGAGTTATTTATTTATTTTTGTAACAGACTAAATTAGAGTAAGTTGATGGATATAGAGCTTCCAGTAGCGTGAATTGGAAAAGAATGAAAAAAAAAAAAAAAAACTTGTTGACAATGGATTTGAAGTCGCGAACAATTTAATTTTAAAAGAAAGATTGTAGGATTTTGTTCCGAAGAACTGAAGTTTTTAAATAATACTATAAAATATACGTATTTCAGTATTTTCTCGAAACTCAGAGTGAAAATTTTCTCGTTGTTGTGATACAGTGCTGTTCAGCAAAGTGATAAGCAGCTTATTATATCATTGATATTTATCACTCATATCCAAGATGCCAATCTCTTATCCACCCTTACTCCCTGTGATCCAAATTTTTGAACCAATCGTAGCACTATGTAAATTGATTGATTACTGGTGTATTATTATGCTGAAACTGTCGTGTATTATGGTTTTTCAGTTGTTTCCAGGCATGTCATAGTCATTGTAAAGCAATACAACGAAACAAGTTTCGTTGCATGCGAAAAAAAAAAGGGGGGGGATAAGATTTACCGAAAAGCATCTTTTGATATGCGTTTCGTTTCGTCTAATCCGTAGCATCTATGGTATTTGTTTTATTTCTCTCTCTCTCTCTCTCTCTCTCTCTCTCTCTCTCTCATGTACTCATATATTCTAGAATAATCAATTGTATCGAAATTTTTGTGATATTGCATGTTTCTTCATTGGAATTACTTTAGTAGCAAAATTAAGCAAACCAATACCAAATGATATCTTACAAACGGCAAAAGACAAATCGTTCCAAGTATATACAAACCAAAAAAGACTGCGATTCAACTGTGATAATGAACCATGCCATTATAGAATAATGCTGTTGAGAAAGACATCTTTTTCTGATTATTTAGATTATTTCGATGCTTATTATGATCCTTTCACTCATTTTCACACTTCTTTCAATTGTGAGAATATATATTTTTCATATTAGACCTAACCTCAAACCTCTATAAACCTGTAGCACATTTAGCACCACCAGCTATTCTGAGAACCCTACTCTAGAGATCCAACCTAGTATTTTTTTTCCTTAAATCACTTCAGGCTTCCAGTAAGAGATTTCGCACTGGAAAAAACTATTGGAAAATATGGGGAGAAAAAAAAAGAAACCAAAAAATTCATATTGTTGTTGTTGTTTTTTCTTTTTAAAGATATAGGCATAGATTTATTATAGTCTGTATTATAGCATTCAGTCTACGTGGTAAGTTTTGCACGTATTTCTGACATATTTCACAGGAAATTAAATCCATTCTTCAAGCTGAACTGCTTGAAGAATGGATTTAATTCTTCAAGCAGTTGAGATTATAAGCCCTACTATAGATATTTTGTGGGGAATTGTTTCTATCATGCATTTGCGTGCATTTTACTTCAAACCGAACATGATACATACTATTTTTTTTTTTTTCTTCAAGTGCGCTTCGACTGGAGAATTTTAATACTTTAAAAAAAGGTATCTTAGTATCGTCCTGGGTTTTCTAGCATTGAAATTGAGAAATCAGAAAGAGAAAAAAACATCATCCAACATTTAAGAAGCTGATTACTAAAAATACATATCAGGGTATTTAATTTTTAACGTATAATGCACAGTAGTATCATCACCAAAATGGAATGATTTGTATTCCGTAAAACATCATGGATGTTTCATTATCTTCATCCGCTTGTTATTTTTATTATGTTTTGTGTCATAACTTCAGCAGTAGCAAATGTACAGTCGTGAGCAAAAGATTGGTGTCTCCCGCGCAGAGTGAAACGTACCCAAATCGAACGCAGACGGTAAATAGGAAGACATCGGGCTTCCCAACAGCGTATTGCAATCGATGAATGGGTAAATGTAGCAATCTTAGCGACTTTGATCATGGACGTATTATATACGCAGGAGAGATGGGTCATTCTATCGCCCAAGTTTTAAGAATCCTAGAGTTCTCGAGGACAACCTTATCAAAGGTCTACAGCGAGTATATCATCAACGGACTTACCAGCCAGCGACCAGCGAGCAACTGGTAGCCGATTACACGTCATTGATGATTGGGATGACGTAGACTGTCCAAGCTCGTACAGAACAACCGCAGGGCAACGGCAGCACAAATCACATCCAGTTTCAATGGCGGAGATCCAAGCAGCGTCAGCGAGTAAACGGTATGGCGTTCCTCCAGTACCCTCCGGCATCTGGTGGAGTCATTGCCCTGCGGTTGGTCTGTACGAGCTTGGACAGTCTACGTCTATCCCGATCACCAATAAAACGTGGATGAAATCTGTAACAGTTTGAATTACATCTGTTTTTATAAATTCTCGGAATCAAAAGCTAAAGCAGGGAACCAATCAAATCACACAGCGACTGCCATAATTCTTGTTACATTTACTAAACAGAACTTTTACTTACAGTGTAGTACCAGCAGAATTGTGCATTTGTAGTATGTTGGCTTATAAGTAGAAAGAATTTTCTTATTTATTTTGATGGTTCAAGGTACACAACAATCATTAAAAAACAACGAAATTTAAACGGTCCTAAACTTGGAAAAAAAATAGAATGTGGTTAGTCAACTGTTACAAGAACAATCATAAATAAAAGTAAGAAAATTGGTGATGAAGACTGTGGTGGTAGGCGATCAAAATGTAGTTCTATCCGTGACAGTTGGAAACTCTTACAATTATCATTAGGAAATTGGAAAAATGCAACAGAACTATTAATCTGATACCGTAGACAGGAAAGAAAAGACTTATCTGGAAGCAGACATCGACCGTCAGTCAACAGAATTGTTATTAGCAAAGCGTCTTCATTTGTGATTGCACTTACACAGGAAATGCAACACCAACAATACAGTATTGTCTGTATTTTTGGATCAACAGAACGGTTCGTCTTGCTTGTTAAATTGTCAGTTGGCTTCTGACTAGACGCCGCTGACATCAGCAATGCATCGATACTGTTTAAAATGCAAACCATCTCCTTGTAATAAATCACTGCAAGAGACACTCCACATTAGTACATTCACTTTGAAATGACTTCTGCAGTGCAATAAATTCTTCCCACATTAGCCGAAGTACTGAACTCCCAAGCTATTTGTTATCCACTTTTTGTCATCTTTAATCAGGAGAAAGAAAGAAAAAATTAGTTTTAACTAGTTTTATACTTGAAAAACCAGCTTTTAGTCAAGGACATAAACGAGTATTTTCAAATTATACGGAATAACATTTGTTTATAATAGTTAAAATAGCTCATTAAATCGTCTATTTTGAATCTCATAATCTCGTTTGCATATTTTCATTGTTTATCTAATGGACGTTATTTTCATAAATATCTTCATAAAAGAGTCTTCACAGAAAAGCTAATCATTACTTAAAACATAATGACTTTCTACTCAGACTTTTTTTATTATTATTTCAAAACAGATTTAACGTAGATAATGTAGTTAACGTAGACATAATGTACTAGTCTCGTATCTTTAATTAACTCAGTTGTCATTTCACCAAATCAAACTTACCTATTTACGCTTTTATTCACATTGGATTAACTCTTAAAGTCTTGGCCATCATTTTTTTTTCTTTAGCATATTATATGATTATGAACATTTTAAAATATAATTATTTTAAAATGATCATAATCATTTTAAAATAATTGTTTATTTTTGTGTCTCAAAATGTCACGCACAGTGACATTTATTGGGAAATGTATGTTGTATAAGAAGGATAATGAATGATTGCCCATGTTCGGTGATGAAGGAATTTTTGAAAAAGTTGGCTGTACGTGAACAACAAATTGTCAAGAATCAAGCGAATTTTCAAGTGTATCAAAAGTGGGTCATATAAACGTTGCAACACTTCGCAAATATGATTTGGCTTTGACTGTGTGATCAATGTTAGAAAATCGTCTAGACTGATGTTGTCAGGTGCATCATTGACGGCCCGTCCATGTTTGCCTACTTACATTACCAGCTTAAGAGTTCGAAGTAATATTTCTCCATTATAATCCCGAAGCCATATCTCATTGTGCTAAAATCTCACTGTGCTCTGACGTCATCACAGTACCCTAAAGTACTTGGGAATAACCCTCGACAGGTCTCTGACATTTAAAAAACACCTCATGAACACATCGGCTAAAATCAAGACCTGCAACAATATAATTCAGAAACTGACCGGTCTTGGGAAGCCTCTGCGACGACGCTTAGATGCTCAGCTCTCGACCTTGTATTTTCCACCGCCGATTAACATGTGGATTAACAGCGCACACACACCCACCTGGTTGACAAACAGATCAATAACACCATGCGCCTTATTTCAGGGACAGTTAAGAGCACCCCCACAGAATGGCTCCCTATTTAAAGCCGTATTCCTCCCCCACCATTGAGAAGAGCCAACGCCTTATACAGGAAGTATAGAAAGATGCAGGAAAACCCCTATCTTTCAGTGCATAGAGATGTTTCAAATCTAATAAATAGGTTGAAATCGAGATATCCTCCTGTTAGTACTGCTATAAGGCTGTTGGAGGATAATTTTGACATCAATCAAGAGTGGAGACGCCAATGGGAGTCATTTGCAGGTCCAGACTTGCAGAACCTTCCATGCATAGAAGAACAACCACCTGGATATGACCTTCCACGCAAAACTTGGGTTACCCTAAACCAGCTAAGGACTAACCACGGTCGACGTGCAGACTTTTTTTTTACGTGTCAGAATATTCGTTCCCCACAATGTGACTGTGATAGTGAGAAGCAGACCATTCGTCATATTCGTCAAGAATGTCCACTGAGAGCCTACGAAGGAGAGGAACAAGATTTCCTGGTTCCAATATCTGCGACCTTCGACTGGATTAATCTTAGATATAAACTTGTAACATCTGACTGACAGAAGCATCTTAAATTTTCGTATTTGTAATTTTTACTGATGCTGTTTGTATATTTAATGTGTTTGTGTTATATACATATATTTAGAGATGTCGAGTTTAGACACACACACACACATGCACATTCCAAATCAATTCAGTGGATACAAAGAGTGATATTAGTGTTCTAAAATTTACATAGTTATTTTAATAATATTTAAATTCGAGAGTAATTTCTAGAATAGCGTAGCTCTTATCGTAATGATACTTTGCTTTATATTTTTATCACTTTTTCGAAAATAATTTCGAAATCAAATCTCCCTACCATTTGAATTGTATTGCGTCAAACATTACTGATTTAATTTAAAATTATCGCATTTTTTGTTTTGTATTTACGGTATTCTGTGTTTCTTTTATTTATTTTTTTTTATACTTTAAGATTTCATAATCAGCTATTCTCAAGAATGCAAAGAAAATTGGACTTCTGTACAAGTTGGTGTTATCAAGTGTTATACTTTCAGAAAAGTAACGACAAGAAATTCGAAATCTGTTAAGGGTGTCGCTTGGTGTCATGCGTGACTTCGAACACCAGGGTAGAACAGTTATACTCGCAGTGTCTATCTGTGACTTTGTTTCAAGAGCATTTCACCATATTTTGTAGCTCTGAAATGACTTTGTAGAATGATTTCATTTTTGTATTTAGATTGCATAGTAGCGACATGGAAAACAAAACACAAACGTAATATATAGTTAAAATGTACCAACTTTCACTTATTTAGTTGATAATTTTCGTAACACCCGTAGCAGGGTGTAGCAGGATCCGTTCTGTAGCAGGATCCGAACACAGTTCAGATCCTGCTACAGAATTTATTTTCCAGACATTTAGGAAGGATTGAAACAGTCCAGACGTATACATCTGCCTTCTTTCACTTATTATAATGAGAATAAATTCAAGCTATGAAATAGATACAGAGTCACGAGATTGGCATTGCACTATTTAGCTGCTATGCAGTATCATTTGTCTATAGAAGTGGAGAAGAAAAACTTAATTTGTATATGTATAAAGCAGAACAAAATTATTAAAACAAAACAAAGCAAAAAATATCTTAGTACTTGTTATAAATTGATACCACAAAGATGTTATAGATGTTTTCAGTGAAAAAAAAATGCATACTTAGAGAACATTTCTGCTCTGCTCAGAAAAACTACTCAGATCAGTAAGACTAGAGCTACACGACTAAGACTGAAAGTAGTGGCATGTTGAACAGAAAATTCCAGTGATAGATGACCCCGATATGGTCTAGTCTTGCGCATGCACAGCAAGGAACAAACAAAGAACTATAATTGTATACGTTATTGAATCGCAGTAGTGCTTAATTCTAGTATTGAGTACTATTATGATTTAATGATAATGTTATATAATACTCTGAATACCTTGAAAATAATCAAGCAACTTTATCAGGTTCCTCTATGACGAGAGGAACCTGATAAAGGAACAAGAGGAACCATTTTTTCAATCAAATGGCGAGTTAGTCGATCTCATATGGAGAACCCCCCCCCCCACACACACACCTGAAAACTCGGGGCTTTCGTTTCTCAAAAACAGGCAAAAAGGCCATAAGAACACACGCAATATACAGACACAGGATACTACGGAAATAAAGGTGAAACAACTTAATCCATCGGATCTGGTTTCGAACGCCTGCACGGTAAAGTGCGGGTCCACACGTAAGCATAAATCAGGAAGGAAGGAAGGAAATAACGAAGAATACAATTCTGAACAGAGTGCTGATTGTGATGCTATTTGCAATCTTGTAAAACTAAGTGGAAGATTAAGCTATTATAGACGGTTTGAAGAAGAATTAAGCCAATCACATAAATATTTTCTGGAATTCTAAGAAATACGAAAAAAAAAGAAGAAGAAGAAAATGAGACAAACAACAATATCTTCAATAGCCAGAAAAAATTTTTGCCTACTGGGACATTTAAAAAAATCCAGTATGATAAAATCGTAAAACAGTAGCTTCATTCCTCTCCCCTCCCAAATACAGTTCTGATTTGCTACCACAATAATCGTAGAAACACATCTACCTTCTTTAATCAGCTAGCTATCTCTACTTAACTCTGCTCCTGTTTAAATAAGGGCGCGGAACATCAGCAGAAATTGAGTTTGTACGCGGTTAGGAAAGGGTTGAGAGTTAGATTTTTTATCTCACAGAGCAGGAACAGTTTGCCTTGAAGTGGCGAGTGCATCAAGTGAGAATGAGTTTAAGAGACGCTGAGACAGGTGTTGTCGGTGACATATGGACTTCCTGGAGGTTTAATAATGATAATAATAATAACACCGTGGGCGTTTGAGTGTTAAACGAAACCGTGCCCAAGAGATCAAACATGGAACTTTTTGTAAGCAACTTTAAACCTCTGACAAGCAGGCTGGTCGTCTCGTCGTCTCATCGTGCGTGTGTGTGTGTGTAAACAATACTTACGAATTATCAAAGAAAGAGCCATATGGCTTAATTCCAGCAATGTAAAAAGGAATAGGAGATATTAAAGATTCAATCTTATTTCAAAGCCGACTATATATATGTAGAAACTATATATCAGGCCTGCACAACTTGATTGTCTTTGAGGGCCAAACCCAACTTGGACCACCTGACCAAGGGCCAGATCACTTCGGACCTAGAATCTTAAACTAGTCCACTGCAGCTAAACTTAAGTAAATTTGTTAGCTGGTCTACAGTAAATACTAATTAATATGCATATTCCAATTTTTTAGAGCGTTACAATTAAAATTATAATCAAAATTATTTACAAACAGATATAGCTGCAAAATTTCTCAATAAACACAAAGTTTACTAATAATTTCACTGAGAATATCGCACTTATTCTCAGTGAAATATCAGTGAAAGAAATACAATGTGACACATTGTATTTCTTTGTTGACACTATTTTATTAAAATTTGGTGCCATGTTTGAAGTGGCCGTTCTTAATATGGCCTCTAAATTGATATCACTTAAAGATGAACGCTGCTTGGTTTTGTTCAAGTTCATGACCGAAAATGTTTGTTCACAAGTATATGTGCTCCCAAACATTCAAAATATCTGGTAGGCAGTATCCAACAAACTTTTAAATTTATCCTGATCCAGAATAGAATAAAACTCTTGTAAAGTACTCTCTCTATGCTTTACCCGATAGTTTTCAGAACACTGGAGATCAATAACTTCCATCTGGAGTTCGACATAGATTTCCTGCTTCGACAGAAAATGTATCCTCAATCACTTTTATGCGGGCTTCGTCTTCATTACTCAATGGCATTCTTTTCTGAAACTCCTCACTTAGAAGTGATATGTGCTTCTGATATTTAACACCCACCAAAACACGGATCAAAATAAATAGCATTGCGGGCCGCACACGGCCACAGGGTCGTATGTTGTGCAGGCCTGCTATATATGAACATAGCTTAGTTTGCACTACTTAAAAGACACCGGTTGCTATGAAGCGTATCTCTTTGATAGTTACTTTCACTCACAGACCGAGAGTCCAATTATGAAAAATACTCCTTGAAAAAAGGATTGCTTTTGTAATCCTTTAATTTGGTAATGAGGGTTCTTTCCTTCGTACGACTTCTGCCTGATTTCTAATGAGAATTAACACGTTCGAAACAGCTGCCAGGCCAGTGAAACCTTTATCAAAAGCACTAATAAAAGACAAATTTACGCTGGGCAGCACCAGTGTGTTTTAAGTAGTGCAAACTAAGGCAACTCCGATGCCGGGGATTGTATTTTCATAAGCTCTCTGGTCAAATTTTAAAATATTTCAAAGCTTCTAAATATATCCAACTTTGAAATAAAGTTGGATTTTTAATATCCCATATTTCTATTTAGGATTACTTATGTTTCGAAAATATTTACATTTTTGTCAGATCATGTTGTTGTTAGAAAGCGTAATTTAGAAAACAACATTTAATTTCCAAATATTATCGCTACTTCCATTAAGTATCTTCGTTAGTCAAATATATTGCAGATGGCCTAAAGCGTTTTTTTATTTATTTTTATTATTTATAATATTCCATGAGGAAGACCGGTGGACGAGACAGGAAGTGCAAAGCTCCGTGTGTGTATGTGTGTGGCTACTGCCTTATAAGCACCATTTTCGCCGCTTACTATATCGACTAATGAAAGCGAGCCGTTGTTTTCACCCCTTTCGAATCGGTACTTACTATGATCGGTCGTTGTTTCTCGAAACCGGAATAATTATTTCCGGGTGCAGTCGGAATTCTAACCGTGCTCATCGCCTCTCTGTTCGAAAAGCGCGGAAGCGTACGCCGAACGAAATTGCGAGTCGACAAGAAAAAAAAAATACCTGATCATGCCTTGCTGCACACGACGGACACGTTTCGCCAGTCCCGCTCACTCTTAACGCACGCGCGGTTTATTTTCGATATAATCCCACGTTTGTTGATTCATTATCCTAAGTGTTGACCATGTAGCACGCATGCGCAAATAGAAACCAAAAATCTTCATGGACTTGGAAAACTTCCCGCATGGTTTGGTGTTAGACAACCGATAAAAGCAATGGGAAAGGAAATTGAAGCATCCGCTCTCACAGGAAAGGAGGGGTCAGTAAAAGAAGTTAAAAAAATAGAGCGTATTTAGAGTATTCATATATTTACGTAGACTGTTTCTTGTTTTAGTTCACAGATAAAAAGACATTAGTGATTTTCACACATGTAAATCCAAGTTCAGACTTCGTAATTTTGATAAGAAAAATGTCTGAGATATTTCTTCTTTCCGCTGTGTCATTTATCTTTCCTTCATCAATGTCGAAAATAAAATATTAGATCAGAGAATATTATAGATCCATCCATATTTTATAGCTGAATATAGAAAATACTTAATAAAAGTTTAGATTTTTTTTTTTACTCTAGACTTAAGAAAAACACCTTTTATTAAAATAGATACATTTTATATATATTGAAATATCCATTTCAATATATTATAAAATTTTATATCCATTTTATCCATTTTATATCCATTTTAGTTGTAATTATAATTATATATCCATTGAAAAAAATATATCCATTGAAGTTGTAATAATATAATATAAATAAATAATAGAAGATATAATAATATCGTAGAAAACATGATGAAGTTGTAATAGAAGATACTTTTAAATAATAATATCGTATAGAACACGGTTGTAAGTTGTAATTGAAGATAATTTTAAAGCTTTCTCTCTAAATAATAATATCTCGTAGAGAACACGGTGAAGTTGTAATAGAAGATAATTTTAAAGCTTTCTCTCTAAATTACTTTATATAACATCCATAAGACTTTCATTAATATATTAAAAACATATGCATAAATTAAGCAATTATTTATTTTTAACGAATAACGTTAATTTGGATTGCCCAAGGACTACAGAAAAGTTCCATAATATCCCAGTAATTTTTAAAGGTCATTGACACTAGTTATCCTTTTTTTTTTTTTTTTTTTCAAAATTAAAAAAAAAAAGTTCATATATCATTGAATAACAACATTCAGGCTTTGTCCGTTACTTTATACGCACCACGTTAAAATCCCTTAAAAATAGGCAACTAATGAGTTCTGGACAGCTGCTATCTAGGACTCAATTATAGTTGTTGTTGTTTTTTGTTTTGATCCAATTAAATTTTAATCTGGTAATCATTCGCGTCGGCGCACTTGGAACTAAAACAATGTAAGTAATATACATGTATATGATTGACCGGACTTCCACTCGGAACTCGACTCGGGTCTCAAATTTCTGAGTGTGAAATAACCAGATCCTGGCTTACCCTATCATGCTCCAAACCCCAAGATCGTAAGTGGAAAAAAAACTCTGAACTTCAAGGCTTAAAAAGCTCCACTTCATTTTGTTTTAACCGAATTTCAACTACTGATTTCTTCGACTTTCCTTGTCGCCCTTTCCCTAATTTATTCAACATTTAACTTTTATATATGATGTTTATTTGTATATATGATGCATTTGTATGCAAGGGGAACTCCCTTCTTTGCTCGCTGACGTTCACTGGTCTCCTTCCTTCAGTGCTTGTCGTGATGTCACCTCGAACATATTAGGCATCATTACCCTACTGATCTACAAATTAAACAGAGAGAGAGAGAGAGTACGCGATTTATTACAATTTAATAGTGCCGCTTTTAAAAATAACGTTCATTATCCTGTATTACGTCAGAAATTTTTATCAATTCAGAAAATAAGAAAACATCAATTGGAATAATAAGGAAACCACTACAAAAATGTATTTTCTATTAAATTTTATATTAAAAATTATTAAAACACACACACACACCCATAGATTTGCTAATGGGGATTTCATAATAATTTCGGTGCAAAAAGTGCTTTTCTTCTTAGCTTTCCTTCTTTTTGCTGAAATTCATTTCTGGAAAGTTAGCGGAGTCCGATTGATGAAGTAAAATAATAGTTTCCTGTCCCGGCAATAGTCCACGTGCGATTTATATTTTTCACTTTTTCAATGAAAACAAGAAATTATCGTGAGCTCCCTTCAACGGAACTGAATGAGCTATAAAACCCGCTTTTATATAAGCTTTTATTATGAAGCATAATCTATCGTTAAGGCTTCTTTTAGACGAATCTATGAAGAGTCTCCTGTGATTCAGATCGCAAATGATTCCTAGTCCATTTACAATAGTGGCTGTGTCATTGCCGTATGCCAATGAACTATCTTCCATGAAATAAGGAAGAAAATTTCTTTTATAATTTCATTACCAAGTAAGCGATGTTAAAGCACCCTGTGATTGACTGTTTAAGGGAGAATTTTCAAATCTTTGGAGATTATACTGAAATATTTGGTTGCGAGATTATCCAATTTCACCTGGCGTTAGTTTTCCGTGTCATTAACTGTTCGTAACCTCCATCACAAACGGATACTACTGAAATCTAATCCCATCGAGATCATCTCATCTCGCATCACCAGTAAAAAGTAGAATATAATTTTAAAAAAAATGTAAAAAAATATTCCCAACAGTATCAGAGATTTCTAGCATGATTTCTTTCCCCTTCAATGTTAATTTTGATATCCCACGAACATGCTCATGCTTAGAATCAGCATGACATTTATGCTCTCTCTCTGCTCCTGTCTACATTATGGAAAAGCCCGACTTTTGATTAGTGTTTAAAATTTCCGCCAGTAGCCATTAAGTTAAATGTCTCTGCGCTCTCAAGTGGTGTTGTTTTGTTGTCATTGTCTTTATATTTTTGTTTACACAAATTAAAAAAAAAATCGTTTTTGTTGGCTGACATATCTACCGCTTATTTCAAACGCTTCGATGCGACCCGTTACTGCCCTTACCACCTGTGTTACTCCTAATGGAAATAAAAAATAAGTAGATAAATACATAAAAAATACATGGGACGTTCTGATTCTTTGTTCGTGGAACTCCACAGCTGCACAACTGCAATGAAAAACTTCGTTTCAATATTTAAGAATTCAACTAGAAAGAGAAAGAAAGACTAGAATTCATTTCGTTAAGTCTCGTGACTACATTTAGGTAATGATTAATGTCATGTGATAATCTGAAGAAGTAATATCGTATATGCATTTATAAGATTGATATACTTCTCTCTCTCTCTCTGTGTGTGTGTGTGTGTGTGTGTGTGTGTGTGGCGACTCCATGAACATACACTCTTCATTCCGATCTGTCCCTGACCATGTCTTTCAGAACCTCCAAGCGCACTCTAGTTGCTTCTTTAACTCCATCCACCCATCTAATTCTGTCTTCCTCTTCTCCTGCTTTCATCAACTTTAGCAAAGCATCGTCATCATCATCTCCAGACTGTCATTTGCTCGCATAATATGTCCGAAGTATGACAATTTTTGCTTGATGATCATAGCTTCAAGGGAGCAATCTGACTTTGCTTTGAAGTCCACGGTATTCTTAGTAAGTCTCCAAACCCATAATTCAAATGCATTTATCTTCCTTCTTTCACTCTTTCTCAGGGTCCAACTTTCACATCCATACAGCACCACAGGGAATACCATTGCTTTCACGATTCTGATTTTTGTTGTGAGGATAATATCTTTATCTTTAAAGATCTTGCTTAAATTTGTCATTGCTTTTTTTCTGAGTAATAATCTTCTTCTAACTTCTTCGGTACAATAACCATCTTTATCAATTCGGGATCCTAGGAACACAAAATTGTTAACTGCTTCCACTTTCTCCCCATCTACTTCAAAATCATTAAGTTCACATGTTGCTATAACTTTTGTATTTTTGAGGTTAAGTTTAAGACCATATTTAGCACTTTCTTCTTTAACTTTCATAATAAGTTCCTTCAAATCTTCTTTGCATTATGCTAGCAAGGTGGTATCATCTGCATACCTCAAATTATTATTTTCTCCACCAATTTTAATTCCAACTGGAGACTCCTCCAGCCCTGCCATTCTTAAAATGCATTCGCTGTACAAGTTAAACAGATATTCTTCTGTATACAATACTTAAAATATCAGATTTACAATTTTGCTGCTAATATTTTTTATCATTTTTCATTGTTGAAAGACGTATGTTATTTGTAAAGACGTTTATTTCACAAATATGAAATAATTCATTGATTAATAAATGTCATTTCGAATTCTTGTGCAATATTCTAAATCAATATTTCATAAATTATATTTGTATTTTTCGAAACTCCAGATGGAGTAACTGTCCTCAATACACTTGTTATCACTCACTATACCGATCTAAAGTACCTGATGCGCTAAATCTATAAACAAATAGATTTTGTCCCAGTTTTTTCAGGTAAAGCAATCTGTACCAAGTTAGTATAGAGAAAGATTATGTTCAGGCGCATCGATAAGTAATAGAAGTGGAATGAGTGCATGTTTGTGCGATAGTTCCCTCCCATAGTTTGCAATACTGATTAGCTGACACAGTATTGGAAATAGTTAGAAAATATACCAATAAATGGGCACAACAATGAATATAAAACTAGGGAGGGGGACACATCTTTGAAAGTGTGTAACAATTAACAATTTGAGTTCCGATTTTTTTTTTTTCTTTATTCACGACAACTGAAATAAACAAATGTATAACTGAATATTTATATGAATTTAACACTTTCGTTTAATTTATCACTCATCTTTGGTTTCACAAGGTTGCAGCCCATTTAACAATTCAATCGGAAACTTCCGATTACGTCATTCTATTTCAATAGCTACGGATGTTTTTATTACGTAATCTCCACAGCACTAACTATTCCCAAAGACTTCTAATTTCATGATGTAGTACGATTACACGTGCCAAAATGTCAATATTAAGAAAGAGGGGGGGGGGTAAGCATTTGTTTCACTCTTCATTCCCGTAAACAAAGCCAACGTTAAAGTAAAGGTGGCACCACACGGACAAAGAGATTCCAAAATTGTTTCTTATATCTTCAGTGGCCACCTTGTACCTAGCATGCGATGATGCGCGCGCTACCTTCAACGGGTCATTCACCTGGCCGACTGCTCCACATTGTATTTCGTGAGTTTTTTTTTTATTTATTTAGTTTAGTTAAGCATTATACTTAGCCAAAGAAGGAATGGTTAGAGAAATGACACACTATTTGGGACGACAAAATCTTTATCATGTTTGTCTCGATTCGTCGCTATAAATTCGACACTTTATTTAAGATGTCGTCATTGAATGTATCCTTCTAAAGGTATAAAAAAAAATACCTGCTCAGTCTAACTTAAAAACTGTCGAATACATCATTTCCTATAGAAATCGCTATTAAGCACAATAAATGAATAAAATAAAGATTGATTTTACATAGCATTGCCCAATCTTGAAAAGGATATTGTTTATTATTATAACAACTAAGTAATCCAGCATCCCCCCCCCCCCCGAATAAGAATTCATCAAAGTTCATATCGTTTATATTTTGTGGAAATTACATTAGCTACCCTTCGTTTCCTATTAGTTTTGGTTTCCGGGTATCGCTAAAAGCGCTAATTTGACTCATGATCTTAGAAGGGGATTTTTTTTTCTTCCTTTACTTTTTTAAAAATGATAACGAATATTATCATAACTTAATGACGTCCCCCCCAAAAAAAAAAGAAAAAGGGAATGAAAGAAAAAGAAAACCGAAGTGACCGGGACTTGCATACTTTTATGGCAAGTGTTTCTTTTAATATAAACCAAAGAAACACACAAACGGCAGACTTTATGATGGAATTGTTCGGTTTGCTATTCGAGAAGATCAAATTTTTGGACTGAAACATAACCCGCAGCAGGCCTAACGGATCTTTTCATGGATGTGGACAATATTAACAAAATGCATGCAAAATAGGACAGCACCATTATTCCGTAATATACATGCTAATCTAAATTAAGAAACTACTTGTTTTGACATATTTTAATTTGTATATAAAATTAATATATATTATAAATTAATATATTGTTATAAACATTTTGCTCAGCAATCCCTACTGATGACTAGGTGAGAGAACTGGTGCTACGATGTTCACGGTTGTTTACTATGCCGAAAAACGGGACACACATTCGCAGATCACACAGACAATATTGAAATTAAATATTTTGTAATAAAGCATTTAAAAAAATAATAATAATAAAATAACTTGTAATCTACTTGTATTAGTTTAAATAATTTATTTATTAAATAAATATCACTAGTAAATGAAATAATTTGCGATACTTCACAAATTTCGACAATAAGATTTCGTTCCCCAATTTACACCGTTGTATATGCCTGGTTTACAACTTTCACAGACAGAATTGGAGGCCATCAAAATTTAGTGACGGTAGATCCGATATTGCATATTTGAATAGCGGTCAAACAAAGAACGATATCTATCTTTATACACGAAATTCAGCAGTATCTTCACGTCACTCGAAACTTTCCTAATTTCAAATAGATTTGAAATTTTCCTGTTTTCATTCGAATAAACGAGCTTGAATTTTACATTCCTATAGGAAGCGATGATGCAACTGTTGTTTAGGTTAATAGGATGTTTCGTTATTTCACTGTTATCTTTAATTGTAGTTATATCTCAGTATTACTACATCCATTATTGGGTTTACCTTTCTTCTTGTTGCTGGTAGTTTCTGTACTATACCGTTGTTCTCATTATGAATTGCATCACGTTTAACAACGCCTCTTCCGTCTTATTGTTCTTTGTTTGCATGTCTGAATGAGTCTTTTTTTGAATAGCGGGCATTACTTTCTTTAAACATCACGATTAGCTCACATTTGAGGCGTTTACATATCAGGGAGGACTTTCCTGTTCAAGGATAAACAATATTTCTCGTATGTAAAAATAATACAATACGATAAAATAAAAAGGAAACTTTTTTTTTTTTTTTAGAGCGGAGCAAACTATTTTATTAGTGTCGTTTAAATGGTCGTTACCAACTGAAGAAAAAACAGCAAATGCGTTTTAGCTACATCGAAATGAGACATGTGTACAAACACAAATGCCCTCCATGTATGTGCGTGTGTAGTCAACAAATAACATATCTTTAATTTGTTTTTTCCTTCACAAAAGCATTTTTTAGTATTCTCCACAATACATTAGGTCACTCTTTCAAGGTAAAGCAAACATGACACGTTGTATGTGGATGATTTTTTAAAAAAATAGACAAGTAAGAAGATATTAAATAAAATACAGTACATACGTAAATCTCAGAGATTTAAAATATTCATTTTCAATATAATTAAAATTGTTTTTCAGTCCTATTCTAGGATTAAAATATAAATAAAGCATATTAGGATCAAAATGTCTTTAGATCCTAATATACACATTCAAAAAGAAACGAGTCTAGCATTCACAAATTATAAAAAAAATTGACAATATAGACAGACATATATACTTTTTGTAAAGACATAAAAAAGAAATGAGAACAGAACCAAAGCATTGGAAGTAACAGGAGGACTTAGACATGGATGTCTCCACCTCCAGTACTATTTGGAATATACAGGGTGGTTCAAAATTCTACGTACAAACTTTGAGGGGAGGTAGGGAACATCAAAATCAACCATATTCACATAGGAAAGCATGACCGGAAATGTCACCCGAGAGTGATAGGTGGCGCTGTTCGCCAGCGCTCCAGGTGAGCAATTGGGGCTTCCTCATTCAAGCTGTCAACATCGTACGAAGAACATGCGTCATTTTACAAACGCTGAGATGGCAGACATGCACCTCGTTTACCATATTATGTAACTACTATTGAACTGTTACGCCTAATAAAGTTTTTGACACAATTTACGGCCTTGTGTTATTTCTGTATCTTTGTGTCCCTGTTAGTACCTTCCGTGGTCATGCTTTCCTATGCGAATATGGTTGATTTTGATGTTCTCTACCTCCCCTCGAAGTTTGTACGTGGAATTTTGAACCATCCTGTATATGAATGAATAATCACAGAATGGAGATTAACCAACAAAGAAGAAATCTAAATAGAAAATAATTTTATCTTGGATAACTCTGTTTGCAGGTGATGAAGTGATATTTGGAGCAACTGAAGACAGTCTACAAAAAAAGCTGCATATAAAATGAATTTAATAATAAAAGGATATAATATGTCAATTTCTCAAGGAAAAAAAATTACAACTATAGTATTCAAAGAAAAAAATACTCATTAGAACTAAAACAGTAATAGACAATAAATTAATTGAATAAGTTAATAATTTGAATTGTCTGAGCTAAAATTTCAATGGAGATTTAGACATTTCTAAATCTTCATTGTAACTTTTTTTAATGATTTTTCTCAAATCATTTTCGTACTTTTTTTCATTTAAATTCGTAAAAGTTGGTACGCTGGTACAAGTCCAAATGTATTTTTACTTATTCATATTTATGTTGCTGTTTTAAAAGCGACAGAGTAATAAAACTACTAATGATACAAAAATAAAATGTTAATGGTTCAAGGAGGAGACATGTGAATGATATTATCGATCTGGTTTTACAAGCATTAATAGTTCACTTCACTCGTAGCACAGGTTAAAATGTGCTTTTAGATATTTTTAACTGAACAATACTTTTTTCTTGAGTTTAGTATTTCTTGTTGAAAGGCAACTTTCTCTCTAATGATGTAAATACTGAATGCAATTTCTAGAATCCTACTTTTGTCATGATCTTATAATTGTAATGTCGAAAAAATGTAACAATATTCGCAGCCTACGACAAGCAATAAAAATAAACTTCTTAAAAAAAGGAGAAAATGACATAATACATCGATAAATTAAAAGTTGTTGATTATTTTTTGATTATTTTGATTGTTCGAGTATCATCGAAAACCTTACAATGCTTTGTTTTGGAAATAAAAACATTTAATTGCTGATATTGATGAAGGAAATGATTACACTATGCATGCATACTATTGCAGTATTTCCTATTGAGCTACGACCAGATTAATCAAAAATTTCCTAATAATCTCAAGAGGTTATAAGTATACTGACTGTAGGTAATTGCATTACAAGGTTATGAGATTCCATGTGCTATATATGTATATTTGTTATTCACCTTAGTATTAAGGCCTTAATGCTAAGGCCTTGATCGCACCAGGAATTTCATATACACTCCAGGGTAAATTTCCCAATAGAAAAAAAATTGATAATAAATACAAGAATTTCGATAACAGAATAACTTTGTTATATACATATAAAGCGTGCTAATACACTGCTCGGAAAGAAGTCAACGGACACAACAGCGTGAGAAACAAGCAGTCATGGTGCCCACCTTAATAAGATGTAAGACCTTTCTACGGGGCATACTTTCTACAAGCGTATGATAGCGATCAATGGGAATTTTGGACCATTCTTCCTGTAGGCGTTTAATGAGATCCTGGACTGTTGTACAGCTGACGTCCTTTGACCTCACCCAATGCTCCAATTCATCTTATATATGTTCAATAGGGTTGAAATCAAGGCTTTGTAGAGGCCAGTCATTGTGGTGACGTTCATATCCACAAACTACGCTGTTACATCAGCTGCAGCCTTATGACACGGTGCATTGTCTTGCTGAAAGAGACAATGATCAATTCCGTAGAAAGGCCACAAAGTAGGAAGCATGGCATTGTCCAAGATGTTCAGATATTTATTGGAGTTCAATGTTCGTGTCACCACAAACAGAGGTCTGAGGCCAAACCAGGTTCATACATCACACCGCCATCTCCGAATTTCATAGTTGGCCTCAGACCTCTGTTGGTGGTGACACGAACATTGAACTCCAATAAATATCTGAACATCGTGGACAATGCCATGTACGTACTCTGATAAGAGACGTGATAGAGGGTGCAGCGTGATTCGTCGCTCCATAACACCGCTTACATAACGTCCCATTGTACAAGCTCTTTGCGTCACTGAAGACGACACCGAAGGTTGGTTAGGGTAATGTGGGACTTGCATATTGCGGTCCTACCATGGAAACTCATACGAGCCTTAGTTCTGAATGTTTTTGTGCAGATTCATGTTCCAGTCGATGCCCGGAACTCTGCATTCAACGTGTCGACAGACGAATGATGGTCTTTACATATTATCCTTCGTAGCATTCTACGGTCACGTTGGGTGAGTGTGATGGGTCGTCCACTGTGCGGAGCTCTTGAAGTTGACTCCCTGCTCGTTCATTTCAGTGTGGTGTCACTGTTTGTCGGCTTGGGATGGCCCAATTTTTCAACATTTTGCCGAACAGATTGGTCTGCAACATGGCGTTCTATCACCACGCCTCGTTCAAACTCCGTCGGTTCCCTTCTCTCAGCCATTTCACCCGGACACAGTTGCACTGACTTGGGAGCATCATATTCCTCCAATTTATATCGGCTACAGACACGTGACTCGTTACACGGCACGATGCACATTGCCCATGAGGATGGTCGTTGACTTCTTTCCAAGCAGTGTATATTCTGTGAGTTTTTTTAAAAACGCATCTAAATATAACTGAAAAATAACACACCCATTTTATTTTCTTATCCGTGCTTATTTTCACTGAATAAACTTAAATATATTTGACCAGCAGGAAAAGGTATGTGATAAGAAGAAATTATTACTGAATGAATAAGACATTTTTAGATGCGCAGTGAAACTAAAGTTCGAAATGGAAGACAAAGAGAGGTACGAAATGCAAACTCAGAGATGCTACGAACCAAATCCATCAGCAAATATAAAAAGCGCCCTTTTTTTACAGCAGTGTCATAAACGAAACGCTATAGTGCATTAAAAACCTTAAGTGGCGCTTAAAGGCGTGAAAGAAGAAAAATATTTTAAATAAGTACAGATTAATCCTTGGGAAATGTGGATGAAGGACGACTATTACAATGCCGCAGAGGTAGATAGGAGATGAATGAAGAGGCGGAATAGGTAGGTCAGCGAGTTTGAAGGTGGCCCGTATATGGATGTGAAGAGTTCTTACGTGCGTTTTAACAGGTTTTGAGGGATTAGGAAAAACCGATGGATGTATTTGTTTGTAGAGAGTAGACGTTAAACTGTAGTAAATTTTAAGTGCATCACTTCTTCCTGCTGCACGTGCGGCGCTGTAGAATAGGGTAGTTGCATTTTAGAGTATATGAAAGATGGCGAATAAGACATTTACAAATGTGAAATTGTAGAAAAGTGCATGAAGCTATATAGGTATTTTTATACATAAAGACAGATTGAGAGGAGAGAGAGAGAGAGAGAGAGAGAGAGAGGAGTGTTCCTGACACTACAGAACAAAAAAGAAAAAAATGGAACAAATAATTTGGTTTGATTTGGTTGAAAATTATGATCGAAGCAGCTATGGCTACGAGGCTAGTATATTGTATCAGTTAACTGTACGTTAAATCCAGTGGCGGCCCGTACATAAGCGCTGCGACACTGCAGCACCCCCCCCCCCAAGGGAAAAAAAAAATTAAAGTTTGTTTGTGTTTATAAATAATAACAATGCTTACAACATTATATAAATGCAGTGCAACATGTTAAAGGTTACAGCTTATGTTTTGACGTTGATTGAATAATTAATAATTGGAATTGTTCGATTAACGCTTTAGATTACAAAACAAATGCACTGCGATCTAGAGCAAACGAATATCGCCGATATTCGTTTGCTCTTGTCATTGCACGTTACGTCATTCCTAACTGTAACTGCTCAAACGGCAGTGTATTTTTAGTAAGCTTACGCGCCTTATTTCTGTGAGATATGAAACGTTTATTATTGGTGCATGTGCCTGGTGAACTATTTTTTGTAAATCTTATTTTATTTTGTTAAAATAGCATATAATTAGTTATTTATTATAGATACAAGGCTGAATTATGACGATTGTCACTGTTGAAAATAATAATATTTTTTCATTTATCGTTACACGAAACAAATGCACTGAGATCTAACGCCGATATTCGTTTGCACTTGTCATTGCTATTGATACGAAACTTTTATTATTGGTGTTTGTTCGTGGTGAGGATGAAATATTTTTAATAAAGCAATTTTTAATATGTAAATTTATTTATTAATAAATTCGTTACTGATTTAGGAAAAAAAGTTTTTTTTTTTTTTTTTTTTTAAATTTAAGAGCCAATAGGCTTCATTTCGGCGATGCAAACATTTAAATTAAGGGGATATTAAATCCCACATTTAATGAATTTTCATGCCGAATATAGTAACTATAAAAGTATCGACGGCTACTAGCGTAAGCTCAAGCACGTAGTCCAAGTACGTAATACAAACTAGGGCAACTCGTAGCAAAGGTAAAAAAAGTTCTGATCGATATGCTTAGCATTTTCCATGATGTAAAACCCATCTCCTAGGAGATGTATGATGTTATACATTATGGTGGGAAGTCACTACTCAGACCGGTTTATTGAGATCTTTATTGAGATCTCATCAGTGAGTAGCTAGACCAAAATAATATAATACTAAGTCCTTATAGTCCTTATAAGGACTGGCTTAAAGGGGCGAAGCAAGAATGCTTTTCATCTTCCCCGTTATCTGTAGAGGACAGTGTATGGATAAGGTGTTATTGAGCATTTAATAAAGCTCTGATCATGGCAGGAGGGTAACAGCAATAGCCGAGCCTCAGTTAGAACTTCATTGGCTACAGCATTGCCATCCATTACCCTCCAAGGGTATTGGATTGAATGTATCAATCCACTCACTTCCTGTTAGAGAAAAGAACTTATATACTCTGCTATACGAGTTGTCAAAAAGGTGCACCCATAAATTATTTAAAATTAAAAGCCAATAGGCTTCATTTCGGCGATGTAAACATTATTTAAATTAAGGGGATATTAAATCCCACATTGTTTTAAAACCGAATAAGAAACTCAAAGATCGGAATCTGAGAGTTTCATGCCGAATATAGTAACTATAAAAGTATCGGCGGCCTTTTTGACAACTCGTATAGCAGAGTATATAAGTTCTTTTCGTTATACCCTTAGTATTATATTATTTTGGTCTAGCTACTCATTGATGAGATCTCAATAAAGATCGAAACCGGTCTGGATAGTGACCTCCCACTATAATGTATAACATCATACATCTCCTAGGAGATGGGTTTTACATTATGGAAAATACTAAGAATAGCGATCAGAACTTTCTTCACCTTTGCTACGAGTTGCCCTAGTTTGTAGTACGTACTTAGATTACGTGCTTTAGCTTACGCTTGTAGCCGCCGATACTTTTATAGTTACTATATATTCGGAATGAAACTCTCAGATTCCGATCTTTGAGTTTCTTATTCGGTTTTAAAACAATGTGGGATTTAATATCCCCTTATTTTAAATAATAGTTTTTTTTTTTTTTTTTGTATGTATATGCATAAAATTTTCCCCACTTAAAATTTTCACCGGCCGCCACTGGTGAAATCTTTAGAAAGATTATTCGTATTCTACACGGAATTCGAAACATGGTTTTTTCCCAAACCAGGGAAACTTGTTACGTCATCCTTGAGTGTGCTACTGAGGTACCAGAATGAATAGCACTGTCATCAGTAACTAAAGCAACTAAAACTATGGAATTTGTAATTAATAAATGAAGATTAATTAATATTCAGGGGGAAATTAATGGGCAAAGGAAGCGCGCCTGCATTTGCAGCGAAGTTTGAAGAAAAGTGCTAATCACCAGGAAGTACAGTTAGCGATCAAAAATAGGAAAGATCCAGAATTGCAAGTGGAAAAACAAGCAAGTATACAGAAAGCTCTTTCTGCAGGAAATGCAGTGGAATGTGAAGGTGTTACAAGTGAACTTCGAATTGCTGCAGGTGTTGAGACTGTTAATGAATATCATCACAACCCAAAACCTTTTTTAGTGTGGGGGGGGGATTTTTAAACTGACTGAGTTATTACTGTTATCTTTCTAGCGAAAACTGAATGAAAGCATGAAGTCGTTCAGTAAGATTTCCTGTTTGGGCTGTTTAAAAAAAATGTAATTTGATTTTAACGAGATTTATTTTGCTGTTAGTGTGGGTCAATATTGTTATTGTGGGTCAATTGAGAAGGATAACGAGGTTTTGCCTCAAGCTATTTGTGATCCACTATATTTTTAACTCCAGGCATACATGTTGGAGAAATAACTTTTCGAATAAATGGCAAGAACTTTCTTTCCATTTGAAGTTTTTTTTTTCTTTTTTTTTTTTTGATGAAATCAGGTCAGAAAATTTGGAAAGGATGGAATACACAGATGAACATTTGGCACTTATCGTAGCAAAAACAACACACGATGAAAACTTTTGTTGTATTTCATCGTGTTGTTAGAGTAAAGCAACAGGATAAAAGTGAAAAAGATTCTCCACAGAGGGAGAGAAATCTGTCTACTGTTTGGTACACAAAACGAGAAAAAGGAAATCATTTGAGAGGGAGGATATTGGTCAGAAAGGAAAACAATCTCACTGTTTGGAAAGTGGGCCGAATAAAATCATTGTTCAAAGATAAACGAAGGTGATTTCTAGAACTAGATATGAGATAGACGCAGTCGAAACAACAAATGAATTTGACAGGATGAAATAAACAAGTATGAAGTCATAGACAATCATTAAGAGTTTACTGATTCGCTGATACAGCCTGTCATGTGTGCATTGAATAATATTCAGTTAGGAACTTTATGACGGAAGTAATCATGCTAAGATTAACAAGTGAGATTAACGGATTGTTTTGGTAGCCGATAATTGAGGTTCTGTCATGAATAGGTTTGATTTAGATGAATGAAAATAAAAATTTTAACATTTGTATTAGCGCTCAGACGAATAGTGGGAGGTCGGAAGGTTTAATTTTATCTGCAAAGTTTTGGCATCGTCCGTGTAATTCCTGCAGAATAATTGGCAATGTAATTATCCAATAAGCAGGATGGTGGTCTTACACGTGGTGATGAAATTTAGGTTACCATCATAATGGATCGTATAGCCATTTACTCAAAATATTCCTGACTTAAACTGCTTTGATAGGCATCTAAATGATAGGCATCTTCAGTAAGCAATGAATATGTCACTTGTGTGACTCATATATTGCTTTTTGTGAGCTTTCGGCATACGAGTATATTTGATCTCAAAGAGAACAATACATTTATTGATCCACATCCGGTGGCAATGTACTATAGGCTTCTACTTATTTTGTAAAATATCTGTGAGATTTTTCTAAGATTGAAGGATAATGATATGAAAGAAAAAAGAGCGTGATGATACAGTCCCGTAACATATACTTCGGTTCTAAAATCAAATACTTACGCCGTAAGATTTGTTTGAGATGGACATTAGTGACCTTGGATTAGCAATGCCGTTTGTGGGGAAAAATTAACGTACAACTAGTGAGAGAATGAACTTGTAAAAAATAACTATAAAAGCAGTAATTAAATATGACAATTCGTTAGTATCAAACACTGCATTTAATCATTTTATATATAGATTAAAGTAAATTAATTAATTAGATAGATTAAAATAAGGTCCATTTGTAAACAGCATTTCAAACCAATGATACATTGAACTTTAAACCAATAATAAGCATTGTTATTTCTAGCAAGAAATAACATTGCACCGTGACTTTCTGTGCTTAGTAAATGTTTAGCGAGTAGATGATATTTTGATTTGCGAATTTTTAGACATTTTAGGTGATATGAAAACAAGTGCCAAGTGAACTCATAGCGTGATTAATTTCGAAGAAAGTCAGAAACTTAATTTAGCATTCCCATCAGGTAACACGTTGACTGTTTATGATACTTTTTGATAAATCTGTGGTATTTAGCATTTGAAATCTAAGATGTAACTTAGTTCAATCTCTCTTGCAGATCTTTGGCCAATATCCTAAAACAGTTTTATATTTTTTATTAAATTTATAACCAGCAAGTTATTTTAGATAGAGTTTGATCATCATTATCCTTCCTTGGATTTTATTTACTTGGCCCAGTAGCCTGTTCCAGTCTCTTTAATTCTTTTCTTTGGTTGTCCTTGGCCTATTTCCTTCAGTCGACTGATGGAGTATCTTCTTGGATTGTCTCGAGAGAATTATCCATTCTTTCAGTGAGTTCGATCCAGTTCTTTTCATATTTGTAGACTTAATCTGTTACGGAATCGATTTTAAGTTCTTTATATATATTTATATTCTTCTTTTGGTCTCAGAGTGTATAAATTGCTGTTCTGCAGGAAAACAAAATATAGAAAATTTTTCATTTACTATTATTTCTTCTTCTTCTGCAGTTCATATATTTCATATTTCACATTTTTATTCAGGCTTTTATTCTTGCACGTCTTTGAGCATAGTTGGGTTTGAAATTTTATTGATCATTGCTGTTATCATTAACTAAAATTGAAATTTTGGTACGTTTGTCAGCTTCTTTTATATATGATGTTCAACATTCATGACACACGAAGTAAAATTTATTCTAAAATTTTATTTTCAATCATAATTTTACTTCGGACTTAAGGCAGTCCTTTAAAAGCCATGCTATTAGTTTTTTTTTTTTTTTTTTTTAATATTTCCATTCCGAATTTTTTGGTTATAATATTCAAAGAAAATATTGATCTTCATTTCTTGTTATAATTCTTTGCTAACCACGATTGGCGAGCAGTTAGTTCAGCTAAACTAGATCCATTTTGTAACTAACAGGCTCTTTTGCCTTCGGCATGGATGGTATTGTGAATATCTTTAGGTGGTAAATTTATCGCTCCCTAAGAGACCAGAATCCATTATTAGACGCCCGATGTGGATTGTAAAAAAGTCCATTTGGTTTCTGGACGTTTTCTGTATTCGTTTCTTTGAATGTCGTATACGTTTCAATACTGAATGCACAAAATCCTTCCTCAAAGATTGATTTTTACAACTGAAGCAAATGGTCTGCATTGAATTCGTTTTTCTCATTTCTCAGTTATCCCTACGTCATTTGGGTCTTTCAACTACTTAATGGAAATCTCTGCACTTCATACACAAATCACGATTAACTCAAAAATGACTCGGAAGTTATCACAATAACCCTAAACAAGGCTGTGCGAATCTGGAAACAAAACACGAATCTAGTTCGGAAACAGCACGAAGAACTTGTATGAAGTTGTTCAGTCATCCGTAACAGGAGAGAACATAAGTTAACGGAGAAAATTGTTTCCTGGCATTTATTGCGTCCTTGCTTCGGGTAGTTAACCTGTTTGTAAGAAGTTATCACTCCCGAGATTTGTTCATAAAAGATGTACAAAATACTAGGTTCAATTCTCCCTGTGAAAAACCTCGACTAATTGTGAGAAAAACCGCTGATTTGCCAGTTGAACAAAAGAGATGTGGAGGAAAATATTTTAGGTCAAAGGAACAGTTATGAATAACTCAACCTACTATAAAAGGCGGAAAGAAAGAACGACAGAAAGCGTTGAAAGTAGCACTGGGATAATTTACTTATACGTGTTGATGTATTTAGGTGCAATACTTAATTTTATGAGCTAAACAAGTAGTCACATACACAATTTTTTTTTATATTTTCACGTAATCCGTGAAGACCGAAGATGTAAGTCAACTTAATTGAAAAAAATAAAAATAAAATAAATAAATAAAAATTCTTCAGTTCACTGGACTTAGCCCAGAGAACTTTGACTAGTTCTGTAGTTCAAATACCCGCATATATTGCATTTTATTATTAACTGCTAATCAGAATTAATCATTTTGAATTGTTAATGAGGCATAGAAGTGCAATATGATATAAACAGAGCTTTCCAAATATAATTTGGATAGAAGTTACCACTGATACTGATAAATATATATATTAGGGAGATTGAAAAAGTTTCTACGAGAGCAATCTGATAATTAGGCACACCTCTTACAGTATTCTGTTCTACAAAATACAATATACTGTAACACTATGACCAAACTGCTTCTTCATAAATGTAGCATGCATGCCTTTCTACTATACTAAACTGACCTTTCCGAACTCTGTTCTTTTGAAGATAAATGGTAGATCGCTTAACACAACTGATGGAGAAACATTTAGGACTATTGAAAAATAAAACTGCGGCTTCGCCAACCGGAATACGACTAGAATAAAGCATACTAATATAAACAGCGTAGTCTATATAATTTTGCTAGTACTCTCTCTCTCTCTCTCTCTCTCTCTCTCTCTCTCTCACACACACATTTATGTGCATACTAGCAATGTTCTTTTTCTCCTTTATTCGTTTATTTCATAGCCATTTTGAAATCTCTGGTTTCGTTACAATATTTTTAATATCTTCAATTTTTATATTATTTCCAACATTAACAGTTTAAATATTTCGAAGTTTGTTTTTAGAAGCTATCTTTAAGTAAACACCATTTTTTATATTTATATACACTCTGTACATATGATCTTTAATATAAAATTCTGAATGACCCATAACTACGTCATGGTTCTCCGAATACCACGATTTTTTCGAGTGTTGCATGTAGCAAGGTTAAATGATTGTTTACGTGAGCTTAGTAGAAGATAGACAATAATCTAGTTTTAAGTTCAATCGTTATCTATTGAAAGTGCATCATTGAATTAATTAAATTATGGAACATTCAATTTGGAATGTTCCATAATTTAATAATTTAATGGCTGTTTTATTCCTTGCATTAAATCGTGTAAATGAGGTCTAAGAGTGCGAACTTGAATTTGCATTAATTTTTTTTAAAATATGCGAATTAACGGATTTTGATATTTGACTTTTTCTTCCGAGTTAAATCTCTAAATAAACAAACAAAGATTTTTTTGGTGATTCTCTTCATCATACCAAACTTTAGTACATTATATTAAATATATTACTAAATATATTAAATATATTTCAGAATTAGAATCGTCCTACAATAGAAATGTTTTTATTTGTACTAATTCTGGTGTCTATGCATTCAAGGAAAATATCTTATTTCATTTCTTGAGTATTAAGAGAGATATTTCAGTGACCGAACTGCAATCAGAAGATCTTCCAAATGGTCAGTGAACACCAAAGGTTCATGGAATATTTCGTAGTACCAAGAAATGATGCGTGAAAATTGTTCGGACGAGTAAACAGTAGCGGTAATAGCAACACGAAGAGCAAAACCTTTCACTGCACTTTTTTTTTGCACTCCGTGATCTGGTCTGTGTGATCATTAGGAAGAATACAGAAAACATCTCTTTCAGTCTATAGAAAGCGTCTGCATTAAGAATCAGAACAATACTTACTCACTTTCCAAAGTTTAATCAGGTTTTAGTCAAAAGACAAAAACACTTGTATTTTTTTCTTTTTTCTTTTTAACAAAAACAGTCATTCTGTAAGTAACTTTTTCCTTTTGTATCATAGATTCTAATTAAAGTATTGTCAAGTTAGTAGGTTAGAGATGGTGACTTTCTGAAAAACACGTGTGTGTGTGTGTGTGTGTGTGTGTAGATGATTATACACGCACCATTAACTAAAGGAAGCCTGTGAAACATTGAAGTTCAATATCATCTCTCACGAATTCTAAATGCGTTTTCGTTGCATCCTTTTTAAGCACTTATGCTACTTTTTTATTACACAATTTAGAAGAAATAAATAATAATCGTATATATATCCACTCTATGTATATAAAAAGATAAGCCGAAATTTGAAACGTTTCATGTCTAACAATGTGTTTGCCTTCATGAGACAATTTGTTGGACGTTTCAAAACAATGGAGAACCGGCTTATCATCCCGGAACTCGGGGAGGCCGTAGGCGCCAGGCGGGAAGAGCCCCCTCCCGCGAGTGCACGCACGCACGCACGCACACGCACACACACACACACAGGGTGGCCATAAAATAACTTTCCCTCTTTGGAGGCATCTGTAGCTAAAACCAATAAATGGAATGAGACCAAATTTTATATTGAGACTTTTGAAAGCAAGTGGAAATGATTTCCGCGAAAAAAAACATTTAGCACCAAAATTTCGCGACGGAGAAAATTTTGGCGCTGGCGGAGCCGAAAACAAGCAGATAATTACATTAAAGACAGATAAAATGGAATAATAACATTTCGACGGTGTAAGCGACAGCCGCGTCACTCATTCCCAACTTGCATGCCTTGAAAGAGAACATAATACGGGCTGTTATGAACATCCAATCCGACACCTTACGCTCAGCTGTAGAGCATGTCGCACACCGGATGCAATTTGTTGTACACAAGAAAGGTCAGCACATTGAAAATCGTGTATGTGGCCCAGGGGACCCTGATTCTGATGAATAAAACATTATTTCCTGTGAGTTCAATCACTACATTAATTTCAGTCTCTCTCAAGTTGTTGTTTTAGTTTAATTATTATTATTATTATTATCATTGTAATGGTCCACATATCCAGCTGGAATGAGTGACGCGGCTGTCGCTTACACCATCTAAATGTTATCATTCCATTTTATCTGCCTTTAATGTAATTATTCACTTGTTTTCGGCTCCGCCAGAGACAAAATTTCCCCTATCGGCGACTTTTGAGTACTATTTTTTTTTTCGAAAATCATCTCCCCATGTCTTGAAAAGTCTCAAAATGAAATTTGGTCTCATTCCGTTTATTGATTTTAGCTACAGATGCCTCCAAAGAGGGAACGTTATTTTATGGCCACCCTGTATACACACACACATAAAGTATACTTGCTCGAAATATATTAGTAATATACACTACTGATCTAAACTATCCGGATGTCTGCTTATTCCAACTCTCACTCTAACATGAAAGGCATTAATATGAAGTTTGTCTATCCTTTGCTATTACAGCAGCCTTCATTCTTCTGGAATGGTTTCCCACTATATTTTAATACGTTTTCTTGTAATTCTCTTCCATTCTTCAAGAAGAGCATTAGTGAGATCGGTCACTAATATCGGGAGATTCGGCATTGCTCGCAACTTGTGTTCCAATTCATCCTGGGAAAGGAGATGAAGGATCTACGCAGGCTAGTCGAGTTCTTCAACGCTCATCTGTTCAAACCGATCATGCGCAGACCTTGCTTTTTGAACGGGGACATTATTGTGTTAATCCAGGAAAGGGAATTTACCGAACTGCTGCCATAAAGTTGGAAGCACAGAATTATCTAGAATGTCATTATAGGCCACAGTTAAGATTTCTCGTCACTGGAACTAAGAGTACAGCCTGAACCATGAAAAATAGCCCCAGAGCACGATGCCTCCTCCACCAAACTTCACAGTAATACCGCAAATTCTGGCAAGTAGCGTTCTCTTGACATACACCAAACCGAGACTCGTCTTTCCGACTGCCAGATAGTGAAGCGTGATTCATCACTCTAGAGAGCGCGTGCCAATGCTCCAGGGTTGTGAAAACACGGGTTTTACGTTACCGCGAGCTTTACAATAGTCTACCTGAGTTCCACGGTCCCAGTGTGGTGCTAGCGTTACTTTCAGGGACATTTCAGAACTCCTTAGCAAGGGCAGATAGATAACACTGGATGAGATATTACAGCACCTTTCGCAATCGACCACAGATAATTGCATCTCTAAGACTTTCCCTCCACACGAGTCGTCCTCTCTGAAGGTTTCGTATTCAGAAAAGAGAAATATTGTATTCATACAAAACATAAATTATCTTTATGGCAAAGAATAGGAAAGTATTCCTAGTTGTAATATCAGAGTACATGTTTTTCAGTATCATCTGTGCGCAAAATCAGTTATACAGTGCTAACTATGAAATAACCTGATTAAATCAGCTGATTCACAGCCTTCGGCAAATGTCCTTGAAAACAACAGGCGTTCCCCTCCCTATTCGAGAAACTGGGTCGGATATTTTGAGATTACAGTATAATTTTTGTTATTATTTATTGAAGGAACCTTTGTCGAGCCTAAAACCTTATAGAAATATCTATCGCCCAAGCACCCAACTTAATGGAGTAGTACGCTTGGTAAGAATGCATTGAAAAGGTCGTTCACAGATACCAGCAAGGCTAATTACATCAAGTATAACTTTGATAAGATTAAGATAGACGTAAATGTAGTTATGCGACTTTCACAGCCCTAGTTTTTATCGAATAGTTATCACATGCAGGTTTCAGTGAGTTGTTTTGAGTTCACCTCTTAAAGGCCGTCTGGATATCAAACGGTATACAAATGAGCTGGCCTCACTTAATTGTTTAATCTTTCACACCAGCCTCCAAACCTAAAATATAGGAAGTTGGAACTGGGAGTTTGCTTAATAAGTAATTAATGTGAAGTTGATAACAGCAGACCAGTATGTTTGAGATATTTTGTTTAAATTAGATACGAAGTATTGTGCTGGCTTAAATAAAACAGAATAAAATTGTATTTTAATTTACTGAGATTATAAATATGACTGTAAAGCACATTATATACAAATTATAGAACTTGCGCAGTATACTGAAATATTCCCAGTTTTATCTTCCCCACAGATTCAAACTTATATAACAGGAACCAATATATCAATAACTATGGTTGCCATGGAAATATTAAGGGACGTCATATCTGTTATCAAAAGTCGAAAGACTTTCTCGTACTGGAAATTCCAACAAGAATTAAACCTTCAGACACACACACCCAGTATGCCCGTTATGTAACGAGACAAAATTCGTAAAGAAAAAAAAAAACTACACATGGATGAATCATTTATTTATTTTCAATATAATCTTCCCTTAAGTAAAGACAACGCTTCCATCGTTCATACAAATTTTCGAAAAACTGATGGTTGGCGTCTAAAAGGTGTATAGCGTTGAGCTCGGTGGTCACACTCTTCAGGAGGTCTTCTGCAGTCAAACTGACTTCCTTTGAATTTCGTATTCAGTTTAGGAAACAAACAAATAAAAAAAAGTCGGGAAGTATCAAATAAGGCAGGTGATCTGGTGAATTTGGAAGCAATAGACTGTTTTGTCTTTAACGCACAATGTGCAGGTGCATTGTAGTGTAGTGTAGTAAATTAGTCAGCTGTTTTGTTCGGTACTGCTCTTCCCTTACTCATCTTATGCGTTGATTCACACCTTGCATGACACCGAGATAATTGTTAACGGTTTGGTCCTCCAGAACAAATATCTTATGAACGATTCCATGAAAGTCAAAGAAAATAATCAGCATCTGGAAATCGTGCGAACCATTCAAAAACTTGTACACGTGATACGCAATCATTCCCATATATCATTTGAAGATCATTAAATGTTGCTGAGGCGGATTTTCCAGCTTAAAATAGAATTTTATCACCGGTCCTTGTTCCATTTTCGAATATAGAAAACGAGACACTAACACTCTCACTCAAACAGGGTCTACACGAAAAGTAATGAAGCTATTGCAAAGCGAATGCGCTCGTTGGAAAGCGCACATCACAGTGGTTAAAAGGATATATAAATTTCCCAATTTTATTTATAATAACCCCCGTAAAAAAATATTTTAAAAATGTCTCGTTGTTTAAAGTGAACACTGCGTATTTATTTACTTAATCTGAAATGGTGATATGGAACAAACCGTTTTATTCTGAGAATATTAATAAATTTCAGGGAAGATATGTGGGTCTCTGCAACCATATAAAAACATAACACAAATTTAACTTATCAAAATAAAATAAAGAGAAACAAACACACATATAAAGTGTTTACGTATATATAATTGAACCAGTATCTCGCTTCTGAAAAAAAAAGTAAAATAGAATTTAAAAGAATGAAAGGAACTTTTTTAACCACTATGTAGAACTGGATAACACGTGTTAAGGGTGTGTGTGTGGGGGGGTTCGCTTGTGGCCAGTGTTTGGTACGAGTAACCTCAGGCAAACAGCGGCACAGATCTTGAAGGAAGTTGGCAATTCGTTAAGAAACAGAAAAGAAAAAAAAAATGTGTGTATAAGTTATGAAATATAGTCGACTGTAGTAAAAACCAGATTATAAAATAAACATTGAAAATAGGACTCATCCGCTGTTCTCTAATCGGAGGATTCTCATCTGAAATACATTGCCGGTCCTCATTAATAATTGGTGAGTAAGAGACATCATCCCCAAATACGAACACTTCAATGGAATCCGTTATTACGTTACGCCTATAGCCGCAAGGTGTGCGATGCTCTAGAATAACTACTTTGTCAACTTTCGTGCTAGACTGGTTTTCTGAACACAATAATGAATTCGCACACTTTCACTTGCAGTCTCGCTTACAAGCCCCCCCCCCCACCCGATTATATTTACGTACCGTAAAAGGAATCGTAAATAATTGATATCATTTACACCTACATAAACTGTTGGCAAGAATGAGGTCACATTCTTCAAGATGTTTCATGCACATTACATAACTGGTACCACATTAGAATTATTAGTACGACTATGACTGCTCTTCTGTTTCAGTGAGGAAATTTTGCGACATTTTCTGTAATTGATCACTGCACATGCGCAGTGATCCATATTAACACGTAGACTGCGTGATCTTTCGACAAAGGTCAATAATCACTGGTAGGTGATGATAGGATCAAACATTTAATTAATGTAATAACATTAATTACAGTACAATATAACGTAATTAATAAAAAACATTTTAAGTATACCCAGTCTTTAAAATAACATCCCGTTTTGAACATTTCTTCACGCGTATTTCAATTTTCTTAACAAAACTCGTTCTACGTCCACCAAATACAATTGCCCAACATTTTAAAAATATCGTTGTATTTTAAAATGCAACTTTTATCCATAAAGATTTCTTTTTTTTTTTTTTTTTTTTTTTTTTTAAATTTACGAGTGCAGATAAAATTGTTAGGCTTTCGTTAACAGACTGACTTTTCCTTGCCTTCTCGTCAGAAGCAAGGAAAAAGTCTGAAGGCCACCTACAAGAACATGTGTATGTGAGTGACTTGGAAAGAATGAGGCTAGGAGAACGACCCTCGCGGCCAAAGAGTGTTTCCTGCTCGGATAAAATGGTCTACCTGGTGTTACTGGTCTTGGGTGCGTGGTATTATGGTTTACCACTGATGACGATGCTTAGCGTAAACATTTTTTTTCTCTCTCTCTCTACTTTAATTTGAATCAGAGTTTCACTTATTATTTCTAGGAAACCAGAGAAACATCACTGACTGCGTATTATTTTGGCCAGATTATCATGGCCAAAATAATCAAGATAATGATATGAAATATTAATGACTAATCTGCCTTACATTATTATTATCAGTAGTAGTAATAATAATAGTAAAGAGTAGAAAACAAAGGTGATGCCGATGACTGCCTGTTATTTTAACGACTGGTACTTGTTAGTATTGAAATTATTAGCATTAGTAATCATGCAAAGTATTGATAATAAAATAGTATAAATTTGCTCGAATTTGTCGTTAAGTATTTTGATATTACTAACTGTGTCTTAGGTGTTACTGGTGGATATTCGTAAGGTTTTCTTTACAATTAAAATATTCTATAATGATGTATATAAATCTTTTGAGAATATGAATTTCGTATTTTCTCGCTAACTGTTACTTTCAGAAAAGTACGCTTACATTTTTTTTTCTCCCAAAAAAGAACACTTTTAGTGATATCTGTATCTGAAAAGCTTAAAAATTCGAATCCAACAGAAAAATAACCACCATGAATGGTGGTGGTGGTTGTGGTGTCTATTTGCATGTACTTTATTTATTTGAAAGAACTATGTGCAGTTTTCTCGTTTCAGTGTATCAAAACAATGCAATTTTGAAGTAAAATTTAGACACACACACACACACACACACACCGGTTGGTAATTGAAGTGAGGATAATGAACTAATCCTAAACAACGTCTTAAAATAAATCCAAAGCCTACCGCAGAGGCGTAGCTAGGGAGGGGAGGAGGGGGAGATCCGTCCCGGGCGGCACTTTGAACCTTTTTGAACTTTTGCAGTTAATTCTAAAATACAGTCTCGAGAACTCATTTCCAAATATTGTAATACCACTGCAAATTTTTCTCACAATTGCTGTAAGTTGCTAGTTGTGAGAAAAGCTTTTCTAAATAAAATTGATTAAGAATTACCTACATTACTATGAAATAGACTTTTAAAAATAACATTTTAGAATGTTGAAATTAAAGTTTTACTTCAAAAATAAAGATAGTGTTTTAATTTATTTCCCTATACGTTCGTTTTGACTTCTTGAAGTATTTATGAGAAGGGAGAGGCAAACTCAGGGATCGCCCCGGGCTCCAAAATCTCTAGCTATACCACTGGCCTACCGTGATCATGCACGCGTACGAAATTCTAGCTCATGTGGCAGAGTAAAGAAGGTCTTCGCATTTAAACCACAAGCTGTTTATTTCAATGCTACTATGCATGTCTTTTTTTTTTTTTTTAACGTGTCTAAGAGGTGATTTTTATTGCTGTGTCAACTTGATGGTTAAAGACCTAATGTGGCTTGAAAAAAGTACTATATCCAGATTATTGTAACCTATAGCTAGGGTTGCCAGATTTCTACGACTGGATTAAAGAACACTCATGATTAATATTACCACTCCACCCCTAAAAAAAAAAATAAAACTGAATGATTTTTATTTAATAATTAAACATTCTTTATATTTTTTAGATTTTGGTTTAAAAATTATAGTTTTCATATTGACTATAGATATTTGCAAATTTTAGTTTAATTTATAATATTTAATGGCAAACCATGGCTTTCTATGGGGAAGGATACGGATTGATATATAAGGATAATGAATGATATGGATGATATAAAAAGCAAGAATTGATCCAAATATTTTAATGCAAGTTTAGCACATTAATTGACATCAAGCTGAAGTAATTTTAGATAGGCGAAAAAATAAATAAATGTACTAGTTTAATAGCTAGAAATCATTCACATTGAACATATTTTGTACTATTTCGAGCATCCTTAAAACTTCGATATATCAAATAACATTGACAATGACATTAAAAATGACAATCATTTTTGATTTTCCCAGAAAAATCTAAACAATCATCTTTAAAATTGAAGTAAATTTTTAGTTCGATTTTATGAATGAAACTGAACATCTATTTCGCTCATCCCTTCACTTCAAGTTCATTACACTAAAAATCCTTTTTGAATTTGCCGAAGTTCCGGGCCCGGAAAAAACATACGAAAGGACCTTGAAAATATTTTAAAACTTAAAATCAACACTTTTCAAAATTAAATGCCACTGACTCGAAGTCCTCGAACAAGTTTTACATTTTTCAGATGTTGTTTCATAATTCGTTTTTAGTGCTGAAACCTCATCAAATAAATCATTCATATCCAACTTTAGTTGTTTTTTATTATTAATTTAAAATATTCTGTTACTCCAACCAATGACCAGCTCTGTCTTTGTGAGTTAAAGCTTTGAAATTAAAATTATAATTTTTGTCTGTTTGTGGGGCCCTGCGCATGTGAGAGTCATTGAGTACGCCTCCTACGTCTGTACGGAAATCCGCTATGCCACTAAGAGGAAGAGACATTAAAAAAATGAAGGTCATTTTTTAAAGGACAAGGATAGTTTGGCTAAAATAAAAGATTGTCCTTTGAAATAAAGGACATCTGGCAACTCTACCTATAACATACTACGGTTGATATAGTTTACACAACTTTGGTGAGCAAGATGCTTATAAATAAATAAATATATACATTATATAAATATAAATAAAATCATATGAATATATATGTGATTTTATTTTTCAAGCTTGAACACAACAAATCCCCTTCTCTCTCTCTCTCTCACACACACACAACCTTATATTTACATTCAGGTAATCGTAATTGAACTTTGAATCTAGGCTTATTTCTAATCTAAAGTCTGTAAAGTGGTTTAAACCAATAAGAAATGAAATAAATGCTTTCAACTCCCTCACCCTAAAAAATTAGGTTTGTTTGAAATAAGCTAAAACCAAGAAAAAGCTATTCCTCAGTTGTCGGGAAAAATAACTCAAAGCCATAAAAAAGGCGAACTGCTGTGATATATTAAACAGCAGAACCGCAGTAAAGGCTAAAAGAAACAACAGCATCGATAGTAAACCAGGGCATTTCACAACCGGACATCGGAATAAAATCAGAAGGATAGGAAGAATAGCGGTAGTAAGGACCAAAATATAGGATCTCAGCAAACGTGGACAAGGAAAGAAAGAGAGTGAAATTATCGCCGAAGGGAGGTGGAGGGTCAGACAGGGAGGAAACAACTTCACACGGGTAAACGACAGTCAGTTTTATGACACCGAACTCACCCATAGGAATTATTTAAAAACATTGATCGACAAAAGGTAATACTCATTATTCTAGCTATGGCAAACGACCCTGCAGTGCAACGGTGTATTACATTTGACAGTAACAAGGATAATCACGCAGTCTCGATCGAATACTTAGAGAGGACCGAACAGAGACGAATATCGCAGAGGGAAAAATTCATTCATTTTGTTCGTGGTTTGAAAATGTAATAAAGGGTACAGCAAACATCTTACGGGTAGTTTATAGTAACTTATGCTAAAAAGGAGAATAAATCATAATATTAGAGACTAATGGGAATCTAATAATAAGAGAGAGATGCCGAAATAACGTTACGATGCAGTTTATCGAAATTCACTTGAGAAACTAAGATGCTAATCTTTGGGCTACTAATGGGCAAGGATGCACAATATATAGCCTCTACAGCGAGTATTCCCGCTGCAAAATGACACTTCCTGGAGTTGGAGGAAATGCCAACTAGACCACTGGATGGTAGATGACTTTCATCATTGAAACACCACCCTGTTGATTGGGGGGGGGGATGAAAATGCGAATGCTATGTTTGGTCTTAAGAACAGGGACTGCGGCAGTCATATCCCCACCACTACCACCACCACCTTTTTCTCCATGCAGCGTGGTTGATACCCTTCAAAAGCATGTCTATACTTAGAGACACAAACCTTCCTCCATTTCGAGGATACAGCAGTTAAAAACGGTGGTAACGCAAGTCAGCCGCCAAATATATGGGCCCGGACCAGTCAGTAACGCGTTAGGAGGCTTCCCAATCAATGGGCGCATAATCCCGCTGCCAAATACTCTGCTAAGTCGATGAGAGAGTGCGAGTAGATATCTGAGAGGATCTATTTGGGTGTCATGTTCACGAGTCTATCTCCCCCCACTGCATGCACCCACTCATTGTTTGTCTATCTCCCTCACTCAGAAACAATGACGGCAACACTGCAAACAAAATAAATCTTCCTCAACAATCAAACAAATCAAATCAAGCACAATATTTCAAACTTAAGATCCCTATAAAAAAAAAAATCATTTAATTTCCACATCTACTTTACAGACATCCACGGCATAAATTTCAATATGAACGACGTTCATCACCACTTACAGACATTCAAACCAGACCTCCTTCTCTTAACAGAAGCCCAAATTGCAGCTACATCTTCAATGCTCAAATTATACTCTTCACGATTCATTTCGCCTCAAAGGTGGCACCTGTGCCTCCGCACGTTCTGACATTGCCTGCCAAAGAATGCCAAATTTAGAATCCCTTGCTTTTGACCTCCCGTGACTGAAGATTTCCTAGCCCCACTTAGTAACATTCATCTGCCGCATTTACCGGTCTCCAAACTCTGAAAACCACAAAGACTTCTTCAACTTCTTCTCCATGAAACTCGACCATCTACAATCCAGCCATCGAAACAGCGAAGTGGACATTCATGTCACCTAGGACTATGAATGTCCACAACTCGTAGCTGTTTTCCCTTCTCCAACACTGCCGATAGAGCTGGGCGTGATGCATTAGTTATTGCTAAAGCAATGATTTAATGCAAATCTTGCATCTACCGTACTTACTCGAATTCCAAATAATCTCCTTCACTTTCCCAATACCACTGATCTTTTTTTTTTTTTTAAACTAGTTCTCCTTCCAAACACACTGTAGAGGTTACTTCTCATCTTGGAAACTCAGACCATAATCTTTTGCACGTTTCCAGTCTCACACAACAAATCCTCCCTTCCTCTGACCCCACCCAACCTCGTGTCCTCTGGCACTACAAAGGTAAAAGGTGGGATGATCTCCGGAACTACTACTATTCTTTCCCGTGGTATGACTATTGCATCTACTCTTCTTACACAGGCCTGCACTAAGCGAGTCACAGAAATCATCCACAGTGATATGAAGACATTCTTCCCTCATTCCATCCAAAATTCCGTCCACTTTCCAATTTCTGGTTCAACAGAAGATGTGTGAAAGCAGTCGACGAAGAAATTTAGCTTACCGCACGGGGCTTGCATCGAGAACCCAAATCATACTCAGCCTATGTAGAAGCTTGCAATAAATATAAATCAACTATCAGCAAATCGAAATCCAACTTCATGAAGGCCAATAGCAGAACACCCATCTCTTGTACCGGTAGCTGTGCCTTCTGGTTCCCTCAAAAAAGCCATTGAGCACAACCTCTGCTCACCTGCGCCCTCACCTCTCATCCATTCAGGAAAAAGTCAACCTTCGAGCATCACCCTTTTCCTCTACCTCCTGCATAGACGACGAAGGCAAAAGATCTCCTTCCAAACCAGCAACTGAGACACAATATGCATCCTGTGACCTTTCAACAGAAAGACATTAAGAAAAAATATTAGATAACGTGAATACCACAAAGTCGTCTGGTCCCGATGGCATTTCTCCTATTGTACTCAAATGTTGTATTTCAAAGCTAACACTTTCTCTATGGTCTCTTCAATCTTCTATCCCATCTAAAGGAAACTAACACTTACCCAACCCATTCCATAAAAAATGGGAGACAAAAGCCTACCATGTAACTACCGACCAATTACCATCACCTTAATCCTTTCAAAAATAATGGAAGAAGTTATCAATGGTCAACTTCTTCAGCCGTTAATCAGCGTGGATTCCACCAATCTAGATTCAGGGCTGATATCTTTGCGTACATCACTCACCACTGGACACGAGCAATGGAAAGGTTCTGAGAAAAGTGTTCTGTCGCTCTTGACATTTCTTGACAATAGTCCTGCTTTGCAATTGCCTTCCTTCCGTTCACCTGCCACTCTCTGTAACTGGATAGCCAGCTTTCTCTCTGGTCGTTCACATCTTCCTCATCACATTTTATTTCACATTTTCTCATCTGCCCTCTTTCTCTTATACACAAATGACCTACTCTCTCGATCACTACTAATCATATCCATAGCTTTGCCGCTATTCATTCATCCTATTCCTTTGACAAATCATGTAATTCTCAAACATCCCTTATATCAAGATCATCTGCAATTAGTACCTTAAGCATTGATCTCCATACTATCCTTCAGTGGGACAAGGTAACTTAGTCACTTTCAATACTAGTAAAATTTCTCGCACAAGGGATCTCAGCTCACCTTCCCTCATTCTCAGTAACACACACACACACAGGAAGAACAGTCCCTCCTTGAACTGACATTTACTTCCAACCTCTCTTGGCAAAAACACATCTCATCAGTAGCTTCCTCAGTTTCTAAAAAAAAAAACTAGGAAATCGTTTTTTCCCCCCCTTCTCAACCCTTATCTGCACCTCACACACGGCATTGATGTGCTATCGGTTCTTGTACCTCTCGTATGTGCGATAAATAAAAAGATGATCCAAGGAATAAACGGAAGTGAAGTTCTTGTGTGTGTAAATTTTACAGTTAATATACATAACAGTTGGATAACTCTGTTGTTATTTCTTATTAAATAGGAAAAGGGTGCTTTGGTAGGACGGTAAATATGCTTCCGTTACATGTAGTAAACCTGTGTCCGAATCGAACAAAGCGTTAGCACACATCACTAAGCGATGTGGATTCAATCACGTAAGCATAACCTCCCAACGTGGTCCAGGTGGCGGGAAATTACACTGCATTCGGTAATAAACTTTAAGACACGTTGCCCAAGGGTGGAGAGGCGTAGTTCTGGTATCGGAAAACAAGGTATTAAAGGAAGAGCAAAAAGTAGACCGTGAGAAGTTTAAACTAAAAGTAGTTTAGGTCACTGTTGAACTAATTTTGAAATCGTAGCCTGCGAATTAATTGAAAGAAGGGATATTCGTGGGTTTCCTAGTGTTTCTTAAGAGTTAATATCTCTCCTGTGGTCCTCCTTTACATAATTAGGCTTAACATTATGGTATACTCATATTCTGATAATTAAAAAAAACAGGGTTCCCTCCCTCCTCTTTTAATGTATTTTATAAAGTGAGACAGAAAGTAAAATTTGGGTCGATTTTATATTACATGACTGGCAGAGAGAGAGAGAGAGAGAGAGAGAGAGAGAGAGAGAGATTGAATCAGTATATTTATAACTATGCTTCCCCCAAAGATGTTATTAAGTAATTGTGCGTTTATTTATAGAGAAATTCGTATAACAACAGATTTTTTTTCCACTTGGGTTTTTTATTATTTTCACTTCCAACTTTTTTATAATAAAGAAGTATACAAAGAATGCTGAGAGGAAGTGAAACAACTTGCAATACGAAGGCTATGTGTATTTTCAAATGATAAGTTCGTGTCATAAAACTGATTGGTTAAACTCGCCAGTTTAAAAATATTTAAATTTGATAAAGAATTTCAAAGAATATAAATATTACAGTTCATAAATCCGTCTAACTAGAGTGCTACGTTCAGATACACGCACGGACAGACAGACTTTAAGTAAATGATTATTTTAAAAGTTTTTCTTTAATTTTTCTATTGAAGCCAAAACTTGAAATAGTTCTGTGCGATTTGGTAAAGGTTAGAAATACGAAATCGCATCAAAATCAACTGACAGACAAATTTATTATTATTATTTTACTAATAACAGCCCCCCCAGCGGCAGACCAGGCGACGGGTCGGTTGGGAGTAGTACTAACAAGAAGTCGCATCTAAAGTAACACGCGGACCCTGCATAGGTAGCGGGAATAACGCGTAGAAGAAGAAGAAGAAGATTTTACTAATAACAGTGCAATAGTAGCTTGAAAAATAAATCACCTCTGAAGCCAATTTGTAAATTTGAAAGGATTTCCCTGAACTCTAACCATTAAAAGTCTATTTAAAACATACCGATAGATTATAATATGCTATCACTAATGCTTATTCTAAAAATACTCGGGATATGCACTTTTTTCTTTAGGTGAAACTACGGAAGACCACCTCAAAAATTTAGTATGTTTCTAGATTGGAAGTGAAGCTAATTACACTTTTGAGTACGTTGAAATATATCAAAATAAATTTTATGAAATCAACAGATATATGCGAAGCAAACCTAAATTTAGTAACGGCGCAAAACTTTGTCGTACAGACATATTAAGAGGATTTTGTGCCATTAAGTGTCTATGACCCGAAATTCTTTGAAGCTTGAAAGCCTAAATATGCACATACATGTTGCACTCATGCTAGTGCTTAATATTTATGCAGCGTATCCCGTTAATTTGAATTTTAAGAGTTCTTTGGAGGATTTAAAATTTTTCTGACGAGAAGCAGTATTATTGAAAATGTTGTAAAGAATTAGAAAATATATTCTGAATGTAGCAAAAATACAAAATGTTTCTTCGAGAGATATTTTATTACAATTTGAGTATATAGTAAGGAAATAGCATCGTTTTTTAAATACATGTTATAATCTGAAAGTCTTATTTTGGTTTCGAACAGCATAAAAGTTATGGGAAAGTCAACGTAGTTGTGAAAAACGTTTAGCATAAAATATTTAGTTTCATTGGAATACTTACACTTTACAAATGAAATTAGTAACAGAATTTAAGAAAAGAATAAATAAAAATAGCAGATAAATTAACTGTTCAATTAATTTATCTGCTATTTAAGAAAATGCAATAAAGAAAAACAATTCAACTATTCGCCCTAAAACGTTTATGGTAGCATGAAAATAAAGTTGGAACCTCTTTGGGAGATGGACCGAATCCTTGACTCTTTATCCCTTCATCTGATTTTAGCTTGTGTATGAGAGGATTATGAGTAAACTATCCGCTCATTGTGAGCATTGTAGGCTGTATTAGCTTTCTCTTGTAATGGAGGATTTCGATTTTTTGTGTTTGAAATGATCTGAGAGTTTGTAGTCTGCTGCCTGTTGAATTAGCTGATTTGGATGATTATCTGTGACTGCGAAGAATTTTTCTGCAATGCCTATCATGTAGGTCTTGATATCTGGAAGGTTGTGTTGTAATTCTTGGTGTAACTGGAGGGTTCTCATGAACCAAGGGGCATTAAATGCCATTCTTAGGCATTTGTTCTGGATCGTATGAAAATAAGGTTCTTAAAGTTCTTAAAAGAACTGGCGATGGACTGAGTCCTTGACTCTTTATCCCGTCATCCGAATGAAGAAAATCTGTGTGGATAGGGTGTTATTGAGCTAAAAAAGCTCTAGTCATGGCTGGGTAACGGCAATAGCCGAGCCTCAGTTAAAGCTTCATTGGCTACAGCATTCCCATTTGTTACCCTGGAAGTCCTAAAAAGGACTTCACACATCCCTATGAAAATAAGGTCCTTATAGTCCTTATAAGGATAAGGACTGGCTTAAAGAATGCTTTTCATCTTCCCCGTTATCTGTAAAGGACAGTGTAGGGATAAGATGTTATTGAGCAATTAAAGCTCTGATCAATGACAGGAGGGTAACAGCAATAGCCGAGCCTCAGTTAGAACTTCATTGGCTACAGCATCGCCATCCATTTACCCTCCAAGGGTATTGGAATGAATGAAATCATCCACACCATGAAAATAAGGTGATGTTAAAATTAATTTATTATATCAAGGTCTTGCCAAAAACTTTTAGGTGTATAATGTAAAACAATCAAATATCTGATTAGCAAATAATTAATGGTATTAATTAGCATATTATTAAAATTTTATATATAAATTATTATTTTATTTATAAATATATTTTATAAATTTCAAGTTATATCCAGGACTTTTTTTTTTTTTTACATTAGGTATATGTATATGGATATTAGCTTTGAAAGAAATATCACAGTATTAAATAATACTGCCAATGAAAAAAAAATATCATCATCATTCCAAATGTTATATTATATAAAAGAATAATAGACGCACAACTAGTGTTAATGGAAGCTCAAGCCATCCATCAACGGTTGTCCACTTCACTGAGCCTATAAGATGCCGCTGCTACCCCACCCCATTTCTGTCAACAATGTCATGTGATTCTGCTGGTTTTCTTATGTTGCGCGTTAGAGAATGCAGCTGCCATTCACAAGTTATACGTAATATCATCCAAACACTGGGCTGCATCAGATGGAAAGTTCGTAGTTTTGCCTGAAGGCCCCCCTTTGTGTGTACTGTAGTTAGTAATAAAGCGGTTAAGCCTAAGAGTAATACAGCGCAATTTACCTGTTAGTGACGGTGGATGCCCTTAATCACCATCCGTGTCTGATGAACACATTTAGAGCGCTTATCAGATTTTTCCTCATTTCTTTTTTAATTGTTCCGAAGAATATCAATAATAATATATCGAGAACAATAATCAACAAGAATCTTAACACGCTATCAGTGGTCTTAAATTCGAGGCACGTATTCTGCTGTTGTAAGTTTTTCTGAGTCTTCTGTGCATATCTGATTATTTTTCTAAAGAATAAATACAGTTTTCAAGTTCACAAATAAGCGAAATCTATTTTATCATTGATCTCATACCAGAGTTTCATTATCTGATCATTATAAAACCTTTGCAACGTCACAATTCATCTCGATCACTTAATAATTTTCAGCATCAACTACTTTATGACTGTGTGTGTGTGTGTGTGTGTGTGTGTGTGTGTGTGTGTGTGTGTGTGTGTGTGTGTGTGTGTGTGTGTGTGTGTAAAAACTGTTCGGGGGTTGGTATTTAACGATTCAATAGACATCGGTGTTGAGGCTTTAGGCAATGAAAAAAAAAGTAGGTAAAATAAGTCCAAAAGCTTTCGAACACTGCGTTAAACTAAGTTGAAGTGTACACGATTAACACGTGACCAAGTACAAGATTTTTTCTTTAATATAAATGACAATTAAAAATTAAAATTTTAAAATGAACAATTAACATTCTGATTAACTCATATAGCTTTCCCCTACGTGAATTATAACTAATTCTAATAGAAATAGGGTATGTTATAAATCCATCCTTATTTCATAGCCAAATGCATAGAAGTTTAGGCATCTAAAGGCATTAATAAAAGTTGAATATATGGGCTCCTATGCAGAGCTCGTGTCTTTTAAGTAGAGCAAATTTAGGGCAATTCCGATACCCAAAGTTGATAAGCTCTGGTATATTTTTGGGAACTTTTTATTTATACATTCAGCTACAAAATAAGGATGATGTATAACATCACCTATTATTATTAATTACTTTGCTGATATGATGTCTCTTTTGTCGATACGTATACTAATACTTTCGACTCAATCGAAGAGCCTCCGATCAAAGTCAGGACCAGGATTAAATGGACAGTATTTATCACTTCAGAATTCATTTAAAGTCAACATTGACCGCGATTAATCAGGACATTTCCTACAATACAAAGGAATATACTGGAATTGTGCTTTTTACTTTTACATATAGTCAATAGTGAACAAACTAAAGTCGTCTTAATTGCTATTAGTTTTTTCTAATGCAGACATAGATTGGAGTATCTTACAGTCATTATTAAAAAGAGAAGAAAACTATCCGTTTTTGAATATGATTCATTTTCCCTTGAAAATCTTGAAGAGAAGGAAGTTTACCTAATGCATGTGCAGATGAAAATAAATTCCTCAAATTATTCCAAGAAGAATAATTTTAAAATAAAAGTAGAAATACGCTTTTTTTCCTTTAATGGTAGCCATGTTTAACTGGTTAACAGAAATTTAGTTATAGCGTGCGAGAAACAGGCAGTAAGAAATCACTTGAACAATACCGTACATATGTAGTTCCCATTTTTCTCTTTAAGTGACCATGAGACAAGTTAGTTGCCTTCGAAAAGAGTGTGGTGCGAATTCGACTACGGTACGAAGGTCCTTCATCGTTATTCGCTAATTACCAAGGTCACCGATTTTCTGGTAGTGATCTATGAAAACAGGTATGCATATATTACACGCCAATTTTTTTTTTTAATACTGAACAAGGCGTTGTTTTCATAACGGGAAGGACGAGGGTAGGGTACTAGCATTCAGAATTTTCTGAAGATATTTCCGCAAATTCATTTCATCATGCAAATCCCGTCTACCATAAACACGGAAGAGTTTTTTCACCTCACGTTCATACTTTTTTTTTTTTTAATGCGAATCTCGTAACGTTAAATATTATACTCTAACCAACATTATTATCATTCAACTTCGCATATATCGCATACAAGAAGAGGATTACAATCTTTCAGAACGCATAATAACGTGAGTTGTGAGAATAATAGTGTTATTATCATTCTAAAAGAGAAGTAAAAAAAAAAGAAAAAGATACATAAACACTACAATGAAACCTTCGTGAAGAATTCCCAAAGTCTGGAAGAATATGAACGAAACGATCCTTAATAATACTAGGAAATAGAATTTTTTTTTTTTTTTTTTTTTTTTTCGCGCACGACACTGGTTAGCACTCTTTTCAAAACAAAGAGTTACTGAAACAAGAATGCATCACCCATTGGTACGATTTACCTATTTTTTATTTTCTTCTGAAAAAAAGGGAAGATTGTTTCCGTATAAGATCCGATTGTTCAGATCCCTTAATGAAAATGATAAAAATAAATCAATAAATAAAAGAGCTATATCGATTCGAGGAAAAATTCCGTAATCACCTTCATCGATCGCCCTAAGCAAATTCCATACCATTTGTTCAAATAGCCAGAGTTTTCTCTTTTGAACTCCGTGGAAAATGAAGAAAAAATGGACAGGAAGAAATCACTCCAAACTTTCCTTTTTATTCTCCCTTTTGTGTAATGAAGTGCTTCTGTTTGCTGAATTGCAAGGATTCATCACCCATTTGTGTTAGATTAATAAACAACAACAAACAGTCGCGTATCTTCATGGACCAGAAAGCATATTTTAAGAGACCTATGAATAAAAACAATTACTAAACGATGCCTTAAGCAGAATGACCGATAAGAATAAGTCTAGGAAATAATAAAAACTGTTATTGAAAATATTCTATTAAATAGTAGCATTATATACAAAAAATATTACAATACATGTCATTAGCGTAACTGAATAGAGGTGATGCGTCTCTAGAAGCGTTAAACTTCCTTGATATTGAACTCTTTAAGACATTTGAGGTCCTCTTAGGTCAGTTTCATGGTTGTGATAATATTGGCACACCAATTGAAAGATAATAATTAAAAAGTGAAATATAAACTAGACGTAGAAAACAGATCTGATAAGAAAAATACAGAGAACTAATTTACTGATGAGTTAATAGATTTGATATTTATACGGAACGTTCAAAAAACTGGATATAATTTTCACCTCTCGGCGTGAAACCACTCTGCTCTTAGGAGGGCAGAAGTGACTTAAAAGTATCTCCATGTTCGATCTGTAGGATAAGATTCCTGCATTCTCTAATTTTTATCCCTCGATACTAATATGTTAAAGGTTTACAACATTTTGTAAGTGGGATTCTCAAAAAAAAAAAGCCATCTATTTTGTTTCCTACAGTTAATCATTTGATTCCTTCCACTATAAGACAGAAAACTCCTGTCTGAATACCGACATGACATTTGTCCTGATCGTGTTCTTTCTGCGATACACACCACAAATGTCTCATTCTCTTATCTGTTTTTCTTATTTATTAGAAGAAGCGAAATAGAATTCTTAGAACATGGGAGATATGAATAGTTCTTGATTTCCTTTGATAATAATCACGACAGGAAACTAAAACAACATAAAAACAAGATATGACTTGTTGAATGTTAAATATTTTCACGTCTTTTTGTTAATCAGTCTGCTGGCCTTCATTAAATCAGATACAGTAGTTTTTGTCGTAAAAAAAGCCAACAAATAAAAATAAATTTGTGTTCCTATTAAAAAAAAAAATATGCCAGAAACTTCTATTTAAATAAATATTCTCTGTTCCTAATATACTTCTATTGTCATCAATACCAGTAATCTACCATCGCAAACGATTTATTGATGTCAAATGTTGTAAGCTTGCTGAATCGGTAAATTATATGATACGGACTTGCATAAGGATACGGAATCTCCACGTGCATCTATTTTAGACCGCTTGCGTTTAACCACAAAGTCTACCCGTATTTTCCTTTCCAATATTTAAGGCAGACAGATAAGATAAGCTTACGGAGTCTTATCATTATCCCATCGAAGATGGCATTTATGGAATTTCTTTCAAACTAGATACAGTTAGATTCCTAATGATGCATCTTTTATGCATAATTCGGAATGAAAAACGTGACTTTAACACTTAACGACCATTAAAACAGGACGAATAAGTTACCTTGAAAAGTACAGGAAAGTTAGTATCCATCAGCTTCCTTAGAAACTGTCTACTGAGAAAAAATATTGGCGGCTTCAACTAGGTGCTAGTTCAAAAGTTGTTTTCAGCGTGAAGGTCATCTTGAAGGAAGGAGGGGGGGGGGATAAATCAAGGTAACTGTTTTGCTTCGTAATCAATCAAGCAAAAGAAAGAGCGATTCTATAATATGAAAGCATTCTGATATTTTATTTCTACATTAAAAAAAAAAAGAGAAACAATTTGACCTTAGTGACACAATTCGATATATAATAATTGACACCAGGATCTCTGTTGAAAGAAAAGAAAAAAAAAGTGAATAAATAATTAAAACGGATGATATTATGGATCCAGAATCTCCAACAGAATGTGATATCGTCCTTTGATTGGAAACCAAATAACTAACTATCTTCAATTAAAATCTATAAAAGTTTATCAATATAGGATGACAAATACTAGACATATAAACCATTGATATTTATGTCTATTTAGACATATATCACCAAAAAAGAAAAAAAAAAGTACCGTTTCTAATCGCAATAATTACATATAAACATAATAAAGGAATCCCTTCTATCGGCATCATATTAGAAATATTTTATTTATCAGTTTTCCACTAAAAAGGATCACAGAGAAAGTATTCTGACACTAAGTACATATTAAAAACTGATATGTTTACAAATGTCAGATGACTAGCACAAAAAAACGCATTTTTCAATTAAAACTACAAAGTTTCTAACTTCAAATACTGATAAAAAAAAAGGTTGGCAACTTATTTCTTCATTTAATTACACTCAAAATACGGACATTTTATTGAATTTTCTTATTGAACTACGTTATCCATGATAACAACTGAATGAATCTAAAAAGACAACTTACCTAACAAACACCAAAGCGATAGTAATGTCACATTTTGCCTTGTTGATTCCATTGCTGTGCGTTTATCACTGTCATATGATATGAGGATTTGAAGAAAACAGGTTTAACTGATTGATCTTCACGTTAGGAAAATCGGCTTTTGCTCTTATCAGGTCTTCCAGTGGCACATTGTGCACAGCTGATGGTTCACTTTCAACCACTCAATAGCCTTTAACACAGATTTGCACCTTTAAAGCTCATCGAAAAGGTAACTGTATTACTGCCGTGCTAACTTTGCACGGTATATATGCATGTTAAAGGTCCATCTGTTTATTTGATACACCATTATCCCACATCGCGCACCACACGCGCAAACCAGAAGGGTCTATAGCCCGTCTAACTCAAAAGATGGAGCACCATCGTAAGTAGGTGACCGAGTAGAGTAACTCGATGCCAGCGACCTCTTTCGGAAGAAGGTAGTAAACAATTCCTTATGCGCCCTCGTGTATTGGTTCTTAAGTAACTGGACAGAAGTAGTTGAAGACTGGAATTATGGAATCAACAAGAGAGCAGCGCCACATAACGGGACTTTGAAAAAAAGCCACGTGATTCATGTGTACCAGCTGGCAGGTAGTTATTTAAGTCGGCCTACAGGTATCAAGGGACCAATGCCTCGGGCTCCGAATAACGGGTTTTTCGTCACGAGCACATAGCTTACACAATTTCGACAACATAAAAAAAGCTGTTCAAGCGGAACAGGTTCATGCATGCGTCTGTGTGTGTGTGTGTGCGTGCGCGCGTATAAGGAGGGAGGGAAGTCAACAGCTCGTGCACTCAAGGAGAATGCGGAATAAGAAAGAATAGAAAACTTTGAGCAGTTTGCTGTCAAGGCCTACTAGTCTGAGAAAGTGGGGGATGGAGGGAGAGCTACATTAAGAGGTCATGTAAGTGATACCGGAAAACCGCTGCTACTTTTCTGGGGTGCGGTGGCACTGATCTATCAAGGTGCTCCATTAAAGTAAGTGATTTCAACAAAATTCAAACACTGTTGAGCACAAATCGTCTTAACGAAATTAGAAATCTTAGACCAAGATACTGATTATAAATATAAAGAGCGCTGTCCTCTACTACATGCTTCTGCGATACACTGGGAAAAAAAAAAAAAGTCACTGATTTCATATCAGCCAAGGAATTATTAAGATCATCATATGAAAGAACATTTCAGGACGACCCTGAAATTAAAAATCAGAAGCAAGGCCTTCAATTAATTGATGTTTTTGAACGACGACGTGTTCAAATTGTTGATTCGGTATTTTATGATGGATACTCTCCCTTTGAATTTGACTGCTTTTTTTTTTCCTCATAAGTTGTAACTGCTGTTCTTTCATGTCTCATTTCTAAATTCCTTATTTTCTATTGTAAGAATAAAGTTTATTCATTTTGAATATTTTATCAGTGCGTTCATTTAATAACCGCTTCCCAGATGAGGATATGTTCTCATACCTCCTTAGTAAAAAGTATGGAGCTAGTTTCATAATTTCTCGTTACGTTTTATTTATTATGTGAGAATGGAGAAACCCCATATGTTAAGTGCTAGTGAAGAAAGTAGAGCAGAGTAGAATAGTATCAGAGTGGCAGTACCCATCTGACAAATACCATTATATTTTGAAAATATACTTTAATTGTCTGCCTATTTAGATATAACATTATACCAGTGATGGCGAACCTATGACACGCGTGTCAGCACTGACACACTTGAGGGTTTCAGGTGACACACTGTGGATATTGAAAGATATTGGTATACTGATGATAAAACTGCAATAAATCGTGTAAGATCGCTCTCAGTTAAGGCGAAGGTAGGTTTCGGTTCATTGAAAGAATTATATTTTATAGTTAGCCTATTTCTATTTTATTTTGTAACTAGCCTATAAACAACGAGCGTTTTAAGTTTACGTTTTCTTTCTTAATCATTATAATTTCTGCATAGTCAAATGATATTATAAAAACTTATAAAAATTATTATCAATATTATACGATACAAACTGATAAATACGTGCTTTATATATTATAAACTTAAAGTTTTCATTTGACTTCTGTATGAAATTCGTTCATGCATGCATTTCAAGTCTCTCGACTGAGTAATACAAGTTCTAAACATATTTAAAACCACTTTAACAGATAATATAATTCGCAGCATTAAATATTGAATTTATCTGAGTAAATAATGAAAACATTTTTATAGTTGCAATAAATTCAGTAAATTTTGTTAAATAATGCAAATAGTAACAACTTACGATGACGTCGCAACAAAACCTACTAAATAGCTGCTATTTAGTAGTATGATAGAGAGTAAAACATAACAAGGTTGCTACGAACGTACCAGTAATAAATCTGGCAACCCTGCTGAAAGAAGTAGTGGTAGTCTTGCATGGTCTGCCACTTAAGTAATTTGAGTTGCTGGTGTATAATTCATTTCCAGTAATTGTTAGTTCTTATTAATTATTACTGCTTAATTACCGCTGTATATAATTGTGCTGTTTTTTAATTTGTGAGTCCTTTTACAATGGCAGCTAGCACTAATAAAAAACTAAAATTAATCCAGAAAGGAAGTGGAAGAAATTTCCAAGATGACTGAACTGAACATGTATCCTGATGAAACAGAATCCATGGATCTTAAATTAGATGGCTTTGAGTGGTTGGATTTAAAAGATCTAGAAATGCAACTAGTTGACTTCCAGTGTAATCGTATCTGGAAAAGAAAGTTTATTGCTCTTAGAAATGAATCAGAAGAACTTGAGCTGGAACGTCTACATGATACCGCGTGTAAAAATTCAGACTGTGAAATTCTAAGCGTGTGGACTTAAAATCTTCTAAAGCTCTTCTAACAATTTTCTCTTCTACATACTGTTGTGAAACTCTATTCTCTGCCTTAAATAATATCAAATTGAAAGGGAGAAATAGATTGAGCAATGATTTGAGCGCTGCCTGTGTAGCATTAAAATGTACACATTATAGCCCTTAGCCGTAGAATTCATAGATTTTATATCAATGTCCTATTAAATAAATAGCCTAATATGATATGTATAAGTCACCATCTATGATTATGTAGTTAAATTTATAATGCATGTATGCAAATGGCACATCAACAACGTCAATATTTAAAAAAAAAAAAAGATGTTTGACACACCTGGGTGAAAAGTTGGCCAACACATTATACAAACAACTCTCAAATAACCAATATTAGAAAAAAAAGCTGTCCAATTAGAATGATTCCAGATTTTTTTTTTTTTCATTTATTTCTTTATTTGTGAACTGTTTGTATTTGCAATCTCTCATTTGTGAGATTAATAAAAAAAATTGCTAAAACTTTGGAATGCAAATATCAACAGACACAACAAAAATCGTGGCTTTTATAGGACCGCCTCCAATCAGAAGGAAAATCATTATTGAAAATAAAATTTTAGAACAAATTAACTGCTCCCAATACATTGGATGTTGTATCATATACAAAAGAAGCTGACATTGATATTGAAATTTCCAACTTTTTAAAGAGTGATAGGGAATAGAGAGGTTTTTAATGCAGAATCACTTACCTAACATTTGATAGCAGTCTTGCCATTTTGTTCCAAAGTTTTCCTCAGAGACCGCTTTTCATTTGGTTTTATCTAATACTTTCTGTACTTATCAATGTTAACTGCTTAGTATCCGCTAAGAATATTGGCACCTCAAATGCCCTGCTATTCAGCAATAAAAATACCATATAGCTTGCTAAAAATCAAGCGTAGTAAATTAAAAAAAAAAAAGATTGAAATGTATGCTAGCTTCGTTTGAAACTGAAAGTATCTAGAAAGATTTATATCACACAGACGACATAAACACAAGGATCAGTGCACCATTGCGATTAGTAAAAAAAGAAGAGAAGAGGAATATCGCCAACAAATAAACAAGAACAGAAACTTGGAATGATATACGTTATTTTCATTGCCTTAAAATTTGAATTATTCGAAATGCCTTAATGATGGGGAAATTTCGCTAAATATAAAACGCAAAATTTTGTAAAAATGAATACTATCTAAAGCTGTTATTGAAATATCTACGAAACTGTATACACATAGCTTATTCTAAAATATATATGAAATATATGCGAAAAATATATGCACATATTTATTACTGATATTGTCTCCCGGATAGTGCGTAAACGAAGACGATACTATATTTGCCATTTGGTTGGAAAGATCTGGATTCGAACCAGTCTAGGATGCCAGGAAGAGCCTTTATAAGAACTTTTCAGCTGCATATGTGACATATCTCCTATAGAAGTTGTAGAGTTTGAAACACTCAGGGAAAGCAGCCCGAGAACACACAACTAATCGAATATACTGGTCTCTGCTACTTCGACCCCAGTTCCTACCAACTGATGCAATATTAATTTTGTTTATCTCACATTTATCAAAATCTGATTCAAGAGACTTTATATAACTTGTTTTGGTATTAAAATACTTCAGTAATGATTCTTAAAAAGTCTCTATTTTTGCCTTTTACAGTTCTTTCTGATAGTATGTTTCGAATACATACTTTAATTGTCTTCAGAGATCAGATAGAAACCTTGTTAAGGAAATTAAGGAATTGATTCTGCAGTTCTCAACGGATTTCAAAACGGGTTTCCATTTAAAACATGCAAATATGATTACCCCCCCCCCCGCTCTCAACGCTGAGAATATCTGTTTCTTGAGAGATTTGGAATTACAAGTCCACGAAACATTCACAAATTGTCTTCAAGTGAACGATATATTTGTTCCTACTATCATAAATAGTCAAAGTTTAGTTTGGCTATCAGTGGCAACCGGGTAAAATTTTAAGTAGGGGGTGCTGCATATACAAAATAATAATAATAATAATAATAAATAAATAAATAAATAATAAATAAAAATAAATATTTTTTTCCTAATCAGTAACCAATTTATTAATAAATAAATTCACATATTAAAAAAATTACTTTATTAAAAATATTTCATCCTCACCACGAACAAACATCAATAATAAAAGTTTCGTATCTCACAAAAATAACGCACAAGCATACACTGCTCAAACGAGCAGTGTCGGAATGACTTGTAACGTGCAATCACAAAGATGGCTGCATTTGGCCAAACGCGATAATTCTGACACTGCGTTAGATGGCAGTGTATTTGTTTCGTGTAACGATAATTGAAAAATATAATTCTTTTCATATTTTCAACAGTGACACCCGTCATAATTCAGCCTTGTATCTATAATAAATAAATAATTATATGTAATTTTAACAAAATAAAATAAGATTTGCAAAAAATAGTTCACTACGGGAATGCACCAATAATAAAAGTTTCGTATCTCACAGAAATAACGCGCGCAAGCATACGATACACTGCTCGTTTGAGCAGTGTCAGAATGACTAGTAACGTGCAATCATAAGCACAAACGAATATCGGCGAGTCTGGCTGCAATTGGTCGAAACGTGATACATCGACACTGCGTTAGATCGCAGTGTATTTGTTTCGTAATCTAAACTTTAATCGAACAATTCCAATTATTAACTATTCAGTCACTTTCGAAACATAAGCTGTAACCTTTAACATGTTGTATTGCATTTATATAATGTTGTAAGCATTGCTATTATTTATAAACACAAACAAAATTTAAAATTTTAATTTTTTTCTTGGGGGTGCTGCAGTGTCGCAGTGCTTATGTACGGGACGCCACTGTTGGCTATTGACTTTTCATGAACAGCTAAATTAAAATTTTGAAATCAGAACTGAGTGAATACCTATGGTTCAAAATCACTCACTAGAAGGAGAAAGTAATTCAGAGATATTCACCATCACTCAAGTGATTATGTATTTTGTATTAACTAATACCAGGATTAGTTATTTTGACTACTCCAAAGCATCCAAGGCTGTTAAACAAATAAATCATGTCTGTAAAATGCACATTCTCTCTGGACGGTTTGCATATTGGGCAGAAAAAAAAAAAAAACCTTTACGTGTTCATTTATGATAACTGATTATTTATGCTTCAACTAAGCAGTCTTAAATGGCCGTCAGTGGTGTTTATATGTCTGCCATTCTCTTCACTTTATGCAAAGACTTGTAAGCGCAAGATGCACCGTAAGGACTCATTTGAGATTGAAATAGATTAATCATATTTTTACTTGCGGAATGAAGTTTTTATACTGTCCAATTATATCAACAAATAGTTGAATATTCGCAAAGATCTATAGATTTTGTTTGCAAATAGTTTTTTTTTCCCGAAATGAGTTCTTAATGAGACAGGAGCGCGCGCTGGGACACGGTCAACTGGGCGATGGAATAAAAGTTCAAATATGCAATTCTATTCTGTTGATCTATTACCAGGTAAAAATGAGTTAAAATGAGTCATCGCATTTTATGGCAATAGTTTCGGATATTCTAAGCATTGTTTCATTGTCTTGTTTGCTTAGAATATCCGAAACAATTGCCATAAAATGCGATGTAAACTATCAACGTCCACCGACCCTACCTAATTTCCGAATGTTGGACGATCCACAACTTACAAATCAGGCCACGCCTCCGGCCATTTAGCGACAACAAATGCCCTTTTTTTTGGCAGATTCAACTTGCAGTCATGACATAGCCGTACACTCATTCCGAGAAGGTTCCGATGATGGTCAGTCGACCGAAACGGTTCACACCCTGTTAACGTTCCCCTCTGCCTCAATTTTCCCATAGTAAACCCTTCCCCTCCCCCCAAAATGCGCCCTTAAACACAATAATATATATATTTATTTATATATATGCTATTAAAATAAAAACCCCGGGTTTCCAATTTATTCCTCCTGCGTCAAATTACACCCCCCCCCCTTGTTCAAAAACGACCCTCAGCAGAAACATGGAATTGAAGACTTCCTAGTATCAAAACAAGGTATGTACAAAATTTTTTTCTCCTTTTTTCTGCTATAATTACCTTCAATTCTCACCCTTAATGCCCTAAAATATACATATAAATTTTTTGAGTAAAAAGAGCCAATGTATTTATTATAGGGGACACTCCTAAACAAAATCAGGCTATAATAGCCGTAATAATTAATAATTAGTTAATTAATTTTATTTAAGTTTATTTTTATTGTGTAGAATTACGAATTGTATTGAAGTTATATTGAAATTTCCCATAGAATTACGATATAAACATAAAATTTGAAAAATCTCGCTTATAATTAAGTTTATTTTTATTGTCTGAAGAAGTATTTCCGAGCTTTACTGCGTAAGGTCTCTTGTTTGGCAATTTATCATTTGGGCGTTTTGTGTGCGGTTATTTAGTTTAATACGCATTCGCAAGATATTTTGACTTCTATTAAACAGTAAGACTAGTTAATAAAAAGCCAAGAGGCCATTTTTTTTTTTCGACGACGAAAATTAAATTAAGGGGGCAAAAATCCCTCATTATTTTATAGAGCCGAATACGAAGATCGAGATCTCAGAGTTTCATGCCGAAGAATTTTTTCATTACTATTTTTCAAATAGTACTGAAAAATTCTTAATTATATCAATAGTGAAATCTTTTTTTTTTAATTTTATTTTTATATTTCTTGTTTCTATTCTTCAGAAATGGATAATTCAAGAATATTAAGTCAAAGAGACAAGGAAAAACATGCTTGGAATGGGTATCTTTATGTTAAAGACAAGATTGATAAGAAAGGTTCAATTCAATTTTGGCGATGTCAAAATAAAAACAAAGGATGCAAAGGTAGAATCTGGACAAGTGTCAGTGATGGATCACTAATTTCTGAAAAATAGAAACACATGTAGCAGTTCTGGAAATGCGGCCAGAGTAATAACGCAAGAAGTTAGTACAAGAGTCCAAAAATTAGTACAACAGCCAAAAAATTAGCGGATACGACAATGAGCAACCCATCACAAATCAGAACTCAAGTTCTACAAAATCTTTCTTCTGCGGCAGAAGGAATGCTTCCAAATCATAGCAGTCCGTGCAGAAATATTCAAAGAAGAAGATTAAAAAATTTAAAAGTCCCAATTAATCCTGATTTTAGGGAAACAACCTGAAGAATTCTTAAATTATGAATTCAGTCCATCACAATTTGAACGTTTTTTATTGGCTGATTCTGGATCAGAACAGGTCGACCCCATGAGGATATTAATTTTTGGTCGTGAAATCCATGCAGTGTGGAGCCAAAGCATGAATGAATTATTTATAGATGGCTCATTTTTACTTTCTCCCCCTCTTTTTGCTCAAATTTTTGTTATTTTGGCTAGAAAGGATGGAGGTCCTGTTTTCCCTGTTTTATATTGTTTATTACCTAATAAGACTCTTGAAACATACACAAAATTATTTTATATGATACATGAAATGTGGCCATTACTAGATCCCGAAAATATAACTTTGTTGATTTTGAAATTGCCATTCATCAAGCGTTACGTATAATATTTCCACAAGCTAACATAAATGATTGGTTTTTTTTATCTCGTACAAAATCTTCGTAAGCATTTAGCTTCATGAAGTCTTTTAACCAGATATAATTCTGATGCACAATTCGCTTTAAATTCAAAAATGATCACTTCGCTTGCTTTCGTTCCAGAACAAGATATTATTTACGCTATTTCTGAACTTGAGAATCATTTATCCAATGAATTTGAACCAATTTTAGAATGGTTTACGAACACATACATAGGTCGTCTAAGGAATAACAGAACCAGGGCTCCACCGATTTTTCCCTCAAACGTTTGGTCTGTGTACCGAAGAACAATAAATGGAAGCGATAGGACAAATAATTTTGCGGAAACCTGTCATCGAAAACTGCAATTGAGCTTTGGCAGCAGCGCAAGTCATCCAAATTTATGGATTTTTATAAATGGGCTACAAAAAATTCAAAAAACATATGATGTTGATTATGAAAGAGCAGTAGCAGGTTTTCAACATGAGCACAAACGTAGACGTTACGATGAAGCTGACCAAAGAATTTTGAAAAAAAAAGTTATTAATTACGATAGGGAAAATATAATATAATATTTACGTGGTATTGCATATAACTATAATATGAGTTAATAAATTTAAAAAAATTGTTTCGAATTTCATATACTTTTTTATATTATTGTATATATGTAACATTTGTAAATATGTTTGTTAATTACAAAATAATATTAATAAATGAATTAAAAGAAAACTATATTTTTTCTTTATTTTAATACTGGGCAATTATACCTTTTCATTTTTAAATCATTTTCGAAAATTATCCTACAAATTTTGGTATATGATGTAAACGAAAATATATAATATAAATATTTATTAACTAGCTGACTCATTTTTTGTATGGGAAATTTCAATATAACTGCTATACAATTCGTAATTCTACACAATAAAAATAAACTTAATTACAAGTGAGATTTTTCAAATTTTATGTTTATACCGTTCTTTTAACTCATTTGTCAAAAACTATTATTTAAATTTATCTCGTAATAGATCAACAGAATAGAATTGCATATTTGATCTTTTATCCCGTCGCCCATTTGGCCATCGCCCAGTTGTCGTGTACCCCGCGCGCTTGCATGCAAAAAAAAAAAAAAAAAAGAGCAGATGAACTGGAAGTGATCGCGCGAAATTTTGGTCGACAGCAAACCAAACACATTCGTGCCCAATAAGCCTTTCTGCTGCATGGATCTCTCTCTCTCTCTCTCTCTCTGGCTAACAACAAAAATAACTTTTCTATGACGATAACGCTGACATTTTTAAACTTATCTTTAAAACGCTGAATGCTATAAACATGGAGTATGTGTGTGTGTGGGTGGGTGGGGGGGGGATTGCTTCACTTAATATTGAAAGGAAATAAGGAAGGACAAAATATTCAGAAAATAATTTCTTGGTAATAATTATTCAATACATGATTCGTTCTATTTTGAGATTTCAATTGATTGGCTGAGTGGACAACGTGCTATTCTCCAACTTCCCGTAGACTCAAATCCTACTGAGGCATAATTTTTGGTGAGTATGTTTTGAAAAGGAGTAGATGATTTTCACTGCTGGAGGGGGGGGGGCACCATCTTGCTTAGTGAAGGCCTGAAGTGCCTTGAAAAAATTTCTATATTTGGTCTCCGAAGCAGGGTTTTTGACATATCTAACTCTTAGTCCACCCGTAGCAGTAGTGTCTAACCTTTCGTTGAGAGGGGGCGGGGATATCATAAAAGCAAACATATATTTTGGAAAGTCTCGTAGGACCTGTCATTTTGGGGTCTCTGCTTCAATAAACTTATAATTAACGTTTTCATATTTCATTACCACTTACATCTGTGTCGAGAACAGGGGCATACACCAGAACAATCCAATATATTATTAACTAAAGCAAGGCTTTTGAACTTTTTGAAACAGAGACCTAAAATGATATAAATGTATGATACCAAGGGTTTATTATTATAAGCTCCCTTAATTATTTATTTATTATTAATTTAATAGTCATTCGTCCCTTATTGCATTCCAGTTTTCAGTTTAAATTAATATTTGTGATGTTACTTGGACACGAACGTTTGTAAACAGTAGCATGCATCCTACCACTGAGCTAAAATAGGTGGTTCAATTCTTTCTGATGACGATGTTAAACTAAGTGCTCTTCCATACAGTAGTTATTATTTACATGGCAATACGTCTCACTGTGTCGTAAGTTAATATCTTGCTTTCATTTTAAAAACTTTGGTTTAAATCTCTATACAATACTAGTTTACTACCGACATTCAACCATTTGTAGGAAATCTTAACGTTAAAAAATGCCTTAACTGTGCTAATTTAATATTCCTACTGGATTTTACAAATTATGTAATCTTCTTATAAGCGGGATTGTTCTTATAATTATTTTGATAACATTGACAATATTCGTAATATGTGTAAAACTGAAGGTTTACTGTGTGCGAATTTGTTGAAAATACTGCGAAATGTTTTCGTTTACATTTCACAGCAAACAGGAAAGATCTTAGTTTTAGGCAATTATTTCTACATCAGGATAAAAACAGGCCTGTTTAAATGGATTGTATTGTGATGATAGCAAGACATCAGTAAAATCAGCGTAGAATGTGGCAAGTAAGATCAAAACAATAAGTATATTATTTCTATCACCTGCTTGTTCTAAAAACTGAAGAAAATATCCGAATTGTTAGATTCGGGTGAATTCGCCAGTTCTCATACGAAGTTTATAGAACGTTTCTGATGCCATAGATAATGTTTGAACGCAACCGATTTTCCAAAGCGGGGCGAACTACTCAGTCACTGTATGTCATCGAAGTAGAATAAACACCCTGGATTGGAAAGCTTGAGTTCAATTCCAAATGGAATACAAGAAGAGCATTTATAAGAGGCCTTGAGTAGAAAGCGAATAAGTAGCAAAAGTCTCAAGTAGCAAAAAAAAAAATAAATAAATAAATAAATAAATAAATAAAATAAAATAATAATAATAATAATAATAATAATAATAATAATAATAAATAAATAAATAAAGAGACCACTGAACTCTGTAATGCCCGATTGATGTCAGAAATAAGTAAATTTTTAATGATTAGTAATAAGTTATTAATCATGTAAAATTGTTTTTCGATATTACAATACGTAATATTACTAATAAAAAAACAATCAGCATTACAGTATGAAATTGAGAAAGATGCATCTGCACACAAAATATTATTATTATTATTATTCCTGATACCTCCAAGGAGTCCGAAGACTCATCGCGGGAGGACATCTTCAACTGTCTCTACAACTTACCTCTACTACGAATCAACGCCATCTACCGCCCACCTCCAACACCACCACAACTAGTAATTTTTTTTGTCTGTAAATTGCGTGTGTTCTGAAGGTCCGATTTGTATGTATGCGGGATGAAAAACCCGAGTTTCCGGGAGAAAAAACCCTGCTACCTCCGTATGAGATCGGCTAACTCACCGTCGATTGAAATCGACCAGATAAAGATTCCTCCCGTCGCGACGAGGATCGAACTTAGGCCTATTCCAATCGAAGGGCGCAATGTACCGTCGTTCTTCCAATTGCGCTACGGAGGCGCTCAAAAAAAAAAGCCATCCACTACCCTCCAAGGGTATTATTAATTAATCACCTCATCTCATGGTCGATTAACCCATCCACCATTCGAAATAAAACGCTAAAAACTTAAAAGGAGTTGAAAATCGCACTCGAATGCTAATTATCAAACTTACCGCTTTAGGCTGAAGAATAGTTCCATAAAAGATACTAATGTACTGTAGATTACCAGTACATTAGTAAATCTGCAGTACTAAAGTACTGTACATTTATAACCTTGGGTGGCTGGGAGTCACATTTAAAATAAAATAAAAAATGCCATTTCATGATGGCGAGTAGATGCACCGCCGGAGCTACAACAATGACATTTACCAATTTTTATAGTTAGGTGAAAGATACTCTCAAAACCAAAAGTTATTAAAATGATCGAAGATTAAATATCTTCGATTTAATATTAAATATCTCACTTAGAGAGGCTAATGGGAATTTCTGCCTAATAAATTGTAAATAATCTTTTAGAAGAATTCAAAAACTGACAAAAAAAAAAATCGTAGCTAAATTGCTAGTCACAGCTCAAACTTCAGTTACGCCGTTGCGTACATAAATGATAATGTTTGAAGAAGTTACTTACGTGTAGACAAGGTCACGTCCTTAGCGGTTCGCAGTCAGCGTTGAACGTTACTGCGTTGTCATCGCATTTGGCATTTTTTGGTATGTGATAATCAGAAGCAATGTGCATTAAACTTCCTGTAAAAAAATCGGTAATCGATACCTGAAAACACAGGAAAATGTAGAACTTGTAGACAAAAATTGCTATTAACTCTTCATCAAAACATGAATTGTATAATTTAATAACCATGGGCAAAATGATAGCATTATTTTCAACACCAAGACCAACATAATTACAACCATGCGCACTGTTGCACACCAACTTCGTTGCAATATTGGTAATAAAAAAAAAAAGTTTTTATCCCAAGTAATGCGCTATGCTATGTGATCACCTGATCTACTATGATACAAAAAATTATCAGCGTATTCCTATTTTTCTCAACAGGAAATCAAAACCAAACGCTTTATTGACATTCTAGAGAATTCTATGACATATTCCATTGAAACGACCATGAGTATTCATTACGCACCGTGTCATACTACAATGCTCGTGGCAAAGTACTTTGATGAAATGAGTATACAAGAGTCCAGTACAGAGGGTCCAATATGAACCTTATAGAAAGTACCTTTGGAAAACGCGACAACGTTGGTTGAGGGCAACACCAACACGCCCAGTTTCCACACAGTAATTGATTGTAAATTTAGAGGAAAGATGGACCAAAGTACTCATGTCCGTTTATCAGCATTTATTGGAAAGTGTTAATCCAGGAGAATGGCATCCATAATCCCTTAAATGTGGGCGAACTGTATGTTTAGATTTGTTCAACATTCAGTTATCTTAAAAGAATAATGTAATGAAGTGAGCATAAGTGGGGTTTAGTGTATACTTTTCATAGCTTATGATTTAAAAAGCAAAAGATTTGACACAAGTGGAACTAACAAAGTCCGACGAGGAACTTTTTAAAATTTCTAAAAATGTTTAAAGAACTTTCGCTGCTATTTTTTGAACAGACCTTGAGATCTGATTCTTCAAATTTTGTCATAAATCTCGTAGGCTTAATATAAATCAGTTGTATTCGGAAGACCACAGTTTCCTAAAACAGAGTAAAAACAAAATAAAAGTTAAGATTGAGGTCACACACTTTTCGTGGCGCTCATTAGTTTATGTCACCTGATTGACCTTTGAGGGAATTTTTTCTTCTTTGTAGTGAACGATGATAATACTGATAACAATCAGTTGCTGTTAGAATTCGTTGTGTGTGTGTGTGTGTGTGTGTGTGTGTGTGTGTGTGTGTGTGTGTGTGTGTGTGTGTGTGTGTGTGTGTGTGTGTGTGTGTCGCTGTTTCTGTCAGCATTAGATGTTGTCCACTTCCGTTTAATGGTGTACTTTTCAATGTTTAATCAATGAACAAACTAGCACATTCTTTTATGCTGGGTTCATTCATGTAAAGCAGTTTTACTTTTTATACATACAGTACATGTTACACATGAGTAAGAGAGCATTTTGTTGCGAAATTCTTTAATTTTACTAATGGTAAACAGAAAACTGGAAAATATCTGAAGAAATTTCTACTAATACTAAAGACCAAGGGAAGTTTTTCAACTTTATTTCAACAACTCGGGCGGATTTCAGTCTCTCTCTCTCTCTCTCTCTCTCTCTCTCTCTCTCTCTCTCCTGATGACCAAATTCTAAATATGATAACAGGTGTGGAAATAAATGAAATCTGGTATGTAAGATCGTTACTGAAACTTATCGTCGTATCAATTTTAATTTAAATCGACAATTTTTGTAACAAACTAAGACGAAATTAGGCAAACATGTATGCTACAAATTATAATAGGCTCAAGTATATAAGCTAAAAATGGTTTTGTTAAGCTATTGTGATAATGAATGTCTTACACAAGAATGCTGTTGCAAAATGCACCTTTTTTTTATGATATTTTGAATCGTTTTCATTTTTGTTCACTTATATACTGCAGGATGCTTATTGTTGTGTGTGTGACGTCTCTACGGGGCAGTCGGAAATACGGAAGCGACGTTTTTGCCTTTTCTTTGGAAACACCAGAGTTTGAATCCCGACTAATGCAAGTAGTCTTTAAAGGACTCTTCATCTAAAGCTGAATCAGTTGGTGTCATACAGCGAGGATAACGTTTTTCTTACCAGAAACCCATTTTTTTTCCTCCCTGCAAAATGAGCAAACAGGTCCGAAAATAGACAATTAACATGACATATGGAAACTTAATTTCTTCCATCTATGAACCAAAGCAGTTGTCATCTGTAATATTATGTACAACTCGAAACAGTTTGCATACTTTTGTCATTAGACAAATCGTCAAAGTTCCAGATCGCCCAAGACAAATGATCCAATGTGAGAAAAAAAAACCCAACAACACTGAAATAAATAAATAACCGAATTTTAATAAGCGTTCTACGTTTCAAATTTTTATTAAAATCTGTTCAACAAGATTGCCTTCTCTTATAGACCAAACTGCACATAAGCAGATAATTACGGACGAAAACTATCTAATAGGTTCTTGCTATTGTTGAGGTACCTAAAATAAATATGGAAATAATTCGAGACAATAAAAGAAAACAAAAAAAAAAAACATGCGTTTTTCATGATGTCACCTCTGTAATGTCACAAACACGACGATATGCGCTTTTTGTCTGGAAAAGATTCCCTTTCGGAGGAATTTTTATAAGGGATTTTTCGGTTGAAGGCGGGTTAGCTGATTTCATTCTGAGGTACAGTATGGCGCAAAAAAAAAAAAAAATAAAGTACCGAATAACTACAATGAAATATGTTATGGAGTAAACAGGTTTATTAACCAAGAAATATGTTATGGAGTAAACAGGTTTATTAACCAAGAAATATGTTTACGCCTGATGATATTTACATCTACAACTATCGGTAGAATCTTGGTCGAGTTAGCTAGCGTATGATGATACAACGGCCGTGAGGCCCTTTTTACAGGGAAGTACGGCACCATCTCAATCTCCCCCCCCCCCCCATTTTATCCGGACTCGGAACCGGCATAGCTGACGAAGCATGCCTATGACTGTGTCTTAAGTATTTGTGTGTGTGTGTGTGTGTGTGTGTGTACAGAGCCGGTTTGCCTGTTCTGGGGGACGAAAAACCCGAGTTTCCAGGTGGGAAACCCCCCTACCCCCGTATGAGACCGGCTAACTCACCTTTCATCGAAAGAGACCAGATAAAGGTTCCTCACGTCACGAACGGGAATCGAACCCAGGTCTTTCCGAACAAAGGGCTTCGTCTATACGACGAAATAAGCCTCCGACGGAGTTACGGATGCTCTTATCTTGGTCGAATAAAGCAACGACGACGTGTGCACGAAATGGAATATTTTTAACACAACACATCCTATGCAAATCCTGGGTGAACGGAACCAACACCTACTCGATGTAGCTTCGCTATTCAAGGTCATGGTTACACCACTATTTTCAATGAAGTAGGGCCCAATTATGCCCTGATCTTCTTGCTCTGAAAAGGTTTCCCTTGGACAAACTTAGGTCTCGAGAAACCAAGAAACTTGTAGGTTCGTCTTTCAAGACAAGTTTCGTGGTTGATGCGAAGGTTCTCTGTCATCTTGGAGAACAAGGATTAGGGCATCGCATGGTGGAATACCCATTCCTTCAACATACCCGAAAGAAAGGCATTAAGTGATGTGAGATCAGGAAAACGTAAAGGGTAGGGAATTCTGTGAACCTCGAAATAAACCTCCTGCGGAAATGTTCTGATAAATAGGTTCTAGAGCCACGTGTTGTGTGATAGGTTGTCCGTCCTGTTGGAATATCTGTGCACGAAATGGAATATTTTTAACACAATACATCCTATGCAAATCCTGGGTGAACGGAACCAACACCTTCTCGATGTAGCCTTCGCTATTCAAGGTCATGGTTACACCACCATTTTCAATGAAGTAGGGCCCAATTATGCCCTGATCTTCTTGCTCTGAAAAGGTTTCCCTTGGACAAACGTAGGTCTCGAGAAACCAAGAAACTTGTAGGTTCGTCTGTGTATATGACCGCTTAGATGGAAATACGTTTCTTCCGAGAACCAGACATTATGAAGGAAGAAAGATCCTCATAGACATTGGCCAGCACGCGTGCACAGTATTCCCGACGTGCAGCGTAATCCGTTGCTGTTAAACACTGACCCACCTGAATGACGTACGAAAAGGCACCCAGCTCTTTCAGGATTCTCTGTGGTAACCGCCCCGGTATCCTAAATTTTACCGCTGTTCGGCGTTGACTGCGTTTCGGAGACTGTAACACTTGATCTAGCACAAGCTCGTGACTCTCATTTGTGTTAACAGTTCGTCGTCTCCCCGAATGCCCTTCGCATTGCGGCAGAATTCCTGGTACGTCAGAACCTCTTGATTAAGGCAATGATGACACTGGACACGCTTACGGAAACGACAAACAAACTGTCCACAAACACACCATAGGCTTGGACCATTTGTTCTACCAACTCCGTATGAAAGAAAATAATGCTCAACAATAAACGTCTTTTCTTCCGACGTCAACACAACGCTATAGTTAAATATAATGGCGTAGACTCTACACGTGCTCTTATATTAATGTGCATGCATGCAATCGAATGGCATATCTCATAGCGCGTGTACTGAAGGGGATGTCGAAGTACTATATTTTTTTTCTTCTTTCACCATACCATTTGCCTGTTTTCACTCCTCAAAAATAGGCAAATGAAGAAAGCAAATCAACATTGGATTATGTAATGTCACTGATGATACAAAAGGAAGGATACAAAACCCGAGTTTCCAGGCGAAAAAACTCTACCTCCGTATGAGACCTGCTAATTCACCTTTAGTTGTCAAGTACTCATAAAGGTTCTTCGTTTCTAGACGGAATTTGAACCCATGTCTTTCCAACCAAATGACTTCGACTATACCGAATGGACTACGAAGGTGCCTAAGAAATAATAAGCATTAATAAAGCTCTTTTGCCCAAAATGCCTTCTTTCTAGTTAGATATATTTTCTCGCATCGTAATAATGCTTATGTTGTACTCGCTAACGTTAGTTAATCATATTGAAATGCAGTCGACAGTTTTAAAAATTCTCTGATTCGCTGCCTTCCGATCGTTAACCTTTTAGGCATATACTAACTCTTTCATGTGATCCCCAGATGTAATAGTCGAACGACCAGACCAGGGTTTTCCAAACTGTGTTCCGCGGAAGGTGAATAAGTGTTCCGTGAAAAATTATCAACATTAATATGAGTCTCGAATGGTTTTAAATGCTACTACAACTTCAAACATGTTTGAAAATCAGGTGCTCCTCACTTTGCGTTTGGATTGTGCTATTAGGGCCAACTCGTGCTGGCCTAGACTCAGCCGCCCGCATTTGTCGACACCTCCGAGCGCGAGTAAAGTACGGAGGTATTCATTCTAGGAAATGTGCTGTCACAAGCAAGGTCAATGCGATGAGCTGTGGCCTGGCGTGCCTGTAGTGTGCGCTGTCGCATTTTTGTGATGCGATACAGCCTGCTTCGGCGATAGTGTGTGCTTAGCTTTACATTGGATACGAGACCAATGATACTCGACTCTAACCAAGGTGTTCCATTAAAATTTCAGGATTTGTGAAGTGTTCCGTTATAGGAAAAGTTTGGGAAATGCTGGACTAGATTACCAGGGGCGGATGCTGGACTTGAAATTCACGCTTGCTCTTGTTATCATTCAGGGAGTGAGAGGTGTGATTAAAGTTAATGTCGACTAATTTTCAGTTCTCGTGTTTACATTATTAATTTGTGCAGAAGTTTAATTATATTGATGGTATATGTGTAATCAGGATAAATGAAGTCATTAATGTGGTACTGTAATGCTCAACTCTATGAAAGTTAACCTCTGCAGGTAGTTTTAAAAAATTGCCTGTCCAATCTGCTGTTGTTCAACGGTCGCCATTGGGCTAGTGAGTACCTAGAACAAATAAGCTTAACGTTAAGCACTAAACTCTAACATGATGGGAATCCGCTGCAAAGTTTGTGAAGAGACATGTATTGATGTTACATCTATTATGGAGTGTGCAGATAAGTGCAAAAGTAGTTATCTCAGCGAAAGCTAATTTAAAAAGCTCTCCAGACAGGAAACAAAATTGGAAATGCGCTTCTTGCAAATTCGGCGAACAACAAAGATCGGCAACTTCTTCCAGTGGTGATGACTCGTGCATTTCAGAGATTAGTAACGCAGACAATATATGTATAATGGATTTAATGGGATTAATAAAAGAATTAAAAAAAAGACATCAACGACTTAAGAAGTTCGATTGAATATACCTCGAACAAAATAGATGATTTTCTGGGTATCATTGCTGGCCTAACACAAGAAGTTAAGGAACTTAAAACAAAGAACTATGAACTAGAAAACGCAAATATGGAGCTGCGTAGGGAGCTGAAGTTGCCTTCTACATTACCAAACCTGCTCATTCCATCCATGCTCTTCACTTTTGTCAGAAAGACATCAGAAGAATACTTACATTGCATGGATGGCAACAAGTCTTCTAGTCCTCATTCCTCATTGTATGCTCTGGTCTTAAAACTTGATCTTCTGAACTCTCACTATTTAGTGGGATTCCATCACTTATGGTTCTCGGTTGATCTCCTTCCCAGATGACTCATATAATGGATGATCCAATCTATGGTAAGTTGGGTAAAACCCATACTGTCGCTTTAGATATATCTATATATATTTGATCGGATCTGAACAAATGCCTGCTCACCAAATTACGATCTTATGGACAATCAATTCTTTCCAACTCTTCGCAACTCTTTGCAACTGGATTGCCAATTTCTTTTGTAGTCATGCACCGTGTATCATGGCGAACGACTTCTTTTTTTCACATATCGATATCACTATATGAGTTCTCCAGTTCTATAGCTATGTACTTTTGCTTGCGTCCCATGTACTTTTGCTTGCGTCCCATGTACTTTTGCTCGCATCTCTTCTCTTATACATAAATGAACTTCTATTTCTAACCTTCCAGCATGACTGAACGAGCGGATAACATATTTGCTCTCTAACCAACAAGGTGTGGATTCAGATCCCACCATCTTTGTGATTGTCTTACTAATTCGGTGTGAAAAGGACTGCAACCCTTCCATTCTTCTTCCATCAGAGACTTCCCTCTGAAACCTCTATGACCTCTATGAGGTACGGGAGTAACACATGGCATCCAATAAGAGATGTCAAATATAAAAATAAATAAATAATCACTAATCTGAAATCCTGTAAGCAGTACTGATGAAAGTGTACTCCGTTTTCTTCTCATAGACTTTCTAGTGGCTATATCCCAACCTACAAGCTCTTCCATAACTAGTGTCTTAAAATCCTCATCTTTTCATCCCCCTTGTCAACACCAGTGCCAAACTCAATATAAAAACAAACTTTTGTCTTATTTACACAATAAACCTACACTTCTTTCTTTAGCCTTTGATTAATACCCGAATCTCCATGCAACATCAGATATCTCTCCTGGCATAAGTACATCATATCCATAGCCTTCTTTGAAGCCAAAATACCAGGTATCCTTTTCTGCTCACGATATTGTTTCATCTGTACAACTTATAACACTGTATAAACTGTATAAATCCAACAAATCTGTCTTATTTTAGAATATTGTACTCACATATGGTGTGGTGTAACAGAAATATTTATAAAAATGCTTTATTCAGATCATAGGTGGGGGAGAGGAATGGATAATGACTGGCGCTAGTCAGGAACTCACTTCAGACATTATATCATACACGTATTTTTTTCTTTTTGTGCGTAATTTACAGGTATTTTTGTGGGCAGTGTTCTGATGAACTAGGCAACATGATTTCATCTCTTTCTCTCAAGCCCAAAAGCACACCTGTAATAGCTGCTGGGTATGCACTATTCATTATCCATCTCTAAACATACCAAACCAACTTCTCGTTCTCCCTATTCTTACCTTCTACATATGTTCGTGTGTAGAGGCTTAAGTGCTGTGAGGACATCATGTTGGAGGCTTAATGGATTTTTTACAACACTCAAAAAGAATTTTTGAGTGTTGTAAAAACTCTCATCACCAGAGGTCCCACCTTACATTCCAGGCCACCTACTACTGCCCTTAGAGGGCGCTCCAACTAGATAGGACTTTAGTATCACCCACGTGGTTGTGCTCAGTATTGTTTATTATTTGTGTGTATGTTACATTAACTGTTTTTGTAATCCCCGTAGATGTCCTAGTGACTAGGACGAAATATAGGAAGTATTAAATTCTATTTTAATTCTTTTTGAGTGTTGTAAAAAATCCATTAAGCCTCCAACATGACTTCTACATCTGTGTTCTGCAAAATTCTTCTCCGAACAGTTTTCCCAAACGACTGCAACTGACAGTTGTTTAAAACACTATCAAAAGATTCCGGAATCCTTCTCTCTCCTTGAACACTTTCTTCCTCTGCATTCGCAAGCGCGCGCACATCATGCACTTCTGATGTATCAGGAAAAATAATCTCCATCCTTCGTGCAGTAGTTTCTTGATTAACAGCTTTAATAGCAATATTGTCACCAGAGGCGATCACTACATATTCTCACTTCTTGGCGATCTATCGATTGCACTTTATTATTTTCGAACGAACTATAGTAGACGCAAATGAATGTTAAAGGTGAACATTGTCATGATGGACCAGGTGTGTCTCTTCGCTAAAGTGAAGATACATATCCATCACGAAAGTAAATACTTATCCAGAATGCAGAAATTAGTAATGCAGAGACACCACACTCTTCTCTTCCACTGATTGTAGTGCAAATAATTGAAATAATCCCATATTACAAGAAACATTCCTAAACTATCACACTTTCATTGCCATTCTTGAAAGTTTGAATAATGCGGTTCTGCTCGTAGCGTTTTCCGTGCGATGCCGCCATATCTAAGATGTCCAGTTTGACGAAAACTGAAGTGAGATTGATCGATGAAGAAAACCCGTTTTCAGTGTTTCCATGCGTTGTTGAGCGCTCTTTTGGAAGTCACAGCAGGCATTGTTGCATGCAGTAGCTTGAAAAAATTACCACATTTGGTTTCTACGAGAGTTGCTAAATCATTTAGACTTATTATACTTATTATAATAAATAAAATCTTTAGACCATATAAATTATAAATTAAACCTTTAGACTTATAAATTATAAATTAAACTTTTAGACTTATTATATTATATTAATGTGATATTTGTTTCTAATTTTAATGGAGTATTATCATTAAAAATATAGCAACAGTTCTTTAACTTTCTCTCACAAACTTCAAATTCTATCCATACTTTTTCTTATGACAGTACACTCCACAAACCTTGCAGTATTTAAACAGTTCCAGTTACAAGGTATTTTGTAATCGATGCTATAACATATCCATCCACCACAATCCCTAACAACTGATACTCTTGTGATTGTCCAGAAAAGGAGAACAACCTGATGAACTTCAATCTACGAAAACACAGTCCTCGCATATTGCTTTCAAGAAATATTTCATTTTATTTCTCATTATTTTATTTTATTTTATTTTTGATAGTACCAGATGTGTATTAGAGATAACGACTCAGATACATCAGAGAGGATGTCATATATGACAAAAAAAAAAAAAAAGAGTAAAAATATATCCTGTTATTATGTGAAAAGAAGAGAGTGTAGTATATACTCTTGCCCAAGAGTGCGGTTACAAATGTGTGTGCATTCCAAAGTCGGCTGGAATTGAGATATAGTGGAAATCGACATTCAGCGTTTTGGTAACTGAAGAGGCCATACATATGATAATGTGTATGCCAGGAAAGGGGGCAGAGGTAAATTCAGCCCAAAAAAGAGAACTTTGTTTTAAGATGTGGATATTGTTAAGAGTAAGGAGAAGTGAATTTAGATCTTCCTTGTGAGAAATAAAAGTGTGCTGCGTTTTGATAACTTGGCAATTTTTAAGGTCATTCATCTGAGGAACAGCACGGAGATCAAAATTTAAGACGAATTTTGAAATCAATGAAACGAAGCAACAGAATACTCTGATCATCAAATTAAGAATAGGATTAATTGTTAGTAATTTATGTATAGGAAGAAGAGAGTGGATAAGAGTACAGAAACCTTGGGTACTCAAGTATTCGAGATATGTTTTTATTTCTACATGTATATGTAGAAATATGACATGTATATGACATGTAGCGAACGATTAGAGAAATCTGGTAACCCAGTCGCAAATGGTTGATGGCAGTTCATATAATGGTAGTTTGATCAGCAGATTTCTTTGCAATAACTAATAACATGTTCTGAAACTTTTTAATAGCAACCACATGAATTTCTAGAAGCCTTTCCATGCCTTTTTTTGTCTAAAGAAGAGTTAGGATAATTGCTTGGAGATCTCTGGATGAAGAGGCAGAAGCCATATTTCTCCTCGCTAATTGCACCCTCCTCCAGAGGATAAATAATATGACTAATTTTCCCCATCGTTTTTGCAAGATGGAAAGAAATAGACATCTATTATGTTCTGAAGAGAGCACAACAAGATCAACTCACTGGTTCACTTTTATTACTTTTTATTTGAATGGGATGAAGACTTGCTTTCATGCTACTAGGTAGATGCCAGACAAATTGGAAAGATTTAAAATACGATTTAAAATTATGTAATTACAGTGTAGAAGTTTTGAGCAAAATGGATAACTGCAACCTATTGCGGATATTTGATCCCAAAAGTAACCCAGTCAAGAGTTTCCTGATTTCTTTCAGATGAAAGTAGTCTACTTAGCGTTTTCTACAATGATGGTGCCAGCTAGAAAAAGTTTGGTTTCTAATACCATTAATAGAAGAACTTTTATTAATCTTTCCATTTATTAATCTTACCAGAAAACTGGAATCTTTCATCCAGCAAACCAGTAGAGCAACATACGCAATTAACAATAATACACTTGCCTTAGTTCCTTCTTCAGTAGTTTTCTGTTTAAAATAGCTCAAATTCAAATCTTATGAAAGACAACAAGAAGCATGGAACGAGGTGTTCTTGTGGAACGTAATTTGAGATGACCAGTTAGGTAAGAGCTGCAGGGGAACGAATGACGCCAAGAGGTCTGCATTATCCATGAATAATGTTTCAATAGTTTCATTTGGATGCATAAGCGGTCTGAAGCATGGAAAGACAGTCATTTTACATAAATGTCATGCAAAGGAATCAACAGGATCAGTTGCTGTTTGAATTGGAAACAAGTTTTATGTATTCGCAACTTTCAAATCGAGAATTTTTTTTTTTTCGTTTCTTTTATCTACTCTTTTTAGTGCAGTGTAGCTGAGTAAAAATCTAGGATCATAGTCTTGAGCCACTTGTGATGTGCTAAATTAATTTCTCGAAGTACATTAGCATACTTGTTGGGAAACTAATGCTGGAATAATGGGCAAAGATAATGAGTGGAATGGAGAATGATAGTTTTCAGTCTTGTCAGAATTATTTTTATGACTGATTAAAGTATTTGGCACCGTTGTGATGTCCAAGGACACAATAATGAAACTGAAGAACGCGATATAGTAAATAAAACACAAACAAGTTATTGTTTGTGTCACCAAGAGAACTGATATCTGCAAATATATATACAGTAATCCCTCGATTAATGCGCCCCCGATTAGTGCGTTTTCGATTAGTGCGTCATTTTTTTTCGATACCCAAATTTCATTAGTGCGCCTATATACAGAAACTTAAAAATAAATGTTACAGATTTTAAAAATTTTCTATCTATACATATTTATGGCTAACTATTTTAAAATATCACTCACCAGAATTAAATAATTTAGTTACCGATTTAAAACATTTTACAAAGTTATTTTTAATAGCATACTACACTACTTCCATGTACACTCATGTACACTATGTCTACTAGGTTCCAACGCCAAAATTTATGTCGTCTGCTTTAGTACGCCCACAGATTCGAGACCCTTCGACACTTTTGCGTATATCACAAAAAGGAGAATCCATTCCGATAATCAATCCGTCTTCTGGGATGAGTTGTTTATTATTACATGTCGGAAAATTAACTTCTCTTTTATGATCATCGTAGTTTTTAAAGTGGTAATTATTTTGCTTGGATAACAGTTGGGAAATTTTATCTATAAAGCACGTGATTTCGCGTGTTGGCGACCAATTCATACGTTTTTCATTTCTTTCTCCCCTTCAATGATAACGGCCAAAAGTTAATTAAATCTCATTCTGAATAATTGAGTGATTCCGACCTGCTAAATTTAGATGCACAGTGGGAAGATCCCGAAGAATATGAAGAAAATTTTACCACTGATAGTCAGCCAAAAGAGATTTCACAGAAAAAATTTGAAAATATTTTTCATACAATCGAAGTTTTTAAGAAGCAATGCTTAGAGTCTCACCTTGATGAAAAGAGAAGCAGTAAAATTTGCAGAAGAGTAGAAGAGGCAATAGGGTCATACCGTCGGTTGTATGAAAAAACTTTGTTAAGAAATAGAATAATAAATTTATATTCTGAATATGTTTTATTGTCTCTCAGCTTCATGGTTTTCCTTTAACTAGGCCCTGAGACATACACTAATTCTTTTATAAAAAAAAATTAAGGGTGAAAAAAAAATCTGAGGAACGAATTATATATTTTCCCATAGGTTATTATATTCGATCAATGCGTTTTCGATTAACGCGCCTGTTTTAAAGAACGCATTAGGCGCACTAATCGAGGGATTGCTGTGTACCACTAGTCACAAGCCGTCCAAAAGACGGTTTGTGACTAGTGGTGTGCCACAGGGTTCTGTTCTTGGACCACTACTTTTCAATTTGTTCATTAACGATATAGGAAAGGATCTGAGAGAAAGTGTTTACTTGTTTGCTGATGATGCAAAGTTGGGTAGAGAAATTGTGAGTGCACAGATGTCAAAATTTTGCAGGATGATTTGAATAGTTTGCAGGACTGGGCTAGGGAAAATGGATGTCAATTTAATGTGGCAAAGTATAAGGTTATGCATTTTGGAGTGAAAAGATTAGCAGCAGTATATAACATTGGTAGAACCATATTCCAGGAGATTGATGAGGCCAGGGATTTGGGAGTGTTGGTGGATAGGGAGTTGAAGTTTAGGGGCACATTGCAAAAGTGGCTAAATCAGCTCATCAAATTACTTGGTTGCTGAAAAATACTTTAAAAAGCAGAGACAAACAAGTTATTGTTCCTCTTTATCGAGCCTTGATAAGACCCCATCTGGACTACTGTGCCAAGATATGGCACCAGGGTTTCTTCTTGATGGGGAGGAGGTGGAGAGGATCCAGAGACGAGTGACCAAGATGATAGCAGGTCTGTGGAATGAACCTTATGAGAACATGTTGAAGATTTGTGGGTTGCAAAAATTGGTTGATAGGTGGAAAAGGGGTGCTATGATTGAGATATTCAAATTACTGAAGGGTTTCTCTAAGATTAATCCAGAAGATATTTTTGAGAATAGGACTGGTGGTGGGAGGACTAGAGGCCATACATGAAAGCTTGGCAAGAATGTGGTTAGCAGGGGTGTTACAGCTAGGTGTTTTACCTGGAGAGTGGTGAATGAGTGGAATAAGCTGCCAGAGTCTGTTGTGGGTGCTATGACTGTGAATGAGTTCAAGGTGAGGTATGATAGATACTGTGTGAATGTCGAACAGTTGTTCTTGACATGATGATAGGGCCTCCCTCGATGAGTCTGTCGACTCCTTGGAGAGTTGACCGAAATAATAATAATAATAATAATAATAATAATAAAATAATAATAATAATAATAATAATAATAATAATATATATATATATATATATATGGAAGGAAAACTAGTTAAGAAAAGTCAAATGGGAGTTTGCACAAATGGTGAAAAATATCTGTTCTTCAACATTCCTTAGCTTAATAATTTAGAAAGAGAAAAATATAGTTCAGTTTTGAGTGGTGAATATTAATAATCATCAGCTAACTCCTTGTATTCCCTTATAGGAAGTAGGTGAGACCTTTATACCCTATCCAGCTTTTGGAGACTGAGTAGGCAGTTCAATATTCACAGGTGGCCAATCAGAGATAGCTGGCCCATGTCTATCGCTAATTATAGGCAGCCACTGATGAAGAGGCTGGCAAACAAGTGCTACCATCTCTTGGTACCTAACCCTTACAGGATATGTTACTGTCTGAAATAATATTGATACTACGGTCGATTTTCTTGAGTTTACAGGAGACGAAAAACCCGATTTTCCAGGAGGAAAAACCCGCCTGCCCGTGACAGAGATCGACTAACTCGGGAACCGGGTTCCTGCAGTCGACGACTAGACTTAAACCTGTCTAATTTCGAGCTACCCCTTAAAGAAGACGATTTCACTATTTTGTATTTGCAGTGCAGAAAATTGACCTTCCAAGTAGATATCAGATACAGTGTCATGAAGACAGCAAATGAATTCGAAATAAGAGGTAAATTTTGAGCAAAAATAGATCAAAGGTAGTGGTTAATCAATGGGTAATCTGTAATGTGATATGTCAAATTAGACGAATGCACTTGTACCACACTTTTATACAGAGAAATTGATGTGAAATAAGTTTGAGTTGTTAAGGTGGGAAGTAGTTATTCACCTGCTGTGTCCATGAGAAAAGCGTAAGTGATTTTGATGCACAATAAGTAGTAGTAGTAGTAGTAGCATGTGCACTTGTAATAAAAATAAATTTTTTTTAAAATTTATTTAAAATTTTTTATTTATTCATTTATTTATATTTTATGTAAAATTTTTATTTATTTATATTTTATTAGGCCTGTGTGGCTCAGTGGAACTGTTGCTTGCATCCTCTGTGCTTAGCCGCACGAAGTTAGACTTATAGTTCGAGTCTAGTTGCTGACTAGAGGAACTTTTATCTAAGCCTTTCTTTGACCGGTTCCCGAGTTAGTCGATCTCTGGCATGGGCAAGCAGGTTTTTTCTCCCAGAAACTCGGGTTTTTCATCTTTTAAACTCAAGAAAATCGACCGTAAAACCCACATTATTTCAGATAGTAACACTTCATTGGTGGCTGTGCATAATTAGTGATAGACATGGGCCAGCTATCTCGCTACCGGTGGAGATTGAACTACCCACTCAGTATCCAAAAGTTAGATGGGGTTTAAAGGTCTTGCCTACTCCCTGTATGGAAAAAAGAGGCATTAGCTTATTTTTATTTTTATTTTATTTTAATTTTTTATTTATTAATTTATTTTGTATTTCATTGAAAAATTTTATTTATTTATTTATTTTTATTTTTTTAAATTTTTTATTTATTTTTATTTTATTTGAAATTTATATTTATTTTTATTTCATTTTAAACTATTTAATTGTTTATTTATCAGCCTGTGTAGCTCAGTGGAAGTAGTGTTCATATTCCTCAGCGCTAAATCGTCCGAAGAAAGAGCGTCATGAGTTCGACAGGAACACAAAAACTTTTTCTAATCCTTTTTTCGGCTCGTATTAGTCGATATCTGGCACGGTCAAGTGGGGATTTTTCGTCCCGTAAACTCAAGAAATTCGACGGTAGAACCCATACTATTTTCAGACATTACAAATATTTTGTTAGGGTTAGCTATGAGATGGCGGCACTTGTTGAGCCGACTCTTTACTGTGTGCCGCTTAATTAGTAATAGCCTTGGGTCAGCTATCTTTGACTGGCTACCAGTGGAAAATGAACTGCCCACTCAGTCTCCAAAAGTTAAATACGGCTAAAACGGCCTCACTTAATCCCTCTATGGGAACAAAAGGCGTTAGCTGATTTATTTATTGCTAATGCCTATATAGTTTTTTTGAAAATGACGTTTACCCCCATACTAAACTGTCAGAAAAAAAAAAGACGTTATAAGTTCGATTCTAATTGCTGACTTCAAGAACTTTTTCTACATTGGCTTACTTGGACAACCAATGCTTGGATAACAGATAAGGATATACTGAGTGAAATAAAGAATGACAGTTTTCATTCTCATTAGAATTATATCTATGATTGATTAAAGTAGGTGTTTGGATTTGAAGAAGAAAAAATAAATTAGTCCATGGAGGGAAAAATGTATTCAGGTAATCTCATTTGACACCATTGTAATGTCAAGGGACTATTAAATAAGATTGGCTTAGTGAAGACTCTCTGCTAGGCCTTTTTTCAGCTAATTTTCGAATTAGTCCCTTTGTAGTTTAAAAGCGAGAAGTTTCCAGGGGGGAACTTCTCTCTTTTAAACTTACAACTCAAGAAAATAGACTTAAGTTCAAGTCAGGTCGCCGACTGGAGGAACTTTTTCTAAGCCTTTCTTCGACAGGTTCCCGAGTCAGCCGATCTCTGGCATGGGCAAGCGGATTGTTTCTCAGGGAAAATCGGGTTTTTCATCCCAAACATTCAAGAAAATCGACTGTAGAACCGAGATTATTTCAGTCAGTAACATATCCTGTTAGGAATAGGTACCAAGAGATGGCAGCACTTATTTTCCAGCCTCTTCATCGGTGGCCGCTTATAATTAGTGATATTAATGGGCCACCAGCTATCTCTGATTAGCTACCGGTAGAGATTAAACTGCCCACTGAATCTTCGAAAGCTAGATAGGGTTAAATAGCCTGACTCCTCCTTATAAAGGAATAAAAGGTGTTAGTTTTATTATTATTATTATTATTATTATTATTATTATCCGTGGTCGCAACCACAGATATCACCTATATCAACCGAGGCCCACAAAAAAGATAAAGAGAGACCGCCACCAATCATCACTCGTTTTACCAACAGAAATCTGAGAGACTCCATTCTTACAGCAAGCAAGAAAACAAGGCCAACAACAACGATCCTAACTGATAAGAAACTCCAAACACCAATCTATATAACGGAACACTGGACTCCATACTTTAAAAATCTTCTATACCAAGCAACGAAGACAAAAACAGAGAAAAACTACAAGTTCCTGTGGACACATAATTCCCAGATATTTTTGAGAAAGAATGAAAACACTCGAGTATACGTAATTACAAGTGAATCCAGCTTACACAGCCTATCAATATAAAACACTAACTTTTCACATCCTTAAGATTAGAACTCATTTAAAAACTATATAGGGGAGATCTCAAACATAGGCGAATATATCCAGTCAGACAACATAAATTTCAAGGTCTTTGACTCTTTGAAGAATTGGTCAGACAACATTTCCACCAACACCAACTTCACTATCATACACACAAAAATAAGAAGTATAAAAAAATACTAACTTACATTGATAAGACAGCTCAATTATACCATGATAAACATAGATGCGCTAATACTGACCGAAGTTGCAATAAACGACACAGAAATTTACGCATGCAACATAAATAATTATCAAACCTACAACTTATGTAGACCAAACAAAAGAGGAGGTGGCATTGTGGCATTTATCAAAGAAAAATACAATGTGACAGAAAAACTAACTCACTCCGAACATGCGGAAACACTAATTTTGGAACTCACAAATAGTCACAATAGTATCAAATACAAAATAAACACAATATACAGACCCCCAGATAATAATCCACTCAGTTTTCTTCACCAGTTAGAAACATGGGTAAGCGGCATCGAACCGCGTACAACACACAGACTCATCCTAATAGGAGACATTAATATAAATACTCTTGACCACGCTTCTTCAACCACTAACACATATCTTGATATACTAAGTCAGTACAACATAAACCCTACCATTCACTCCCCAACAAGAGAAGAAATACTCAATAACTCACTAACACAATCATGCATTGATCATATCAACATACGGGCTCCCATCCATACATATACATCATCAGTAATTAACGTAAAAATTTCCGATCACTACTTTGTCTCAACTTCGTTTTATTACGTTTCCTACCCCCCCTCCCACCACCGCAAAAGTGGACAAAACTCGATCATGCTAAAGAGCATTGTCGATAACCAAGTAAAAAATACAGACTGGAATTCCCTACTTAAAATAAACGATCCTGTAACATTATACGAGAATTTTCAACTAAAGTTCACAGAAATATACAAAAAAGCAACAAAACCTACACAAACGAGGCGACAAACAGACAACAATCCATGGATAAATGACGACATACTAAATACCATTACTGTAAAAGAAAATCTATGGAAAAAACTTAAAAAGTCACCCAGTAACACACATTTACAAACCTTATACAAAAACATTAAGAAATCAACTAACAACAAAAATTCGTAGGGCAAAAAGACGCTACTATTTCCAATAATTCATGGAATATAACGACAACATGAAGCAAACATGGGCTACACTCAACGAATTAGTAACCCGAAAAAAGAAAACTTCAGCACAAGATTTTATTACAAAAAGCTTCGGTCAGGACACAAACCAAGAGGAACTAGCAGACTGATTCAACCATGCTTTCACAAACAACATCACACAACTCAAAAAAGACAAACTACCAACGATCAACAAAAAACTACCGACACAAAGTCAACAACAAAAGATGTATTTTCCACCCATAACAAATCAGGAACTGAAAGAAGCAATCCTACAACTAAAACCAAAGCCCACTCCAGGAATAGACAAAATAAGACTCACAGACCTTATAACACACTTTGAACAAATAAATCCAATACTTTTGAAACTCGTGAACATAATAATTCGACACGGGCATTATTCCTCAACAACTAAAATCTGTAGGTAATTACACCAATATACAAACACGGCAAAAGAAACGATATTCAGAACTACAGACCAATAGCTATACCAGTCATCTCAAAAATTCTAGAAAAAATAACACACAACAGACTACAGAACTCTTTACAGAAGTACAACATCATCTCACAAAACCAATATGGCTTTCAGGAAACAAAAAGCACCATTACTTTATTAGAAGACATCGCCGACACAATAAACATAGCTCTCGACAAAAACAAGTACGCCATCCTTATACTGCTGGACCTAACCAAAGCATTTGACACTTAAACATGACATACTACTCACCAAACTATACTCAATAGGTATAAGAGGAACACTGCATACATGGTTCAACAACTACCTCCCAAACAGAACACAGGTAACAAAAATAGGTACATGTCACAGTCGGAGTATACAAGTAAAACACGGTGTACCTCAAGGTGCCATATCATCACCCACTCTATTCAATATATACATTAACGATGTTCATAACATATCCATAAGAAGTCAAATATGTCAATACGCAGATGACACTGCACTACTAGCAATCCACACAGACATTAACACAGTTCTCTGCAAAGCACAACAAGACCTAAACGAAATCACAACATACTTCCACCAAAACGCAATTCTAATCTACGGCACCAAAACACAGATGTTGATAATACACAACCCAAGAATCATACGCCCTGGATCACTATCGATACATTGTCACACATACCGCTGCATTAACAACAAAAATACCTGCCAATGTTCCAAAATCAAACCTGTAACACACGCAAAATACCTCGGTCTCTATATAGATTTCCACCTTAAATGGACAAAACATATAGAATACATACACACCAAACTCCGGATCATCGCAGCAAAACTCTTCCAAGTTAAAGACATTATTCCACCCAACATAAAAAAAAAAACTCCTATATCATGGTATCTGCAAATCCCTGCTCACATACGGAATAACAGTCTATGCAAATACATTAAACAGCCACCTAATAAAATTAGAAACACTACACAGGAAAATCGTGTCAACAGTGATCTGGACACCTTACAAACAACAACCAATATCCGACAAGCACATGGCGATACACAGAATTCTGAGCATTAAAAACCTGAAACACTACATGACATTAACAAGGAATTACTTCAACATCACCTATCGAAACAACAGAGACACATATCGTATAACACGACCTACAACAACTCCACATCCCCACACCCTTCAACAACTCATACGGTTCTTTTGTGAGATCACATCAGATACCCACGCAACTCAACAACCAACGAAGAAAGTTAAAACACGTAGATAACTACAGAACATTAAAAAACGAACTCTGGAAAATATACCAATAAGTTAAGAAACCATTAACACTAATATGCACATCACAAATCACTAGCATCCAATGCCCACATCCCATACATAAATAGTAGCAACAACACAAATAGTGAATGTTAAATCCCACTCTCTTCATAAAAGCTAACCCAAGCTTCGAAGTAGGTGGGATTAACTTGCCTCACTCATCTACAAGTAATCTTTATAAGCAAATGCAGAAATTTGTATGTATAATCACTCTTTCTCAAACTTAAAAAAAAAAATAAATAAATAAAAAATAAATAAAAAAATAAAAAATTATACAAAAAATTCTGATTAATCTTCATTGTTAATATTAGAAGAACATATGTTGTAAATACATAATATAAAGGCAAAAGAGTATTATTAAAAAATTTAATTGCAATCCAATGTAGGAATAGCAGCACTTAGTGCTGAACTCTGTAAAATTATAAGGTGCAATGTCACACAAGATGTTTATTGTATGTATAATATTTTAGCAATCATGGTAAGGGACCATGAGATACCATTTGAAAATCATTGATAGCCACGGACCACTATATGTGATAGGTAATAGTAGAGTTTGGCTACCACCCGATTTTCAAAAATTTAAGGAAATTGCCTTGCCTACTTCCATTACGAATAAAAGTTCAAATGATTTATTTTTCGTGTATTTATTTTATATTTATTTATTATTTTGATCTTTTATTGATTATTATCCTTTTTTGTTGGCGGTATTATGGAGATAATTTCGCACCAAAAGAATAACCCTCTTTCTGTATGTTGCAATTCATTGTTAATAAGAAGGAATGAATAAAGAACTTGGACATGCAGTAAAACATTAAAATCTTTAGAATATACTCATTTGAGGGGTCACCTCCCTTTGTGTGGTCTCAGTGTCGACATCACTTCCGTCCTCATTTCACTCCACTCAAGATCAAACTGATTTTGAGTGGAGTGAAATGATTATATTGTAGTAGGATTATCTGATACATGATCTAATACTAGTAGATTGGTTTCGGTGGACTATCTAGCAGCAGCCAAGCAGAACTGCTTGCTGCTGTATCCTCACATAGTAAATGTCCCTACATTGTGTATGATATTGATTGAAAGTGTGTCACCTGTATATCAGAAAGAAGGAAGGGGAACAAACTGGAGACCTGACTCGATTAGGCCAAACATGGCAAAAGCATTTCAGGTGTCTTCTACGCAAGGTCATGGTATCACTAGGCAAGGAAATTTACTTATATATAACCTACACTTATAAAAAATTTTGTGAGTTTATAAAAAATTAAACTCACAAAAAAAAAACGAACTCACAGATAGAAAGCCAGTTTTCTATCCAATCAACCAATTGATTTTTTCAATCCCATTTTTTGTAACTTATACACTAGTTTATTTGTGTTAGCCTGTCAAATGCCTTTGTAAAATTCAGAAATATCACTCTATATAAATCACCCTTATCGAGAATGGTAGTCACCTTATTATAAAATGTAAGTAAATTTGTTAAACCTCCCTTTCACAAACCCATGCTGACCTCTATACAGAATCTTTTTCCTTTCCACCCGTTCCTGTATTCTGTTCCTAACCATTCTCTCTAAGACCTTAACGACCACTACAGAAATACAAACTGGTCTCTGTAATTTGAAACATCCGTTTTGTTTCCACCTTTATGCAATGGAACAATCTTGTCCTCTTTCCACTCATTAGGAATTGTTGAGGACACTAGATTCTCATAAAACAACTGAGTCAACAAGTGTCTTCCTTAGCTCATTCTTTCATAACACGTAGTGAAATTCCATTTAGTTCAATTGTAGACTTATTCACATCAAGATGACTTAAACAATCATAGACTTCTACCTCATTCACCTTCAAGGAACTAGGCTGAAGTATTGATTCCTCAACTTCCTCTTTTCTTAGAAGTATCATTACCATCAAAAAACCTTAGCAAAATGATCAATGAATAATTCCAGAATAACTTCTTCCTTGGTCACTCTTCCATCATCTCTAGCCAGCAGAGTTATCTTCCCATAATAATTCTTTATTTTGCTAGCTGTATAAAAGAAAAACTCTTAAAAAACTCTTTGGGATTTTTCTTAGCCTGTTTCGTTAGTCTCCTCTCATACTGTAATTTTGCCTTTTTTGTTATATTTGTCACTCTTCCTGCCTGTACTTTATAGATTTCATGCAACTGTTCGCATCTTCGAAGTTTATATTTTCTCCATAATCTTCTCTTCTTCTGCAATTTCTGCTTAATTTCACTATTCATCCATTCAACACCTATTTTGTTAATCCTTTTTTGATTTAGACACACAGCCTATTATTGCCATAATCAAATACTTCTTGACTATGATCCACACCATATTAATCTGTTTTTCTTCAAGTTCTATTTTCCCATAGAACTCCTTTAAGCTGTTTTCTGAGTTATATACGAGTATATAATTCAGTAAAGGAAGAGAATATAAAGTAACTCAAGCGCTTTGTGACATTCCAGAATTAATTGAACAGTTTGAGGGGAACTAATTATTCTTTATTATTTCAATACTGTAATATATCAGCTAAAAATCAGCTAACGCCTTTAATTTCCTTTTATCGAGGTTATTTTAGCCCTGTCTAACTTTTGAAGACTGATTTTAGGCTGTTATACACAGCCTGTTCTATTATTATTATTATTATTATTATTATTATTATTATTATTATTATTATTATTATTATTATTATTGTTCCGGGAAACTCCAAGGAGTCGACAGACTCATCGAGGGAGGCCCTAACATCATGTCAAGAACAACTATTCAACATTCACACAGTATCTATCATACCCTGCCTTGAACTCATTCACGGTCGTAGCACCCACAACAGACTCTGGAAGCTTATTCCACTCATTTACCACTCTCCAAGTAAAGAACCTAGCTCTAACACCCTTGTCAACCACGCTCTTGCCCAGCTTCCATGCATGGCCCCTAGTCCTCCCACCACCACCAGTCATATTTTCAAAAATATCTTCTGGATCAATCTTATAAAAACCCTTCAGTAATTTGAATGTCTCAATCATATCACCCCTCCTTCGCCTATCGTCCAATTTCTGCAACCCACAAATCTTCAACCTATTCTCATAAGGTTCATTCCACAGACCTGCTATCATCTTGGTCACTCGTCTCTGGACCCTCTCCACTTCCTCCCCATCACGAAGAAACCCTGGTGCCCATAGCTGGGCACAGAAGTCCAGATGGGGTCTTATCAAGGCTCGATACAGAGGAACAACAACTTGTTCGTCTCTGCATGTTAAAGTATTTTTCAGAAGCCAAGTGATTTGGTGAGCTGTTTTAGTTACTTTTGCAATGTGCCCCCTAAACTTCAACTCCCTATCCACCAACACTCCCAAATCCCTGGCCTCATCAATCTCCTGGAGTATGATTCCACCAATGCGATATACTGCTGCTATTCTTTTCACCCCAAAGTGCATAACCTTACACTTTGCCACATTAAATTGACATCCATTTTTCCTAGCCCAGTCCTCCAAACTATCCAAATCATCCTGTAAAATTTTGGCATCTTGTGCACTCACAATTGCTCTACCCAACTTTGCATCATCAGCAAACAAGTGAACACTTCCTCTCAGATCCTTTCCAATATCATTGATGAACAAATTGAAAAGCAGTGGTCCAAGATCAGAGCCCTGTGGCACTCCACTAGTCACAAGACGTCTTTTAGACTCCACTCCTGAATAAACCACTCTTTGATATCTCTCCTTCAACCACCCTCTTATCCATCTTACCAACCCTATATCTATACCCATCTGCTCCAGTTTACTGATTAGGGTTCCATGTGGTATCCTATCAAAGGCCTTGGCAAGGTCCAGTAGTATCACTGTAAACCCATTACCCCTATCCAGTTCAGCCGTCACTGTGTTATAAAACGTGAGCAAGTTACTGAGGCATGATCTACCCTTCACAAAACCATGTTGTCCCCCATACAATATCCCATTTTCATCTATCCAATCCTGTATTCTTTTCTTGACTAATTTCTCTAAGACCTTGACAATGATTCCTGATATGCTAATCGGTCGGTAATGTTGTCCATGGTATTTGTTGAAATGTTGATTACATGATCAAAAGATTCTCAGTAGACCACTGCCAACAAATTCATACTAAGATTTTTTGAAATTTTATTATTATTTTAATTAGCTTATCTTTCAATGTTCTTTGACATCGATGATCATTCGTTTTTTAGGTAAAATTTATTGTTGCAAATATGTTTATGTATTAAAAGGAAGTGCTTACAATTATTGTTCATTTAGCCTTCAGAAAATGGCAGAAAACAGCAGTTGCTGTTTTATTCTGTATTTTTGTAAATTTTCAAATACACTCTAATATTTTGTCTATTTCATAGTTGGTTTACATAACACCAGTCGTCCGAAATTGTTGTAGCAGCTGACAACATGGCGAACTGGAAAGATCATATATTGCATTGGAAGAAAAAGTTAGAAAAAGGAGTTGGAAAAGAAAAGGTAAACAAATATGACAGTTTATAAGTTTTTGTATTATTTTCTATTGAAATAATGGCTATTAGTGATGTGTGTATTTTTTGTAGGCCACTAAATATAGGTTTTACGTAAAGTTAACAATTTGACTCTTTTTAAGTGACGTATGCGGTGCGAAACGGATGTACGCTGCGCTATAAAACCGTTTTCCTCTTTTTTTTTTTTTTTTTATTAAATATTTTATTTTATATAGTGTTCGTTATACGCTTTTGATTGCAACTATAAATTACAGAATGATGTACATAGTTGATGCGATGTGTGTAATATAAGTTATCAGGAGTACAAATAGCAGATACATTAAAATTTAGTCCGTGTCCTTTAAATTTAATTAGAATAGGTGGAGATAACATTTATTTATTTCTCGTCAGCGATTTTTTTTTTTTTTTTTTTTTGTATAATTAATCCTTTTATGGTAGAGTATCGGAATTTGCGTTTGGTACTCGTCAGGGCGCTTGATAATTAACCGCGAACAGAAACACGTTTATTAGCTAAATATGTTTATTCATATCGATTTGATTTAAAATCGGTACATGAGACCCAATATATACATACACTCACACTTATACGGTAGAATGATTTTTTTTTTTTTTTTTAACAGATCAATCCAGACATGTTAGTTATCACTGGCGGATCAAAGACGGATAATTTTTACGCCGTAGAATTAATTTTATTACATTCTAACATAAATTATTTATTCTAAAACAAACCTAGAAAAATGGTAATGTACGCCCCACCTCAAAAACACTAGTTTAACCTCTAGATAACTAATTATAATGACATGATTGTAGTGTATATTTAAAAAATGTGACGTAATTTTAATATAATATGAACTTGATAAATAATTTGCTTAGCTGTTAACTACAAATCAAGTTCAATTTCCTTACATATGCTGAGGTTGGTTGTTTGTACAAACAGATCAGAATAAAAAAAGTTGAGTGTGCATCCCATTATACCATTTAAGATGGTATATTGTTATGAAATATATCTAATAATAATGTACACTAAAGCAAAACCATACCAAGAAAACTGCAACAAGCATAGATATTTCTATTTTCATAGGTTAAATAAGCCATCATTAATGTCATTTAATTTTTGCTGTTTGAGATGCGTGGTTGCTTCCCTACTATCCTCTGAATCTATTAAGATATGTGTAATGACCAGCCAATTTGTTCCAACTCGCAGAATAAATTCTCCATCTACTTTGTTCATCCCCTTATCTTGTGAAGTAATTCCTATTATGTTATGATTATTATTGGCATCTCCATGGAGTGGAAGACTCATTGCAGGAGGCTCATGGTAATCATTATTTACACATTACTTATGCCTCTCCTTAAACTCGTCCACTGTCAGTGTACTCAAAACTATCTCTGACAATCCATTTCAATCATTCACTACTCTCCATGTAAAAATATAGTCCCCACACTTATGCACCTTCCAGGAGTTACTCCTAGTCTTTCCCTATTTGTCATGTATTGGAAAATTCCTGTGTATAAATATTATAGTATCCCTTCTAGTAACATATAAGTTTCTATCATGTCCCCCTCTTTTTTGCCTATCAACTAAACTTTGCACCCACACATCTGGTTTCATTTGGGGAGGCATTCCACAGACCTGTCACCATCTTGGTCACTTGTCTCTGGATTCCTCTCCATCTCTTCCTCGTCTCTAAGAAACCCAGGTGACCAAATCTGTGCACAGTAGTCAAGATGCTGCCATATCATAACCTTATAAGGAGGGATAATAACTGCCCTATCTTTTGAGCTATTTGCTATTCTGTCTTGGTGCCTCCTTTATGTATTGGAACTATTTTGCTCCCTTTCTACTCCTTTGGAACATTGTCAGAACTGACTTAAAAAACAATCCAGTTAGAAGCATCACCATTTCTTCTGTGCATTAGTGTAACACGTAGGTCAACATACCGTCCAATCCATTTATATATTCACCTTGATATTTCTCAATATCCTGAGCATCTCCAGTTCATCTAACTCAGTTCTTACATCAGGCTTGTCACATCAGTAGCTGCAATATCTCTACCTGGATGTAGACCCTTGCAAAGTATTCATTTAGTCACTCCACTGTTTTTTGTTTTCTGCTTCTGTGACTTTCCTACCATCAGCACTGATTAAAATTTTTCTTCTACAGTCATTCTTCCTCTTACTTGCTAAGTAGAAAAAAAAAAAAAATTGGATTTCCTTTGGCTTGCTTAGCTTCTTCCTTCTCACAATCTGAATAGCTAAGCTTTCTGTCCTTAGTTTTTGTGTAATGCATGATGAAGAAAAGTGACAGTAAGCCTGATATCAAAATTGAGTATTCAACTGCAATCTTTACTTTATGCATATAATGTTATACTCTTAAACCTTTAGGATTCGTTAGCAAAATTGAATAAATGCTATAACAAATTTGGCATTTAAATTACAAATAAAAAGACAGACACTTAAAATAGGCAGACCTATATTCTGACAGGAATAGAGATATAGGGATATGTAGTCTTCGGTGAAGTCAGACAAGGCAAAAAAAAAGGAGATGAGGTGCCAATGATGATGGCATAGGAGTTGTGCCTGTCTAGGGTGGAGATGTAAGGAGCAAATAGTGATAGTGGTTTTGAAGCAATATAGTGTGAATTGGAGGTGGACAGGATGAAATGTTTAGGAGGGTGTTGCTATAGATCTGTTAATGTGGAAGGCAGTGAGAAGGAAATGTTTAAGCAAATTGTTCTGATTTATAAGAAAAGGGTGATCATTATGGGCAATTTTAGTTATGGTAATATAGACTGGAAGGAAAAATCTGAAGAGAATGATTTTCTTGAGTTTTTGAGAGACTATCTTAAGCAGTACATAACAGAGGCTACATGTGGATTGAGGGTCTTAGATTTGATTATCTTATCAGAAGATATTATTGTAAATGAAGTGTTACATCTTCCAATTGGTGAAAGGTCACCATGAAGTAATCACTTGGATGGTGGCCAGCCATATCAGGACTTTTGTTAGAAAGTGATATATGTGGAACTAAAGGCAGATGATTATAACAAACTCAGGAGGCAGTTTTCAATGATATCATGGAATGACGAATCAAATGGGAAGGAAATCAGTGCTGCTTGGTCCCTGCTCAGGAACTATATGGCAGGAGCAATGACTGATTGTATTCCAAAGGTCAGGAAATTATATAAAGTAGGCATAAAATGGATGACTGAAAAGGTGAAGCATGCAGTCTGGAAGAAAAAAGCATTGTGGATGCAACACAAGATGAGTGGCAATAATCAGTGACATGAGAAGTACAAAGAACAAACAAGGAAGGTAACTTGCTTGGTAAGGGTAGTAAAAGTGCAGTATGAGCATCAATAGCAAATGAGGTTAAAAGAAATCCTAAGGAACGTTTTTGATATAAGGCCAATAGAAGGAAGAATAATTATGGGAGGATGATGTTTGTCATTGATAATGGAAGAATGATAACTACTGAGGAAGATATAGTAGAGGTGTTAAATGAATAGTTTTGTTCGTATGAATAATTTTCGGCTGCAATTACATCAAGATGCCGTCGTTGGAAATTATCATCATTAACCTTAACCAAAGAAGCCACGAGTGCATTAAGTCATGGATACAATTTTGCCATTACTCCAAAAGAAGTTCCAAAAACCAAAATAATGACTTCCGTTGAATGTGGAATATATGACCTGCTTCCAGCAATAGCCAATAATGTTAGGTTAGACGTGGCCAATATCCTAATCCATTCTAAGCCTCCCAAAAATAATATCCCACATAAAGAAATAATGGCTCTAAAAGAGCTACACAATAATAACTACATTACAATAACCAAATCAGACAGAGAAAACGCAACTGTGGTAATGGATACAACAGAATATGAAAGCAAAATGCACGCACTTTTCCAAGACCAGTCAACATATCAAATTATAGATCGAGATTCCACCAACTCACAAAAGAATAAGGTGTGCAAGTTATTGAACAAAGTCACTTCCTGGCCAAAAGAAACAGTTAACAAACTCAAACCCCTTTCACGTTAAAACACCCAAAATATATGGAGCCCGAAAAATTCGCAAACAAGGCACACCTTTACGCCCTATTGTAGATGTATAAACAGTCCTACATATAAACTAGCTGAACATTTAACCAAACTACTAGCCACTGGCACAAACAATTCTCCCTCTTTTGTTAAAAATTCTACCCACCTAAAAAATATTTTAGAAAACTGCACCTTAAATAGTTCAGACCTAATGGAGAGTTTTGATATCACCTCATTATTCACTAATGTACCATTAACTGAAACACTTAACTTACTAAATTCACAATTTCCCCCTGATATATTTCAGCTATTTAAATTCACAGTACAAGCAGGTTATTTTACATGGAAAGGGAAAATATACAAACATTTAGATGGGATAGCTAAGGGATCCCCCCCCCCCTCTCTCCCTCCTTAGCCAACTTCTACATAGAACATCTGGAATAGCTATCTACACAGCTACTCTCAAATCTAGTCTCTGGCCACGCTATGTTGATGATGTGTTTGCTATTTGGCCACTTGGCTCAGACACATTGAATACATTTTTAGTGCATCTAAATAGTCAGCACCCTAAAATCCACTTTACTATGGAACTAGAAGCCAATGAGTGCCTGCCCTTCCTGGACACACTGATCACACGTCTTCCAAAAGATTCCTTATCATTTTCGGTTTATAGAAAACCCACACATACAGGGAGATATTTACACAAACAATCACACCATCACCCTTCTCAACAATATGGCATCTTAAAAACACTAACTTAGAACTAGAGCAATCTGTTCCAATGACATTGCTCTCGCTGCTGAACTTTCTCACTTGCATCACACCTTCCTAACCAATGGCTATAATCCCCATAAGATAGATAAAATACTAAATGCTATCCAGAAATCCCCCCCATTATCTACCACAGAAGACTGCAACAAAACTATCACCATCCCATACATTAAAGACACATCTGAAAAGATATCTAGGGTGCTTAACAAACACCAACTGCGCACCATATTTAAACCTTATGTGAAATTGGCAACTCTCATCTGTTCATCTAAGGACAGATTCACTCCTTTATCACATCCAGGAGTCTGTGAAGTGCCCTGTTCTTGTCATCAAGCCTACTATGGCCAGATAGGAAGAACTGTGGACATCCGCCTCAGTGAACACAAAAAATATATCTGGCACACTTTCGCTATGGCAAGTCGGGTCTGGCAGACCATGCTTTGGATACTCCGGCGCCCAGGATCAATTGGAAAAAAACAAAAGTACTGCACAGAAGCTTCTACAAGTCAGAGAGGTTGTTCCTGGAATTAACAGAAGCCTTAAAACCTACTCCAAACCAGTGGCGCCCCGTACATAAGCACTGCAACACTGCAGCACCCCCAAGGAAAAAATGAAAAATTTAAATTTTGTTTGTGTTTATAAATAATAACAATGCTTACAACATTATATAAATGCAATACAACATGTTAAAGGTTACAGCTTATGTTTCGACAGTGATTAAATATTAATAATTGGATTTGTTCGATTAATGCTTTAGATTACGAAACAAATACACTGCGATCTAACGCAGTGTTGGAATTAATGCATTCGACCAATTGCAGCCGGTCTCGACGATATTCGTTTGCGCTTGTGATTGTACGTTACAAGTCATTCTGACACTGCTCATTTGAGCAGTGTATCATATGCTTTCGTGTGTTATTTCTGTGAGATATGAAACTTTTATTATTGGTGTTTTTTCGTGTTGAGGGTGAAATATTTTTATTAAAGCAATTTTTAATATGTAAATTTATTTATTAATAAATTGGTTACTGATTAGGAAAAAAAAATTATTTATTTTATTTTATTATTATTTTTTTTTTTTGTATATGCAGCACCCCCACTTAAAATTTTCACTGGCTGCCACTGTTCCAAACCTTAACAAGTATGACTGGCTGTATAAACTACCAAAGATTTGGGAGACAGTCATCCTAAGACCAAATTAATATTTATTTATTTTATTTTTTTCAAAACTTTGGACTACTATTTTTCAGAACTTTCAAGGACCACTATTTGGACTAATATATATTTTTTTCAAAACTTTGGACTACTTTTTTTTTTTTTTTTAACTTACATGACACCGTATTAAGACTTTAGTCTTGTGTTGCATGCTGCAATTACTTATACTAGCCCCACTGTTACACCAGAATGTGGTTTTCTCGCCTTTGTAACACTTTGTTTGTGTGCTCTGAAGATGCTGGATATATTACCAGCGAAATATTAACTTTTTAGTTAATAAATAGTTATTTTCTTATCAATCTGTGTACACATCAATACTGTTTAAATCCAATTCAACATATATCACCACATGTCTTGAGGGAATGTTCCAGGGAGTTAACAACAGCTTTAGCTTACCTTTTTAACATGAGTCTCAGATTGGCCAAGTTCCAAAGCAGTGGAAAGAGAGAAAAATTGTTAAGCTTCATGAAGGGGGTAATAAGACCAAGGCTTTGAATTATAGACCAATCTGCTTGCTTGGAGTTGTGATGTAGGTGTTGGAGAAGCTAATGAGGAAAAAGATTCAGAACTTGTTCTCTTTAATGGACAGCATGGGTTTGCTAAAGGAAGATCATGTGTTAGCAATCTGCTTGCTTATTATAAAAGGTGATAAATACATTGGACAAGGAGGGATGCATATACATTGGTATATTTAGATTTTCCAGAGGCCTTTTGACGATTGCCACTTGACGAGCTAGTAGTTAAATTAGAATAGATGGCATTGGATGGTAAATTAGTATGTTCAATTGGAGATGGGCTGTCTGATAGGTATCAGCAGGTTGTGTATGGGGGAGTGATATCCCTGAAGAGTAAAGTCACTAGTGGTGGGATCCTTGTCAAATTTTAAAACCTTATACTTTGCTTCATTGGAAAGTGTTTAAATGGTTATATGCAGATGATATAAAGACAGGGATGTCAGTTTAATATAGCAAAGTATCAGATTTTAAAATTTGGCAATCAAAGATGGGATGCAGAGCATACATAGGATTGGTGGGGATGTCTTAGAGAAGATGGAAGAGATGATAGATCTGGGAGTGATGATGGTTAGGGACTTGAAATTTCATGTATTATTTTGCAAAAATTCTGAGGACAACACAACGGATTATGGGAATGATGCGATGAACATTGACATGTAGAAGTAAGGATATTATGGTTCCATTGTACAAGGCTTTGATCAGGCCACATATGGATCACTGTGCACAGATTTGGTCACCTGGTTTTCAAAAGCATGATGAGTTGTTGGAGAGGATTCAGCGACGATTGACTAAATCAGTTTCTAGTATCTGGAATGTGAAGTATGAGGACATATTGAGTATTTAGGTTTAGTTGCTGATTTACATTCATGTTGCACTTTAATAGAATAACTTACAGTACAAAGAGAAATAATTAAACAACAGGTTTAAAGGTTTAATTATTTCTGTGTGTACTGTAAGTTATTCTATTAAAGTGCAACACGAATGGACAGATTGAGAGAATGCAAATTGCAAAACCTAGTGAATAGGAGGGGAAGATATGAACAAGGCATATAAGTTGGTAGGAATTAATTACCAGATTACTGTACATGAAATTTTTCATAGAAAGTATGGAGAACAGGAGAACAAGAGGTCATCCATGGAATCTGTGTATGGAGGATGTGAGTAAGAGAGTATGGAATAGATTTTTTGCATGATGAGTGGTGGGTGGTTGGAATGCATTACCTGGATCAGAAATTTGTCACAAATAAAATATTCCAGAGCTAGAGATAAAAGATAACAAAAGTTCTGAGAAAAATTACAGGAGTTAACAGATAACATCAGTAGCAGAATCATAATAAAATCACATTAGCATTCCAGAATGTGTGAGTAAAATTAATCTAAGGTGGTGTGGTTATACCTAAACAGAATGGGACAGGAGAGGTTAGGAGAACAGTTATGATTCCTGGATGACAGGAAAAAGACCCAGAAGACTTAAGTTCTAAGCAGATTGATGCAATTTGCAGTACCTTAGAAGACAAATATAAGATCTGACAGTATTGGAGTCCTGACAAATAACATCCTGATTTGTTGGGAAAATTATCAATACTGTTACTAATTCTGAGTTTGCATTTTTACTACCATAGTGTCCTATACTCCATTGGGGTTACATATCAAGAATTTCATGAAGTGAAACTCATTTGATTTATCTGATCATGGCCTACAGATCAGCTGTTCAGTGAATTGCCACTCTTTTTACATTATTGAATTCTGATATGAATGAAGATAATAGTATACAACAGCTGCTTCTCTCCAGTGGGCCATATTTTGTGTCACATTAACTGATTAACTACCAGAAATTCCTTCTGAAACACTATGCATATAAAAAAAATATCAAGTTTCAAAATAAATAAATTATATATATATATATATGGGGTGTTTCAGGAGGAATGTTAATATTTTGGTAGGTGGTAGTATCGATTACTCTGAGTAAAAAAATTATGAACATGTATCCAGTTGTCAATGGATGAAGAGATACAGCTATTTGAAACTGGCATGCACAGCCCCAATGTGCATGCAGCTCTCCATAGATCAAGTGACCAGCTCGCCGCTCTCCAAATCAGATGTGACCAAGAAGCAGTTATAACCTGATGCAATTTCATGTTAGAAGTGTTAAGAATGTCACATATCTTTACAGATGCTAATATGATGTTTGTTTGTGGTTTTTGTAATGGAAGTGTTGTTGCTGCTTATAGAGAATACCATCTACGGTTTCCTAACTGCAGAGTACCGGATTCAATAGTATTTGCTAGTGTATACAACAAACTGCGTGAGACTGGTACTGTTCCCAGCAGTCATATTTCTTATGAATGTGGAAATGAACAAAATGTGGATGAATTATGCATGAACTATGTGTGTGCAGATTTGGTCTCCTGGGTTCCAAGGGTATAAAGAAGCTATGGAAAGGGTGCAAAGAAGAGTTACAAAGATTATATCTGGATTATGGGATTTAGATTATGAGGACAGATTGTGAGTATATGGATTACAGACTCTGGTTAATAGGAGAAAGAGAGGTGATATGATAGAGGTCTGTAAACTTTTAAATAGGTGTTATAGGATATCGTATGATGAAATCTTTCGTTATGTGGAAGGTGGGGAGAGAACACGGGGGCATCCATGGAAGTTAAGTTTGTTCACAGTCAAGAAAGAGACGAGTTGATACTTGGATAGTATCATTAAAAAAAAAAAAAATGGAGTGTGAAGAGAGGTTTTTTCCTCACAGATCAGTTAGTGAATGGAATAGTTTGCCTTTAGTGGGTAGTAAGTGCATTTAGTGTGAATGAAAAAACCTCTCTCTTAATGAGTCCTTGACTCCCTGGAGGTCTCAGATAATAATAAAAAGTGGAACACATTCCCGGCCTGGTTGGTCAAGTGGTTAGTGTATCCACTCTCCAGGCAAAAGGCCGCAGGTTCGAATCCCGCTGTGGGCATTGTTGGATTCTGATTATATAGAGATTGGAGTAGTTATTATTTGTTTCGGAATCCAACATGATCTTCCATCACATAGGCTAGACTTGTAAATATTATTTAATGTAATTCACTTGTTTATAATTTAATATTCATATAACTACCTTTAATTTTATCTAATATTTAATTAATTAATCAAAGATATGTATTAATAATGAAAAGACTGTGTTAAATATTATTAAGCTATTTTATTCATTACTATATTAATATTATAAGAACTTGTATTTGATAATTTAACTGCGCATTAATTGAAATGTAAATATTCTTTATTTATTCCTATTTGTAGAAGTTTAGCATTATGCAATACCTCAATTTTATTATATTTTGTTTGGTTGTCATGGAGACGTATGTAAGTGAGCGAGCACGTTTTGGAACACCACGTGAGGAGAAGGTTTATTGAAAAGAGTTTTAGAAAAAAATCACAAGAATAATTTAGGCGGGAAGAACGGATGTATAAGTGATGAACACTGAAATTATAGATTAATTAAGAGAGAGAGAAAGGAGAGGATTGGCATTAGGTTGGAATCGGAGCATTCGGCATTTGGGAATCACAGTGCGATAATACCGAGTCGGCAAGTCACTCAAGCAGCTAAATAAAGTCTACTAGTCGAGAGGCGGTTAGCTAATAAGTTGTAGAATAACAATTATAGCTACGGAAGACAGCTGAGTGACTACTAAATAGACTAGCAATACTTGAGTTGAGATTCAATTTCAGGGCCGACCTTTCAAGGACATACAGAACCTTGAAGCAAAGCACGGAGTTATTAGCGAATAGTAGAGGCTGTAAAGTTGAAGTTTACCGTTAACTGTGCTTAAAAATATGTTGCCTAAAGAATTAAATGAATGCAGGAAGAATGAACAGCTGTGCATATAAAACCTCAAGTTAAGGAATTATTGTGTATTTGCCTTAATTCATAAGCGATCAGTAGTATTTCATGCAAGAACGTTTGTTTATGTGTTTAGTGACTGACGATTAATTCAGTTATTGCTTAGAAGATTTATTTAATGAGTGCCATATACTGTTCAAAGTGTTTACAGTTATAAAAAGTGTACGTATAAGTAGATGAAGAAAAAAGATTATTGGTAAGATTATTCCAACCATTAATATTTCTATACAGAGAAGTGTGTGAGTTTCATCCTAGAATTTCCTTATATTAACAGTAACTATTGGTGAGAATTAACTGAAGTGTAAAATTAAAAGTGTTTGTTTGTGAAGAGGTGTGTTACTGCAAATTTTATTGTATTTGGAACTTAAGGAACTGCAAGAAGACTGTACTAGAGATAACAGATTTACCATTGTCTGAGTTTGTATGATTGTACTTATCAGAGAAGTTAAAATGTTTGTGATATCTTAATTACTGATTTGAATTGAAGTGTAAAATTTGTGATTCTAAATTAAATGTTTGTTTTTGTTAATCAAAGGATGTATTTTGCCTGAATCTCTTTTACTGCACCATTCATAAAATATTCAAACCAAAGCGGGTAAATTAAGTGAGTTAAATATACTCGGCCAGTATATATTTTAAGGAGAAATAGTTGAAGGTTGATTTTTCTTCAATTATTGAACTAATTCAGATATAGAGTGGCGCAGTCTTTAAATATAAATTTTCTCTATATTTGAATTAGAAACCAACTAGCAACTTATTTTGTTTAAGAACATCATAGTTACTAACATGTCGGATCCAAAGTATAGATTGAGACGAAGTAGGATCCAACAGCATGGATGTTTGTGATTGTCTGTGAAAATACTAGTGATGGTGGTGGTCAGCGGTAGATGGCTTTGGTGTAGATGATGAAAGTAGTTGCGGTTGGTGGAGACTGAGAGTTGTAGAGTGGGTGCCCTCCCTGGATGAGTCTTTGGACTCCCTGGAGGTGTCATGTAATAATGATAATAATAACATTATTAAGTTGGTAGAATGTAGTCCTACTACAAGCCACAGAGAATTTTTGCACATATTGGTGTCCACATACAATTATAGCCTCCGTAGTGCAGTTGGAAGAACGACGGTACATTGCACCCTTCGATTAGAAAAGGCCTAAGTTCGATTCTCGTTATGACGGGAGGAATCTTTATATGGACTCTTTAAATTGAAGGTGAGTTAGCCGATCTCATACGGAGTTGGCAGGATTTTTTTATCCTGGAAACTCCTATTTTTTCATCCCTCATACAGACAAATCAGAACACAGCAATTTACATATAAAAAATACTAGATGTGGTGGTGGTGAGCGGTAGATGGCGTTGATGTAGATGATAGTAGTAGAGGTTCGGTGCTCAGTGGTGGAGACGGAGAGTTGTACAGTAGGTGTCCTCCTGCGATGAGTCTTCGGACTCCTTGGAAATGTCCCGAATAATAATAATACAAGAGTATGGCAAACATTATGTGAGCAAGATTTGTATCTATTTCACAGTCAGTGCAACACCTTCTGCAGGAGATAAAGGCAGTTGATTGGAATTTTGTCAATGGATAAATGCTAATCACTGATTAATTCCATTAATACTGTTCACCGTGAAGCCACTTTTACCTGTGACAGTATCAACAACACCATAACTGGCAGTGGTCTGATGAAATCCACATACCACTGTAGAAACAAATTTCCAACATTGCTTCTCTGTAAATGTTTGGTGCGGTATGATGCACAGTCACTTGATTGGGTTTGTTGTATTACCAAATTGTCTTACAGGGCCTATTTATCTACAGTTTCTGCAAAACAAACTTCCACTACTATTGGAGGATGTTCCCTTGGCTACAAGGATTGGTATGCTCTTTCAGCATAATGGAGCTCCTGCACATTATCATTGTCATGTGACACAATATCGAAAATCGAACTTTCCTGAATGATGGATTGGCTGTGGTGGTCCCATTCATTGGCCACCGAGGTCTCCAAACCTCACTTCCTTAGATTTTTGTTTCTGAATGGATAAAAAGTGAAGTATACAAAGAAAAGGTGAATACAAGAGACAAATTGATTGCTGACATTATGGATAATTCTGCCCTCAATAAAAGAATGTAATGGCGACCTCGGAACAACTTGTACTGTTACCACAAGAGTTGCAAAGTGCATTGAGGTTGGCAGTGGAATTTTTGAACATTTGTTATGAACTGTAAATTACAGTATTTGTCAATGATTTGTGTTTATTATCATTCAGACAGTTAATAAATACAAACAATAAGTCATTTATCATTCTTTAATACCTCTCAAAATAGGTTATGTGCCAGATTCAAACAGCTGTATCTCCGCATCCATTGACACTTGGACATGTTCGTGTGAACTTTTTTACTCAGAATAATCAATACTACCACCTTCCAAAATATTTACTATTCCTTCTGAAACGCCCTGTATATACAAACACCAAAAATACCACATAACAAAACAAAAGTGAAACATGTAACAATAATAAAAACAATGACAGCACAAACAAACAAAAAAAAAGCATGTACAAACAAATATCAGCAGTAAAATACCCCTTAGTATAAAAGAAAGGAACAAAAGCTAATTAGTAAAATAAACCTTTATAAAAAGAGAAAATAACAACAAAAACCAAACAAAAAAAACAAAAAAACAAGCTATTTGCACTAGCCATTAATGGTGATACCAAGAACCATGAGTACATCACCAAACACCTTTTAAAGTCATGAAAATCAACATATCCTTGGACATTAAAATATGCACAGCAGTCCCAAAATGGTCATACCAATAACTATTTTAAAAGCCTTCATAATCAAAATTCACAAAGGACTATTCCTAACATCAAAAAAACATATCTTTATCACAGTCAACCAGTAACATCACTTCTAGTGAAGCAAATCGTGATATTATTATCGTGATTTTTATTATTATTGTACAGGCCTCCATACAGTCCGAAGACTCATTGTGTGAGATCCAAACTATCCACGCAGTCTGTCATACTTCCACTTGAAACCATTAATAGACAAAGCACTAAACTGACTCTGGCAACCCATTCCATTCATTCACAACTCTCCAAGCAAAAAATCTAGTCCTCATACTACTAATAATCACACTTCTAGTCAACTTCCAGGGATGACCTCATGTCTTTCCCTCTCTAGCCAAACATTTTACTTTAACATGCAGAGACAAACAAGTTGTTGTTCCTCTGTATCGAGCCTTGATAAGGCCCCATCTGGACTACTGTACCCAGTTATGGGCACCAGGGTTTCTTCGTGATGGGGAGGAAGTGGAGAGGATCCAGAGACGAGTGACCAAGATGATAGCAGGTCTGTGGAATGAACCTTATGAGAATAGGTTGAAGATTTGTGGGTTGCAGAAATTGGACGATAGGCGAAGGAGGGGTGATATGATTGAGACATTCAAATTACTGAAGGGTTTCTATAAGATTGATCCAGAAGATATTTTTGAAAATATGACTGGTGGTGGGAGGACTAGGGGCCATGCATGGAAGCTGGGCAAGAGCGTGGTTGACAAGGGTGTTAGAGCTAGGTTTTTTACTTGGAGAGTAGTGAATGAGTGGAATAAGCTTCCAGAGTCTGTTGTGGGTGCTACGACCGTGAATGAGTTCAAGGTAAGGTATGATAGATACTGTGTGAATGTCGAATAGTTGTTCTTGACATGATGTTAGGGCCTACCTCGACGAGTCTGTCGACTCCTTGGAGTTGCCCGGAACAATAATAATAATTATAATAATAATAATAATATAATAATAATAATAGTCCACGCGGTTAGCCTAGTGCCTATGCGCTTCGCAACCATATGCCTGGGGAAGGAGTGTCCTAGGTTCGATTCCCGTCGGTGACGTGAGGAGCTGAAGGATCTTCCTCAGCCATAGCCAAGTTAGCCAGTCTTAGGTGTGGACAGCTGGGTTTTTTCCCCAGTTTATTCTGGGGTTTTTCATCCCGCAAAGCAGGCAAACTGACCTTGAGAACTCAACACTACAGGCCATAGGATACACCGGGGCATAAGGCTGACCACCTTATCCTGTAAACGGAGTGAGGTCCGATGATCAATGGACTCTCGACACCGCAAGGTAAAAGAGGGTATAAGGAAGATGAGATAATAATAATAATAATAATAATAATTTTCCCTGCATTGATTCTTTAAAACCCTTAAAGTAACTTAAATGTTTCTGTCATATCCCTTTTTTGCTTATTGCCAACTTCTGCAATTCACACACACACCCTTACATTAATGTCCTTATAGGGAACATTCCACAGTCCATTCACCATCTTAGTTGCTCGCCTCTGAATCCTCTCCACCACTTTCTCATCCCCAGGAAACCAGACCTGAGCACAGTAATCCAGATGTGGATGTATCTAGGCCTTATAAAGAAGAATTATAACTTCCTTATCTCTACTTGTTAGTGTGTTCTTCAATAGTCAAGTAATCTTATGAGCTACCTTAGTAATATGTCCTCTAAATTCAACTCTGTCTACTACCACCCAATGATATTATTATTAGAAAACCTCCAGGAGTCAAAAGGCTCATTGTGGGAGGTCCCCATTGTTACACACATAGTTTATCATACCCCACTTTAAATATGTTCACTGTCTCTGCACTCACTACACTTTAGGGCAATGCATTCCTATCACTCATTATGCAAAAAACCTACTCCTCACTTCCTTGCTCGCACTCTTCTTATACAGCCGTGAGATAACCTCTTGTTCTTTCCCTATCTTCACCCATTCTATGCAAAACTTCCCAACATGGTTGGGAAGTTTCATGTGCTTTTGTTTGTATTTTGACTATTAGGGAGAAGTAGACATTATTTTCTTGGCCTTAGTCATCCTCATCCTTTTAAAGTGAAACATATTGAGTTATAGGCAACCTGTATAATGACTCCAATTTTTTATTAACTCACTAGGTGAGAGGTTTTTTTTTTTAATACACAAGTTTATTGCAGGTTGCTCTTTAGTTTAATACAAGTGATGAACCTTGCAGGACATAGGAACACCCAGCCACAATTTTTTTAGCTTTTTAACTCTAGATGTTTATTTGAGATCTGGTCAGATGTATTAATTATTTGTCATTGTAAGCCTTCTGATAATACATTCAAGTCATACTGTGAAAATAATCACAATTTAAAATTATTATTATTATTTATTTGACACCTCCAGGGAGTCCAAAGACTCATCGAGGGAGAATGTTCCAACAGCATCGAACGATTGGACCCCTTCCCACTACTAACCGCGTTCAAACTTACTTAACTGAGCCATTAGTAGCAGAGGCTCCACCAATCGACCAAATATTTTTACAGTTATTTATTATTTTGTTAGTATATTATTAGTTTTGGTTTCATAACACGTATATCGGCACTTGCAATGTGTCTGTTATTGGTATTATTATTGTCGAAATGAAATGTAAACCATGTGAAATTGATATACTTACCTAGATTCTGATAGTTGTATTACTTTCAAATTTTTATTGTAATTTAAAATTGTTAAGTGTTGGGATGTTTATGGTGGTTTGTTTAGACATTCTGTTTATGCTAACGGGGAAAACATGTCAGCCATCATATATAACTTCTCACTTGCCATTTACATGGAGTGTGCATGCTCGCCAAGGAGATTGATGGGTGATTGACAGCTAATAGAGAGAGAACATTTAGTATCAGGGTAATGAGGAAAACAAGTACAGAGAGAGAGAGAGAGAATAGAAATTTGAGGATGGCAGCCAGAGAATTATGTTCTTAGGAAGTTTTTAAGAAAACATGACAATTGGGAGATATTAACAGAAGATTCTGAAAAGGAATCGTAGTGCTATGAATCTTTAAACTGGAAGAGTTGAGACTGTTAACAAGTTTTTAATAAATAAAAGAAGATATTTGGAGTTGACATTCTAATTCAATATTCGAGGAAATGCTGAACGAAAAGTTTCGTCTTCTGTCTTAAGGACTCCAGATCTGTTTATTATCATATTGGAAAAAGCAGTGGAATTGGTGAAATCTGAAACTGTCAAGTGGCTTAACATGAAGAGTTCAACTTAGATATCTTGTTTATGAAGTAGTAGAAGGAACTTCTTTCTCTGGTACAAAAATAAATGAATTGTGTGTCAAATTGAACTGTGAGAGGTAAGAATATTTATACTTCAGTGAAACAGGAGGAATAATATTGTATCCTACGTAAGAGAGAGAGAGATAAAAAAAGGATTCCATGGAAAAGAAGAAAAAAATTTAATATTTTCAGAAAGGACCTAACAAGAAAATAGACTCTGATGAGCATTTTGTTGTTGTGTGAACAACAACAAAGCTTTTAGTCTGGTAGACATGATTGCATATATGTTAAACAAACCAGTTATAGAATGAGTCAGAGAATGAATGCTTTTAATTTTTTTGGATAAGAAAATCTCTAAAGTGTAGACTTATTTTAGAAGACCTTGGATCCAGTTGATTTTGTAGTTATTTATGCAATTTTATGTAAATGTATATTATGTTTTAGTTTCATTAAATGTATATATTTTTTTATTTGGTCTTCGGTCAATAATTTTCTGGACTCTAAAAGAAATAGTTAAAAGTCATTGCACCAGTTGGAATTAAACTCTTGTGTAATTAATAAACACTCAGAGTAAAAAATTGCTTTATAGAGATGAAATATGTTGAAAATTTTTTTTCACTTGGTTAGACTATAAATTATATATTTAGTTTAATCCTTTATCCAAGTGTAAGCAAACAAAGTTTGTGCCTGAAGTATCTTCTGGATTGGGGCAACTCATGGCAAAGGTGGACTCAGTTCTGATCACTTTTCTTAGTATCCCATAATGCAAAGCATGTCTCCTTGTGCAAACGTTGTTTGCTTACACTTGGATAAAGGATTAAACTAAATATAATTTATTAGTCTGATCAAGTGAAAAAAACTTCCAACATCTTTCTCTAATCCAGAGTAATTTAATAATAAGGTGTGACACCTTTTGGCAACCAGCATATGGAAATATAATATGACTTCTGCATTGCTTCAACCTTGGTATCACCTCTGGTTCTGGCTCCCACTGACGAGATCTCAGTTTTTGGCAAGATAAGTACTTTGGTTTTCTTTTGTTTATTTTTCACTTTAATTTATTTTACTGGTGCTAGTGGTGGTTTCGTCCCCACTAGCACTGGTTTCTTTTAATAAATATTAGGATTGCTGGTAGTGCAGTTAATATATGCATTACGGGATTACTTTTAGCGGTATCACGGCTGCCGTTTATAGTAGCTCAAACAAACATCTGCTGGTGGTATAGAATTATTTCTGTATCACGGGATTATTTTATTCTCAGTCTTACGACTGAAAGTTCTTTTTTTTTCCTAATTAAATGCAGAGGTTATAGTCTTTTTTCCCACTTGAGATAATGGTACTAATTCCTCCAAGAGTGCGGACTCTAGGGATCGAAATTCCCGGATGTGAAAAAGCAAGATGGGTAACTAAGGTTTTAAAAGAGATAGTCGGCGCAAACAAGATTTATTCTTTTACCGCTTATGGCAGAAGGAAATATTTAATTGTAGTTAAAGATGTGGAAACAAGGGACAAACTATTACAGGGTTTTACTTTCAAAGGCAGCACAGTTATTCCTGTAATGGTCAGGAGCCAGGTGAAAACAGTAAAAATCGAAAGATTTCCAATGGAATATATAGAGAATAGTAATGAAATTCTTATACAGACATTTTCAAAATGGGGTAAGATTAGTAATACAATATGAAAGGGTTTGTCAAGTGAAGATCCAAATTAGTTTTCTGGTGATGTCACTTTCACAATGGATATGAAGATCCCCTTAACTAATTTTGTCAACATCGGTACAACCTGAGTTATGGTAAACTATCCGGGAGTCCAACGTCAATGCCTGCTTTGTGGTTCATACGATCACTTAGGTGGTAACTACCCCAAATCTAAATGTTTCAACTGCATGGAGATCAGACATATCGCTAATCAGTGCCTCAAACCCTGTCAGAAATGCGAAAGTTCTGAACACTGTGTTAACGCCTGTCCTTTTAGAACTTTCACGGAAAAAGTGGGAGCTCCTGTAGAGCGAATTAGAACACCATATATATATCAGAGAGGCATAATGAAGAGTTCCCAGATCTTCCAATTCAGTCTAGTAAAGACAGCACTTTTAAGCAAACTACACTTGGTAAAATCACAAAAAAGTGTGTGACCAAATCAATTAGAAATTAACCCCAAAATTCCAGATCTGCAGGAGCAACTTTTTCAGCCAAATACTGATGGAACATCGGTTGAAATTACCAATAATGAGCCTAATATAACAACTGAAGGGGTACACAACGAAATGTAAAAATAGTCACCTCTTTACTGGAGAAGAAACAGAAAAGCGAGTAAGACAACTGAAAGAACTTAATATGCAGGCGAGATCAACAAAATGGAAAGAAGAATTAATAAAAAAATATTGAAGATAAACCAAAAAAATTAAAAAAAGAACTACATCTAAAAGAAAAAGAAGTAATAAAATATGTAAAGATGGAGAAAAGGCTGTGTATCATCAAATGAAAACTCTTCAGGCTCAGAAGAGTTTATGGATTATGGAGAACTAACTTATGCTAATAAAGAGAAAGCAAGAGATACAATTGAAGAAAATATAAAGTTTACTGATTCAAAGTTTTCTCAGTACAGTTATCATCTACATCAGGGGTCTTCAACCTTTCAGACAGTGCGGGCTGCATTAAAAATTTCAGTGAAGCCCACAGGCCACTAAGCTATACTGCAGTATTTAGAATTGTAAGATGCTTTCCAGATTCACATGGAATGTGGTGCATTTGATACTTTGCATAAAATCCTATAAAAATAAACAAACTCAGCTTTAAGAGCATAGGTAGGAGTCGGATTAATGATAAGTAAATACAATCAATACTTGAAAAAAGATAATTTAATGAAGAAAACATTCATTTTTTACAATGTCAATGGGCAATTTGGCAATGTTTTTCCTTAACCAGCTTGTCGATGTTGGCATCAATGTTGGAAGTCTCTATGCACAGAGTATTCTCGAGATGTTGGTCTGTAATCTGAGTTCTTGTCTTGGACTTCACATGCTTCATTCTGGAGAAGAACTGCTCACATAAGTATGTGCTTCCTAACAAAGTGCACATCTTAAAAGCATGCCGGCAAAGATTAGGGAATGCATCCTCAGAAATGTAGTCTTTGTAAAATGTAAGCAAGGGCACATTGAATAATTTTTCTCTCAAAGAAGAGTTGATTTGGAGTTCAAGCAGCTCCATTTGTACTGATCCTGGCATTTCGGCAGCATTGACACTGAATGGCATTGAAAATAAATCTAAAGAAGACTGCTGGTTACGAAAATCACTAAATCTCTCTTCGAACACACTTTGCAACATGGCTAATTTTGTAGTGTATTCATCAAGAGACAAACAGTTGGACTCAGCGAGAAGCTGAAAATGAGTTAAGTCTTTTTTTGTGAGTTATGTCTCCCAAAGTTTGAGTTTGGCCACAAAAGTTTTGATGTGATCAAACAGAATGTGCACCAGTTGATCTTTGGATTGTAGCTGCATATTTACACATATAATATTTCCACAATTTAGTGGCCAAAATTGTGGAAATCTTTTGGAAAAAGTGTATTTTTGAGGTTTGACTCATAACACTACTTTTTTTTGGTGTAATTCCATAAAATTATATATCAATGGAAAGATAATTTAATCAAGAGAGCTAATCAGGTGTCATCTTGTTTTGGCAATGAGCCAATAAGGTCACAGTAGGATTCAGCTATTGATATCATGTATTGGAGCTGAGAGGAGGACATTTGTCAGTGTGTTATGTGATTGCTTTCAAGTTGGGTTTTTTTTTTTTTGTCTTTTATTTAGTGAACTTGTAAAACGTAATAAAATTAAAGAAATGGCGCAAAGAGTTGACTGGTCACCCAGAAAGTGATGTAAAATAGTACTATTAAGTGAACAAGGCTACAGTTATGAAGAAATTAGAAGAAAAATTGGTGGAAACGTAACCAAAGGTGGCATTTCTAAATTTTTGAAAAGGTATAAGGAGACTCAGTCGCTACAAAACCAGACTGGTAAAAGCAGGAAAAGGTGCACAACAGCAAGTGATGATAGAAGAATTGAGAGACTGTGCCTACATGACAGAAGAAATACATCTGGGTGTATACAAGATAAAATGGCGCAATACAATGTGAAGTTGAGTGCAAGGACTGTTCGGCACAGACTGCAGGAATTTGGTCTAAATGCTAGAATTCCACAAAAAAAAAGCCATTTTTATATCTCAAACAAAGGTTGATAAGATTAAACTGGCTAAAACCAGTGTTAACTGGACAGCAGAACAATGGGTCAGTGTTATTTGGAGTGATGAGACCAAAATCTCCCTGTTTGGTAGTGATGGCATAAAATATGTAAGGAGAAGAATCGAAGAAGATTTGCATCCTGATTGCATTACACCTACTGTGAAACACCCACTTAGTGTTATGATCTCGGATTGTATGACATCAAAAGGTGTGGGTAGAATTTGCATGATTAATGGGAATATAAATGCCCAAAAATACATAAATGAAATACTTGAACCAAAAACTGAAGCCTTCCACACGTGATCTTTTCCAAGATAATGAACATTTATATTTCAACAGGATTCAGCTCCATGTCATTTTGCTGCTGTGTGCAAAAGGTGGTTTCAAATGAATCATATTTTACTGCTGGAATGGCCTTGGAATAGCCCAGACCTTAACCCAATCGAAAATCTATGGAGCCGACTAAAGAAACTTGTTGGTCAGAAGCAACCCAGCAATAAAACCCAATTAATAGAAGCAATAATTCAATCATGGTTTCACATTATAACAGCTGCAGAACTAAAAAACTTGATTCACTCCATGAGAAAGCGTTGTAAGACCGTAATTGAAGAATAAAATCCCAAGGCCTGGGATTTTATTCTTCCCATTCTAGTTACACTATTTAATTCCTTTCTCTCATCAGGATACATATGAAGTGAATTTATAGCAAGCCATACTGTCCTCATTCCTAAACCTAATAGAGATCACAATTTAATCAGCAGCTGGAGACCTATTTCTCTATCTAATACTGACTACAAGATATATTTCCACATTATCAATAACACGCTCAAAGTGGGAATGAAATATATAATTAAAAGCACACAGGTGTATGGAGTACCAGGTCGAGCAGTAGAATTTAATCTATTTCTGCTACGTGATCTAATCCGCTTAGTTAACACGAAAAAGCAGTCGATGGCAGCGCTATCAGTAGACCTTACTCAAGCATTCGATTATGTCCGACATCCCTTTTTATTCCACATCTTCCAGCAAATTGGTGTAGGTAAAAAATTGCTATCTGTTATCAAAGGAGTCTATGCCAATTCAACCACCTGCCTCCTAATTAATGGGTTCCTGCCAGACCTAGTAAAAATTCAAAAAAGAGTCAAGCAAGGTTGCCCTCTCAGTCCACTGCTCTTTACATTGGTTCTTGAACCTTTCTTACAACAAGTCAACAATACACATGCTGTGCGAGGAATAACAGTTCCTTCAACTAAAAAGGAAAATAAGGTATTAGCATATGCCGATGATGTTGTCCGAACTTTGAAGGTTATATATTTTTTGGTATTTTGGAAAAATTCAGCAAAAGCAGCAGATTAATTATTAATGCAGACAAGACAAAATTAAAAGTTTGTGGAAAGTGGGATCTTGGAGGCATTCCTTTGGACTAACCCCAAAGAGAGAGAATCTCTCATTATACTTGGAATTCCCTTCTCCACTTACCTAATATTACCAGTTCCAGATCTTATATACAAGAACTTGGAAATGTTAGAAGACTGGAAAATAGGGCCACTCTCCTTTTCTTCTAAAGCCATAGTACTCAAAACCATAATCTTTCCTGCTCAGTTGTATATAATAAATATTACAGACATCACAGAAGCCGAAGAAAAGCAATTATATAGTAAACCTCTGCAATTTTTTTGGTCCAGCCGATACCAAGAAGTTAAAAAAGTAATTTCTTCAACTATCAACGAAGCATGGAGGATTTGGACTTCCGGTCTTAAAATTCTGCTATTTAAGCAATACAGCTTCAAAAATCCATAAAATATTGCAAACTAATCACGCATGTGCAGACCTTCTCTGGTACTACCTGGGTTTTCATCTTCCCCTGTTTGGAGTTAATGATTATAAAGGTCCAAAAGCTGAGATTGTTCCCGAATACTACAACCCTCTGTGCTTAACTCTAAGACTGCTAAAACACTCTGGAATTGACATTCTTTCCATAAAAAAAAGTAAAATTTGGTATAAAGAAATCTTTAATCTCTTTTGCTGCAAAGTTCCACAGTTGGGTACTGACAACAATATTTTATTTCATAACTTGATGAAGTTCTAAGGGTACCCTAACAGGAAGGATCTTGCTTGGAGAATTGCATATGGCCGCCTTCCAGTCAATGCATTAAATGGAGTTACTTTAATATCAGAGATCCAATCTGTGACATCTGTTACCAATTGGAAACAGTAGAACATGCATTCTATAGCTGCCCTCTTCCTCTTCATATTTGGAACAGATTATGTAATGTGTTGGACATTTCACTATTTACAACAGAACAGGTTATTTTTTTTAAATACCCACCACCTGTCAGTAATGGGAAGAGAATTTTGATTTTTATAATTACATACATCTTCAAGGCCCACCTTTCCTAATTGGGTTGTGGGGGCAGCAGCTGCAAGAGGAGCTTCCAATGGTTATGATCCTCCGCCACCAAGCTCAGGTGTTCTAGTGGGATTCCCAAACGTGTCCATCCAAGGTTTTGGATGCAAGGTTTTGGATATAATCTATCCAGCAAGTCCTTGGCCTTCCATGTGGCCTCCCACCCTCTGGCTTGGCAAAGAGGGCCTGCTGAGGGAGCTTCTCTCGTGGCATTCTGACCAGGTGCCTGTACCAACGTAACTGTGATCTCTCACACAGAGAAGCGAATTGCAGAGCTTCTGACTCTGTCGAGTCTTGTCAGCCCCGCAACCCCTCGAAGGAACCTCATTTCAGCTGCTTGGATTCGTGTCCAATTTTTATAATTAATGAATTAAAATACCATTTATGGAAGGTTAGAAAAAAACATGGATTTGAAAACCAGCAATATGGCATCCAAATGCTTTATAATATTGTATTGTGGAAATTTTATTGTTCAGTCAGACGTTTTTTATTTAGAAAGAAGCATTCTAGGAGATATTAAATTTATTACTAGATGGTGTAGACCACCCACATTATGCAATATTCACCAGGGGGAGATAAAATTCTGTCTATTCTTGCTGTTAGAGGTTTTTTAAATAGTTCCATCCTCTTAATTCAATGTAGTCTTATAGTCAGTTGCAGGAATGATTGGAGAGCAATCCCAGGCAGAAAAGGCCAACTCAAGGCAGTTAATCCAGATGGGGCTAACCACCTGGGTATCAGTCATCTTTGCACTTTAGTTTCAATTGGTCTTTTGGTTGTTCATCTGTATGAGATTGGTGAAAAAGGAAAACTGATAGCCTTTGGTTATATGATGATATAAAAGAACTGAGGCCTTTTCTCTGTCTCTCATGCTATCTATCCGTTTTGTTTTCTCCTAATACTATCAGGCTCTCTTGCCCCTCTATACTAACTACTCTAGGCCTATGATGAGCAGCCCTTTACTTTTTCACCTCAGTAAAGGTCGAAACCGGTCTGGGTAGTGACCCTTCCCATAATGCATAGCATTATACATGCCCACAAGGAGATGTGCTTTGCATTATGGGATACTAAGGAAAGTGATCAGAACTCGGTCCACCTTTGCCACGAGTTGCCCCAGTCCTGAAGATACTTCAGGCACAAACTTTGTTTGCTTACACTTGGATAAAGGATTAAACTAAATATATAATTTAGCGATGAAATAAAATAATCACTAAACAATACAACACTAGAGACGTAGTTTAATTCAAGTTTAGAATGTTATCTTTACTCATTGTTATAACATGCCAGATTCATGTAATATACAGCATTTTGTATATATGCTGATGACATTAATAAAGATATTGAAGTAGTGAATTAAAGTTAACTGAAGTTACTGTATTTTACTTCCATTTAGCAGTATTTATTTCTTCTAGAATATCTTTAGACAAAGATAATTTAAAGGGCTTGACAATGCCTTTAGTTGGAAAGACCTGAATTTAGTTTCTCTTGTAGTACAAGAGGAACATTTATGAGGACTTTTTATGTGAACAAGAGATAGCAGCATTTTTCCGCTTAGGATTAACATGGGAATGAGAAAGTGGGAAAGGATTCAGAGGTTTGTAGCCAAGATAGTGATAGATCTGTGGAATGCTCATAGTGAAGATAGATTATAAAAATTTGTGGGTTGCAAACTAGTTGTTAGACAGAACAGATGGGAATATGATAAAAACCTACACTATACGATCAAAAATATCAGAATGCCTGCTCATCCAAACTCACTTTAATATCGAAAGACATTTAATATGGAGTTGGTCCACCCTTTGCTATTGTACTAGCCTTCAATCTTCTGGGATGGTTTTCTACTAGATTTTGATATGTTGTTGTGATTATTCTTTTTCCATTCTTCCAGAACAGCTTCAGTGAAATTGGTCACTGATGTAAGGTTGTTCGGCCCAGTTTGCAGTCGGCATCCAATTCATCCCACAACTGTTCGATGGGGTTAAGATCAGGGCTCTATGCAAGCTAGTCAAGATCTGCAACACGCATCTTGTGAAACCATTTCTGCACAGACTTGACTTTCTGAAGGGACATTTTCATGTTGATAAACCAAAGAGCCTTTGCAGAACAGTTGCTATAGAGTTGGAAGCACAGAATTGTGTTGAAAGTCATTATAGGCCACAACGTTAAGATTTCCTGTCACTGAAAGTAGAGGGCTCGAGTCCAAACAATGAAAAATAGCCCTAGACCATGATGCCTCCTCCACCAGACCTTCACAGTTAACACATTGAGGTAGTGGCATCCTCAAACCCAGACTTGTCTGTCAGACTGCCAGATTGTAAACCAGATTCGTCATATCCACTGCTCCAGAATCCAATGGCTTCAAGCTCTACACCCGCTGCTTACTATGTTACTTTTAATTAACACACACACACACACACACACACACACACACACACACACACACACAAAAGAAGAGGTAATACTATTTAAGGCCATATATTTTAGCCTGAATATTACAGGCCATCACCAATGGCGATGATAGTTAATTAAAAGGTAGAACATGAACAATGGATTGATTTGAAAAAAAGTAAGAGCTGCATGATGTTATACATAAAACAATGCGATGGTATCACTGAGAGAATGTTGCAATATTTATTATCTCTTAAAAAAAAACCCTTTAGTGATGTGTGACTGGAATAAGACTTTCCTGTATCTTAGAGACAGGCATTCCTTGTGTTTTTCATATTAATTAAAAGAAACTTCTCATGGCACAAGTATCTCTCAAAGAACACTTCTGATGTTAGGCTTGTGTGGCTGTGCTGCTATGAAAACTCATGTTCTTCAGCACCTGATGAATAGTTATGGTATTGGCATTGCTTTCAGAGGCATTTCAGAACTCAGTAGTGAGTGTTTCAACTGAGGAGAGGTGGTTTTTTTTACTCTATTACTTTAGCACTTGGCAGTTCTACTCTGAGACTTTTATGTATTCTATCTCATAGGAAACATAAAGAATATATGTATCCTACTTGTTGTTGATCCTAGGTATTTCCACTTCACAATAGCATTTACATTGATGAACAATACAGAAATTTCCCAAACTGAGTCGTTGCAATAGTAGCATCCTATTTTAGTGCCATGTTGAAAGTCACTAAGTTTTATGGTCCCTTTTATTGTTAATGTTTGTCTATGAAGATTGCAAGACTGTGTACTTTCTTTCTTATCTCTATGAACCATGGTTATGATGAATATAGCCATATTCACTTCTACTACAAAACCAGTACCATAAACGTCAGACAGCATATGATGTTTATGGTACTTTTATAGAGCAGATGGATTTTTTCAGGACATGGCAGGAAGAGAAAGAGAACAAGAGGGTTGGCTCTGCAAAACTAAGAGTGTTGTCAGCAAAGGTTGTAAGGAGTAGATTTTTGTTTGCAGAGTGGTGAAGTGAGATAGGTAGTCAGTGAAAGTTCATTTGTTGGTGAATGAGTTTAAGGAGCAGTGTGATAGTCATCATGTCAGTTAGTGTGGATTTCCTGCAATGAATCTTATGATGCTGTGGAGATATCCAAATAAAAATAATAAACCTAGGTTTTTCATCTTGCAACACACAAAAATTAGCTAGAAAATGTATATGGGCATGATGAATTTGTGTATTTTCTCAGTAAATCCATTTCTTCAAACTGTTAAGCAAATATTGTTTTATAACTCTAACAACAGGTTTTATATTTCAGCTGTCCAAAATATTATTCAGCTACAAAGAATATTTTAAAATATTGTAATATTTAATATCAGATCCTAAATAATTTAATTTGTAAAGAATGAAAGTTAACTATATCCATTTTGAAAACATATTCATATTATATAGTGCAATTTAAGTTGTGCATTAAGCTCTTATTGTTTTGTTTCCAAGAAGAATAAAAGTCAAGTTAAACAGTAAATGGTTGCAGTTATAACATTTTATGGATTTACAAAAATCAAATAAAATGCAGATACCCAAAGCAGATGCACTTATCATGCCTCTGCTAACTGATCTTAGAAAGAAACTAGTCAGTTAACTGGAAGGTTGATAAATAAATTTCCTCAAGGGCTCTCTTTAGTGAGTACGGGAATGGAGAATCCGTGGTACCTAATGCTGGACCATGCCTTATTTCATGTAATATACACCTGTTATAATATCCGTAGACTGGTCCCTACTCTTCTTTCTTTCTTTCCTTTTTGCTCCTTCATCCCCCAATCTTTTCTATTTTACTTTTCTTCATCTCTTGCAGTGGGAGTCTGTCTTCTCTTCCAGGTATTTGCCTTATCTACTAGACTAAACAAACACAGAAGGAAGGCAATGACAAATCACTCTGTATACATTTTGCCAAGAAAATCTTATGAACAGAAGCTTAAGTTATTGTGATATAGTGCTGGAAGATGGGACACCCAGCTTGGAAGGCACTGAAATGGCTACTGGGAAAGAGAGGAACTTCCAATGAAGTTAACAAGAATGATGAAGCTGGATCAAAGCCTTTTGGAAGTTCAACTTCTGATAGAGTTAACCTCAGAAGACGATGCCTTAAAGAAATGAGAACTGAAGTTCAGATTTTAGGAATCAGTGAACTGAAATAAACAGGAATGGGCCACTTTGATACTGTTGATTTCATGATGTATTACTCAGGACATGAAAAAAAAAACCCTTTGAATTAATGGAGTAGCATTCATAGTTAGAAGAGAATACAGAAAATACATTTTGGGTTACAACTCAGTGTCTGATAGAATAATTCTAATCAGAATAAAGTCATATCTAGTGAATATTACACTCATACAGGTGTATGCACCCACTACAGATTCATGTGAAGATGTGGTCGAAGAATTTTACAGCAGCATGCAAAAAGCAGTACACAGTATTGATAACAGATTTTCTCCTGATATTAAGTGATTGGAATGCAAAAGTGTGAAGAACAAGGCCTCACTGAAAAATCTAGTTTAAGACTGAGGAATGAAGCAAGAGAAAGGATGTTGGAGTTTTGTGTCGAGAACAGTTGCTTTATTGCAAACGCTTGCTTTCAACAACATAAAGTTGTACACATGGACTTCACCAAATGGAGAATCTAGAAATCAGATAGATATATTGCTGCTCGAAGAAGATGGAGAAGCACTAATCGAATCAGCAGAAATGCTGCCTGGTGTAGACTGTGGGACAGATCATGAATTATTGATAGCTGAAGTTAAATTGAAATTAAGGGCTAAGAAGAAACAAAAGGATAGTATCAGATTTGATTTAAATCATATAAATGAAGCATTTAAAGTAGAAGTCAGAAAGAAATTAAAAAGTTTGGAGAAGACAGGAAGAGAATTAGAAGAACTGTGGGAAGAAACAAAATGTACAGTCATAGTAGCAGCAAAGAAAACTAAGTAAAGCAACAAGAAAGAAAGATTGTAAATGGTTGTCAGAAGAAACTATTCAAATAGCAGAGGAAAGAAGAAAAATGAAACTTCAGAGAAAGAGTTAGACTAAGCAGTGCAGATTTCCAGAAACAGGCTAGGAAAGATAAGGAAAAACATCTAAACAAAAACAAAAGGTGCAAGGAAATTGAAGAAAGCAGTATTACAGGTAGAACAAGAAATCTGTTTAGAAAAATAAATGATGTTACAGAGAAGTTTAATACTACATTTGTTTAGAGTTTGGAATTGTAAAAAGTAATTCAGGAAAATATCTGATGAAAGAAGAAGCAGTGAGAAAAAGATCGAAAGAGTATGTAAAGCATTTGTACAAGAAAGATAATAATATTGAAGGAGAATTTGTTGAGGAACCCATGATAATGAAAAGTGAAGTGATATCAGCAATGGAACAGCTAAAAGGAAAAGCTCCTGGAGCTGATTGAGTGTCAGTGGAATTATTGAGAGCAGCTAGGGATGAAGTAGTGAATATATTGACTGAAATTTGTCAACAGGTTTGAAAGAAAATATACTGGCCTAGAGATTAGAAAATATCAGTATTCATTCCAATTAAAAAAAATCAAATCCCAGAGATTGTGAGAATTATAGAACCATTGCTTTAATTTCACATGCCAGTCAAGAAATGCTGAAAGTGACCTAACAAAGGCTAGAGCCATATGTGAATAGAGAAATGCCACAAGAACAGGCAGGCTTTACTAGAGGAACTAGAGACCAAATAGCAAACATGAGATGGATTATTGAAAGAACAAGAGAATTTCAGAAGGAAGTATTCATCTGTTTTATTTATTATATGAAAGCTTTTGATTTCATGGATCACAACAGACTATGGATTGTAATGAGATCAGTGGGAATACCTGATCATCTAATCCTCTTGATAAAGGAGCTGTATGACAACCAAGAAGCTTCAGTAAGAATATATGGCAGTATATTTATCACCTTACCGGCCATTATGGATCAAATATGCATCCTCATATGGTTCGTATCCATCATATATTTCAATGTAATATCAATGGTATTAAAATTTTAATACTCACTTGCATCCATGATAACCTTAACGTCTATAGATGTCTTGTCTGGTAGCGTGGTTAATTAATAATACTTTTACCTTGTGTTTTCATGTATATATTGTATAGTCTTTGAAGAGACAGTGTTCAAGTGGAAAAAGTGGTGTGGCAGGGTTGTATACTGTTGCCCTATCTTTTTAATATTTATAGTGACGATATTGTGAGAATGGTTGAATTAGACAAAGATCCAGCTGGAATTAAGATTGGTGGCAGAAAAAATAAATAATTTAAGATATGCAGATGATACAACCTTCATAAGCAGAAACTAAGGAATATCTGAAGCAGTTGATTCTATTGGTTAAGAGGGGAAAGTAACAAAGCTGGCCTTAATTTAAACATCAGCAAAACAAAAGTGTTGGTTTCTTGCAATTTAAATGAATTTATAATAGAGGGAGTTAGAATAGAAATCGTCGAAAGTTACTAGCATCCAGAATCAGAAATGATGGTAAATATGAAGATGAAATTAAAAGAAGGATAAACATGTGAAAAAAAAAGTTATGTTAAACCTGACAAAAATTATGAAAGATAGAGGTGCGAGTACGGCCACAAAAGTTAGAATTGTCAAAGCAATGGTATTTCCAGTAGTGATGTATGGGTGTGAAAGCTGGATTATTAGAAGAAAGACAGAAAGTGAATTGATTCATTTGAATTATGGGTGTGGAGGAGACTATTAAGAATAATAGTCTTAATAGTCTATTTTTAATAGACTATTAAGACTATTAAAAAACTATTAAGATTGCATTCCAGTAAGAAGATTCTAGAGAGTATAAAGACGTATAAAGACAGAATGCTCCTTGGAGGTGATCATTGTTAAACAGAAGTTGACGTACTTTTAACATTATGTGAGCTGACGAATCATTGGAAAAGACAGTTATGTTAGGGAAGATTAAGGGAATGAGAGGAAGACCACAGAAGAATTTGATGGACAACATAAAAGAACTTACCAACTTTAACTTACATTTGCTGAAAGAGAGGACTAGAGACCGAGTGGGGTGGAGAGCCTTTGTGCACATGATCACCAAGAGTCGAAAATGACTGGAATGGCACATAACAACAACAATAAATATAAAAAAATATTATGATGTGGGCGAGCTGTAATGATGACATTATGAGATGATGGTAACCATCATCCGTGGTTTGATAGATGTTGGGGTTGGATATACGAGGGTGGTCTGAAAAGTTCTCGGCCTCAACCATAGATGGCAGCACTATTGGCAAAAAAATTTTTTCTAAGTTGGTACATCTGTCATAAGCATCTATATGAAATTGCAAGTCATTCTATCAAGTAGTTTATTTTATACAGTTGTCTGAAGCAAAAGTATTGTCTGTATCCCTTGAAATGGATAAAATTGAGTATCGTGTGGTTATAAAATTTTTAGTAAAAGAAGGTTTAATGCCAAAAGAAATTCATTCGAAGTTCATAAAAGTTTATGGGCACTCTTCTCCTTTGTTTTCGACAATTAAGAAATGGGCTGCCAAGAAGTTTAAATGTGACTGTACCAGCCTTGAAGATGATCCATTTGAAGGACAGCCAATGTGTAACAACACCAGAAATCATCGATCAAGTGCACGATATGGTATTGGATGACTGGCAAGTCAAAGTGCATGAAATTGCTGAGACTATAGGCATATTTCAAAAGCACGTGTAGGATATATTTTACGTAAAGAATTGCAAATGAAAAAGCTTTGTGCAAGATGGGTGCTGTGCTTGCTCACAGCAGATAAATGCACTCGCATGAAAATCTCTGAACAGTGCTTGGAGTGTTTTAACAAGAATAAAACTGATTTTATGTGTCGATTTATTACTATGGATGAGACTTGGATTCACCATTACACACCAGAATCCAAACAGCAGTTAAAACAGTGGACAGAAGCCGGTTGTTCAGTGCCAAAGAAGAAAGTCAGTTCCATCAGCAGGAAAGGTCATGGCATTGGTGTTTTGGGATGCTAAAGGCATTTTGTTTATTAATTATCTCAAAAAGGGTAAAACAGTAATCAGGGAATATTATTCTGATCTTTTAACCAGACTAGACGAAAAAATTCATGAGAAAAGACCTGGTTTGCAGAATAAAAAAATCATCTTTCATCAGGAAAATGCACCTGCCCACAAAGGTATTTTGGGCAATGGGAAAATTAAGGGATCTGCACTATGAATTGTTGGAACATCCACCCTATTCCCCAGATTTGGCTCCCTCTGACTTCTATCTCTTCCCAAAACTAAAACTCTTTCTTGCTGATTAGCGTTTTCTTCGAATCAAGAGGTGATTGCAGCTGTATAGGGATATTTTGCAGATCTTACTGAGAACCACTACAGGGAGGATGGGATAATGGTGCTGGTGCATCGCTGGAATAAATGTATTAGTCTTAAGGGAGATTATGTTGAAAAATAAAAATAATTTTGAAATTATAAATTTGTTTTTTCATTGTTAGGCCGCGAACTTTTCAGACCACCCTCGTATATTACATTTCAAACCTTGAACTTGCAAGAATTTTTAAAATAATAAGAGTACTACTTTCAGAACCCTCTTTTTAGTTAAGTTAATCAGCATTGATTATATTGATTAATTTGCTTCTAGTGTACAAAAGAGAGAGAATGTCCCTATTAAAATACTACTACCATGGTTGGAAAGTATACAGCTAACCCTGTATTGCACCAATGTCTCAAACACCAATATATATATATATATATATATATATTCTTGTTTGTTTGATTGGTATATATATATATACACACATACTGTTTTCAGGCATCAACATTTGTAGAAAAGGTTATATCATTCTAACTTGCAGTTTATCACTGATTCGTTAGGGTATTTAGAAATTTAGTTTCCATTACTAATTAGCAGATCTTAGGAAGAAAGGATTTCTGATGAGGATCCATGTAATGCAGGAAACTCTTTTCCATATAAGTATAGTTTATGTATACCAGTCCGGTTCTAGAAATGTTGTCACATTATGTTCAGTACTAGAGTTTGTTTATTTTTCACTTGGTTGCAATTATAAATTCCAAGAAATTATATTCTTGGTTAATCCTTTACTTGTCTGCTCTCTCTTCACTGGATGCCTTTATAATTAGTGATAATCTTGGGCCAGTTATCTCTCTGATTGGCTACTGGTGGAGAGTGAACTGGCCCTCAGTCTCCAAAAGTTAGATAGGGCTAAAATAGCCTCACATACCCTCTATAGGGAATAAAAGCCATTAACGTTTTTGTTAATCCTTTATCCAAGTGCAAGGCAAACAAAGGTTTGCACATGAAGTATGGTCTTGACTTGGCTACTTATATATAGAGGCTGATGACTTCACATCAGTTGCCTTCGCATTCCATAATGCAAAGCATGCTTCCTTTCAGAAGTGCATAATGCATTAAGAGAGGGTTACCACCCAGACCAGTTTGAAGTCATCCACCTCTCTATATATAACCTAGTTGTAAAGATACTTCACACACAGACTTTGCACAATAATAAACAATAATACAGGAAAACCTCAATTAACGAGTATTCAATATGTGCGATAATCAGTTAGTGATTGAGTGAAATGATACTATTTCCTGCTTTAAGCAAGTGATTAATCAGTTAACACAATTTTTTTTATGTTATGTGAAATTTTATGCCGCCAATCTGCAGCGAGTGGTGGCACTTGTCAATGTAGCAGCCGGTGGACAAGTGGCAGTGCTGCAGGCGGTGGCCGGCGACACTCGGCAGTTGAATCAAAGCTATCATCACAAGTGCACATGCAAACTGCTCTTCTTGCTCAATCACTTTTCCTTCATTTTGGTTTAATTTAGATACCTATAAGGCTTTATTATATTCAACCCCTGATATGGAAAAGAGAAAGACTGATAAAGAAACCAGCAGTAATAAAAGAGAAGAAAAGTAATTACGTTAGAGGAAAAGCTGGAAATCATTAAGAGACATGAAAGTGGCATTAGTAATGCAATGATTGTTCTAGACCTGGGATATGGCTAGTCGACAGTTCAGATTATATTAAATAAGAGCAAAGAATACAAAGAGCAAGGAAAAGTTGCTACTGATTCTTTAAGCATGCAGATCATCTGAAATAGAAGCCATTTAATGATCGAAATGGAACGTCTTCTATCATTCTGGATTGATGATTGTAATAAAAAAAAAAATACCTCTTAGTACAGGGAATATTCAGGCAATCTTTACCTCATTGAAAGAAACCAAATTTCAAGAGGAATGTGAAAGCTTTACTGTGAGTTTAGGACAGTTTGCCTGTCTTAAAAATCGAACTGGACTGCATAACGTAAGAATAACTGAAGAATCTGCTAGTGCTGATAAAGATTCTCGACCAAGTTCAGTGAAGAATTACAAAGGATAATTCAGAAGGGTGATTATGACGATTGTCAAATATTCAACGTCGACAAAACTGGTCTCTTTTGAAGCGTATGCTGACAAAAACTTTCCTAGCTAAAACTGAAGCATCTCAACTAGGATACAAAGTATCTAAAGATTGTCTTATGGTTTTATTAGGAGGCAATGCAGAAGGTGACTTTAAACTGAACCCTGTGTTAGTTTATCGTGTACAAAATCCAAGATCTAACATTATTGAAGAAATCGGCACAATTGAAAAAGAACTTGGATTTAATGAACAAGATAATGAAGATGTGAGAAACTTGCTTGACTCCCATTCAGAACAGTTAAGCGAGAATGACCTCCTTCAACTAGAAGAACAGCATGCATATGAAGAAGAAGATAAGGAGTGCAAACAAGAGAATGTTATGACTAAGAAGCTAACTGCAATAGAACTTGAGCTAGTTTTCATTCACATTGAGCATGCTAAGGAAATTTTGATTGATGCTGATCCTGATATGGAACGAAGCTTTGAAGTCTGCCGAAATCTTGATAAAGCAGTTGCCAGTTTTTGTAAGCGGTTTCAAATTGCATAACAAGATGAAAAAGATGAGCACTATTCAAACATCTTTACTTTTTTTTTTTTTTTTTGTAAAAAAAAAGTAGCTCAATCAAATGTTTAGACATTAAATAAAAATTTAAGATTAATTTTTAACTTTGATGATTTTATCCTCTAATATAGTAAATTTTGTATACTGTAATTTTTTTTTTCAAATTTATGCTAACTGGTGGATGAATTATAATTATTCTTGTTGTTTGTTGTATTTGCATAATGCGATTTCGCTTATCGTGCATTGATTGATGGATTAATGAATTGCGCTAAACGAGGTTTTTTCTGTATAATTTCTTGGCAATTATAAATTATAATTTACTAGTGTTTTATATTTTTCATTTGTATTAAAAAAAATACATATATATATGTGTGTATTTTTTTCTTCTTTTTTTTCAGACATTGCATATCCTAAGTAAACTACATAAACTGCCTATGACTGTGGAACTGTTACAGGTAAAATTTTTCTAAAAAAAAGTCCCTGTAAATTTAATAATTAGTTATGAAACTAAAGAATTTCATATTTTTAAAATATTGTGATGTCTTCTTTATATTTGATTTCTTGATTATACTAGGAATTGAGTTTTATAGCTAGTTTTTCTGAATTCTTGATAAAGAATAGTGCTTATAATTTTTTTTTTTTTTTTTTTTTTTTTTTTGTCTGTAGAAAATTGGAATATATAATTTTAAGTAATACTTGCAAGGTAAATTTACTGCAATCTGATTTTATTTCTCATGAGAGAGAGAGCATGTTATATATATGTAATATGCTGTTTCATTAACAGTTTTGGTAGAAAACCTTATTTGCAAGATGCTTAACCTGCTTGCTTGTCAACTTCAACTTTGTGCTTCCATCTGATTTGTATTCATATGTGTCTTTAGTGAAGGAAAATCCAAATTTGTATTCTGGTTAATTGGACCATATCAGGAATAGCACGGTTTGGCCCATTTAAGTGACTGGTCCTATTAAACAAAATTGCACATCAAGTGTTTCTAAGTATGTACACAAGGTAAAATACAAGTTTAGACAAGTTTTTTTGTTTATTACTAACAAAATTACTCATTTATAAACCATTGGATTTAATTAAAGTAATTTAACTATTTTATTTAAATAAAATTAAATTAAATATTTGTCATAAAAATAATTTCATTTATGTACATATTAAATACACATGTAGTTAATGATTGTAGAAATTGATTGTGTATAGCCTGTTTTTTGATTGACTGCAATTAAACAAAACCATCAGAAGTATATAGTGCAGATATAATATTGCCTTCTTGAATGAAATTGAGTTGTGATTCAGTAATTAATTTTCTTATGTCCTGGGTAGTTACTCGTTTAATCTTGGAAGTGTCTTTCCTCATCACTTTTTTTACTTCTAATGCTCACTGATGTTTTGCTACAATTTCTTCCTCGAAATTTTATTTTCATTGTAGTATTGAAGTCAATGGATGCAAATGTTTCATAGTTTCTGATGTGGTTCACATCTCATTTTTACTATCAACCATATCCAGCATATTATCCATGATTAAATGCTTTAAACTATAGTGAGCAAAATTGTTTTGAATCATCTTGTTGTTTATTCCTTGCTAACTATCAGCCATAAACTGTATCACTTGTAAAAGATTAACTTTTGTGCTGACCTCCTTAGCAGTTGTCAAAAACCAGTAAAATTTTTCTTGATTTCTGTTGTAATTTCATGTCCTAGCTCAAGCCAATTCTTAAAAAATTTAGGCATCATCCACACATTTTTGTTTGCATGATACTGAACTAGAAACTCAATTTTAATCCTTTTAAAGCATCAAAGCTGGCCTTTTTTCCAATGACTAACAGCATTTGTTCACCAGTTTCTGACATACTTGAATAGCATGATACTGTTATGTGATTCATTGCTTTCATTGATCCAAACAGTATAGCATGTTTTTAACAGAGAACCATTCGATGTGGCACTATAAAATAACCGTGTTTCATCAGCATTGTAGGTGTCATTAGCACTAAAGTTTTGAATCAAGATGATGTAATTTTTCTAACATTCTGTGTGGTAGAAGTTATTGTCCCAAATGAATGAAGCGAATTCTTGTAATGTTTTCTTTATATAAAGGCCAATAAAACAGCTGCCCTGATTACCTGGTGGACCAATTATCCAGAATCTACTGTATTCATATTTTGAACCAGACACTAGAAAATAAATGCCTTCATTTGAAATTGAAGTCACCCTTGTCAGGTGTTTCCCAATTAATGGTTCCTTCCCACCCTGCCCCCTTATTTTTGCATTAAAGAACATTTAAAATTACTGTAAACCCAAACTAGGGTATAATTTAGGCTAGTATATTGCAGGATACCATAGCCAAGATATAATATGACTGAAAAGATTAGGCTGTATGAAAAGTATAAAATTGGTATGAAATTTTTTTTATGTGAAATACATAGCAATATTTGGTTGATCTTTTAGTGAAACATGGAAACATCAGCTGCATCTTCTTCTGTATATCAGAAGAGGATGCAGCTGATGTTAGTTTATTGTACAGAATGCACTTAACGCTTAGACTTGAATTTGTTTGTCGTCAGTATTTATTACTTGCTTTATTACTATTGTTTTCACTGTGGATTGATCCAGTAATTAGTGAATTTTTTTAGCTTGAAAAATAAAATTCCATGTTTAGTCTCTAGAGCATGGATTTTGAGGATTTTGAGATTATTTAATCCTCAGCCACCACATGGTACTAATGTATGAGGAATGGTATGAATATAATGCATCCTATTTGTTATTTTTTCAGATATCATTTATTTGACAATGGCTTTTACATAGCTTAATCCTCTTTCATGAGCATTATTCTGCCATTTTTGATGCAGGTCTGTATCATTCTCTATATGCTTGCCATCACTGAGGGAGATCATTCCAATCCATAAAAATCTTTACTTCACTGTCAGAGCTATTCATGAACACCTCGTTTCATTTCCTCATCGTCTGCAGAATGGCATCCTTAGTGTGCATCCTACAGAGGACATAACACTTGGAAATCAGAGGATGCCAGATCCAGGCTGTGGGCAGGATGGGGAAGATCATTTCAGCCAAATGTTGCATTTGCAATCTCTCTTTTGTAAATTGGTATAAGGTCGGGCATTGTCATGAGAAGGAAGACATCTTCATGTTTCTGGTTGCCCAAACTGTATAAATGCATTTTTTGAATTTCTGAACTGATTGTGGTACCTCTGATCATGGTAGCTGAGATTTCACCTCTCCTGTTTTGATATCAGGTCTAATGCCACTCCTTCGTAATGTGATCCATTTAGATTATGAATAGCAGTGGACATAGTGTGCATCCTTGTCTCACACCTGATTTTTACATCAAACCATCTTCATGTAAATTTACTGTTAGAACTGCAGTTTTAACCGTAAATTTACAACTCAGATATAAATTGTTTATTGTTGGATATGTTTGGTTTTCGCTCTAGCAAACTTGAAGGAACTCAAAAATAGTTTGATATAGGATAGTTTGCTAGATGATTTTTGTGTTTCTATGGCTTTGGTAGAGACTTTTCACTAGTTAGTTATAGTGAGTAAATTTATTAAAGCAGTGTTTGCTGTAGTGAGTTGAACTCTATAATGTGTAATTTATACTATACAATTGTAGCATTTTGAACAGCTTTTCTTTTAGCACCTTGTTTTGCCTTTTCCAGATCGATTAAAAATACAGATCCTTCTTATATTCCCATGATTTCTTAGTTATTCATCTTAAAGTGAAAATCTAATTCTAACATCCTCTGTTTTGCCTGAATTCTGTGTATGTTTCCCTTTCACAGATTCTTCTTAACCTCTTAAGTATACTCACATAAATTTTACCTGAAACACTCGGTAGAGAAATTTCTCTGTAATTCTTATATTCAGCGTTATTTCTTTCTTAATGATTGGCAAGATGAGAACTCTATTCCAATAATCCAGGATCTGATCTGCCACACCTTCTGAATTATGCAGCTGCTGTAAAACTTTTATTCCTTCTTAATGCTTGAGTATTTGTTATTGAATATCATCTGCTCCAGCTACTCTTCCACATTTCAGGTGTCTGATAGTTTTTATTTCAAGTATTGATATATATACTTCTATTTCTCTTGAATATTTTTTACCACTGTCTTGTCATTGCTTGTTTCATTTAGCACTCTTCCAAAGTAACTCCAGACATTTAGAATATCTCTAGTTCTCATGTCATATCATCTTTCACATCTCTGATTCCTTTTACAGTACTCTTTCCTCAATTTCTAAGCCTTTTCAATAGCTTCCATGACTTGTTTAGCTACATTTTACACATTACTTCACTTTCATATATTTTTATGTATTCTCTGTTCACATGCTGATTTGTTTAGGAACTTTTGATACACTTTCTTTTTTTCCATAACTGCCTCTTTATCAGACATGACCATCTGATTTTTCTATTCTTGACAGCGCATCACATTCCTCTCTCAGGGTGAATCATTCAATGTTTTCTTCAGAGCATGCCACTGAGTCTTGCAGTTCTTGTTTTCACCCTTTTTCATTTTTTCTTGGATATTATTTGTGTCTAAAATGCACCTTTGAAAGCTGTTTGACTAATTTTTTTTATTTTAAAAACACTTTTGCATATATTTTTATTTTCAGTATGAAATTCAGTTTTATCCTGCTCAAATCTAAATGGAGATTTTTCTTGTATACTCTTGTGTCCTTAAGCAGTATGAAGATAGTGATGTCAATAATAAGTCATTGAAACTTTTTATTCCTATTTTTGTGTTTTCTCTTAAAATAAGTTAAAATAAATAAACGATATTTATTATTATAAATAACAGAAATTCAGCAGGTATTACCATCATTATTAGCTTTTCTCCAAATTTTTCCCAAACAGTTCCATATTGTTTGTTATTTATTTTCTACTCTGCTGTTTAGAAATCCAACAAAGACTAACTTTTCCTTTTTTATTGTGAGCTACCATCTGTTAAGGGACAAAGGCCGGCCTGGTTGGCCGAGTGGTTAGCGTATCCGCTCTCCAGCCAAAAGGCTGCGGGTTCGAATCCTGCCATGTGCATGGATGTTTGTGATTGTCTGCGAAAATACTAGTGGTGGTTGATGTAGATGCAGTTCATTGTAGTTGGTGGATTGAGTGGTGGAGACAGACAATTGTAGAGTAGGTGCCCTCCCTTGATGAGTCTTTGGATTTCCTGGAGTTATCAGGTATTATGTAATAATAGTAATAATAAAAAGCCAGATAACTGGGAGGAGGCCTCCACATTGCTTTTTAAGGAATGTGCAATCCTAACCTTCTTGTGATGCAACCAGTTAATAGGTATTCATATGGATATTAAATGAACCGGAATGGGCTGATTAAACAGCTTGGTTAAACAAGTTGTTTAACCAGAAGTTTTTCCACTTGGTTATACTATAAATTAAAGATGCCAAGAAATTATATACTCGGTTTAATCCTTTATCTAAGTGTAAGCAAACAAAGTTTGGCCTGAAGTATTTTCAGGACTGGGGCAACTGATGCATAGAAGCTTATGACTTCACATCACCTGCCTTAGTATCCCTATGCATTATGAGAAGTTCACTACCCAGACCTTTATTGACTTCCAACAACTATCACTAATCCAGAGTATTTTATTAATAAGGTGTGACACCTTTGGCTACTCTTATATGAAAATATGACTTCTGCATTACTTCAACCTTAGTATCACCTCTGGATCTGGCTCCCACTGATGAGACCTCAATAAAGGTTGAAACCTGTCTGGGTAGTGACCCTTTCCATAATGCATAGCATTATACATATCCTCAAGGTTATTACTAGCAATAATAAATTTAGTTTAATCCTTTATCCAAGTGTAAGCAAACAAAGTTTGTGCCTGAAAATATCTTCAGGACTGAGGTAAGGTGGTGCAACTCGTAGCAAAGGTGGACAAGCTCTCATCACTCCTTGTCTCAGTATCTCCCATAATGCAAGGCACATCTCCTTGTAGACATGCATACTGCTATTCATTAAGGGAAGGGCCACTACCCAGACCGGTTTCGACCTTTATTGAGGTCTCGTCAGTGGGAGGCAGACCCAGAGTGGTGATACTCTGGTGGGTCTGCCTCCCATTGACGAGACCTCAATAAAGGTCGAAACCGGTCTGGGTAGTGGCCCTTCCCTTAATGAATAGCAGTATGCATGTCTACAAGGAGATGTGCCTTGCATTATGGGAGATACTGAGACAAGGAGTGATGAGAGCTTGTCCACCTTTGCTATGAGTTGCCAAGAGATGTACCACCTTACCTCAGTCCTGAAGATATTTTCAGGCACAAACTTTGTTTGCTTACACTTGGATAAAGGATTAAACTAAATTTATTATAGTCTAACCAAGTGCAAAATAATCTTCCAACATCTTTCTCTAAATCCTGAGCAAGTTATTACTAGCAACATGTTTTGTCTCATTGACTATGTTATTGTTGATAGTGATATCTTCTAATATATCATGCTAATTCAGGACACAAAGGTATACAGAGAATTTGAATTCAGAATTGATCACAATATAGTTTTGAGAAAGTTAAAATTGAATGTGATATTGAAAAGAAAAGTGTGTAAGAAAATTTTAAAATGAATCAAAATCGAGCAACTTTTAAGGTGAACTGTAGGCCCAAATAAAAACTCATTTTTTCTTACACGAGATGTAAGTAAAAATGAGAGTTTGAAATCAAGAACCAGGCCTTGGAGATTCAGTAGAAGCCATTCAACAATGGAATGCAGTTAGGAGTACATATCAACATTTTAGTTAGAAAAGCCATCAATAATCTGAAATGTGTAATGGCAACTGGTATAGATGATATTTGACTAGAAATGCTCAAATATGGAGGCATAAAAGTTTTACGGTGGCTACAGTGCATAATTCAGAAGACCTGCTCACAGAGTTGAATTCCAGATAATTTCAGAGTAGAGCTGGTATTAGTACCCATCTATAAAAAGGGAAATAAAACAATGTGAAAATTACAGAGGAATTCTTCTACTGAGTTCCTGATAAGATTTATGCAAGCATACTTCAGAAGAGGAAGAGAAACTTGGAGACTTGGCTGGTTCAGGCCAAATAGAAGTTGTCAAGATCAAATTTTCACTTTATGATACATAGTTGAGAAATTATGAGAATGTAACAAGGATCTGTACTTAAAAATTTTGTGGATGTGGAAAAGGCATACAACAAGATGTCCTGAGAAAAACTTTTTAAAATGCTATAACTATGTGGTGTAAATAGAACATTATACAGAGCAATAAGTAGTAAGTTCGAAATCAGCAGTTAGAATTGAAGAAAGTACAGAAATCTGGTTTGTAAAATCAGTTGCAGTACATGAGTGCACCACTGTCTTCACTCTTATTCATCATCTGTATGGATCTGAATATTTGAAACCTGATATTTGAATCAGAGATATCAAACTTAGCTCTTTGTTTTATGCAAACAGTGTTGTACTCCTAAACACAATCAGTACAAATGGATTCTCTAAATTGAATAACAATTATGAAACTATGAAAATAGGCAAGACTATAGAAAACTTCAGTTGCCTTCTCAGTGGAAAAACCTATAGAACAAAATATTTCAGCTATTTAGGTATAGATTTTTGTAAATTTGCAAATTAAATATGGAAATAGACAACAGAATAAGCAAAGATGGTATGGTGAGGAATCAGTATACGTGATTGTGTTCAAACTGTGTTAAGTTATGGATCTGAGAGTAACATTAATCTGTCTGAATATAACATTTTTTGTTATTTAGAAGAATCTTGTCTGTTTTTGTCTTCTTTGTTTTAGTAACACCAATTCTGGTCAATGTGGTATATTTTTGTAATTCTTTTGCCAGTGCCACCTGTTTTCTGTTGATATATTCATCATTGATGGTGCATACAGGGCCATGCCGTGCGGTTGTGCACCGCACAAGGGCACTTGAAGATAGGGGCACCATTTCACCACGGGAAATAATAAAAAAAATATAAATTTTCTTATTCTTGAATTATATCGTACTATATAAATTACACAATTACAAATTATAGTTAATGCAAGAAAAATGAAAATTTAAATCAGTCAAATTATTATGAATTCTTAATAATCTAACAACATTTTTAACTTAATACATCACCAGTTTTATTATAATTTGTTTGAAGTGAAACGTTATCAGTATTACCACAGATTTTATTTCACAGAGTAAGCATCGACTCAGCAAAAATGTTATAAATATTCTCGATTTGTTTATTATATTTTTAGTGGAAATCGTTAGTTTAAGACAGACTGTGAATTCATTCTTACACTTTGCTTTGCCCAGTACGGTTGACAGAATGTAGCATAGAGGGAGCCTGCCTCACGGCGCTGCTTAATAAGGGTGCTCGTTCAGCCGTATTACGGCAACAAGATATTTTACAAAAATACAGCGTTTAGTTAGCAAATAAAAAAGGCGCCATTTCCCATTGACAGTTAAATATGTGCTTATTATATTTTATTAATAAAAAAAATTATAGTCATACATACTAAAAACTAAACATTTTAGAAACCACTTATTAGATACTTAAGGAAACAACCCATAAAGTATCATACGATGTGAATTTCATAAACTTTTATAGTCTCTCTCTCTATATATATATTAAATTATATTATGCATGAATTCTCCTATTCAAATTGCGAGTCTCTATCACCCCAAATTTCACATTGGAGTGATAACCTGCAGTAAACAATGGCCATCCCCAACAGCCATTATACTGCAGAAACACGAAAACCAATTAGTTTTATCATGTCACTGAATAAGGTTCACAGACATTTGCAGACTGTGTAATATATTTCTCAACAAATAGTGCAATTACAGACAACTGGGAATATAAACACGAACTAATGAATCACATCGTCCCTCCAACAGAAACTGCTATATACACTCAAGCAAACCACATGTTGCAGGTGCAACATATGGTTTTGCTTAACACTACCCCGTCATGAACGTGTTAAAACTAAGAAATATATAGGGAATGCATTTTTCAGAGATTATGGAAATTGGTTTAAGAGAATTAGCATTTCAATTCAATTGTCAGCTTGTTTTGTTTGGGTCACTCGATCCAATCATATGCACATTCTTAATAGTTGCTTTTTCTCTACTGGCCTACAATTGCACACATCTTACACTTCTCATTAGTAATTTGTCAAGGATTGTTCATATATTAAATTGTTTATATCTCAAGTCTTAAATTACTGGTAATTTATAGTTATAGTCGAGTAAATACGGTAATTTTTTTAGCTTTCAAATTCTTAAGTATAAAATTTGAAACAAATGAGGGCAATATAGCAGATATAGAAATAAGCAATTTCACTCCTCTCATTGATGATAAATTATTTATATTAAGTAAAAATGTGTAGTATCATTATAAATTTTGTTATATTAAAAATAAATCTCTTTTTTTTTGTTTAAATGTACATCTAAATTCAAATAAAACAGACATTTACAATGAAATATATTTTTATTTATTTATTATTATTATTTTGATAAGGGTATTTTGAAAAGTTACTTGATAATAATGAAAATTAAAGAAGGGATACACAGATATCTGAAGTTTCAGAAACACTGATCTATTTAAAAATATTTAGTCTGAAACATAGGTGTACATTACGATGTTTGTTTTCTTAAATTCTGCTTCGAATTTGGATAGACGAAATAGTGTCTATCCAGATATGCACTTCTTACATTTTTTTCAGTGTCATTTCAATTTTAAATGTGAATTCGAAAGGTCACTTAAAAACAGAATACACAATACACATAGAGTGTATTGTGTATTCTGTTTTTAAGTGAACTTGGACAATTTTTGACTTTGATTTTAATTGTGTACTTATTTTTGGATTTTTGATAGACAAATAAAATTTTAAAGATAATAGTTCATAAATTATAAACATTAATCAGCTGAGGGACCATAGCTAAAAATCCCGTATATATGCGGGGTAGACTATCGGCACGTCAGGCTGACGCAGCTCAAATTAAATTAATAAACATAAGTTATTTATGAGCTCTAAAACTCTTTAGATGATCTAAGTTTGTTTACACATACTGCAATTGGCCCTTTCTTGATACTTTTTTTTGGTGTATTTTTGCATCATTCTGTGTGTTACAGTAACAGTGTTACTGTGCAGTTGCCTTTTGTTTTATAAAATATATTTATTGTTTAGAAAATTTTTTGTGAATTTGGATTATTATTCATGTAAAGTAAGTACATCTATTATATTTTTGCTAAGTTTGAAAATCAGTTAAATTGTTTCATTTTAGTTAATTATCTTATTTTGAAAACAAAAGATTTTTGTTATGTTGGGTAGATGTCTAGAAAATAAATAATTTTCAATAAGAGATTTATTTATATATTTGTTCTTGTTCTGGTTGTAAGACATTGGGGTCCTTTTACTAATTTCTTTAATAAATAATTTTAATATTCTAGAAATTTCTTAATTATTAAACAATTACCAGAATGTAAAAAATATTAAATAAATATCACTGAGAAATCAATTAGTGGCTAATATCTCTACATGTTAATTTTCAAAAAATAGCTGAAATGTAAGCATATTTATTATTCAAAACATCTGAAAAATCAAATTCTGTAATAAAAAAAAAATAGTCAGTCTTGGACCATTCATCTTAAAAATAATAGTCGGTTAACGGTTTAAAAAATAAGTAAGGGAAAATTTCAGAAATTATTTATTTTGGTGGATAACTTTTAACGCTCTTCTTATTTTAAAGTCTAACCAAGTGTGTTAACTCCTAGATGTCGGAAAAAAAGCCAAAGAAGTTATCTGGTGCACAAAACAGGAAAAGACAATTGCAACGAGTACAACTGGAACATAAATTGGCTGGATCGCTGAATAAATTTTTAACTTCAGGACCACATAAAAAACGAAGAACAGAAAGTTCTGACGAAGCAAGTACTCCGTGTAGCTCTACTACAGTACTCAAACGTTACATGCAAAAATGAAACTGGCCTGACTGGACTGCCTGCAGAAGTTGCAGCAGAAGAAATATTGGATTCCGATTCAGCAAAACACGAAACTTTAAATTTTAATGTTAATGATCCAGGTACTTGGCCGAATTATATAACTACCAAAGTTAGAGATTGTTTAGTTGAGCGTTGCCCGCGTCAAGTAGTTAATAAAGAATTTCTCAAAGATGAATCTGGCTGCAAATTTTCTGATTCATACTATTATCGAACTTTAGCAAATGGAGAAAAACTTTTATGAAGTTTAGTTTATTCAGAATCACAATATTCTGTTTTCTGTTATTATTGCAAAATATTTGGTAGTCAAAATTCCCAACTTACTAACGAATACGGTTGTAACGATTGGCAACATTTCAATCATATACTAAAAATACATGAGACAAGTTCCAAGCACATTAAAAACTGTTCAAAATACAGAGAACTTAAAATCGTTGATTAAAAAATGCACTATTGATTGCACACAACAAAGATTATACAAAAGTGAGAAAAAATATTGGCAATCTGTTGTAGAACAGTTAATCTACATAATACAATATTTATTAAGGCAATGTATAGCTTTTAGAGGTTTTTTGAAAATGATAATGGCAATTTTTTAAAGTTAGTAGAAACTGTTGCTAAATTTGATTCGATAATGGCAAAACACTTGCATTGCATCCAAACATCACAAAAAAGGAACATTGCTCATTATTTAGGTGATAAAATACAACATGAAATTATCCGTATAATTTCTGAAGCTATTAAACAAAAAATTTTAGAAATGGATAGAGGTGAAATATTATTCATTAATTCTTGACATTACTATTCTGGATATAAGCCACACAGAACAATTATCTATTGTTATTAGATTTGTTAATCAAAATAAAGATACAAATATAGCAGAAATTCATGAACATTTTTTGGGTTTTCAATCTGTAGAAGATACCACTGGACAAGGACTATTTTAATTTATAAAAAATTATTTAAAATTATTGAATATTAACATTTCGGAATTTTGCGGCCAAGCTTATGATAACGGTTCAAATATACAAGGCAAACATAATGGACTGCAGAAAAAAATCCTTGAAATAAATTCAAGGGCTTTTTTTAATTCTGTGTGCTGATCATTCATTAAATTTGGTAGTTAATGATGCAGCTAAGATATCCCGTGAAACTAAATTTTTTTGGATTATACAGGAATTATATAATTATTTTTCAATATCTGTGAAGCGCTGGGCTATATTAAAAAAAGCATATTCATGTTTTAAATTTAAAACCACTTTCTGCTGTTATGTGGGAAAGTAGTGTAGAAGTTATAAAGCCACTTAAAAATAATACCAAGGAAATTTACTAGGCTCTTTTTGATATTACGGAAGATGAAACTGAAGATATCGATTCTAGAGTTCAGGCAGACAACTTAATAGATTTATTTGCTGTGTTCATGTTTGGTACGAAATCTTAAGTCTCGTAAATGTTGCAAGCAAAATAATACAGAATCCAACATTTGATATAAGAAAAATTACAGAAAATCTTGATTATGTTATACAAGAATTAAATACTTGCCGAACAGACCAATATTTTGAAAATATTATTAGAACTGCAAAAAAAGTAGCAAACGATCTTAATATTGATCCTATTTTTCCAGACATTCGCAAAAGAACAAAAACAAAAATGTTTGGTTACGAAACATCAGATGAGACAACGCATGATCCTAAACAAAAGTTTAAAATAAATATTTTCTTCGCGATTTTAGACGCGACAATAACTTCAGTCACTGAAAGATTCATGCTCTTAAAACAACATAGCGAGGACTTTAAAGTTATAAGAGACATTAGCAAATTAAAAGATTGGAGCGATGAAGATTTAATGAAACATTGTAAAGATTTGCACTTTAAACTGAGTGAGAATCAAGATTCTGACAATCGCGATATTGATGGTATGACTTTATTTGAGGAATTAAAAATTTGCAATGTTTTATTAAAAAAGAGTCGGCTCCTCAGGATGTTTTAAATTATATATACGAAAATAAATTAACCGACACGTTTACGAATACTGCAATTGTGATGTATATTTATTTAAGATTATCAATATCCATAGCATCAGGGTAAAGAAGTTTTTCAAAACTGAAATGAATAAAAAATTATTGGCGTTCAACAATGTCTGGAGATCCTCCAATGGATTTAACAATTATATCAATTGAAAATAATATTATGGATTCATTAGACATTAAAGATATTAAAAATTTTGTGGTGGCTAAAGCAAGATGGATAAATATGTAAAATAAATCTACATTTATACTAATTGTTATATAGGTAAAAGCATATCTCCAAATTATCTTTGTTATGTAATATTTCTTCTTATATTAAAATGAAAGTAATTTTTCTTTATATATATATATATATATATATATATATATATATTTATTCTGTTGTATTTATATATTAAGAAATAAACATTTTTGAAAATTTTTATTATTAAAAATTCCTTATTAATGAATTTCAGTGATTACAATGTTCTACTACTGTTAAATAAAATTTATTTTTATGTATGTGTATAAACTGTTTTGTACTTTTAACAAAGTAAAATTTTTCGCAAAAATTTTTCATGGAAGTTATTTTATGGGGCACTGAAAAAAGTTTTGCACAAGGGCGCCTCCTACCCACGGCACAGCACAGCACTGGGTGCATATCTTGAATGATGCTGATGCTGAGTTTGTTTCGGGTGGTGGGGGGGGCTTAAATGCTATGTGGAAGTTGTACTTTTTTAAGAACCTGGTTATTGTTTCTGATATGTAGGGTATGGTGATGGCATTTCTGAAGTCCTTCTAAAGAGATGGCCAGGAAATGGGGGAGGAATTGATTATTTTTTTAATTCTGTAATCGCTATAGCCATTGAAAAGGAAGGTGTTGTGTATGCGGTTGCGTTCGGTTGAAAGGGAGGTTCCACTGAAACAAAGCTTGTGGGCTCTATTGGTTAGGGTTTTAATAATACCATATTGTTGAGAGGGTTGGTAGTGGGAGAGTTTGTGAATGTATCTGCCTATGCAAGTAGGTTTTTTAAATACAGAGAAGGAAAGGTTACCACTAGGAAGGCATGTTACTAAGGTGTCTAGGAAGGGTAAATTGTTGTTATTTTCCTTTTCCATCATAAACTGGATACTTGAATATAGGCTATTGAGGTGACCAAGGAAGGAGTCTAATGTGTCTGGGCCATGAGACCAAATAGAGAGAACATCATCTTTTTATCTTAACCAGATGGCAGGTTTGAGAAGGGATGAGGCTATGGCTTGTTTTTCAAAATTTTCCATATAAAAATTAGCAGGAGGGGAACCCATAGCAGTTCCCCCCTCTCTGTTTGTAGATTAAAACTTCACAAAATTTGGGAAACATTCATTATCAGAGATCCCACGTTACATCCTAGGCCACCTACAAGTGCCCATAGAGGGTACACCCACTCTCTACGCGTTTCACTTAGTATTGTATTTGAGTGTGTTGTTACAAAAGTTATTTGCAATCCCTGAAGATGTCTCAGTGACTGAGACGAAATATTGGAAGCATTGAAATTAGTTTCAATCCTTTCCCAGTGCTGAAAACATTCCATTAAACCTCCAATATGAAGTTTGTTTTTTCAAATTTGCTGTAACAACTGATGCAGCTGGCATGTTCTTGTTTTATACACTTTTCAAAAGAGTGTATCTTTTTTTTAATTATTATTTTTTCCTTTATGCACAAACTCATGAAGATCATCAAACTTTATCTCTTTGAAATGAGTTTTTATAATTATCATTGATTTTACTGTTGTCAATATACAATTGATTTTTCTCTTTGTTTCATAATAAATTCACCAAAGATAAAACTCTGTGGAGTGATGGAACCCAGGCAATTTCAAAATAAACTCAACAGTAGTTTTCATATTTTCAAAGGAATTGTTTTCATTATAAAAATTTTGAAAATTTCTTTCCCCTCTAACATTAACAGAAGTGTGATGAACCTGCCAAAATGCTGTTTTCCCTTTAGTATATGTTTCAGGTAGTAGGATTCCTTAAATAATCTTGGTCCATGACTTATGCTAATATAGGCACTGAATTTATAGTTGTCAAGCCAGTGATATTGTTTTTCTATTCTACAGTTTTATTCAGTGGGGTCCAGGACATAGAATTGAACTGTTTAAAAGGATGAGCTGATTCTTGTATGTATTCCATTACTTTATTATAGAATTTAACTACATAAAACTTAAAATTGAATATGTTAGAAAATCATTAATCAAATTCTGCAGTAAGTTTTCAACAGTGGCAGGTAAATATTCTTTATTTTGTTTCATTTTAATTTTATCAATAAAGATAAAACTGATTTTAATCTCAGGGTTGAGTTCAAATACTTGTGGGTCTTGTCTTTTAGTTCTCTAAATTGTAGATGAAATGAGTTTATGCTGACTGTATAAGAAATGCATTAACAGAAGCAAAAATGGATTTTCCAAAAAAAAAAAGAAAGAAATTAATATGGTTGGACATTTTCAATGAAGGAAAATGTGATTTTTCTTTTTGAAAAAAATCTTTCTATATTGACTGGTTGGCTCTTACACTTAAATAAAACAGCCAGACATTTTGATAATGGAAATAAGTTCATACATGACTTACAGGTTACCAGAAGATAATAATACTCTTACTTCTGCAACAGTTGTTTATTTTATGAATGTTACATGAAACATTTCATATTCGAAATTGGATATACAGGACATGCTGGCATCCCAAAAGCATGTCTGGGGATGCCAGGACATTTATGAAAATGGGATGGATAGCCATCCTATCTTTGATTACAGCTTTATTTATAACTGGCTTTCAAATCTATCAACACTAACTGCATGCTGTTAGTGTTGATAGATGCATGCTGTCATATGTAGATAGATTTGTCCATAAATGAAAATATGAAGATAAAAAATTTTATAGCACCACATTGCATGATTCAAGATTTGGCTAGAATACTGAATTGCAGATGATTGGAAGAGATCTCTTATTGTATTCATTTATAAAAAGGGAAATAAAATTGAGAATTCTAGAAGAATTTCCTTCCTGTATTTCAGAAATGGCAAAGAAAATTGTTGAAGAAAGGATTTGGGAACAAGCCGATTTTTGTACAGTATGCTTTTCCTTAGTTGAGGAAAAGCAACTTCGTCTTTCTGGTAGCTCATAGTTATTGGTTCCATTTCTTCATTCCATGATGCAGAAACTGTGCCATACACACAAATATAGTGATGAAGGTGAGTGAATGTTTGCAAGCAGGAAATTTGGCAACCAGGCGAAAGGCTCTCGATAAAGCCAACATGCTTCACGTGCACTTCTTTTGGTGCAACTATAATAAATGTTCGAGCCTCCGTAGCTCGGTCAGTATGGACAAAGCCCTTTGGTCGAAAAGACCTGGGTTCAATTCCCACCCAAAACTTGAGGAACCTTGATCTGCTCTCTTTCAACTAAAGTGACTTAGCCAGTCTCATACAGAGGTAGGTGTTTTTTTTTTTTTTTTTTTTTCTCCTGGAAACTTGGGTTTTTCGTCCCCAGAACAGGCAGACGCAAACACCACGAACACATGCATCTACAAACATAGGGTACTCTGGGAAGGCATAGGGCTAACCACCTTATCCTCGAATTATGGTTAAGAAATCCAATGATAGTTGGAAGGTCATGGGTGTTTTGCCTGTTAGAACCACTGATACAATACGATAATAAATGTTCATATCATTCAATTCAGTAAACATGCCTTCTGTTGCAACCAACAATGTCTAACTTAGAAATGCTGAAACACCGTATCAGCTACTTGATCAGGGCAAACCTGCTAGACCGAAAGCAACTTTGATTCTGGTTGTTTACATTTATATGGTTCATCAGTTTTGCATTAGGTTGGAGCTTATGCTGAACTTTCATGAGCATGGTGGGTTGTCCACTGTGCACTTGTTGTTAACTCCCTTCGCCTCCATCTCGGTATGGTATCATTGATTGACCTGGGATGGCTCAATTTGCCAAACAGATAGGCCTGCAACATGGCATGCTATCACAATGGCTCTTTGAAATTCCATTAGTTCCCTTCTTGCAGCCATTTCGCCTGGATACAGTTGCACTGACTTTATAGAATTCTTTCCAAGCAGTTTGTCTGTACTAGAGCATAGGTTTATGAGAAAATGTCATTAAATAGATATTTTCAAATTTACCATATATTATCATGTATAATGCAAAACATTTATGCTAAAAAATACTACTTAAAGTTAGGGGTTCGCATTATATGTGGATCTTAAAAAATATAACGTCTTATTAGACTTGCACACACACAATATATACTACCTAATGCCTTTGCAACCAAATCTACTTGACCCACTCGCATTCAGCGACCAAGCACGCATCGTATCTGTGCATAAAGCTAGTAATGTAAGTAGTGCTAATATTCCGTCCCCTTGGCAGGATATTAGCACAGTTAGATATATCAGTTTAATCACAGTTCATTTTAAATATTATTCATTAAACAAACCTAGCCTGAAAATGAGCCAACAGAAACGTAAACGTTCATCTTTTGAAGCAGGATTTAAATTGCATGTCGTGCAGTTTGCAGAAGAACATAATAACAGTGTTGCTATGAGAGAATTTGGTGTAGCAGAGAGTAATATTAGACTTTAGCGTAAGCAAAAAGACAGTCTTGAAAAAATCCCCAAAACGAAACGTGCCTGTCATGGAGATGTAGAATCCTTTTCAGAACTCAAAGAAGAGCTAAATGAATGGATTTTGACAAAACGACGAAATGGCATTATAGTAACCAGAAATGCAATTCTTTTTCGAGCTCTACGACTCAAGAATGGTAAACAGATTTATTATTATTATTATTATTACCACCCCAAGACCTCATGGAGTCAAAGACTTATCTGGGAGGTCCTTTTATCACACACACACACAGCTCATCATACCGTGTTTTGAGCACATTCAAACTCTTTGTAGACACCACATTCTCAGGTAAGGTATTCCAATCATTCACAACTCTGCATGAAAAAAACCTGCCTCTCACTCCCCTACTCACACCCTCTTTATACAGTTTCCAGGGATGACCTCTGGTTCTCCCCTGATCTCCCACTATTCTCTGTAAAACTTCTCCAGCATTGATCCTATAACAACCCTTATCAACTTGTAGGTCTCTATCATATCTCCCCTCCCTCTTCCTCCTGTCCACCATACTCTGCAAATTACATCTTCTCAATCTTTCCTCATACTCGACATTCCAGAGGTCAGAAACTACCTTAGTCAGTCTCCTTTGGACCCTTTCCAACATCTCTTCATCCTTCTGAAAACCCGGTGACCAAATCTGGGCACAATAGTCCATGTGTAGCCTAATCAAAGCCTTATACAATGGAACAAGAATCTCCCTACTTCTACACGTCAGTATCCTCCACATCATTCCCAGAAGCCTTTGTGTTGTCTTCAAAGACAACACAAAGGCAATTTTGACGATGTGTCCCCTAAATTTTAGATCCTTATCCACTATCACCCCCCAGATCTCTTATTTCCTCTACCTTCAACAATATATTCTCACCAAGTATAAATTCTGCATCCCATCTTTGTTTTCCAAAATTTAAAACCTTACATTTTGCAACATTGAACTCGCATCCCCATTTCCATACTCAATCACTCAATCTATTCAAGTCTTCCGGTAAGGCCACAACATCTTCACTACACTTCATGGTTTGTCCCAACTTTGCATCATCTGCAAACAACTGAATATCTCCATCCAAATCTTTACCTATATCATTAATATACAAGTTAAACAGCAATGGACCTAAAACAGACCCCTGAGGCACTCCACTACTGACTTTCCTTTTCCTGGATATTTCTCCCCCATACACAACTTGTTGATACCTATCAGATAGCCAGTCTCCAATCCAATGCACCAATCTAATATCCAACTCCATCTGCTCTAGTTTGACTGTCAACCTATCATGAGGTACTCTATCAAAAGCCTTTGCAAAATCCAAGTATATTACTGTGTATCCTTTTCCTCTGTCCAAGGAAGCAGTCACTTTAAGTAAGTAGATTACTAAAACATGACCTCCCTTTAGCAAATCCATGCTGTCCATCAAAGATAATACCAATGTTATCAACCCAACTCTGGATCGTAGTTCTCACAAGCTTCTCCAACAACTTAACCACAATACCTGACACACAGATAGGCCTATAGTTTGATGCTTGAGTTCGATCACCTCATTTATGAAGTGGCACAATCTTGCCCTCCTTCCACTCCTTAGGAACTTGACCAAGCGCAAGACTCATATTAAAAAAAAAAATGGAATGCAAAGCATTAACATTATGACACCGAACAAAAATTGCACAGAAGTTACCAAAGCAGCTTGGAGAAAAAGTGGAGTCCTTCCATAAATTTATCATAAAATTATGGAAGTGTCACAGATATGAACTTTCCCAAATTGGCAATATGGATGAGATGCCCATGTACTTTGATATGCCTGGGAATCGAACAGTAAACTCAGTTGGTGAAAAGGGTGTCCTCATAAAAACAACGGGACATAAAAAAAACGCATTTTACCGTTGTTCTAGCATGCATGGCAGATGGAACCAAATTAAAGCTGACAGTGATATTTAAAAGGAAGAAAATTCCGAAGCATATGAAATTTCTACCAGGTATCATTGTTTATGCCAATCAGAAAGGTTGGATGGATGAAGAAGGTGTACAGTTGTGGCTGGATCAAGTATGGAACATATGTCCAGGTAGCTTGTCATGTTAACAAAGCATGCTAGTCTGGGATATGTCTGGGCGCATTTAACGGAGGCAAGCAAAGAGAAAGCACGTGAGCTACGTACAGACCTAGCAGTCATACCGGGTGGTCTAACTTCCATTTTGCAGCTGCTTGATGTCGGCTTGAATAAGCCATTTAAATCACTTACGTGAAAAATGGAGAGAATGGATGTCATTTGGTTTGATGAAGATGACAAAGGTGGGAATTTTCAGAAGCCTGAGATCACCCTATCACCAACTGGGTTAAAGAAGCATGGGATTCGATACCATCTGAAATGATTCAACACTCATTTCTTAAATGTGGAATAAGTAATTCAATGGATGGATCCAAAGATGACGTCATCCTCGCTTTCGTATATGACGTTTTCGTCATATACGAAAGTGAGGATGATGCACAACAAAATGGAGAGCATGATGACGATGACGCAATGCCTACAGATGAATTTATAAATGAAATGTTTGATGACTCAAAAGATGAAGAAGAATTTAAAGAATTTTGACATTTTGTTTTAAAATAAATATTTCTTTCGTTACTTCGTGTTGTATTATTTATAATGTTATGGAACAAGATTAACAGATCGCATTATATGTGGACATGGCATTTTAGGGCTAGTTTTCAAACGAAATTTCTAGTTCGCATTATACGCAAAAATATACGGTAAATAAATATCTTCAAAGCACTGCATAAAGCAGTTAGGAAGTGTAGGAGAAAGAGGACTTCCCATTGCTTTACCTTCAGTTTGTTGATATAATTTATCTTGAATGCTTAAATAACCAAAATGGATAAAAAAAAAAAAATTGAAAACCTTCATGATGTCAGTAAGTAAATCTCATCAAAGCAAATCATTGGTATTCATTAAAGGAATGTTGGTGAAGATAAATATGTATGCTTAATTAGAAATTTTATAAACCCATTGTCTTACTTGAAGTCTGCTTCTACTCCTTACTAACATCCTCTGACACTTCTGGTGAGCCCAGTCATCACAGTTGAGTTATTAAGAGATTTTCAGAGCTTCTTACTTTTCCTAATGCTTAACAATTGCATTTCTGCTCTACACTATTGCTGCGCCAAAGTAGGTTGCATTGCCTGAGTAAGTTGCATGGAGTTTTCTTCTGTTGTTGCATAATACCATTACTCAAGCAATCATGACCTCTTTCAAACCTTTTATCCTAAAAGTCTTGGCTGTTTTTTGGAGAGAGAGAAAAAGACAGTCGTGCCAAATGTTCACTTCACCATGGTACATGAAGTTAACAACCACTTTCAGATTTGTGTATCACATTAGGATATTTACAATGATTTTCTGAAAATAAACTATAATAATGGAGTACTTGACTATAGTACTATTTTGTGACCCTCTGTGCTCAAGCTCTGACATACTAGTGTCACATTCACCAGAAGTTTACTAGAAAATAACTGATTGAAAACAGTAACCATTTCTTCAAGTGATTGCTCCATTCTAAGCAAAATTACTGGTATTCCATCTTAGATCCTAGGTGGGATAGGAATTTCATCGTGAGACGGGACTGCCATCCTGTTTATTGGAGGTTTGAAGTGGCTTGAAAAGGTTTCATGTTTGGTCTCTAGAGCAGAGTTTCTGGATTATGTAAAAAATAAAATAAAAATATAGCAAATTATAAAATTAATTTTAAAAAAATTAGGGAAAACATACTTAGCTCATCCATCAATGTACGATAGGTTCACAAAATACCTTTTGCGTGTGTATACTTTTTGTATACACACCTGATGATCAACAACAACAAAAAAAAAATGTATATATATATATATTTTTTTTACTTCACTCATCTTTGCATAAATAACATTAAGCACCGAGAATCCTCAGAAATCATACCAATTATAGGTAACCCCCAGTTCACTCAGATTCACTTCACTTTTGTGCAGCTTTTTTCTGCCACTGTATACACATGTTATATCACTATCTAAACATTGTATGCACTTGCACGCATGTACCACTTGCATAGCACATATCCAGAAGTTCACCTCATATCTGCAAATTCAAAATTCGTTGCTGATTTGAAAACAAACTCAGGTAAATAGACATTGGTTTGATATTGTCATCAAATAAGGTCATCGCTCTTTCCCGCTCTACCACCAAGCAAAAGAACTCCCCAATGTCTATCTTGTAACTACCTCTCAACAGTTTAACAGTCTTGATCATATCACTTGTCCTTCTTCTATCCACCAAACTCTGCAGTCCACATTCCCTCAGCTGATCCTCATAACTGATATTGTACAGTCCTGAAACTATCTTTGTTATCCACCTCTGTACCCTTTCCACAATTTATCCTCTTCAAATCCTGGGGACCAAATTTGAGAACAATAGTCTAAGTGTGGTCTGATCAGGGTCTTGTACAATGGAATGATAACTCTTTTATCTTTGTAGGTCCACATCCTTCCCAGTATTGTAGCAATCCTCTGGGTTACCTTCACAACCTTTGCAATATGCTCCCTGAATTTCAGTTTTCTATCAACCATCATCCCCAGATCTCTTGTCTCCCCTACTTCCTCCAGTACAGCTCCCCCAATCGAGTATGCAGCCTCCCATTGTTATCTGGAAGGCTGCATACTCAATGACTGATAACACTGGAATGGTTATCAGTTATCTATTACTGATAACCCTTTCCAGCTTCACATCATCCGGAAACAACTGAATATCCCTTGCAATCCATTGACAATGTCATTGATATAAAGGTTTAATAATCCCAGTACTGAACTCTGTGGAAACCCACTTGTAACAATTCTGAATCCAGTTGATTAACTTGACATTTAAACCCATGTGCTGCAGCTTAAATATCAGCTTGATTTTTACAAACAATATCAAATTGATATTGTTTGTCATCCACTTTACACCAAATTGTGTCATCATCTTCACTGATGGAATACAGCTTACGATTGCTTCTAACAAATATTCCTTCACAGATTTCCGAGCACTAATGATATCCTGACCTTTCAATTCCACCCTCCATGGAACTGCCCCAAATTGATATCTAAGACTATTATAATCACATGCCTTATAATTCCACATATGTTCCCTTTTCTTTGATACTCTTGTATGTCTATTCATTTTCCAAGTCAAAACCACATGGTCACTCTCTCCAACTGGTGGGAGCAGGGCTGTCGCCAGATTATATCACTCCCTAAGGCAAACAATTAAATATGCCCCTGATGGATTATAAGACAAAAATATAAAAAAATCTCCAATTGCTATTGCTATTATGTTTTTATTACAAGAGAAACATAATATTAATTAAATGTTTGCTCTATGGGAATATTGCACAATAAAACTGTTTATAAACTCTTCTAAATTTAAATTATAAGCTATGTCCATCTATCGATGATAGTTGCTAGACCAACCGTTCTTTCTTGCATCATTGCTGTTCGCAAATAATTTTTAATCAATTTAAGCTTTGAAAAACTTTTTTCCTCACTTGCTACACTAACAGGAATGTAGCGACGGCACCTACCGCAATATGGCCTGAACTAGTGCCCATATTAAGCCGTGCCATGAGGCAGGCTGGATGGGAGAGATGTCATCTCAGTTATTATCAGCTCTTCTGATGCTGTGACCAAATTCAAAACTCTTGAACCTCTTGTTTCCCTCTATTACATGTTGCCTAAGACATTTGTCTCTCAAGAATTCTAGAAATTCCATTCCCTTATTACTACATGCATTTTCCTCTTCCCAACTTATACTGCTGTACTTAAAATCTCCCATAACAGTCATTCTTCTTGCACTTACCAATCTCAACTGCCTAAACATCTCTTGCTCCCCACCCTCTGTGCTCCTTGGTTTGTAGCAACACCCCACTAAATATCCCGTCTTGGCCACTTTTACCTCACACCATATATGCTTTCAAAACCATTAGTGTCACTGCCTTCCAAAGCCTCCGCTGTTAGAGGACATAAGCAGTACTCCACCACCATGCTTTCCTTTCCTATCCTGCCGAAAAATGCTGTACCCTGCTACTTCAATTCCTGTTATCATATCATCCTCCGTCAACCACGTCTCAGAGATCCCAATAATCCTTGGAAAGGCTGATTCTATCAGTGCCACCAATTCATCTCCTTTATTTCGGATACTTGTGGCATTAGTGTAAAGCATAAAAATTTCACTGCTTCTATACCTGTCATTATCCCTTCTCGACTCCACTAGACTCAGTGTTACCTGATGTCGTCCCCCTTCCCCCAAGCACCCATTCCCACAAGAGGCAATCCCCTGCTACCATCCACCCTGGGAATTCTAGTTTCCCTGCATTGACACACTGACTCATTCAGAAAACAGCAATCTCTCCAGATGCCTTCATCCTTCTGCATTCAGATGCAAGTGGTCTCTCGCATACTGTTCCCTTCTGTCCTCAAATGCCCTCCAAGCAACCACATATTCCAGTTCTCTCTTCTGACACATTCTGGTTATTATGCTATTCAGTATTACTGCTCTTTTGCTCAGCTCGTCAAATATCATACTTGGGCAACACGCACACAATCTTTCCTCTCTGTGTTTTCTTTTGTACAACCTCAGTCAAGAATCTCAGATCTCTCGCCACCTGATTTACATTGCCTCTCAAGTCATTCATGCCCACCATCATTTCTTCCATCCTTTCACCTCTCTTAATCGCCATAACCACACTTTCTATCATCTCTCCAGGCAAATACTTCTCTGGCATCCTATCTTGCACACCATGGTGTGCATCCTATCTTGCACACCATGGATCATCAAGTCTCCATACATCACACCTCTTACCACTCTGTTCCTTGATTGCTCACCTGCATCCCTCACTCTCTCTCTCTCTGTGTTCCCCTACTTACCCGCTGTCCTGGCATCACTCTATTCCTGGTTCCAGCACGCCCTTGCATTCTTCTCATTCCCTCTGACTGTTTCCATTCTTCCCTCTTCTATCATTTCCATAACTCTCTCTCATTCCCCCTCTCTCCTCTTCTATCATTCCCATAACTCTCTTTCACTCCTACTTTTTTTGCCTTGCATTCATCTCTTCCATTCACCTTCTCATCTCGTTCCTGAGACATTCCACCTCCTCTTTCAGCTCATCTATCTCTCTCTGCAAGTTAGTCTCTTGCCATTCATTCTCCCAATCAAGACCATCTCCAAAAACTTCAGTCATTCAAGCCTTCCACACTCCTGACTCTTATTTTTTCATTCATATTTTGCTCGTCATTCTCTGTTATCACACTACTCGTATCCCGAAATTTATTTCCCGTCCCTGACACAACTAGGTTGGTTATTGAAATATCTAATTCATTAAATTCCTCCCATTGCCTACATTTTGCACATACACAGGTGGGTGAGAAAAGGGAGAATGAATATACACACTCCCCTTTCTCTCACCCACCACATATCCAACTCCCGGGACGCATACATACCGCATGCACTGTATGCCACAAAATCCTTTATTATGTTATGTAAAATAGAGTCCTTAAATGGCAGAGGACTTGGTGACACGCTATTTGTAATTGGAGCTGCATTTAAATATATATATATATATATATATATATATATATATATATATATATAAACGCTATGTTTAACTATACTAAATAGCAAAAACTTATCTCCTCTTCCATCAGAGATGCGTCCGACTCTGACCTCGCCTTCTCGGCAACCCAAAAATAACAACGAAACTCCAAAAGCAGCACCACTAAAGAATACTTTTGTTACTGAGAAAAAAGTGTAGCACAATTCTCGAAATAATTCACACTATACACCGTTAAAAAAAAAAAAAAAAAAAAAAAAAGCACTTTTTTTTAACCACAGCTCAAATCTGCCACCATGTGCTTCAGTGACTCTCTTACATGAATCAATAATAAGAACAATCTTTAAATATAAGGATAAAAATAAAGAAGCAGGTGAAAATGTTACTCGCTTCTCAACAAAGAAAATCATCCATTCTCAGAGTGAACCATCTAAGAGTTGGAAAAATTGTTAATTGCATGGATTGAAGATTTAAATCAAAAATCAATACCTGTCAACACGTGACTGTAAAAAATAGAAAAAAAGATCAATCAGTTAAAACAGTTAACAAGAAAAACATGGTATCCCCTGTTTAATGCAGAAATTAGATTTATCTGGATTTCTTGTACAAGTAACCCTTGCTTAAAACTGGGATTCTGGGGTTACCTGTACATAATACAGTAGCACTAGTTACAACCTCATCATCAAATTCCTAATATGTACCCTGGGGGGAGGGCATGTACAGGATAATTATTATTATTATACACTTCCAGGGAGTCCAAAGACTCATTGAGGGAGGGCACCTGCTCTACAACTCTGTCTCCGCTACTCAATCCACCAACTGACCGCAACTACACCAACACCATCTACCTCTGACCACTACAACTAGTATTTTAAAAGACAATCACAAACATCCATGCCCACGGCAGGATTTGAACCTGCAGCTTTTGGCTGGAGAGTGGATATACTAACCACTCGGCCAGCCTGGCTGGCATTATGATAGTACTTTATAAAAAAAGTTACACCATTACTACCTTCTGATCAACAATTTTCTTCCAAATTAATTCTGTTATCTGTCAAGACACCAGTGTTGACAGATACTACCAATCATCTATATCAGCTCTTACGTAGGCTGTTCAATAAGTAATAAGACTAATTTCACTGTCACGAAACCACTCATCACAATATTAATTTCTTTGGAATAAAGAAATGTTGCTGTCTGTATTAACAAAAGAGGTTGATAGATGGCATATACGGGCTGATGTGCCAGAGTGTCACGTGACTAAACACAAGCTTGTTTCGGCGCGCCTACGAGCAATTAAATTTTGTGTGCGTTTGCAAAAATCGGCATCGAACAAGCTTAAGAAGTTGTTGCCTTCTTGTTCCAGTCTTTCTTTCCGTTCTGTGCACACATCCACTCGATGCTGCATTTGCTCTGGTGTCAAGAGTTTGGGAATCCATCGGGCACAAATATGTTTCAGTCCCAAATGAGTGAACACTTCCCACAGAAATATTCAGGACAACATGCAGCTGGCATACTGTAATTCTGCGATCCTCCTTGATGATAATCGCTGCTGTGTTGATCATTGTCTCTGTGATGGACGTTGAAGGTCTTCCCTCACGTTCAAGATCTTCCACATTTTGCCTTCCTTCCTTAAAAGTTTTATGCCAGCGAAAAACACTTGCTCTCGACATTGCTTCATCGTGGAAAGCTTCGCATAGTGCCCGATGCCGATTTTTGCACAAAATTTAATCGCATAACACTGTTCCAAGGATGCTTCCATTTCGACGACTAGTCAAGGTTCGTAGGCGCACTGAAACAAGCTTGCGTTTAGTCACGTGACACTCTGGCACATCAGCCCGTATATGCCATCTATCAACCTCTTTTGTTAATACAGACAGCAATATTTCTTTATTCCAAAGAAATTAATATTGTGATGAGTGGTTTCGCGACAGTAAAATTAGTCTTATTACTTATTGAACAGCCCTCGTATATTTCTTTCTGTTAAGGCACTTTTTACTTTGTCAATCAATTTACATCTTGGTCTTTTCCTGCCAACCTGGCAATGAACACTTGTTTTGCTAATCTTTCCTCTCCCGTTCTGTTTAAGTCACCCTACCACATGAGATTGCTGTACCAACACATTTCTGAATGCTAACAATGGTGAGTTCTTTCCTAATATCATCATTTTTAATGTGATACTACTATTGATGCCATCTGATTACCTCCTAAGCTTTCTAAGGACTTTCATATCCGTGGTCTCTAGTCTTTGGTCAAGTGTTTTATTTTTAACCCAGCTCTCAGATCCATAAGTTAAAATTAGTTTGAACACTGCCTTGTATACAGCTAATTTAGTGTTTTGACTAATTTCTTTCTTATTCCATATAAATTTACTTAAGCTGACTTCCTACCATATCAGCTTTACTAATCTTGTCTATTTCCATATTTAATTTACCATCTTCTAAATATTGTGCCTGTGTTTTACTTGTTTTCAATGTTTCTGTCTAATTTCATTGTTTTTGTCTTTTTATTGCTGATGTTTATGTGAAATTTATTACATCAGTTATTCAATTTAGTCGGGGAATCTTGCAGATTTGTACTGGATTTATGCAGAAGTATAACATCAACTGCATAAAGTAAAGAGCTAAGATTAACATCACCAGTTTTCATATCAGATTTAATACCACTTTCCTTCAATAATGTGATAAATATAAATAATGAGTAACAGTGGAGATAATGTGCACCCTTGTCACACACCTGATTTTACTTCAAACCATCTTTCTGTATCTCTGATTCTTAAATAGAGACCATGTATTGCTTGATATAATGTCCCATTTATTACTATTATTATTCGTGACACCTGCAAGAAATCTGAAGACTCATCGCCGGAGCACACTTGCTATACAACTGTCTCCACCACTACACCGAACCTCTACTACCAATCATCTACATCAACACCATCTACTGCCAGCAATATTTTTAACCTCTCATGCTTTGCAGATTCTACACCATATAACTGTGGCTTTTTTTTGAAGAGCTTTCCTCTTGGCACTTTGTCGTATGCCTTTTCCAGATCAACAAAACTTAAATACAAATGCTTGTTATATTCTGAAGATTTCTCAACTATTTGTCTTAAAGTGAAAATCTGATCCTGACAACCTCTATTTGGCCTGAATCCAGGTTGTGCTTCACCAAGCTTCTCTTCCACAATATTTCTAGCTATTTTTAAGTATACCTGCATAAATCTTACTACGAACACTCAGTAGGGAAATACTTCTGTAATTTTTATATTCAGCTTTATTTCCCACTTTTATAGATGGACACTATGGGAGCTTTGTTCCAATCCTCTAAAATTTGACCCTCCGACTAGGCCTTCTGAATAATGCAGTGCAGCCACTTTAAAGTTTTATATCCCCATATTTGAGAATTTCTGGCCAAGTTTCATCTACTCCAGCTGTCTTTCACACATTTCACGTTTTTGATGACTTTTTCTACTTCATGTATGGAGTAAACAGAAAACTCCTGTTGGGAGTTTTCTGTCATTGTGCTGATGCTGCTTGTTTAATTTAGCAGTCTCTCAAAGTAATTACTCCAAATGTCTAGATTATCGTTATCTTTAGTTTTCACATCACCTTTATCATCTCTAATTCCTTTGACAGTAATCTTTTCTCCATTTCTAAGCTTTTTCAATAGTCTCCAGAATATTTTGCCACCTTCTTGGTATTTAGTTTCTATGTTCTTTCCAGAGTCTTTCCATGAGTTTTGATTAGCTAGTTTTGCACAGTGCTTTGCTTTCTTACATTTTACTCTGTATTCCCTAAGAGCACAAGCTGATTTACTTGCTAAGAACTTTCTATATACTTTCTTCTTTTCCGTGATTGCTTATTTAACTTCTTGAAATCCAACATGTTCTGATTTTTCTACCCTTAGAGACAACCTCACCACATGCCTCTCTGGCTAAATCGATCAATGTTTTCTTCAGGATTTGCCATTGAATCTCCAAGGTTTGGTTTTGTTTTCAACTTCTTTCATTTTTTGTTACACACGCTCTTCTTTTCGATATGAAATTCAATTTATCCTCTGTATATTTTTGTATCCTGAACTAGTGAGAATTTGTCATGTTGTACCATCATTTTGTATTTTGAAAATCTGAAAACACACCCCAACTCAACATCACCAGAGTTAAAGATCGCTACTATCAACATAAGAAGCCTGAATGGCAAAGAAATGGCGCTAGCTGTGGAATTAGATAAGTACCAGATTAACATAATAGGGGTGACTGAAACAAAAAAGACAAAAATTGGGGAGATCTTTCTGAGCAATAAATATAAAATGTTATATTCAAACAATGACTATCAAGGAAAAGAAGGAGTAGCCATAGTATTCAACACTAAATACGAGGCTAATCTTCTTCAATGGCAGACAGTCTCAAGTAGAGTGATGTGGGCAAATATCAGAATGGGGAACTGGACAATGAGACTTATTTGGGCATATGGGCGCACAAAGGTTCTAAGTTAGAAGTGGAGGAATTTTTTGAGGCCTTAAAAAAATGCAACTGACACAATGAAAAAGGAAAAGTTGGTCCTTGTTGGGGATCTAATAGCAGAGTAGGAAATGATTGTCAGACATACAAAAATATTTTGTGAAAATTTGGAGAAAAGACCAAAGCTAATAATAATGGCAATTACCTGTTGGTTTTCTGCTCAGGACATGGACTGGTTATTACTAACACCATGTTCCAACATAAAAATGTGCACAAATTCACATGGAGAGAAGAGGCAAGGAATAAGAAAAGTCTCATTGACTATGTTATTGTTGATAGTGATGTTTTCTCCCTGTGCAGGACACCAGAGTGTACAGAGGACTTGAAATTGGAAGTGATCACTATTTAGTCTTGAGCAGGATAAAATCGAATTTCATATTGAAAAGATAACATGTGAGAAAGTTTTAAAGGGAATAAAAGTTGAGCAGCTTTCAGATGTGAACTGTAGCCTGAAATACACAAAGCTTATTGAAGAAAAAATGAAGGAGTTTGAGAACAGGAACCAAACCTTGGAGATTCAGTGGCAAGTCTTGAAGAAAATCCTGGTTAACTCAGCCAGAAAAGGCATGTGGTGAGGTTGTCTGCAAGTATAGAAAAATCAGAACTTCATGGTGGACACAGGAAATTAAAGAGGCAGTGAAGGAAAAGAAGAAAGCATATCAAAAGTTCCTGGCAAATAAGTCAGCTTGTGCTCTTAGAGAATACAGAGACAAATGTTAGAAAGCTAAACACTGTAAAACTAGCTAAACAAAAGTCATGGGAGGACTTGGGCAAGAACATAGAAAATAAATATCAAGAAGGTGGCAAAATATTCTGGAGGTTGTTGAAGAAGCTTAGAAATGGGGGAAAGAGTGCTGTAAAAGGTGTTAGACATGATAAAGGTGACATGAAAACGGTAGAAAAAGATATCCTTGAAGTATGGAGTAATTACTTCGAAAAATTGCTAAATGAAAAAAAAAAAAAAAAGCAGTAATAGCACAGTGTTAAAAACACTCAGCAGGCATACAAGTCAGGAATACATATCCATACTTGAAAAAGCCATCAAAGGTTAAAATGTGGAAAGGCACCAGGAGTAGATGATATTCGACCAGAAATGCTTAGGTATGGTGATATGAAAGTCTTGCAGTAGCTGCACTGCATAGTTCAGAAAGCCTGACAGAGGGATGAATTCCCGATGATTGGAGTAGAGCTCTCATAGTACCCATATATAAAAAGGTAAATAAAACTGAATGTGTGAATTACAGAGGTATTTCCCTACTGAGTGTTCCTGGTAAGATTTATACAAGTATACTTGAGAAACGGTGGAGAAGAATTGTGGAAGAAAAGCTTAGTGAAGAACAAGCTGGATTCAGGCCAAATAGAGGCTATCAGGATCAGATCTTTACTTTATGACAAATAGTTGAGAAAGCATGGGAATATAACAAAGATCGGTATTTAAGTTTTGTCGATCTGGAAAAGGCATAGGACAGGTTGTCAAGAGAGAAGCTATTCAATGCGCTACAGTTATATGGTGTCAATGGGGCTTTATATCAAGCAATACTTAGTCTTTATTTGAGTTGTAAGTCAGCAGTTAAAATTGAAGGAAGTACAGGAAGATGGTTTAATGTTAAATCTGGCATCAGACAAGGGTGTACATTATCCCCTCTGTTATTTATTATCTATATGGATCACATTATGAAGGAAAGTGGTATTAAACATGATATTAAAATTGGAGATGTTAATGTCAGCTCTTTATGCAGATGATGTTATACTTCTAAATAAATCTGCTACAAGCCTGCAAGATTCCCTGACTAAATTGAATAACTGTTGTAATAGATATGTTATGAAGGTCAGCAATAAAAAGACAGACAATGAAAATAGGCAGAATCGTTGAAAATGTCAACTGTGTTGTGAATAGAGAACCTGTGGAACAGGTTCAACATTTCAGCTACTTAGGCACAATCTTTAGTGAAGATGGTAAATTAAATATGGAAATTGACAACAGAATCAACAAACTGGTATGGTAGGGAGTCAATTTAATAAATTCATATGGAATAAGAGAGAAATTAGTCGAACACTAAATTTGCTGTAGTGTTCCGGCCATTCCGAAATTTGCAGTGTTCAAACCAGTTTTAACTTATGGATCTGAGAGCTGGGTCAGAAGTAAAACATACCACAGATATGAAAGTCCTGAGATTAGAGGTGTGAACAGATGTCAATGGCAATATCATATTAAAAATGAGGATATTAGGAAAGAACTTGACATTGTCAGCATCCAGGAATGTGTTAGCAGAGCTAATCTATCTCAGGTAGTATGGTCACTTAAACAGAATGGGCAAGGAAAGATTAGCAAAGCAAGTGTTCTCTGCCAGGTTGGCAGGAAAACGACCCAGAGGAAGACCAAGATATAGGTGGATTGATACGGTACAAAGTGCCTTAGATGATAGAAATATAAATCTGATAATGTTAGAGTCTTGACAGGTGACAGACTGATTTGGAGTAAAATTGTAGATAGAAAGTTGATAATGATGTATATTTTTTTATGTAGTACTCTCATATCCTGTACACCCCCCTTGAGAGTACATGGCAGGAATTTGATGATGATGATGAACTAGTGAGAAAACATCACTATCAACCATGAGATAGTCAGTGAGACTTTTTTACATCTTCTCTCCATGTGAATTTGTGCACATATTTATGTTGGAACATCGCGTTAGTAATAACTAGTTACAACCTTTGAAATCATTATTTAAGTAGTCTGGTTTCCAACTTAGAACATTAGGAAGATCAAGTAGCAATATTGAACTTAGCTCAGTTGATTAAATCAGCCATTCATGTCATATGCTTCAAATAAATATATACTAAGCAGCTATAACTAAACATTAGTGCACTCTTTTTAAATACAAATGACTAAAGTACAATCAAATCCCCATAATTTATGCTAACTGGAACAACCAGTATTGCAATGTAAGTGAATTAGGTTTAGTGAGGTGACAAATTCAAACACCTTGAATCCAATATAGAATCCCAACAATTCCTCAAAATGACTCACAGCTCATCCAAGATACTTGTAATTATTCACTGCTTAACACATATTTGTAAATCCATGCTGAAATACTGTTAATATAATCACCAAAAATACAAGATGTGGAAACATACAACCACCAGAAGACACTTTGCATTACCTATATATTTGAAGAGTAGACCAGAGGATGAAGTGCTGTGTTTAAGTCATTTCTCTTTGTGGCATTTTTATGCCGACGATGCTTCAGAGCCAGAGAGCCTAGTAACATAAGTAATGCTATCTTTCATCAGTGGGACATTATAGTTGTAAAGCTGATATGTAGAGTGTGTATATGTGTTTTTGTTCAGAAAAACTGTATTGACCCGTAAGAACTACATTCCTATTATTAGCCACTTGAATTTTCCTTATAGCTGGTGGATCTCAAGATATTCTGTCAAGATCTATTATTGGCGAGTGTGACTTAATGTTTTCTTTTTTCAAATGTAGCTTCAGAATTGTCATTGCAAAATCTTTATTGACTTTGAAAAGTGTACTGTATGCATCAACAAGAATGAATTATATTTTATTTCCAAGAGCTGCATCTTTGGACAAGATTCATTAAATTACATCTGTAACAATTGAAAAGAAAAGTGATTAAAGTATATTTATAATATGTTTTAAGTATACTTTAATCTAAAATCTAAATGCTAAAATCCTACTGTAATTTTAAAATCATTGTCTCACTCTGTGTATAGAGGAAACCTGACTAGGATGGTTGATTCGTATAATACATAATATTTTTAAAATAAGTGTTTATAATTGAAATAAGATATCTTTCAAATTTTATAATTAGTTTTCTTTCAAATTATATAATCACCCAAAAATATTTGTTTTACATAGAAATTCTACAAAAAAAAATTATAATAATAATGATATATATATATATATATATATATATATATATATATATATATATAATTAATGCTATAGTTCTGTAATCCTGTGATACTTATCCACTGCTTTTTCTGGATAGTTCTTCATGTAATAAATTTTTTCTTTGTTTTCAGGAAACAGGAATAGGAAGAATAGTAAAAGGCATGAAGAAACTAGATGGCGAAATTGGAGACCAGGCAAAGACTATACTTGCTGATTGGTTGCATCTTGTTTCAGCATCCCAGAACACAAAACGACAGACTAAAGTTGTGAAAGAGAATCACAAAATGGTTCAAAGAGATAGTGGTTTTTCAGAAAAGAGTCACTCTCCTAATTTAAACAAAATTAAATCTAATGCACATTTGCAATCCCAGGAATCAGGAGTAGAGGATGAAGATGTTGATGAAGAAGATGATACAGAGATGTCATATAGTAGATATCAGCAGCAGTGCCAAAACTATAAAATGGGTGATGTAAATCAGTGGAAATCTGATTTTTCTTATGATAGCAGGTGCGAAGATAGTCCGCCTCATTATACTAAGCAATATTTTTCTGAAAACTCTGTTGTTGAAACTGATAATGGTGCTTACCAGTATGTTCAACACCATAATGTATATCCTGCTGAACATCAGTCTTCCACTCGTAAACATTTACGTGATCAAGAAGTGTCTTCTGATAATTCAGAACCAAACAGAAACAGGAATAACAAGTTTGTTAATACTGAAAAAAAGTCTAAGCAACCCAGTGAGCAGTGTAGTTCCTCGTATAATGATTCATATTTATTATCAGATACTAAAATGAAACAGAAAATTTTGCCAGATACAGATGCATCCTCCCATAAGGGAAAAGATAAATATTTTGTAGAAAGGATGATGCCAGCTTCTAAATCCACTTCTGGAAGTACTACTAAAAAGGAATCTAGAAACTCAAAATCTAAGTCATCAGGATCAAAAGGTACAAAGAAACTAATAAAAATGGCAGATAGTGAAGGATTTACAAGCTCGATGGCAAGTTTTGAAGCTTGCTTAGGTCTTAATGATGCAGTTAACGTTAAAAAAAAACGTACACATTCAAAATCTGCTCCTCCTGTAAATAAAACACACCAAGAAGATACAAAATCTACAACACATTCCACTAATAGAGAAAAAGAAATAAAAATTAAATCCAAGCATTCTCATGAACAGAACAAGGAAAGTAAATATGATAATGGGCAAGTTGACTTTCCAGTTGCCCTAAAGAAAGTAAGTATAATATACTGAGTAAATTATCTTTCATTTTGAATGTCTGTGATATGTGATGTTTTGTTATTAATGTTAAAGATTTCAGATTATGTAAAATTATGATTTCAGCTTTTCCTTGCATCTATAACTAAAGTGTATATGCAGACAAGTTCTTTATTCACCTTTGGTATTTGTCTTACAAGATGACATTCTGACTATATTTTCATTTACATCTAATGAGAATTACCACAAGTAGATTAATAAAAAAAAATGCTTGTTTTCAAAACTATTAATTGATATTTTCGATATATAACGTTCTGTAAGTTGTTTGTAAATTGGGGAAATTGTGCCTAACAAAAGTATTTTGAAAGTCTTTGATCACTCATTTTAAAGCACATGCTCTAATGGTTGGAAGAATAATCATTTTTTTCTGAAATTCACCGTAATCTCTCTGAAAATGCATTTTTAAATAAATGAAAGTGTGACCTATGTAGGCATTCATCTGCTCATTTTAAAGCATGTATACATTTCCCCCCTCAATTCAGAAAATAAGTTATTTAGAAATTCCTCATTATTTGCATAGAAACAAAATGTTTTCCAATATTCCAAATGTAAGCTAATGAAATTACCTGCAAAGGTGTAATTTTTAATGCTTAAATTCCCTTGGTATCTGAAAATGCAGGTAAGGCTGTACAATACTGCTGAAGCACTGAGTTTATCAATGCAATTAATAATATTTTCTGTAATGAGAATTGTTAATGGTAATAGTATTCTTTTCATAATGAGCGTCCCATGGATACATATATGGTCATTGTCAAGTTCATTTTATGGCAGAATACTGCTGGACATTTTTTTTTTTTCTGCCAAGGTTGGCCAAGTAGATAGCTCCAGTGAATAGTTTAGATTCCACTCTGGCCTATGGATATTTGTTTGTGAATGTCTGCTTTATTTTTATTGCAAGCTTGAGACTATTACTCTGCTTATTAGATGGCTTGGAAATTTCCATGTGTGATCTAGAGCCAAGAAACCGCTCTAGACCACAATCCTTAATTCAGCCACATTTTTATTTTTAAAAACATACACTAATAATGTATGTTTTTGCAGCCTTTCTTTGGTGTGGATTCACGTTATTATTATTGTTGTTGTTGTTGTTGTATGGGCACCTCCATGGAGTCTGAAGACTCGAGAGACGCAAACTATCCACACAGTCTGTCATATCTCTCCTTGAACTCATTAATAGACAACTTTGTCTATTAATGAGTTCAAGTGCTAATAACTGACTCTGGCAACCCATTCCATTCATTCACAACTCTCCAAGGAAAAAATCTATTCCTCATGTCCCTACTAACTATAATTCCAAGGATGACCTCTTGTTCCCCCCCCCCAGCCATTTCCCTGAAATGACTAGTGGGGGGAAGAAACATTTCCCCTGCATCAACCCTATAAACCCTTTAAATTAAATGTTTCTATCATACCCACTCTTTTTTGCCTATCGAACAACTTTTGCAGTCCACACACACATCCTTAATCTCTCCTCATAGGGAATTTTGCTGCCACAGCCAAAGGGTATTGATATACAGCACTTACTTCTATACCTAGAATTAGGGATTCACAGGCAAATTTCATTCACAGTATTTTTTTTTAATGGATTTGTGTAAGGAATCTGTAAAAAAGCATGGCTTTACTATTCAAAATTAACTGTGTTGTAGTAACAGTTCAATTTTTGATATCTTGTTATGTATTGTTCTCTATTCTATAATTTCTTATTTAATATACTTCATTAACCTCTGTTATCTTTTCTTGTGTGTAGCCTAACTAGATTTAACCCAGGGATATTTCCTTTTCGGATACTGGCAAATTTGTATTTATACTGCGCCAGCCAGTATCCTATAACAGGAATTTATTCAAGTTCAGGGAAATATTCCTAGATTCATTGGCATACACTCTACACACACTTAAATTGATATCGGTACTTTGCAGTTGTGACCAATGATCTATTACTTAAACATATATATCTAAAATTTCTCCCGCTATGGTTCTAATTTTATAAGTGGTAATTTGACATCTTGAATTCAGGCATGACTCAGGCATATGCAATAAAACATGTTTATTGGAACTAAATGACAATTACAACTAAATTGAATCAAATTACTAAAACTTCTAAATCTCTTGCTAAGTTAAATCTCATGCTAAGATAATTAAACAATTCTAAATTAATCAAGTTCACCTAGACAGATCAAATTGTTAATCACACAGAACAATAGAAAGCAATGATAATATTACACTAAATTAAGATTCTCTCATGCATGCTATTAATAGAGTACATACTATACAACTTGTTGCTTTCTCAGTTAAGGTTATCTACTAAACAAAATACACTTATTACTTCAGTCGCATACAATTAGATTCGTTCCTGACAATTCCTTGTCCAACAGAATTTGCTGTCTCAAATACGAAATCTTATCCAAGTTCTCTAAAAGATTGTCCACATTACTTAATCAAACATAAATTTCAATCTTCTATCACTTCCGTAACATATAACAAAGACCTCTATATTACCCAGTTCTTTCCGAAGGTCTATTAACTACCATGTGTTGTTCTGGTCATCCTTCGATCGGCTATCTCAGCGCCTGGCTTTTGGCTATGTTGTCCCTCCTGCTGCTTCCAGACTCGAACTATTTTCTTCTGCAACCGAGGGCTATCTTCACTCCTTTCCAATGGGACATCCAGCGACTGGTACGATTTCTGCATAGGCTGATGATTCGCGTACGGCTCCGCGTGGAGTCTTGTTCAGCATAATCAGGAAAACGGCCCGCAGTACGACATCATAGAATCCTGGCTTGTCCTTTCTCCGACCACCAGTCAAGAATCCTCGAGATGAAATCCAGAACAAAAAAGCCTTGCAATATGGCACGCATTGCCTTATATTCTATGTTCTAGTGCCCTCTTTTTGCTGTATCCTTTTTTTTTTTTTCGCACTACCCTTAGTTTTAATGCCCTTAAGATGATCCTTACTCTCCCTATTGCTGTTAGGTGCTGTCTTCGAGGAAAGCATGCTTACGTTATTTTCAGCGTATGCTGTAGCCTCCGGCGTTATGACTGATATGTGCATTTCAGAAGCGACCTTTGCACTGTTCTGTCTGGCAACTTACATTATTTGAGATAGCTTAATAGGACAAAAATTTAAGCTAATATTTCTTTTATATAGAATCATTAATTTGTACACAAAGTTCTTTACATAGTATTACAATTCTACTAAAAGGAGGTAATTCTAATTCTATTTACAGTTAGTACTTTATTTCTTCTGCTCGAGTACAAGTTTTTTCTCTCAGCTGATTTTTCTGACTTGTTAAATCCTGAATGAATTGTTTCCTTTTAAAGGTTCTTCATTCAGGATGTAACAATCTAATATGTTTGACATCAAAAGAATTGCTATTAGTTTGTTAAATATTATTAATTCTGTATTCCATTACTCCTAATTTTTTAGATATACAGTCTGGTCTCTTTTTATGCAGTAGATACGTTCCACAGAAAATCGCACAAAAAAGACCTAACTTACGTTGAAAAATTAGGGATAAGTTCCATAATTTTCTAAAACCGCATAAAACCAAAGCAATGAATTAAAATAAACCTAAAATCGCATAAAACATTTATAAAAATTCAGGGAAATAAGAATGCCTAAGTTTTTTTTATCCCCTTAACTTAAATGCCTAAGTTTGTTTTAAAGCCTTATTCATTTAATTTTATTGAAAAGTAAAAATTTTTTTTTTTACATTTTTTCAATTTTTTCATTGGAATTATCGTCGCTATTAGACAATATTCGACAATGTTTGCGAACTTGTGCGAAATCACTTTCATCACCAGAAGAGATAGTCAGCGCATCAGATCTATATGGTAATGGTTCTTCACAAACAGAATTAGCTTCACCCTCGTTCTGTGCTGAATTTTTTCTTCTGACAATGTAATCAGTGATTAAACTTTGCAATGATGATTTCACTAATTTTTTTATACAGCTCGCGATATCCAGACATACGCTTCTTCAACTCACTTCAACACACTTAAATTGGAATTTAAAGGCTTTTCAGAATTTGTGTCATGAACAAGAAAATCATTTTCCAATTTATTCGCAGTTCAAGACCTTCTTGAATTATATTTGCAGTGAGGGGGATAGGTTTTTCTTCTGCTTCACTATCGTTTTCTAGATCATCGACGATATCTGAAGTTAATCGATATCCAATAATATCGTCGTCACTTAAGGCATTATCCGCAAGCTGTTCATCTACGTCATTTTAGCTAAATTATTATTATTATTATTACAGGCGACTCCAGGGAGTCCTTACACTCATCAAGGGAGGCTCTAATCGTTATGTCCACACAACTATACAACATTCTCACAGTATCTACCATACCTTGCCTTGAACTCACTCACCATCATAGCACCCATAACAGACTCTGGCAGTTTATTCCACTCATTCACCATTCTAAAAGTAAAGAACCCAACTCTAACACCCCCTGCTAACCACACTCTTGCCCAGCTTCCATAGGTGTCCCCTAGTTCTTCCACCACCAGTCCTGATCTCAAAAATATCCTCTGAATTAATCCTATAGAAACCCTTTAGCAATTTGAATGCCTCAGTCATATCTCCCCTTTTCCGCCTATCAACTAATTTCTGCAACCCACAAATCTTCAACGGAATTCAAGAAGAGATATGACAGATATTGTTTTGCTAGTTTGGTCTCTCGCGATGAGTCTACTTGACTCCATGGAGATACCCGTAATAATAATAATAATAAAGTAATTCCTAATACTTAAGGGATTTTTTTTTCCCCTTCTATGATGTTGTTGACAATGATAAACTGGTAAGATACAGGTAACTCCTGATTTATTTTCTCCCAATTTATGCAGATTTGCTTTTATGCTAGCTTTTACCTGCCACTGTTCAAGGGTTGTTTGAAAAGTTTGATAAAAAAAAATAAATGAAACACATTTTTTTGGAAAAAATCACCTTTATTTCTCAACATAGTCTCCATTGATGTCTACACATTTGGTCCAGTGAGTTCCCAATTTTTTCATCCCATCTAAAAAGTAGGATTTATCAAATTGTGCAAAATAGTCATTGACAGCCTTAATGACATCCTTGTTCAAAGAAACTTTTTTCCCACTGAGCCAAATTTTTAAGTTTGGGAACAAGAAGTCACACGAGGCCAAGTATGGAGAATATGGTGGATGTGGGACCAATTCGAACCTTAATTCGTGCAATTTTGCCATTGCAACAGCTGATGTCTGGGATAGTGCATTGTCTTGATGAAAGAGCACTTTTTTGTGCGCCAATCTTGGCCATTTTTTTCTTCAGTTGTTCTTTTAAATGGTCCAACAATGATGCATAATAGACTCCTGTCATTGTCTTACCCTTTTCCAAATAGTCTATCGTGGGACTCCCCCAAGGAATTATCCAAAAAAAAAAAAAACACAGTGACCATCACCTTCCCAGCTGACAAAACGGTCTTCACTTTTTTCGGTGCTCTTTCACCAGGCATTGTCCATTCTTTTGACTGCTGCTTGGACTCAGGTGAAGTGTAGTGGTGGATCCAAGTTTCGTCTACAGTCACAAATCGGTGCAAAAAATCCTGCGAATTGTGATTAAACATTGCCAAACATTTTGTTGAAATGTGTTTTTGCATGCATTTTTGATCGACAGTCAAAAATCACGCTCACATAACTTTTTCATGTGCAATTTTTCGTGCAGGATATTATACACCCATTCAGTTGAGATGCCTACAATCTCAGCAATCTCATGCACTTTCGCTTGGCAGTCTCCCATAACGATACCGTGAATTTTGTCAATCATTTCCTTCGTGGTGACCTCAGTCGGATGTCTGGGGAACACTTCATCTTCGATGGGCTTATGACTATGTTTAAACTCATTTATCCAAAAATAAATAGTCTTTAATGCTGGTGCAGAGTCCCCATGAACTGCATTTAACTTGGCTTTGATCTGTGTAGCCATCCACTTCTTCAAATAAAAGTGTAATTCGAATTTTAAAAGAAAAACAAAATTCGTTTTTCTCTATGCGAACACGGTCATTTTCAATGTTTGCCAAACGAGAACTATGCGTTGTACATGGGTAAAATTTTGCCAGGAGTGATGAAATAGATGATACGTGCTGACACTGGTATGAATGACCGAATTGTGTCGCCGTCTATTGGAAATTTACCAAACTTTTCAAACAACCCTCGTATACATATATGTTATGCTATTATTTCAACATATTTGAAAAGTTTGTTTGATTTGAAGATGAACTTTTAAAATAGAGGTATATAAACATCATTTTGATACATCTCTGCTATTGTTTCCACATGTAGATAATTTATTACAGATTTAATCTACTTCTTTTATTTTAGGCCAACTCGTGCCATTTCTTGGTCTTCCAATTCGTCTTTTTCCATTTATTTTATATGCATATGGTATTTTTGGATAGCAGTTTGCTATTGTGCATTTGATTTAGATGCTTTAACCTTTTTTTGTTTATATTTACTTATATAGTAGTTTTATATTCAAGGACTGTAATTTTTTTTTTTTTATGTTGACCCTGTACATGAAAGGTCACAAGACCTATAACACTACAGTGCCATGTGTGGGCAAATGATTAAGGAGAAAAATGTAGACTGTTGATATGTTTCTTAAAGAGTGGGGACACTTCCAACAAAGTAGAGATGGATGGAATGAAGAAAGCTAATGAGAAGCTAGTTCTGTGTGTTGTTGGCCATTGGCTGTTCTGGTTCTTCTATGGTTAGAAGAAAGTGGAGAAATAGTAGCATCCAATTCAGAGGAGCAGTGTCCATAAAAATACCTATAGAAAAGGCATAGTGCTGAGACAACAGCATCTATGATAAAATGATTGTTGGAAGTCTGTGAGGAAAGGGTAATCTATTAAGTGGTTTGCTGTCATCTGAATATCGTCAAGAATTCTTGGCGAGGTCTTCTGTGCTCCATCCCAAATGTAGGAACAGTACTCCAAAGTTGGATGAATGTGAGTCTCATAGTGTTAGGAGTTGAGAGGAAGAGAAGTAATGTTTAAACTGGAAAAGAGCATCATGCTTTTTAGAGGCTAAGGAGGTAAATTAACAAGTAATATGTTTGTGCCAAGATAAACTAGATGTGACAGTTAACCCAAGAAGAGAAAGTTCTTTAAAGAAAACTGGAACATTATAAAAAATGAGAGAGGATGAGGTAGGATTTTTCTTGCGAGTAATAAGATATGCTTGAGTTTTTTTGACATTGAAATTTACTAAGTTACATTCACCTCGTTTCAGGATGTTGAGAAGCCAGTGTTCAAGTCACTGGTTATGAAAAATCTTATGGCATCTATCATTGGGGTACTGCAGGGTTTATCAAACGATTAAGAGTACTGTCATAGGCGATGCTGTGAATAGGATTTGAAGTCAGAGATAGTAGCATTTGAATAGATTTTGAAGTCAGAGAAAGGAGGTCTTTGATGTGAAGGAAAAAGAGTGTGGGTGAGAGCACAGAACCCTGAGGCACTCCAGCATTGATGGGGAAAATTGATGAGAGGAAGCCATCCACCGTGACATACAATGAATGATTATTGAGGAAGCTGGCAGTCCAATCACAGAGTGTAGATGGGGGGGGGGGGTGCCGTACGATGTATTGTAGACAGTTACATGCTTTGATCACCTCTACAAGAGTTGGAAGAGAAAAATGATATTAGGTCAGTTTTGTCTTTAAACGATGTTATAGTGGTGTCATCTGGAAAATAATGGGCCGGGAAATATCAGATATTTGATCCTTTGGAAGTCGAGTTAGAATTTGAGCATGTAAAGAAAGGCCTAGGTGTCATTCATTATTCATAATAATGCTTAATAACCAACACCAAGACGGGAAAAAAATACATTTATTAAACTTGCTAATGTTTTGCTGGTTTTCCACCCAGCATCATCAGAGCACGATGATAACTGTAGATACACAGCACTAAACTAAGTAATTGTAACTGAAACCTAATGTCCTATCATTGCACCCTCTATGTGTTGGATAACTACAAAGTTAATTTAGAGAAGTTCGGCTTCAGCTAGCCTTTACAAGTGTGCATGTTGCTTGCTTGGGAAAATTAAGTTACAACCAACTTTTTATGACAATGCTATTGACCAGCTCGTAAAGAAGAACCGTAGGGTAGAATTTGTATTCAAGTAGGTCAGCTAAATTGAAAAAGATAGAATATCATTTGTAAAATAAATGTTGTATTTCTCGTAGAAAGGAATCAGCCTTAGCCCTAAGAAACATGCCAAACCTCAACAAATTTGGTTGCACGAGACTGCCCCAAATTTGGGAGATGTACATCAGGAGACCTTCAGCCCAATGCCCAAGAATACTTACATAGCCCGCTAGGGGGCACCATCAGGACTTTTAGGAGAAACAATAGCTTCCTTGCTTCTTCTTCATTTACTGTGTGTAGTGCCTGCGTGCTTGTGTCTTTATTTTAAGTTCCTTTGAAGATGGCAACGTGACGGTGCTGAAATATATATTAAAGTTTAATTTAATTTATATTCTTGTGTACGTTGTGAATTCCTTAATTAATAAAAATGTTGTATTTGTATGATTAAATGTACATAAATTTCTAAATCTGTGTAGCTCAGTGGATGTGGCGTTTGCCAACCACCGCGCTTGGCCGCACGAAGGAAGACTTGGTTTCGAGTCTAGTCGGCGACTAGAGGAAATTTTTCTAAGCCTTTTTTCGACCGGTTCCCGAGTTAGTCGATCTCTGGCACGGGCAAGCGGGTTTTTCGTCCTGTAAACTCAAGAAAATCGACCGTAGAACCCACATTATTTCAGACATTAAATATATTGTGTTAGGGTTAGGGACCACGAGATGGCGGCACATTTGAGCCGTCTCTCTTCACTGAGTACCGCTTAATTAGTGATAGCCTTGGGCCATCTATCTCTGATTGGTACCAGTGGAGATTGAACTGCCCACTCAGTCTCCAAAAGTTAGATAGGGCTAAATGGCCTCGCCTACTCCCCGTATACGGGGAATAAAAAGGCGTTAGCTGATTTTTTTTTTTTTTTTTTAGTTTTAAATGGTCAGTAATTCATTATTCCACTAATCAGCAGAATAATGAATGATAACAAGAGCAAGCATGAATTTCAAGACCAGCATTCGCCCCTGCTTTGAATACGTTAATTTATCATTTAATTGTAACCAAATCTGTGCATAGTGGAGGACAATGTGCTTGTTTTAAGATACTGCATATGGTATTAGAAAACAATAATGAAGGAGATGCTATATTTGGTTGGTATATTTGAATTTCTCAACTCCATAAAATTTGGAAGAGGAGGACAAGGGTTACCTCCTTCGACTACAATACTGTTTCCCATTGTAAATATGTGCAAAGAAGTTATAAATTTATCAAAAATTATATATTAAAAACTTGCCTACCACGTCAGTCCATCCATCCTTCATGCATGCAAAACAGATGAAACTCAGAAAACAAAAACAGCAACTCATGACAAATGACAATGTTCAATTGGATTGGTTGACACAATAACCAATCACAGCCTCCATGTGCTATTGTCTCAAAACAAACCCTGCCTTGTCTTCTGAACTGTTTATAACTACTAGAATACTAAGAATTTGACTCACTGCACCATCTGAAACAATTCTGGGGATCTTTAACAGGAATAAAAGCAAAAATATAATATAAGTGATATTGCTATTCAGTGGATAAGCACCACACACCTAGCACACCCTGAATATTTGCCCCTGATATATGCAAGAAGAATTCCTAATGTTGTGAGTACACATTATGTGAATTAATTCAATAGAAAGTATGATGTTGTGGCGAGTGATATGTTGCCTCCCTTAATGAATCCCTGACTTCTTGGAAGTCTTTTGTAGTAATAATAATCTTGAATGGCAAACAGTACAAGTAGAAATGTGTAATAATTTATAATTATGAATCTTTTTATAATTGTTTCTCTATGTTAGTATTTTATTAGTTTTGGTTTCATAACCCTGTGTAATTGGCACTTACAATGGGTCCGGTATTGATGTTTATGTTAAAATGAATTGTAAACTATTTTAGATGAATTGTACTTACTAGATCTGATAGTTGTAATAACTTCAATGTTCTTTATTGTAATTGTTAAGTGTTGTGATATCTGTCATTAGTTATAATGACATTCTCTGTTTGCTAATAACATGTCAGCCATTGCTAGCTTCTTGATTGCCACAGTGGAACAAGTGCACATGCTCACCAAGGAGATTGATGGGTGATTGACCAGAGAGAGAGAGAGAGAGAGGGGCTCGGTACCTGGTTAATGAAAAAAACAAGAGTAAGACTGCTCCCCCTGGAGACTATGATTTGAGAACACAGGCCAGAGAATTTTGTTTTAGGAAATTTTTAATAAAATGTGACAGTTGGAATATATTAATAGAAGATTCTGAAAAGGAATCATAGCAAGGTGAATCCTTAAACTGGAGAAGTTGGGACTGTCAACAAGTGAATAGTAAATAAAAGGAGATATTAAATGGATGTTCTATTTCAGCATTTGAAGAAAAGCGAAAAGTTTAGTCTTCTATCTTAAGACCTATATTTGGAGGAAAATGGCTTTTAGGAAGTTAGTAATGATGTAAACTTTTCACATATATCCTGCATCCTGTCCCCCCCCCCCCCAAAGGTATATCAGGAATGTGATAATGTTACATGCATATATATATAAAGGAGAGTATGATGCCACTGAGAGAAGAAGAGAAAATTAGTCTGCTATTGCACAAATTGTGCAGTATTCATTTTATGTATTATAGAGACTCTGCATATCTTTATATGTATTTTGGAAATGGTATATACACTGTATACAGAGTATGGTTTCAGGTTCCTTGATTATATGTAGTATTTTTTCTGTTGTATGAAAGTGGGATCATTATCTCATTTTGGAAATTATGGACTTTACAACTGTGTTATAAATAACTATTTTTAATTTCCCGACGTTTCGCCCTTCGTATCAAGGTCATCATCTGGAATATATACAAATATACAAGGACAAGCTGAGTTACATTTCACACAATAAGCTAAAGAAACAATGATTTGATCACTGGTTATTCTACTGGCATGACCTCTAGTGGAAAAAACAAAAAAGGATACAGATAAAATTAAACGCTAACCACCACGTTTAATTAATTTATTTAAATTAATATTTTAATCTGCTGTTTAATCACAAACAGCAGGATGTTTGTGATTAAACAATCACAAACATCCTGCTGTGGGCATGGATGTTTGTGATTGTCTGTGGTAGTGGTCGACAGTAGATGGCATTGGTGTAGTTGCGGTCAGTTGGTGGAGCAGGTGCCCTCCCTCAATGAGTCTTTAGACTCCCTGGAGGTTTCTAATAATAATAATAATAAAATATTTAGAAACTACATCAAAGCTAAATTCTCTTTAAGATAACATAGGAGAAACATTTTTTCTTATTCATAGTTTTCTTACAGTAATAATCATGTCCTATTTTTAACTTGACAGTTGTTATATTAGATTTAAGATTCTGGATTATCTACAATCCTGTTTATAGTTAGCTCTTAGGATGAAAGGTACCGTGGGTAGAATATGTGCCTTCCATATGCTTGGGATTTTTAGACCATCATTATTATTCAGATTGGGGTGGTTGATAAGAATGTCATAGGCTTCCTTAAATTTGCGTTCATACCATGTTTTGGTGTGATGTAAACAACTGGTGCTTTTCCAGTCAATTCTATGTAAAGTGTTCAGGGCAAGATCAGAAAGGCCAGCTTCACTATAGTTATTATATTTAATGTGTTGTTTATGTTCCTTTTGTCTGATATGAATTGTGCGTCCTGTTTCCCCCTGTGTATGGTAGATTACAGGTGCAATAAATATGGTATACTCCAGGGTGGGTGAGCAGAGGGAGTGGGTCTTTGGATGAGTTGAGTAAGCTTTTTAATTTTGCTGGAGGTTTAAAGGTGGCTTTGAGGTTGTATTTCTGTAGTATTCTGTTTTTTATCTGATGTCCCTTTAATGTAAGGAATGGTTATCGTTTTATTGTAGTCTGGTTTATCTTTGTTTTTTATTGAGGTCTTGTAGAGAATTTTGTTAATGGTGTTTTGACTGTAACCATTTTTTAGAAAAGTATTGCTGATAACTTTAAATTCGTCTTTCAGTGCTTGTTCATTGGAGCAGATCTTCAAAGCCCTGTTTTTTAGCGTATTAATGACACCTAGTTTTTGTGTTGGGTGGTGGAGTTTATGTGTATATATTGGCCAGCATGTGTCTGTTTCCGGTAAACAGTGAAGGAAAGACTGCCAAAGAAGGAAGACGTGTGATAAGTGTATCTAGAAATTGAAGTGTGTTCTGTTTTTCAATCTCAATTGTGAACTGTATGTGTTTGTGTTGTTTGTTTAGGACAATAGTACATACCAACCTGTTAACTACAGCCCAACCAATAGAATAAAAAAGAAAACACAGAAACTACTTAAATCAATTACTACATGGCCTGAAGATAGTCTAAAAATTACTTCCACGCTACTCTCGTTCCCCGAAAATTTATAGTATACCTAAGATACACAAACAAAACACGCCACTCTGGCCGATAGTCGAAGGTATAGACAGCCTGAATTATCACCTAGCCAAGAAATTAGTGGCAACACTCAAGGAGTTGGTAGGTCATTCCCCCTCCTATATCAGAAACACACAACACTTCCTAAACATAATCAAAGACATTACATTAGAAAAAAGATGATTTATTAGTCAGTTTGACGTCTCTGCCCTCTTTATGAATGTCCCAATCAATGACATAATCGTTCTTTTACAGAACGAATTCCTTCCAGATATCACATTGCTCTTTGTGCATGTATTACGTTCTGGTTATTTTATATGGCAAAACGCTTTCTACCTACGAAAAGAAGGCACAGCCATGGGCTTGCCATTATCCCCAACCCCACCCCCATTGCTAACTTTTATATAGAACATTTTGAGTAACATGCTCTAGATTCCTTTCCTTTAAAACCCAAAATCTGGCTTAGATACGTTGATGATGTTTTCTCGATCTGGCCCCATGGCCTCCAGACACTCGACACTTTCCTTAGCCACCTAAACAAACAACACAAACACGTGCAGTTCACAATTGAGATTGAAATACAGAACACACTTCAATTTCTAGATACACTTATCACGTCTTCCTTCTGGCAGTCTTTCCTTCACTGTTTACCGGAAACAGACACATGCTGGCCAATATATACACACAAACTCCTACCACCACCCAACACAAAAACTAGGTGTCATTAATACTCTAAAAAACAGGGCGTTGAAGATCTGCTTCAATGAACAAGCACTGAAAGACAAATTTCTTATCAACCACCCCAATTTGAACAATAATGATGGTCTAAAAATCCCAAGCATATGGAAGGTACATATTCTACCCACAGAACCTTTCATCCTAAGCTAACTATAAACAAGACTGTAGATTATCCAGAATCTTAAATCTAATATAACAACTGTCATGTTAAAAATAGGACAACATCATTGTTACTGTAAGAAAACTAGCAATATGAAAGAATGTTTCTCCTATGTTATCTTGAATAGAATTTAACTTTGATGTAGTTTCTAAATATTTAATTTATTTTTAATTTTATCTTTATCTTTTTTCTTTTTTTTTTTCACTAGAGGTCATGCCAGTAGAATAACCAGTGATCAAATCATTGTTTCTTTAGCTTACTGTGTGAAATGTAACTCAACTCGTATATTGGTATGTACTCCAGATGATGACCTTAATATGAAGGTCGGAACGTCAGGAAATTAAAAATAGTTATTTATAACACAGTTGTAAAGTCCATAATTTCCAAAATGAATGCTGATCACTGTGCAACACTAAAAGAAAGGAAATGGGATCATTATCTGTTTATATGGTAATAAGATCTTTTAAAATACATTTGTATGATTTCATTTCCTATCTTCATTTGAAAAAAAGATTTTAATTTTTACAAATGAGAAAGTTTATTGCTGCTACAACCAAATGAATTATACTGCTAATTTTTTTCAATAACTGTCACATCAAACTCTAAATCCTGAACTTTGGAACTGTGATATATTGCTCCCAAACAAGAAATTAAATCATAGACAAGGAAAAAATTGCATTTCTCACTCTGGCTATCACTGTTGCTACCATTATTCAATTTAGATATATAGCTAGTGTGTTTGCATACTAAACCTCCCAAAAGCACTATCCTGGGATAGTGCAACTATAATACTTGAAGATTTATACATAAAAGGGGTGAAAAAATCTTAACTCTGAATGAATGAGAGCAATGCTACAGCCATAACAATCGATGAAGAGGCCTTGATCTGAAAAGATAAGTTGCTGATTTTATAATCAGTAAACCACGTGACTGTTATTTATTTACTTAAGGGATGTACTTCATCCTTTAGCACACTTTGCGGTATATGAGGTATCTTCAATCTGCAAATTAGCATACTTTGGACAGACTTAGACAAGAAGTTAGTATGGACATCATCACAGGGAAATACAGCTTGCCTCTGATCCCTGATCATGTTTTTTTTTTTTTTTTTCCCTTTTTTTTTGGTCAACCTTTTGGTAACAGCAAACATTCAGCACCTTGGTAGAATTGAACTGACAGTTTTAAGAAACATGTTTATGCATTCAGACAACCATATCAGTATACTTAACACAATTAAGATTTAAAGAAATTTAGGAAGAAAATTAATGAAACCAAATATAATAACCAATTCATAATTACATGTGTGAAAATGGAATCATGGCAGAAAGTCTGTAATTTTTTTACTTGGAATTGTATATTTATTATTATTATTGCACAGATGCCTCCACACAGTCTTAAGGCTCATTGTGGGAGACTCAAACTACTACACAATCTGTCATACCTCTCCTTAAAACCATTCAGAGAGAATGCACTCACATCTGATTCAGGCAACCCATTCCATTCATTCAACACTCTCCAAGTGAAAAATCTAGTCCTCACTCCCTTTCTAACCACACTCTTACCCAACTTCCAGGAATGACCTCTTGTTCTGCCTTCTCTAGCAAAGTGAAACAATTTTCTCCTATAAAATCCTTTATGTAACTTAAATGTTTCTATCATGTCCCTCCCTTTTTTTTTCCACCTATCAATCAACTTTTGCAATCCACAAATCCCTCAGTCTATCCTCATAAGGAACATTCTACAGACAGCTCAATAACTTGATCACTCGCCTCTGTACCCTCTCCACTTCCTCATCCCGAAGAAACCCAGGAGACCAATTCCGAGCACAGTAATCCAGATGTGGTCATATCAAGGCTTTATAGAAGAATGATAATTACCTTATCTGTGTTAATGTGTTCATCAGTAACCATGTAATCTTGTGAGTTACCCTGGCTACTTCAGCAATATACTCTCTAAATTCCAACTCTCTGTTTACTACTACCACCCTCAAATTCTTGACTTCATCATTTTCATGGAGTAAGGTTCACTCAGTATGGCACACAGCTTTTTTGGGGGTTCCATATGAGACACAATTTTATTTGTGGACGATTCATTTATTTATGTTAATTAGTAATTTTTATTACTTATTAATTAATTTTTAACAACTATACTTACAACTAAAATAAATAAAATATAAATATAACAAAACTGTTACATTTCCCTATCATACTATAATTAAAATTCTTAAAAATAAAACGATAAAAAGCATGGCACAGTGATTGCTTTATTGGTTATTGCTTAAACCATGGTGGCTGTGTCTCAGCAGCGGCAATGATGGGATACCTAAGTTGGAAAGGAATCCAGCAGAACAATTAACAAAAGATTTGGCTTCATTTAAGTTATTTTCTATTTGTGCTAATGAGAGCACGACATTACATCAGCAAGGCTGGCAAACTTTGCTCTATTTTGTAAGGATGACAAAGTATGCAAAGAGATGATTAACCTTGTAACACTACCTGAGCTTACCAGTGGGGTTGAAATATGTAAAGCAGTTATGAACAAATTATCTATTTGGCAAATTGATATTTCAAAAGTGGTATCTGTCACAACAGATGGTGTGCACAGCATGATTGGTAAGGAAGCAGGATTTGTAAATCTGTTTTCAAAACATGTTTTTCATCCATTGATAGGTTTTCATTGCATCATACATGAGGAGAATTTATGTACAAAAGCTGGCCTCAAGGAACTTCAAGAAGTGATGCAAACCGAAACCAAGGTTGTTAATCACATTTCAGCAAGTGCTTTGAATAAAAGACAATTTCAGAATCTATTGAATGAGGTGGATTCGGTGTACAAAGGACTAATAATGCACAACAATGTTCATTGGCTTAGTCGAGGTCTTGTTTTGAATCGATTTGTTGAATGCCAGGATGAGATGAATCTCTTTTTGACTAATCAACAAATGTCTTATAAAGAAATGTATGACATCGTATGGATTTGTAAGCTTAATTTATATTAATATTAATAAATTTATTATTAATATATTAATTAATTCCCCTATATGTCTTTTTGACTTTTTTTGTAGTATTTTTGGTGTGTATTGAGAAGAGTGACAAACTCAGGGACTGCCTTGGGCTGCAAAAGTTCTAGCTATGCCACTGCAGCTGTCACTCTATTGTAAAATGTTAGTAGATTATTAAGCATGACCAACCTTTTCACAAAATTAATATTGGAAAACTCACGTACAAAGATTATTTAATAGTATAATTTTCGCCTGTGTGTGTGACAGGCATCGTCAGTACATTTTAAGCTCAAATTAAACAATAACTGACAATTCCAAAAAGTGCCACCTAAGTAGCTGGTGTAAGATAACTAAAAAGGTCAATAAATTTTCTAACAAAAAAAAAAAATGTATTCAATAAAAAGTTAGGAAAGATTAGCTGATTTATAAAGTACTATCTCCCATAAAGGGGATAGACGTAAACCGTCGGATCTGTTTAAGTTAGGAGAATGAAGTAAAGTTTCACATGTTTCTTTATAAAGATGTTCCATGAGGAACCGACTTTTGTGAAGGACTCTTGTCTTTCTCCAGTGAACTCTGTCTAGTAAAGATGGCATGTTCTGCAAGTCCAGACTTTTCAGGTTTAAAATATTCAATATAAGATTGGTGTTTGTCTAGCCAAATAGAGACAGATCTTCCTGTTTGTCCGAAATAAGATAATCCATAAGAGCATGGAATCTGGTAAACACCTGGATAATTAAGATGTGGAAGCTTGTCCTTAGGCAAAGTGAGAAAGGTGGAGATTTTTTTAAACGGTCGAAAGGCAACAAAAATATTCAGTGGTTTTAAAACTTTTGCTGTACGTTCACTAATGCCTTGTACATAAGGGATAGGGAATGCGCGTTATTTCTTCTGTATTTGAAGAGGAAGACATATTAAAACTACTCAAAGCTCTTTTAATGAAGCAATTCTTATAACCATTAGATAGAAAATAAGTTATATATTGCAATTCTTTCTGTAAAAGATCTTCTGAAGAACAAAAGGAGTGGGCCCGATGAACCAATGTTTTAATAGTTCCTGCCTTTTGACTGGGATGGTGATGAGATTCAGCATGGATATAATGGCCTGTATCAGTCTTCTTTCTATAGACTGAGAAATATAGGTTACCATCTGGTTGACAAAGAATTAGAAGATCTAAAAAGTCTAACTGCTTATTTGATTCTACTTCTAGGGTAAACTGGATCCTAGGATGAAGTGCGTTTAACTTAGTGAGAAACTGTTGAAGTTCATCAGAAGAACCATTCCATACTGCAAAAATGTCATCGACATATTTGAACCAAAGAGTAGGTCTGGGAGAAATGTTGTCAAAGATACATTGTTCAAAATGTTCCATAAAGAAATTGGGGATAGCAGGAGAAAGAGGATTGCCCATTGCTGTTCCTTCAATTTGTTGATACAACTTATTTTTAAAGGAAAAATAACCAGAATGTATTACAAAATCAAATAATTTTACAATGTCTGAAGGAAATTCCTGTTGCAGTAATTCAATGCTTTCAGAAAGAGGCACATTTGTAAATAAAGAAACATCTAAACTAATCATGATATCAGAAACGTCCAAATGAAGATCTGAAATTTTATTTTTGAAATCCAAAGTATTTTTTATATATGTATCAGTTCTTCTAGTTGAAGAGGAGAGTAAATTTGATAAAAAATTTTAGATTTTGTAAGTGGGACAACCTATACAATCTACGACTAGTCTCAACGGAATGCCTGGTTTATGAACTTTCGGAAGACCATACAATCTAGGTGGATGACTGAAGAAGGTTTTAAGTTTTTTCTTTTGATCTTCATTCCATGTAGATACATTATCTATAAGAGAACTAAGTCGCTTCAATTGACTTCCGGTAGGATCCGATGTAAGAGGCCTATAAGTTGAATAGTCGCGAAGTAATAGAGACATTTTTCTCTCATATTCCTTCCTATCTTGAATCACTACAACTTTCCCTTTGTCAGCTTTCATAATAATTAAATTATGGCTGTTCTTCAGTGATTTCAATGCTTTAAACTCAGAGTGAGAAAGATTAGGACGAGGAGGCTTGGCATTAAAAAGAATTTTCGCACATTCAAAATGTAACCTGTTGGCTGTTTTTTGGGATAAGGATCGAATACCTCTGTCTATGTTATGAAAAAAATTCTATCAAGGGCACCTTATTCGGTGAAAGAGAAAAATGTGTGACTATTCAACTTATAGGCCTCTTACATCGGATCCTACCGAGAGTTCAATTTGAAGAGACTTAGTTCTCTTATAGATAATGTATCTACATGGAATGAAGATCAAAAGAAAAAACTTAAAACCTTCTTCGGTCGTCCACCTAGATTGTATGGTCTTCCGAAAGTTCATAAACCAGGCATTCCGTTCAGACTAGTAGATTGTATAGGTTGCCCCACTTACAAAATCTCAAAATTTTTATCAAATTTACTCTCCTCTTCAACTAGAAGAACTGATACATATATAAAAAATACTTCGGATTTCAAAAATAAAATTTCAGATCTTCATTTGGATGTTTCTGATATCATGATTAGTTTAGATGTTTCTTTATTTACAAATGTGCCTCTTTCTGAAAGCATTGAATTACTGCAACAGGAATTTCCTTCAGACATTGTAAAATTATTTGATTTTGTAATACATTCTGGTTATTTTTCCTTTAAAAATAAGTTGTATCAACAAATTGAAGGAACAGCAATGGGCAATCCTCTTTCTCCTGCTATCTCCAATTTCTTTATGGAACATTTTGAACAATGTATCTTTGACAACATTTCTCCCAGACCTGCTCATTGGTTCAGATATGTCGATGACATATTTGCTGTATGGAATGGCTCTTCTGATGAACTTCAACAGTTTCTCACTAAGTTAAACACACTTCATCCTAGGATCCAGTTTACCCTAGAAGTAGAATCAAATAAGCAGTTAGCCTTTTTAGATCTTCTAATTCTTTGTCAACCAGATGGTAACCTACATTTCTCAGTCTATAGAAAGAAGACTGATACAGGCCATTATATCCATGCTGAATCTCATCATCATTCCAGTCAAAAGGCAGGAACTATTAAAACACTGGTTCATCTTGCCCACTCCTTTTGTTCTTTAGACGATCTTTTACAGAAAGAACTGCAAAATATAACTTCTTCCTTTCTATCTAATGGTTATTAGAATTGCTTCATTAAAAGAGCTTTGAGTAGTTTTAATATGTCTTCCTCTTCAAATACAGAAGAAATAACGCGCATTCCCTATCCCTTATGTACAAGGCATTAGTGAACGTACAGCAAAAGTTTTAAAACCACTGAATATTTTTGTTGCCTTTCGACCGTTTAAAAAAATCTCCACCTTTCTCACTTTGCCTAAGGACAAGCTTCCACATCTTAATTATCCAGGTGTCTACCAGATTCCGTGCTCTTGTGGATTATCTTATTTCAGACAAACAGGAAGATCTGCCTCTATTCGGCTAGACAAACACCAATCTTATATTGAATACTTTAAACCTGAAAAGTCTGGACTTGCAGAACATACCATCTTCACTAGACATAGAGTTCATTGGAGAAAGACAAGAGTTCTTCACAAAAGTCAGTTCCTCATGGAACGCCTTTATAAAGAAACATGTGAAACTTTACTTCATTCTCCTAACTTAAACAGATCCATCTTTCCTAACTTTTTATTGTAGACATTTTTTTTTTTTTTTTTTTTTTGTTAGGAAATTTATTGACCTTTTGAGTTATTTTACACCAGCTACTTAGGTGGTACTTTTTGGAATTGTCAGTTATTGTTTAATTTGAGCTTAAAATGTACTGAAGATGCCTGTCACACATAGGCGAAAATTATACTATTAAATAATCTTTGTTTGTGAGTTTTCTGTTATTAATTTTGTGTCAATATGTCTTCTCACAGTATACCTCTTTTAAAACTTTTCACAAAGCCATTCTGCTCCAAACAGAGTATCATATTCTTATCTATCTATTCCTGAATTCTCTCTTTGTTACTTTTCCATACTTTTACCACTACTCCTGAGATACTGATTGGTCTATAATTTGTTGCCACAGACTTAGATCCTCTTTTATGCAAAGGAATTTTGCTCTCTTTCCACTCTCTCTTAGGACTTTGCCAGAGCTGAGACTTAAACAGTCTAGTCAAAGACATTGCCAGTTCCCCTGCACATTCTTTTAAAATTTAGATGATATACCCTTGCAAAATGGTCACTCAGTAGCCCAAAAATTTCATCTGCCTCTCTTACCACTCTACCATCTGCACTCATTAAAGTTATCCTTCCATAGTCGTTTTTTCTCCTATTTGTCATATAACAAAAAGACACATTAGGATTTTTCTTTTGGCTCCTCAGCTAACGTCTCATAATCTGATTTTGCCTTCCTTACCATGTTTGTCACCTTTCTCTTTATATACCCTCCACTACATTTTCTTTTTTTGCAGCTGTTGCTTAATATTACTCATCTATCTAAATCTTACCTGATATATATACATGACCTTGGGTATACAGAATGATATTGCTTCTTCCTGATACCCCTTGAATATTTTCCTCATGCACTGTAAGTATCCTTCCAAAAGTGCATGTGAACCATCATACCATGAGTCTCCTCTGTCACATTCTGCTTCAAGTAATTATCTCTCAGTAAGTGTATAAAATTTGTTTCCTTCCCGCCATGTGATCTTTCCTGCTTTCAATCTATGTCTCTAAAGTTTAAGTTCCCCATAATAATTACTTGACTTGCACGCATTATACTAATCTGCTGATGCATATCTTCCACATCATCCCTGACCTATAGCAGCAACCAATTTTATATTTTTTAACTGACTTCTATCTCACACCAGACTGACTCAAAAGAACTGCCATCTGCCCAACTGAATCCTACTCTTATAATTATGTATTGGGTTTTTATCCTTTATCCAAGTGTTAGCAAACAAACTTTGTGCCTGAAGTACTTTCAGGACTGGGGCAACTCCTGGTTAAGGTGGTGGTATAAGTTCTCATCACTTGCCTTAGTATCTCACATAATGTAAAGCACATCTCCTTGCAGTCATGTATAATGCTATTCATTAAGGGAAGAGCCACTACCCAGACCGATTTCGACCTTTATTGAGGTCTCATCAGTGGGAGCCAGACCCAGAGGTGGTGATACTAAGGTGGAGGTAATGGCGAAGTCATTACCTATACGAGTTGCCAAAGGATGTCACACCCTATTATTATAATTCTCTAGATTAAAGATAAGTTTATGGAAGTTTTTTCACTTGACTATGTTACTAATTATATATTGGGTTTTATCCTTTATCCAAGTGTTAGCAAGCAAAGTTTGTGTCTGAAGTACTTTCAGGACTGGGGCAATTCGTGGTAAAGGTGGTATAAGTTCTCATCACTTGCCTTAGTATCTCCCATAATGCAAAGCACATCTCCTTGCAGACATGTATAATGCTATTCATTAAGGGAAGAGCCACTACCCAGATTGGTTTTGACCTTTATTGAAGACTCATCAGTGGGAGCCAGACCCAGAGGTGGACGCTATTAATTATATATTGGATTTTATCCTTTATCCAAGTGTTAGCAAAGCCTATTAGTAGCCTAGCCAAGTGAAAAAACTTCCATAAACTTATATCTAATTCAGAGAGTTTTAATAATAGGGTGTGACACCCTTTGGCAACTCGTAGGTAAATATGACTTCTCCATTACTTCCATCTTAGTATCACTATCGCTGGGGTGTGGCTCCGACTGATGAGACCTCAATTAAGGTCGAAACCGGTCTGGGTAGTGGCCCTTCCCTTAATGTATAGCATTATACATGTCTGCAAGGAGATGTGCTTTGCATTATGGGAAATACTAAGGCAAGTAATGAGAACTTATGCTACCTTTACCATGAGTTGCCCCAGTCCTAAAAGTACTTCAGGTGCAAACTTTGTTAGCTAACACTTGGGTAAAGGATAAAACCCAATATATAATTAGTAGCATAGCCAAGTGAAAAAACTTCCATATGACTCCTACTCTTGAGGGCTGCATTTCATCTTTCATCAGCAGCATCCCATTTCCTATCCTGTCTACTTTATCTCTGAAAATATTAAATACATCGCATTCTATTCCAGTAACTATGTCATTACTGTCCGCCAAGTCTCACTAATTCCTATAACATTTAGTGAGGTTGCATTAAACAATGCCAAAAACTCCTCCCTGTTATTCCTGATGCTTTTAGCCTTAGTATGTGCATACAGAAACTGTAGCTCTCCTTAGGGCCCTCAATCACCTTTACATTCTGAATTGACCATCCCATTTGATATTTTTGCCTGCGAGACTAGATTCCATATTGTTTGTTCATTTGCCTCATGGGTGCCTTCCACACACACACACACACACACACGTCTGCATATGCCTTAATTTTTTTTAGTTTTCCTGACTTTGTGCATCCATAATCTTGGTGAACAAAGCTCTCTAGATACATAACTCAATCCATTTAAGTGCAGTCTGTCAACATCATTCTTTTTGCACAACATACATATTGATTCATTAGCTATCATTATTCCTCCTTCTCATTTGCCTCTATCATAGCTTGGTAGCATGTTCACAAACCACCTTCTTGCTCTTTTTTTTCACTTCTTCCAATAACTCTTTCACATCCTTTCTTATACAATACTTCTCTCACTTCTGAGGTCATTGGTTCCAGCTAAAACAATCAATTCTTTCACCTTCAATTTCTGCATTCTAGCAGCATACTAATATTATTAATTTTTGCACTAGGGAAACAGGGCAAACTTTATCTGCTTTTACACCCTTTCTCTCGTTTTTATTCTTAGTTTTCTTTTGTGGCTTTGGAACTCTTGCTCTTTTCTGTTCTCAGTTGATTGATCTCTTGCTGTTTCTGCAGCCTTTCAATCTCGCATCATGTCCTCGGCTACTTCTGCTCTCAATAATGGAAAAGATAAATACTTAGCTCATACCTGTTTTTCTTTTAAAAAGAAAATAATTTGTGCATAACTTTTCTTAAAAAAACAAAACCATATTTCTTCCTTCATATCTTCTCTGTAATATTCAGCTCCTTTTCATATCCTTGAATACAAAAAGATTTCATCTCTTTCAGGTTTTAGTGCTTAACTGGAATATTTGCTTCATAACGTATCAAAAGGAGCTGTCTGTTGCTTCACGAGAAACTGTATATCACTTTTATCTATGCCACAACTCAGCTTCATTTAAAAGAAATTCTTCTGTTAATTTTGGGATAGTCATTTGTTTTCCTCATAATGCTTTTTTCCACCTTTTTTTGGCTAAAGAATTCCTTTAAACTCTTTTCTCCCCTAAACTTCCAACCTTCTCCATTTAATCAATACAATAGCTGTTCTGTTATTCTCTCTCTAATTCAACTTCCTTTTCATAAGAACAAACTTTGCACAAGTGCATTACTGCCTGACATGGTAAGTAACATGGCAGTTGTCATGTAACAGGTTGTTAAGTCACTGTTGTAAACAAGACTACAGTTCTTTAATGGCATGAAAACATTGGAAAGTTCAGTATTTTCTTCTCTCAAGGTTATAGTACAGAAATAATAAACTAAATTAGAGGTGAGTTATTTTAACAAATAAATTTTGCAGTCAAACAGTTTGTAAGTATACAAAGATTTCCTTTATTTGTAACATTATTAAACAAATTTATTATTATTATGTGATCCCTCCAGGGAGTCCAGGGACTCATCAAGGAGGACACCTACTCTACAGCTCTCTGTCTCCACCACTCAATCCATCAACTACAATGAACCATAGCTATCATCATCATCATCATCTACACCAACACCACCACTAGTATTTTCATACTAGTAGTAGTGGTGGTGATGCCCACAGCAGGATTCAAACAACCAGCCAAAAGGCTGTAGATTCGAATACATACATACATATATGTATATAAACTGCACTGTGTTTTATTTTAAATTAATTTTTAGGGCAGAAATATCTGGATTTAAGGACTTAGAACAAATTATATATTTTACCTTTTATTATCTATATTAATATAATAACTCATATTTTTGTAATAACAAAAATTTTGCATATGACTTCATGACATCCTCTGTATACTATTAGTAGAGTATTATGATTAGCATGCTGGCCTAGTTGGCCAGATGATTAACATATTGCTTTCATGCCAACACATTTTGGGTTTGATTCCTGCTGTGGATGTTTGTGATTGCCTTTAGATGGTAGCAGAATTTCATTGCGTAAAGTCCTGTCTAGGTGGTGCACCCTCTTTGTAATCCCTGAAGATGTCTCAGTGACCAAGATGAAATATTGGAAGCATTAAAATTAGTTTTTAATCCTTTCCTAGTGTTGCAAATATTCCATTAAACCTCCAATAAGATATTCCCAGTACTTAAATCTCAACACACCCATTCATTTTTCAGCCAAACATAGTGACTGAGAGCATATGAAAATACATCCTTCGGCATTGAAGTTCCTTATTTTTGCACTACTTAAAAGATTGACAAAGTCCATCGTTTAAGCATATTCTTACTAGGGGGCTCTGCCCCAGCGCCTACGGTGCCTAACCCTCCTGAGTTCCGGGCCGGTAAGCTGGTAAGACAAAAAACATGACATAAAAATGTTTCAAATTTCGGCTTATTTTATATATATAGAGTAGATTATATTCTTATTCTGTTAGTGTGCTTGAGGTTTCATTGACCTGACAATTCGTACTGCTCTTTTGTCAATATTTGAGTTTATTTTTTAGTCTTGTTATCGTGTTTTTATTAGTTACCATTACAAAACTCTGATAAATGACAGCTGATATCTGAGCCTCCTACCCATTGTCATCTGCTTAATGTAACTGGTATTTCCTTGCTAAAAGGAGTTCAGTTTTCATCTAAAGATTGCAGATCAGCAGCTATTAGCACATATGAGTGAAAGCAATTAGCAGGTGTTTATGTTGAACAGTACTATTTGAGAAAAGAGAAATGTGATGTACATAGAATAGAAATGAATGCATGTTTGCAGATTAGCTATAGCTCTGGTCCAATTACAAGAACATTAGGAACTTGGACTTTCTAATAATCTGAAGAAATATGTTGATATGGTCTGCTTAAATTCTATATGGTAAGTTCTTACTTCTGTATCACAGTTTGCATTAATGCATTTTGTCTTGAAAGATCCAGGTTCGATGGCCATGAGAGAAACATTGAATGGAACATTCACAAGCACTGCCATGTAATTTTGTGTTATTGAGACTCATGCAGAGATGGCAGAAGTTTCCTACAACTAGTTGAACACATAATTAACAGACATGTTTCCTTGGCTGTAATTAAAACCACTGCCTCTCTAGGTTCTGACCAGGTTTTAATAGCTGCAGCACTATGAAGTTATTCAGTTACACAGTTTTCTCTAGTGAATGGTGAATTCAGTGTATTCATAATTCATTATTTTTTTGCTAGACATGATACTTGGACTCCCTTCATTCATTTGGTATTATTCTGTTATCTGCCAGTTTCTTCAGTGTGAAATCTTGACACTACCTGAAGTATTTATGCAAATAGTTTCTTTATGGCATCTGCCAATTGCTAGGACTCATTCTAGAAGAAAGTGGACATATTCAAACTTATCAAGCTAATAATTAGCAAACTTGATTCTTTCGTTGACTTCTATCTGGGAAAGGATTGAAACTACTGTTTAATGAAAAACTGATGCTTAAGGGAATTTATTTTACTCAATGCTGGACTCTCTGGATGATACAAGTGAAACATTAAACTCTAGGCAAAATTTGAAATTTAGTACAGTGAAAGCTGTGAATATTTGCATATTCATGCCAGTTATTTTTTTGGATCATTTTTGTTTGGGTCAGAAAAAAAATGATAATTATGATAGCTATTAAAAAAATCTGTATAATAGCTACCATAATTATCATATCTGATGTAAAATGATATCACCATCAGTTTTAGAAAGAGTGGACAAAAGGTAAAATATATGATTTAAGCATCAAAATTAATTATTCATATAGAATTCAAAAAATAAAGTAAAATAATTTCTTCAAAGCACCTTACTGATTTAAGATATAAATAAGTTAAAAGTATAACTTTTTTAATTAACATGACCTTTGAAGTGTGGCTGTACTTCTTGGTGGAAGTTTTTCCACTTGGTTATACTATAAATTACTATAATATACTGCAAATGCCGGCCTGGTTGGCCAAGTAGATAGTGTATCTGCTCTCCAGCCACAAGGCTGTGGGTTCGTATCCTGCTGTTCAAATGGATATTTATGATTGTCTGTGGAAATACGAGTGTTGGTCGGCAGTAGTTGGCTTTGGTGTAGTTGCGGTCAGTTGGTGGTTGAATGGTAAAGACAGAGTTGTACAGCAGGTGCCTTCCCTCTAGGAGTACTTAGACTCCCTGCAGGTGTCAAATAATAATAATTGAAGGTTCCAAGAAATTATATTCTTGGTTTACTTCAGGTGCAAACTTTGTTTGCTTACACTTGGATAAAGGATTAAACCAAGAATATAATTTCTTGGAACCTTTAATTTATAGTATAACCAAGTGGAAAAATTTCCAATATCTATCTCTAATCCAAAATGTTTTAGTAATAAGGTGTGATCACTTCTGGGTATGGCTCCCACTGATGAGACATCAATAAAGGTCAAAACTGGTCTGGGTAGTGACCCTTCCCATAATGCATAGCATTATACATGTCCTTTGCATTATGGGATACTAAGGCAAGTGATGTGAAGTCATTAGAATCTGTATACGAGTTGCTCAGTTCCAAAGTTACTTCAGGTGCAAACCTTGTTTGCTTACACTTGGATAAAGGATTAAACCAAGGATAAAATTTCTTGGAATCTTTAATTTAATGTACTTCTTGGGTAAGAAGTACTGTCATACTCCAATATTTTTATTCATGGACATGTTTCTACTGAAGTAGCCATACTAACAATTTTCTGAGCCAAAAATCAAGTAATCTACATTTTTTTTTTAAGAACTCTGTTATCATACCTGATGATAGTCATACTTAACGATATCATATACTTGAAAGTGAAGATGTGACTACCAGGAGTGGTTAATATAATTGCAAATGTGAATGCAATAGAGGTAAGAGTAATAATGAATAAATTGTATAATAAAAAAAAGAATTTAGCTCAGATCATCTTTGCCTTATGCACAGTATCTAAATGTAAACAAAAGGTAATATAACAAAAAGTCTAAATAATCCAAAAATGGATTATTTTAAATCATTTTAATGTCATGATTATGATATGGAATGGAATTCATTAATAATAACACACGATAAAAGCCAAAATGGAGATAATCTTTGTTATTTTATGAATCTTTCAATATTTTCAATGTTTTTGTAGGCAAAACTTCAACCACTTGAAGAAGTGGATATCTTGTCAACTTTGCCAGCTATTCAACCAAACTACAAACCTTTACGACCACGAGAGCCAGAAAGTCCACCAAGTAAAAAGAAATCTAGTAAGTGGATGTTTAACATTGTTGTATGTTTATGTTCATTGACTTTTGTATAGTATTATTGAATGGTAAACAGTTTAGAACTGCATAATTTGAATGGCATAATACTCCTGTGAGTCTCACATGGTCATTTATCTCTGTGCTGTTTTGGTGAGTTAAATAAATGAATAAAACCAATGATTTATTAATTTTTTAATGTTAATTGCTCTTTTTTTATTTTTTCAAGTGAATATTGATGGATGAAAGCTGAGCAATAGCTAATAATGATTACTCTAAATTGCTATTATAAATTCAGGCATTCCAGTCCATCTATTCAACCATTGCTTTTTTTTTTTTTTGTACTAAGGATTTGCCTTTGAAAGTCCTAGCCCTTGCTTTGGAAAAGTTTCGTACAGGCAGCATCAAGGTTTTCTGGCTAAAAATATGACCATATGACATAAAATTGGTGAATCATGATATAACCATCCTTATGATCAGTGATGAAATCAAAATAGTCATGAAAAGTTCCATGCATTATGCGTGTTGACAGCATTTGTAGACTTTGCTAATAATTTCCAAAATTAACATCACATTGTGGAACATGTAGTGAGATCTGTTAAAAAAATAATAATTTCATAAATGAGCACTAGGAATAAAATACTTAGAGAATTTGAGTTTTGTCTCTCTTTGAATATAAATCCCTTCTGCAATAAGTTTTGCTAATTGTTTCCACAACCGTTGAAAATGTTTATCACAGAATCCTTGATATCATCATATTATGGCTTCAGTTTCTCTTTTAATTCTTGGAGGGGGGGGAAGGTAGTTAACATAAAGCCAAACCTGACAACTGGTATTCCATTTTTGTCCCCCCCCACAAAATGCTGGTCAAATTGAATAAGGAGTGGATGCATTATATATCTTGTATGCTCAAACATGTCACTCTTCAAGAACATTTACAATAAGTGCCCTTGAACACCTTATCTCCATGCTATCCTTCAGTAGGGCAGTAATTATTTATTCATCCTCAGTGCATCCAAGAAGTTTGTTTTGTGTTTCTTCTCACAAAAAAAACTAATTTCTTCTCCCCAATGCTTTTTGATAATGCTCAGCTTAACAGTTAAAATCAACTCTCTATTCTCTAACTCATATTTCTTTTCTGGCATCATAATATCACTTTTATAGCATCATCTGCTTCCAAAAAACTTGGCGTCCTTTTTTTGCCCAAGATCTCATTTTTCATCTGTTTAGCTAATTTGCACAAATCCACTAAACCTTTATTGCTCTTACATTTGGGGTGGTGCATCTAAAACCTCTCAAAAAGTTCTGAATATTGTTCAGATGAGAGCAGTTGTGGTTGACTCTCTCTCTCTCTCCAACCACTGTCTCATAGATGGTCAGTTTATGCATTGCCTTTTGTTCTACAGGTATTTCCATAGGACCACTGTTCAGAACTGGGTTTTATCATGCCCCCCCCCCCCTTCCATTTCTGCTAAAACTACAGTAACATGAATAACAATTTCCCCATTCTTCTATAGTTGTACTGCTGCTCACTGAATCAGTTCTTTTTTAATTCTATCATCTCCTCAGTTCTGTGAAACAGCCTTCCCCATAAAGTATTCCTTTTGCTCTTGATTCGTTTAGTTAATGAATTCTGAAAACTTGTATGCTATTTAGGAGTATAATGTCATCTACATAAAGTGAAGAGATGAGTTGAATCTCTAATTTTGAATCCACTTTCCTTCATAATGTGTTCCATATAGGTAATGAATAAAATTTTGATGTAAAATCAAACCCTCTTTCTGTATATTTCATTTCTTTATATTTCCCTATGTATATTTTCCTTCCGTTTATCCTATATAGCTCATTTTGAAAAGCTTTTCTCTTGACACCTTGTCATATGCTTTTTTTCTAGATCTACAAAACTTAGATTTTTGTTATATTTCTATGATTTTTATTTAAAAATATATATTGACCCCACACATAAGAGGTCACAAGATCTATAATGCAACAGTTCCATGTGTAGGCAAGTGATTAAGGAGAAAAAAAAAATAATCTATTGGTATATTTCTCAAAAAGCTGGAGATTGTATTCATTAGAAAGCTGTATGGTGAAGGCTGTTCCAACAGAGGTAGATGGAATGAAGGAAGATTAGATGTTGGTTCAATATGTTTGGAGTGACTATGTGTGAACATTGACCAGTGGCTGCTCTAGTTCTTGAAATTTACATTATTAGAGGAAAGCAGAGGAAAGGTAGTGGCCAGTTCAGTGGAGCAACATCAGTGAAAGTAAAAATCAAAAAAACAGGGTACCTACGGAAAAGTGAGTGGAGGAAGTCTGTGAGACCGGAGTCACCTGTTAGGCAGCTTGCCTTGTTATGTATAGAATTTGGGTGCACTGCCCCAGATGTGAGAACAGTATTCTAAGATTGGAGTCGAGATTTCTAAAATGGAATTGAGGAGTTTCCAAGTAGTCATTTAAAAAAAAAAAATCCAAGTTTTTATACGCTGAAGAGGTCATTGATGCGGTTTATGCCAGAATAAGCCAAATGTGAAAGTCAATCCCAGGAAAGGAAACTGATCATGTGAAAAGATATTGAAACATTATCAAAAGTAAGAGTGAATGTAGGATCTTTCTTTGGAGGTAATAAGAAAGGACTTTTTTTTTTTTTAATTGCATTGATTCAAGTTGTGTTCGCCCTACTTGAGAATGGTGAAGAGATCAGTGTTTAAGACATTGGTTATGAAAGATCCTGAAGCTTCAATCATTTGTATACTGCTGGCTCTCTCAAATTAAGACAAGACATGAGAGTAATGTTATTAACAAAATATGAATAGGATTTGAAGTTAGAGAGAGAAAGTCATTGATATGAAGGAGGAAGAATGAGGGTGAGAGTGAAGTACTACATCATTGATAAAGAAATCTGATGAGAGGAAGTCATCCACCATGACACATAATGAATAGTCACAAATGGCAAGAGGAGACCATAAGATAGTAGTTTGTTGTCAAGGCCTCAATGCCAGACTCTCAGATACCTTGGAAATATCAAAAGCAACCATATGAGTTTCTCCAAATCTATCCATAGCCTGTATAAGTGAGTAAGGGTAATGATAGTCTGCTGAAGAATGAGAATGGCAGAATCCATATTGATGATCACTAATTAACTGATTTTTCTTCAGATAGTGAAAAAGCTTGTTGACTTTCTCCATCACTTTCACAAGTATCGAGTCAAGAGCAATGGAATGATAGTTTGATGGCTGACTTATTTTCCTTTTTAGATATAGACTGGATAAAAGCTTGCTTCCATGCTGTTGGGATAAATGCTAGGTGAATATGACAGTATATATGGACAATGCAGGATGGTTGTTAATTCTGGAACATAAGTTTTGAGGACAATAAATGGATACTCTTGACCAGGAGACTTATTAGTATCAAGACTAATGAGGATTTTTCTGATCTTCTGGTGAGAGATCAGAGGAGGCATGCACTGAGGAAAAGATGGATGCCAAGAGGTCTTATCTCTGAGTGATGTTACCATATTTTTTAATATATCCATAGTGACACTAATATTTGTTTGATTGTCTTTCATTGTTGAGTTAGTACAGGAAACTTAAAAGCAGGGGCATGCAATTAGGTGAGAGACTTATACCCAAACTCCAGTCTAAGTAGGCAGCCTTAACAATGCTCCCTGCATGCTGCTATACTCATTTCCCATTCAGGCACAACGTGGCATGACAAGCAGTAGTAGGATTGTTTGTCAGCTGATCACAAAACCTTCAGCAGACATTACTGTTGGGTTTGGTCCCATGTACTATTTAGCAGCTGGTCTGCAGTGATTGCTTTTCTGTCATATACGCAATTGGAGAGGGTGCTGGCTGCCTAATTCAGTAATGGTATATAGCTGTATAACTGTAATAACTGTATTCATCAAGGCTGTCACTATTACATTGAGAAGAAAAAGAGAAGAACAGAAATTGGAGGAATTAGTTTGATTAATCAATTGTTTGTCACAAAGTAAAAATCTGATCCTGACAACCCTTATTTAGCTTGAATCCATCTTGCTTTTACAACCTGGGTTCAGACCATATGGTTTGTACTGAGTTCAGTTTCTCTTCCACAATTTTTCTTAGCCTCTTCTTAAGAATGCTTGCATAAATATTATTTTGAACGCACAGTAGGGAAATTTCTCACATTGTTTTATTTTCTTTCTTATAGATGGCATGAATATTATGAGAACTATACTCCAGTCATCTGGACTTCAACTTTTTGACCAGGTCTTCTGAGTTATGCCATATAGCCACTGTATCATTGAATGCTGTTGAATGTTATTTACTCTAGCTGCCTTTCCACGTTTATGTTTTCGTTAACTTTTCATCTTGGATATATACACTTTATTGCATTACTCTTGATTATTTTCTATTCTGTTCTCCCACTGCTTGTTTCATGTAACGAGTTCATTGTATGTAGCACTGAACTTGTTATATTCGTTTCAGTAAAATTATGGAAACTACAACAATGTTAGGAATAATTACTTTAATTTTCTGACATTTTGACCTTCATATTAACGGCATCATCTGGAGTACCCCCCCCCCCCCTACACACACACACACAAAGACAAGCTGTATTACATTTCAGACATTATGCAAAGTGACAATGATTTGAACAACTGTTGTTCTACTGCTTGCCTATAGTGAAAAAATAAATTACATCAAAAGCTATATTCTATTTATGACAACATCAGAGAACAAATTCATATAGATAGTTTTAATACAGCAAGAGTGGTGGCCTAATCCATAATTTAACATGAGTGTTGTTATATTAGAGTTAAGATCCTAGATTATTTACAGTCTTAATTATAAGTAATGTGGGTAGAATATGTGCCATCTATATTCTTGGGATTTTTAGACCACCATTATTGTTAAGATTAGGGTGGATGATAAGAATTGCACAGGCCTCCTTAACTTTATGCTCATACCACATTTTGGTGTCATGTAAATAACAGGTGCCTTTCCAGTCAGTTCTATATAGAGTATTCAAGGCATGATCAGAAAGGCTAGATTTACCATAATTGTTAAATTTAATGTGCCGTTTATATTCCTTTTTTCTGATAGGAATTGTGCATCCTGTTTCACCTATATAGGATAAATTACATAGGCAAAATGAAGACTGTATACTCCAGGGTGGGCCAGCGAAGGAAGTGAATCCTTGGATGAGTTGAATAAGTTCTTTAATTTTGCAGGAGGTTTAAAGGTGGCATTTAGGTTATATTTCTATAGTATTCTGTTTATTTTGTCTGATATCCCTTTAATGTATGAAATAGCTACAGTTTTATTGTTCTTTACTTTATTTTTTTATTTTTAAGAATTTTGTTGATAGTAATTTTGCTTGAGCCATTTTTCAGGAAGGTATTGCTCATAACTTTTAATTCAGGTTTAAGTGCTTATTCACTGGAACAAATCTTCAAAGCCCCGTTTTTTAATGTGTTAATGACACCTAATTTTTGTGTTGGGTGGCGGTAAGAGTTTGTCTATATATATTGGCCTGTATGTGTGGGTTTACGGTAAACAGTGAAAGAAAAACTGCCAGAAGGAAGACATGTGACAAGTGTTTTTGATTTTGACTTTCAATTTCAACTGAGAATTGTATGCATTTGCATTGTTTGTTTAGGTGTTTGAGGAAAGCATCTAATGGCTGGCAGCCATTGGACCAGATAACAAAAATAGTCAATATATCTAATTCAGACTTTGGGTTTTAAAGTATAGGAATCTAGTGCATGTTGCTCAAAAGCTTCCATATAAAAGTTAGCAATTGGGGGGGGGGGGGGAATAATGGTGAGAATGTAGTACATTGGCTAAGAGCGCTGTGATATCACAGGAATTTGTCCTGTAAATGTATCAATGACTTGGACATTTGTGAAAAAAGGCAGAGGTATCAAAACTGAGTAATAAATCACTTTTTTTGTAGTGTGATGTCTTTAATTTTGTTTACAAAGTGTTGTGTATTTTTAATATATGAGGAGGAATGACCTACCAACTCCTTGTGTGTTGATGCTAGTTTGTTGGCTAGATGATAATTGGAGCTGTCAATATCTTTAGCTATTGGCCTAAGCGGTATGTTCTACTTGTGAATCTTTTGTAAACCATAAATTCTCTGAGAACAAGCATAGTGTGGATGATGATCTTAAGATGAAGGTCAGAATTTTTGTCTGTAAATGTGTCAAAATTTACTAATAAATCACTTTTTTCTAGTGTGATGTCTTTAATATTGTTTACAAAGTGCTGTGTATTTTTAATATAGGAGGAGGAATGACTTACCAACTCCTTGAGTGTTGACACTAGTTTCTTGCTAGATAATAATTGGGGCTGTCAGTTCCTTCAGCTATTAGCTAAAGTGGTATGTTCTGCTTTTGAATCTTGGGTAAACGATAAATTCTCAGCAAACGAGCATAGCATAGATGTAGTTTTTTAACTGCATGTGCAGGCCAGGATGTGACTGATTCAAGTAGTTTTTCTGTTTTCTTTTTAATCTGATTGGTTGGGTTCAGTGCCGTGCCATGGGTAGGAGGCGCCCTTGTGCAAAACTTTTTTCCTGTAAATGTATCCCCATGAAATAAGTTACCATGAAAACTTTTTGCGAAAAATTTTACTTTGTTAAAAGTACAAAACAGTTTATATGCATACATAAAAATAAATGTTATTTAACAGTAGTAGAACATTGTAATCACTGAAATTCATTAATAAGGAATTTTTAATAATAAAAATTTTCAAAAATGTTTATTCCTTGATATATAAATACAACAGAATGTGTGTGTCTGTGTGTATATATAAACAAAAATTACTTTTATTTTAATATAAAAAGAAATTACATAACAAAGATAATTTGGAGATATGCTTTTATCTATATAACAATTAGGATAAATATGGATTTATTTTACATATTTATCCATCTTGCTTTAGCCACCACAAAATTTTTAATAATATCTTTAATGTCTAATGAATCCATAATATTATTTTCAATTGATATAATTGATAAATCCATTAGACGCTCTCCAGACATTGTTGACCACAAATAATTTTTTATTAATTTCGGTTTTGAAAAACTTCTTTCTCCTGATGCTATGGATATTGGTGATGTTCAATAAATACGCATCACAATCGCAGTATTCGGAAACATGCCAGTTAATTTATTTTCGCATATATAATTTAAAACATCCTGAGGAGCCAACTCTTTTTTAATAAAACATTGCAAAGTTTTTAATTCCTCAAATAAAGTCATACCATCAATATCGTGATTGTCAGAATCTTAATTGTCACTCAGTTTTAAGTGCAAATCATTACAATGTTTCATCAAATCTTCATCGCTCCAATCTTTTAATTTGCTAATGTCTCTTATAACTTTAAAGTCCTCACTATGTTGTTTTAAGAGTATGAATCTTTCCGTGACTGAAGTTATTGTCATGTCTAAAATCGCGAAGAAAAAATTTATTTTAAAATTTTGTTTAGGATCATGCGTTGTCTCATCTGATGCTTTGTAACCAAACATTTTTGTTCTTTTGCAAATGTCTGGAAACATAGGATCAATATTAAGATTGCTTGCTACTTCTTTTGCAGTTCTAATAATATTTTCAAAATATTGGTCTGTTCGGCGAGTATTTAATTCTTGTATAACATAATCAAGATTTTCTGTAATTTTTCCTATATCAAATGTCGGATTCTGCATTATTTTGCTTGCAACATTTACGAGACTTAAAATTTCGTTCCAAACATGAACAGAGCAAATAAATTTAAACGAATAAATCTTTGAAATTAAGTTGTCTGCCTGAACTCTAGAATTGATATCTTTAGTTTCATCTTCCGTAATATCAAAAAGAGCCTGGTAAATTTCCTTGATATTTTTAAGTGGCTTTATTGCTTCTACTCTACTTTCCACCTAGTAGCAGAAAGTGGTTTAAAATTAAAACACGAATATGTTTTTTTTAATATAGCTCAATGCTTCACAGATATTGAAAGATAATTACCGTATATAATTCCTGTATTAGCCTAAAAAATTTACAGTTTCACAAGATATCTTAGCTGCATCATTAACTACCAAATTTAATGAATGAGTAGCACATGGAATAAAAAAAGCCTTTGAATTTATTTCAAGGATTTTTTTCTGCAGTCCATTATGTTTACCTCGCATATTTGAACAGTTTACATAAGCTTGGCAGTGTCAATCCGAAATGTTAATATTCAATAATTTTAAATAATTTTTTATAAATTGAAATAGTCCTTGCCCAGTGGTATCTTCTACAGATTGAAAACCCAAAAAAGGATCATGAATTTCTGCTATATTTGTATCTTTATCTTGATTAACAAATCTAATAACAATAGATAATTGTTCTGTGTGGCTTATATCCAGAATAGTAGTGTCAAGAATTAATGAATAATATTTCGCCTCTTTAACCATTTCTAAACTTGTTTGTTTTATAGCTTCAGAAATTATACGGATGATTTCATTTTGTGTTTTATCACCTAAATAATGAGCAATGTTCCTTTTTTGTGATGTTTGGATGTGATGCAAGTGTTTTGCCATTATCGAATCAAATTTAGCGACAGTTTCTACTAACTTTAAAAAAATTGCCGTTATCATTTTCAAAAAGTTTTTTGTGAAGAACCTCTAAAAGCTAACACTGTCTTGATAAATATTGTATTATGTCGATTAACTGTTCTGCAACAGATTGCCAATATTTTTTCTCAGTTTCGTATAATCTTGTATGCAATCAATAATGCATTTCTTAATCAACGACATTTTAAGTTCGCTGTATTTTGAATAGTTTTTAATGTGCGCAGAACATGTCTCGTGTATTTTTAGTATATGACTCAAATGTTGCCAATCGTTGCAACTATATTCGTTAGTAAGTTGGGAATTTTGACTACCAAATATTTTTGCAATAATAACAGAAAACCGAATTTTGCGATTCTGAATAAACTAAATAACTTCATAAAAGTTTTTCTCCATTTGCTAAAGTTCGATAATAGTATGAATCGGAAAACTTGTGGCCAGATTCATCTTTGGGAAATTCTTTATTAACTACTTGATGCGGCAATGCTCACCTAAACGATCTCTAACTTTGGTAGTTATATGATTCGGCCAAGTACCTGGATCATTAACATTAAAATTTAAAGTAAAATTTGAAGTTTCGTGTTTCATTGAATCGGAATCCAATATTTCTTCTGCTGCATTTTGTAGACAGTCCTGTCAGGCCAGTTTCATTTTCGCATATAAAATTTGTTTCTTCATAGTTATCTTGTGTCCTCTCTTTTTCTGTAGTAGAGCTACATGGAGTACTTGCTTTGTCAGAACATTCTGTTCTTTGTTTTTTATGTGGTCCTGAAGTTAAAAATTTATCCAGTGATCCAGCCAATTTATGTTCCAGTTGTACTCGTTGCAATTGTCTTTTACTGTTTTGTGCACCAGATAACTTCTTTGGCTTTTTTTCATGATGGGGGTAGTGTCAAGCAAAACCATATGTTGCACCTGCAACATGTGGTTTGCTCCAGTCTATACAACAGAGGAGATGTGATTATTAGTTACAGTTTATATATTCCCAGTTGTCTCTAATTGCATTTTGTTGAGAAATATATTACAGTCTGCAAATTACTGCAGAGAGTAAACAATACTGTTTGCTGCAGGGAGTAAAATGTGAAAGTCGGGGGGGGGGGGGATAGTGATTTGCAATTTGAGTAGGAGAATTTAATATATATATATATAATTAATATATATATATATATAGACTATAAAAGTTTATGAAATTCACATCGTATGATAATTTGATTATTCGTTAGGATCTAAAATGTTTAGTTTTAGTATGTATGACTGTAATTTTTATGTTAATAAAATAGAATAAGCACATATTTAACTGTTAATGGGAAATGGCACCTTTTTTATTTGCAAAACTAAATGCTGTATTTTTGTAAAATATCACGTTGCCATAATACGGCTGAACAAGCGACCTTATTAAGCAGCGCCTTTAGACAGGTTGCCTCTATACTACACCCTGTCGACGGTACGAATTCACTGTCTGTCTTAAACTAACAATTTCCACTAAAAATATAATAAAACATCGAGAATATTTATACAATTTTTGCTTTGTGATTTTGCAAGTAACTTTTCAAGTCCTTTTCAGCTTGATGCAGTTGGGAATAAGATTGCTGTCTGTCTAATGTTTTTTAAAAATGCCAGTCGATTAATCAAAACAGAAACATGTATCTTTAGTTTACCATAGTGACTGCACTGCTTGTGTGGCAAATCTCCATGAGTTATGAGAATCCTTTCCTTTAGTGTTACACGTTGATCAGCATTCATTTCAGTAATATTATGGAGACTACAATTGTATTAGGAATAATTACTTTAATTTCCTGATGTTTTGACCTTCATATTAAGGTCATCCACACTATGCTTGTTCCCATTGAATTTATGGTTTACAAAAGATTTACAAGTAGGACATACTGCTTCGGCTATTAGTTGAAAGTATTGACAGCCCCAATTATCATCTAGCCAAGAAACTAGCATCAACACACAAGAAGTTGGTAGGTCATTCCTTCTCATATATTAAAAATACACAACACTTTGCAAACAAAATTAAAGATATCACACTAGAAAAAGTGATTTATTACTCAGTTTTGATGCCTCTGCCTTTTTTCACAAATGTCCAAGTGACATTTATAGGACAAATTCCTGTCGAATATCACAGTGTGCTCTATCTATGTACTATGTTTTGGCTATTTTGTGTGGCAAAATACTTTTTACTTGCAAAAAAAGAAGACCCAGCCATGAACTCACCGTTATCCCCCCAACTGTTAACTTTTATATGAAGCTTTTGAGCAACATGCACTAGATTCCTATACTTTAAAATCCAAAGTCTGGATTACATACATTGACTATGTTTTTGTTATCTGGTCCTATGGCATTAGACATGTTCCTCAACTATGTAAACAAACAATGGAAATGCATACAATTCTCAGTTGAAATTGAAAGTCAGAATACACATCTTTTCTTGATACACTTGTCATATGTCTTCCTTCTAGCAGTCTTTCCTTCACTATTTACCATAAACCTACACATACTGGCCTATATAAAGACAAACTTTTTCAATTCATGTTTAAGTGCTTGTTCCAGTGAACAAGCACTTAAACATGAATTAAAAGTTATGAATAGTACTTTCCTGAAAAATGGCTCCAGCAAAACTACTATTAACAAAATTCTTCACACCACTTAAAATAAACTAAATTACAATAAATTGTATCCATTCCATACATTAAAGGGATATCAGACAAAATAAACAGAATACTACAGAAAAACAACCTTAATGCCACTTTTAAGACCTCCTGCAAAATTAAAGAACTTATTCAAATCATCCGAGGATTCACTTCCTCTGCTGGCCCACCCTAGAGTATACTGTATTCATTGCACCTGTAATTTATCCTATGTAGGTGAAACAGGATGCACAATTCCTCTCAGAAAAAAAAAAAGGAACATAAGGCACATTAAATTTAACAGTCATGGTAAATCTAGCCTTTCTGATCATGCCCTGAATACTATCCATAGAATTCACTGGAAAGGCACCTGTTGTTTACATCACACTAAAATGTAGTATGAGCATAAATTTAAGGAGGCCTGTGCAATTCTTATCAACCACCCTAATCTTAACAATAATGGTGGTCTAAAAATCCCAAGAATGTGGTGACACACATTCTATCCACATAATCGTTTCATCTAGGTGTTAATTATAATTAAAAAGAAAGTAATCTAGGATCTTAACTCTAATATAATAATACTCGTGGTAAATTATGGATTAGACCATCACGTTTGCTGTATTAAAACTATGTATATGAAATTGTTCTCATGATATAAAAGATGTAGTTTTTTTTTTTATCACTAGAGGTCAGGCCAGTAGAATAACAGTTGATCAAATCGTTATCACTTTGGTGTACTGTTTTAAATATAATATAGCTTGTCTTTGTGTATATATATATGTTATGGTTAAAGTGATAAATCCGGTTATTATTAATAATTACCAGTTAAAGTGAATAATTTATGAGAATTAATCACTTTAACCGGTTAAAGTGAATAATTCCTAGAGGAGTCTGGAAAATGTAATAAAAGGTTTTGTATATAGGTTTTCATTCTCAATAGAAATTATAACAGCTTTAAGTTAGGTTAGTTTATAATGAAAAAAGTAAGGAAAGTACTTCTTTTGCACTCAATGAAATCAGAAATCATTATAAACTAACTAACCTAACCTAACCTTTATCGGTTGGAAATCATTATAAACTAACCTAACCTGACCTTTATTGGTTAGGTTAGGTTAGTTTATAATGAAAAAAGTAAGGAAAGTACTTCTTTTGCACTCAATGAAATCAGAAATCATTATAAACTAACCTAAACTAACCTTTATTGGTTGGAAATCATTATAAACTAACCTAACCTTTATTGGTTAGGTTAGTTTATAATGAAAAAAAGTAAGGAAAGTACTTCTTTTGCACTCAGTGAAATCAGAAATCATTATAAACTAACCTAACCTAAACTAACCTGAATGTCACATGTCAAACCAGAGTATAGTCGTAGTTTGTCGTGGGCAGATTAATGGGGATGAAAGATAAACGTTGTTGTGGGCCAAGCTTAATGATTGAGGACAGATAAATTCGGATAACAAATAAATGTTGTTGTGGGAAGATGAATGGGGATAATAGATAAACGTCATTGCTGTACCTCTTTCCTCATCAGTGGAGAAAAACACTGATCAGTTCCTCTCTGATTTATCTATTATCCCCATTCATACGCCCACAACAACTTTTGTTTGTTATCCCCATTTATCTGCCTGCAATCATTAAGCTCAGTCCAGAACAATGTTTATCTTTTATCCCCATTAATCTGCCCACGACAGACTATGACTATACTCTGGTTCGATATGCGACATCCAGGTTAGTTTATAATGATTTCTGATTTCATTGAGTGCAAAAGAATTACTTTCCTTACTTTTTTCATTATAAACTAACCTAACCTAAGCTGTTATAATTTCTATTGAGAATGAAAACCTATATACAAAACCTATAAACGTGTTTTTATTACATTTACCAGACTCCTCTAGGAATTATTCACTTTAATCAGTTAAAGTGATTAATTCTCGTAAATTATTCACTTTAACCGGTAATTATTAATAATAACTGGATTTATCACTTTAACAGTAACATATGTGTGTGTATGTATATACTCCACATGGTGACCTTAATATGGAGGTCAAAATGTTGGGAAATTAAAGTAATTATTAGGATTGTAGTCTTCATAATTTTACTGAAATAAATGCTGATCACTGTATAACACTAAAGGTAAAGAACTTGTTACATGACACAGAGCAATTGCTTAGTTTGAAAAAGTAATTAAATCAAACAGATTTCTCTGACATCCAGAATATCTTCAGTTTTATATCAACTCTGATTTCTTTTTTTTCATTCGTAAGCTTTTTTTTAATAGCCTCTGGAAAATTTTGCCATATACATGATATTTATTTTCTATCATCATACCAAAGTCTTTCCATGGTTTGCTTAGTTAATTTGACATACAGCTCTTTCTTGCAATTTTCTCTGTATTCTTTCATTGCACCTGCTGACTACTTGCTGGAACACTCACTATGCTTTCTTACTTTGCATGATGCCTCTTTGAGTCCACCATGAAGTTTGGATTTTTTCCTTTCTTGCACTCTACTTCACATGTTTCCCTGACTGAATTAGTCAGTGTTTTCTTCAGATTTTACCATAGAGCTTCTAAGTTTTGTGTTTCTTCTCAAATGAACAATTGTATAATTTAATCTGCAGCTCACCTCTGACAACTGCTCAATGACTTGTAAATATTTTTTCCATATTTTTCCTTTTAATATGATATTCATTTTATTCTGTTCAAAACTAAATATTGATCACTTTCTATTTCAAATCTTCTGCATTCCTGTGTCCTTAACAACTGTGAAGATATCCGCAATAATATAGTCAGTGATACTTTTCTTGTTTCTTCTTTCCATATGAATTTGTGTTCAACTTTATGTTGCATAGTATTAGTAATGGTTAGTCCATGTTAGGAACAGAAATCCAGCTAGTACTTACCACTCACTATAGCAAACTTGTAGGGATCACCGGAATAGTTTGTTACAGTGGTTAGTTTGCTATAGGGAATTTATTTTAGCATAGCATAGCATTATACCTATGGGGCTTTGGTTAGAACTTTTTAAGTAGTTTGTTATTGTGAGCATGTTTATTAATTGTAGCATTTTCTATAGTGAGAGTTTTTAACTTTACTCCTTTTTACAAATTTTTCCAAAATATTTCTCCATGTTTGATCTTAATTTTTTACTCTACTGCTTAGATCTCCAATAATGATCAGCTTTTCCTTTTTCTTTATATCAGCAGTCTTTTCTCATGCATTGCTTAAGAGATATTTGTGATGTAATGATGAACATGTAGACACAAGAATAAAATTAAAAACTTTATTGGCCAGATATTTTCAATCTTTAAATACTCAGATACTCAGTTGTAGACAGTTCTCATCGGCCTTCTCTTATGACTTGAAAAATTCTTCCATTTTTTTTCTCTAATATTGCCTATATTTATATATCACTTACAAATAGATACATTTAAATTTCATTCATCAGTTTACCCATTCCTATTTGGCTGCCATTCAATGAGTTTATCTCTGTGTTAAGTATATTGAATGCTATAATAGCTACTCTTTCTTTCCTTGATCACTATTGCCCATATGGAACTAACCTATATATGTATACTTAGTCGTCAACTTATGACCACAAAAAAAAAAAAATAATAATAATAGTAATAATAAATCAGGCAGCTGCGTGTACGATAACTATGGGATATGATAGTTATCGTACGATAACTATCTCTCACATACACTCAGTCGCTTTCAAGCATCTGTTGCGTGTGGTGTATTAATTAAAATTCTACTGAAATACTACCCATAAAATGTCTAGTAAAAGGAAAATGCCTTCATCTACAGATATGCCAGCTAAGAGGTCAAGGAAAACTATTGATTTAGAGTGTAAAATGAAAGTTATCCAGAAGTATGAAGGCGGAAAGAGAGTGAATACAATAGCATGTGACTTGAAGTTATCACATTCCACGGTATCGGTGATACTTAAGGAAGAAGAAAGAATTCGGGAAGCTGTGAAAGGTTCCGCACCTATGAAGTCTATAATTTTAACCAAACAACCAAACCCATCCATGGAATGGAGAAATTGTTATGTGGATTGAAGATTTAATACAGAAACATTCACCCATGAGCCTTTGCACAGTGCAAGCGAAGGGTAGAAGTCTGTTTCAGAGTTTAAAATCACATGCTAGAGAAAATTATGCAGAAGATTTTCAGGCTAGTACTGGATGATTTAAGCATTTTAAAAAAAGATTTGCTTTGCATAATGTATGTGTCACAGGAGAAGCAGGAAGTGCAGCTGAAGATGAAGCCCAAAAATTCATTGATAGTTTTGACTCTTTAATCAAAGAAGAAGGTTATCTACCAGAACAAATATTTAACGTTGATGAAACCGGCTTGCAATTGAAACGCATGCCTAATCGTACGTACATACACCAAGAAGCAAAAAGGATGCCAGGATTCAAAGCTTTTAAAGATCGGTTGACTTTGTTGCTTGGTAGGAATGCCGTGGATTTTAAGCTGAAGCCTTTTCTCATTTATCATTCAGAAAACCCTCGTGCATTTAAGGACATTAACAACCACACACTGCCCGTTTACTACTATTCAAACCCTAAAGCTTGGATGACTCAAGCACTGTTCGAAGACTGGTTCATGAACTGCTTTATTCCCCAGGCTCGTGAATATTGTGCGGAGAGAAGTATCCCTTTCAAGATTTTATTGATTATGGACCATGCCCCTGGCCACCCTCCTCATCTGGACGACCTTCAAAATGATGTTAGAGTGGTTTTTATGCCACCTAACACAACTACTCTCGTTCAACCCATGGATCAGGGTGCTATTTCAGCATTCAAGGCTCACTACCTCAGAACGACATTCACACAAGCCATTGAAGCGATATTCTGATGCTGATTTATCTTTGCGAGACTTTTGGAAGCAGTACAACATTCTTCAGTGTATCAAGAATATTTTGACCACACGGGTATGGGTAACAAAGAATTGTATGCTGGGAATTTGGTAAAAGTGTCTAAAATGTTATGCGAATACATTTGAAGGATTTGAAAAAGGAGAGGAACTGGAAGTGATTACAGAAAAAATAGTTAAACTTGCAAAAAATCTTAAATTAGAATGTGAAATAGAAGATGTAGAGGAGTTGCTAGATTGTGAAATAAAAGAACTTTCAGACGAAGAGTTGATTGAATTGGAAGCACAGAGAGTGTCAGAAGAAAAAGCAAGAGAGGAAGAAGAGGAGCCAGAAAAGAAATTCACTGCAAAGAGTTTATCAGATTCTTTTCACAACTGAATAAAGCTCTCGCCAGTTTCGAAGCAATGGACCCTAATGTCGAACGATTCACAAAGGTTGAATGTATCACTCAAGATGCTGTGCATTGTTATCGTGAGATATATGAAGATAAAAAGAAACAAACTGTTCAACAAAGCTCAGCATGTTCCTCATCAAGAGAACATCTCCTACCTCAACCCAAGAACATGACTCTGACGATCCACAACCCAGCACAAGCAAAGATTAAAAATTGATTTTGTAAATTTCATTTGTATTAATTTTTACATTAATTTTAGATTGTATTTTTGTGTTTACAGTACAGTATGCACAGTATTATTTTTCACATTATGTACAATATACATAATTATAAATTTAAAAGATTATAAAAATAAATTATAAAGATGATAAAAAGATTAGAAAGGTTAAAGAATACTGTTAATAAATATATGGCCGACATACGACCATATCGACTTACGACCTGTCAGCCAGAACGGAAGTCGGTCTTAAGTCGATGACCAAGTGTATATTGTTTATTAAAATTCACAAAAAAATAGAGTAAATTGTTATTTAAATCTTTTTCATTCATTTCTTTTAAGATTGAAATTCAACACAAATGTTGCACTCGGAAATTAAATTTAAATATAACTACACAAATGTTATACAAAATTTGTATAATTTGTAATAATAAAAAATATTCAAATATGAAAGTAATTAGTGTAATTGTTGTTTTTCACTTTTTGAATAAAAAAAAAGCATTACTACAAGTCATAGAACAGGCCCAGATGCTAACCACTTTCTTTGGTTTGATTTTATTATTTTCAGAGCTGAAAATGTTGTTTGACATAAATGTATAGATGAAAAAGGTAATAAAATTTCTGTTGCATTTTTTGTGGAATGCTGTATATTTTCTCTCTGCTTTTATTCAATTTGTGTTATGCTCATAGTTAAATATTGACTGCCGTATAAATTTTCTTCATCAGTGCCCATGTTGATTTTGAATGTTGGTTTTGCTGTCAACAGTTGGAGTAGTAATCAACAAATTTCCTGAAAGCTGGTCTTTTTCTATTATTTAATAGTCAAATGAAAATTCTATAAAAAAAAAAGTGCTTCTGAGTGATCCTAGATAATGCTTATTACATCCTTCCTATATTTCTAAAAATAGCATGAATTTTTTTCATCAAAGGAATATGACAAGCTAAATGAAAATTGATATGCTTCACTATATTATATTTCACCATCTTCAGGATTAATGTACAAAATCAAGGAAAAAAAAAACATACATTTAAGAGCAAACATAAGTTTTATTTCTTACACATATTTAGCACATGAAGTTTTTTTTTTTTCTTCTTTAACAACATTCTCCAAACTTTTATGATAACCATTGACTTATTAAGTATCACTTACGTAAACCTCACAGTTATTTAATGCAATAATAGCTACTCTTTTCTCTCCTTGATCACTAAAAAGGATATCTTATCAGGGCCTTTTTAACATTTTATAGTTGAATCTCTTGGTTCCAGTCAAGATAAATGGAATGCTGATGTTTTCTCACTCCATTTCATAGCTTTCAGTGGACACACATGTTAGTCATCTTGTAATAGGATTCAATTCAGCAGCATAACGTTTTAATCAGCTTTGTGTTTGTATTGAATGGCAATTATGGATAGCATGCAAATACCATCTATCATAAAATATTTGCTGTTTTATAAATTATAACATTAATCTGCATATGGCAGAGTGCCATTTTTTTTTCAATGCTGTGTAATAGTTAATTTTTGAATGTCATTGGTTCAAAACTTTGACAAAATATATCATCTCTTCCATTCTGCAGATCTAGCTTATGAGGTCATCATTAATTACAGAAAAACTATGACCTCATTAAAGACATGATTCAGTAGAATGAAGATTTTAAAAAAAGAAGTTAAGGTGTAAACACACACACTTACCCCATGCTTATACTATATACACCTGAAATATACAAACCAAGAGTACTCGCATGGCTATTGTGGATGGATTGAGATCTTCTGCTATGTTTTATTCAAATACTTAGCAGAATTGTTGAGACTTTATTTAGGAAACACTGCATATTTTCTGCAAACCTGCCAATAAACTAAGAACATCAGAATAACCTTATGATATCCCTCTTCACCATTACATCATAGAAGAAAGTTTCCACCTGATATCCACCATACTTTTTAGACATTGCTTTAATATAAACATCAAGTTGATTAATAAAATTTACCAATGGAACTACATGTTAGCAATGTAGTCAGTAACAAATCTGTATATATAAAGTAATGCAGTTTGGTGTGATTAGATATCCAATGTCATATTATGTTTGTGGAATTATGCTAGAAGAAACTGATCAGGCTAGGGATCTTCGAAGTTTTAGTAGATAGGAAGTTTCATTTCAAGGACTATATAACAAACATTCCAAATACAACTCGGAGGTTAATTGGAATGCTGAAACAAACCTTGACATGTATAGATGAGGAAGTCATTTTGCTTCTTTGGAAGGCTTTGATAAGACCACTTGGACTATTGTATACAGGTCTGGTCTCCTGTTTTTTTTTTTTTTTCTATATGTCTGATCCACACATGAAAGACCACAAGACCTATAGCATATTACTGCCATGTGTGGGCAAGAGGAATAGAAAAGAGGGGGGGGGGGGATCTGTTCACATTTTGCTTGAACAGCTGAGGATAGCAGAGTGGGGGAGACTGTTCCAAAGGACAGAAGTAGATGGAATGAAAGAGGAGGCAGTGAAGTTGGTTCGGTGAGTTTCAAGATGTACTGTAAAAGGGTGTCAGCTAGTAGTGGCTCTTGTTTTAATTAGCAGTGGCTCTTGAGAGTGGAGGAATAGTAGTGGCCAATTCAGCAGAGCACTGCAACTGCCTATGAAAGTATCTGTAGAAGAGGCACAAGTGGGTTTGCGAGAGAGAGGGATCATTAATTAGCTGGATTGCCTCTTCTGGATAGAATCTAGATAGCTTCTTAAATCTTAAAAAGGATTTTGGTGCACCTCCCCAAACATGGAGCAATATTCCATGGGTGGGTGGATTTGGGTTTTGTATAGAGAGTTAGCAGTTGTGAAAGTGTGAAGTATGTCTTGTGTGAGGAAAGATCAAAGGTGCAGGTCAGTCCAAGAAGAGAAATCTGATCATGTTAGGATATCTCAGTATTACTGAAGGTAAAGTGGAGGGATGCGAGCTCTTTCTTGCAAGAGATGAAACAGAACTGAGATTTGGTGGCATTGACGTTTACAAGGCTGTCATTGCTCCACTGGTATATAACGAAGAGATCTGAGTTCAGTTCCCTCATCGTGGTAGATCTTAAGGTATAACAGGTTTGTCGATTGAAAAGGCAGAATGGAGTGTACTATCATCACAAAGCTATGGGTAGGATTGGAAGTCGGTGAGATCAAGTCATTTATAAACAGGAGGAAGAGAGTCGGTGAAAGAACAGAATCCTGGGGTACTCCTGCATTGGTGGGGAACTCTGAGAAGAGTAAAGCATCCACCATGACACGTAGTGAGGGACCGGTGATAAAGTTGGTGATCCAATTTCAGAGTGGGGAAGGCAGACCATAGTATGGAAGTTTGGTGAGATTGTCCTTGTGCCAAACATGATGAAATGTCTTGGAAATGTCAAGAGCAATCACATACGTTTTTCCAAATTTCTCCCTAGCCTGAGTCCATAGATGGGTGGTGAAAGCAAGATCAGCTGTAGATCGTAAGTGGTGGAATCCATACTGCTGGTCACTGATTAGTTGATATGTCTCTAGATGGTTCAGGAGTTGGTTGTTGATGACCTTCTTCATAATTTTTGAGAGAACAGAAGTGAGAGCAATTGGACAGTAGTTCGTTGGTTGACTTTTATAACCTTTCTTTGGGACAGGCTGGATGTGGACCTGTTTCCATGTTGTAGGATAGATAGATGCCAGTTGAATAGGATAGATTGAAGAAGCAATACAGGATAGGTGTTAGTTGTGGGGCACAGTAGGTGGGATACCATCAGGACCAGAAGGCTTTCTGTGGTGATTCTGATATAGTGGAGGGAGTGCAAAGGAGATTGTTAAAAATGATATCAGAATTGTGGAATACAGATTATGAAGCCAGATTGAGAATTTGTGGACTGCAGACACTAACAAACAGGAGAAAGAGGAATGATATGATCGAGACTTGGAAACTTCTGAAAGGAAGGTGGCGAGAGCTCGACTTTTCACTCATGGAGTGGTGTATAATTGGAATGGATTGTCAGTAGAGTTGGTGAGTGCAAGTAGTATGTGGCCTTACTGAAGATCTCTTTTAATAATAATAATTTTTTGAATAGTTGACCTTGAAGAAACTACCCTAACACTAACTTGTTTGGTGTTATGTTAATGAACATCTTCTTAATATGACCATGTAACATAGACAGATTTTCTCTCCTATTTGAAACAGCCTGGGGCACCTACTGTGCCCCAGACTGTTTGGGCTTATTACAAAATGGGAATAAATATAAAAATATATAAAAAAAAAAAAATCACTGCCTATAATGGCTTCTTGAATGACTATTGAAAAAATAAATATATATATATTGTTGACTACCACTGCCAGGTCAGAATTTCATTTGTGCAAAAAAGTTGCTGTAATTGCATGCATTGGTATGATTTCTAATTTTCTTGATTGACTTAAGGTAACTTAAGTCAATCAAGAAATTACTGTTGTTAATACTTTCTTCAAAAAAAAAAAAAAAAAAAGATACATGTCCAGGATCATACAAAATAAATTGCAATTGCCGAAAAATCTATGCGAGAGAAACTGGCCACTTCTTAAAAATCCATACTAAAGGGTACAGAAATATTTCAATGCATTTTGCAAATGCCTTTAAAGTCATGTCCTTTCAACAGGGCTGTATGTACAACATTGCTGATATGCTCCTTGATATGGATTTCCAAGTATCATCTAGTTTCTGTATTTCCCATTAACAGTAGACCCATTACAGTTAGTTTTCAAGGAATCTCCAGAGATCACCCTGTCACTTGATCTTGGGCCTTTAAGGTCCAGTTGTGTTTTGTTTGTAAATCATGTGGTGTGTTCTAGCCAGTTTGCAGGAAGAAAAATCTTAGGATGTTTTCATAGTGGAAAGAAAAATCTTAAGCAGGGATTTTTCCTCCAGGAAACTTGTCCATATAAAATTGGCTAACTCAGTGTTGCTTGAAAATACATTATTACAGGTTCTTCATGTTGCAGATGAAATTCAGATCCAAGTCTGATCCATTGCATCATCACCCACAGAAAAAGCCAATCTCCGGCTTCACATTTTGGTATATGGTAAATGCCCCCAAACCATTCCAGATGCCCAACATACAACTTTTTAGCAAAAGGATATGCTCCGTATATCCTTTTGCCAGAAAGAGATCAGAAAAATACTGTCCAAATTAGACACAAAAAGTCTCCTGGCCCTGATTGCATTCTCCAGTTGTCCTGAAAATTTGTGCACCGGAAGTGACTCCTATCATATATCGCCTGTATACACTCTCTTACTCCACAGTCTGGAAATTGGTCTATATTGAACCCATTCCCAAGAAGGGTAATAAGTCACTGCCTTCCAGCTACCACTCTATCTCGCTCACCTCAGTCCTATCTAAAGTAATGAAAAAAAAAAAATCATCAATTCCCAACTCCTACACTATCTTGAAGGCACCCACCTAATTAAATGACTGCTGGTATGGATTCCATCACTGCCAATCAACAGGAGATCTGCTCACATATATCACCCATCTCTGGACAAATGCCATGAAGAAGTTTGGAGATCTCAAGTGGTTGCACTTGATATCTCCAAGACTTTGGACCAGATTTGGCACAAAGGCTTACTAAGCAAACTGCCATCATTTGGTCTGTCATAGGACCTTGTAGTTAAATTGCCTGCTTTCTGTCTGGACGCATGCTATGTGTGATGGTGGATGGTTTCGTTATCTTCTCATCATTCAACTAATGCCAGGGTTCCACGAGGTTCTGTCCTCTCACCAACCCTCTTCCTGCTATATATCAATGACCTACTTCAGTTGACCTCCAACCCAATACACAGTTTTGCAGATGACAGCACATTGCACTCCTCCCTTTCATTTGATAAACCTTACTCTACACAACTCACCTCAACCTACAGAGAATCAACCACCATCTCCCTCAATTCTGATCTCCAAGCCATCCTCCAGTAGGATTCAGATAACTTTGTCAATTTCATTGCTAATAAAACCCATTTCTGTCTTATCTCTCATAAAAAAAAAAAAAGAACCATTTTCTCCCAGTGTTATTTTTGAACACCCAAATTTCCAGACAAGATGAGATTTCTATTCTTGGAATTACCCTGACACCAAGCCTCTCCTGGCATAAACACATCACAACCATTGCATCCTCAGCTTCTAAAAAACTAGGATTTCTCTTTCACTTAAGATGTTATGCCTGTTAACTTTATACAAATTGCAAATTCACCCACCTATTGAATACTGCTCTCACATATGGGGTGGGGGCCCCTAAAAGATCCCTCAAAATACTTGGTTCAATACAGAGGAGAGCAATTAGACTTATTAATGACCCATCTCTTACTAACTCATTCCCCACACTTTCACACAGATGTTTGGTTTCAGCATTATGTGTATTCTACAAATATTTCCATGGGAAATGTTCTTCTGAAATAGTATCAATAATTCCTTCACTTAGTACTAAGCTCATTGGAACATGCACAGCTGCTGCTCAACAACCCTTTTATGAAAATTCTTCTCAATGTTAATCCTATAACAATGCCCTACTAACTTGTACATCTCTATCATATCACTCCTCTTCCTCTTCACTAGACTCTGCATCATCTCAACCTTTCTTCATAATCAATATTCAAGAGATCAGAAACTATTTTGGTCAGTTGCCTCTGGATCTCCTCCTCCAACATTTCTTCATCCTTTTGAAAATCAGATGACCAAATCTATGCATAGTAGTCCATATGTGACCTAATCAGAACCTTATACAATGGAACCAGAATCTTCTTAATTATACAAGTCTGTCCTTTGCATCATTGTCAGAATTCATTGTGTTTTCCTCACAATATGTCCTCTAAATTTTAGATCCTTATCCACCATCACCCCAAGATCTCTTATCTCCTCCACCCCCAACAATATATCCTCACCAAGAATTAATTCTACATTCCATCTTTGTTTTCCAAATTTTAAAACCTTACATTTTGTGACGTTGAACTGGTATTCCCACTCATGTGCCCACCCACTCGGTCAATTCTAGTCTTCTGGTAGGGCCACAACATCTACTCTACTCCTCATAGTTCATCCTAACTTGGCATTGTTATGTCGTTACTTTTTCTCGTTACTTTAATGATTTTACTACTCACTTATACAGTTATTTCTCCTCTGGTTTCTGTTATGCTTTGTCAATCAAATCCAGTAATTCAGCTACACTCTCTTTTCCTTAATCAAGCTATGATTCAGGCCGTTCCTAAGATTAGTCACGTGTTTCTTTTATTCATTAGAGGCCTTGTCTAAGTTTGGGACAAGGCCCTTAATTTTACCTTCTGAGACAGTCTCCCTGTTAAATATTGACGAATTTCTATTCTGCTGCGCCAGCCAATACCAGAGAATAGATGAGACTCTTATCCAAGGTGGCTCTCTCAGAATAGTACACAGTAATGGATGTTCTAATGCTCTTACTTAACTCATTCTACTCACTAATTCAGTTCACCTATTTCACTTTGCTTTTGCATGCAGTCATGGCTCATAAATTCCAATTATAATCCTGTATCCCTCTCGCTAGGTTCTGTAATTCTTTTATGAGTGGCAATTCAAATTCATATGACAGGCTGATTTCTAAGTATTTCTAAGACTAAGTATTTTATTTCCAACTCAGCTCTCATATCCATATGTTAAAATTGGTTTCAACACTGTCTTGTATACCGCTTGCTAGCTTAGCATTTTGGCTAATTTTTCTCTTATTCCATATAAATTTATTCAGTTTGGTTCCCGCCATACCAACTTTACTTATTCTCTTGTCTATTTCCATATCCAATTTGTTGTCTTCACTAAAAATAGTGCCTAAACAGTAGAAAGATTTTATTTCTGTAGGTTTTCCATTGAGAATGCAGTTGAAGTTTACCATCTGCTGACTGTTTTCAAGTTTTGGTCTTCATCATCAGTTTTCTGATATATACCCTCAAAGGTGTGTACTGGATACCATGACATTACTATATAATCAAGATTAGTAATACATTATAACTAATCTTCTATCAACAATCTTTCTCCAAATCTCTCGATTACTTGTCAGCACACTCAAATATTGTCATATCATATATAATAAAGGGTGTCCCAAAATTCATGCAAGATTTAAATTTAGCGCCATTTGTGCGGTAAAGTGTTGCCAACGAGAAAAAAAAGACAGCGTGACAGCTGACAGTTCAAGGTTATTAAAAATGGAGTGCTACACGAAAGAACAACACATTTTCATTGTTGAGCAATATTTTAAAAATAATGAAGGTTTGGCAGCTACAGTTCACAATTTTCGTACAAAATATGGTCGGAATAGTGATTTAACTTCATCAACTGTGAAAAGATTAATTAAAAAATTCAAGGAAACTGGATCAATTAGTGATCTTATACACTCTGGCCGTCCTTCAACAAGTCGTTCAACAGAAAACATCGAAGCAGTTCGTGAGAGTGTTGCTGAGAGTCCAGGAACATCAATTTGGCACCGTGGTCTTGAATTGTGCATTTCAAGAAGCTCTCTACAGCGTATTCTCACGAAAGATTTGCATTTTTATGCTTACAAAGTTCAATTGACTCAAGAACTGAAGCCTACTGACCACACACAGCGAAGAGAGTTCATTCAATGGATTATGGAACAACAAGTGGATGCTTATTTTTCGAACAAAATCATCTTCAGCGATGAGGCTCGTTTTCATCTTGATGGATTCGTTAATCGACAAAATTGTCGCATTTGGGGTTCAGAAAATCCACGAGTGACTGTTGAGAAACAAATGCATCTACAACGTGTCACTGTTTGGTGCGGATTTTGGGCTGGAGGCATCGTCGGTCCATTCTTCTTCTTCGAAAATGCGGCTGGTAAGGCAATAACAGTTAATGGTGCTCGCTATCGCGACATGATAATTCAGTTTTTTGTGCCTAAATTGCAAGATATGGATGTGGACGACATGTGGTTTCAACAAGACGGTGCCACATGCCTTACAGCCCGAGAAACAATTCAATTACTGCATGAGTCATTTCCTGGTCGGGTAATTTCCTGTTTTGGTGATCAGAATTGGCCGCCCAGATCATGTGACAACACTTGGACTTTTTTCTTTGGGGTTTTTTGAAGTCTAAGGTTTATGCCAACAAGCCCACGACCACCCACGCCTTGAAGGAGGAAATTGAGCGCTGTATCAACGAAATTCAGTCACATTTATGCAAAACGGTCATGGAAATTTTCGACAAAAGAATGCATATGTGCCAGCAAAGCCGTGGAGACCATTTACCCGATATGCTATTCCATGCATAACCCTATACTGTATACTTTATGAATCAATAAGAAATTACAATTTTTAATTAAAAACCTGTGTTTTCTATCAAAATTACTTCTTGCGTGAATTTTGGGACACCCTGTATTTTGGTCTTTTGGGACACTTCTGACTGAATCAATCAACCTAGATCTTAGTCTACCTGTGGGTCTTTTTTTGCCATCTTGGCACTGAACTCCTGTTTTGCTAACTTTTCCTCTTCTATTCTGCTTGTGATCATACCATCTTAGACTAGTTCTGCCCACACATTCTTGAATGCTAACCATGTCAAGTTCCTTCTTCATTTTTAATATGATTCTTTCATCTGTTTATTCCTTTAATTTTTCTTAGAACTCCATGTCTGTGGTCTCTAGTCTTTGATGAAGTGATTTATTTCTAACCTAAACCTCTGCTCCATAACATAAAAACAATTTTAACACTGTCTTCTTGTATACTGCTATTTAGTGTTTTTAGCTAATTTCTCTATTCTTCCATATATACTTATTCAACCTGCTCCCCATCATACCAGCTTTTGTTATTCTGTTGTCTCTTTCCAAATTTAATTTGCTATCTTCACTGAAAACCATGCCTAAATAGCCAAAATATTTTACTTGTTCTATAGGTTGTCCATTGAGAATACACCTGAAGTTTTCTATGTTCCTGCATATTTTCATAGTTTTGCTCTTTTTATTGTGAATTTTTGTGCCAGATTTTTAGATCCTAAAATTGATTTTAAGCTGTAACAATTTTATTAATTTTTTAATAAATTAATTTAAAAAAATGATAAAATAATAACAAAGAAATCCTTAGCTTGTCCACAGTACTAATGTACTGTATGTTTACAACCTTTATAGGTGAAAGATACAGGGGAAAAAAAAAAAAAAAAAAAGAGGCATGCCTGGGTTTTCACCCTCGCCATCTGCTCTACTTTTTAACTCCTTAATAATAATAATTAACCATGAAAGTCTATATAAGAAATTTCAGCACCAGTTTAAATAGTGTTCATCACCACTTAGAGACATCTAAACCTGATATATTATTCTTAACAGAATCTCCACTAGCAACTTTAATGTCTACTTTCTACCTTAACTTAGAAAACTGTGCTTTGCACAATTTCTTATGGCACAGGGATGTAAACTGTGCATTTGTGAAGTCTGACTTTCCATGCTGGAGAATGGCAAACCTCGAATCTCTCTCTCTTTGTGATCTGCTTTAGTTCAAAATTTTGTTGCTCACATTCATTGGCAACTTCTGTTGCTCTATAAAATTTGATAACCACCCTGACCTTTTCCATTATTTATCTGTTAAGTGTAACCCTATAGTTCTAATATCTCAACAGAGAAGTTGTCTTCCTTAAGAACTTCAATGTTCATAACTCAGACTGGCTTCTTTTCTTCAGCTTCACCAATCAAGCTGGAAAAGATGCAGAGGTATTAGCCATCAGTAACAATTTTTCACAAATTGTCCATCTGGCCATTAAAATACCCAATTATCCTCACTACTATTCCAACACCTTACTTTCTTCTTAGCCAGTTTTCCTCATGCTGTAGATGTCAGCTTTGTAACTTAGATCATAACCTCATCCAGGTGTCTTTCCTTTCTGAACACTTCTGACCAGTCTGTCTTGTGTCCTCTGACACTGTAGCAGTGCCAAATAGGATGTCAAGAACTTTACTGAGAACTTTCCACTGCATGCTTCCTCTAGTCTTTCATCAGAAGATATCAGAAGAAACCAAATAACTTGGATACCAACAAGTCATCTGGTCATGATGATATCACACTCAGGTTTGCTTACCTTGTTCTCCTGAACCAATACCCATCCTGTATTATCTTTACAGTCTTTCATACTCATTGTCTGCCAGATACCCTTCATCATTAGAAACAAACCTATGTTCATCCCAAAGAAAGGATATAGAAGCCAACCATCAGACTATTATCCCATTGCACAGTCACATCAAAAATAACGAAGAAAGTCACAATAGTCAACTTCTAGGCTCATCTGTCAATCAGTCACCATATTCCCTCATATGTATTCCCTCAAAATCTTGGTACATACCAGGTCTCCTTGTCAACATCACCTGTGGATCCAAGCTAGATAAAAGTTGGTGAAGCTTGTGTAGCTGCTTTAGATATTTCTAAGGCATCTGATTGGGTCTCTCACAAAGTCCTACTTACCATTCACCCTTTAATTGGATTACCAGTTTCCTCTCAGGTTTTTCATTACATTTCATAGTTCATGGCAACTTTTCTTCAGATTTCTCCACCAGTGCTGTAGTACTCTAGCACTCTTTACATTTACCCACACTCTTTTTACTATTCATAAATGATCTTATCTCACTATCCCTAAATCCTATCTATACTTTTTCTGATGACAGTACTTTACTTTCCATTCTCATTATTCACTTGACTTGGGATATAGGTGCACTGCACATACATCCCAAGCTACAAGATTTCCTATTATCAATGACTTCAATACTGATTCCTTGCTATATTTTAGTGGTGGGCAAGGGCAACCTTGTCAATTTCAATACCACCAAAACACAACACTGTTTTATTTTGCAAAGAAAAATCACACTTCACCTTTGATATTACCCATATCTCTTTTGGACTGACTTAAATCTATAACCTGCTGTGCATTCTGACATAAATCCTAAATTTGCTCTACCTTATAATATTGTGAGAGCAGTATGCTAAGAAAGAGAAGTTTTTGGTAGTATGTGTGAAAACTTTAAAATATTATTGCTGTCAAGAAGAGAACAATTTAGTTAACCAGTGACCTTTCCCTTGTAGACTCCTTCTCTCATAGGAATGCTCTTTCCACTTTTTCTATTGAGAGGGGGGGGGATAAGAAAGTCATGCTCTCTCTTTTTTTTTTTTTTTTCCCCCCCCTGGATTAGTCCTTCATGTTTTGCAAACATTTTGTCATTTTTCAACAAAGTTTACATCATACTCTATACACAATTTTTCTATCACTGATTGAGATGCTGTGTGTGCTGATTCTGTATAAAGTTCACTATGATGTTAGAACTCTTCATGAACAGCTTGTTTCAGCTGTTCGTCATTTGAAAATGATATTCTATGGAAGGCCAAACAGCTAATGGTCAGAGGGTTCCAGGCTGCAGGTAGAATGGAGAAGATTGGTCCAGCCAAATGTTTGTAGCTCTTGTGTTGCAAATCAGTGTGAGATCATACAGTGTCATGTAGAAGGAAGGGCTCATTCATGTTTTTGATGCACCAAATTATATGGATGCATTTTTTTCATTTTCTGGTGTTCTGAACTGATCGTGTGACTCTCCAAAAACAGTCATAAGCACAGTCATATCCTTGTCCCAGAATATGATTTCCATGGCTTTGCTAATGAAAGGCTGCCTTTTGAATTTCTTTCTGCACAGTGAACTGAAATGCCTTTCCCTCAGCTCTTTTTTTTTGGTGGGGGTAATCATATTGGTGAACTTATGTTTCATCCCCTGGACTATCATCATCATCACCACGAACCATTGGCTCACTGCCCGTTGGTGTCCGATGCCTCCTTCACTATATTCTTCCACCTTTCTTTATCCAGTGCATAGTGTCGCATTTTCTGTGCACCCATTCCACACCAGTCTTTTATGTCGTCTATCCATTCTCTATATGGTCTACCTCTTCTGTTTACACCATCCATAATACCAAACATAAATGTCTTTATTTTCCTGTCCTCACTCATTCTACAGATGTGACCAAATAATTGTAGCCTCTGTTTTATAATCTTCTGCATTAGATTCTCTTTTGGTTGTATCTTCCGATAGAGTTCTTCATTTGTAGTTTTCTGTACCCATCGTATTCTTAGAATCTTTCTGTAGCAAGTTCTTTCAAGTACCAAAATTCTTTTTTTTGATTCCTTATTTATTACCCATGTTTCAGATCCATACAGTGCACTACTAAAGATGCATGTTTCCAGTACTTTTAGTTTTGTTTGTAGGCTGATCACTTTACTTTTCCATGTTATCCATGGCCTTCAGATTTGTTCTTCCCTTTGCAATCCTGATCTTTATTTATTTTTTACAGTCCAAATCATACATCATTTTACTACCCAAATATGTGAATTGTTCTACATTTTCTATATCAATTCCATCCACTTGTATCTTTTGTTTCATGTTCTTCTCACCAAATACCATTCTCTTCATTTTTGTTGTTGTTGTTGTTATCTTGTCCTTTGAAGAGTCTTAGATGCTTCCATGTGCTCCTTGAAGTGCTTTGGCTATGTGGATGATTTTGTTTGTATATAGCTGTTGTTCAGGATTAGGATCTATTTTTTGCTGTAATTGCTGGACAGGTAAAGATGTGAGTGGGTGTCAGTTCAGTATTGTGGCAGTTGTTGCAGTTTCTATATGTTCTCGTATCATCTGTATTGATCTTCATTCCTCTGTAATGTCGTGTTTGTAGTCTTGCTATCATGGTTGGAGGTCTTTCTGTCAGCATTGATTTTGGGAATTTGATGTTGTATCACTGATTTCAGTGGAATTAGTTTAGCTTATGCTAGTGCATTAGCATCAACAAGAGTTATCATGTGAGTTTCTTGGTAGAGCTTTCTGGCCTCTTTTGCTAATTTATCAGCTGCTTTGTAATCAATGCCTACATGAGCAGGAATCCATTGTAAAATGCAACTTTTTCCTAAACACTTTAGTTGATTTAAGAGTTTATGGGTGTCTTGTGTGAGCTTGGTATTGCCATTTTTGATTGCCTCTATAACTGATCTTGAGTCACTGTAAATTATAATTCCCTCAGATTGTTGAGATGATGATAATTTTAAGTAGGCTTCAAGTGCTTTATTTATTGCTAAAGTTTGCTGGTAAAATTGGAAGAATTTTTCCAATGAAGAGTCTGTTCGTTTTTTCCAAGTTCATAACAAGTTCAAATCATCTCTTCCCTTCCTCATTTAACAATTTCAGTGTTTTTTTGTAGTTCTCTTTCATCTTCTTCAATAATAACAATGTCATCTGCAAATCTCATATTGTTAATTCTCATTCCATGTACAGATATTCCTTTTGCATCTTCCTTCAGTTTGCCCATTGCTCTTTCTAAATGTGCAATGAAAATGCTTGGTGATATTGGTCCCCCTGTCTAGTACCTCTGCTTGTTCTAAACCATTTCCCCAAATCATCACCTATTCTAACTGCTGCAACTGCATTTATGATAAACATCTTTTAATATAGCTATTAGTTTTTTATCAATTCTGTAGGATTCTAGAACTGCTAATATCACTTTCTGGTCAATATTGTCAAATGTTTTCTGAAAATCAACAAGGCAAGTATATGTGTTTTTGTTTTTTCTTCTAGCTTTCTAGAGTCTACAGTGAAACTGTAAACTCCTATTATTCCCTTAGCAATGTGTAAAACTTTCTATGCTCAGTTTGAAATGGAAAAAATCATTCCTTTTTTACTACTCCTCATACAATTATTTTTATTGGTACTGTTCCACTGAACTGGTTGGCACCAATCCTTCATTTCCTCCTCTAAACCATAAACACATGAACAGCTGCTGGTCAACATCCATTCACTGGTTAGCCCCAAACGTATTGAACACTTCTCATCCTCTTCTTTCATACCTTATACCTCTGTGTTCTAAATGAGTCTTCCACATACAGTTTCTCTAAGTACTACAACCACCTCCAATTGTTAAAAAAAAAACATATCAGCAGGCTCCTTTTTTTCTAGATCATTTACCCATATGTTGTGCCAAAGCTATAAGTTTGGCAACCTCACCTGTATGGGATTAATATATATATATATTTGTATTAGAATTTATGCAGTCAAACGACATGTTTATTAATTTAATTTAAATGACTAAAACACCGAGAATAATAAAGAATAAGTTTAATGGGAACACTACTAGTTTCGTTGGTAAACCAACTTCTTCAGGTGTCAAAGTACAAATATTAAACAATAATCTGGCAGAAACATTACATTATAACAACAACAGATCTACTAGAAACTGTAGTACAGTTTAAATTGGATTCGCGCTACAGCTACATGTTTATGCGTGCATGTGATATCACGAGAACGCCAGCACTGGATAGCAGAGCTGTGCGAATCAGGTAAACCATAGCTAAGGCTGCTATGATGAACTTGAAAGACGTATTCTTGAGTCTAAAGAAATTACACTCGATTCAACCCATATGAATAGCAGTCTTAGCTACAGTTTACCTGATTCGCACAGCTCTACTATCCAGTGCTGGCGTTCTCGCAATATCACACGCATGCATAAACATGCAGCTAGAACTGTAGCGCGAACTCCAATTTAAACTGTACTACAGTTTCTAGTAGATCTGTTGTTGTTGTTATAATGTAATGTTTCTGTAAGATTATTGTGTTTAATTCTTTGTACTTTGACACCTGAAGAAATTGGTTTACCAATGAAACTAGTAGTGTCCCCATTAAACCTTATTCTTTATTATTCTCGGTATTTTAGTCATTCAAATTAAATTAATATATATATATATATATATGTATGTAGAAAGTATTTTACCTTGGGTATAATAAATGTTAAAGATACCAAGCTATTTTAAACCTGATTTAACTCCATTTCCCAAGTAAGCAAACAGACAAGTAAGTCAAGTTTGTGCCTGCAAGTATTGCAAGTCTAGGTGACCCCACACGTAGTGCAAGTCAAGGCAACTCATGGTAAAGGTGGATAAGCTCTGATCACTATTCTTAATATTTACCCTTAATGCAAAGCACATCTCCTGGAGGAGATGTATGATGCTATGTATTAAAGGCAAGGGGCCACTACCCAGATTGGTTTCGACCTTTATTGAGGTCTCATCAGTGGGAGCCAGGCTAGAAATCCCAAGATTTTAGTAATACAGAGCTTATAAGTATTTTACCAGAACAAGTTACCAAAAGGTGTTTTAACCTTATTAAATAAAAATCTCAGGATGAGAGATAGATGTAGAAAAAAAATATATATATGAGTGTTATGTAAGTAGAAAGAATTTTAGCATGGATGGATGGATGGAAATGCATTGCCAGGGCAGGCGGTATATGCCATATGCTCAGTATATTCTATATGAAATGCATCTGTAAAGGAAGTTTATATTTTACTTGGTTAGACTATAATCAATTTAGTTTAATCCTTTATCCAAGTGTAAGCAAACAAAGTTTGCACCTGAAAATATCTTCACGACTGAGTGCAACACCAGGCAAATCCGAGCAGAGGTGGACCAAGCGCTCATCACTCCTTGTCTCAGTATCTCCCATAATGCAAAGCACATCTCCTTGCAGACATGTATACTGCTATGCATTAAGGGAAGGGCCACTGCCCAGACCGGTTTCAACCTTTATTGAGGTCTCGTCAACCAGACAAGACGTATAGATATACGTCCAGGTTACCATGGATATGAAGTGCATATTGAAAGTGTAATACCATTGATATTACATTGAAATATATGATGGATACGAAGTGTAGAGGAGTGGTGTTATTACCTTACCTCAGTCCTGAAGATGTTTTCAGGTGCAAACTTTGTTTGCTTACACTTGGATAAAGGATTAAACTGAATTTGTTATAGTCTAACCAAGTGAAAAATAAACTTTCAACATCTTTCTCTAAATCCAGAGTAATTCAATAATAAGGTGGTACAGCTGTTGGCAACTCCTATAGGTAAATATGACCTCTCCTATTGCTTCTGCCTTAGTATCTTCACGTTTGGGTCTGCCTCCCATTGACGAGACCTCAAAGGTTGAAACCGGTCTGGGTAGTGGCTCTTCCCTTAATGCATAGCAGTATACATGTCTGCAAGGAGATGTGCTCTGCATTATGGGAGATACTGAGACAAGGAGTGATGAGAACTTGGTCCAGACCGGAGTTGCCTGGTGTTGCACTACCTTACTTCAGTCCTGAAGATATTTTCAGGCGCAAACTTTGTTTGCTAACACTTGGATAAAGGATTAAACTAAATTTATTATTGCATCTGTAAAGGGTTTAGACTCATGAAGTTTTGTGACTCTATGGACACCTGGAAATAATACCAAAACAGTGGGTGTCTGCTTACTACAAGTAACTGGAACCAGAATAAACAAATTTCATAATCAGCAAGCAATGGGAACCACTTTTATAATCTAAATTACCAATTTAGGTTTTCTTATTCCTTATAAATGGTGGTTTTATAAAGAACGTGTAAAAATAAAAATGTGTTTGTGAACATTATTTTTTATAAATAAACACAACTTGGTAAATTATGAAATGAAAAATTATAAAAATTTCTCTAATGAAAAAAATTTAAATGCAAAAAGATTTTTTGGAAGCATGCTCAAAAAAAGTAAATGAACATATAAATATCCATTGCAGTATAATTTGTTTAAAAAAACTTGAAAATTATAACAAAACATTTAAATGAAAAAAATGTTAAACCAATATGTAAAACAACCATACACTCAGTTCTTTCAGCTTTTTTTAAATGATTTAACGTTCAGATCCATAAACTTTCTAGCTTCACTAGCATTACTTGTCCTTTTTTCTGTGAGTGCATGGTATGGTAAACGAATCATCAACTCAAAAAATTATATCAAATCACTAAACTTTGCTTTTAATGATAAAAATAGTTTAAATGTTCTGAAATCCCAAAGTCACAAAGTACATATGCATATATGTACTCTGTGAGTGCTTCAAGCCCTTGACCAAGGGTGTGTCATGTATGATATATAATCATAGTGTTTCCTTGCATGTCTTTTATGTTGGTTGTTCTTTTTCCATAAGTTGAGAAGGAAAGTTTAAGCTTTGTTCTTTCTCTGTCATTAACTGGAAACAAAATAAATAAAACTAACTAATACATAAATATGTAGAAAATGGCCAAAATTTAACAGGCTTTCAAAACTACATTGAATACACATATCTGTTTAATACTTATTTTATTGCATATCTTGTGGGGTTCAGTGCTTTATTCTCAAGTTCATATTTGTTGCTAATGTCACAGATTGTCTGCTCAAATCCCATGTTCTTTGTGGAATTCTTTAGAGTAGCTAAATTTCATTGTCTGTCATGAGACTATCTTGCTAGGAGAGTTAAAGTGCCATGTTTGGTTTCTACAGAAGGGTTGCCATATTACATTACTCTTAGCTCACTCATAATACTATTGTTCAGTAGGCTTACTGCTGTATATCAGTGCAATTATCATTAAAAAAAAAAAAAAAAAGAATTATGCTACTGGCTAAAGCTATAGTATACAACACGCATATATGTGCTGTATCTTCATTTATGAATGGGGAAATATTCATATAACAAAGTACTCATTGGTTTAGATATTCTATTGATTGTTTTAGCATAAAAAAAATAGTCCATTTTTGAATTACACAGCATTTCTATTCTTGATTTCTTTTTTATACCAAAGTAAAAAAAAAAAAAAAAAAACCTTAATTAAAAACATTTCTTTGCATTTAATTAACTGATTATTTTCAGGTTCCTTAACAAATGAAGATGCTATTCTTTTTACGTCTTCAAGGAAGGATCGTACATCTGTTTATGCTGGCAGAAGAAACCTTAATTATTTGCAAGGTAAGTCTTAAATTTAGTTTGTTTGCAGATAACATGGACATTGCAAATCAGGAGAAAGCATTATTAACATTTATGCTTACAGAGGGAATCATTTCTGCACCTTGCAGTACTGAGGATGGTAGTGTGCTATTAACCATTAGAGTTGCTAATTAAAAAAAAAAAAATCTCATATATAATAGTTTAGTTATAATTCAACATTAATGAATGAGATATTATAAGAGCCAATAGTTGACAGCAGTATATTCAAGTTTGGTGCATATTTTCTCTCTTCCTCCACCATCTTCACATGTGCAGTGTGGATGATAGTGGACATGCTCAATATAAAGTAACTAGGGAGTAGGCAACTCCTCTATTCAAAGTGCAGCAATAAAGCATTTCCAGAGGCCAATAGGTATTACACAAGTCTGAACCTGATGATAATGTGTCAGGATGCTTCCTGACCATCTAGTGAATAATCCTGTTGCTACTTACTCTTCCAAGTTGAGACTAGAGGAAGTTTAATAAACCAGTATGCACAGATCACTGTTGATGCTATTCTTGGACTGGTGTCATTCTTTTAACCTTACTGCATGTGCCTGCTGCGTACTTTCTAGTTGTGAAAGACACCACAAGAAATAATTGTGGTATTGCAGTTTAAAAAAATCTCCCACAAAACCAACAAAAAATATCCAAGAATACAAAAAAAAAAAAAAAAGAAAAAAAAACATAAAAAGTAAATACCTTAAAAAAAGGCTAACCATGCAAAATCTCTTAGGGGGGAGGAGACAAAAAACTCTTCCACATTGGCATCATCTGTATTCTCAAACACTAATGATGTGTATCACCTCCACTTGCAGGTATCCACACTTGATCAGTTAGTCCTCACTGAACCCCAACTGGCATCTTTTATAACTACATTCAGCATTAACTATTCTAATTACATCCACATAATTCCTTCTGTATATAAAAAAAAAAAAAAACAGCATATGTACATTTGTCAGGTCTAACAATTCCATGCCAAATGTTACTAAAACATGAGTCCCCTTGTTACAATGGTGCTCTTTCCCATTATTTTCCCTGCTTGTATTGCTCTCCTAATTCTGATGACGGTGCTCTCTTCTTTGATTATTTATATCTGTAAGTTGATTTTCTATGGACTGATTAACCAAACAGATCATTGCTTGAAGATCTCAGCATTCATAATTCAAACTGGCTTTCTTTCCTTTCACAGATAAAAATGATTTAGTATAAATAATATGCATAAGTCTCCTAACACACTGAACCTTTTCTTAACCAGTTCTCTCTCTCTCTAGATACACTGTAGATATGTTAGCTCTCTTTTTGACAGTTTCTCTCATAATTTTGTTCTTTTGTTACAGATTGACCTTCCCCCAGAGAATCTCGGTTTCATATCCTATTGCACTACAGTGGTGATAATTGGAATTATCTCCAGATCGCATACACATTTTCCATGGTTGGATTATTGTTTGCATTCTCCTGATCCAAGCACCTGCTTCCACTGAACATTTGAAATAAGGGCATTATTACCACTCTATATAAAAGACCTGATCTCTTTCCAAGCTCTGGTTCTCCTAGTGCATCAAAGCAGTCTTTTGGGAATACTTTATGGGAAAGACTATTCCAGAGAACAGGTTAATAGAATGAGAGATGAATGTGAGTACAGGTTCAGTGAGTTAGCATTTCAGCTGTAAAATGCATGTTAGGTAGCTGTTGCCCAAGTTTTTATTGTAGGTTTAGTAGAAATATGTAGAATAGTGGATACCAGTTCTGCTGAATAACACTGATTGAAATATCTCTAGAAAAGACACAATGCAGAAAAAACTAAATGTGAGACAGTAGTTGGAGCAAATCTCAGAGAGAGAGAGAGAGAGAGAGAGAGGTCATCACTTAAACTCTTCTCTTGAAAGTATCATGAATTTTTAGAAAGATTCTATGAATATGATTGCTTAGGCTTTTAGAAAGGTTTTTGGTTACCCTGACTTGAGAGCAGTATTCTACAGTGTATTTGGGATTTGGAGTTTAGAAGCTGAACAGATGAAAAGGAACATATTTTGAGCAAAAAAGATGTAGTTTTTTGGAAGCAAAAGTTGCTATTTGAAGTGTGTGTGTATGTTTGATGTTTGTGCTAAAAAAGGGATAAGTGTTTGTCAGGAGATATCTAGCTTAACTGTTGAGCTGAGAATTATCAGAGGTAAATGGAGAAGAACTAAGGATTTTTTTTATTATTATTATGAGGTAAAAAGACAAAAGAATTTAAAGTGACTAAGTTGTCATTACCCCAATGAAGATCAGAATCTGTGCAGATCAGATTTTAGGACCCTGGTTATAGAAAATCTTGAAGCTTGAAATATTTGAGAACTGCAAGATTTTTCATAAAAGTAGGAGGCATGGAGAGTGCTGTTATCACAAGAACTATGGATAAGATTTGAGGTCAACGAGAGAAAGTTGTTTATGTATATGAGGAAGAGGGTTGATGAAATACCTGAGCTCTGAACATCTGTGTTAGGAAAATCTGAAGAGTGAACATAACATTATATCATTACATGTAGTGCTTGATCTGAGAGAAAATTGATGACTGTTACAAATGATGGAAGGCAGACAATAAGATGGCATTTCGCTGAGAAGCCCTTGATGCCAGACCTGATCAAATGCCTTGGAGTGCAGTAAGACAGGCTTCTATAAATCTCTCTGTGACGCATGTCTAGAGGTGGGTGATGTAGACAAGGAGATCTACTGTGCATTTTGACACTGTCAATCATATTAGGGATTCCGTATTCATTATATGGATTCCGCTAATTATCTGACAGCTGTCCATGTGTTGGAGAATTTGACTGTTGACGAAATTCTCCATTACTTTAAACACCAAGGTTAAAGCAATTGGTTGGTAGTTTGATTATATATATATATATATATATATATCATCATCATCAAATTCCTGCCATGTACCCTCAAGGGGTGTACAGGATATGACAGTACTACATGAAAAAATTACATCATTACTAACTTCCTATCTACAATTTTCCTCCAAATCAGTCTGTTACTTGTCAAGACTCCAACATTATCAGATCTTATATTTCTATCGTCTAAGGCACTTTGTACCGTATCAATCCACCTATATCTTGGTCTTCCTCTGGGTCGTTTTCCTGCCAACCTGGCAGAGAACACTTGTTTTGCTAATCTTTCCTCTCCCATTCTATTTAAGTGACCATACCATCTGAGATTAGCTCTGCTAACGCATACTTGGATGCTGACAATGTCAAGTTCTTTCCTAATATCCTCATTTTTAATATGATATTGCCATTGATGCCATCTGTTCAAGCCTCTAATCTTTCTCAGGACTCTCATATCTGCGGTCTCTAGTGTTTGGTCAAGTGTTTTACTTCTGACAAAGCTCTCAGATCCGTAAGTTAAAATCGGTTTGAACACTGTCTTGTATACAGCGAATTTAGTATTCCGACTAATTTCTCTCTTATTCCATATGAATTTATTCAATTGATTTCCTACCATACCAGCTTTGTTGATTCTGTTGTCTATTTCCATATTTAATTTACCATCTTCACTAAAAATCGTGTCTAAGTAGCTGAAATGTTTTACTTGTTCCACAGGTTCTCCATTCACAACACAGTTGACATTTTCAATGATTCTGCCTATTTTCATTGTCTTTGTCTTTTTATTGCTGACCTTCATACCATATCTATTACAACAGCTATTCAATTTAGTCAGAGAATCTTGCAGACTTGTAGCGGATTTATTTAGAAGTATAACATCATCCGCATAAAGCAAAGAGCTGACATTAACATCTCCAATTTTGATATCAGGTTTAATACCACATTCCTTCATAATGTGATCCATATAGATAATGAATAACAGAGGGGATAATGTACATCCTTGTCTCACACCAGATTTAACATTAAACCATCTTCCTGTACTTCCTTCAATTCTAACTGCTGACTCACAACTCAAATAAAGACTAAGTATTGCTTGATATAATGCCCCATTGACACCATATAACTGCAGCGTATTGAATAGCTTCTCTCTTGGCATCTTGTCATATGCCTTTTCCAAATCGACAAAACTTAAATACAGATCTTTGTTATATTCCCATGCTTTCTCGACTATTTGTCGTAAAGTGAAGATCTGATCCTGACAGCCTCTATTTGGCCTGAATCCAGCTTGTTCTTCACCAAGCTTTTCTTCCACAATTCTTCTCAACCGTTTCTCAAGTATACTTGCATAGATCTTGCCAGGAACACTCAGTAGGGAAATACCTCTGTAATTCTCACATTCAGTTTTATTTCCCTTTTTATATATGGGTACTATGAGAGCTCTACTCCAATCATCGGGTATTCGTCCCTCTGTCCAGGCTATCTGAACTATGCAGTGCAGCCACTGTAAGACTCTTATACCACCATACTTCAGCATTTCTGGTCGAATATCATCTACTCCTGCTGCCTTTCCACATTTCAAGCCTTTGATGGCTTTTTCTACTTCAAGTATGGATATGTATTCCTGACTGCATGCCTGGTCAGTGTTTTTTATCACTGTGCTGTCATCACTGCTTGTTTCATTTAGCAGTTTTTCAAAGTAATTACTCCATACTTCAAGGATATCTTTTTCTCCTGTTTTCATTTCACCTTTATCATCTCTAATTCCTTTTACAGCACTCTTTCCTCCATTTCTAAGCTTCTTCAACAACCTCCAGAATATTTTGCCACCTTCTTGATATTTATTTTCTATATTCTTGCCAAAGTCCTCCCATGACTTTTGTTTAGCTAGTTTTACACACTGTTTAGCTTTCTTACATTTGTCTCTGTATTCTGTAAGAGTAAAAGCTGACTTATTTGCCAGGAACTTTTGATATGCTTTCTTCTTTTCCTTCATTGCCTCTTTAACTTCCTGTGTTCACCAGGGAGTTCTGATTTTTTTTATCTTTGCACACAACCTCACCACATGCCTCTCTGGCAGAATCAATCAATGTTTCCTTCAGAGTTTGCCACTGAATCTCCAAGGTTTGATTCCTGTTCTCAAACACTTTCATTTTCTTTTCAATAATATTTCTGTATTTTAGTCTACAGTTTACATCTGAGAGCTGCTCAACTTTTATTCGCTTTAAAACTTTCTTACATGTTATTCTTTTCAATATGAAATTCAATTTTATCCTGCTCAAGACTAAATAGTGATCACTTCCAATTTCAAATCCTCTGTACACTCTGGTGTCCTGCACCAGGGAGAAAACATCACTATCAACAATAACATAGTCAATGAGACTTTTCTTATTCCTAGCCTCTTCTCTCCATGTGAATTTGTGCACATTTTTATGTTGGAACATATATATTAATATTATCGTTCATATTTACTCAGTAGATAATGTTATAAAAAATTAGTTTGAATGACTATATACCTTTTTAATAGCTGTATTTTTCAAGGAAATTACAATGCAGACTAATATGTTAACTAAAATAAATTTAATTAATACTTCCAATATTTCAATAAAGTCAAATTGCCATCATCATCAGGGAACAAAATATAATAAGATATGTGCATGCAGGCACTACACTAAGTAATGAAGATGAAGCTTGTCAACTGAGAGCAGTCCAAGTCTGGACTACCTATAAAATTCATAATGTGCCATTATGCCCATTGATTCACTCACATACAAATTAGCCACATCTTTAGCAAAAGTGCTTTCCCAATATACTGGCAACAACCCCTCATACATAAAATAACTCAGTCCACTTTAAAATATAGTGGACTGAGTTATTTTATGTTATTTCATCATCATCATCATCAAATTCCTGCCATGTACCCTCAAGGGGTGTACAGGATATGACAGTACTACATGAAAAAATTACATCATTACTAACTTCCTATCTGCAATTTTCCTCCAAATCAGTCTGTTACTTGTCAAGACTCCAACATTATCAGATCTTATATTTCTATCGTCTAAGGCACTTTGTACCGTATCAATCCACCTATATCTTGGTCTTCCTCTGGGTCGTTTTCCTGCCAACCTGGCAGAGAACACTTGTTTTGCTAATCTTTCCTCTCCTATTCTATTTAAGTGACCATACCATCTGAGATTAGCTCTGCTAACGCATTCCTGGATGCTGACAATGTCAAGTTCTTTCCTAATATCCTCATTTTTAATATGATATTGCCATTGATGCCATCTGTTCACGCCTCTAATCTTTCTCAGGACTCTCATATCTGCGGTCTCTAGTCTTTGGTCAAGTGTTTTACTTCTGACCCAGCTCTCAGATCCATAAGTTAAAATTGGTTTGAACACAGTCTTGTATACAGCTATAGTGTTCCGACTAATTTCTTTCTTATTCCATATGAATTTATTCAATTGACTTCCCACGATACCAGCTTTGCTGATTCTGTTGTCTATTTCTATATTTAGTTTACCATCTTCAGTAAAAATTGTGCCTAAGTAGCTGAAATGTTTTACTTGTTCCACAGGTTCTCCATTCACAACACAGTTGACATTTTCAATGATTCTGCCTATTTTCATTGTCTTTGTCTTTTTATTGCTGACCTTCATACCATATCTATTACAACAGCTATTCAATTTAGTCAGAGAATCTTGCAGACTTGTAGCGGATTTATTTAGAAGTATAACATCATCCGCATAAAGCAAAGAGCTGACATTAACATCTCCAATTTTGATATCAGGTTTAATACCACATTCCTTCATAATGTGATCCATATAGATAATGAATAATAGAGGGGATAATGTACATCCTTGTCTCACACCAGATTTAACATTAAACCGTCTTCCTGTACTTCCTTCAATTCTAACTGCTGACTCACAACTCAAATAAAGACTAAGTATTGCTTGATATAATGCCCCATTGACACCATATAACTGCAGCGTATTGAATAGCTTCTCTCTTGGCACCTTGTCATATGCCTTTTCCAAATCGACAAAACTTAAATACAGATCTTTGTTATATTCCCATGCTTTCTCGACTATTTGTCGTAAAGTGAAGATCTGATCCTGACAGCCTCTATTTGGCCTGAATCCAGCTTGTTCTTCACCAAGCTTTTCTTCCACAATTCTTCTCAACCGTTTCTCAAGTATACTTGCATAGATCTTGCCAGGAACACTCAGTAGGGAAATACCTCTGTAATTCTCACATTCAGTTTTATTTCCCTTTTTATATATGGGTACTATGAGAGCTCTACTCCAATCATCGGGAATTCGTCCCTCTGTCCAGGCTTTCTGAACTATGCAGTGCAGCCACTGTAAGACTCTTATACCACCATACTTCAGCATTTCTGGTCGAATATCATCTACTCCTGCTGCCTTTCCACATTTCAAGCCTTTGATGGCTTTTTCTACTTCAAGTATGGATATGTATTCCTGACTGCATGCCTGGTCAGTGTTTTTTTATCACTGTGCTGTCATCACTGCTTGTTTCAGTTAGCAGTTTTTCAAAGTAATTACTCCATACTTCAAGGATATCTTTTTCTCCTGTTTTCATTTCACCTTTATCATCTCTAATTCCTTTTACAGCACTCTTTCCTCCATTCCTAAGCTTCTTCAACAACCTCCAGAATATTTTGCCACCTTCTTGATATTTATTTTCTATATTCTTGCCAAAGTCCTCCCATGACTTTTGTTTAGCTTTCTTACATTTGTCTCTGTATTCTGTAAGAGTAAAAGCTGACTTATTTGCCAGGAACTTTTGAAATGCTTTCTTCTTTTCCTTCACTGCCTCTTTAACTTCCTGAGTCCACCAGGGAGTTCTGATTTTTTTATCTTTGCACTCAACCTCACCACATGCCTCTCTGGCAGAATCAATGTTTCCTTCAGAGTTTGCCACTGAATCTCCAAGGTTTGATTCCTGTTCTCAAACTCTTTCATTTTCTTTTCAATAATATTTCTGTATTTTAGTCTACAGTTTACATCTGAGAGCTGCTCAACTTTTATTCGCTTTAAAACTTTCTTACATGTTATTCTTTTCAATATGAAATTCAATTTTATCCTGCTCAAGACTAAATAGTGATCACTTCCAATTTCAAATCCTCTGTACACTCTGGTGTCCTGCACCAGGGAGAAAACATCACTATCAACAATAACATAGTCAATGAGACTTTTCTTATTCCTAGCCTCTTCTCTCCATGTGAATTTGTGCACATTTTTATGTTGGAACATGGTGTTAGTAATAACCAGTCCATGTCCTGAGCAGAAATCCAACAGATATTTGCCATTATTATTAGCTTTGCTCTTTTCTCCAAATTTTCCCAAAATATTTTTGTATGTCTCACAATCATTTCCTACTCTACTATTTAGATCCCCAACAAGGACCAACTTTTCCTTTTTCATTGTGTCAGTTGCTTTTTCTAAAGCCTCAAAAAATTCCTCCACTTCTACTTTAGTAGAACCTTCTGTGGGACCATAGGCACAAATAAGTCTCATTGTCCAGTTCCCCATTCTCATATTTGCCTACATTACTCTACTTGAGACTGACTGCCATTCAAGAAGATTAGCCTCGTATTTTGTGTTGAATACTATGGCTACTCCTTCTTTTCCTTGATTGTTATTGCCTGAATATAACATTTTGTATTTATTGCTCAGAAAGATCTCACCAGTTTTGGTCTTTTTTTGTTTCAGTCACCCCTATTATGTCGATCTGGTACTTATCTAATTCCTCAGCTAGCTCCATTTCTTTGCCATTCAGGCTTCTTACGTTGATAGTACCGATCTTTAACTCTGGTGATGTTGAGTTGGGGTTTGTTTTCAGATTTGTTCCAGTAGCTGACTTTTCGTTGTTCGCCCTGGTTCCCTGGCGAAAACAACGGGGGCCTTGTTTAACCGGGCGACGCCCCAGCCGGCATGAAATTTTGTCATGTTGTACCATCATTTTTTATTTTGGTTTAACCAATAAGAATACAATTTGGTCGGCTAAATCCCAAATTGCCAGCCCATCCTCATTCGTTCAGTATCAAAGTAGATACCCAACAGGGTGCACCACGAGAAGGTGAGGATTGGACATTAGGTCAGAAGCCCTGGTCGGTTCTCCGCATTCCTTTAAAGGCTATGTGGAGGTCTCCTCTCAGTTATACAGCTTTAACCCTTAAGCACCCCCTTTATGTTATTTTATGTTTTAAAATATAATAAAGCAAATATAGAAAACCTTGCACTCTAGAACACTGACATTATGGTTAATTTCAATGTGTTATCTCTGTTCACTAATGTCCCACTTAAAGACACTTTAGACCTTATTGAAACTGAATTTTCTCCTGATATTTCAGCCTTGTTTAAGTTCACAATGAACTCTGGCTGTTGTCTTGTTTATCACTATGAACATTTGGCAAGGAAAATTCTACAAACATGGTGGACAGCCATGCCCCCACCCCCCAGCTAATTTCTTCATGGAAACATTTGAAGAGAAAGCTCTGAACTCTGCCCCATATAGATCCACTGTTTGGCTATACTTTGTTGGTGATGTGTTCTCCATTTGGCTGGATGCCCTGGATGCTCTCAACATATTTTTAACATACTTAAACATTCAACATTCCAGGATCCAGTTCATAGAAAAAGAAAATGACAACAGTCTCCCCTTCCTAGACACTTTAATTGCATACCTGAAGAATCCTGACCATTCTCCATTTGCAGAATGGAAAATGTACCCCCCCCCACACACACACTGGTAGATGCATTCACAAGCAGTCACACTCCCACTTCTTCCAACAGTCATCCCCCCCCCCCTGACCTCCAGAACAGAGATTACACCAAAGCTGTCACTATTTCATATATCCAAAAAACTAACAATCTTAAAAAAATACAATCTTGCAACCACTTACAGATTATATAAAAAATTAGCATCCCTTATCTGCTCCACCAAAGACCAGCCACAGTTCATGGACCTGCCCAAGTGTTTACCAAGTCCCTTGTAGTTTCATACTATCCTACTATGACCAAACAGACAGGACAGCAAACATTATGCTGAACATAAGGACTATATCTGTTTCTATCACTATAGCCACTCAGGACTTGCTGACCATGCTTTGGACATCTGCCATAGAATATTCTGGAAAAAAGGCACTCTACTCCTTCACAGCACATATAATATGAAAGACTTTTTTCTTCAATCTGCTTCTGCCTTAAGAAACTACCCTGACCTCAACAAATATGGTTTCATGAAACTCTCCCAAATTTGGGATGCTCTCATCCCCCTGTACTTCAGCCCAACAGCAAAGATGTTCTATTTGGCCCACTAATGGGACATTGTTTATGATTTTAGGCCTACTCTCAGTTGACATGCTTCATCTTCATTACTTAGTGTAGTGCCTGTGTGCACATATCTTATTATATTTTGTTTCCTATTGATGTCAATTTGACTTTGTCAAAATATTGGAATTATTAATTAAATTTATTTTAGTTAATATATTAGTCTATGTTGTAATTTCCTTAAAACATAGTTATAAATAGTCAATATACGAGCTTTACCACCATACAAAAACCTTTTTGGTATCCAGGTTGTTCAGGATTGCTCTGTTTTTTTTTTTTTTTTTTCTGGCAGAGAGCTACAAGAGGCATGCAGTGCAGTGGAAAGTTGGAGATGATTTGCTTTGATCATCTCTGCAGGGGTTAGATGAAGAATGATTATAGAATGTCAGCTTTATCCTTAAATAATTTTGCAGATGTGTCATTTGCATGAGAGATGCAGAAGCACAAACAGAAATTGCACCTAAGCCTTTGCAAGGGATAAGAAGGCATGACTGCTATTTGTGCAAGAGATGAGCTTTTACATTGTTCTTTCAAAATCAGACTCAGCTTTTTAATGACTGTTTAGTGTAGATTGCAAATAAAGCTGAACTTTTTGTCTCATTTGGGACCACTTAAAATATGCTGTTCAATATGAAGGAAGCTTGATTGGGAAAAAAGTTGTCAGCTCTGTTAACTAGAGTTTGGAGGTGGGGAAGATGATGGGAAAGTTTGCGATATATCTACTGGCATCAATGGGTTTTCTGTAAACGAGAAAGAAAGAGTGTCATTGGGAAGATGTGTGATTGGAGTGTCTAGAAAAGACAAACTGTTTTCTTTTCTGTACTGAAGTGGATTCTGGGATACTGGCTGTTGAGATGTGGAGAAATGGGGAACACGTTATCAGTGTATTTTAGTCAAATAGAAGAAGGTCTGAGAATTTCATCAGTAAAACTATTATGGGTAGGCCAAAGGATGCAATTTACTGAGCAGGTCTGAATGCTAGACTAAGTCAGATGCTCTAGAATTGTGTAGAGAGCAACAGCAGTTTCTCCACATCTTTCCATGGCGTGAGCCCATTGGTGGGTATTGTAGGCTAAGAGATCTGCTGTGGATCTAAAATGGTGGAATCCATACTATGGTTATTGATTGGTTAGCTGATGGATTTTTAGAAGTGAATATGTTGCTGTTGATGGCCTTCTCCATTATCTTGAAAAGAACTGAGGTGAGTGATTGGTCAGTAGTTTTGAAGAAGGCTTTAAAACTTTTTATTATTTGTAAAACATTTAAGTTATTATTTATTTATTTAATCCTATCATGGATTGCACCATTATGAATAAGCTTTAAACTATTAAATCTTGTCTATTGCACCCATCGTAAAAATTGCGAAAAATTAAAAACATCTCATTAATATTAAGATACATTTTAAAAATATATGCAATATTAAACTTTACTTCACCAACAGAACTTGTCTTAATGTGATTTGTTTGTCTGTCTAAAAAGACAAACAAACAGCAAACTGGCCAGAGGATACAAACAATGAACATTCTAAATAATCAAAACCTGCTAATCTCCTTGCAAAGTATCAATGTGCTTGAATACTCAAAGATCAACTTTCTCTTTTCTCATCCAGAAATATGTTGGGTTTCTGGCTCGTTTGGTCTTTCATACTATGGGCAGGCAGAAAGTTCTGCAATGGTATGAATTGAAAATTCAACCAAAATGGAAATCTAGAGCAAATTGGTTCACCTAATGGGTGAACCAATTTGCTCTAGATTTCCATCTTTTTATTTGGCATAAAAAAATAATAATAAAATAAAATGTGAAGTTAGTAGAGCTAATCTGTATATTTTATTTCACTTTGTCATTCTTTCTCCATTCCTGCTCCTGCACTTCTGTTTCTGATGTATCCATTATTGTTACTTCTATATATTAAATAGAAGCAGTTATGATGGATTTTCTTTCTTACAAAATAGTCAAAATTGTTCATCACTTTTCCTCTGTCTAATGAAGGATGGTTCCAGTTCTCCATATATTCTTTTCTGATTACAGTCACTGATGAAGGAATAGTTTGCTATGGTGAATTTCCATTTGGAAGAGGCTTTGGCAGGGATTCTGAGTAATTGGCTATAAGGAGAGAGAGCTCATTATTTGTTATGGTTGTAGTTGATTTTAAAACAGTAATTTGTTATAAAAACTATATATTAGATTATTTAAAATTTTTCATTTGACACTCTTTAATTTTGTTATTTTATAGAGGTGCAGTCACTTCAAAGCATGTGTCTCAGGGTTCTAGCAGAAAATATTGATGGTAAGTTAGTATATTTGAAGTAATCTGAAGAACTTTTTTTTTTTTTGCAAATAATTTATTTAAGATTGAATTAAAGTATATTTATTATATAGTAACATTTATATGTGTATGTTATATTTTTCTGTTGTTATATGGATCAGAGACATGGAATTGACAAAGAAAGAAAGAAACAGGAAGTCTAGCTTTTTTTCAGGAAGTCTGGAAAAAGATAATCAACTACCATTTTTGGATATCCTAATCAAGAAACTAGCAGATGGATATATCAAACTAACAGTCTATCGCAAACCAACACACATACACGACGCTACCTTCATTTCAAATCAACTCACTATATTTCCCAGAAGCTCAGCATAATACATATGCTCAAAAATAGAGCCATGAACATTATCTCAGAAGAAAAAGAACTCTATGATGAAATTACTCATATATCAGAGACATTAATAAAAAAATGGCTATCCAAGGAATCTATTCAACAAGATTCTTCATAGAAACACCCACAACAACAACCTACCATCACTCAATACAGTTCATCCATAGTTATTCCTTATGCAGCTACAGTGCCCGAAAAGATCACAAAACTTTTTAAACCTTTCAACATCAGAATTGCATTCAAACTGGTCAAGACTGTCCATCATGTTTTAAGATCGCCAAAATACATTAATGCTTTTTTCAAACATGCTGGAGTGTACAACATCCCATGTGCTTATGGTCTAAACTATATAGGACAGACATTGAGAAGCCTTGAAATTCGAAAAAAAGAACATATAGGATATGTTAATAACAACAGAACAAACAACTCAGGTCTAGCCCATCATTTCGCGATTACTAACCATACCATTGATTGGGATAGCAGCTCCATGCCTTACCTAGAAGATTTCCGTTCGAGAAATTTCAAGGAAGCCGTTGTAGTCCTCTGTTCTGGAAAAAATCTTAACAGAAACCAGGGAATGATAATAGCTGAAATATGGAAAACCTTAATAAGATCACTCAGTCTGCCAGAATTTAATTTTGCTCAAAACTACAGAACATGCTCTCATAACAGTGACTAACACAACATGCTCCATGCGTGTAATGTTACACTTTCTGTTTTAATGTTTAATTTATATGATAGTGTTACTTCATTTTTTCTGTACTAGCCACTTTGAGTTTTTTTTTCTTAACCTTATAAGCCCTGAAGAAGCTGGACAGCCCTGTCGGTGAAACTTGTTGGTATTAGATGTTTATAAATCATGGTCAATTAAAGATCAATATATATATTTCATTTTAATTAAAGAAACAGGAAACCAACTAGATCTCAAACAAAAGTGTTTGTGTAAAATATTTAAAATATTTTGGTCCCAATGTGCAACAAATGATGAATGATATAAACAGAACAAAAAAAGTATCACTAGTGAAATAAAAAGATGCAGATATAATTGCTATAATTGCATTAGGCATACTAAGAATGAACAGTGGAGACTTCCAAGGGTAGCTTTGATCCCAGAAGAAAAATGGGAAGGCCTCAATGAAAGAAAAAGAAAGATAGGTGGCCTGTTAAGAGAGAGATGGAGAGTCGCAAAATTAGTTGAAAGATACAAGGTTAACTGGAGAAAATAGATCTTGGCTTTGTGTGCTGCAGGACACTAATAGGATAGGTAAATAAGCAGGTATAATTTTTTTGTTATACATGTGGAAGGTGTTGAATAGACATGTTAATATTGTGTGAATTGAAGGAATTCATTAAATTGTTCGTTAATTTTTTTTTTCCTAGGTTAAATTATATTTTTTACTCTAAAATGATATATGCATGTTAGAGATTTTCAAAGACATGAACATTATAAAAATTTTTTAGATTGTTTAGAAATGATTTTTGCTTGGTGATGATGATGATTTATGATTTTAATGGTGCAAGGACAGCAAAAATCATACTGTGCCATATCAAAGGTTTATAGCAGTACACAAGGTAACATCACAAACATCCATGCCTGCAGCAGGATTCGAACCCACAGCCTGTTGGTTGGAGAGCAGGTACACTAACCACTCAGCCAACCAAGCTAGCTGATTTTTGTTTGGTTGCAATATAAAATGGTGTCATAAATTAAGCTTGTTTGCAGAAAATATGGTTTGCATGGAGTAAATTGTAGAAGTTTCAGCTTAGAAAACTTTGTTAATTTTAAATTCATTAAAAAAAGTAACCACATATGCTTTAATTGGTTGGCTAAAATACTTTGAAATACTATATGTCAGTAAATCATTTGCCTTTTACATCAGGAAGATGAACTTCTTATATGGAAGTTAATTTCAAGGAGAGTATTGTGGACAAATTTCAAAATGGGAAATGAATAATGAGACTTATTTGTGCCTATGGTCCATGGTCCCACAAAAGGTTCTAGTGGGGAAGAACTGTAGGAATTTTTTGAGTCAATAGAGAGGGTAACTGACATAAACACGGAAAATGTTTGAAAAAAAATTGGTGAAAATGGCAGAACTAATAATAATGGTAAGTATACAGTTGACGCTCACCTTAGGGAGTGCCAGAATAGTTTAGTAAAGCAGTGCTATAGTTTCAGTGTGCCTATTGGTCTTTGGACAGGATCTAAAATAGTTGCTGTAGCATACTTGCTGAATTTCTGTGCGGAACATAGACTAGTCATACTAACACCACATCCCAACATAAGATATGCATTCATTTTCATGGAGAGAGTACATGAGAAATAAGAAAATTTTTTTTAATCAACCCCCACACATGAAAACTCACAAACCTTCTAACATAATAGCACAATGTGTGAGAAAGTCTTTAGGGATAAAGAAGGAATCTGTTGATGTGTTTTTGACAGTCTGGAATTGTATCCATTGAAGAAAATAACATGGGAAAGGCCGTTCCAAAGAACAGAGGTAGATGGAATAAAGCAAGAGGATTAGTTAGTGTGATAAGTTTGGAGCTCATTTGTATATGGATGTTGACCAGTTGTTGCTCTTGTTCTTATGTGAGTAGAGGAATGGTAGTGGCCAGTATAGTTAGCAGAACGAATGAAAATAAATACCTATAAAAAAGACTGAATGCAGAAACAAACCATAAGCATCTATGAGAAAGCAGTTTGAACGAGTCTGTAAGAAAGAATCATCATTTAAGTGGACTGTCCACCTGAATACAGTCAAGCATTTTTAGAGAGGTTTTGGGTTCACTACCAAAAATGTAAGAATGATATTCTAAGGTCGGGCAGATTTATAAGGTATTAGGAATTGTGCAAGAGAGAGATAGCATTTTGAATGAAAATACCAAATTTTACTATGCTCAGGAGGCTGTGGATATGAGTGTTTTTATGCCAGGATAGCCCAGATTTGAAAGTCAGCCCAGGGAGGAAAAAACTGATGATGACCAGTGAGGGATTGTCAGAAGCATGTAGGCAGAGGGGGGGGGGGGTCGAGCAAGATCTTTCTTCTGAGAAATTGTGTTTTGATAGCCTTGAAATTCATTATAATATCTTCACTTTAGAATAGTGCAGGGATCAATATTTAAAATAGTGATTAGAGAAGATCTTGAAGCTTAAGTTATGTAAGCTCTACAGGTTTTCTTAAATGAGGAAGATGAATGCAGAATACTGCATTCATCTTTCATCAGCAAAATCATGGATAAGATTTGAAAATAAATATCTATAAAAAAAAAAAGTCCTGGATGTATAACCTGAAGAATGTGGATGAAAGCATGGAGCTGGGGTATGTCAACAGTTGATAGTGGAATCTGATAAGAGAAACTGTCCAACTAGCAATCCATTCACAAAAGATGGGGGGATTATAAGACAGTTGCTTGGTAAGAAGGCCTCGTTGCCAAACTCAATTAAGGTTTCTCCAAACTTTTTGCAAAGATGGGTAATCTTTTATGCAATAAGAATGCTGGAACTTATATTGTTGATCACAAATTAATTGCTGGGTCTCCAGGTAGTAAAGAGGATTGTCTGTTAATGACCGCCTCCATTACTTTTGAGAGTATTTAGGTAAAAGCATCAATACTAGACAATATTCTTATGGATGACTTATCTTGCATTTGAAGGACAGGCTGGATAATGGTTAGCTGCTCTGCTAATGGTTAGTGTCTAGATGAGTTTAACAAATTGTTTAGATAATATATGTTGGTTGTTAATTCTGATGCACAGTTGAAGGAATACCATCTGGATCAAGGAATTTATTAGTATCAAGACTGTTGAGGATTTCTCTGATTTCTTGGTGAAAGATGTGAGCAGTTTGTATATAGTGGGAGGAGATTTGCCTTGATCATCTGTACAAGGGAAACCATCAGTTGGAGGGAAAAGGCTGATGCCAAGAGGTCTGCTTTATATCATCAGGATGTGAGGTAGAAAAAAAGGAAATATAGAAGTTGTGTCTAACAGCTTTAGCAAGAAACCAGAAAGTTTAGCTGCTGTTTGAGCAGGAGACAAGCTGCTTTGCATTAGTCATTACTGCTTTGTTGTTTATAGTTGTTATGGGATATAGTATAGGCCAAATGAGAAGCTGTGGTTTCTAACTTGAACCATTGAGTTTATGTGAAATTTTTTTTTCATGGACTACTTTTTGTACACATGTTAGAGAGTCAAAAATTGGATAGAAGTTAGGGATTTTGAGTGGAGTGAGAAATGAAGACCCCATTCCAGCAATTATTTGGTTGGGGCATATTTTGGATCAGGAGAGAAAAAACATAATCAGACCATGGAAATGCCTCTGGTGCCTGCACTGTCAGTTTGATCCTAACCAGTACTGTTTCAGTGCCATAGGATCCAAGGCTGAGAGAAGCAGAATCTGCAGAGAAGGAAACACGAACAAGGTTATTGTTGTAGGAGAGAGAGAGAGAGAGCTAATATCTTCAGTGTATTTGGAGAGAGAGCTGGTTAAGGAAAAATCCAGTGTTAGAAGAATGGTAAAGATTATTCAATATTCTAGTTGTAAATGAACAGTTTTGTTAAATTGTTACTGATAGTATATAGTTCAGCTTTCCTTCAAACTTGATCTGTGAAGTTAGAGATGGAAATCCAGTTTGGATTATGATCATTTGAAGTCTCCAGGGAAGATGTTTTCACTGTTAATTAGTATGAAATCAGTTTTGCTCATAATGATGTAATGCTTAAAAGCATTTCATCACGTCTATTTTAGTTGACAACCACAAAAAAGTATTTGTTAAATATAAAACTCTTTTATATATACATGCTTGTAATATTTTACCTTGTAGCTAAGATAATTTATTCATTCTTGATAATTGTTTTATTTATTTATTTTTTATTTAGACTAGCTATATTAAAGTTTGATTAAGAGCGGGAAAATGATTGGTTTAAAGTTAATTTGAAGAAGGGAAAAAGTGATAGTTATATGTGTGTACTTAATTTAGTTTTTCAAGTGAAATTCTATTGGGAATTCTGTTTTAGTAATATGAAACTAGAACCTTTTTGGAAGATACTTTATTATTATTTTTTTCTTTTTGAAACACCATAAATTATCCTTGGTAATAATAATATTTGTTGATTTACATACATTTTGTAGCAATCAGGTGTCTGTCCATTATAATTGAATGCTAGAAGGACTATCAAGCCATCCCCATATTCATGGCGAAGCTCAAAGGGAGTGCCATCCACTATGACACGCAGTGAATGACCAGAGAGAAAGCTGGCTATCCTGTTACAGAGGATGGCAAGTGTGGACCAAAGGAAGGCAGTGTGCAAAGCAGGCTTCGATGCCAAACACAATTAAAAGCCATGGAAATGTCAAGGGCGACAATGCACATTTTTCCCATATAAGTGATGCAATCTGAGATCAGCAGTGGATCTGGATTGGCAGAAATCATATTGGTGATTGCTGAGTAACTGGTAACTCACTCCATTATTTTTGGGAAGATTGAGATGATGGCAATTCATCAGGAGGCTTTTGTGTCCCTTTATTTGAATGAGTTGGATATATGTTTGCTTCCATGTAACCGGATAGTTGCCAACTTGAATATAGAGGATTGAAGAGACAATAGAGGACAGGCATTATCTCTGGAGCACAATGTTTGAGTATAATAGGAGAGATGCCATTGAGACCAAAAGACTGTAGGGTCTAGGTTGTCTAATATTCTTCTTGTTGTTTAAGAGATACTTGTCGTGAGAGGTTTCTTCAATTAACCTTTAAAGAGACTTATTGGTTTGTTTTTCAGGAGGAAAATACTGAGATTCTCAGAGGAAAAATTCTTTGAAAATTTCATTTATAATTGTTCCTTATGTTCTGTATGGGAGACTGAAAGGACTCCTTTATTCATATTGCCACCATGGCGGAATTGTTGCAAAATGATTCTTATGTCTTTTTGCTGAAAGACCACGAAATGCATACACTGCTCGGTTGCTGACATGGAAGGAGGTAATTTGCCTTCATCATATATGAAGGAGTTAGAGGAAAAGAGTGATACCAGGAGGTCAGCTTTATCTTCAGGTACTGTAAGAGTAATGCATCTGGAGAGGAGAGAGAGAGAGAGAGAGATAAGTGGAAATGCAAGTGAGCAGAAATTGCATCCAATGGCTTTTGCAAGAGACCAATGACCAATTTTGCAAGAGACCAAAGTGGAAATGCAAGTGAGCAGAAATTGCATCCAATGGCTTTTGCAAGAGACCAAAAGACACAGCTTCTGTTTGGACAAGAGGTTGGTTTTCTGTTATTGGGCTTTATGAAGTTAGATTTGCTGATAGTTGTTTTACATTTCTTGCATGCTTTCACAGAGGCTGAGTATGAAGCTAAGGTTCTTGACAAACCTCTTATAATTTTTTTAGAAGAATATTGTCCCAACCCATCTTTTATATATTAGGCTCAGTAGCCTGGTATAGTCAAGTAATTTGAAATCTTATAAACAGAATTTTGGTAATGATCTCTTCTGTCTGTCAGTGCACATGTTCTCTGGTTGGTTGGTTTTGCAGGAGGAAAATCTTGAGATTCTCAGAGGAAAAAATTCTTTTAAATTCCATGTATAATTTTTCCTTATGTTCTGTGTGGGAGATTTATAATTTTTCAATAAAAACATGTTTTGTATTTTGTTACATTTATTGTGATGACCTCAGTAGTATATATAACTTAAGTTAGCCTAAATTGTAACTTAAGTTAAAATTTTTTTAGTTCATGCTTTGTAATTAATGTGTAGCTTATTTATAATTGGAACTATTTTTCAATTAATGTCTGAATGATATTTAACTAAAAGTAATTATGTAGGATATCTGCTATCTAGTGATATCTAATTATCTTACATTAATTTTTTTTTTTTGACGGGCCTTAAGTAACAAAGCTTTCTTATATTAACATTTCTAATTATTATAAGAAATAATGCATTTTTCTGCTTGGAAATACATTTTTGGAAATGTTTAACTACAAGATAAATATGCTATTTATTTTTGCAGTATTGATGACAACACAGAATGATAAGAAAATAATATTTATTAACTTATTTGCTAATATTTTGCTGGTATTATATCTCGCATCTTCAAAGTACAATAACAGTTTGTCATAGTACACGAAAGAAAACAGAAGCTTTAAAACATACTCCAAACCTCGATAAGTATGGCTGTACAAATTTACCAAAAATCTGGGAGACAGTCAATTTAATATTTTTTTTCACTCTTTTTCCAACATAGATGAACTTTAGTTCCTTGTGTTGTCCATTACAATTTTTTTTCAACTAGTCCCACTATTATACCTAATTGTTGTTGTTTTGTGTACTGTGACAAACTGTTTTTATTCTCTGAAGATGCTGGGTATAATACCAGTGAAATATCAGGCAATAAGTTAAATATTATTTTCTTATCACTCTGTGTTGTCATCAATACTGTGAAAATAAATAATATGTACTGTGAATGCATAAGCCTTTCCAAGCTTTTATGATTTTTTGTGATTAATAATAATAAAAAAAAAGTTATCCTTTTCTTTTTTTTTAATTATTTTTTCAAATTCGGCAAGTAGGAAAGAATGGAAATTTGAAATGGCAACTAAAGATTTTGTTCTTAGGAAATTTTTAAGTTTGAAGTTTTTAAGAAAACATTTAAAAATATTAATAGAAGATTCCAAAGAATAGAAGATTTGTAGCATTGTGAATATTTAAACTGGAAGAGTTGAGACTGTCAACAAGTGTTTAGTAAATAAAAGATATTGGAGTTGACATTCTCAACATTTGAGGAAACACTAAATGAAAAGCTGTCTTCTGTTTTAAAGGAAGCTGGATCTATTTATTATTCTGTAGGAAAATGTGACAGAAATTAGTAAAATCTGAAACTGTGAAGTGGCTTAACCTGAAGAGCTGTACTTAGATATATTGTTTATGAAATAGTAGAAGAAACTCTTTTTCCCTAGTAAAAAATTTGTGATTGTGCATCATATTGAACTATGTGAGGTAAGAATATTTGTTTTCCATTGAGGCAGAGAGGTTGAATGGAGCAAGTGTATGTATGTAAGCTAAATGGGGAGATAAAAAAGGATCCCATGGAAAAGAAGAAGCGAATTTTATATTTTTGGATACAAAGAAATGGACTGCATATTTTGTTGTTTTGGAAAACAAGCTGTTTTAGTCTGTTAGACATGATTAAGGATATGTTAAATAACCCAGTAATAGAATGAGTCAGAGAACGATTGATTTTTTTTTTTTTTTTTTTTTTTTTTTTTTTTTTTTTTTTTTTTTTTTTTGGATAAGAAAATCTAAAGTGTATACTTAATTTAGAAGGCCTCAGCGGCATTGCTATAGCTTTTGCCACCCCTCTCAATACACACCAAAAATACTACAAAAAGTCAAAACAATGTATAGGGTAATGTTCAAATGCTGCCTGGGGCAGACCCCCCCCACTATGCCACTGGAAAGCCTTGGATCCAGTTATTTTTGTAGTTATGTATTTAATTTTATTTAAAATGTATATAATGTTCTAGTTTCATTAAATGTATATATTAAAAAAAAAAAAAATAGGATATCTGCTATCTAGCAATATCCAATTATCTTACATTACTTTTTTTTCCTTGACGGGCCATAAGTAACAAAGCTTTCTTATATTAACATTTCTAATTATTGCAAGAAATATTACATTTTTCTGCTATACATTTTTGGTAATGTTTAACTACATGATAAATAATAATTTTAAAAAAAAGTCATCTTTTCTTTTTTATTTAATTATTTTACCAAATTCAGCTGCTACTTAAAAAAAAAAAAAAAAAATTAATGTAATATAATAGGATATTGCCAGATAGCAGATATCTACAAATCAGTACTGTCGACAGGGTGTAGCATAGAGGCAGCCTGCTTCACGGTGCGGCTTAATAAGGACACTCATTCAGCAATATTGCAGTAGGCACCGTCACTATGCTAACAGTTTCTGTTAGCGTAGCAAGTATGGAAAGAAGTTTTTCCAAGCTTAAACTGATTAAAAATTATTTGCAAACAGCAATGACCCAAGAAAGATTACTTTGGATTATGAAGTATGACATTGTTTTATGCTTTGATGACAACTTCATTGATTTATTTCATTATTTCAGCTCTGGGATTCACTGGTGGTGTTCCATATAATGTACTCAAACCTTGTCTAGATAAGTGTTCTCCAGCACAGTTGTATAATGTAGAACATTACAATCCAGTAAGTAAAAAAATATTTTTGTTGAAAGTTTTTTTTTTATTTCATTTGGTTATACTATAAGTTAATGATGCTAAGAAATTATATTCTTGGTTTATCCTTTATCCAAGTATAAGCAAACAAAGTCTGCATGTGAAGTAAACATGCAAACTTTGCTTAGGCTTGGGTAAAGGATAATACCAAGAATAATATCATTTCTTGACATCTTTAAAATAATTTTGTTATTTGGGTAAAGGCAGCCTGCTGTCTATTGTACATGTCAGTATATCATGAAACTCAATTTTTTCTTTTCTTTTTTTTTCACCAAAAAAAAAGTTAATTAGATGACTAATTGAGTTTTTCATCCTTTTTCACATATTATGTTTTCAGATTTGCTTCACTTAGAATTTATTTTCACATATACTCCTGAAATTGTCATCATCTTCATCAAATTCCTGATATATAATCAGGAATTTGATGAAGATAATGTATAGGATACTATGATATTATTACAAGATAACATTACATTATTCCTATCAACAATTTTCCTCGAAATGAGTCTATTATATGTGAGGATTCCAGCATTGTTAGACCTTATATTTCGGCCTTCTAAGTCACTTCTAACTGCATCAGTCCACCTAGACCTTTGTCTTCCTCAGGATCTTTTTTCTGATATCTTCACATCAAACCTGCTTTGCTAATTTTTCCTTTCCCATTCTGATTAAGTGACCATTCCATTTAAGATTAACTCTCTTACATATTTTTTTATGCTAACAGTGTCTTCCTTCCTAATATCTTCAATTTTAATATGATTCTACCATGATATCGTCTCTTTACTCCTCTAATTTTTCTCAGATTTCAGATATCTGTGACCTCTAGTCTTGAGTCATCTGTTTTACTCATAACCCAGTTCTCAGGTCACTATATTAAAATTGGTTTGAACACTGTTGAAATACTGCTAGTTTATGTTTTGACTAACTTTTATGTTAAATAACTTTCTCAGATGACTACCCACAGTACCAACTTTGTTTATTCTCTTATCTATTTCCATATATAATTTGCCATCTTCATTAAAAATTGTGCCTAAATAGGCACAATATTTTATGTGCTATGAAATATTTTACTTGTTCTATACGTTTTCCAGCCAGAGTTCTCAATGTTCCTGCCTATTTTCATTGACTTTTTTATCTAATTTTCATATCATGCTTGTCATCATCATCATCATCATCAAATTCCTGCCATGTACCCTCAAGGGATGTATGGGATATGATAGTACTACATGAAAAAATTACATCATTACTAACTTCCTATCTACAATTTTCCTCCAAATCAGTCTGTTACTTGTTATTCTATTATATTAGTTCTGCTAATGCATTTCTGGATGCTGACAATGTCAAGTTCTTTCCTAATATTCTCGTTTTTAATGTGATATTGCCATTGATGCCATCTGTTCACACCTCTAATCTTTCTCAAGACTCTCATATCTGCGGTCTCTAGTCTTTGGTCAAGTGTTTTACTTCTGACCCAGCTCTCAGATCCATAAGTTACAACTGGTTTGAACACTGTCTTGTATACAGCTAATTTAGTGTTCTGACTAATTTCTCTCTTATTCCATATGAATTTATTCAATTGACTTCCTACCATACCAGCTTTGTTGATTCTGTTGTCTGTTTCCATATTTAATTTACCATCTTCACTAAAAATCATGCCTAAGTAGCTGAAATGTTTTACTTGTTCCACAGGTTCTCCATTCACAACACAGTTGACATTTTCAACGATTCTGCCTATTTCATTGTCTTTGTCTTTTTATTGCTGATCTTCAAACCATATCTATTACAACAGTTATTCAATTTAGTCAGAGAATCTTGCAAACTTGTAGCGGATTTATTTAGAAGTATAACATCATCTGCATAAAGCAAAGAGCTGACATTAACATCTGCAATTTTGATATCATGTTTAATACCACTTTCCTTCATGATGTGATCCATTCAGTTTAGTAAAGGGATCCTGCAAACTTTATTATCATTATTATTGTATGAGCACCTCCATGGAGTTCTGAGACTCACTGTGGGAGACCCAAAGTATCAACACAGTATCTATCATGCCTTTCTTTGAAACCAATAACAGACAAAGCACTCACAACCGACTCAGACAACCCATTTCATGCATTCACCACTCTCCAAGGAAAAAATTTAGTTCTCACTCCCTTACTAATCACACATTTATCTTACTTCTAAAGATGACCTCTTCTTTTTCCATCTCTAGCAAAGTCCTGAAATATTTGACTTGCATTAATGTCATATCTCCCATTTTTTGCCTATCAAGCAACTTTTGCAATCCATGAATCCTCAATCTATTCTCAAAGGGAGCATTCCATAGACCACTCACCATCTTGGTCATTCACCTCTCGATCCTCTCCAACACTTACTATCCCCACAAAATTCAAGTGACCAGACCTGTGCACAGTAAACCAGATGTGGTCATATCAAGATTTTCAAAGAGAAATAACTTGTATTATCTCTGTTTGTAATGTGTTCTTCAATAACTTGTAACCCTGTGAGCTACCTACTACTTTAGCAATATGCCCACTAAACTTCAGCTCTGTATCTACTACCCTTAAATCCCTGGCTTCATCAATTTCCTGGAGTGTAGTTCCCTGAATGTGATACACAGTTTGTAATCTTTGTATCCCAAAATGTATAACTCTACCCTTTTCCAAATTAAATTGACATCCATTGTGTTTTGCCAGTAGTGTCAACCTATTTAAATCATTCTGCAAGCTCTCAACATCACCTTGATTAACTATTACCTTACCTAACTTTGCATTATCTGCAAACAACTGAATATCTCCCTCTTTATCTGTGAACAACTGAATATTTCCTGTATCATTTAAGTACAAATTAATCAGCAGTGGTTCGAGCACAGAGACCTGTGGCACACCACTAGTCACTGCCTTCATCTGGATTCTGCTCCTCCATGTACTAGTTTATATTATTGCTCCATCATCTGCCCTTTAATCTATATCACCACGTGGAATTCAAATGGATGTGTAGTATCAACATCAAAATCAGTACTATCAAGATAATACTAGCAGTATCATCTTGTAGCCATTCCTTTTATTCAACATATCCATATTGGAAGTAGAAAAAGCCATCAAAAGCCTGATATGTGAAAAGGCAGCTGGATTAGATGATATTTGACCAGAAATGCTCAAGTATGGAGGTTATAAAAGTCTTACAGTGGCTGCACTGCATAGTTCAGAAAACATGGACAGAGGGACAAATTCCAGATGATTGGAGTAAAGCTCTCATAGTACCCATATATAAAAAGGAAAATAAAACTGAATGTGAGAATTACAGAGGTATTTCCCTACTGAGTGTTCCTACTAAGATTTATGCAAGTGTATTTGAGAAAGGGTTGAGAAGGATTGTGGAAGGGAAGCTTTTCACTTTATGACAGAGTTGAGAAATCATGGGAATATAACCAAGATCTGTATTTAAGCTTTGTAGATCTGGAAATATGGTATGAAGGCCAGTAATGACAATGAAAATAGGCAGAAGCATTGAAAATATCAACTGCATTGTGAATGGAGAATCTATAGAACAAGTAAAACATTTCTGTTAGTTACAATTTTTAGTGAAGATGGCAAATTAAATATTGAAATTGACAACAGAATCAACAAAGCTGGTATGGTAGGAAGTCAACTGAATAAATTTATAAGGAATAAAAGAGAAATTAGTCAGAACACTAAATTAGCTGTATACAAGACAGTGTTCAAACCAATTTTAACTTATGGATCTAAAAGCTGGGTTAGAAATAAAACACTTGACCAAAGACTAGAGACCTCAGATATGAGTCCTGAGAAAGATTATTGGCATGAACAGATGGCATCAATGGCAATATCATATTAAAAACGAGGATATTAGGAAAGAACTTTACATTGTTAGCATCCAGGGATATGTTAGCAGAGCTTATCTCAGGTGGTATGGTTACTTAAACAGAATGGGAGAAGAAAGATTAGCAAAAGAAGTGTTCTCTGCCAGGTTGGCAGGAAAAAGACCAAGATATAGGTGTATTGATACAGTAAAGAGTGCCTTAGAAGATAGAAATATAAGATCTTGTAATGTTGGAGTCTTGACAGGTAACAGATTGATTTGGAGAAAAATTGTAGATATGAAGTTAATAATGATTATTTATTGATTTAGCGTATGGCTCACACATGAAAAGTTACATTACATTAATCCTTAATATATATGGACATAGTAATAGACATATGTTCAATAAGAAGACATAATACAGTCATAAAAGAGACACTCAAGAATCAAGAATAGGCTACAACTGAATGTCTAGGTTGATTATCCAGTCGACTGCACTTGGTGTAGCATGGATGAAGTCTGACAGGTTTCCACTGTATGCACGTAGGACACATTCTGCTATAATATGATTAATTGTCTGGCGGGGTGATCCACAGTCGCACCTGGGTGAGGCAATCATGCCCCATTTATAAAGGTGGTCTGCACATCTGCCATGGTTGGTGCAGATTCGGTTAAGGGCAGACCAAGTTTTCCGAGGTAGGTCAAAACCCGAAAGTATCTGTGTTGGGTCCACTAATTCATGGAAGATCCCTGTTGAAGTGTTACACCAGGACTCTTTCCACTTCTCCTTCATGTTGAAGCTTGTCTCTGCATGATTTTTTGCTGTTAAGATTGGAGGGTGCCTTGACTTTAGCCTGTTTTTTTCTAGGGGGGGGTGGGATGTCTTCATGGATTGGAAGATTTTGGATTTCCATGATTTTGCTGTATTCATGTAGAAGAAAGTTGAATCTGAGGATGTGTGCAGCTGGGATGTTGCTTAGCACTGGGACCAGTAGGTTGGGGTTGATTTTACAGTTCCAGAAATAAGGCACATAGTGGTGTTAAGCTGGGCATTGACCAAATACACATGGGCGCTGTTCATCCATATGGGTGAACAGTATTCAGCTGTAGAGTAAACGAGGTCAAGAGCAGTGCAGCGAAGCGTTGTTGCTGTTAATAATGTAAGTTTTTCATGTAGTACTATCATATCCTGTACACCTCTTGAGGATGCATATCAGGAATTTGATGATGATAATTAATATTCAGTATGTGTTTTAATTTCCTCTAAATAAATAGTTATGAATAGCTAACCATTTTATAAGCCTTTCTTTGAGAATTTCCATAGCCCACAGAGATTGCATTGCATGCAAAGTCCATCTGTATGGTGAATTGAAGCTGAAGATATCTAGACAATGAACAAACTATCCTTTTTAAAATTCTGCCAGAATAGTAATGTTATCCCAAACTGTGTTAAATTAAAACACCAGTTTAATTTGCCAAAGGCTCTGCACATACCATTGCACCAATTTCACCCTTTAACTGGAGCAAATTGACACCATGTGCATTATCCTTGCCAACGCAAATGAAGCTATCTGTCTGCTAGAAGAGGAATTTGCTGCTATGCTGATCACTGACCTCTGGATGATCCTTTCTGACATCTCAAACGTTTCAGCAGAGAAAGAGTTTCAAGAAATAAGATGTTGGCACATCAAGAAATAGGACAGTCTGTTACAAAACTATGCTTTCAAGCCTTAACAACCTCGGAAAAATGGCTTTATAAATCTGTCATCATTCACCCTGAAACCAGAAGCAATCTGTGCACTTGCTCATGATATAACTATGCACTTGCATTCCTACTCATAATGCCAACAATCACAGATTGGATGTATTCAGTGAACTTGCACATGCAAATCCACCAAACAGGAACTTCTCAGGGAAAGAATATGAAACTCTATTAGAAAAAAAAAACAAAAAAATAGAAATCTAGTTATGAAAGCAGATAAGGGGAATGCCACTGTTGCTTTAAACCAAATGATTATACATGTAAGTTTGCCTCCCTGCTTAGAGATTGCTCTACCTAACTTTCTTTAAACCACAATCCTACCAATATGCGGATCAAAACACAGGCTCCTTAAAGGATCAGCTCTTGGCCTGTGGAAGTCATTTGGCCACATCCTAAAGAAATACAACCACCTAACAGACTACATAAAAAAAAGAAATAAATAAAAGAAATAAAAAAAAAAAAATGGCAGCTCTTAGCTTCTTCACCAAGGATATCTGCTAGTTGCTTACCAGGTTCCATGCAGTTGCAAGCTGCTGTCCTACTATGGCCAAACATGCAAGATAGCTAATATCAGAATTTCTTGACACACAAACTGCATCTGATTCCACCATTACAGCCACTCTAGACATGTTGACTATGCTTTGGACACCCACTGCAGGAAACATTGGAAGAAAGCCGTTCTTCTCCACTTGAATCTGCCTGCACCCTGAGAAACTTTCCAAAATTTGCGAAGCGTTCTTCCTTAGACCTTCAGCCCAATGGTCAAGACCACCTAATTTAGCTCACTAGGGGTGCCATATAGGACTCTAGGCTCAACTTCAGTTGCCTTTTTTCAGCCTCATTTACCCAGTATTAGTGTCTATGGTCTATGTGCACATATCATTGTTCTGTGTTCCCTGATGATGGCAGTTTGATTTTGCTAAAATTCAAGTTTTTTTTTGGTATTATAATTAATAATCAGTATACGTTTGTAATTTCCTCAAAAATAATTGTTATTCCCAAAAAATGCTTGACTAATTTCTCAACAATTCACTCCACCTCTTTCACATAGATGGTCAGTTTATACTGTTGGTATTTTTTACAAATATTTCCATGCATACTTTTCATCAGAATTATCATTAATAATTATCCCAATTTCTTCTAAACCCCTTAAAACTCATGCTGCAGCTATCCAATACTTCAAATGCATAACTTCAAACACAGAAGAAAATTTTCTTCCTCCTGATTCATTCCTTTATCTGCTGGCTTTTGGAATTCTCCTTATGTATTTGCTGAAGAGTACAATCTCCAGTTCTTCAAATCTGCTATTAAGAAGTTTCTTCTTTTTTTTTTCTCACCTTTGTACCCTTCCTTAGTAAACTGCTCGAAAAAATTAACAGAACAATTTTTTTTTGTTTGTGAATCTTTGATATAATAGGCATTCTGGTATGTGTATTCTGAGTATCCAGTAGATAAAATAAACAAGCAATAAATATAATAATAGAAATTGATTTACCACTCAACAGGTCTGCAAATTACTCATGCTACAAAAATACTGCAACCAGATCACTTCATTCCTGTGTTTTAACTTTCTTAGTGCAGTTAGCCACATCTCCATTACCTATTTGGATGACAAATCATCATCATTCAGATGATTCTTTAAGATAGTGGGCTCTTTGTCACTTTGAAGCTGGGCATTCACAGAGAAGGTGGCACTTTACTTAATATATCATGAAGGGTTGGCTTGGCACCATGGACGGTTTCAGGAAACAAGAACCAGAAAAGGAGTTAGCCAAGATTATGTGAGGGATATGTCAACCAGAACAACACAGCTGTTTAGCTCTAAACAACAAGATGGAACCCATGATGTTTTGTCACTTGTCTGTTAAGGTTGCTGCAGCTACAGGTGAAAACGTATCCATCCCAGACTATGTTAAGAAGAATTAATTCAAATGGACACTCTGCAAAGAAGCTAGTAGTTTGCATCTGATTAACTACAAACCACCACAGAACTTGTAGAAACTGGTGCTGTGAACATATGACGTGGAGCCCTGACAAATGAAATATTGTTCTGTTCTTTGATGATTCCTGTTTTAGTCTACAAACAGATTCTAGACATTGTTTGATCCAGAAAGAACGACGAAGTGGTACCATCCCTCCAACATCAGAGAAAAGGACACATTTTGGAAACACTGTTCTCATGTGGGGGTGAATAATTATCAGTGGCCATGCAGCTTCCTCCCCTCCCCCCTTCATGTTTTTGATCCTCAAACCATCAAGTGGTATAGGAGTATCTTGAAACTGAAGATATCAAATCACTGCTGTGGGCCAGTGATCAGCAGACTTAAATCTTGAATGCCCTTTGGTATCTCATTGCATCTGAGTCACTGCCTTAGTCACTTGGTGAGCTAAAGTTTGCTCTGGTAGAAGAATGTTGCCTCAGAATCTTATAGATACACACTTATATGGAACATGGTCTATTTCTGTCAGACCTGTTTAGCTATTGGAGGAGGATCATACATTGTACTAATACGTGACTCTGTTTCCGAGCATGTTATGTTGACTTCTTCGATGTGATCTTTTTGGTAATTTTTATGCATCCCACCCAATGTAATGTCCCTCATACCTGTCTCCTCATTTCATCATTCTATTGTTCATATTATTGTGTTATACATTATTCTGTTGTATTGTATTGACCATATCAGATTTTGTCATTTTTCATCACAAACTGTGCGAGTTACACCACATTATCTAAATGTTTTGCCAAGCAGCTACTAACATAGGTTGAAAAATTTGTCATGGATGTGATTACCATAAGAAAAAAAAAATAGTGTGAAACAAGAGTGCTCTCGTTTCTTGGAGCCCTTGGGGATGCGTTTCATAATAATAATTTTCTTCATTTCCTCACTTACATAATCAAGAAATTTACTATGAAATTGGAAATAAATAATACATATTTCATTTTTTGATGTATTGATGAACAAAAAACCAGAAGGTGGTATATTTCTAGAAGCTTATCATAAACTCACCCACACAAGATTTATTTTCATGTTGATCTTTCTTCATCCTATACAGAAATTTAGCATTATTAATATTCTGAAAAATTAAGTACAGTAAACCCTCGATTTAACGGACTAATAGGGAATAAGGGGTGTCTGTTAAATCGCGAATTTTTTAAAATAAAAATATCTGTAACATTATACTGCAATTTTATCAATATTAGCACTGGAATAACAAAAAAATTGTGTTACACACACACACACTTTTAGATAAGTTAATGTGAAGTTAATGTTCAATGTTGAGGTATTTGGTTTAGGTAATCCTGCTTTGAAAAAACTATCAAGTTTTTTTTAAACTTTTGAATTCTGCTGTTTTTTTTTTATAATTAACTCCCTAAAATTACAAAAATGTGTTTAATAAAGCTGCTGCAGAAAGTCATGCCATGCGACAAAAGAACCAATTAGTGCGATTGACGTGATCACTAATCATTCGCCAAGCATGTTTTATGAATGGTGACTCATTTATGTCGGCTAAATTACTACAGTGTTTTTCCAAAATATGATGGTCTATTCACCAAAATTTGTTAAAAATAACAGGAAATTAACAACAAAAAATAACCTGTTAGTTTAATTATAAGCAAATCTTGGTTAAAAGCATTTTAAAATTAACAGGGTGTTAATTTTCACGTGACATACGGACTGGAAATTTTGTCCGTTAAATCCGAAGTAAACAAAAAGGATGTGTTCAACATCTTATATTCTTAAAAGTGGTTTATAAATTGTTATACAGAGCAGATACTGATATAAGATATAGATCTATCTCCCTTCCATACCCTGGTATGATTTTTACTCATATGGCTTTATTACTTAATCATTTAAATATTAGAGTGGATTTATAAGCCTGTTCAGTAAACATGCAGCTTCTTAAGGCCTCCAAATGTTAACATCACCTTTCTTAAATATCCACAGGGATATAAAATTCACTGTTTTTGTGGAAAACCTTACATCTGTCAGACTGAGAAATTATGAGTTTGAGAAGGCAAATGTCAAACGATATTGCTAATAACAGAAATGAGAAATCAAGCTTAACCACACATTTCATTTATATATCATATCATGGAATGGACTGTGGTGCTGTCCTTGGAAGAATATTTCTTATGTCATACATATAGAAAAGCTTAGGTACTGTTGATTATTTGTAATAATGCTTCACGGAATAAACAAACCAAGAGAGGAAAAATGCATTTATTAAACTTTTGAATTTCTGAAACTGATATTTTGTTGGGTTTCTACCCAGCATCATCAGAGTACAATTATAACTGTGACAGCATATAGCACAGAACTAAGTCATTGCAGAAAACCAAATTTTAACTGAAAACAGAACTAATGTCCTTACATGGCACCCGCTTAGACCAGATAATCATAAACTTAACTTAGGGAAGGTCAGCTATTAGGTCTCTGATAGGTCTCTTCTCTAAAAGCATGTTCAGAAGGGGTGCTAAAGTTCTTTTCATTCAAAAAAAAAAAAAAATTAAATAGTTTTCTGATTTAGTAATTGCATCTAGTAAAATACATTCCCTTTGCATGTTCTAGATACAGTCTAACTACCAGTGACATTCAGTACTGAATTTTGAGAAAACAATGAAGGCGTTCTACTTAAAGTAAATGCTTTTTATGAATCCCACCCACAAGAAGCTGTAAACTTCTGTGTTATTAGTGTCGGTGAACTAAGGAATAAATTATCTGTAGACTCAGCTCTAGAATATCCAAACATGAAACTTTTTCTAACCTCCAATAAGCAAGGTGGTCTCATACTAGGCAATAAAATTCATCTCCTACCTAAAGACATTTACAGGCAACTATCCTTGCAGTGGGATTCAAACCACAGCCTGTTGGTTGAAGAGTGGGTGCATCAATTCTGGACCAACCATTGCTAGCTATTCAGTGGCTCATCCAGTTTTTTTACTTCTGACAGTGATAAGCAAAGTGATATTGTTCTGCTCTACTTGGGTTAGTATTTTATAATTGTTGACATCCACCTTCTATTATTTATTTATATATAACTAATTGTTTTAATCAAAATATATTAATTAATAAGGAACTTGTGTTTTTACTTATTTTCTTTTTTAGTATCTAGTCGCAGATACTGATGAGTTATGGCAAATCCATAGCCTGAGAGACTTCAAACAGAAAGTACCTGAAGAAGGAGAAAGTTGGCGTGAATTATATCTTGTAAGTTTGCAAAATATTTCTTTTCTTTATATTTTTACTTAGTGCATTTTTTAGTTTTTTGGGGGGAAATTTTAGAATATCCATATAATTAGCATTCATAGTATTTGGACATTCAGAACCATTTTGTCATTCTAATAATTTCTTCAGATGATTAGAAAGCAATTTTTATGCTAGATTATATATTACTGGTTTGAAGGAGGGGGTGGCATGTCACAGCTGAGCCCATCTGGCAAAATGGATCTAATGTGGTTTTAAACCATGTTCCGTTTTGCCATGGAGAAGACAAGCACATTTGCTATAGGATGTTTTGAAGACTTCAGAATGAGTTTTCTAGTTTTTTTTATTTTTATTTTTTTTTATATATGTGGTTACCACCCACAAAAGGTTATTAATAAACCTATAGTACATTTGTATTGTTAGTGGATTTTTTTTCCCATTCTAATCAATTTTATATATTTTTTTGTAATGCTTTATTTTTACATAGTCCAGAAACGCTTCTCCAAAAACCAAACATGGAACTTTTTTTCAAGCCACTTCAGGTCCCAAATATGCAGAGTGATCTGAAACCAGGCAATGAAATTCATCTCCCACACAAAGACAGTCAAAAACATTCATGCCAACAGCAGGATTTGAACCCTCAGGTGTCGACAGTGATCCTTTATTTGGTAAGACTTGGATTTAAACCTTATCTAGTATGCTCAGACACATGTATCTTTTCAGTGAGTTCTGTAATCAAGAATTCGTTAATGCATTCAGTAGGTTGACAAACATTTCTCCACTCAGAACACTTTTACACCTATTGAATATAGTTGCAAAAGTGTTTATTTTGGTGTATAATCATTCATTATTTTCTGTATTCCCCTAATTACTGTGACTCCCCCCCCCCCAAGGGTGAGGGGGTTATTGGTATGCTTCATATTTGCATTCAGTTCTGGGTCCATTAGGCAGGTTTATACACTCCTGTGCTATAATGGATAAAATATACCACCAATGAATGCTGAAAACAAAATTTGTATATTGCACACACACACATTTGATATTTTTATTAACTGGAGATGATTACTTGAAACGATTTTGTGTTCTTAGGAACGTTAAAATATATATATATATATATATATATATATGTGTGTATTTATTAAGAAAATAAAAATTAAGGCATGGATTTCAGAAACTAAGGTTTCATGTCACTCCTAATGTCAGATAATAGGAAAAAAAAATAGTAGGTAAGGGAGATACAGAGTAACTCCATTACCTATGGCAGGTATAGACCTGCTAAGTGTTGTTATTTTTTTCTAAAAATTCGTGATTTTTTATTAGAAACTAATTGTACAAACTTTATATATATATATATATATATATATAGTTATCTTTAAATCTCATGAAACAGCTTTAAAAAATTACTTTAAAAAATATATTTTAATATTAATTTCTGATGTTGCTATAATATGTTTTTCCTTATTCTTTTTCATATAGAACTATAGTATATTCATTGCACTAAAAATTCCTGTTAATTAGGACCTCTGTAATTCAGTCAGTATTGACAATTGTCCTTTGTTTGGTAAAACTTGGATTCAAACTTATCCAGGGAAAAAAAAAAAAAACCTTCATAAAGGTTTTTCAACTGAAAGTGAGTTAGCCTGTTTCTTATAGAGGTGACAGTTTTTCTTCCAGAAACTTGGGTTTTTCATTCTGCAAAATAACTAGGCATACTGGCCAGAAAACACATACATTTATCGGACATAATACATTGGTCTTGTAGCCTTAGTTGCTTTGGTAGTAATTTCAAATAACTGTAACTTCTGTTAATTGATTTAAACAAAAAAAAACCAGCATTTCACTGCTTTTTGATAGCAGCATCAGAATGAACCTGTACAGCAATGAGAAAGCACATATGTAAATATATTTTTTATTAATTTATATTAATTTTTTATTCATCATCATCAGATTCCTGATGTGTACCCTCAAGGATTTTACAGGATATAATTGTACTACATGAAAAACTTAACATCATTACTAACTTCCTATCTATTATTCCAACATTATCAGATCTTATATTTCTGTCTTCTAAGGCACTTTTTACTGTATCAATTTACCTACATCTTGGGCTTCCTCTGGGTGTTTTTCCTGCCAACCTGGCAGAGAACACTTGTTTTGCTAATCTTTCCTCTCCCATTCTGTTTATGTGACCATACCACTGAGATTAGCTCTGCTAATACATTCCTGGATGCTGACAATGTCAAGTTCTTTCCTAATATCCTCATTTTTAGTATGATATTGCCATTGATGCCATCTGTTCATGTCCCTAATCTTTTTCAGGACTCTCATATCTGCAATCTCTAGTCTTTGGTCAAGTGTTTTACATCTGACCCAGCTCTCAGATCCATAAGTTAAAATTGGTTTGAACACTGTCTTGTATATAGCTAATTTAGTGTTATGACTAATTTCTCTCTTATTCCATATAAATTTATTCAGTTGACTTCCTACCATATCAGCTTTGTTGATTCTGTTATCTATTTTCATATTTAATTTGCCATCTTCACTAAAAATTGTGTGTAGGTAACTGAAATGTTTTTCTGGTTCTATAGGTTCTCCATTCACAATGCAGTTGATATTTTCATTGCTTCTGTCTATTTTCATAGTCTTTGTCTTGTTATTGCTGATTTTCATACCAAATTTAGTACAACAGTTATTCAGTTTAGACAGGGAATCTTTTAGACTTGTACCAGATTTATTTAAAGTGTAACATCATCTGCATAAAGTAAAGAACTGAGATTAACATTTCCAATTTTGATATCGGGTTTAATACTACTTTCCTTCATAATGTGATCCATATAGTTAATGAATAATAGACGGGATAATGTACATACTTGTCTTATTTAACCAGATTTAACATCACACCATCTTCCTGTAATTCCTTCAATTCTAACTGCTGACTTACAACTCAAATAAAGACTAAGTATTGCTTGATATAATGTCTCATTATAGTTTCTCAAGTATACTTGCATAAATCTTACCAGGAACACTCGGTAGAGAAATACCTCTGTAATTCTCACATTCAGTTTTATTTCCCTTTTTTATATATGGGTACTATGAGAGCTCTGCTCCAATCATCTGGAATTTGTCCCTCTGTTCAGGCCTTCTGATCTATGCATTGCAACCACTGCAAGACTTTTATTCCTCCATACTTGAGCATTTCTGGTCAAATATCATCTACTCCTGCTGCCTTTCCATTTCAGCTTTTGATGGCTTTTTCTATTTCAAGTATGGATATATATTTCTAATTGCATGCCTGTTCAGTGTTTTTTATCACTGTGCTATCACTGCTTGTTTCATTTGTAATTTTTCGAAGTAATTACTCCATACATCAAGGATATCTTTCTCTCCAGTTTTCGTGTCACCTTTATTATCTATATTTCCTTTTACAGCACTCTTTCCTCCATTTCTGAGCTTTTTCTACAGTCTCTAGAATATCTTGCCACCTTCTTAATTATTTTCTATGTTCTTGCCAAAGTCTTCCTATGATTTTTGTTTTGATAGTTTTGCACATTGTTTAGCTTTCTTACATTTGTCTCTGTACAGTATTCTCTAAATGCACAAGCTGACTTATTTGTCAGCAACTTTCAATATGCTTTCTTCTTTTCATTCATTGCTTCTTTAACTTCCTGTGTCCACAATGGAGTGCTGATTTTTCTATCCTTGCAGACAACCTCACCACATGTCTCTTTGGCTGAATCAATCACTGTTTTCTTCACAACTTGCCATGAATCTCCAAGGTTTAGTTCCTGTTCTCAAACTCTTTCATTTTTTCTTAAATAATGTTTTGTATTTTTGTCTACAGTTCACATCTGAGAGCTGTTCAACTTTTATTTGCTTTAAAACATTTCTTACATGTTCTTCTTTTTAATTTGAAATTCAATTTTATTCTGTTGAAAACTAAATAATGATCATTTCCTATTTCAAATCCTCTATACATGCTATTGTTCTGCACCAGTGAGAAAACAGTATTAACAATAAAATAGTCAATGAGATTTTTCTTATTCCTTGCATTTTCACTTCATGTGAATTTCTGTACATTTTTATGTTGGAACATGGTGTTAGTAATAACCAGTTCATGTTCTGAGCAGAAATCTAACAGGTATTTGCCATTATTATTAGCTTTGCTCTTTCCTCCAAATTTTCCCAAAATATTTTTGTATGTCTGACAATCATTTCCTACTCTGCTATTTAGATCCCAATAGAGACAAATAAGTCTCATTGTCCAGTCCCCCATTCTGATATTGCTCACTTGAGACTGCCTGCTATTCAAGAAGATTAGCCTCATATTTAGTGTTGCTTATTATGGATACTCCTTTTTTTTTTTATTTTCATTGCCTGAATGTAACATTTTGTATTTATTGCTCAGAAAGATCTCACCAGTTTTTGTCTTTTTTGTTTCAGTCATCGCTATTATGTCGATCTGGAACTTATCCAATTCCTCGGCTAGCTCCATTTCTTTGTCATTCAGGCTTCTTATGTTGATAGTACATCTCTTGAACTCTGGTGATGTTGATTTGGGGTGCATTTTAGGATTTGTCCAGTGGCTGACTTTTCGCTTTTTGCCCTGGTTCTCTGGCAAAAACAATGGGGACCTTGTGTAACTGGGCGACGGCCCAGCAGGCATGAAATTCTGTCATGTTGTACCATCATTTTTCTATTTTGGTTTAAGCCAATAAGAATACAATTTGGTCATTTGAATCCTCGTTCGTTTAGTATCCACGTAGATACTTAATGGTACACCATGAGAAGGTGAGAATTAGACATTAGATCAGAAGCTTTGGTCGCTTCTCTGCATTCCTTTAAAGGCTATGTCGAGGTCTCCTCTCAGTTATACAGCTTTGACCCTTAAGCACCTCTTTTTTTTATTAATTTATATATATATAGTAGAACCTCGGTTGTCGAACACCTCTGTTCTCGAACAATTCGGTTCCTGAACATATTTTCCGAACAAAAAAACGCCCCGGTTACCGAACAGAATTTCAGTTCCAGAACAGGCAAGCGGCAACCATGTGTGCTCCGTGTGCTGAGCTGTAAGGTGGGAAAGCATTAGTTACGCGGCAGCCTTTGTTCAGTGCAGAAACTTGCTCGAATTTGCAGTGAGTTTTCTTGATTTTCTATGTGTTTTGTTGTTTTTTTTTCATAAATTATTATTAATTAAGCCACTATGGGGCCGCAGAAGAATAATGATAGCAGCAAAACAAAAAGAAAAGTTGTTAGAACCACCACGATAAAGATGAAAAAAGAAATCATATCCAAACATGAAAATGGCATTCATGTCTCGGATCTTGCTATGCAGTTCAGTATGGCAAAATCAACAATCTGTACAATACTCAAAAATAAAGAGGCGATCAATTTTCGTCTCTATTTTATCTATTTATTGTGTTTATTCTTTTTATGTAATATTTATGCATTTTCATTATGTTTGTATATGATGTTATGTATGAAGTACTGTTGTAAAGGTTTAAATAAACAATCATCTGGGGGTTCGGGAACGGGTTAATCCATTTAACATTAATTCTTATGGGAAAACGGTTTCAGTTTTTGAACGATTCAGTTTCCGAACAGACTTTGGGAACGAATTAAGTTCGGCAACCGAGGTTTCACTGTATATTGTATCTGCCCTCCAACCAACAGGTTGGAGGGCAGATACAATAACCACTCAGCCAACCATGCTGGTAGAACATGAAGTTGTTTTATATTATTATGATTTTTATTATTTTTTGGCTTTCACCAAGAGACATAAGTCCTAAGGTGGCAGTAGCACAAACTCCATGAATTACACAAATTCATATTTATGCTGGATATAAATATAGCTATGCAAAGAAACATTCATGCAGTTCTTACAATATAAATGCACTAACAACCAAAAATGGTACTTTGAAGCAGAATATTTACACTTACACTAATTTATGTAAACAGAATTCTGTGGAACATCTGTATGGATATACTAATGGGCTACAATACATTGTTGTTGATTTACACTCATGCATAGACCCACACTTCACTATGTAGGCATTCAAAACTGAAATTCTACGGAATAGGTTGGTTAATCCTTCTTCCAGGAGTGTCTTATGTGTGTTTTCACCAGGCTAGTTTTACTGTTCTGAGGTATGAAAAACCTGGGTTTCTGTTTGAAAAAGAACCTCTAATTCTATATGAGACCAGCTAACTCACCTTTAGTTGAAAGAGACCAGATAAAGGTTCCTCACGTCATCGACAGGAATTGAACCCATTTCTTTCTAACCGAAGGGCTTCATCTATACCGACTGAACTATAGAGGCTTTCTACGATACGTACATTTTAATATTTTTCTTCAAGGATTAGGAATTTGTCTCTTCTGGCTATACTGGTCTTTCCATCTTGCAGCTGGTCTTCCTCTCTTTCTCCCTTTGGCCTGTATCTATCCACCTCTTTTGGTAGCTGATATCTTTCCATTTCTCTCTATATTCCTTGATCTTTTCATTTACGTCGTAAATGTCTAGTTCTTTTCTGATGTCTTCATTTCTTATGTGGTCCAATTTTGTGCATTATTGAATCACTTTTAAAAATTTCATCTCTGCAACTTGTGTTTTACTTTAATATTTCTTTTTGATGGTCCATATTGTTGAATCATATATAGAGTGTTTTGATGGTCCATATTGTTGAATCATATATAGAGTGGAGTGGTAATTACTTTATAAAATTTTAGTTGAGTTTCTCTTCTTGTTTTTTTTATTCAGTGTGCTTTTAATTGTTCCACAGATTTAATGAAATTTCTTTATTTTTTCAAATATACCTTTATCTTTTAGATATGTTATTATGCAGCCTAAATAATTAAACGAGCCGAGATGAGGCCTTGATAAGACCTCATCTCGACTACTGTGCCCAGATTTGGTCACCTAGGTTCCTTCTTGATGGGGAGGAACCTAGGTGACCAAATCTGGGCACAGTAGTTGAGATGAGGTCTTATCAAGGTTTGGTACAGAGGTACAATAACTTGCTTGTCTCTGCTCGTCAAGATATTTTTCAACAACCAAGTGAGTTGATGAGCTGATTTAGCTACTTTTGCAATGTGCCCCCTAAACTTCATCTCCCTATCCACCAACACTCCCAAGTCCCTGGCCTCATCAGTCTCCTGGAGTACAGTTCCACCAGTTTGGTATACTGCTGCTAATCTTTTCACCCCAAAATGCAAAACCTTATATTTTGGCATTTTTTTTTACATTTCGCCTCTGGATCCTCTCCACCGGCGAGTGACTAAGATGATAGCGGGTGTATGGAATGAACCGTATGAGAACAGGTTGAAGATTTGTGGGTTGCAGAAATTAGTTGATAGGCGGAAAAGGGGGAGATATGATTGAGACATTCAAATTGCTAAAGGGGTTCTATAGGATTAATTCAGTGGATATTTTTGAGATCAGGACTAGTGGTGGGAGAACTAGGGGACACCTATGGAAGCTGGGCAAGAGTGTGGTTAGCAGGGGTGTTAGAGCTAGGTTCTTTACTTTTAGAGTGGTAAATGAGTGGAATAAGCTGCCAGAGTCTGTTGTGGGTGCTATGACAGTGAGTGAGTTCAAGGCAAGGTATGATAAATACTGTATGAATGTCATATAGTTGTGTGGACATGATGTTTAGGGCCTCCCTCGATGAGTCTAAGGACTCCCTGGAGTCGCCCGTAATAATAATAACTTGTAATATGATCTGATTATCTGCATACAGCATTGTATTGATAACTGTTCTTCTGGTTAACTGGATACCTTGTTTTATTATTGTTTTCCATATTTTAATAACCTGATCAATATATATATATATATATTGAATAGCATTGGACATAAACTATATTCCTGTCTGAAACCCTGATTTATTTCAATCTCTTCTGTTAATTTATTACTTAACTGTTACTGTATTTGTGTATATAAACTTTGTATAACTTGTACCAAATGTAATGGATATCCTTGTTTTTTCATTTTATTCCATAGTTTTTCTCTGTGTATATTATCAAAAGCTTTCTTGTAATCTATAATGTTATAGTGTAATAAGGCCATATGAGTCTCTAAATTAAATTCTTGTCTTTTTTCTTTCAATAATGTTTTGACACATAAATATTGACTATACCTAATCTTTCATGTCTGAAACTATTTTGTACTTCTGAGAGTAGATTGTTTGCAATCTTTCTGAGTCTTTTATTCAGGATTTTATCGTAAATTTTGTACTCTGTATTTAATAAACTTATTCCTCTGTAATTTTCACAATCATCTCTGTCTCCTTTCTTAAATATATATATATATATATATCTGAAAGCACACCCCAACTCATCTGAAAGCACACCCCAACTCAACATCACTACAGTTAAAGATCGGTACTATCAACATAAGAAGCCTGAATGGCAAAGAAATGGAGCCAGCTGAGAAATTAGATAAGTACCAGTCGACATAATAGGGGTGACTGAAACAAAAAAGACAAAAACTGGTGAGATATTTTCTGAGCAATATTTTTGTATTGTCAGACATACAAAAATATTTTGTGAAAATTTGGAGAAAAGAGCAAAGTTAATAATAATGGCAAATACCTGTTAGATTTCTGCTCAGGACATGGACTGGTTATTACTAACACCATGTTCCAACATAAAAATGTGCACAAATTCACATGGAGAGAAGAGGCAAGGAATAAGAAAAGTCTCATTGACTATGTTATTGTTGTTAGTGATGTTTTCTCCCTGGTGCAGGACACCAGAGTGTACAGAGGATTTAAAATTGGAAGCAATTACTATTTAGTCTTGAGCAGGATAAAATTGAATTTCATATTGAAAAGAATGACATGTAAGAAAGTTTTAAAGCGAATAAAAGTTGAGCAGCTCTCAGATGTGAACTGTAGACTAAAATACACAAAGATTATTGAAGACAAAATGAAAGAGTTTGAGAACAGGAACCAAACCTTGGAGATTCAGTGGCAAGCCTTGAAGAAAACCCAAATTGATTAAGGCAGAGAGGCATGTGGTGAGATTGTCTGCAAGGATAGAAAAATCTGAACTCCATGATGGACACAGGAAGTTAAAGAGGCAGTGAAGGAAAAGAAGAAAGCATTTCAAAAGTTCCTGTCAAATAAGTCAGCTTTTGCTCTTAGAGAATACAGAGACAAATGTAAGAAAGCGAAACACTGTGTAAAACTAGCTAAACAAAAGTCATGGGAGGACTTTGGCAAGAACATAGAAAATAAATATCAAGAAGGTGGTAAGATATTCTGGAGGTTGTTGAAGAAGTTTAGAAATGGAGGAAAGAGTGCCGTAAAAGGAGTTAGAGATGATAAAGGTGATATGAAAACAGGAGAAAAAGATATCCTTGAAGTATGGAGTAATTACTTCGAAAAATTGCTAAATGAAACAAGCAGCGATAGCACAGTGGTAAAAAACACTCAACTGGCACACAGTCAGAAATACATATCCATACTTGAAATAGAAAAAGCCATCAACGACTTGAAATGTGGAAAGGCAGCAGGAGTAGATGATATTCGACCAGAAATGCTGAAGTATGGTGGTATAAAAGTCTTACAGTGGCTGCACTGCATAGCTCAGAAAGCCTGACAGTGGGACGAATTCCTGATGATTGGAGTAGAGCTCTAATAGTACCCATATATAAAAAGGGAAACAAAACTGAATATGAGAATTATAGAAGTATTTCCCTACGGAGTGTTCGTGGCAAGATCTGTGCAAGTATACTTGAGAAACTGTTGAGAAGAATTGTGGAAGAAAAGCTTGGTGAAGAACAAGCTGGATTCAGGCCAAATAGAGGCTGTCAGGATCATATCTTTACTTTCAACAAATAGTTGAGGAGATTGCCACTAGAGGGCTATATGGTATGTAGTGTTTGTGGATAGCTCCTGAACAGATAAGTAATATTTTGAGTAAAAATTGATGAATTTGCATAGTATTTATATAGTATTGTTTACTTTTAGTATTTTACCGTGTCTGGGTGATTTTTGTTTGTTTTTTGAGTATTTTAATAGTAAATTGATAGATACGATTATCTGTGCACGTGGCTCCCATAAAGAGGAATACAAAGTTGGCGTCCGGGTCGCTATATTTGTCTAAAATTCTTAACTTAAAGGATTTGATTCAGTGTACCATTTGCGAAATGTATGCATTGAAGAGAGCGGTTGGAGTCTGGTTACACAACGATAGTGGAGTGAATGTGTGCAAAAAGTGTAAAGAATGTGAGGATTTAAAAAGTGCTTCAGATCGTGTGAGTGATATCGTTGTTGAAAGTGAGAATCTAGATAACAGTGATATTCGAGGTATGAATGGTGATATTTGCGAGGTAGTACCTGATAGCTGTGAGAGTGGCGTTGAAAGTGAGAATAAAGATAAACATACAGAACGATTGAATGAATCATCGGAGAATAAAAATTATGACACTGACGCAATGAGTGAGATCGATCTATTACGTGGAGCGATACATGGCAAATCAGCAGCTGGAGCATTGGCAAAAATGTTTATCAAGCGTACCGACTAATAATCGGCTAAAGTATGATAGAAAAAATAAGGGTATGATAGTGAGTGCAAAGAAAATGAAAGAGCGTGTGTTGTATGGAGATTCCTTAGTAAGAGGTGTGTTAGTTGAGAGTTTAACAAAATCGTACCAACCCGGTGCGAACGTTAAGAATGTAAGCGAGACAATTAGAATGCAAAAGCAGCGGGTGAAAGAATTGATAGTGGTAGCAGGTACAAATGATTTGAAAGGAAACAAAAAGGCTATGAGTGAGGATGTGAAGGAATTGCTTGAGGTAGCAAAAGAGAAGAGTGAGAAAGTTAGGATGGTGAGTCTGTTGCTGCAGCATGACAGTGAAGAGTATAGAAGGAGGGCCATAATTGCTAATGACTTTATGCATGAATTATGTTTGACGAGTGGTGTAGAATTTGTGGATGTATGGAATGAGTTCGATGGGCGAAAGGATTTATATAAAATGGATGGTTTTACATTTGAATGGATTCGGTGTACGGAGACTTGAAAAGGTGTTGTCGAATGTAGTGGAAGTGAATGTGCAGAATCAGGGAAAGTAGAGTTATTAAGGGGGGGAGTAGATATTCAGATTTTAGGGAGACAGTTGAGTGTATGAATGTGTGTAATATGCCCAGGTGAGTAGGAAAGACCACAAATCAGAATGGGATAGTTAGTATAAGGCATCAAAATAGGTATGGGAAAAATTGGCTTCTGCAATTCATGTATACAAATGCCAGAAGTATTAGAAACAAGAAGGAAGAATTTTTGACCTTGGTTGGCACTACCAGACCACAGATTATTGGCATTAGTGAAACATGGTTGACAGAAGATGACTCAGCTAGCGGGATTGAATGTGAGGGATATGGTGTGTTCAGGAGTGACAGGGAGAATAAAATGGGGGGAGGAGTGTTATTGATGATAGCTGATGAGCTTCAGCCAAGAAGAATAGAAGTGGAACTGCAGGATAGAGAAAAGAGCACATTTGAGGCTATTTGGTGTGAGATTGAAACTAGCAGAACAAAATATACATTTGGGTGCTGCTATAGACCAGGTGATGAATAGATGGTGCAGATAGTATGCATAAGCAAATAGAAGAAATGAGTGGAAGTAGGGTAATTATTATGGGAGTTTTTAACTATGGTTACATTGATTGGAAGGAGGAAAGGACACATGGGAGGAAGGAATTGGATTTTATGCGGTTATTAAGGGATAACTATCTGCGGCAGCATGTAATGGAAAATACTAGGGGTCAGAGAGTGCTTGACCTAGTAACTGCATCTGAGAATTTGGCTGTAATGAATATGACCACGTTGCCACCAATTGGTGAGAGTGATCATAGGGTCTTGACTTGGGAGGTGGCTAAAGGTGTGGAATTTACAATTAAGACAGGGTACATGTGGAATTATCGGGCTGGTAAGTATGACAAGCTTGGAGATTGATTGGTTCAGTGCCATGGCATGTACAACTGCAAGGGCTAGAAGTTGATAGTGCTGGGAGGTGGTTAAGAAGTGTTTGCATGAAGCAATGGCTGACTGTAATACTTGATTTATTATTCTGACCTAGAGTCCGAATAATAAATCAAGTAAGAGTTAAATGGATGAATAACACCATTAAGCTTGAGCTGCAAAAAAAGAAACAACTATGGAGGGAATTTAAGGAGAAAGGCGACTTGCAGGCATGTGATTGGTATAAAGCACAGGCTACAAGGGTAGCGTGGTAGCAAAAGCGGATTATGAAAGAACATTAGCCATGCAGGCTAAAGAGAATCCCAAACAGTTTTTTTGATATGCTGCAAGTAAAAGAAAAAATGTATATGACAGAATGATTTGAAAGAATGCCGATGGTAGGGAAGTAACCGAATCAGTTGATATAGTTGAATTACTGAGCGAGCACTTTGCAAGAATATATCATCCAGGTGGTGACATTGCAGAAATGAATGAACCAATAGATTATACGGGAATTGTGGTGAATGAAGTGGAGGTGAGTAGTCTATTGCAAAATCTCAATGTCAATACATCTGTGGGATTGGATGGTATACCAGCTCGTGTCGTACGTGAAGCGACTAAAGAATTGTCAGTACCCTGGACCATGTTGTTTAATTTGAGTCTCGGGTCTGGGTTAGTCCCGAGGGGGTGGAAAGAGGGGAAAATAGTTCCACTGCATAAAGGAGGTTCCAAGACTGCTGTTGTAAATTACCGACCGATTAGCATATCGGGAATCGTTGTCAAGGTCTTGGAGAAATTAGTCAAGAGAAGAATACAGGATTGGATAGATGAAAATGGGATACTGTATGGCAGACAATATGATTTTGTGAAGGGCAGATCATGCCTCAGTAACTTCCTCATGTTTTATAACACAGTGACAGCTGAACTGGATAAGGGTAATGGGTTTACAGTGATTCTACTAGACCTTGCCAAGGCCATTGACAGGATACCACATGGAACTCTAATCATTCAACTGGAGCAGATGGGGATGGATATAGGGTTGGTGAGATGGATAGGAGGGTGGTTGATGGAGAGATACCAGAGAGTGGTTTATTCAGGAGTGGAGTCCAAAAGACGGCTTATGACTAGTGGTGTGCCGCAGGGTTCTGTTCTTGGACCACTACTTTTCAATTTTTCATTAACGATATAGGAAAGGATCTGAGAGGAAGTGTTCACTTGTTTGCTGATGATGCAAAGTTGGGTACAGCAATTGTGAGTGCACAGGATGTCAAAATTTTGCAGGATGATTTGGATAGTTTGGAGTACTGGGCTAGGGAAAATGGATGTCATTTTAATGTGGCAAAGTGTAAGGTTATGCATTTTGGAGTGAAAAGATTAGCAGCAATATATCACATTGGTGGAACTGTACTCCAGGAGATTGATGATGAGACCAGGGATTTGGGAGTGTTGGTGGATAAGGAGTTGAAGTTTAGGGGGCACATTGCAAAAGTGGCTAAATCATCTCATCAAATCACTTGGTTGCTGAAAAATACTTTAACAAGCAGAGACAAACAAGTTATTGTTCCTCTATATTGAGCTTTGATAAGACCCCATCTAGACTACTGTGCCCAGGTATGGCGCCAGCGTTTCTTCTTGATGGGGAGGAGGGGAGAAGATCCAGTGACAAGTGACCAAGTTGATAGCAGGTCTGTGGAATGAACCTTATGAGAACAGGTTGAAGATTTGTGAGTTGCAAAAATTGGTTGATAGATGGAAAAGGGGTGATATGATTGAGACATTCAAATTACTGAAGCGTTTCTCTAAGATTAATCCAGAAGATATTTTTGAGAATAGGACTGGTGATGGTGGGAGGACTAGGAGCCATACACGGAAGCTGGTCAAGAGTGTGGTTAGCAGGGGTGTTAGAGCTGGGTTCTTTAGTTTTAGAGTGGTAATTGAGTGAATGGAATAAGCTGCCAGAGTCTGTCGTGGGTGCCATGACTGTGAATGAGTTCAAGGCGAGGTATGATAGATACTGTGTGAATGTCGAATAGTTGTTCTTGACATGATGTTAGGGCCTCCTTCGATGATTGTCGACTCCTTGGAGTTGCCCGAAATAATAATAATAATAAAAAAAGTATACTTGATAAACATTTGAGAAGAATTGTGGAAGAAAAGCTTGGTGAAGAACAAGCTGGATTCAGGCCAAATCGAGGCTGTCAGGATTAGATCTTCACTTTAAGACAAATATTTGAGAATGCATGGTATTATATATAACAAAGATCTGTATTTAAGTTTTGTCGATCTGAAAAAGGCATATGACAAGGTGCCAAGAGAGAAGCTATTCAATATGCTACAGTTAGATGGTGTCAGTGGGGCATTATATCAAGCAATACTTAGTCTTTATTTGAGTTGTAAGTCGGTAGTTAGAATTGAAGGAAGTACAGGAAGATGGTTTAATGTTAAATCTGGTGTGAGACAAGGATGTACATTATTCCCTCTGTTATTCATTATCTATATGGATCACATTATGAAGGAAAGTGGTATTAAACATGATATCAGAATTGGAGATGTTAATGTCAGCTCTTTGCTTTATGCGGACGATGTTATACTTCTAAATAAATCCGCTACAAGTTTGCAAGATTCCCTGACTAAATTGAATAACTGTTGTAATAGATATGGTATGAAGGTCAGCATTAAAAAGACAAAGAAAATGAAAATAGGTAGAATTGTTGAAAATGTCAATGTTTTACTTGTTCTAATGGGGTACCTTTAGAACAAGTAAAACATTTCAGCTACTTAGGCACGATTTTTACTGAAGATGGTAAATTAAATATGAAAATAGACAACAGAATCAACAAAGCTAGTATGGTGGGATGTCAATTGAATAAATTCATATGGAATAAGAGAGAAATTAGTTGCAACACTAAATGAGCTGTATTCAAGACAGTGTTCAAACCAGTTTTAACTTATGGATCTGAGAGCTGGGTCAGAAGTAAAACACCAAAGACTAGAGACCACATATATGAGAGTCCTGAGAAGGATTAGAGGCATGAACAGATGGCATCAATGGCAATATCATATTAAAAATGAGGATGTTAGGAAAGAACTTGACATTGTCATCATCCAGGAATGCGTTAGCAGAGCTTATCTCAGGTGATATGGTCACTTAAAACAGAATGGGCAAGGAAAGATTAGCAAAACAAGTGTTCTCTGCCAGGTTGGCAGCAAAACGACCCATAGGAAGACCAAGATATAGGTGGATTGATACGGTACAGTGTGCCTTAGACGATAGAAATATAAGATCTGATAATGATAATATTGGAGTCTTGACAAGTAACAGAATGATTTGGAGGAAAATTGTAGATAGGAAGTTAGTATTGATGTAAAAATTTTCATGTAGTACTATCATATCCTGTACACCCCTTGAGGGTACATATCAGGCTTTTGATGATGATGATATAACCTTAGCTTTTAACCAATCTGAAGGAACCTCGCATTTCTTCCAAAATGTATTTGTTAATTTTAAGAATCTGTGATGTAAATATTCTCTGCCATATTCCAAAAGCTCTGTATTTATGCCATCTAATCCAGTTGATTTTCTATTTTATGATACCTCTATTGCTTCTTTTAGTTCTTCCCATTTTATTGCTTCTATATCAGTATGGCTTTCTTCATTATTATTTTCTGTTTTTGTTGTTATTATTTTTTATATGTATATATCTGATTCACACACAAAAGGACACAAGACCTATAGCACATTAGTGCCATGTGTGGGCAAGAGGAATAGGAGTCTGTTTGCATTTTGCTTGAACAGCTGTGGGTTGTAATCTTTGGGAGGCAGAGTGTGGGCGGGGGGACTATTCCGAAGGACATAAGTAGATTGAATGAAAGAGGAGGCAATGAAGGTGTTCAGTGAGTCTCAAGATGGACTGTAAAAGGGTGTTGGTTAGCAGTGGCTCTTGTTTTAATGATTTTGGGAAGAGAGTGAAGGAATAATAGTGGCCAATTCAGCAGAGTACTGTCCATGAAAGTATCTATGGAAGAAGCACAAGGTAGAAACTGAACATCTTTGCGAGAGAGTGGGATTGAGGTGGGTTTGTGAGGGAGAGATCATTAATTTGTCAGATTGCCTCTTCTGGATAGAATCTAGCAATCTTAGAGGGATTTTGGTACACCACCCCAAATATTGGAGCAATATTCCACGACTTGGCAGATTTGGGCTTTGTATAGAGTTAGCAGCTGTGAAGACGTGAAGTAGTGTCTTATGTGAAAAAAATACACCTAGTTTTTTGGCGGCTGCAGAAGCTATAGTTGAAATATGGTTGTGCCAGGAAAGATCAGAGGTGCAGGTCAGTCCAAGAAGAGAAATCTGATCATGTTTAGATATCTCAGTATTATTAAAGGTAAAGGGGAGGGATGCGAACTCTTTCTTGTGAGAGATGAGACAGAAATGAGCTTTGGTGACACTGAAGTTTACAAGATTGTCCTTGCCTCACTGGGCAACGACATTTCAGTTTAGGTCCTTGGTCGTGATAGATCTTGAGGATTCTAATACTTGAGCACTAACAGGTTTGTTGAATGAAAAGAGGAATGGAGTGTACTGTCATCGGCAATGCTATGGATAGGATTGGAAGTCTGTGAGGACAGGTCATTTATATACAAGAGGAAGAGAGTGGATGAAAGAACAGAATCCTCGGGTACTCCTGCATTGGTGGGGAAATCTGAGGGGATCTGAGGTGAGCGACTAGTGAGAAAGTTAATGATCCAGTTGCAGAATGAGGAAGTCAAATCATAGGGGATGGCAAGTTGGTGAGTAGGCCCCTGTGCTAAACTTGATCAGATGCCTTTGAAATGTCAAGGGCAACCATGTGAGTTTCTCACATGGTTGTCCTCAGTTTCACATGGTGAAAGCAAGATCAGCTGTAGATTGCAAGTGGCAGAGTCCTTACTGCTGGTCACTGATTAGTTGATATGTCTCTAGGTGGTTCAAGAGTTGGTTGTTGATGACCTCCATAATTTTTGAGAGAACAGAAGTGAGAGCAGTTGGATGGTAATTTGATGTTTGACTTTTATAACCTTTTTTTTTGGGGATGGGCTGGATTGGATGGGGCCTGTTTCCATGTTGTCGGGTAGGTGCCAGTTGAATAGAATAGATTCAAGAGATGATACCAGACGGTATTATCTCTGGGATACAATTTTTTAACACAATAGGTGGGATACCATCAAGACCAGTTGCCTTGTTTGTGTTCAGGTTATTCAGGATTCTTTGGATTACTTTTTGCCGCAAGACTATGATAGACATGGAGGAAGCTGTTCTTTGTGGGATGCAGGCAACTTTGCTCGGTTTATCAATGCAGGAATTGGAAGAGAAGTGCGATGCAAGTAAGTTGGCCATGTCATTTGGTGAGGAAACTACAGTACGATATAGATGTGAGAGTGGTGGAAACCTGGGTGGGCAGAAGTACCCAATTGTCTTGGCAAGGGACCAGAAGGAGGTGGCTGCCATTTGGGCAAATGGTGAGTTTGCAGCATTTGGCCCTTTCAGAGTCTGACTTGGACTTAGTAATGATTCTTTTGCAACTGTTGCAGGCTGCAGTATGGCAGTATGGGCAGAGAGGGCAGCTGGAGGTTTGGTCTTGAGCCAATTGTGGTAAGCAGAGGTTTTTTCTTTTACAGCATTGGCACACTTTTTTGAGAACTAAGGCTTGGATGGTGGCTGAGAATCTGGAGTAGAATAGGAGATGAAAGTCTTCAGTCCTGTGGAAAGGAAAAATAGTCAGGAAATATTAGCAGATTTAAAAAAGTACCATCTCCCATAAAGGGGATAAATGTAGACCATCCAATCTGTTTAAGTTGTAACAATGAAGTATAGTTTCTATTTCAGTAATGATATACCATGAGTTGGCATAATCAGAAGATTATAAAAACAGAAGAAAACTCATGTAAAAAACTTTATTAATGTAGAATTTTTGTCTGAGTATTGTAGGCATTGTCAATACAGGATCACAGAATTTTGTGGAAGAACACTCATAAATGAGACTGGAACTATTAAGACTTTAGTACATCATGCTCATTCTTTATATTCTTTGGACATACTTTTACAGAAAGAATTACATGTTAATTCCACCTTTTATCTAATGGTTTTAAGGGTTCTTTCATCAAAAAAAAAAAAAAAGAGGTAGAGATACCATAATTTTAACAATTATAGTATCTCTACCTCTTCCAATACAGAAGATGACAGATGTCCCTAATACACTCGTGCTGTGGCATACTTTCATACCACCCTGAAGCTTTGCTTTGTGCTGGTTACTCAAGCATTCCATCCTTCCAGTTGTTTATCTGTGTCTCTTTCAGAATCATGGAATGGATTACTACATAGCGAAAGTTTTAAACCACAGAATATTTTTGTTGCCTTTAACACAATCAGGAAAGTCTCCACCTTTCTCACTTCTTCTAAGGACAAGCCTTCCACCTTTAAATTTTCCAGGTGTCTATCAGATTCCTTGCTCTTATTGATTATCTTATTTTGGACAACAGGAAGATCTGCTTTTATTCATCTAGAAGAACATGTCTTATATTAAACATCATGGGCCTTGAACAGTCTAGACTTGTGGAGCAGGTTGTTGTCACTAAACATAGTTTATTTGAAACCAGAGTCTTTCATGAAAGTTGTTCCTCATAGAATGTCTTTATAAAGAAATGTGGGAAACTTTACTTTCTTATCCTAACTTAAATAGATCTGATGGTCTACATCTAATCCTCTTTATGAGAGATAGTACTTTTTATATCTGCTGATCTTTCCTAACTTTATGTGTGTGTTTGTATGTGTGTGTGTATATATATATATATCTTTTTTTTTTAAGTTAGGAAATTATTGACCATATTTAGTCATCTTACATTAGCTACTTAGGTGGTGTTTTTTAGAATTGTCTGTTATTGTTTAATTTGTACTGACAATGCCTATGACACTTAGTCGAAAATTTTGCATTAATTTTTTTTATATGAGATTTCCTCCGTTTTTATATTTCTTTTGATTGTCACTTCATTTCAACAGCTGTTCGTATTATATACAATTAAAATAAAATCCCTGCCAGCCCATCCCTTATGGCCAATTATTTTTTTGTCCATGATGGAAGATGTTTTGTAGTATGCTTATCAAACTGCCATATGTCAGTTTGGTTTATACACTTGAGATATCAGGGTAGGCAACACCACACAGATGTCCCTAATTCACTACTGCTGTGGCATACTTGCTTTTCGGTTTTCCAAGCATTCCATCTTTCTAGTTGTTTATTGATGACTCTTTTAGGATCATAGAATGGATTTCAGTCATTTTATGTCTGTCTACAAATAGATCAAAATTATTTCCTTGATGGGGGTCTACCACTGACTTCTCAGGCAGCATAATATTCAGATCTTACTAGAATGTAGCAACTTCACTGCTGAACTGCATGCCATAGAGTTTGCACTAAACTACATAAAATTGAAATGCTACCAAGGTGCATTATCATGCGGACTTATGAAGATCTCTACAGTCAGTAAGAAGTCTGATACACACAACATTCATTGCTTTGTCCCCTCTCTCTCGGATCCAACGTTTGTTCTCTCAGTTATGGAGACTCCATATGGATATGTATCTTTGGATCCCAATTATTTTTTGGATTAAGGAAACATACTGCAGCTAGGTCAGCTTGTTCTCGAAGGTCATCATTCATCTGCCTGTCTTCTACACCGATTTCAAGCAGATTATAAGACAAAACTGTTATCCAAGTGGAAAGCATTATGGAATAGACACTAACAAGCTCCACCAGCTCAAGCCTGAAATTAAATTACAGCCTAGTCTACACAGGGACCATAAAGAAGTTGAATGTGACCTATGCAGAATCAAATGGTTCTGCATGGTTCACACTCATTTCACACACACACTCCTTTCTGTTGTAAGGTGACTTGCCCATGTGTGAGTTCTATGGTTTTTCTTTATCCATTATACATATGCTAATCATCTGTCCTCATTTCTTCAATGAGTGCAGTCACTATTTTATTTTGTTGAAAGTTTTTGCAATTGTTTATACTATAAATTAAAGATGCCAAGAAATTATATTCTTGGTTTTTGGATAAAGGATGAAACCAAGAATATAATTTCTTATTTTTTAGTATTTTTAATAACCTGCATGAGCCCTGTGCACTCAAATTTTATTTGATTCCTTCAGTATTAATTTTGTTTTTAAATTTCTGCAGAGGATTAATATTATAATTGTCTAGAAATGTATACAGATTGTACATTTTCATGACTGTATTTATAGATTCCTTTTTTTTTGATAATTGTTTTCTTATTACTTATGACTTTTCATGAAGCAGCATGACCTTTGCCGTCCTTGCACCAGTAAAACCCAAACCAACCAACCTCATAAACTGAGAGTTAGAACCTATAGAACAGTAGCACCACATGTAGGGAGTGGGTGAGGATTAGGAAAGAAAGAACCTATTTACATTTTTCTTAAAAAGTTAGAGATTGTGGGTGGAGAATACTCCATGAGGTTGGTTGGTTATTTTGGATTTATAGCCAAGGCAACTAAGGCTGTGAGGCCAGTGTATTGTCTGTAAATTGCATATTCTTCTGGTCAATTTGCCTGTTTTCTGGAGGAAAACTCCATAAGGAAGGCTCTTCTAGAGAACAGAGGCAGATGGAATAAAAAGAGGAAGAAATGAGGCAAGTTTAGGTTGGCCCATTAAAATAAATAATTCAAGTATTTTAACTATTAGAGAGTGATTTGAATTTTGAAAAGAGAAACTTTGTTTCATTCTGTCTGTATGGACTCAATCTCCTCATACATGTTACTAATGTATGTTTCTTTATTTTTCCTACAAGATTTCAGTATTACTTTACTGATTTCCTTATAATAATTTCTATTGCTTTCATTTTTCATTTTCCTGGATTTAATTTCTTTCCTGTGGTTGATCAGATCAAGTGTTACTCTTGTAAGTCTCTTATTAATTTTCTTTCATTATATCACAAAAAACAGAATACCAGTTGTTTGGGATATAATGATTTGCTGTTTCAGTCAAGGTCATCTTGGCCTAGTTCTACAATCTGATGTAGAATTTTCTGCATGGTGAAAGCCCTTGTGACATCTTTCTTTTCTTTCAGTGTATTAGGATAAATTATTATTATCATTTTTTTAGGTTTAAACTTATATTAAAAATCTTTCTATTCTTCTGTACAAAATTGGCTATCTTACCTCTTGGTGTCTTTATTTTTTTATGACTTTTCAACAGTTAAACTTTACTGGGTGCAATTAAATATATGACATTCACAATAAAACTATATAAAAGATACATTTTTTGAAATTCATAAATCTGATGCATATTTGATTTGAACAGTGTGTTCTGTGTTATATACTGTAGTAATAATTCATTAAAATAAAGTATAAAATACTTCAAATTATTTATTTTAACAGACCAACTCAAACTTGCCTTATTTCTTCCTATTTTTATTCCATCTGCCTCTGTTCTCTAGAAGAGCTTCCTTATGGAGTTTTCCTCCAGAAAATAGGCAAATTGACCAGAAGAATATGCAATTTACAGACAATACATTGGCCTCACAGCCTTAGTTGCCTTGGCTATAAATCCAAAATAACCAACCAACCTCATGGACTATTCCCCACCCACAATCTCTAACTTTTTTTAAAAAAATGTAAATAGGTTCTTTCTTTCCTAATCCTCACCCACTCCCTACATGTGGTGCTACTGTTCTATAGGTTCTCTCAGTTGTGGAACTTATATTAACAAAATTCAAAGAGCAGAATGAGAAGTTGGTTTCATAAGTTTGAAAATGAACTATATATGTATATTGACTATCTGTTTGTGTTTTTACATGTTTAGAGGAAAGTGGAGGAATTGGAGTGGATGGTTTGGTAGAGAAGCGTCCATAGAATACCTCTAGAGAAATACAGGAACAGATCATTTCTGAGAAAGTGATTAGATGGAATCTGTGTGTGTGAGAGAGAGGTCATCTCTTCCCCTCTTCTGAATAGCATCAAGCATTCTAAAGAATGATTTTTGGTGCATCCCACATGTGAGAATGGTATTCTAAACTTAGGAAGATTTGTGATTTTTATAATGTTAGGAGTTGTTCAGTTGAGAAATATCTTGAATGGAAGAGGACACAGTTTTTTTTTTTTAGAAATAGAAAAGGCCTGTGGATGCGATCTGTTCAAAAGTAAAGGGTAGGGGAGTGGAAGTGAAGTGAGATCTTATGAGAACTAAGACCGTGTTTTGGTGACAGTTCACAATATTATTCTCACTAAATTGTAGAATGATAAAGAGATCACTGTTTAAGATTGTAGAAGATCTGGACACTTGAATTATTTCAGTGCCAGCGAGAGAAATTCATTAATGCTATTGTTCGACAAGAATGGCAGAATCCATATTGCTAATCCCTAATTGATTGGTGGGCCAGATAGTGAAAAAGTTGGCTATTGATGACCTTCTCCATTGTTTTCAAAAGGATTGAGGTATTAGATACCAGTAAAGCATGACTGCTTTGAATAGGTAACACAGATTCTGAAACACAGTTTTTAGCACATTTGGTGAATATCATTTTGTAGACTAGTAGATTTTTTGATATACAGACATGGATTTTTCTGACAAGCCTTTTTTGGCAAAAGATCAAAGAAGGTGCATGATGGACTATTTGTGCTACAGTGGAAGTTGTTTTTCCTTGGTTGTTTGTGCAAGTGTTGAAGAAGATTAATGGCAACAAGTTTTCTTTTGGGTAATGCTACTATGGTGCCACCTGAATGTGATAGAGGTGGAAACAGAGGGCGTCCTATAGCCTTAGTAAAGGACAAGAAGGTTTGGCTGCCATCTTAACAGGAGGCAAGTTTTCTTCAAAGAAATATTGTAGGCCGTAGTGTTGACTGATTGAGGAGTTGGAATTTTTTTTTTTTACTTGTGCCATTTGAGATATTCTGAATTTTTATTGTAGACTGCTTTGGCACACTTATTGGAGAACCAAGGCTTGGGTAGTGGTCATAAATTTGATGTTGAATGAGAGTAAAGGTCCAATTCCAACAAGGATTATTTCTGTTATTCAGTCTAAGTTCTAAGACGATGTTAAGATTATTAAAGCAAAAACAGTAATTAGTACCACTGAAGTGCCAGAGACCACAGGCTTGAGATTGGGTAGGTGAAGGTTAATCTGCAAAATAGAAACTGTAGACAAGGTTATGAACAGGGTTACCAAGAGGAGACCGGATATATACATTGTACTTGGAAGAAGCTGTTTAATAAAGGTCTAGGTATTGGGAGAATGATATTGATTATCTGGTATTCTAGTCTGTAGATAAATAGTTTCTTCTGGCTTGATATGTTAAGTTAAAGAAGATAAGCCAGTTTCAATTATGAATATCGAAGTCCTTGAGGAAAACGATATCACTGTTTGAGTAACAACAAGATCTTAATGGTTGCCAGAATTAGGAGAATAGTAATGGCAGCAAATGAATGCAACAAAGCGTGGCAAGGAAATTTTGAACCAGAATCATGAAGAGGGGAATCTAAAAGTTCAGTAATTTCTGGCATAGAAATATCATCATATCTAACAAATGCATGTGAGCTGTCCTTGTGTATGATAATGTTGTTTGTGTACCTCATAGGCAATATAGTTGTTGAAGCTGAGAAATAGTAAATCATGTTTCTTTAAACCCATAGAACTTCTACACAATCTCATCCTGAGAAGGCTTTAACAAACATCTTTTCCCTATGCGGTATCCAAAAACATTTGTAGCAAACAATCAGTGACATTTTATCAGCTGAGCTGTCAAGATTGACACCTCAGCTAATATGTGTCGCTGATCATGTGATCATAAATTGATCTTCTGTTGCTTGTATATTGCCAAAAATGATTCAAATTAATCACAGCATTTTATTATGAAACTATTTACAGTGTTAGTCGATAAAGTACAAGGACTAAATTTAAGACTACTGGTATGGATTTTTTGGGGTGCTTAAGGGTCAAAGCTGTAAAACTGAGAGGAGACCGCCACACAGCCTTTAAAGGAATGCAGAGAACCGATCAGGGCTTCTAACCTAATATCCAATTATCACCTTCTCGTGGTGTACCCTGTTAAGTATCTACCTGGATACTGAATGAACGAGGATGTGATGGCAATTTGGGATTTAGCCGACCAAATTGTATTCTTATTGACTTAAACCAAAATATAAACATGACAGAATTTCATGTCTGCTGGGACATTGCCTGGTTAAACAAGCCCCCCCCCCCCCATTATTTTCGCCATGGAACCAGGAAGAACAGAGAAAAGTCAGCTACTTGAACAAATCCTAAAACATCCCAACTCACCATCACCAGAATTTAAGATTGGTACTATCAAACATAAGAAGCCTGAATAGCAAAGAAATAGAGCTTGCTGAGAAATTGGATAAGTATCAGATCAATATAATAGGGGTGACTGAAACAAACAAAAAAAGAAAAGACGAAAACTGGTGAGATCTTTCTCAGCAACAAATACAAAGTGTTATATTCAGGCAATGACAATCAAGGAAAAGAAGGAGTAGCCATAATATTCAACACTAAATACGAGGCTAATTTTCTTGAATAGCAGGCAGTCTCAAGTAGAGTGATGTGGGCAAATATCAGAATGGGGAAGTGTACAATGAGACTTATTTGTGCCTATTGTCCAACAGAAAGTTCTATTTGGAGGAATTTTTTGAGGCTTTTGAGAAAGCAACAGAGTCTGGTGGGCAGGAGGGGGGGGGGAGATATGATAGAGACCTACAAGTTGGTAAGGGGTTGTTATAGGATCAGTGCTGGAGAAGTTCTACAGAAAATAGTGGGAGATCGGGAGAGAACCAGAGGTCATCCCTGGAAACTGTATAAAGAAGGTGTGAGTAGGGAAGTGAGAGGCAGGTTTTTTTCGTACAGAGTTGTAAATGATTGGAATGCCTTGTCTGAGAGTGTGATGTCTGCAGTGAGTTTGAATGTGTTCAAAGCATGGTATGATGAGCTGTGTGTGTGTGATAAAAGGACCTCCCAGATGAGCCTTTGACTCCATGAGGTCTTGGGTAATAATAATAATAATAACTGACACAATGAAAAAGGAAAAGTTGGTCCGTGTTGGGGATCTAAATAGCAGAGAAGGAAATGATTGTCAGACATACAAAAATATTTTGGGAAAATTCGGAGAAAAGAGCAAAGCTTATAATAATAGCAAATGCCTGTTGGATTTCTGCTCAGGACAATATGGACTGGTTATTACTAACACCATGTTCCAACATAAAAATGTCCACAAATTCACATGGAGAGAAGAGGCAAGGAATAAGAAAAGTCTCGTTGACTTATAGTAGTGTTTTCTCCATGGTGCAGGACACCAGAGTGTACAGAGGATTTCAAATTGAAAGTGATCACCATTTAGTTTTGAGCAGAATAAAATTGAATTTCATATTTGAAAAGAAGAACATGTAAGAAAGTTTTAAAGCAAATAAAAGTTGAGCAAACTCTCAGATGTGAACTGTAGACTAAAATATGCAAATAATATTCAAGAAAAAATGACAGAGTTTGAGAACAGAAACCAAACCTTGGAGATTCAGTGGCAAGCCCTGAAGAAAACACTGATTGATTTGGCCAGAGACGTGGTGAGGTTGTCTGCAAGGATAGAAAAATCAGAACTCCATGCTGGAAACAGAAAGTTAGAGGCAGTGAAGGAAAAGAAGAAAGCATATCAAAAGTTCCTGGCAAAAAAAGTCAGCTTGTGCTCTTACAGAATACAAAGACAAAATATAAACTAAACACTGTGTAAAACTAGCTAAACAAAAGTCATGGGAAGACTTTGGTATGAACATGGAAAATAAATATCAACAGAGTGGCACGATATTCTGGGGGTTATTGAAGAAGTTCAGAAATGGAGGAAAGAGTGTTGTAAAAGGAATTAGAGATGATAAAGGTGACATGAAAACTTGAGAAAAAGATATCATTGAAGTATTGAGTAATTACTTCAAAAAATTGACAAATGAAACAAGTAGTGATAACACAGTGGTAAAAAACACTCAACAGGCATGCATTGAGGAATACATATCCATACTTGAAGTAGATAAAGCTATCAGAGGCTTGAAATGTGGAAAGGTGGCAGGAGTAGATGATATTCAACCAGAAATGCTCAAATATGGAGGTATAAAAGTTTACATTGGCTGCACTGCATAGTTCAGAAGGCCTGGACAGAGGGACAAATTCCAGATGATTGGAGTAGAGCTCTCATAATATCCATATATAAAAAGGGAAATAAAACTGGATGTGAGAATTACAGAGCTATTTCTCTACTGCTAAGATTTACGCAAGTATACTTGAGAAACGGTTGAGAACGATTGTGGAAGAAAAGCTTGGTGAAGAACAAGCTGAATTCAGGCCAAATAGAGGCTGTCAGAATCAGATCTTCACTTTACAACAAATAGTTGAGTTTTGTCGATCTGGAAAAGGCATATAACAGGGTGCCAAGAGAGAAGCTATTCAATACACTCCTGTATATGGTGTCAGTGGGGCATTATATCAAGCAATACTTTGTCTTTATTTGAGTTGTAAGTCAGCAGTTAGAATTGAAGGAAGTACAGGAAGATGGTGTTAAATCTGGTGTCAGACAAGGATGTACACTATCCCCTCTGTTATTCATTATCTATATGGATCACATTATGAAAGAAAGTGGTATTAAATCTGATATCAGAGTTGGAAATGTTAATGTCAGCTCTTTGCTTTATGTGGATGATGTTATACTTCTAAATAAATCCACTACAAGTCTGCAAGATTCCCTGACTAAACTGTTGTAATAGATATATGAAGGTGTGCAATAACAAGACAAAGGCAATGAAAATAGGCAGAATCATTGAAAATATCAACTGCATTGGGAATGGAGAAACCTATAGAGAAAGTGAAACATTTCAGCTACTTAGGCACGATTTTAAGTGAAGATGGTAAATTAAATATGGAAATAGACAAAATAATCAACAAAGCTGGTATAGTAGGAAGTCAACTAAATAAATTTATATGAAATAAGGGAGAAATTAGTCAAAACACTAAATTAACTGTATACAGGACAGTGTTTGTACCAAATTTAACTTATGGATCTGAGAGCTGGGTCAAAAGTAAAACACTTAACCAAAGTAGAGACCGCAGATATAGTCCTGATAAAGATTAGGGGCATGAACAGATGGCATCAATGGCAATATCATATTAAAAATGAGGATATTAGGAAAGAACTTGACATTGTCAGCATCTAGGAATGTGTTAGCAGAGCTAATCTCAGGTGGTATGGTCACATTAAACAGAATGGGCAAGGAAAGATTAGCTAAACAAGTGTTCCCTGCCAGGTTGGCAGGAAAAAGACCCAGAGGAAGACCTAGATATAGGTGGATTGATATGGTAAAAAGTGCCTTAGAAGACAGAAATATAAGATCTGATAATGTTGTTCTCTTGATAGGTAACAGACTGATTTGGTGTAAAATTGTAGATAGGATGTTAATAATTATGTAGATTTTTTATGTAGTATTATCATATCTTGTACACCCCTTGAGGGTACATGGCAGGAATTTGATGATGATGGTGGTGGTGTGGATTTGAAATTTGATTGCTTGATTCATAGTCATCTGTGTGGCTGCAGCAGGAGTTAAAATAGGAATTAAGTTTTATGATTGCAGCTGCAAGAAAAAACAAAACATTTTAAACAGATTTGATCATTGTTACCAGTGTTTCATCATCATTGTTATAAATAAAATATTTCTGTTCTGTAGCAGTCTTAAGTTTTTCTGTGTGCATTATTCTTGCTAATACAGGTGATGATATTAGTATTTTTTCATATACTGCTTCTTTGCAAAAGGTATGATAAATATATTTCATCAGAAAAAAGGAACACCAATGGAGAGCAAGCTCCCCCGCCCCAAAAAAGAAAAAAAGAAAAAAATTAATTATGGTAGCAACAGTGCAGTTTGTTTTCAAAATGTTATTCCACTTTATTATTATTATTATTTTAAAAAATGTGAAAATTGGCAGAATAAAGTACTTTCTAAAAGTACTTTAAAATGGTGTACAAATTGATTTAAATTTGTGTTTAAAAATTTTGAAGTGAAAATTAGAAAATTTGAGAAACTTTAAAAAAATCAAGAGTCATCACACTTGAAAACTGTTTTAAAATAATCAAATAACCAAGCACACACAACATTTATTTGTTATAGGCCCTTCTGCCTCTCATGTATGGAAATAATATATATATATATATATAATAGCAACACTGATTAGTTTTGCTAGTTTAAATAAATTGCTTGGCTTAGTGGTTATCACTGTTTAGCCTAGGTTTGGATTCTATCAGTGGGAGCAGGTTCTTTATAGGCCGTTTTTTCCAAATTAGTTGAGTAAACAAATATATGGCAGGATTCGTGAAAAACTGGCCTAAAAAAATGCTTGTATTATTAACATAAATGAGTAATGCTTTTAACACTCTCAAATAAATAGGTTACAGGTAGGTATTCAAAAATCCGGCAACCTCTGGACCTGAAGGGTGCCAGATTTTTGAAAATGCCGGATTTCGGATGGTTATATATGCTGTATATTTTTAACAGAAAAAGACTACCTGTACAGTCCTTTAAAGAAAGAAAATTAAACACTAAATGCTTGGAAATGCTCAAGGAGAACCGGTCTACCAGTCGAGAACTTGGGCGCGGGGGGGGGGGTATGCATCAGGGAGGCGGAGCCCCCTAGTAAATGATAAAATGAGAAGGAATAAGCAGGTTATCGCAATGCTTATCGACAACAGCGCCATCAAAACATAAACAGAAAACAGTGGTGCGCCAATGGGATAAATTTGAAAATGCTTGCTCCGAAATCCATGCCGGAAATCTGAAGGAACTGGATTAACGATGGCTGGATTTTTGAATGCCTACCTGTATTAGGTTACAGTTAATCTGTGCAAGTATACTACAAAGTACAGTAATGAAAGAACAAACATTCTTTTTAACTTGACATGATATTTTTTACAATTATTATTTAATAATTTTTTTTAAATTCTAAGTTTATAATATATTTTCATTTGTATTTCCAGCGACTGTTTGATGAACGAGAAGCTAAATTCAAAAGTGTTGCTGCAAGTATAACAGCAGCAATGGCAAAGCAGTCACATGGTAAATAATAAGCTTCAAATATTAAGAATTTTTTTAATAAAAGTTTTATGTTGGTAAACAGGTCATTAGTATGGTACAATAATATTTACTTCACAGCAACATAACATTTGTTAGTTTTTTAATAATATTAACTCACATTACCAGATAAACTATGAATTTATTACTTAAATTCTGTTTAGAGGAGAAAACATATCTAGGGATAATAATTAACTATCTTTATTTAATTATTAAACCAATATTTCTCCTTGGTCGCCAAGACATCTTCATGGCTCAAATACAGTCACTTCTCGACTTATGTGACAATGGACAACCCATTCACATATTCATCAAATACCACCTCACTCTTGCAACCCATTAACCAGAGTGTTCAGGGGCGCGCCAAGGGTATTTGCTGCCTGGATGCAAACTTTTATCAACTGCCCCTCAAAAAAATAAGTAAAAGAAATTGCGTGTAGCATTTACTATTATAAATAAAATAACAATTTACGCACACAAAAGTTACATGTCTTATTTATTAAAAACACAGAATACATAGTTTAGTATAGTTATTTTTAACATTTTTTCAAAAACAAACAAAAAAAGATCAACAATTTATTTCTTAATATAAACAAAGATTAATTGCACATGCTTTTATGTAAAATTTACTTGACGTGATTTTTTTGTAGTAAAATCATTTATTATATCCTCCATATCTAAATTAGTAGCAATTTGATGTTCTATGCTAATAAGACTTAAATTGTTGAGTCCATCCTGTGTCATTGTACTGCAGAGATGATTTTTTATAATTTTCAGCTTTGAAAAGGATCTTTCGCCAGTTGCAACAGTCATAGGTATTGTTAAATAAATTCTTAGTGTTATTGACAAATTGGGAAAAACACTAAGATCATTCGAAAATATATAATCAAGTACCGAAAATGTGTTCATATTCGGATTAAGATAGATTAAAATATTTTCTATTTCCTCGCATAATTCCAAGGAGTTTATATCAGCATCTTTACCATCTGTCAATTTTATCTCCAAATCTTTACAATATTTTAATTTTTCTTTTTTCTCCATTGGTTTTAATAAATAAATGTCATTTAAAAATTCAAAAACATCATTATGTTCTTTCAATAATGTAAATCTTTCATCAAGTTTTGAAATAGCTATATCAATTATAACTAAATAAAAATTGACTTTGAAATTTTGTTCTTGCGATTCAATAATCTTCATCTGCACTTTCATACGAGAATAATCTTTTTGTTTTCCGAGTTCTGACTATTGGAATACAAGGAAAAATTGGATCATAATCCACTGTATTTGCAATTTTGGTTGCTTCCCCTAACATATTTTTGAATGCCTCATCTGTTCTACAATCCTTTAAATAATTTTTTAGGTCTATCAATATTTTCATTATTGTAGTTTATCATACTAACAGACATAATTTCATCCGGTTTTTGCATCAAATTACTTATGACATTAATTTTCGATAAGATTTGGTGCCATATAACAAGAGTACATATGAATTTGAAAGATTTAATTTTTAATAATAATGATTCAGCTTCGTTCCTTGTGTTGCTATCTCTTGATTTATCTTGATATAAAATGTATAAAGCATCGTATATTTTTTCTAAATTATACCTTAAAGCTTTTACAGTGTCTATGTGGCTTCACCATCTCATCACAAACTTTTTTAACAGTAAAACTTGGGCATTCCTCTTTTAAAATTTCCAACGATAGACTGATTTAGAAAATAAATTATATATTTCCTGAATTAATGAAAAAAAAATTGCACAAAAAAATTTGCTATTTCACGTGGAACACTTGCAGCATCATTTACAACTAGATTAAGCGTATAAGCAGCACATGGTACGTAAAACTCTCGGGTTCATATCTAATATTCTCTTTTGGAGACCCTGATTTTTGCCCTTCATGCTTGCCCCGTTATCATATGCTTGAGCACTTAAATTGTAAAGATTTATATTTTCTGATTGCAAAAAATCTAGAACAAAATTTGTTAAACCTTCACCTGTTGAGTTAGTAATTGAATAAAATCCTAAAAAGTGTTCTCTGATTTCTATTTTCTTGTTGTCATTATCGAGGTAAACAAATCTTATAACAATACTTAATTGATTTTCATGAGATGTGTCTGGAGTGGTGTCTAAAATGATAGCGTAATATTTATTTAATTTTAGCATTTTAACAATATTAGATTTTATATTTTCTCCTATTATTGAAATTATTTCATTTTGCATTTTTTCTCCTAAATAATGTGGCATTTTGTTCTTATCGGTTTGTATTTGAATTATATGATCTGCCATTACATTATCGAATTTTGCTACAGTTTCTATTAAAAAAATTACCGTTGCTATCTTCAAAAAGTTTATTACTGTTACCTCTGAAAGCTAAATTTTGTCCTGCTAAAAATTGAACTGTATAAATAATTCTTTCTATTACCGATTTCCAACTATTTTTTTCTAATTTTATTAATTGTTCATTTTCTGCATCTATTGTATTATTATTTATAAATGACTTTTTTAAATCGATCCATGATTTGTAACATTTGATATGTGCTTCACTTTTTTCATGTCGTTCTAATGTTCTCGATAAATGTTGCCAATTAATAACCAATTGCATTGAACACATTAATTTTATCGTTAAAAAGTTTACAAGGAAAACAATATACTGAATTTTTGCATTTAGAATACAATAACCAATTTCTGTGTATCTTTTCATTATTACTTAATCGTTTATAGTAATAATCTGCTGAAAATGATCTGGTTTTTTTTTTTTTTTTTCATATCAAATATATGATATTGATTTGGAAAATCAATATCATATATTTGTTTTGGTCCAACATCTATTAGAATCATTTTGAGATTATATGTTGTTTTTAATGGCCACTTTCCTGGATCATCAAAATCATGCTCAAGGATAGAATTCATAGGAGAGTTTTCAGTTGTTATACTTGTATTGCACACGCTTTTGTCACCTGTTTCTTCCAGTAAACTGAGTGAGCTGTTGAGAGTTTCAGAAGTGAAAGATGAATTTTCTAAGCATTTTTTAGCAGCTATGGAATCTTCAGTTAAATGTATGGCAGAAGAAGAAGAATCTTCAAAATTTTCTCGAGCAACTGAAGATTTGTCTGTAGATGAAGATGTAGATGCAAAATAATTGGAAATAGGAGTCGTAAATTTTTTTTACATTTTCTTCTTTCTGTGCTCTTTGTTTTCTATATTCTGCTCCAGAAAATCTTTTTCTTCCATCTGAGAGCTAAAAGTAAGGGTTATTAATATTATATTAGTTAAATTTTACGATGTAGGATATACCAAGAAATGAATATTATTACTATTAATGATTATACTGCATTGTATAATCCAAATTAGATATTAGCTACATAAAATAAATATTTGATGTTTGTTTCTTGCCGCTCTATCAGTGTTGCCGCCCGGGTGCGGTGCACCCTTTGCACCCTCAGGTTGGTGCAGCCCTGAGGGTGTTATTGCTGCTCTCAAGGTATGTTATTGTAGAAATTCTCAGGCTATTGCTGATAATTTTGGTAGCTAGTTATGGAGTTGGAGACTGACGATGAAGTTGTAGAACAATTAGTGGAGGCTTTGGCAGAAGAGAGAAAAATATAGCTGAAGACCAAGAAGTAGTCCCCAAAAAATTTACGCCGAAAAAAATTGGCAAATATGCGATTAAGTCATTTGAAGAAATAACCCCTCGAGATCATTATCATATCAGACAGAATGATGCAAGCTGCAACTGGTTGCTACAGAGAAATTTATGGAGAAAAGAAAAGGCAAATTGTTCAGACTAAGTGGGAGGTAATGTACAAATTTTTAAAGAAACCTACTTCTACTGTCACCTTATTCCCTAGACTGTCCACTAGTTATTCATCTGGTGAAACTATTCTCAGAACATCTTGTTGTAATTCCTGAATTTGAAGAATTTGTTGTTAATGAACTAGCCTTCCCTGCCTCTGACGAATTGCCCAATTAATAAAGCAGCAGATTGCTCCATGTGTTTCCAGCTTATTTTACCGATAAGTGCATGAAGCACTATACATTTGTTTCATTATTTATTCAGTACCTGTAGTCATTTTATGTTATAATTTGTCCATTGTATTATTTTACTATAAACATGATAAAATATTACAAACAGTCCTACATATTTTAGCATTCAGAAATGTTAATTGTTAACATATCCTTAAGGTTAATGTAATTATTTCTGATTTACAACCTTTTCGACTTATGATGGTAGTATCAAAATGGAACCCCATTGTAAGTTGAGGACTAACTGTATATACCTCCACATATACACTGGCACACCACTAGGAAGATAAACAAAGACCATGTAAAAAAAAAAAAAAAAAAAAGGTGGGATCCCAGAGTTCTAGCTAGTTCCCTCTGTGTGTGCTCTAAGGGGATTTTGCTTGTTCTGTCGAAGGTCTCGAGATAATAATCTCCCAGATTTTACATAAGGTGGGGCAGCCGTGTAAGTTCAGAAAATGTAGTGCTGGGAATTTTCTGGAACAGTCTCTCAGATTTATACCTACTTTCGTATAATAAAGAGTTTTTTCCCATTGGACCTGGTGATCTTTGTCAATGGCATGGTTGTCTACCACTCCAGCATATTTTCATATCTGTGGTTTACATAATAAACATAATTCCTATGTTCATTCAGTTAGATGTTAACTGTTCTTGTTTTTCTAAAGTATGTCAGTTTGCTATAGCAAAGAATTATGTAGGCACCAGGTCGATATAGATGATGGAGAGGATCTTTCAGTAGCACAAATTATTAGCCAATGGCTTCCTCCTTTACAAAATAACAGATCTCTCCATTCATCCCCTAACTCAATCCCCCCCCCCAAAAATATATCATGCACTCTTAAATGATACAACATACACACTTCCTTAAATCATGCCAAAAATTAACTATCCTTATCTCCTCAACAAAAGATACTCCCATGACAGTGTCCTATCCAACCTCAGCAGTTTATGCATAAGGAATGCACTTTGGCTGGGCTGATCTTAAAATGTGTAGGTCTTTTGTTATATTTTTACTGTTGTTTATAATGAAATAATACAATGGACAAATTACACAGTCTTTCCGTAAATACTGTTACAACTTCTGCATACCCACCTCATGCTGACCACAGAACTGCACAAGCCCAGTTCAGTTAGTGGTTGGTGCAACCAACATTCGCATGTTTATCAGTAGAGAGTTGTCTAACTATACAGGTTAACATGCAGTGGGGAGATTATGAGAACTGTGTAGCTGTAATAGCACTTATTGGAATGCAGACATAATATCCTTTCACCATTGAAGACTTGTTCATGCTCAGGTTTACGATCGAGTATGTGCCACAGCTCAGAATTCAGAGAGGTCATCATCCCGCATCAGTGATGGTTTGGTGTGTGTGTGGGGGGGCACATCATGGGGGATATGTTCCCCCACACCAAAAAAGGGGTCAAAACCTCTGCCAAAATGTATCAACACACTGTGCTAGAACCTGTGGTATGGCCCCTGAACAACATCTTGTTTCATGGTAGGCAGTGGACCTTCCAACAGGACTCAGTCCCTGCACATAAATTGGTTGGAGGTGAATGTTCCCAACCACACACATATATATATATATATATATATCACTATCTGATTTGCTGTCTGGAAGTCCCAATCTGAATCTGTTGGACTTCAAATTGTGGTCAGAACTTGAGAAAGTAGCTTGCCTGAAACAAAATCCCAACGTCACCAGCCTGAAGATGGATTTGGAGCATGCAGTGGCAGCATTTCTGTTGGATGTTGTGTGTGTGTGTGCTGCCGTCGATATGTAGCATTACAGACTTCAGGCGTGCATAAAGGCAGAAAGGAATAGGGCATTTCAAACATCGAGTGCTGCTATATGCACGTTATACATGTGGTTTGTATATGCTGAAAGCTGTAAATGATTTACTGATAGATTAAAGGTTTATGTACTGTTCAAGTTATAACAGTATTTGTGGCTAGGCTAGACTAGGTATAACATAAAATTACTGGTTTTGTATTGTAATAAATAATGTAACATCAATATACATTGCTTTGTGCATTTATCAATAAAATAATCAGCTGGAAACACAGAGCAAGCTGTTGCTTTATTAATAAAGGTGATTCTTCATCAGAGTAGTCAGTGGAGGCTAGTTCAACAACAAAGCATTCTGAGAGTGGTTCACCAGATGCATAACTTTTGGAAGGTCTAAGCTCACATTCAGGAAGTGAGATGACAGCAGGAGTAGGTTTCTTTTAAAATTTATACATTACATCCAACTTAGCCTGAACAGTTTGCCTTTTCTTTTCTCTATAGCAAGCAGTTTCAGCTTGCATCATTCTATCTGATTTGATAAATATCTCCATGTTGGGGATCTGTTTCTTCAAACAACTGAATTGCCTTCTTCTTTTCAGCCATTTTCTGTCCACTTCTGGATGAATGCCTCCTCCAGTTCCTTCCACCTTTCTCTGTTCTTGGCAATAGTTGACCAATTTTTCCCAACAAAATTTAGCAATTCATCACTCCACCTTCTTTTAGGAAATCCTCGCCCTCGTTTTCCTTCTTTTGGAATCCAGTTTGTTAGTATGGTGGTCCATCACTCATCTTCTCTTCTGATAGATGTCTGGCCCATTTCCATTTTAGTCGCTTGTGATGAAGAATGATGTTAGTGATATGAGTCTGGCTTCTTATCCAGGTATTTTACTTCTTATCTTTTAATGTGATGCCTAGCATCAACCTTTCCATTTTTCTTTGAGTTGTTGCTAGTTTATTTGTCAGTGCTTTTGTTAGAGACCAAGTTTCACAACCATATGTGATGACTGGAAGTATTGGTTAAATGTCTTCCTTTTTAAACATGGGAACATCATTGTTTTTGAAAAATGCTTTTCAATTTTCTGAATGCACTCTAGGCAAGTTGAACTCCTCTATTTATTTCCTTTTTGAGTCCACAGTTTAGATCAATGAGATGACATTAACAGATACAAATATCTCTCTGTCTGCCAGTTTTTTTCAGTGTAAACTTTTTTGGAAGCTGCTTCTTGTGGTCGTCTGCTGTTTTTTTCTTCTTCTTTTTTTCTCTCTTCTTCTGTAACTTTCTGTGCTCTAGCACTTGCATGTCTTTGTGTAAGAACTATTCTCTCTTTAGCTAACAGCACTATCTTGTCACCAGTCTCTTGTATGGCTTTGTTGAAACCTGTGAATGTATGAACTTAAATTTTTGGCAGCTTCCTTCATGCCATTCATGCACTCTGGTGTTTGTACAATGCAAGATATTATATTCTTCCAAAAGTTTCTGAGGTTTCCTCACCCTCAGTAGCAGCAATAGCTTGATGAAAATAATTGCTTGAATAATATCCCTTAAAGGAAGCAATAACACCCTAGTCTTTAAGTTACAGGATTGAGGTGGTATTTTGGGATGTGCTAATGGGATGGCCATCGTAAGTATGAGTAGTTGTAAGTTGCATATGTCTTAAGTTGAGGACAGACTGTAATGTATGAGTCTTTTGTACCAGTGATAAGTAAGTATCCTTCATGATGTTAATACAGATATCAAAACATTGGATGTGTAATTTAATTAATTAAAAATTATTTAAATTTCATAATTGTTATGTTTAATTCCTGTAACATGTCAGTTTTGTTATTTCTTCAATTAATGGGCATCCAGAGTATATGGGAGAGAACCATTAGATCTCCTTTACTGAAGTTTATTTTTTATTTTTTTTACTCACTTTGCTGTTTTAAATAGTTTTTTGCAATCATTTCTGATTGCAGTTCTTTTCTTTGTAAATCAGTGGAACCATTCAAAGATTTGTATGTTTCAGAATACACCTCCAAATGTTTTCAGGAAATTAGTAGCTGTTTTAAAGTAAAATTAAATATGAATACATTCTCATATTTTTGACATCAGAAATTGTCCTGAAACAAAACACAGGACAAAAGGCCCAAAAATTCCAAAATATGTGGAATTTTCAATTAAGACAGGGTACATGGGAAATTACCGGGATGGTAAGTATGACAAGCTTATTAGATTACTTGGTTCAGTGCCATGGCATGTAAAACTGCAAGGGCTGGATGTCGGTAGAGCATGGGAAGTGGTCAAGGAGCATTTGGGAGGTTATGGCTGATTGTATACCTAGGATCCGAATAGTAAAACAAGTAGGGGTTAAATGGATGAATAACACCATTAAGCTTCAGCTGCAAAAAAAGAAACAACTGTGGAGGGAATTTAAAGAGAAAGGTGACCTGCATGCACACAAACGGTAAAGCACAGGCCAGAAGGGTAACGATTGTGGTAAGAAAAGCAAAAGCGGATTATGAAAGGAAACTAGCTATGCAAGCTAAAGAGAATCCCAAACAGTTCTTTCAATATGCTGCAAGTAAAAGATAAACTGTACATGGCAGAATGATTTTAAGGAATGCCGATGGCAAGAAGGCCACTGAATCAGTCGATATAGTGGAATTACTGAGTGAGCACTTTGTAAGTGTATATCATCCAGGTGATGACATTGAAAGAATGAAGGAACCATTAATTTATATGGGAATTGTGGTGAATGAAGTGGAGGTGAATTGCCTATTACAGTACCTTAATGTGAATACATCTATGGGATTGGATGGTATTCTGGCACGGGTCTTACGTGAAGCAGCTAAAGAATTATCAGTTCTCTTGACCATGTTGTTTAATCTGAGTCTCGGGTCTGCTTTAGTCCCGAAGGTGTGGAAAGAGGGGAAAATAGTTCCACTGCATAAAGGAGAATCCAAGACTACTGTTGCAAATTACCAACCGATCAGCATATCAGGAGTCATTGTCAAGGTCTTGGAGAAAGTAGTCAAGGGAAAAATACAGGAATGGATTGATGAAAATGAGATACTGTATGGGGGACAGCATGGCTTTGTGAAGGGTAGATCATGCCTCAGTAACTTGCTCAAGTTTTATAACACAGTGATGGCTGAACTGGATAAGAGTAATGGGTTTACAGTGATACTGCTGGACCTGGCCAAGGCCTTTGACAGGATACCACATGGAATTCTAATCTGTAAACTGCAACATATGAGAATGTATAAAGTGTTGGTGAGATGGATAGGAGAGTGATTGATGGAGAGATATCAGAGAGTAATTTATTCAGGAGTAGAGTCCAAAAGACGGCCTGTGACTAGTGGTGTGCTGCAGGGTTCTGTTCTTGGACCACTGCTGTTTAATTTGTTCATTAACAATATAGGGAAGGATCTACGAAGAACGGTTCATTTGTTCACTGATGATGCAAAGTTGGGTAGGACAATAGTGAATGCAGAAGATGTCAAAATCTTGCAGGATGATTTGGATAGATTGGATTTTGGGCTAAGGAGAATGGATGTCAATTTAATGTGACAAAATGTAAGGTTATGCATTTTGGGATGAAAAGATTAGCAGCAGTATACCACATTGGTGGAACTGTACTCCAGGAGATTGATGAGGCCAGGGACTTGGGAGTGTTGGTGGATAGGCAGATGAAGTTTAGGGGGCATATTGCAAAAGTGGCTAAATCAGCTTATCAAATCACTTGGTTGCTGAAGAATACTTTGACGAGCAGAGATAAGCAAGTTATTGTTCCTCTGTACCGAGCCTTGATAAGACCTCATCTCGACTACTGTGCCCAAATTTGGTCACCTAGGTTTCTTCTTTATGGGGAGGAGGTTGAGAGGATTCAGAGGCGAGTGACCAAGATGATAGCAGGTCTGGAATAAACCTTATGAGAACAGCATGAAGATTTGTGGGTTGCAGAAATTGGTGGAAAAGAGGAGATATGATTGAGACATTCAAATTGCTGAAGGGTTTCTATAGGATTAATTCAGTGGATATTTTTGAGATCAGAACTGGTGGTGGGAGGACTAGGGGATATCTATGGAAGCTGGGCAAGGGTGTGGTTAGTAAGGGTGTTTGAGCTGGGTTCTTTACTTTTAGGGTGGTAAATGAGTGAAATAAGTTGCCAGAGTCTGTTGTGGGTGCTATGACAGTGAATGAGTTCAAGACAAGGTATGATAATAGATACTGTGAGAATGTCGAATAGTTGTGTGGACATGATGTTTAGGGCCTCCCTCGATGAGCCTAAGGACTCCTTGGAGTCGCCCATAGTAATAATAATAATGGACTGTGTCTTGACCTTATGTAAACCTGTACTGTCATAATAATCATTGCATGGTTGATATCAAAATATATTCATCCAAATATATTTGGATAAATATATCATGAATACATTTTTGAATAGATGTCTCTCCCTCACCCACAACAGTAAATGTGTTCATCAGGAGAAATCTGCCAAACTTCAGGGGTTTATTTTTATTTTTTTCAGTAATTTTAAGCAAAGAAAAGTTTGTATCAACATAGTCAAATTCCAGATGAGTGTCAGGAAGATCATTTCATGATTTAGCCATTAATAACTATGACCCTGCTTGACTATATGCATATCATGGACTCATTATGTAAATATTGGTGCTTGTAAACAGTGTTTTCCATTCTGTATTATTTGGTTGAGGTTTATGAGTGTGCTTTAATGTAAAAGTGCCTGGCTTAGTTTTCAAAAAAATAGGTATGTCAGCATCTACTTCATGTAATAATTTCATTTGCATTACATTTTTGTAATAGCATTACAAGAACTGCTGTTGGGAAATAATAAGTAATTTACCTACTATTATCCCTAATCAACAATTGGTCCTTTGGTGCTGTATTTGAATGTGTCATTAATTGTAATATTCAAAATAATGTGCATTGAGAAAGAAATATAGTCCTTAAAGATACTTAATAAATATTCACCTACTTTGAAGTTTCTAAAGTGATTGTTTTGAGGGTGCTAAGAAGAACATTTATATTTGCATTATATACAAGAAGCACAGCACCTTTGAAAGGCAGATTACATACATTTTACTGTTGAGTGCTGGAGATGGTGATGTCTATAGGTGCTTTAATCTCTAGTTAGCAAAGTTTAGTTGAGATCTAGTGAATAATACTCACAGTAAACAACTGCAAGCATATACAATTCCTTTATTGACATAAAGCAATGGTATATGTATTCTTATCATGATGAGGCTCTATCTCATCCAATAAGTTTCCAATTATATGACCCATCATAATCTCAACTTGAACATTTTAGACCATCATGATGGTTACACATACATGAAGGCATGTATGTGTAAAAGATTAATTTAACTATGGGGATGTACTATATCTTGGAATTTTGGATTCTGCAGAATACACTCAAAATAATTTACTAGCAATAGAATTGGATTATGTTTTTTTTTGGAATTGCAACCAAAACCGACTACAGCCTGCAAAAGCAATTATTGTATTATGCATGCATTCTTCTGGCTGGCCAGCCAGCCATCCTGTTTTGTAGGATGAAAAATCAGAAAAACAAAGAGAATGATGCAAGTGTTAGTAAGATACATAGAATTATGTTCCTCAGTAGAAACTGCTTTTGAAAAAAAAAACATTTTGAAACTGCTAATAAGAACTCTATTGATGTTCATTTTTTAGAATAATTGATTGCAAACTTTATTTGTTTTAAGTTTTAAGATGAGTATAAGCCATTCTGTAACTTATAATTCTAAAATAGAAGTTTAACATGTTTTTTTTTCCCTTTCAATTGCTATATCCTCATACTAGTTCGAAGTCAGAAAACACATGTTGATGGAAACTCTTTTGCCTCCTTAAAATCACAAAGGAATGAAACCCTGAAGTTTAACAGATTTCTCTTTGGAATTATAAAAGCACTTTGCATAACTGGTTTGCTGATAATATCAGTAAAGGGATAGACGTGCATAATACATAGTGAATATTGCTGCATAGCATGTCTGTGCATGCACAGTCTGCAGACTATGAAATTAACATTATCCAAAATGTAAAATAGTGTGCATGTTCATACACACACACACATATTCATTGTACCACAACAGCTGAACTCAGAATTGAGAGTTAATTTTGTCATCAGTAATGCTGTAATATAACATTATTATTGTTGTGTCCCAATTTACGATTTTTATTCTATCTAATAATTTCCTCTTATCTATGTTCTTCTATTATCCATGCTCGAGATATTACCAAAATTTTTACTAATACTTAAGTTATTTCTCCCCTTAGTACCCCTAATATTTGTATTTATACTGCGCCTTTTGGGATATTTAGTTTGAGATATTATATACAAAAACAAGGAGAAAGAACTCAAATATGTCTGAAAGTGTAACTATGTTGCAGTCGTGACACTTTATCTCGTTTCTTAACACATTAATTTCCCACATGATTAGGTTCGTAAATTTTCAAGTGGTGCATTGGACAACAATTTCAGACAACTTTTCTTATCATTGAACAAAGGTTTATTAAAAACTTTAATATGGTACAATTCAATTTTTGTTATTACTCAATTCAATGCTAAACTAAATACTTACAAACTAACATTAACTTATTACAAGTAATTAGGCTATGATCCTATAATGGGTATTACGATCATGCTGCCATAACAACTCAACACATAACTTCATATGACATGGACGTATAAGATTAATTCACACTATTTAACTATTCAAACTTAAGTAGATTAACCAAACCTTTTACTGCACTAACACACAACTATGACATTTTAACTTTCCTATACATTACAATAGACATGCAAAATTCTCAGGACACTTAATTATTCATATAACATTAACACTAGCCAGCTTACTTTTAATATATTCTGTCAGATACTAAAGTCCTAGTATAAATTTTCCTTGGTCACTTCAACAGTTCTGTATTAGAATAATGATACCTATTACAGACAAATTTTAGTTAACATTAGATATATTTTATAGTACCTTTCTTTCTTGAGTTTTTCATATGGGCCTTTACCTTTTTCTGATTGAACTAGCTTGGTATAACCTCTCCGATAATCTGTTTCTCCTACGTTCCTTTTGGAATTGAATTTTGCTTATGCAGTCTTAACCTCTCGTAACTTAGGACACACTTTGAATCATCTATATAACGGCTGTACAACTCGCGACGTGGATATCGATATCTTTACAGCTTTCCCTTTCTCGTGGTTGTCACTGAAGTTGAAACACAAAGAATATGTTTCCTTTTCTTTGACTCTATGGCATTCTTCGCTTCTTACATAGGAAATCCGGAATCAAAATCCTGCTCACTTTTGTTTCCATGTTGTGACGACAGAGATATAACCCCAGTCTCCACTCAGGAAAACCGCGTGAAACCTATGCCACGTAGCTCGTAAGGAACTCCTTGGGAACAAAACCAAAACAAAAACCAAAAAGCCTCGTGGGGGGGGGGGGGGGTTCCAACCCTTTTATACCTGCTCTCCTAACGGCACCTTTTTTAACTTCTTTTCTCCTCCCCCTTCTTGATTTTACTTCACCGACCAATTAGGGTGGCGTTTTTCTGCCAAACGTCCTTTGGTCGGCGAGCCAAACGATGTCTCAATCCGGGAATCGGCCCTGAGTGATAGTCTGTTGTTTTTCTTTTGCTAGCCTCTAATTTAATCCCCTTTCCAAAATTTTCTATGAATTTACTTAATAACTTAATCTCTAGCCTCTCACATACCATCTCTTATGACTAATCCTTTTCTGTCTTATTTATTTAACTTTTCTCATTTAAATCATATCACAATATTAATATATTCTTTCTTTTGTTAGTTAGTTTAACAAAAACCTTTATTTTTTTATATATTTTATTGGATGCAAGAATTTTTCCATTTCTTTCAGTTAATTTAACTATTATCTTTTATGCAGGGTTTTTAATTTATTTTATTTATTCTTCATGTTACACCATGATAGCTGAGAATTCTACATTCTTAAGATATCAGGTGTAACATTATAATATATAAAGTTTCTTTATTATATATATATATATATATATATATATATTATATAGGCAAAGTAGATACTAGATCCAACATTATTTCAAAGCTGAATGTTTGTAGAAATTATTAAAGTTTTGTAAGTTACCTGAGAGCTTACGAGAATACAATCCTCAGCATCCCCAAGTTGCCTTAGCTTACACTACTAAAAAGACACGGGTGCTACCCAAGCATGTGCGCGCGTGCACACGCACGCACGCACACACATATATACGAGGGTGGTCTGAAAAGTTGCCATCTATGGCCTCGATCATAGATGGCAACACTATCAGCACGAATTTTTTTCTATGTTGGTACATCTGTCATAGGCATCCATGTGAAATTGTAAGTCATTCTATCAAGTAGTTTGTTTTATACAGCTGTCTGAAGCAAAAGCATTATCTATATCCCTTGAAATGGATAAAATTGAATATCGTGCAGTTATAAAATTTTATGTAAAAGAAGGTTTAATGCCAAACAAAATTCATTTGAAGTTCATAAAAGTTTATGGGCACTCTTCTTCATTTTTGACAATTAAGAAATGGGCTTCCGAGTTTAAACATGGCCATACCAGCCTTGAAGATGATCCACGTGAAGGATGTCCAAAAAGTGTAACAACACCAGAAATCATTGATCAAGTGCACGATATGGTATTGGATGACTGGCGAGTCAAAGTGCATGAAATTGCTGAGACTATAGGCATATCAAAAGAACGTGTAGGATATATTTTGCATGAAGAATTGCAAATGAAAAAGTTTTGCGTAAGATGGGTGCCACGCTTGTTCATAGCAGATCAAAAATGCACTCGCATGAAAATCTCTGAACAGTGTTTGGAGTGTTTTAACAAGAATAAAACTGATTTTGTGCATCAATTTATTACTATGGATGAGACTTGGATTCACCATTACACACCAGAATCCAAACATCAGTCAAAACAGTGGACGGAAGCCAGTTATTCAGTGCCAAAGAAGACAAAGTAGGTTCCATCGGCAGTAAAGGTCATGGCATCGGTGTTTTGGGATGCTAAAGGTATTTTGTTTATTAATTATCTTGAAAAGGATAAAACAATAACCGGGGAATATTATATAAATTAAGTGGATATTATATCCAACATTATTTCAAAGCTGAATACAGAAACTATAAAAGTTTCATGCCGAATATAGTTAGAAACTGTAAACGTTTTTGGCAAAGTTTGACTAGAGAGCTTAACAGAAATACACTCGCCGCCATACTACGAGTTGCCCCAGCCAAACGATAGGAAGCACGATTGCTAGTAAGCATCCATATATTGTTTGTTTGATAAGGTTTCACCAGCCTGACAGCTGTTTCAAACTCATTATTTTCGTCAGAGACACTGTTTAAGTAAAGGTCGCTCTAAAAATTAGGCGATCCTCCAGACCACTCCCTACGAGTGACCGAAAAGATCATCCAACTCAGCGTTGATTCTACTCAGTGACAGGCTCATCCCTTCCAGGGAAAAGCACCCACCGACACGGACCACACCAGAAAGCACTCACCCCGGAGACTCAAACTGCTCTCTCAGGCAAAATTCTTCTGAAATCTTAAGCCCCCCTTCCCTCTCAGCAGGGCAAGATTTTGCAGAAACCTAAGAGAGCAAGAACTCTCAGTACTAAGGAACTCGAAGAGTGGGGAGAGATGTATTTTCCCTAAGCGAACTCTCGGTCGGTGCATAACCTATTCACTAAAGTATTTACTAAAATAAAAAGCCAAAAGGCTTCACTTCGGCGATGCAAAATTATATAAATTAAGTGGATATTAAATCCAACATTATTTCAAAGCCAAATACAGAAACTATGAAAGTTTTGTGCCGAATATAGTTAAAAACTATAAAAGTTTCGGCAAAGTTTGACCAGAGTGAAGGCTCTAATCAAACTTCCAGACCAGAGCTATCGTTTGGCTGGGCAACTCTTAGTATGGCGGCGAGTGTATTCCCGTTAAGCTTAATGGTCAAACTTCGCCGAAACTTTTATAGTTTCTAATTATATTCGGCACAGAACTTTTATAGTTTCTGTATTTGGCTTTGAAATAATGTTGGATTTAATATCCACTTAATTTATATAATTTTGCATCTCCGAAATGAAGCCTTTTGGCTCTTTATTTTAGTAAATACTTTGGGGAATATTATTCCAATCTTTTAACCAGATGAAAAAATTCATGAGAAAAGACCAGGTTTGCAGAAGAAAAAAATCATCAATGCACCTACGCACAAAGGTGTGGCAATGGGAAAATTAAGGGATCTCCACAATGAATTGTTGTAATAATAGATTTCACGGTATGATATGAACACAGATGGATAAGAAAATAACTATTTATTAACTTAGAAGCTAATATTTCGCTGGTATTATATCCAGCATCTTCAGCACACACAACACAAAGTTTGTTACAAAAGCAAGACAACCACAATCCGGTGTAACAGTGGGGCTAGTATAAGTTGCACGCTGCAATTATTAGGTTAGACCACGTCTAACCTAATATTATTGGCTATAGCTGGAGGCAAGTGGTAAATCCCGCATTCAACAGAAGCCATTATTTTGAATTTAGGCACATCTTTAGGAGTTGAACGTGGCTTCCGTTGAATATTTTATTTATTTATTTATTTTATTTTATTTTTTTTAACCTAGATGGCACCATATTAGGACTTCAGTCTTGTATTGCACACTGCAATTACTTATACTAGTCCCACTGTTACACCGGATTGTGGTTGTCCTGCTTTTGTAACAAGCTTTGTGTTGTGTGCTCTGAAGATGCTGGATATAATACCAGCGAAATATCAGCTTCTAAGTTAATAAATAGTTATTTTCTTATCCATCTGTGTTCATATCATACCATGAAATCTATTACAACATGTCTGACGAACACATAAGCCTATCCACAATGAATTGTTGGAACATCCATCCTATTCCCCAGATTTGGCTCCCTCTGACTTCTATCGCTTCCCAAAACTAAAACTCTTCCTCGCTGGTCAATGTTTTTCTTCAAATCAAGAGGGGTTTGCAGCCGTAGATGGGTATTTTGCAGATCTTACTGAAAACCACTACAGGGACAGGATAATGGCGCTGGAGAATCGCTGGAATAAATGTATTCCAGTGATTTTTTTAAGGGAGATTATGTTGAAAAATAAAAATAATTTTGAAATTATAAATCCATTTTTTCATTGTTAGGCCGAGAACTTTTCAGACCACCCCCATGTACATTATCATAAATTCGTTATGGTAATGCTCATGTTTTTCTTTCGATTTATACTTACTTAGTTCCTCTTATGCCTAGAGCTATTCTCATGGTTCATTGTGAGGCTTTTTTTTGTGCCTTTTATATATCTTATCTCTGAGTTTTGTACACTAATTATGTCCCGTGTTATCCGTGGCTTTGTTGGTTTGCACTTGTCTCCTTGCATTTTCTATTTCAGTATTTAATATGTTAATGAATTTTAGTATGCATCATCAACATTGATTTCAGATTTTGTCTGCTCCCAGGATATAGTACTTAATTTATGTTTTAGCATGCTGTTCTAGGGTAGATAAAGGATGCTGACATTTATTATGTCTGTAGATGCTCACTCTACGTGGATTTTAACAGCTATCAGAAAGTGATCTGTGATGGCTGTTTTAACACTGCTGTCTGGATTTTATTTGTACTTTGTGTTCTTACAAATGCATGATTCAAACATGACGCACAGTCTTTGAAATCCCTCATTAGAATATTTACATATTGTTCAAACCATATATGATTAATAAATCCGTGTAATTGAGAGAATGACTGTTGCTTAGCAAATCAATATTTATATCACCAATTATGATAACATTATCGTAATCAATGTTATGCAGAATGCTGTCCAGTTCTTTGTAAAGTTGAAGGATGTGTAAGAGTGAGATCTATAAATAGCCGTTATGCAGTAATAGTTCTCTAAGTAAATGTTAAAATTCTCAGCTCTTTTCATTATTGTACTGCTAATATGATTAATTGTTAAATATCTTCAAGCAAAGACCATTAACTCCCCCAGATTTGTTATAATCCCTACAGTGACAGTATTTTTAAAACCTAAATAGTACAGGTCAGCTTCTGATTCCTTTATCCATATTTCTGTTAGTATTAGAATATCTATATTATAATGTAATCATTTAATATTAGTTCTTAGTGTTACATTTTATCTCTTATATTTCTTATGTTTAAATGCAATACTTTTAAAGTAGGCTCATCACTGAAATGTAAAAATCTTCCTAATTCTGTTATATTGATTGTGAATTCAAAAGCAGTTATACCAGTGTTCATTGTAAAGTAATCAGAGATTCTTTTTGTTTTTAAAGTTTTTGGAGGCCTTCTTCACACTTTATGCTCCATATGAGGGTGGTCTGAAAGGCCGAGAACTTTTCAGACTACCCTCGTATAGACATCGCCAATTTTGATATCAGATTTAATACCACTTTCCATCATAATGTGATCCATATAGATGGTAAATAAGAGCGGAGATAACGTACATCCTTTTCTTACACCTGATTTTACATTAAATAATCTTTCTGTATTTCCTTCAATTCTAACTGCTGACTGACAACTTAAATATAGACTGTGTATTGCCCTGTATAATGTTCCATTCACCGCATATAATTGTAGTGTTTTGAAAAGCTTTTCTCTGGACACCTTGTTGTATGCCTTTTTTTCTTCCTCTAACTTTACAACTCTTTATGAGTTTTAGCTTGCAAAACAATTTTTAGGCATTCTTTTCTTTTCTATGCAATATTCTTCCAATTCTTAACTTTTAGAGTTGTAAGATCTTTTTGTACATCATCAGTCCATCTTTTTCTTGGTCTGCCTTTCTTCCTTTGTCCTTTTCCATTCAAATATTTTTTAACTCCTTTATATTTTTGCATTCTTTCTATATGTCCCAACCACTCGATTCTTTGTGACTTTATACATCTTACTATATCTTCACCATTAGTTAGTTGCTAAGTTCATTATTTGTTCTAATTCGTGTACCTTTTCCAGATCTACAAAACTGAAGTACAGATCCTTGTTTTATTCCTATGATTTCTCAACTATTTGTCATAAAATCTTTGACTGCCAAGTGGTGCAGGCATATCTCTGATTAGATGGAATTTTATAAATTTGGGATTTAGAATGACAATAAGATGTCACTGTGCTTCAGTTTTGGTTTTAATCTGATAATTTTTATTGGTAAAATTGAATAAAATGGCTCAAATTGAATGACAATAAGATGTCACTGTGCTTCAGTTTTGGTTTTAATCTGATCATTTTTATTGGTAAAATTGAATAAAATGGCTCAAATTGATATTAATAATTTTGCACTGGCTGGATGGAATTGAATGAAATTTGGTATTTAGGATTCATATTTGAAAAAAAATTTCAGTTTGCTTCAATCGCACCATTTATAATGACAAAGTTAGGCAAAATAAAATTATGTCCCATAAGCATGTTACAACTTTTGACACTGGTGATATTTTTATGAATGTCTGCCCAGTATTTTCATAAAAATAATGCTATGAACATCATGATAATTCTAACAAAAACAATGGGAATATCAGCAATTGAAAATTCAGCTCTGAATAGTTTGGAACTGTATTGTATCTATGCTGCAGTGAATAATCTTTATGGTTGAACCAGTTCCAGGACAAAACTGATCAGTGAAATATTTCTCACCCAAATTTCCAACTTCATCAAGGGAAAAAGTTCCTCTTCTATTTTTCAGCACTTAATTCCTTATATTGTAAATAATTCAACAGAAGAATCTTAGAACTGTGCAGTAGTATTGTTTTGTCATTATTGTTATGTTTATTTAATCAGTTATATTAAAGATTGGTATAAAAATGTAAAAAATATTATAGATAGATTTTAACTATTTTCTTAGATAGTATTTTGTTTTTCAGGTAGGGTAACACAATTGGCTTATGTGGATTCTGTAGTAAAACCTCCACGTGATGTTGCACGCCGACAAGCAAAGCATGGTACAGCATCACAAGTTGCTCATTCCCACAAAACTGCCTCAAATAAAACTGTCAAGCCTATTGTACATAATTCTAGCTCATCCGGAAGGTCATCACCATCACCTTGTTCGTCATTATCTTCATCATTATCTTCTTCTGCCTCTTCAGTTATTCCCATTCCACCTAAAAGTAAGTATAAAATTTAAGCATAATTCATTTATTTTTCAGTTTGAATTACTGTGTGCTGTTCTTCAGGATACCTGACTTCTTAGCCTTCCTTCACCAAAAAATTCAAGTTTAAATGCATTAGTTATGAATATGCTTCTGATACATATGCAGATAAAGATGGCATATGCACCCATTTGCAGCAGGATTGGCAGCTGAAAGTTACAGGAGTAGAGCCCTAGTTATTTCATATAATTATCATTAGGGTCAGGGGTCAAAGCTGTATAACTGAGAGGAGACCCCCCACATAGCCTTTAAAGGAATGCGGAGACCTGACCACGGCTTCTGACCTAATGTCCAATCCTCACCTTCTCATGGTGCACCCTGTTGGGTATCTACCTGGATACTGAATGGACGAGGATGGGCTGCCAGTTTGGGATTTAGCTGACCAAATTGTATTCTTATTGGCTTAAACCAAAACAAAAAATGATGGTACAACAAAATTTCATGCCAGCTGGGGCGTCGCCCGGTTAAACAAGGCCCCCGTTGTTTTTGCCAGGGAACCAGGGCAAACAGCGAAAAGTCATCTACTGGATCAAATCTGAAAACACACCTCAACTCAACATCACCAGAGTTAAAGATTGGTACTATCAACATGAGAAGCCTGAATGGCAAAGAAATGGAGCTTGCTGAGGAATTAGAGAAGTACCAGATCAACATAATAGAGGTGACTGAAACAAAAAAGACAAAAACTGGTGAGATCTTTCTTAGCAATAAATACAAAATGTTATATTCAAGCAATGCCAATCAAGGAAAAGAAGGAGCAGCCATAGTATTCAATACTAAACACGAGACTAATCTTCTTGAATGGCAGGCAGTCTCAAGAAGAGTGATGTGGGCAGATATCAGAATGGGGAACTGGGCAATGAGACTTATTTGTGCCCTTGGTCCCACAGTATGTTCTACTAAGGTAGAAGTGGAGGAATTTTTTGAGGCTTTAGAGAAAGCAACTGACACAATGAATTAGGAAAAGTTGGTCCTTGTTGGGGATCTAAATAGCAGAGTAGGAAATGGTTGTTGGACATACAAAAATATTTTGGGAAAATTTGGAGAAAAGAGCAAAGCTAATAATAATGGCAAATACTTGTTGGATTTCTGCTCAGGACATGGACTGGTTATTACTATCACTATGTTCCAACATAAAAATGTGCACAAATTCGCATGGAGAGAAGATGCAAGGAATGAGAAAAGTCTCATTGACTATGTTATTGTTGATAGTGATGTTTTCTCCCTGGTGCAGGACACCAGAGTATACAGAGGATTTGAAATTGGAAGTGATCACTATTTAGTCTTGAGCAGGATAAAATTGAATTTCGTATTGAAAAGAATAATATGTAAGAAAGTTTTAAAGTGAATAAAAGTTGAGCAGCTCTCAGATGTGAACTGTATACTAAAATACACAAAGATTATTGAAGAAAAAATGAAAGAGTTTGAGAACAGGAACGAAACCTTAGAGATTCAGTGGAAAGCCTTGAAGAAAATCCTGATTGATTCAGCCAGAGAGGTATGTGGTGAGGTTGTCTGTAAGGATAGAAAAATCAGAACGCCATGGTGGACACAAGAAGTTAAAGAAGCAATGAATGAAAAGAAGAAAGCATATTGAAAGTTGCTCGCAAATAAGTCAGCTTGTGCATTTAGAGAATACTGTACAGAGACAAATGTAAGAAAGCTAAACAATGTGCAAAACTATCAAAACAAAAGTCATAGGAAGACTTTGGCAAGAACATAGAAAATAAATACAGGGTGTCCCAAAATTCATGCAAGAAGTAATTTTGATAGAAAACACAGGTTTTTAATTAAAAATTGTAATTTCTTATTGATTCATAAAATATACAGTATAGGGTTATGCATGGAATAGCATATCGGGTAAATGGCTTCCACGGCTTTGCTGGCGCGTACGCACTCTTTTGTCGAAATTTTCCATGACCGTTTTGCATAAATGTGGCTGAATTTTGTTGATACAGCGCTCAATTTCCTCCTTCAAGGCATGGGTGGTCGTGGGCTTGTTGGCATAAACCTTAGACTTCAAAAAACCCCAAAGAAAAAAGTCCAAGCGTTGTCACATGATCTGGGCGGCCAATTCTGATCACCAAAACAGGAAATTACCCAACCAGGAAATGACTCATGCAGTAATTGAATTGTTTCTCGGGCTGTATGGCATGTGGCACCGTCTTGTTGAAACCACATGTCGTCCACATCCATATCTTGCAATTTAGGCACAAAAAACTGGATTATCATGTCGTGATAGCGAGCACCATTAACTGTTATTGCCTTACCAGCCGCATTTTCGAAGAAGAATGGACCGACGATGCCTCCAGCCCAAAATTCGCACCAAACAGTGACACGTTGTGGATGCATTTGTTTCTCAACAATCACTCGTGGATTTTCTGAACCCCAAATGTGACAATTTTGCTGATTAACGAAGCCATCAAGATGAAAATGAGCTCATCGCTGAAGATGATTTTGTTCGAAAAATAAGCATCCACTTGTTGTTGTTCCATAATCCATTCAACGAACTCTCTTCGCTGTGTGTAGTCAGTAGGCTTCAGTTCTTGAGTCAGTTGAACTTTGTAAGCATAAAGATGCAAATCTTTCGTGAGAATATGCTGTAGAGCGCTTCTCGAAATGCCCAATTCAAGACCACGGTGCCGAATTGATGTTCCTGGACTCGCAGCAACACTTTCACGAACTGCTTCGATGTTTTCTGTTGAACGACTTGTTGAAGGACGGCCAGAGTGTATAAGATCACTAATTGATCCAGTTTCCTTGAATTTTTTAATTAATCTTTTCACAATTGATGAAGTTAAATCACTATTCCGACCATATTTTGTACGAAAATTGTGAACTGTAGCTGCCAAACCTTCATTATTTTTAAAATATTGCTCAACAATGAAAAGGCATTGTTCTTTTGTGTGGCGCTCCATTTTTAATAACCCTGAACTATCAGCTGTCACGCTGTCTTCTTTTTCTCGTTGGCAACACTTTACAGCACAAATGGCGCTAAATTTAAATCTTGCGTGAATTTTGGGAAGCCCTATATTAAGAAGGTGGCAAGATATTCTAGAGACTGTAAAAAAAGCTCAGAAATGGAGAAAAGAGTGCTGTTAAAGGAAATATAGATTATAAAGGTGACACGAAAACTGGAGAAAAAGATATCCTTGAAGTATGGAGTAATTACTTCGAAAAATTGCTAAACGAAACAAGCAGTGATAGCACAGTGATAAAACACATCAACAGGCATACAGTCAGGAATACATATCCATACTTGAATTAGATAAAGCAATCAGAGGCTTGAAATGTGGACAGGCAGCAGGAGTAGATGATATTCTACCAGAGATGCTGAAGTATGGTGGTATAAATGTGTTACAATGGCTGCACTGCATAGTTCAGAAGTCCTTGACAGAGGGATGAATTCCAAATGATTGGAGTATAGCTCTCATAGTACTCAAAAAGGGAAATAAAACTGAATGTGAGAATTACAGTGGTATTTCATTACTGAGTGTTCCTGGTAAGATTTATGCAAGTATACTTGAGAAACAGTTGAGAAGAATTGTGGAAGAAAAGCTTGGTGAAGAACAAGCTGGATTCAGGCCAAATAGAGGCTGTCAGGATCAGATCTTCACTTTACGACAAATATTTGAGAAAGCATGCTATTATATATAACAAAGATCTGTATTTAAGTTTTGTCGATCTGGAAAAGGCATATGACAAGGTGCCAAGAGAGAAGCTATTCAATACGCTACAGTTATATGGTGTCAGTGGGGCATTATATCAAGCAATACTTAGTCTTTATTTGAGTTGTAAGTTCAGCAGTTAAAATTGAAGGAAGTACATGAAGTACATGATGATTGGAGTATAGCTCTCATAGTACCCATATATAAAAAGGGAAATAAAACTGAATGTGAGAATTAGAGAGGTATTTCCCTACTGAGTGTTCCTGGTAAGATTTATGCAAGTATACTTGAGAAACAGATGAGAGGAATTGTGGAAGAAAAGCTTGGTGAAGAACAAGCTGGATTCAGGCCAAATAGAGGTTATCAGGATCATATCTTCACTTTAAGACAAATAGTTGAAAAATCATGGGAATATAACAAAGATCTGTATTTAAGTTTTGTCAATTTGGAAAAGGCATATGACAAGGTGCCAAGAGAGAAGCTATTCAATACGCTGCAGTTATATGGTGTCAATGGGGCATTATATCAAGCAATACTTAGTCTTTATTTGAGTTGTGAGTCAGCAGTTAGAATTGAAGGAAGTACAGGAAGACGGTTTAATGTTAAATCTGGTGTGAGACAAGGATGTACATTATCCCCTCTGTTATTCATTATCTATATGGATCACATTATGAAGGAATGTGGTATTAAACCTGATATCAAAATTGGAGATGTTAATGTCAGCTCTTTGCTTTATGCGGATGATGTTATACTTCTAAATAAATCCGCTACAAGTCTGCAAGATTCTCTGACTAAATTGAATAGCTGTTGTAATAGATATGGTATGAAGGTCAGCAATAAAAAGACAAAGACAATGAAAATAGGCAGAATCATTGAAAATGATTCTGCGTTGTGAATGGAGAACGTGTTGAACAAGTAAAACATTTCAGCTACTTAGGCACTATTTTTAGTGAAGATGGTAAATTAAATATGGAAATAGACAACAGAATCAACAAAGCTGGTATGGTAGGAAGTCAAATGAATAAATTCATATGGAATAAGAGAAAAATTAGTCGGAACACTAAATTAACTGTATTCAAAACAGTGTTCGATCCAGTTTTAACTTATGGATGTGAGAGTTGGGTGAGAAGTAAAACACTTGAACAAAGACTAATGACCGCAGATATGAGAGTGCTGAGAAAGTTTATAGGCGTGAACAGATGGCATCAATGGATATCATATTAAAAACGAGGATATTAGGAAAGAACTTGACATTGTCAGCATCTAGGAATACGTTAGCAGAGCTAATCTCAGGTGGTATGGTCACTTAAACAGAATGGGCGAAGAAAGATTAGCAAAACAAGTGTTCTCTGCCAGATTGGCAGCAAAATGACCCAAAGGGAGACCAAGATATAGGTGGATTGATATGGTACAAAGTGGTTTAGATGATAGAAATATAAGATCTGATAATGTTGGAGTCTTGACAAGTAACAGACTGATTTGGAGGAAAATTGTAGATATTGTGTAAATTTTTCATGTAGTACTATCATATCCTGTACACTCCTTGAGGGTACATGGCAGGAATATGATGATGATGAATTATCATGTGACACCAATTTCACAGAACATCAGAAGGCTGTTTTTGCAATTCTATAGGCAATTAAAGGAACGATACAGCATGAACCTTTGGTTGAAAAAGACCGGAATTCAAATCTCATGTTAGTTTCATCATGAAGACATGCAAAGACTTCTACATATAATGCACATCTTCATGGCACCTGCACTCATTTGCAGTATGGTTTGCAGCTGAAGGACACACACACTGGTGGAGTAGAGTAGAGACCCTAGTTATTTCATATAATTGTTATTTGACGCTAATTTATGTTTTGTAGGAAATGTTAAAAGGTTGTTTTTTTGGACTTTTGCATTTAGAACAATGCCGTTAGCATGAATTTGTGGTTGGAAAAGATCTCAGTTCAAAATCTCATGCTTCGTCACTCTTCCACTGTAAAGCAGCCCAACCTTGTCTGAGAATGCATGAAATTAATACTCCAAAATTCGTTTAGTGAAGTGGGTAAAGTTAGTGAAGTCCTTGGGTATTGGTAAAAAATTTAAACTTTAAATTTTAAATTTATACTTTAAATTTTTGAGTGTAGTTCTTTCAACTCCAAAGCTATATGTTACCATGTCCAGAGAAAGCATTTCTAATCATGATCACATTAAAATTCAAATCCTATCATTAGTGGTGGCTTTTGCAACAACATCTAAATTTATTAAAATAAAGGAACAAAGTCATCTAATAAGCACAGTGAAAGAATTAAAGCACAAGTTACCATTACTTTGAACATATTGGGCTCTGGTTCAAAATGTGTATAAATCAGATTTCGGGGGGGGGGGAGGAGATAGCCTTTATCATTAAACTTTAACTGGCATTTCTCATCTTTATAACTATAGAATAACACTTCTTTCTTTTAAGGTTACATGGTGGTCAGCATTGATAGTGAAGAATTTATGGAGACACAATACTGATGATGTTTTATGATACATAAGATGAAATATTTATATACTAAAAAAGTTATTTACTGGGGCATACATGTTATTCTTCTTTATTCATAGTGAAGAATTTATGGAGACAACACACATTCTAGAATAATTACTTTACTTAACATTAGGCAAGTAACAATCGATGTTTTACCTCTGTATTGAGGTCAATCATCAGGAAAACATATGAGGTGTGGCTATTAAATAACGAGATTGGTTGCAAAAATGTGGTTTTTTATTACAATTGTACAATTTAATTGTTACCCCCTTCAACATACTCCCCTCCTATATCTATACCGTTTTTTCATACGAATTTTCCATTTTTGGAAGCTGTACTGCAAGTTATCAGGTGTTATCTGCTTCAGTAGTGCTGCTGTTTTCTCTTTTATCTCATCCACTGACTGAAAATGGGTGCCCTACAATGTGGATTTCAACTTTGGAAATGAGACGTGGAATTTCCAGTATGATCCAAAAACAAAGAGACAATTAATGCTGGAAAACTCCCACATCACCGAGAATGAAAAAAGCAAGAATGAGCACGTCAAAACTGAAGGCAGTGCTGATTGTTGTGGTTTATATATATTTTAAAACATAGATTTAATGACTTAAAAAACCGAGATAACTTATAAAGATTTTAATGAGAATAATACAACTAGTTTCGGCTTATAACAGCCTTCCTCAGGTATTTATAAAGGAAAAGAATAGTAATAAACATTGAAGTATCTAAAACAACTGGAAATTACAGGTAAAAATTGCCATACATAATTGATACATAAAAAACGTATTTTTTCAAGTTGTTCTAACAGGCGTGCCATTATTTATTGCAAGTGTGCATGCAGGCTCACGTGAATGCCAATATTGAATAACTGCAGCATAGCTATCTGGGATGTTATAACTCAAATTGTTGTTTAAGTGGACAGGGTTCAGCAGGATTTCCCTTGATTCTACAATTTTTCTCTCAAACTCATCATCACAGCGAAAAATATTTTCTGATCTATCCCAGCAAACGGATCATCATTAGGATTATTTGAAAAAAGAACATGACTGGATAACGCAGTTGCATGAGATTTTTGTAAGAGATGTCTCTCTTATGCTCTTCTATACATTGTTCAATAGATTTGTTAGTTTGTCCAAAATAAGGGATATTGCAATCGCACCATAATTTATATTATTATTATTATTATTATTACAGGCCACTCCAGGGAGTCATTAGACTCATTGAGGGAGGCCCCAAATCATATTCATCACAACTATTCGACATTCATACAGTATCTATCATTCCTCGCCTTAAACTCATTCACTGTCACAGCATCCACCACAGACTCTGGGGGCGAATTCCACTCATTCACCACTCTAAAAGTAAAGAACCCAGCTCTAACACCTTTACTAACCACACTTTTGCCCAGTTTCCATGGATGTCCCCTAGTCCTCCCACAACCAGCTCTGTTCTCAAAAATATCTTCTGAATTAATTTTATAGAAACCCTTCAGTAATTTGAATGTCTCAATCATATCTCCCCTCCTCTGCCTATCAACCAATTTTTGCAACTCACAAATCCTCAACCTGTTCTCATAAGGTTTATTCCACACACCTGCTATCATCTTGGTCACTTGCCTCTGGATCCTCTCCACCTCCTCCTCATCAAGAAGAAACCTAGGTGACCAAATCTGGGCACAGTAGTCGAGATGGGGTCTTATCAAGGCTCGATACAGAGGAACAATAACCTGCTTGTCTCTGCTTGTCAACGTATTCTTCAGAAACCAAGTGATTTGATGAGCTGATTTGGCCACTTTTGCAGTGTGCCCCCTAAACTTCAACTCCTTATCCTCCAACACTCCTAAATCTCGTGCCTCATCAATTTCCTGGAGTACAGTTCCACCAATGTAGTAATCTGCTGCTAATCTTTTCACCCCAAAATGTATAACCTTACATTTTGCCACATTAAATTGACATCCATTCTCCTTAGCCCAGACCTCCAATCTATCCAAATCATCTTGAGGAAAATTTTGACATCATCTGCATTCACTATTGCCCTACCCAACTTTGCATCATCCACAAACAAATAAACTGTTTCAGATCCTTTCCTATATCATTAATGAACAAATTAAACGGCAGTGGTCCAAGAACAGATCCTTGTGGCACACCACTAGTCACAGGCCGTCTTGTGGACTCTACTCCCGAATAAACCACTCTCTGATATCTCTCTGTCAACCACCCTCCTATCCATCTCACCAACCCTATATTCATCCCCATATGCAGCAATTTACTCATTAGAATTACATGTGGTATCCTGTCAAAGGCCTTAGCAAGGTCCAGTAGAATCACTGTAAACCCATTACCCTTATCCAGTCCAGCTGTCACTGTGTTATAATACATGAGCAAGTTACTGAGGCATGATCTACCCTTCACAAAACCATGCTGTCCCCAATACAGTATCCCATTTTCTTCTATCCAGTCTTGTATTTTCCTCTTGACTATTTTCTCCAAGACCTTGATAATGATTCCTGTTATGCTGATTGGCCGGTAATTTTCAACAGCAGTCTTGGAACCACTTTTATTCAGCGGAACTATTATCCCCTCTTTCCACCCCCTTGGGACTGACCCAGACCCGAGGCTCAAATTAAACAAAATGGTCAAGGGCACTGACAATTCTTTAGCCGCTTCACGTACGACACGAGCTGGTATACCATCCAATCCCACAGATGTATTGACATTGAGGTTCTGTAATAGACTAGTTACCTCTACTTCATTCATCACAATTCCAGTATAAGCTGTTGGTTCTTCCATTCCTGCAATGTCACCACCTGGATGATATACTCTTGCAAAGTGCTCACTCAGTAATTCCACTATATCGACTGATTCTGTTACCTCCCTACCCTCAGCATTTTTTAAGATCATTCTACCATGAACATTTTTCCTTTTACTTGCAACATATTGAAAAAACTGTTTGGGATTCTCTTTAGCCTGCATGGCCAATTTTCTTTCGTAATCTGCTTTTGCTTTTCTTACCACCCTTGTTACCATCCTGGCCTGAGCTTTATACTGTTCCTGCGCCCTGGTCACCTTTCTCCTTAAATTCTCTCCACAATTGTTTCTTTTTTTGCAGCTCAAGCTTAGTGTTATTCATCCATTTAACCCCTACTTGATTTATTATTCTGACTCTTGGTATACAGTCAACCATTGCTACAAACACTTCTTAACCACCTCCCATGCACTATCAACATCCAGCCCTTGCAGTTTTACATGCCATGGCACTGAACCAACCAATCTCCTAAGCTTGTCATACTTACCAGCCTTGTAATTCCACATGTACCCTGTCTTAATTGTAAATTCCACTCCTTTAGCTACCTCCCAAGTCATGACCTTATGGTCACTCTCACCAATTGGTGGCTGTTCATTACAGCCACATTCTCAGTTGCAGTTACTAGGGCAAGCACTCTCTGCCCCCTGGTATTTTCCACTACATGCTGCCACAGATAGTTGTCCCTTAATAACCGCATAAAATCCAATTCCTTCCTCCCATGTGCCCTCTCCTCTTTCCAGTCAATGTTACCATAATTGAAATCACCCATAATAATTACCCTACTTCCACTCATTTCTTCTATTTGCCTATGCATACTATCCCCGCCATCGATTTCATCACCTGGTCTATAGCAGCACCCAATTGTATATTTTGTTCTGCTAGATTCTATCTCACACCAAACAGCCTCAAATGTGTTCTTTTCTCTATCCTGCAGTTCATCTTCTATACTCCTTGGCTACAACTCATCAGCTATCATCAATAACACTCCCCTCCCCTTTTTTTTATTCACCCTGTCACTCCTGAACACGCTATACCCGTCGCATTCAATCCCACTAGCTTTATCATCTTCTATCAGCCATGTTTCACTAATACCAACAACCTGTGGCCTGGAAGTGCCAACCAAGGCCAAAAACTCTTCCTTCTTGTTCCTAATACTCCTGGCATTAGTGTACATGAATTGTCAAAGCCCATTTGTCCCATCCCTACTTTGATGCCTTATACTAACTATCCCATTCTGATTTGTTTGTCCTTCGTATTCGCTCGGGCATAATATACTCATTCATACACTCAACTGCCTCCCTAAAGTCTGTATATCTACTCCCCCGCCCCCTTAATAAATCTAGTTTCCCTGAGTCTGTACATCCACTTCCACATCATTCATCAACACTTTTTCAAGCCTCCGTACACCAACTCCATTCAAATGTAACCTATCCATCTATATAAGTCCTTTCGCCCATCGAACTCATTCCACACATCCACAAATCCCACACCACTCTCCATGCATAACCCACGCATAAAGTCATTGGCAATTATGGCCCTCCTTCTAAACACTTCACTGTCATACCGTGGTAAAATACTCACCATCCTAACTCTCTCACTCTTCTCTTTTGCTACCTCAAGTAATTCCCTCACATCCTCTATCATTTCCATTTTGTCCTCTTTCAAATCATTTGTTCCTGCCACGATTATCATCTCTTTCACCCTCTGTTTTTGCACTCGAATAGATTCGCTGACGTCCTTTATGTTCGCACCCGGCTGGTACGACTTCGTCAAACTCTCAACTATCACACCTCTTAATAGCGAATCCCCATACAGCACTCGCTCCTTCATTTTACTGACGTTTACAAACATTCTATTATTTGTCATCACAGACTTATGCTAGTTATTAGTTGGTACGTTCAGCACACATTTTTCCATACGCTCCAGTTGCCTTTTCGCTCTGTGTATCGCACTGTTCAAACGCGCGATTTCACTACTCTCATTTATCTCACCATTTTCATTATCAATCAAATCATCCATTCGTTCTGTATTTCTACCTTCATTTACACTTTCAACGACGCTCTCACACCTATCTGGCACTACCACTCAATTCTCTATCACACCGCCATTTTCTACATTCTGACCATCGTTAACGATATCACTCTCGCCACCCAAAACACGCTTGAGATCCTCATTCTCCTTACACTTTCTGCACATATTAACTCCACTATCATCCTCTAACCAGACTCCCACCACTCTTCGCAAAGCATACATCTCACAGACAGCACATTGCATAAATTCGTTTACATCAAAACTCTTAAACAAACATGGCGACCTGGCCGCCATTTTTTTCTTTATCGGTGCCATATGTACGCTATCTTATATTAAAAATAATACTTAAAATAACAGAAAACACACAAAAATTGCACAGACACACCAAGAAACAAAAAGCAAACAATACTACTTAAAATTCTAGTAAAATTGCCAATGTTAACACAAAATACTACTAATCTTCTCAGGAGCTCTCAAGCCGACGATCAAATCAGTGCGACACCAAGCCAAAAATGACACCAGGATATTTTAAGTAGTGATGAGTTGGCCTTGGATGGCTGATTAAAGAACGGATTTTAGGAAGTGTGGCAAAGAACGTCCTGATATTATATTTTTTAAGGACGTTAGCTAATTTTTTAGAGACTGTGCTAATGTATGGAATGGAGAGCTACCTTTAAAATTAATAGTTTCTGTTGTGCACTGCCTAGGAGGATCCAGAAGAAATTTCTTAATCGTTTTTTTAGAGTATCCATTTTGTTTAAAGATAAGAGTGAGGTGATTTATTTCTTTTTGTAGTTCATCTGGTTCATTCAAGAGAGAGAGCGTGCTCTCTGTCCTAAGGTAGATATAGTTCCAAGTTTTTGTGGTGGAAAATGATGAGAAAGATTATGCAGATATCTATTGGTATGAGTAGGTTTTCTGTATATAGAGATTTTTAATCTATCAGAGCATCGTGTAAGCATGACATCCAGAAAAGGTAAGGAGTTATTATTTTCTAAATCAGCAGTAAATTTTATATTAGGGTGTTGGATGTTTAGATGATGAAGAAAAATCTATGAGAGATGTGTGCCCTTGATTCCAAATAATAAAAATATCATCAACATATCGTTTCCAAACTTTTGGTTTAAATGAGAAGGAAGATATGTCTTTCGTTTCACAATCTTCAAAGAAGATGTTAGCTAGAACTGGGGACAAAGGATTGCCCATTGCCAGGCCTTGTTTGGTAAACGGAGTCCTGATATCTGAAGTAACCAGAATGAATGCAATGTTTTAATAAAGCAAACATTGTTTTAGATAATTTGTTCTTTAGTAATGTAAGTACCTCGTCTGTAGGAACGTTAGTAAATAAAGATATAATATCAAAACTTGCTAGAATGCCATTTTCATTGATGGGAATATCTTTTATATGAGAAACAAAATCTGTGGTGTTTTTGATGAAAGATGAAGATTTATTGGAGAAACACTTGAGGTACTTTGCTAGATATTTGGCAAGTTTATATGTAGGTGAGTCAATTCCTTCCACAATTGGGCAAAGAGGGATGTTTTTTATGTTTTAAAATTATTATTATTATTATCTCGGGCAACTCCAAGGAGTCGACAGACTCATCGAGGGAGGCCCTAACATCATGTCAAGAGCAACTATTCGACATTCACACAGTATCTATCATACCTCGCCTTGAACTCATTCACAGTCATAGCACCCACAACAGACTCTGGCAACTTATTCCGCTCATTCACCATTCTCCAAGTAAAAAACCTAGTTCTAACACCCCTGCTAACCACACTCTTGCCCAGCTTCCATGTATGGCCCCCTAGTCCTCGCACCATCACCAGTCCTATTCTCAAAAATATCTTCTGGATTAATCTTAGAGAAACCCTTCAGTAATTTGAATGTCTCAACCATATTACCCCTTTTCTGCCAATCAACCAATTTTTGTAACCCACAAATCTTCAACCTGTTCTCATAAGGTTCATTCCATAGACCTGCTATCATCTTGGTCACTCGTCTCTGGATCCTCTCCACCTCCTTCCCATCAAGAAGAAACCCTGGCGCCCATATCTGGGCACAGTAGTCTAGATGGAGTCTTATCAAGGCTCGATATACAGGAACAATAACTTGTTTGTCTCTGCTTGTTAAAGTATTTTTCAGCAACCAAGTGATTTGATGAGCTGTTTTGGCCACTTTTGCAATGTGCCCCCTAAACTTCAATTCCCTATCCACCAACTCTCCCAAATCCCTGGCCTCATCAATCTCCTGGAGTATGGTTCCACCAATGTGATATACTGCTGCTAATCTTTTCACTCCAAAATGCATAACCTTCCACTTTGTCACATTAAATTGACATCCATTTTCCCTAGTCCAGTCCTCCAAACTATCCAAACCATCTTGCAAAATTTTGACATCCTGTGCACTCACAATTTCTCTACCCAGCTTTGCATCATCAGCAAACAAGTGAAAACTTCCTCTCAGATCCTTTCCTATATCGTTAATGAACACCTTGAAAAGTAGTGGTCCAAGAACAGAACTCTGCGGCACACCACTAGTCACAAGCTGTCTTTTGGACTCCACTCCTGAATAAACCACTCTCTGGTATCTCTCCATCAACCACCCTCCTATCCATCTCACCAACCCTATATCCATCCCCATCTGCTCCAGTTTACTGATTAGAGTAACATGTGGTATCCTGTCAAAGGCTTTGGCAAGGTCAAGTAGAATCACTGTAAACCCATTACCCTTATCCAGTTCAGCTGTCACTGTGTTATAAAACATGAGCAAGTTACTAAGGCATGATCAAAACCATGTTGTCCCCCATACAGTATCCCATTTTCATCTATCCAGTCCTGTATTCTTCTCTTGACTAATTTCTCCAAGACCTTGACAACGATGCCTGATATGCTAATCGGTCGGTAATTTACAACAGCAGTCTTGGAACCTCCTTTATGTAGTGGAACTATTTTCCCCTCTTTCCACCCCCTTAGGACTAACTCAGACGAGAGACTCAAATTAAACAAAATGGTCAAGGGTACTGACAATTCTTTAGCCGCTTCATGTACAACACGAGCTGGTATACCATCCAATCCCACAGATGTATTGACATTGAGGTTTTGCAATAGACTACTCACCTCTGCTTCATTTACCACAATTCCGTATATTCTATTGGTTCATTCATTTCTGCAATGCCACCACCTGGAAGATATGTTCTTGCAAAATGCTCACTCAGTAATTCAACTATATCAGCTGAGTTGGTTACCTCCCTACCATCGGCATTCTTTAAAATCATTCTACTATATACATTTTTTCTTTTACTTGCAACATATCGAAAAAACTGTTTAGGATTCTCCTTAGCCTGCATGGCCAATGTTCTTTCATAATCCTGTTTTGGTTTTCTTACCACACTCGTTACCCTTCTGGCCTGCGCCTTGTACTGTTCATGTGCCTGCAGGTCACCTTTCTCCTTAAATTCTGTCCATAATTGTTTCTTTTTTTGCAGCTCAAGCTTAATGGTGTTATTCATCCATTTAACCCCTACTTGATTTATTATTCGGACTCTAGGTATACAGTCAGCCATTGCTTCATGCAAACACTTCTTTACTGCCTCCCATGCACTATCAATTTCTAGCTTTTGCAGTTGTACATGCCATGGCACTGAACCAATCAATCTCCTAAGCTTGTCATACTTACCAGCCCGATAATTCCACATGTTCCCTGTCTTAGTTGTAAAATCTACACCTGTAGCCACCTCCAAAGTCAAGACCATATGATCACTCTCACCTATTCTGGGCAACGTGGTCATATTCATTACAGTCTAATTCTCAGATGCAATTACCAGGTCAAGCACTCTCTGACCCCTAGTATTTTCAATTACATGCTGTCGCAGATAGTTATCCCATAATAACCATAAAATCCAATTCCTTCCTCCCATGTGTTCTCTCCTCCTTCCACTCATTTCTTCTATTTGCTTATGCATACTATCTCCACCATCTATTCCATGACCTGGTCTATCGCAGAACCCAACTGTATATTTAGTTCTGTTAATTTCAATCTCACACCAATTAGCCTCAAATGTGCTATTTTCTCTATCCTGCAGTTCCACCTCTATTCTTCTTGGCTGTAGCTCATCAGCTATCATCAATATAACACTCCCCCCCCCATTTTATTCTCCCTGTCACTCCCGAACACACCATACCCCTCACATTCAATCCCACTAGCTGAGTCATCTTCTGTCAACCATGTTTCATTAATGCCAATAATCTGTGGTCTGGAAGTGCCAACCAAGGCCAAAAATTCTTCCCTCTTGTTCCTAATACTTCTGGCATTTGTATACATGAATTGAAGAAGCCGATTTGTCCCATCCCTATTTTGATGCCTTATACTAACTATCCCATTCTGATTCGTGGTTATTCCCACTTGCTTGGCCATATTACACACATTCACACACTGAACTGTCTCCCTAAAATCTGCAAATCTACAACCTCCCCCCTTAATAACTGTAGTTTCCCTGGTTCTGTAACTTCACTTCCCACATTCGACAACACCTTTTCAAGTCTCCGCACACCTAATCCATTCAAATGTAATCCATCCATTTTGTACAAATTCTTTCGCCCATCGAACTCATTCCACACATCCACAAATTCCACACCACTCGTCAAACATAATTCACGCATAAAGTCATTAGCAATTATGGCCCTCCTTCTATACTCTTCACTGTCATGCTGTGGCAACAGACTCACCATCCTAACTCTCTCACTCTTTTCTTTTGCCACCTCAAGCAATTCCTTCTCATTCTCACTCATAGCCTTTTTATTTCCTTTCAAATCATTTGTACCCACCACCACTATCAATTCCTTCATCCGTTGTTTTTGCATCCTAATCAACTCGCTTACATTCTTTACGGTCACACCAGGTTGGTACAATTTTGTTAAACTCTCAACTAACACACCTCTTACTAGGGAATCTCCATACAATACACACTCTTTCATTTTATTTACACTCACTATCATACCCTTATTTTTTCTATCATACTTTTGATTATTAGTCGGTACGCTTGTTAACGAATGTTGCCAACGTTCCAGTTGCTGGTTTACACTATGTATCGCTCCGCATAATAAAGCTATTTCACTCATTGCATCTGTGTCATCATTTTTATTTTCCGATGATTCATTCAATCATCCTGTATGCTTAACTTCATTCACTCTATCAACACCACTCTCACAGCTATCAGATACTACCTCACAAGTTCCTCGTTCATACCTCGAATATTGCTGTTATCTAGTTCCTCACTTTCGACAATGATATTACTCACACAACCTGAAACATTCTTTAAATCATCACATTCTTTACACTTTTTGCACACATTTACTCCACAATCATTGTTTAACCAGACTCCAACCGCTCTCCTCGATGCATACATTTCGCAACCGAACACTGAATCAAGTCTTTTAAATCGAGATTTTCAGACAAGTATGGCGACCTGGACGCCATCTTTGTGTTCCTCTTTATGAGAGCTATGAGCACAGATAATCGATCTATCAGTTTACTGTTAAAAGATTCAAAAAACACAATGTATCACAACAACCAAGTAAAAGCCTATGATCACACACACACACACACACACACACACACACATATATATATATATATATATTAATGGTGTGGTAATGGTTGAATGGGTACCAGAGGGTCAGACAATTAACCGACATTATTACCTTGAGTTTTTGGCCAAGCTGAGAGAACGAGCGAGGAAGAAGAGACCTATGGAAGATCTATGGAAGAAGAACAACAATGCTTGGATTCTCCATCAGGCCAACACTTCAGCCCACAGTGCACTGTCTGTAAAGCAGTATCTGGCTGATAAGACGATCCCAGTGTTGAACCATCTGCCTTACTCACCGGACTTAGCTCCATGTGACTGTTACCTTTTCCCAAAGTTGAAATCTGCATTGAAGGGGACCCATTTTCAGTCAGTGGATGAGGTAAAGGAGAAAATGGCAGCACTACTGAATCAGATAACACCTAATGACTTGCAGCACTGCTTCCAACAATGGAAAATTTGTATGCAACGGTGTAATCATAGAGGAGGGGAGTATGTTGAAGGGGATAACAATTAAGTTGTAAAATTGTAATAATAAACCACGATTTTTGCAACCAGTCTCATTATTTAATGGGCGTACCTTGTATATATGAACAAGATACAAACTACATGACACTGCATTATACAAAAGTAAGATGAATATAAATGTTTGTTAATCATTTATCCTAGCCTGACCTCTGGTGAGAGAGAGGAAAAAAACAGAACTACATTAAACAATTTCTAAATTCCTTTCATATTGAGATTTTCTTCTCTCTGGGGTTGTTCTGGTTGCTATATATAGGTTGAAGATGGGTTCTCTACATTCCTGGAATAATTAATCTGTCATTCTTGTTCAGATTTGGATGATGTTTCATCATTTCACAAGCTTCTTTGAATTTTCTTTCAAACCAGGTTTTGGTACAGTGCAAGGACTTAGTGCCTTTCCAGTCAGTTTTGTGGCAGATAAATGCCATATTAAATACCTCCACTTTGGTAAAACAGGCCTATCAGACCATGCACTACCAAAGTGGAGGTATTTAATGTGGCATTTGTGTTCATCTTTTCTGATTGGGATGATACGTCCTGTTTTCCCCTATAGGTACATTGAATTTTGTAAACTCCTGGGTGGGCAAAGTATGAAAGAGGATCTTTGGAGGAGCTAAGTAAATTAAGGCAAAGTTGAGAAATTTACTTAGCTCCTCCAAAGATCCTCTTCCATACCTTGCCCACCCAGGGGTTTACAAATTTCAGTGTACCTGTAACCTACCTTACATAGGAGAAACAGGATGCACCATCCCAATCAGAAAAGATGAACTCAAACATCACATTAAATACCTCCACTTTGGTAAACAGGCCTATTCGCTCCAAACAATTCGCTCCACAGAATTGACTGGAAAGGCACTGAGTTCCTGCATCGTGCCAAAACCTGGTTTGAAAGAAAATTCAAACTGAATTCAGATTTGGATGATGCTGAAACATCATCTAAATCTGAACGAAAATAATGGATTAATTATTCCAAGAATGTGGAGGACCCATCTTCAAGCTATATAGCAACCAGAACAACCCTAGACAGAAGAAAATCTCAATGCAAAAGGACTTTAGAAATTGTTTAATGTAGTTCCCTTTTTTTCCCCTCTCACCAGAGGTCAGGCTAGGATAAATGATTAACAAACATTTAGATTCATCTTACTTTTGTATAGTGCAGTGTCATGTATCTTGTTCATATATGTTTTCCTGATGATTGACCTCAATACCAAAGGTCGAAACGTCAATTGTTACTTGCCTAATGTTAAGTAAAGTAATTATTCTACCACATGTGTCTCCATAAATTCTTCACTATGAATATAGAATAACAGGTATGCCCCAGTAAATTTTTTATTATGTAAATATTTCATCTTATATATCATAAGACATCATCAGTACAACTAATGAACAACAATAGGAATTGTGAATTCAAAAAACAAAAACAGTAGTGTGCATGTTTAAATTGGAATCCCTCTACCTATACATTTGTGTGTTCATGTTAATTTCAGTAGTCATTAATGATTAATGACTACTGAAATTAAAATTACTTAAATTAAAATATAGCAGATAAATTATTGAATACAATTGAGGATAACAATTTCCCGAACTTTTGGAATAGTGAGACAGTCATTTTGATGAAGATTAGGTCTATGAAGTAAGGCTTTAGCACTTTCTTTATAACTTTATATAACCGTTCATGTTTATATTTGGATCTATGTAGTAACTTGGCATATTGCCATTGGATCCTGTGATTAGCATTTTCGATTCCATGTTGTGCAAAGCCAGATTTCTGAGGTTTGGTAAGGTGGATGTGGTCTTAAGTAGTAAGACAAGTTACACGAACATGGTACTTGGGATATGCCAGGTAACATCATTGGTGAGAGTTTGTCTTTTGGAGAAGGTAGCAAGTTGTGAATTTGGTTGATGGGTTTGTAGGTAGCAGTGAGTTGTTATTTTTCTCATAATTTTTGCCACACGTTCAGAAATTCTTTAGTATATGGAATGGGAGTCCTTTGGGCTTCTTCTTGTCTGGGTTGATTTGTAAGAGAGTGGTTAATTATTTTTTGGGATGTTATTGGATTATATCCATTTAGTAAGGCTGTTTCTTTGATAATTTCCAATTATTGTTTTAGGAATTCTTCAGAAGAACAAATCTTGTGTGCTCTAGATACTACAGATTTTATGATGCCATATTTTTAAGATGGTTGGTAAGCTGATGTATTATGCATATAACAAAAAAGTTGGTTTTCAGTAGACGAAAGTAGAAATTGTGATCTACCTTGTTTGCACTGGATGTGGACATCAAGAAAGGAAATACCTGTTGATGATGCCTTTTCTAGTGTGAACTTAATATTTGGATGCAGAGTATTGATTTTTTGTAGAAAGGAATTGTCTTTAGATGGAAAATGAATTTCATTGCCCATTGTGAGACCACTGTCCTGCTTGATAAAAAAAAAAAAAAAAAAAAAAAAAAAAAAAAAAAAGATATCCTTAGCTCATCCGCGGTACAAAATGTACTATAAGTTGCAAATGACCTTTCGTGGGGAGCAACATAAAAAAAATTCTTGAGATTTCATTTTTAGCACACTTCTTCAGTGTGCTAAAAATTTACTGTATTATAGAAGCAGTATTCTTAAAAATTTGGAAACATTACTCAGAATCTGATAGGGCTGCAGTAATTTGGGCAGGAGAATCTGTCCAATCTACAGATTTCACTGTCAGTATTTGCAGATGAAAACTTAAAATATTACTTTTTAACCATTCATAGGTCTTAACAGAATTTTGTCAAATATAGATTGGTCATACTGTATTATTTTACTTGAGCTAATTATCAATTTTATATTTCAGAACCTAAAGTAGCACCACTGATGCAGAAAACACTGAAGTTCATGAAGCAGCATTTTAGACGGTAGATTAGTCTATTTGTTTAAGAATAAGAGGCCTTAAATAGCTTCTACAAATGAAATAAAGTTTTGTAAATTACAAATGAAAGTTATTTAAAAGCCTGTAACAATTAAAGTCACAATGTTATATTTTGTGACAGTTGTATGTATATTACTTTTAAGTAAAGTATGGAAAACGTGTTCATCTGGATTTAAACATGTTTGTCATGAAATATTTTAACACTCATAACTCAGTTTTCTGCTTGATGCACTATTTAAATCCACTGTGCAGTTTATATCTGTGTATTGATAAATAATCAATGTTAACATAGCTGAAATTGTATCATATACTTTAAACCTGTGATAAACATTAGTCATATTTCTTGATTACAAGAGCCATTTCCCAAGCCAAGTCATATTCTCTTTTCATTGTTAATGTCATGTGTAATGCATATAGGAAATTAAATGGGAACTAACATTGTAATATATTTATGTTACAGTTGTCATGAAAGAGAATAGTAATACATATCCTTATTAACTATTTTTATTACTCCTTAGGATCTTTCATGTACGAGAATAATAATTGAATTTTTGTAGGTGATGCATGAGTTGCTAGTATGAATATTCTTTTGATTCTGAGATGAGCAGCCAGATAGAATGACATCTCGTTTGATGTCACAATGCTGTATCATGAAGTGATGTAACATTGTGATATGGATTGGCTGGGTGAATTCATAAGGTCGGATTTTTCATAAAATATAAATTCCAGTGCCAATGTTATTAAAATTACTTTTCATATAACGTTAAATAACTTAGTGCACACTAAATGGAGGAGAGAAAAAAAAGTTATGTAGTATTTTCAGAATATGCAAATTAGCAAATCAAATTAATTTAAAATACTTCAAAATTGTGCTATTTTATCACAATAGAAAAGAATTGAGTTTATTAAGTTTGCTTCTTTCTACTAGTAAGATATTTCATCACGTTTTATGGTCCCATCCCAAACTCTTTATTTACATAAAGAAATTTAAGTAGACTTTAAAAAAAAATGTGTATATATATATATATACACACATACATTTTTTTTTTTTTTTTGTACTAATCATTATTGGATAATAGTAATAACACCTAAAATTACTTTTTTTAAGTTGTTTATCCAATCCTGGTAGATATATATATCTTTGGTTTATGAGAATTCAACTCTAGTCAGGCTACCAGATTTAGCAGCTTAAAAAAAAAGGATGAGAGTTTTATTTTAAATTTAGTAAATGATATTTTAATATTGATTAAAAACAGTATACTGCAGTATTCTTCTCAATATTTACAATCATTGTTTCAGATTAGGATTCAATGTTTCTAAGCTTGTTAAATTCTGCATGCAGGTCCAGCCTACCATCCATACACAGTTTGAATTTATCACTCACCTTTCTTTCTCTTCATTTTCTCTCTCTCTCTTTTCAAAATACTTTTTTGTATGCATTTCCTTAAAATTATAACTACATATAATTCAGTTAAATATTGATACATTTCTTCTTTATTCCCATTTCACTGCTCTATTGGTGTTATCATATTTAGATTCCAAACATGCCAAGTTATTGTATTTGGAATTATTAAAAAGGAAAATCCTTGGTTGTAATTCAATTATTCCACTAATAAAATTTATCTAAAACCTCGGTAAGTTCTTTTGTAAAGTTTTTGTTAAAGAATATCATTGATTGTTTCTTTGTCTGGTTACAGATATTATTTACCTTCATTTACAGTTTGTTTCATGTATATCCTATAGCAATTTATGCAGTAACAAATACTATGAAAAAGTAATACTTTTGAGAAAGTAAGTTGGTAATTCATTATTTTATTTTAAATAACTTTACCAAGGTTTCAAAAAAAAAATAAATATTCGTTTTGACATTTGTAGTTAGAGTATCTAGTCCTTCAGTGAAGTTTAATGTTATGAGGCTGTAAATCATTATTAGTCTTTTTTTTTTTTTTTAGCTGTTTGGAATTTTGTAGAGGTAAACTTTTTACGAATGAGAGATGATAGTTATATGATTTGCATTATTTCATTTGACTTAACAGTCAAAGTAATCCTTAACTTCAAGTGATAAAAAGTACTAGAAAATAATGATTCATAAATTCGGAATGATGTTTGGATAAAACTTTCAGTTTTATCCAAACATCTTTTTTATCATTATTTATTTAATCACTGCATAATAATGAATGTTGAAACTGTATGTATATTACTAATTAGAGATAGTAGTAAAACTGTTCGTGTAAAAATATGACAAATATATATATGAATGTATAATATCCATTAAAATCCCCATTAAAAATTAATTTTATTTATTTTTTTAATAGAATAATAATGTTTATGAAATCCCTCACTTTATGAATTATTTCAAATATAGATATTTGACAAGCAGAAAGCCTTCTGCATACATTCAGAATGAAAGCAAAAACAATACTATTTTAAAAACCTGGCTCATTATTGAACTGGGCCATGCTGCTTATCTTTCAGGACTCGGTACATTGCATAAAAAGTAGTGCATTAAATCCTGTTAAAATATCATGAAATTTGACTGCTCATTTCATTAGTGTATGTGGGTGGGGGCTGGGAATCAAGCAAAAAAAAAATCTTTATTTTTAGATGAGGATAGCAGCCAGTTTTTAACTTATGATGATTATCTCTCCTCTCTAAAATGAAGGATGTAGCATTGCACATACCTAATTATAAACTGAAATTTTTAAGTATATACATTATATGCTTTCTTTAGAATGTCATCCTGTATTCATGCAGCTTTTAACAGCTGTAATTATCATTTATATATTACAATATAAAATAATCAGTGCAAACAATGAGCAGTGGTTTGCAATATATTTTGATTTAACTAGCTAAAAATTGCTATTTAACAAATTTTGAATGCAGTATGATTATAGGTGACTTCTGAGTAAACGTTTTTGTTGGATATTACATTGTCGTGAATTTTACTTAGTATGGTTAATGAATAACTAAAAAAAAAAAAACAAGTGAAAGTGAAATGCACATTGTCAAAAAAAAAATATAATAATAATAACATTTAATATCACAGTAACATTTAAAAGCAAATGAACAAAATTTGTACTCATACATATCACAGTGACTCAAAAATGTCTCTGTGTGACTGGACAACAGCACAACATATCAGATTTTAGTATGAAGAATACTCATGCTTTTTCAGCTTATAAAAGCAAACAATCTGCTGCACTTCTCTCAACTGAAAAACAGTCAACTCTGCCCAGAGAAGCAAAGATTACCAAACTTGATCATTTGAAGCTTGGGGGGGGGGGGGGGGGGGAAGCATCCTCAGTGAATCTATGCTAATAAAAGAATTAAAATATGGAGAATGTAGCATGAGTCCATATATCCATACTGGTTATGTGGTCTGAAATATATTTGAACTCCCATCCTAATAACAGTTGAACTGGTATTAGGGGGCCACTGTCCGTTGTTTACCTATGACTAACATCATGTGTAAATATTACATATGATTGATGCTGCACTCAGATGCATCTTTGACATAGTCCATCCTTCTGTGCTACATGTGTTCTCATTTTATGATGGCTCTTTTCATCAGTAGGATTGACATTTTGTTTGGATGGTCTCAGGATTGAGTGATTTATCTCTGCTTCATTAGCATATTAACTTTATTTGATCTGAACTTCAGTTAATGGTTATAAGATAACAAAAAGGCACATTGATTTATCTTTTTCCACTATTATTGTATTCTTGTGCATTCAGTACCTAGCAGATCATCACAGTTTGGAAAACTGAAGAAGATGCTACACAACAGTTAGGCGGATGTACTTAGTGAAGTGGCCATTGTGTGTGTGTGTGCATGCCTGCCTGCCTGCCTTTTATTATTCTTAATTAAAGGACTCTGAATATATGTATATATAATTATGTATGTATTAAAATAATACATATACATATGACAGTGGCTCATTGTGAGTACTTTTCATAGTTACATCATATTAATATTGGCATTTAGATCATCTTGATGTAATGACCTTAAGTTGTGAAAAGATTGAATGGAATAAAATGGGGGGGATAATAAAAAAAGTCTTTTTATTTATTATGAAATTTAGATATACACTATACTACCAAGTCATGAGACAATTGATTTTGTTTATAGCTTTGAAAAAATATATATCAAGTTTAGTTGACTAATTGATTATGAAAAATTAAATCTGTCACTGATCCTCCTTTTCTCTACTAATTATGCATTTCACTCTCAAAAATAAATGTCCACATTAGCACTCCTGAACAGAACATTTAGAATTAATAACATGTTATTCCACCTGCTGAGACGATTTGCTATCGCTTTATGGTAATATACAGCACTGGCATTGTGCTCTTGTCTTTTTCTTTCAAAGTAGTATTTAGCTTCACAGTCAAAGAGGACTTTATTGACTGTTTCTTTGTATGATATTCTAACTTGTTCCATCTATATTTCATATTTTTTAGCATTCTGTCTATGATACTTGTAGACAGAATGCTAAAAAAAACAAGCGGCTCTCAAGCTTGTGAGCTGCTTTGTAGCTGAGTCTAGTATCACACATAGGATTTATACAGTTCTACCAGCAGCCATACACACACCATAACACTTTCTGAACCACACGTCATTGTAATGAGAAAGGGACATATTAAAAAGAAACTCTATAACACCAGTTTTTTACACAGTGCTTGGGATGAATGTTATTGTGCCGTTACCTCTTTTTTAGCTTATTCAGCAGCTTCTGTTCATAAGTTTCCTTTGTTTAGTTGATTGTTTTTTGACTACCATATCACAGTTGATCATCTGTCAATTGTAGATGATTTGCCACTCACTTTGGGTTATCTTGAATTACCATCAACTTATTGATGCATCTTGTTATTGGTTAATATATATGCTTTCTGTCTGCATCTGTATTTACAGCATTACATATCACTGAAGTTGATGAACTGGCCTGACCAGCTTTTTCAGCATGTTAATGTTGTTTGATTAGTATCATATTTTAAGGTATTAACATAGAATTGATATTTATTTATTTTTTTAAAGTGGTTTGATTTTGTGATCTTGTAAAAAATAATAAATAAATAAATAAAACAAGTGTATGTTATGCTTCAGAGAATGCATGTTTATTCATAAACTAATATTAACTAAAATAAATTTAATTAATACTTCCAGTATTTCCACAAAGTCAAATTGCCATCATCAGGGAACAAAATATAATAAGATATGTGCATATAGTAAGTAATGAGCATGAAGCATGCCAACTGAGAGTAGACTTAAAGTCCTAAATATTGCTCCTAGTTGGACGTCCTTGACTATTGTGCTGAAACACAGAGAATGAGAGCTTCCCAAATTTGCAGTTTAATGCAATCAAATTTGTTGAGGTTAGGGTAGTTTCTTAAGTTTCCATCACTACAGTCACTCAAGACCTGCTGACCATGCTTTGGACACCTGCCATAGAATGAACTGGAAGAAAGCTACTTTACTCCATTGCAGCAAATATAAATATGAAAAACTTTTCCTTGAATCTTCTTCTTCTGCCTTAAGAGACTATCCTTAAACTCAACAAATTTGGTGCATGAAACTCTTCTAAATTTGGAAATCCCTCATTCTCCATATTTCAGCCTAACAGTCAAGGGCACCCATTCTTTCTTTTTATTATCACTGGAGGTGCTGTTTAGGCCTACTCTCATTGACATGCTTCATCTTCATTGCTTAGTGTAGTGCTTGCATCCACATATCTTATTATATTTTGTTACCTGACAATGCCAATTTGACTTTGCCAAAATATTGGAAGTACTGATTAATTTTATTTTAGTTAATATTTAGTCTATGTTGTAATTTCTTTTAAAAATACAATAGTTATTACTTGAGGAAAGTGCTTATCTTTAAAACTCAAAAAGGACTATGGGACTTTTTAAATAAATTTTATAAACTCAAGAAACTATATCATGCTTTTCAAAGGCTTTTACAAGCATCCATGCCACTTATGTGGAATTCAAACCCACAGCCTGTTTGTTAAAGAGTAGTATGCTATTTACATGGCTAACCAGGCCAGGAAAAGTAAAACTAAGTAAAATTATGGTCAAAGAAGCAACTGATTTAGATGTTGGAGTAGAAGGTAGTACTTGAACTACAGAATAAAACTGAACAATAATGAATGTGATAAACTTTATATACATGTATAGGCAGCATGGTCCTAAATGCCATTACTCTTGTGGAAAATTAGCTGTTTAAATGATATGTTTAAAAAAAAAAAAAAAAAACTGTTGGTAGTGTTGCTCACCATTATTTCTCTTCAGATTAGATTTATGCAGAAGTGTTTCACATCTCTCTCTTTCCCGCTCTCTGTAAATTACCGGCATATAAGACTCACTTTTTTTTTTCTTTGAAAATAGGTCTGAAAAACAGGTTGCATCTTATACGTCGATACTCAGTTTTTTATTACTTTCATTTCTGGAAATTTTCTCGGTTCTGAGTTACGCGATTTCTTTCTTGCTTCCTTGCAATGTGTGAAAGCATTCCAGTTACGTTAGTTATGTATTCCGGTTATTGGAATACATTCTAGTATTCCAGTTATGGATAGATAACATTTGGTCTAAGTGCTCTGTTGAAGAAGCCTGTCCTGCTGGTATGGGATCAGTTTCGTTCTCACAGAACAGAAGATTAAAAATAAACTGAAGGAAATGAAAACTCAGCTGTAATTCCAGGAGGTCTAACTAGTCATCTTCAACTGTTAGACGTCTGTATTAATAAACCATTTAAGGGATTTATGAAGGAGAAGTGGAAACTGCATCCAGAAGACTGCTAGATGGAGTCTTCAGATTTTGAGGTTACACCATCAGGAAGAGGCCTAGCATTTCGCAAGTTTTTGAGTGGATCAAAGCTTCATGGGATGCTGTGAAAACTGAGACAGTGGTTAAATCATTTAAGAAGTGTGGCATTAGTAATGCACTGGATAGTACAGAGGACAATTTGTTGTGAGGACTCAGATTCTGATTTAGAAGAGATTTCAAGTGTCTCTTATTTAGTTCTGGAGATGAATTTCTGGGTTTTGATAGTTAGATTAGGTATTTGTAGAAAGTAGACCTACTTATTACTTTATATTTGAAATACCGTAAATTCATTATAATATTCAGTGATAAAGTTTTTTTCCTAAAAAATGTCTACAAAAAAGGGGGGTGCATCTTATATGCTGGCAAATATGGTATTTTTTGTCCAAATATGCATTATTGAATCATTTTTGTATTTCCTCCAACTAGCAGAAACAATATGGTCTTCAACAGTGGTCTCCAAACATTTGTGATTGCACCTCCCTTCCCCTCTGCCAGTAACAATAAATATATTGCACTCCACACTAAAAATGATACAACAAATGTTTGTGACAGTTACATTATCAATGTCTTCTTCGATTTAAGATTTCTTGCAGGGTTCTTTTAAGTCACTTATCCATTCCATTGTGTTATTGCAGAATAGAGTTCAAAAATAAGATGAAAAATAAACTTTATATATATATATATATATAAAGTTTATTTTTCATCTTATTTTAATGTACAGTATATTATTAAATGCCATAGGTTGCTGTATTCCTTCTTTCTGAAGTGATTTTTTTTTTTTTTTTTTTTTTTTTTTGTGGAAGTGGTCTCATTCAATCTGGCCCTTCCTAACTGATTAGATTAGCTTCTATTTTTCCCAAAAAAATGACCAGAAGTCTAAACTCCAGGATTTGTCTTGAAGCACCCCTCCTCTTCAGGAGTGCATGTACCACACTTTGGTGACCACTGCTCTACAAGAATAAATTGTTTTAGTGTTCATGGTAGCATGTATAATGTTTAATCTTCTGCTTACACAGTCCCATTTATCCAGAATACTGCAGACTAAACAGGCCATTTGGTAGATTTCATTATAAGATAATGGATCTAGTTTATTCTTAGGTGAATTGAAGAATTTTAATTTATGAATAGGTTGGAATGCTACATTCAGAAATGTCTCAGACATGACAGATATTCACATAAACTTTTACTGTAGTGGAATGGCCAGGCCAGGATGATAGCATCAGTACTTTTCAGTAAATGTGTTATAATCAGTTGATTAACGAAGTCTTATTTTTAAGGAAAGAAATAAGCAGTATGAGAGCAGTGAACAAGTTTCATTTTTCCCTGATTTTGACAGTGGGAACAATGTGATGAGCCATTGATATAATGACTAGTGTCCTTTTTTTCTTACTGTGTACAGAGAATTGTAAACTACCAGTTAGTTCTTTTAGGATTAAGAGGTTCAGCTAAATGGTGAAAAGATCGCAAAAAAAAACAACTGTGCTTTTATTAATAAATGTTACTGTTTATATATAAATGAAGTTCATTTTTAATAAAATTATTGATTTACATTTCAATTCAAACAAGAAACTTAATTCTGATATACAGAGGTGTTTGTTGTGCATGGAATCTTCTGAATCAGATTTATGTTTATCACTTTTCCACATAGTCTCTAAAGATGCTTATGCTTTTGTCTTCCATGTTATTGATCTGTAGTACAGTGCTATTGTACAGCATGATTAGACATTCATACAGCAACCCATATCTAATCATGCTCCCTGCTGATTTGCATAACTGTTTTCAGCTATCTTGCTGCAGTGCAACTTTTGTTGCTCATATATTGCCAATGTGATTTGATTATCATCCAGTAGCTGTGTAAGAAACAAAACATGCAAAATGATCCTTTTAACTGTCTCCCTTCACACATGCAAGGTATTCACAACAATTTTTGACTGCTTGTACAGTCAAAAACATGATTGGGGGGGGGGGGGGCTGTAATAGTTACTTCTTCAAAAACACATCAGTGTGATACAGAGGTTTGTGGTGTTGCATTTCTAGGTGCAGTGCTCCATTCCTAAAAAAAAAACCTGCAAGCCATGCTAACATTTCATTCTGCTATAATTGGCCAGATAGTCACCCTTTTCAGTACCCAGATATCTACAAAATTTACTGTTGGTATAGCACATCTCATGTGTATATATAACCAGTATTTCAAACTTTCAATCTTATATATGCTGAAGGTTTAAAATACCACAGCAGTGCAAAATGCAACAGGTGACAGGGTGGAGGTCTATAAATGGGCATCTTGATTGCAAGCTATACACAGCATCTAGTATGAATTAAATCATAGTACTTCAGTTTATGTTTAGAATACCATTCCACGATATTCTGAATGTGAATTAATGTAGAAAGCTGTATGTGTGAAAAATGTTAATTAGTCAACAATTTAATTGTTTAACTTTTTCATGTGTGTGTCACAGAAGAAAAATGTTTGCTCGAAAGGAATATTTGATCACACAACACATTTCCTGTTTATGACTTATAGTTATCTACTATTTATTCAACTCTTCAGTTATCAGAACATTAAGTTCTGATAATTGAAGTATAGTTTCATGGTGTTCTACCAAAGTTGGTTGACATGCAAGATTCGGTTATTGAATAGTCATTGTTTTTGAAGATCATATGAATGGCAGATTACTGTAATTGTAAGAGCTTTCTGAAACAAAGCATAAGCATAATGCACTTCAGTTTTATTTGTAGATTTATTTATTTTTTATTTATTACAAAATTTGGGATGGATGCACCATAGGTAAAACAGCCCTGTAAAATATTAATGTATGATAAATACATATGTTTATGACTGGAAGCATGTAATAATTCCTGGAATGTGTGCATAATTAACTGAATTATCTAACACCATTTATTTACCAGTCAACATGTTATTAACTACTTAATGTTGTGACATTGTCAGTGTACAGTAACTGAGATATACACAATTTAATAATGTAATATGCAAGCAGGGTTGGCACAGTGAATATCTGAAAAACAGTCATTTACTGTTATCCTTAAGCCAGTTGATAACTTGTTCAGTAGTACTCACCAGGTGAGTTTTTTATATTGGGAACAATTAACTGAAATACTAACATAAATAGTCTTTATTGGATATGAGTAATTGAACATCTCTCTCTGTTCATGTGATAATTTTTTTCCAATTTCTGTTGATTGTTTTTATCATCTAGTTGATTCGGATTTCTTATAAGCTCTAATTAAGGATTTTCACATGTGTAATTTCATACTTTCACATTCAGAAACCTTGGAAAGGTAAACTTCACTAAATTTTTAAAAAGACTTATTCTGAATAAGCTATGGAAAACTCTCATCCAGATGGTATGTGATGTGTAGCTTGTATTCAAGGCACATTCATTTAGACCCCCCCCCTCCCCTCTTATCTGTTGGGTTCCACAGATTGCTCATGTACATACAACATTGATGTGATGTATATCTTGCAATCTTTTATGTGTGGGATTGATATTAAAATAAATGTTTGCCCTGTTGTATTTCAACTTGGCAGATAACTTTTATATATGGTTCTTTTAGGAATGGGGCACTGAACCTATAAATGCTACATATGATAAGATCACTAACCTTTGTATTGAATTCTATTGGAAAATTTAAAGTAGTCTTTTTTTTTTATGTTGAGCATGATCAGGATATTGTGAACATAGCATCTTCATAACTTCTATACATAGTCGTTATATCTGATAATTCAGCCCATGCACGAGAGATTGGTTAATCAACCTATAGTACACTAGTGCCATGTATGGGAAAAGAGAAACTTGTTTATATTTGATTTAAAAGTCTTAATAAACACATAAGTGCGAAAACTTCCACAATACATCAGTAGTAGTAGGGATGAAGGAGGAGGAAAAGAAACTTGTTCTGTGGGTTTCAAGGTGTACTGTGAAGGGATGTTCAGTGGCAGTTTCACATGTTCCAACGGATATAGTACTGAGTAGGGGAATTACTGATGCTATTTTAGATGAAAGTTTACCAGGGAAATATTTATAGAATACACATATTGCAGAAATCAAATGTCTGTGAAAAGTGGGAAGAGTGAGTTGGTAAGAGATGGGTTATTAACAATCTAATTGCCCTCATCTGTATTAAGTCAAGCATTTTGAGGGAGTATTAAAGTGTAACCAGTTATAATACTTTTTAGAAGTATACATTTTTTATGAATTGTTTGTGTACAGAAGCTGAAGTTTTCTTTTCATCATCTTGTAGTAATCACATTGCTTAGTGTTCAGACATGCTTGAACTTTTGGCTAGAGTGGTCAGAGGAAGTGGGCATAGAGGTGACATTCTGTTAACATCCATTGAGTTGCTTCCTGTCCTTGTCTTACTAACCATAACCTGCTCGAAAGGGAGCTGATTGTTGATTGTCTCTTTATAGCTCAATGGTGATGTTTGTTGAGAAATGCTAGGAGGTTGATCAGTTCTTTCATGCCTTGTAGCCAAATGATCATGATATTATGAACATATAGCACCTTCATAACTTCTATACATAGTCATTATCTGATAATTCAACCATTTTCTGTCTACTGCTGGGTGAAGGCACTGAAGAAAAGTCTTCAGTGCTAGAAATAAATATGTATAAGTCCTCCATTCAGTCCTGTCTTGACCTTTTTTATGCCATTCACTTAAAACTATCCTTTCCATCTCTAGTATCCATTCTGATATCAACTTTGTCCATTTTTGAGCGTTACTTCTTACAGCATGACCTGCCCATTGTCATTTGGATCTTTTAATGACTGTTATGTCTTTCACCCTAGGCTGAGCTCTGACCCAGTTATTGTGCTTTCTGTCAAATGGTAATGCCGAGTAACAATCATTCCATTTTCCTTTGGGTAATCCTCAACTTGTTGGTCAATTTTTTATTCAGTCCATGTTTCACTTTGAATGTAATGACCAGAAGTGTACAACTTTTGAATATTTTTCTTTTAAAGCAGATTGGGATGTCTCCTTTCAATGCTTCGTGGTGTTTTCCAACTAAGTTGAATTCTACATGTAATTTCTTTTTCACAGCCTCCCTCTACTCTGATATTTTGCGTGAGTAAACATAGGAGGTTGCTATATCAATTTCCTAGTGTTGTTCCATATGTATTGGATTTTTGGTGATTCATTTATTATACATTATTTTTGTTTTGTCTTTGTTTACATTTAATCCTTTCTTTTTACTTTATACATTCAGTTCATTGATTATTTGTTGAAGTTCTTCTACAGTTTCCTAAAATCTTAAGTGATTTAGTTCTTTTCCATTTACTATAATTCCTCTATTTTACACTCCAGATTTTTAAAAAGGGCTGCTGTAAATAATTTAGATGAAATGATTCTCCCTTTCTGACTCCTTTTTTTATAGGAAATTTGATATTTGTTCCTGATTTTATAGATGCATTGAATTTTTGTATACAGTGGTGCCTCGTAGTTCATATTTAATTCGTTCCAAAACCCATTCGAACTATGAATCGTTCAAAGTCTGAATCAAGATTTTACATAAGAAATAATGGAAAGCAAAATAATACATTCCCATATCCAAAAAATTATTGAAATCTTTTGAATATGGGAAACTTAGAAAAAATAAACATAATCTTATATTTATTTTATTAATTTTAATTATTACAACATAACAATAACAGTGAAGAATATTTTTTTAATATAAAAATCACAAAGATGAAAATAATGCTCCTGTTGTTAAGCATCTTATTTCTGCTTCTTAGCTGGAGTTGAGAATACTGATTCACATTCTCTTTTTTCTGCAGAGAAGAATCTATCTAATGTTGTTTGCCTCTGACGATTTTCTTTGATATTTTTAAAATAATCCATCACGTTCCCATCAAATAAGTTGATATTCCTAGTCACTACAGTCTTATTAGGGTGCCATTTTTCCACAATAGCTTGTGTTCTAACCCAATCAGAGAACAATTCTTGAAGGTCGGCATTGGAAATGCATCCTTCTCTTCCATAAAAATTTCTTTTTCCACTTCTTTTTGTTGTTGATCTTGAAGACGTTGAAGTTCTTCTGTGCTGAGTTCGGTTTTATGATCATCTATTAACTCCTCTACATCCTCATCACTCACCTCTAATCCCATAGCTTTACCCAAAGACACAATTTCATTTACAACAGACTCACAGCTTACTATTTCACTGACTGAAATACAATCTGGCCAGAGTTTTTTCCAAGCAGAAATCATTGTTTTAATAGAAACTTCTTTCCATGCCTTATCGACAATCCTTAAGCAATGAAGAATGTTGTAATGCTCTTTCCAAAATTTTTTAAGAGTCAGTTGTGTGGCATTGGTTATTATTATTTGACACCTCCAGGGAGTCCAAGGACTCATCGAGGGAGGGCACCTACTCTACAATTCCGTCTCCACTATTCAATCACCAACTGACTGCAACTATACCAACGCCATCTACCGCCAACCACCACTGGTATTTCTACAGACAATCACAAATATCCATGCCCACGGCAGGATTTGAACCCACAGCCTTTTGGCTGGAGAGCGGATCCGCTATCCACTCGGCCAACCAGGCTGGCTAATTTCAAAAGTGCTTATTTCAAAGCACTTTTGAAACATAGCCTTAATATACAGTTTTTTGAAGTTTGAAATCACTTGCTGGTACATGGGTTGTATGATAAAGCAAAATCAAGATAAAGTTTCATCAGTTTCATCAAGATAAAGCAAAAACTTTATCTTGATGAAACTGAATTCACCAACTAAATCCTCCTCTAAATTTGGGGGATGAATAGGACCATTGTCCATCACTAGAAGAGCTTTTAATGGTAGATTTTTTTTTTTTCAGTAAGATAAGCTTTTACAGTGGAAGCAAATTCTTGATAAATCCACTCAGTGAAACTGAGTGGATTTATCAAGAATTCACTCTGGTAACCCACGCTTTCGTGTTGGCCCTCCACATAACACACAATTTGCTCTTTATGACATTGTTCTTTTTAAAAAGCATGGATTTTCAGAATGGTAAACGAGCAAAGGCTTTATCTTACAGTCTCCACTAGCATTACCACAAAGCAGCGAAGTAATTCTATCTTTCATAGGTTTACATCCCAGTGCCGTCTTTTCTTCTTTTGTGATATAGGTCCTTTTGGGCATTTTTTTTCCAAAAAAGACCTGTTTCATCATAATTAAAAACCTGTGGAGATACAAATCCCTCACTATCCACGTACTCCTTAAAGGTTTTTACAAATTTGTCCACTTCTACATCGGCATTCGCAGCCTCTCCATGCATGACAACACTATGGATCCCAGTTCTTTTTTTGAATTTATCAAACCAGCCTCTACCTCCTTTAAACTCCCCATTTTCAGTATACTGGTCTCAGGTGTGCGTTTCTTAAGTTCACTATACAGATGTTTGGCTTTCTCACAAATAATTCTCTCAGTAATAACGTCACCATGTAATCGCTTCTTGTTTATCCACACTAAAAGGAGTTTTTCAATCTCTTCAATTACATGCGATCTCCTGGAGGTCAATGTTTTCACACCTTTAGCCACATTTGCTGCTTTTATTGCTTCCTTACTCTTAAGAATGCTACTTATCGTTGACTTTGACATTTTAAACATCGCATTAGTGGGGGAGAAGCATGCCAAAACTGTCTAGTGCTATATGGCTCTGAGTTCCTGGACTATAGTTCAAACTTAGAAATGCCGTTCGAACTGCAAATCAAATTTCTTGTGTTCTCAAGTGTTTGAACTCTGGAATGTTCGAAGTACGAGGCACCACTGTATATGTAATTCCTTTTTTTTTTTTTTTTTTTAGGGCTTCTGAAATAGCTGACATTGAGATTGAATCGAATGGTTTTCAGAATCAGTAAATGCCAGACCTAAGGATTTTTGGTATTCATTTTTTCATTTCAGTGATTTGTGTTATTACATATATATATGATCAATAGTGCTGTAATTTTTTCCAAATTTTGCTTGTTTTGAAGATTGTCAAAAATCTAGTCAGTTTTGTAAAAATTTTGTACATTACTGAAAGGAGACTGATAAGGCAGTCATTTTTAATATCTTCTCTGTCCCCCATTTTAAAAACTAATAAGGATAGCAGGATGTATAATTTTACTTAACATAGCCATGACCATGACTGTTTACCGATCTGCTTTCAGAACTTCTATCAGAGTCACATTTTCACCTTTTTTTTTCCACTACTCATGCTACCCATTGCATACTGAACTTCTTCTTTTAAAACATCATGGTATAAATTATGGGCTAGTTGGGATACCCTTTAGGTTGTGTAAAGGGTTTTATAGTATTGATGCAGGGAAAATGTTTCAACACTTGACTAGAGGGCCCAGAACAAGAGGAAATTGAATAAAGGTGTGGTTAGTAGGGGTGTAAGGACTAGATTTTTTGCTTAAAGAGTTGTGAATGGGTGTAGAGTCAGTTGTTGAGTGCTTTGTCTATTAATGGGTTCAAGGAGAGGTATGATAGACTGTGTGGATAGTTTGGGTCTCCTGCAGTGATTCTTCAGACTCCATGGAGGTGCCCATGCAATATAATAATAATAATATTCTTTCATCTTTCTCTTGGTTAATTCCACCAATCTCTCTCTCTCAATCTCATTATTTAGTAGGGTCTCAGTTATTAGTTGACAGTTTCATCCATATTAATATTACTTTTCTTCTATTTCTTCTTTTTGGAAGAACTCTTTCCCCCCCCCCCAAGATTTGATAAATTAATACTCTTTTGCAGTAATATACCACTTTATGATGATCCATTCATACAATGTTTTTCAATTATGACCACTGAACATTTATATAACATTGCATTCACCCATATTTCTGAGTTCACAAACTCAGTTTATTTATGACGTTGCTCGTTACACATTTTGGTGTTTCGCTGTGAATTATAGGCTGTTTAGAACTATTATTTTATTTTATTGTTAATAATGTTAATTAAAATTCCAAGTAAGCATGCTGTTACATCCAGTGAAAAGAAGATGCATAAACCTATTACATTTACATGCTGAGATTAAAATTATTGAATTTAGTGACGATGTATCAAACATTGAGATAAGCTGCAGGATGTACCTCACACTACAGTTGTTAAAAAACAAAGAGAAAGTTCTAAGTGAAGTGAAAGGTGCTACACTAGTTAATACTGCAGTTATTTGTAAACTTGGCAGTCTTATTGCTGAAAAGGGAAACTTTTAATGGTGTAGATCAGGGGTCGGCAAACATTTTAGACCATCAACCCCTTCATGGAATTCTTGATCCCTCATCGACTCCCATCATGTTAAATAAATGAATAAATGTTATTACTAATAAATTTCTCAATTTAAAAATAATAATTCCTTCATCCTTTTCATTGGTAAACGATGGTATAATCCAATTATTAAATATTCTTGCGAGTACTGTCGGCACTTCTATCAGGGTCCACCATTATGGTCACTATAACTTTAAAAAATTACATTACACAGTAAATTCAAAGTTATTACATACTGAATACCACTCTGATAGCTATGGGCAATAAATGCACACTAGCCCTGATTGTGTCTGTTCTAGATTCATCAGGGAGAACATGTGCTTCTTCCTTGTTGGCTGAGCCGATCAGCTAGTTGCTGTTGCACGTTTACTAGGCGTTTACTCAAAATTGTTTTAGTTGTTTATTGTGACCTCTTTTGACTCCTACATATTTATCTATTTTCCGTTGGATAGCCACATCGACCCCAGGGATCGATACTGACCACTTTGCCGACCCCCCCCCCCTGGTGTAGATAGATGACCAACCTGGTTGGTGTGTTTCCTTAAGCCAAGCTATTCAGATTAACTTTTTGATTTGCAAAAATTACTTTAAATTTTTTTGTTTATCTGACATAAATAAATACTTATGTTATTTACACACACACACACACATATGACTCTTAAAAACATTATCAAACCATTATATGAATGTACAAGTGTGTGTGGGGGGGGGGGGGAATGCAGTGATTTGCTGTATGATGGTGCTCTGGAACCTGATGTGTCATATTGTATGCCTGTACTTTTAATCAGCTTCTGTTTCTTTCCTATTTTATGTTGATAACAATTTTTTATATAAACCAAGGAGTAATACAGGGATGCCCTCTGTCCCCAACACTTTTCAATATTTACATTAATGAAATATTAATACAGTGGAACACCTTAAACAATCAAGGTATAGAAATTTCCCGGAATAACAAAATAAATACGCTATTATTTGCAGATGATCAGGTAATAATATCAGATAAGGATGAAAATTTACAAAGAGTAATATATAATTTAAACATTATAGTAGAACAGTCTGGAATGAAAATTTCCATAGATAAAACTAAAACAATGGCATTTTGTGGACAAACTCCAGTTAGAAGCAAAATAGTTATTAATAATAAAATAATAGAACAGATAAATACTTTCAGTTATCTTGGATGTGAAATTCATATGAAGGAGAAAAAGACATAAAATTAAAAACTTCAAAATTTTTACAGATTATAGGCCTGATAAATAGAACACTCAACCTAAATATAGTACAAAAAGAAACACGCTTGAAAATATACAATACTTTTAGCAGTGACCACATTATTATATCGTAGTGAAATTTGGGCAATAAACAAACAAAATAAACAAAGAATAAAAACAAGTGAAATGAGATTTATGAGAAGAACTGCAAAATACACATTATTAGATCAAAAAAGAAACAGACATTTTAAAAGAACTAAAAACAAAATCAATAGAAGAAAAACTAAACAATTATAAACAAAAATGGATTGAACATGTAAACCAAATAGCCAACACCTGACATCCTAAACAAATACTAAAATATAAGCCAATTGGAAAGAGAAGGCAGGGTAGACCTCAAAAAAGGATATTGGATGGATAATGAGACTGGAACAGACCAATATGGTCTATACCCGTAATTAGTGTTATGATGATGAACAATTTTTTATCTTGCTAATCTGTGGTCACTGTCTGTGTTGAAATTATTATATCTGTGTCTTGTACAATATATTTTCTGTCAGTTAAAATATAATCTATTTCATTAAGCACCTCATCATGTCTATTTCTGATTCTCTAGAGATCCTCTGTTTTCAGCAAATTCTATCAATCTTTATTCATTTTCATTCTTCTGCCCCAGTTCTTATTTTTCAATGCTGCTAGATGTACATTGCTTTCACCTACTTTACCATTGAAGTTTCCACTCATGATCATAAAGAATGTGTCATTGCTATTTAGTAGTTGGTCTATCGTTTCATAAAATGCATCTATTTATGCTTCTGTGGGATCTAAAGTTGGTGCATAAACTTGTTTAATTCATAATCTTAAAATGTAATGTCTATTTATTTTAAGGTAGAGTTCTGCAATCTTGTTTGTAATGTATTTTATCTCTTGTATTTGATCTTTTATGGTGCAGTTAATTATGAAGCCTATTCTTTAGTTATGGTGACAATCCATGATCCCAAGAAAGAATTGGCTTCATAATTAACTGTTCCATAAAAGATCAAATACAAGAGATAAAATACATTACAGACAAGATTTGTAAGTGCTGTTTGCAAATACATTACAAACAGCTATTTGTTGCCAAGTCTTTGACTTTCACTGAATCCAGTGGCATCCCATTTTATTTCTAGTAGTAACTGATAATATATATATATATATATATATATATATATATATATATATATAGTAGTAATAATAATATATAGTAGTAATAACTGATGATGCAGAGCATTAATTAGTGGTGAAATGCATTAGCTGATGATAAACTTGAATCACACAAATGAAAACATGTTTTAGTTTTATTACTTATTCCACTTCATGGAAGTTGAGTACATTACACGTGAACTTGTCATTGCAGTGTAATGCTATATTTGTTTAGTATTTGAAGAAAAATATATTGATATAGACTTCTGAACTGATTTTTAGTTTTTACATTGGTGATGGGAACAATCACTCTTTCTTTTCTCTCCATAACTTAAACTTTTTTAACAATATTTCTTAAATATTGTGATGATACTTTGAAACAAAATTAATCATCACAATATTTAATAAATACAGTGCACTGGGTGTCTGCTTACCATAACTAATTTTAGAGAGAGAGAGAGACCAAAAAGGGTGGGTAGGGGGAAGATAGTAATCAAATTTCATGATAGGAAACAACAGTAATCTTTCCAACAACTCCATCTGCTAAATGATTAACTCAAGTGCCACATGCCTTTGGTAAGAGTAACATAATATTTAGAGCAATAATGATAAGAGGAGCATTCCCTATAAAGAGAGAGTCAGTTTTACTGGATGAAATTCTTCATTTTCATAGTTGCTTGGAGTCAGGGGTGTTTCCTTATTTTTGGAGAGGAAGTTAGGGAAATTTCCTCCTGTTGTCAGTGTGAAACAAGCATCAAAACATTGGATGCATGCTTGATGTGGAGGAATATTCTTCTGAAGGAAGGCAGAAGTAAGTCATGTTCTTCTTACACAATCAATTTTTTTGCCTGTTTTGGTTTTAGCATGTCATCAAAAAAAAAAAAAAAAAAACTATATATGTACAGAGTGGCCATAATTAAAGAGGAGATGTTCAAAGCCCTGTAGTGAAAAATGTATTGCATGAAATTCAATCAAACTTAGTGTAAGTACACTCTGGAACATAGGGTTATTTATAGAAGATAAAATATTGTGCAAAATTCTTCCACCAGGGGACATTTGGCACTATAAGTGCATGGTTTGGGATTAAATAAACAGTAATGGCTAGAAGAAACCCAACAAATCAATTTTTGTGTTTGTATAACTTACAGATGTGATTCAATATGTCCTCCTTTTAGATGTTTTAAGAACTGCATTTTCTGCAGCAGAATGCAACAGATCTGCATTGATTTGCCTCACATGCTGTGTTATTCTGTCTTTTAAGGTTGCTAAATCAGGAAAATGTTCTTACACCACATGTTTCAGATCGCCTCACAACCAAAAGTCACAGGAGTTGAGATCAGGCATATCAGGTGGCCATGCTGTGGAAAATGCACAACTACTCCCCCTATGTTCTGTGAAGTGTTTTTGTAACATTCACTGTACCAGCAATCCATTGTGAGGTGGTGCTCCATCCTGCATGAATATGGTAGTCAAACCATCTTTGCTGTTGCAGTTGCAGAACAACAAAGTTGCACATCATCTCTCGATACCTAACAGCAGAGACAGTACAAGTCACTGGTCCTGTCAGGTGAAGTTCTTTGAAAATAAAGTACAGACTGATAATAAACAACATGATAAAACCACACTACACCACACACACTGTGACTTTCAGTGAGTGTAAAGAAGTCTGATGGAACATGTGAGGATTATTATTTGCAGCAAATGCATCACTTGTGCTAATTAACACTAGCATTCAGATAAAAATGTATCTCGTCACTCCACAAGATCTTTCACTGCCATTCATCATCCACCTCCATTTGAGCTAAGAATGTCGGGGAAAACTGCAGTCGAGTTTCCGCATCATTATGAAGCAAAGGTTGAGTATGGCAGATCTTATAGGGGGAAAAACCTCAGCATTTGATGTGCAGGATTTTCTACACTGTTGAGTACAGCATGTCCACTTGCCTTGATATTGCCCAAGCACTGCTAGACCCTTGTGCATTATTCATTCTTTGTTTCATGACGGCAATTGCAACTTCATCAACTTGTTGAGGAATAATCCAATTGCATGCCTTCATCCTGGTCTCAGTGCTAAAGATCTGCTATTTTCAAATCGTAAAATCATTTTTCTAAGATTTGCTATTGTTATTGGACCTTTTCCCGATCCTTCAAATGCTGGAATTCTTGAAGCATGGTATTAGCATTACTGCTTTATTGGTGGTAAAGCTTGACTAGCAACGCACATTCTGATAAGGTGAGATCCATAGCACTTGTCAGAATGATGCGAATCTGCTTTATATCCACCAAATGATCAGTAGAAACAATGAGATTATGCAAATATCATGTGATTCTAGTGCCAATTGTCTGCTGGTGGCAGAATTTTGTACTTTTGGTTATTTTTCTCTAAATCAAAACCATGTTCTTACACCAAGTTTGGTTGAATTTTGTCCAATACATTTTTCTCTACAGGGATCAGAACACCTCCTCTTTAATTATGGTCACCGTGTGTATAATTAAATTTAAAAAATAGAGGGAATCTATAATACATAAATACGCTGAGTAGCTCAGAATTTTATGAGCATGAAAAACACATTTCTGTTTCATATTTATTTTATGGCATGACGTCTTGCAGATTTAGTGTTTTCAGTACATATTTGTCACTAATACTTAGTATGAAATTGCACTCGTTTCACCTGAAAAAAAAAATTAAATAATAAACGAATAAAATTCAATGCCTCAGAAAAATCACTGTCAAGCTGATTTTGACTGAACAAGATTTCATTTTAATGTTTTCCGAAAGAAAAATTGTTTGTAATATAAATGCCACGGGAAGCAGTTCTTGTTAAGTAGACACCCACTGTATTTAAGTAGTAACGATCTATGATACTTACTTACAGACCCTTAAGGCTCAGAATGACTTTGTGTAAGTTTGGTATTAGTCCTTATGCTTAAATATATATTTTTGTGTGTAGATTGCATGTGTTCTCCTGACGTTTTGCCAGATGGCAGAAGGAAAAACTCTGCCATCTCCACATGAGACCATCTAACTCACCTTCAAGTTATGAAAATCTCTGATAAAGATTCTTTGCATCCTATATGGAATTTGAATCCAGGTCTTTCCAAATTAAGGGCTTTGTCAAAACTGATTGAGTTATGGAGACTCTTATCTGATAGCTGCATTTTAAATTTAGATCATAATTCAACCGAAATAACTTTGAACTTCTTACATTATGAACTGAAGATTTAATTTACTTTGTATACGTGTTTGTGTAATGTACAACTACTTTTGTTTATCATAATTTTCTCAATTATTTAGTTTTTTTTATGAAGACAGGAATTAGAGCTGATCTGAGTAAGTGACCACTACCAGAGGGTATTGGTTCAAATTCCACTCACATTTACTGATGTAAATGTCAGTAGATATTAGTAGAAATCTTTAGGCAGATGATTTTTATCAGTGGTATGTAATATCACTATCCTGTTCACTAGGGTCTTGAAGCAGTATGAAAAAAAAGTGTTTTGATCTCTGCAGTAGGATTTGCAGTTTATCCAACTTTTAATTCACTCAAGTTACTATACCTCACTCACACTATTCCAAACACTACTGTAACAAACTACTGAAAAGTCCCACCCCTATAAGCATAATGCTATTCTAAAGGAAACTTAGTATGGCAAACTAACTACTATAAACAAACTATTCCTGCAGTTCATACAAGTTTGGTAGAGTGACAGTCAGTTGTAATATGGCATAGGTTTCCATCCTTTCAAAGTTGCATCGTCATGATAATCACAGAGAGAGACTAAAACCATTCTATTAAAAAGAATGTGATCCTGGAAGTTTAACAGTTATATAAGTTGACATTATGAAAAATGTTCCTTTTAATTATTAGCATACTTAAATGTTTACTTTATATATATATATATATATATATCATGATCCTAATTTTATTTATCTATTAATTTTTTGATCACCATTATAAAAAAAACGTTAACCTAAATAATTAACAACATGAGGCATTGTGAGTAATTTTACCCAGTATTACTTAAATAAAACAGAAGTAGATGTGTATCTATTCGGTTGTGTTCAATTTTTCTCTCTCTCTATCTCTGTGTCGTTTGTATAGTTGACAGTTGTTAATCTTTTACATCAAATTTATTTATTTAGACTTGATTTTGAGATGAATGCAAAAAGTCATATTTTCAATAGTGAATCATAGACAATCAAGAAAAGTGAGGCCTAAAATTATTTCCTGTTATTTGCTTATTTGTACATTTATGATAGGCTAATTTTACAAACTTGGTCATTCTCGCTATTTTCAAGCATGTCTTATGACTAGTAGTGTAGTGTATTTATTTATTTTTTTTATTTTTATGCATAAACGGTGTAATACTTACAGTGATATTAAATTTAAAAAAAAAAAAAAAACTTAGTTGCTAATAAATTTAATTTGCATTTTTCCAGTTGCCTTGAAATTTTGATCTTTTAAAGAGAACAAAGTACATACTCATAATGATAGATTATTTTGTAAAAATGCATCTTTGTGGTTAATCTTCAATGCATTTCTACTATATTCATTATTCAGATTCTTCTGTGAGGATTTTCTTGAAAGTACTTTGATAGTAACATTTACTTCAAACTATCTGTGAGAACTGTCTCTCTCATATCTTAAAAAGTACTTGAATAGAATTTTTAATAAATACATTGTATGCTGTTTTGTGTTTTCTTTATTTTTTCATTCAACGTTTACTTAAATTAGGTTGAATAAAACTGATGTCTAATTCATTTTGATTAATTAAAACAATAGAGACAAAAAATATGAAACTTATTAAAATGAAAAAACAATGTTTTATCCTTTTTTCCCCCTAGAAATTTGTAAGCCAAAACATACAGGCAGATGTATAATGATGATGCCAGGTGGATTTGTGCAAAAACTTAAAAAAAAAATAATAATAAAAAAAATGGGTAGTTTCCTACAGTATGAACTGTTTGCAAAGGTTAACCACCTTTGCAAACAGTTTTGTTACCATTGGTTTAAATCACCACCACTGGATGGTGGTGATTTAAACCAATCCACCGCCATCCAGCACTTCTGAACTTGTGTCACCATTATGTGTCACCATTCTGCACCTCAGTAAGCATCTGAAAATTTGTTCAGAAATTACTGAGAAGATACCATATCAATACATCTTAACTAGTGACAAAGCTAAGCTCTGTCATATGACCAAATAAGAGCTTATTCCTATAAAGTATCATAAAAACACACACACACCCTGTCTCAGTGTTGCACACAGAGGGGGCGGGGGGCTAAGGGGGCCTATCCCCCCCTCCAAAGAAAAAGGAAAAAACACTAGAAAATTTTCCAAAAATCTTTTCCTAATTAAAATTCATTTTTTTTATTTATGTTGTTGTGTCATGTCTTCTATTTCTATACTACTTATGAATTAGCGATCATTGCAGATACTCAGTCATAGGTCGTATGCAATGCATAGTGTGTATTCTCAAATCGTCTACTCAACTTGTCCCCCCCCCCCAAAAAAAAGGTAAATTGTGAGTGCGGTACTGCCCTGTCTTAATGATTATATGCCTTTCTTTGATTTCTATTAGCTACCCCTGAAAGGATAAAAAAGTATTCAATTACCACAATCTGAATTCTGCCATTCCATTCATATATGTTTAATACTTTTGCTTCCTAATGATTCTTTTTGTGTAATTCTGTTTTAATCAGCATGATTGGTAACAATAGTACCCTTTGATCTAAAGAACATTAGATTGTTCAAAGAATGAGATCACCTTTATAAGCAGTTAGTTTTTATTCTGTAAAACAGGCATACTGCCCAGAGAACACACATGTTTAGCCTTAATACACTGAACCTCAACCTTAGTTTTTGTCCATGAGTCCAACCCAACAATCCAATGGAAGTGAGGATTTTCCTTTCAGAAGCTTGAATTTTTTATTCCGTATAATATAAGCCACTGTAGCACAATTGGAAGAATAGCAGAACATTGCGCCCTTCAATTGGAAAAGACTGGGTTCAATTCTTGTCGTGACGAGGGGAAGCCTTATATGGGCTTTTTCGGTTGAAGGTGAGTTAGCCGATCTCATATGGTGGTAGCAGGGTTTTTCATACTGACAAATCTGCCTTCAGAACATGCAATTTACAGACAAAAAATACTGTTGTTAGTGATGATGGGCGATAGATGGCATGGATGGTAGTAGTGTTGGAGTTGGAGAATTAAGTAGTAGTGGAGAGGATGAGATGTATTTAGCGAAGTAGAGTAGTGTGCCCTCCCACAACGAGTCCTTGGACTCCCTGGAGGTGTCACGTAATAATAATAAATAATGTGCATCAGCTAGAGGTAGAGAAAGAAAAATAATTTATAGATATAATACACTCAATTCATTGGCTTCTTAGCTTTAGTGCAATCTAAATTAGTCAACCATTTTTACCAGTTTATGTATTCATTCTCCACAGATCAACATCACACTGACAGAATATAAGGCAATTTATTAAAAATACTATTCAAGAAGGATGTTTGTTTTGTCTCCACCTGCAATAATAAAGATAGATTCACCAAAATTGCGTGAGAGTTTTTCAGAAGAAAATTCTGTAATATCGTCTATATTTATTTTCTTTCAAAATGTTAAGTATGGTTGGTACTGAAGATACTTGAATAATAATCTAAAGAACTGATATTGACTTGCAAGTTATACATTTAATATTTCAGCAGTTATAACTTCAGCTTTTTGTTCGAGCAAAATATTTCATTAATTTTATTTTAATATTAATATTTGTTTTGAACAAATTAATAAAATGTTAGATAAATTAGTAATATTTTTTAACTTAATTTTATTCTATTAAAAAGAACCTTTGACCCTTTTTTGATTATTGAGTTCATGCCCCAACCAAGAGTCACTTATTAAAAAGATAAATATCTGACATTATATTGCTTTGATTTTGAATAGGGGTTCTTTCCCTCTTAATGTTTCTGTCTGGTCTCCGATGAGAACCAACCAGTTCAAAACAGCTATCAGGCCAGCTAAACCATTATCAAAAGCACTAATAAAAGATGACTATACCAATGTCTGATCAGTGCTTGTGTTTTTTAAGTAGTGTAACTATAACTATGACAACTCTGATGCTGTGGATTGTGTTCTCATAAGATCTCTGGTCAATTTTCAGAAACTTTCCAAGTTTCTATTTGTTTTAACATTTACAAAATGAAACCTTTGGCTTTCTTTTGATTATTTTAATAACCTTCTTTATGACAGGAAAAGGAGTATGAGAAGCTAGAGAAGGAAATCATTTTGTTCCAGTGCATTTAAAAAACAGCATCATTTCTTTTCCCTTATATTATTATAATAATATAATGGTCTTTACGTGCGCATGCGCACACACATTGTTCTTAATATGAATGTTGTTTCATTCCCTGATCATGAACTGTCATGAATTTTTTGTTTTCACATTGTGTTTCATGTAAAATTGATTGAATAGAATAGAATTTTTTTTACATACTATACAAACAAAATGCTACATTGAGATATGAAAGGTAGTATTATCATACATAAAATCATTTACTAGTATTTCAATTTGTTTTATTGTATAATATAATATTTTATAAATCAAATATAATTATAAAGTAAAATTCAAGTTAATGGAGAGAGATTTCAGTTTTCAGAAGGTAATTGACAACTATTGGGAAGAGGCATGATTGAAATAGGTATGTGTTTGTGGGGGGGGGGGAGACACTTGAGAAGTAATTATTAGGTTTTAACATTTTGTCATTTAACTGAAATGACAAAATTCATTTCAGTTGAATAAATTTTGTAATTTAACTGAAAAATTTGTATTATTTTGCTCTGATTTTCTGAGGGATGGAAAGCCACTAATTCCAAAAGTTTAAATCAAAATGAAGGTATAAGTGGATTGATGCAAGTAGTATTTATATATACACACGAGGTGCAGCTATTACATAACGAGACTGGTTGCAAAAATGGGGTTTATTATTATAATTGTACAACTTAATTTTTATCCCCTTCAACATACTCCCCTCCTCTATCTATACACCATTGCATACGAATTTTCCATTATTGGAAGTAGTGCTGCAAGTCATCAGGTGTTATCTGCCAGTGTGGATTTCAACTTTGGAAAAAAGGTAAAAGTTGCATGGAGCTAAGACCTGCGAGTAAGGTGGATGGTCCAACACTTGGATCTTCTTATTAGCCAGATACTGCTTTACAGACAGTGGACTAGAGCGTTGTCCTGATGGAGAATCCAAGCGTTGTTCTTCCGCAGATCAGGTCTCTTTTTCCTCACTTGTTCTCTCAGCTTGGCCAGAATCTCAAGGTAATAATGTTGGTTAACTGTCTGACCGTCTGGTACCCATTCAATCATTATCACACCATTGACAGAAAAAAAAATAATAATAAATAATCAGCATTGCCTTCAGTTTTGACTTGCTCATTCTTGCTTTTTCATTCTCGGTGACGTGGGAGTTTTCCATTACCTCGATTATCTCTTTGTTTCTGGACTTTAACTCCATGCTTCTTTTACCTTTTTCCAAAGTTGAAATTTGTATTGAAGGGCACCCATTTTTAGTCAGTTGGTGAGGTAAAGGAGAAAACAGCATTACTGAAGCAAATAACATCTGATGACTTGCAGCACTGCATCCAACAATGGAAAATTTGTATGAAAAAATGGTGTATAGTAGAGGAGGGGAGTATGTTGAAGGGGATATCAATTAAGTTGTACAATTGTAATAATAAACCACATTTTTGCAAACAGTCTCGTTATTAAATAACGAGACTGCACCTCGTGTGTATGTGTGTGTGTGTATATATATATATTTAGAAAGATATTTAATGACTAAAAAACCGAGAATTAATTAAAAGCTTTAATGATAAAAAACTAGTTTCGGATTTTTACAGCCTTCATCAGGATCTTTTTAGCAAGAGGAAACAATAATAAAAACTGAAGCACAGATAAATTGCAGTACATAATTGAAATAAAAAAACTTATTAACATTCAAGTTGTTCGATTTTACGTGCTATTGTTTGTTGTATGCGTGGTAACTGACTCTCGAGAACGCCAGTACTGAATAACAGCAGTATAGCTATCAGGGATGTTATAGCTTAAATTGTTTTAATGTTCAGGATTAAGGACGATCTCCCTGGATTCCACTATCTTTCAAATTCATCATGGCAGCGGAAAATGTTTTCAGATCTATCCCAGAAAATTGAGTGACCTTGAAAATCATCATGAGGATTGTTAGAGAAGAGAATATGGCTGGATAAGGCACTGGCATGTGATCTTTTATAGGAGATGTCTCTTTTATGTTCCTCCATACGAAGTTCAATAGACTTATTAGTTTGACCATAATAAGGAACATTACAGTCACACCATAGTTTATATACGCCAGGATATTTCAGATTGTGAGGCTTAGGATGGCTTATAAGAGATCGGATTTTTGGAAGTGTAGTGAATAACTTCCTGATATTGTACTTCTTAAGGACTTGAGCCAAAAATTGGCTCAAGTCCTTAAGAAGTACAATATCAGGAAGTTATTCACTACACTTCCAAAAATCCGATCTCTTATAAGCCATCCTAAGCCTAAGCATCACAATCTGAAATATCCTGGCGTATATAAACTACGGTGTGACTAATGTTCCTTATTATGGTCAAACTAGTAAGTCTATTGAACTTCGTATGGAGAAACATAAAAGAGACATCTTCTCTAACAATCCTCATGATGATTTTCAAGGTCACTCAATTTTCTGGGATAGATCTGAAAACATTTTCCGCTGCCATGAATTTGAAAGAAAGATAGTGGAATCCAGGGAGATCGTCCTTAATCCTGAACATTTAAACATCAATTTAAGCTATAACATCCCTGATAGCCATACTGCTGTTATTCAGTACTGGCGTTCTCCAGAGAGTGCTACTATGCATACAACAAACAATGGCACGTAAAATAGAACAATGTTAATATTGAATGTTAATACAACGTTTTTTATTTCAATTATGTACTGCAATTTATCTGTGCTTCTCAGTTTTTTAGAATCTTCAGTTTTTATTATTGTTTCCTCTTCCTAAAAAGATACCTGATGAAGGCTGTAAAAAGTTGAAACTAGTTGTGTTTTTTATCATTAAAGCTTTTAATTAATTCTCGGTTTTTTAGTCATTAAATATCTTTCTCAAAGTGAGTGAGTCAATGCTCATGAATACATATATACAGGGCCGGCGGATGTGGGTGCTGCTGCGAAGGTGGCACAGTTCATAAGTTCGTTTTTAAGAAACAAAATTTTTATCATAAAAACAAAAAATTCTTAGAATGATCAATATCAAAATAAAATAAGACCGGATACACCGAATAAATATTTTTAAAAAATTGTATATTGCCGCTGTTTACAATTTTGCATCGAGAGCAAGCTAAATGCTTGCCTGTAGAATCTAAATTTCGTACAAAACATTTGTTGCTACGTAACCAGTCATATGGTACTGTAAAAACTCGATTGTAGCTTAAATATTCCAAAGCACATTACATTCGATTGTTTACTTAGGTTAAGTCCCATGTGAATATTGTAAAAATAAACTTTGTTTGTCTCTGTATAGTTTGTTTTAGCTGTTATTGTAAATAACACTCTGGAAGTTAACTGTATATACTGCTTTAATAAGAATATGTTAGAGTATTAAAAACAAAGGGCAATGTTTTTATCGACGAAACTGCATGTAATAGGTCTACATGGCGGCATTAGAAAGATTGTTATTAAAATTTGTATGAGAAAGGCTTGCAGGCTCTAAGTGTAAACATCTGCTAAGTCAGTCAGAAAGGTTTAAATAACTTTCCGATGGCCGGCAACTTACAATTAAAAGAAAGCGGAGGAGAACAAAAGGCGTGCCGAACTTGAAACTTGAGATGAAAAAATCATACCGATTCTTTGAGGGGGGGGGGGGGTTTGCCAAACTTCATGCAAGGTCTCAGAGGAGGCATAATAAAAAGGAACTGAAGCAAACAAGGGGCTGCCCGGATCCAGAGATTGCTGCAGAAGTAGAGGGCGCCCAGTTCCAAAGACGTCCACAGAGAGAGACAGGAGAGGCTGATCACTTCCAGACGCTGTCAAAGAGGAGGCTGCCTGGTCCTAGACGTTGCCAAAGAGAGAGAGAACTGCTCAGTTCCAGACATCGTCAGAGAGCATCCCAGATCCAGATGTTGGTTGAGAGAGGAGTTTTCCACTTCCAGAAAGGAGCTTCTCTGTTCGGTCAGAGAGAAACGACTTCTAGGCCACAGCGCTTTCAAATTGCCAAAAGTATAACTCCCAAACGCCGTAGAAGATAAAAGTTTCTAGTCCAGAGAGGGATGCTGATTAACAGTTGACAGCAGTTTCATTTTTCTTGGAGGCGGCATTTTCACTTTCTTAGAGACAGCAGTCGGCCAGGCATTTTTGGCGAGCCCAAGTAGAGGGGAAAAGAGGCAAATTTCCCGAAGTACCTTCGCTCGTAAGTTTTTCTTTTCGGCGTGGGAGAATAACATTTTCCCGGATCTGTACGAGTCCCGCTACGCTTCCGATGAGATATAGCAGAAGCCAAAATTCCAGATGAAGATCCGAGATGAAAGAATTTAAAGTTGAAGAAAAAAGGTTCCAAATTTTGCCTAAGAGTTTTACAGAAGGATAGAGAAAGCAATCTCCCTAATATTCAAATTCATGTACATTTCATAGTAATGTAAATAAATGTTATTTGACTTTCTTGTAAACATAGCAAGTAATAATATAAACGAGAGAGATTCTGAGAGAGAGAGAGAAAGCACACAGCTATATTAGAATAACGGAGAATAAAGTAAAGAAAAAAGACATCACAAGTAATTAATAGAAATTACAAGTGTACAAAGTTAAATAATAAAATTTTACAATGTCGCAGTAATGACAGGATAGCAACAGTAGATTTATAACAGTACGTATCTCAGTAGGCTACTGACAGTAGTACAGTGCGGACTATTGTTTCCTCTCTGTGTCGTGTTGTGTAATAATTTCTTGTAGGTATAAAATAGAAATGGAATCAAAAATTAAAAAGTTATCCAGTGCACAAAATCGTAAGCGTCATGCTGCGAAAGAAGCAGATATTAGGAAACAAACTGGGGCTCTTAATAAATTTTAAATATTTTAAAATATTAAAATATTCTGATGCAGATTATAACCAACTCGATACATCAGAAATCAGAGTTGACGAACCGTGCACATCATCCAGTTTGAATGAAAGTACTATTACAACTGTTGAACAAGATAACAAGACGCAGGATTTAAGTGAAAAACAGGAGAAGATTTAGTTATAGTTGACCACGAAACTAACACATTGTTAGTCTGTAAATTTAGAAGATCCAGGTGAATGGGGAAATATTGATGAAAAATTACAAGTTGTTTTAATTGAAATGGGACCTGTTCAAAAGGAAAATATAATATATCCCAGAGATGCATATGCTCGTAAATTTGGCGACACGTATTATAATAGAAAAATGGAAAACGGGGAGCTCGTGCCAAGAACATGGCTCATTTATTCCGAAACTTTAAATTCTGTTTTTTGCTTTTGTTGCAAACTTTTCGCACCTAATGGATCAAGTAATCTTGTAGAAGGTTATAACGATTGGAGAAATGTAAGTACAACTTTGCATAGACATGAGACTAGTTTAACTCGCATGAAAAATTTCTTAAAATGGGAGGAACTAGATAAAAATTTAAAAAACAAAACTACTATTGATTGCCAGACTCAAAGCATGTATGAAAGGGAAAAGAAACATTGGACGAGTGTTTTAGAATGCTTGATTGAAATTATAAAATTCCTTGGTAGCCAAAATTTAGCTTTTCACGGATCATCTGATAAATTATATGAAAGGGATAACGCAATTTTTTAAAATTAGTCGAACTGTTTGCGAAGTTCGATTCCGTTATAGAAAACCATGTTGAAAGGGCCCTACAAGGAAACAATAGAGTTACACTATTTGAGTAAAGAACAGTTAAATTATGAAATATTGGAAACTTTAAGTAACGCAATCAGGGATACAATTTTATTATCAATTCGAAAATCTAAATATTATTCCATAATTTAGACTGCACACCTGATGCAAGTAAAACAGAACAAATGACCTAAGGTTAAGGGGAATCATCATCATACGTATCAAGGATTTAGGCCTAGTATGGCCTGTTCCGGCCTTAGAAGTCATCGTTGAATCGTTTAAGAGGACGTCCTGGTTTTCTTTTTCCTAATGGCTTGTACTTTAAGGCTTGTTTTGGTAATCTTTCTGTTTTCATTCTTTGAACGTGTTCCATCCATTTATGTTTATATTTTTTAATTTTTTCAATTACTGGTTCTTGGTTTAATTCTTTCATAATATCTTCGTTTCTTTTGTGATCAAATAGGGTATACTTGCAGTTTTTCTCATAAACTTCATTTCTGCTGTTGTTAATCTTTGTCTTTTTGTTTTATTGTCCAGATTTCGCTTCCATACATTAAGACCGGTAGGGCTAATGTATTGTATACTTTTAGCCTGGTTTGTTTTTGAACTAGGTTTGGTTTAAATATAGAGTTAATTACTCCTGTTATTTTTAAATATTTTGCAATTTTTATGTTTATATCTTTTTCATTTTCATAAGTGATCATACATCCTAGGTAGTTAAATGAATTCACCTGTTCTAAGATCTTGTTATCTAATACTATTTTAGTTCTTGCTGGATCTTGTCCTTCAAAGGCCATAGTTTTTGATTTTTCCGTTGATATTATCATACCATAATCTTTGGATATCTCATTTAGATTTAAAATAGCTTTCTGTAAGTTATCTTCAGAATTTGTAATTATTATTTGGTCGTCTGCAAAGAGGAGAGTGTTTAAGTTAACTGTAGGTGAAAGTTTAATTCCTTGATGTAAATTTTTACTCCATTTTATTATTATTTCATTTAAGTAGATATTAAAAAGAGTTGCTGAGAGGAGACATCCCTGTCGGACCCCTTGGTTTATCTCTCTTGTATATGATAGCTCATGATTTAATCTTATTTGTATTTGATTATTTTCATATATACTTGTGACAGCTTTTAGGATATTATTTGGTATTTGTCTTTCTTTTAATATGTTAAATAATATGTTTCTTTTAACTTTGTCAAATGCTTTCTCAAAGTCAATAAATGCAATATGTGTTTCTAAATTATATTCTCTTCTTTTCTCTATTATTAATTTTAGGCAGAAGGCTGGGTCTATACATGATCGTCCTTTTCTAAATCCATTTTGTACCTCTAGAATAAAGTTTTTGGAATATTTCATTAGTTTGTTATTTAAGATTCTGCTGTATATTTTGTAACATGAATTTAGTATACTGATACCTCTATAGTTTTTAGGGTCATCTCTATTACCATTCTTAAATATAGGAATCACAATTGCTTTTTTCCATTCTATTGGGGGAATACCAGTTGAGAAAATTTTATTTAAAAATAAGAGTCTTCCTTTGAATCTTGTTCCTGCGTATTTATATAGTTCTGAACCTAGCTTATCTTCTCCAGGTGATTTGCCGTTTCTTGTTTCTTTCAGGCTGATTTCTAATTCTTCTTCAGTTATTTCCTTTTCATTTTCGTTAATTGTTTGCCAGTTGTCTTTTTTAAAATATTTGTCTGTCTACAGTTCTGTGTAGTAATTTAGAAATTCTTCTAATTTCAATTCAGTGTTTAATTTTATGTTTTCTTTGGTATCTGCATTTAGGTGTTTCAAAATCTTATATACATTGGGTCTTATTTTATATAAATCATGTTCTAAATTAGAAACAAATTTGTTCCATGATTCTCTATGTCTTTTTCTGACTTCTTTTAGCTATGGCTCTTATTCTTTTATATTCTATTTCATCTTCTAATCTTTTACTGCTTAACCATTTGTGATAGGCTTCTGTTTTCTTTTTGATTATTTCTTTGATTGTATCATCCCAGATCTTCAGTTTTTTTTCTTTTATTGAATTTTTTGGTCTTTCCTAAGCTTTCATTTGCTGCTGCATTTAGTATCGTTTTTATATTAAGCCATTCTATTTCTATTTCTTCATTTTGTTTTATTTATCTAGATATTGGTTAATTCTTTGTTCATATAGCCATTGTACATTTGTGTCATTCAATAGTCTAGTTTTATAAACAAATGTTTCAATTTTTCTTTCTGTTCTTGTTACTTGTAGCCATTTAGGTGGTAATCTTAATTTTATTTTAACAAGGAAGTGGTCACTGCTTATTTCATATCCTCTGTGAACTCTAACATCTAGTGAAAATTTTGATGTCTTTTCATTTAATATGAAGTAATCTAATATTGATTGTATGTAATATTGATGTATGTCTTTATGTTTATAGAAGGAATTCATTATTTTTAGGTTATTATAAACTACAAAGTCAATCAATTTTTTACCATTTCTGTTTAGAGTGTGTTCTCCATGTATTCCTATATTATTATTAATTTTCGTGTTTGCAATTCTTGCATTGAAGTCTCCTGCTAAAATTATGTAATCATTTTTATTTATTTTATTATATATGTTTTGTAGCTGATTATAAAAATCAATATTATCCTGTTCTCTTCCTTCTTCTGGGACATATAAACCAATTATTGTTAAATAGCCTCTATCTATTTTTATTCTAGCTTCTATTTTTATTCTAGCTTCTATTATTCTTTCATTCCATAATTTATAATGTTTTAACTGTTTTGAAAGGGAGTTATGAATCCAAATCATGACTCCTGCTTGTGCTCTTTGGTCTCTGTCGACTCCACTGTATATCACATTAAAATTTTCAGTTCTCATAGTTCCTTTTAATTTCTTTTTTGTTTCAGTGATTACTGCTATTTTAAAATTTCTTTCATTTAATAACTGGTCTAATTCCATTTCTTTATATACTATTCCTCTTACATTCCAGTTTGCTATGTGTATTATATTTTGTGGTTTCCATTTTCGTTTTCCCTTTTCCATTCCAGGGTCATTTCCCATAGATTCAATCCGATTATCTTTTTCTGTCAGCTTACAAGTATGGTTATGTTCTCCATGTCAGGGGACTAGCCTGACGATGGAATAGTTCAGTGGTAGGGCTGCTACCTTAAGGCTTCTGAACTCGCCTTCTTCCGAATTTAAACCCATAGGAGGAATAGGGTATATTGAAGGGGAAAGGGTAGATTATAGAAGAAATATAGTAAGGTTTATAGAGAGGACATAGTTGTAAGGCCAGAAATGAAAAGACCCCATGGCCCTCGAGTACTCTAATAGCACAAGGGCCATAAAGTAAGAAGAGTTGGCTGATAAGGCCTTATAGGAAAGATTAAAGTAAGTGGGTCTTCCTCAAAGTAGAAGGAGAGGATAGATCCAGCTAGGTGTCCATGGGAGTGCCGCTTCCCTTACAATCAAGATGATTGCCCCTTATGGCCCTGTTGGTCCACGAGTCCTTATTCAGTATATTCGGACCACCCCACCATATACATATATATATATATACACACGCACGCACGCGCATGTACACACACACACATAGTGGGCTCCCCTATTCGCCACCCAGGGGACGCGCTCTCTAGGGGTTACAGGGTCCCCTGAGAGTAAGGGGAATAGTAAATTCCGTATTATTTTACAGCCGGGTACGAAACTCGGAGATCGAAATCTGAGTTTCATACCGAAGAACTATCGGCGAGTCCAAGCGTAAGTCATCACTTGGGTAGTACAACACTAGGGCAACTCGGAGCAAAGGTGGAGAAAGCTCCGTCACTATCCTTAATATTTTCTCATAATGTAAAACGCAGCTCCTAGGAGATGTATTACTGTTTTACATTATGAGGAGAGGTCACTACCGAGACCGGTTTCGACCCTTATTGAGGTCTCATCAGTGAGTAGGTAGACCTGGAATATCAAGGTTTAAGTGAACCGAACTTACATATACCCATACTAACGAATTGCCAGACCGGTGTACTCATATATTATTCTTACTACGATAAAGAGCCAAGAGGCTATTTTCCGGCGAAAATAGCCTCTGGAAACCGGTCTGGGTAGTGACCTCTCCTCATAATGGAAAACAGTAATACATCTCCTAGGAGCTGCGTTTTACATTATGAGAACATATTAAGGATAGTGACGGAGCTTGCTCCACCTTTGCTCCGAGTTGCCCTGGTGTTGTACTACCCAAGTGATGACTTACGCTTGGACTCGCCGATAGTTCTTCGGCATGAAAATCTTGGATTTCGATCTCTGAGTTTCGTACACGGCTGTAAAATAATACGGGATTTACTATCCCCCTTAACTTAATTTATGTCGCCAGAAAAATAGCCTCTTGGTCTTTATCAGAACAAATGACCATTATTATTCGCTTTGTTTCCTGTGACAATGGAATTGTCATGTTCAGGGAAAATGTTTAGGTTTTGCAGATGTATCAATTCCACAGGATGTGGTTTATGTACAACAATAATGGAACAACTGGAAAAATGGAACATTCTCATTGTCATACCCTTGACCTCGCATGTCGTCAATGGGAATGTTCCATTTTTCTGTCAGCTTACAAGTATGGTTATGGTTATGTATACAAGTATGGTTAAATAAATATGAAAGGGAAAAAAATGGGCTTCAAAATTTCCTTTTGAACAAAAATCCGCGAGCTATTTACGTGCCATGTGCTGCTCATACTCTAAATTTAATCATTAATGATACAGCCAAAGTGAATGCAGATACAATTAGTTTCTTTGCAATTATTCAAGAAATATATAATTTCTTTTCATTCTCTTACAAACGTTGGGCAATCCTTTTAAAGTTCGTAAAAAATTTAACATTGAAACAGCCATCAGAAACGCGATGGGAAAGTAAAATTAATGCAATCGGCCCTCTACGATATCAGTTAGGAGAAATTTACGATGCACTTTTTGAAATTTTAAATAATGAAAATTTTAATAAAGAAACTCAGCATGAAGCACAAACATTATGCGCTAAAATAAAGGACTACGAATTTATTTGCTCTCTTATAATTTGGCATGATTTACTTAACAGAATAAAGCCTGTGAGTAAAATGCTTCAAGACAAAAATATGAACATTACGCTTGCTTTAGAATCTATCGAAAACTTAAAAATATTCTTACAAGAGTATCGATGAGATACAAATTTTAAAGAAGTTCTAAAAACGGCAAAAAAACTGAGTGAAGAGGTGGATGGAGTCGTAAGAATACTCCTTCGACAGCCTTATTAAATTGAGTTATTTAGTTAACAGCACACTACTGTTAACTCATAATAAAACCATGCAATAAAGAGTAAGTGTCGTTTAAATCGCACTGCATGGAGAACAAGAATTCAAAACTGGTACGGAAGTTCGACGACGAAAGAAGACACGTCAATTTGACTACGAGCATCATGACGAAACGCAACAATCGCCGGAAGATAAATTTAGAGTGAATGTGTTTTATACACTTCTAGACGTTGCAATGTGTTCGTTAATAGAACGTTTTGAACAACTAAAAACATATGATAAATTCAATTTATTGTATAGATTACTACAAATTAATAAAGATTTACGAAAAAATTGTGACGATTTAGAGATTCTCTTGCTGGACGGCGACAATAAAGACGTAAATGCAATATGACGAGTTATGTGCTTTCCGGGATATTTTTCGGAAAGTTAATTTAAATATTCAAAACCCTTTCGATATTCTTAATTTTATTGTGTCCAATAACTTATCTTTCCCTAACTTTTCAATTGCTTTAAGAATACTATTAAACCTTACCTGTTAATGCAGCGAGCGGTGAACTATTTCAACTATTCCAAGTTGAAATTGATTAAAACCTACTTAAGAAAAAGTATGTCACAAAAAAGGCTTGTTTGTTTGGCGTTAATAGTTATTGAAAATGATGTATGTGCGGAATTAGACGTTAAGACCATGATTTCTAATTTTGTGAATATGAAATCAAGAACCCTAAAATTTTAATTAAAAAATTTTAAGTATATTTATGTAAATAAATTTATTTTTTGTTATTCTGTGGAGATTTTATTTTCTGAATACTTATATTAAATGTTCTAATTATTTCTGAATTCTTTTCTTATTTTCTCATCTATCTTTAGTTTCTTTTATATATTTTCCTAAAAGATAGTTCCACTTATAAAAATTATTTAAAAAATTTTACAAGTTACTAAGAATTTATTAAATGCAGGAATTTTTTAAACTTTAGTTGAAATAAATTTTAACTTTAATTAAAATTGATTTTAATTTTGTTAGCGATTCGGATCGGTGAGAAGGCTATAATCCCTGTATCATTATACTCAACGATTAAAGTGAAGTGGCTTTATCAAAATTTGATAAAGCCATTTGAGAATTTTTTAGCGGGTTTTTAACGATTATCCTGCCTAGTCGATACCCCCGGTTCGTTACATTTAGCGAACCAACGTGTGGCTGTTCTGTCAAAATTTATTTAAGAAATTTCAAATAATTAAAATTTTTATTATCGTAGAAGAACCACACACGCCCGGATCGTTAGATAGATATTGCATGCGCGCGACAAAGACCCTAGCGCCGGCACTATATATATATATATTTATATATATATATATATATATATGTTATTTTTGTAACACGTTACGCACGTTTAATGAGATTCTATTGTAATCATGCGCCCTAATTGTATGTTATTCCTATTATTGTTTTAAACTACTGTACTGATGATGTCCTAAGATACTTAGGATGAAATATTTACAATTAAATAATTTTCACTGCGGTTAATACGTGTGTTTCTTTTAATTATGATCGCACCACAGGTTTCGTTATTTAAAAAAATATATATATATACTGTATATATATAAAAGAGCTGATCAAATTGAACTCAGGAAATAAGTGGTGGATTATTTTTACTGCCCAGTGCGAGACCACATTGAGCATTTCAATGAAGCTTGCAAAAGTTCCGTGTTTGGTCTCTGAAGCACAGCTTCACAAATTATCTAACCTTTAACCCCACTAATACAATATAGGTCTACAACCTTTCATGTATGGAATTTGCATTAAAAAAATGATCCATGTGAAAGAAAAATAGAAAACTGGGAATATTATTATGTGCACTCCTTCAAGAATTCAAAGACTCATTAAAGGAGGACCCCTCTTCCTGATCACACAGTACTTAAACATTTTGTTAATACTACATATTCCCTTCTCCAAATACGAAGCATTAAACCTTAGTTGCTTCAGCCATAAATCCAAAACAATCAATCTTCCAGTTTCATCTTCTAGCGTTTTTATTATTATTATTATTATCATCTCCATTCTGGGCTTGGTATTGGATCCAATATTTTCGTTTTTATGTGGCTGTTGCTTCAAATTCTTATTTGTCCATTTAATTCCCATATGACATTTCCAAGGCATTTGATAGGTTCTGGCATCAAGGGCCTCTGAACACATTGCCATCTTATGATCTGCCTTCTGGTGGAAGTTTCAAGACAGTGACTTGGCATACTTTTTCAGTTAAGATGTTAATCTCAAATCTTCCCAACATTGAAATACTGGTCTCACATTTGGGGTGGTGCATGTGAGACCTCTAAAAATTCTTGATGCAGTTCAGAAGAGAATATTTGATGATTGATGACTCCTGTCTTAGAACCTCTCTTTGGTTACTGTCACATAGACAGTACAAGGAGAGGCATTTCTCTATTATTTGTCTTCTACAAATATTTCCATGGGCGCTGTTCAGCAGAGCCAGCTTAATGTCCCTCATTTCTGCTAAAAATCTACAGGAACACAAGTAACTGCTGCCCATTTGCTGTAGTCCTTGTGGCCTATAGCAAATGTGTGGCAGTGATATATTAAAAAAAAAGTGATTTATTCTTCTTACTCTGGAAATGCAGTCAGGTATATAGCTTCTTTCAGAAACTCTTTGATCACTTCTTATCTACTGATTCTTCTACCATGCAGTTCCTCATGTCAGGGCTTCAGACTGCCATCTCAGCCTATCATAATCACCTGCCTTATAGTTCCATACTCTCACATGCACGCACACACCTCTTTTTTTCATTCAAAACTTTCACGATTTGCCATCTTCCAAGTTAAAAAATGCATGATCATTCTGTTTGGAGGAAAATATGACCACCTGATGTGATTTATACAGATTCTCACATGCTGCATAATCCTTCCATAACTTGCATATTTCTCCTCCTCCCCATCTATATCACTAGTTGAAATCATCCATAGTAATCGCCTTATTTATCCATAAGGTTTATCTATGTTCTTTGTAAGTATTCTTCAGATGATCCTGGCCTATAAGTAGCATCCAACTTTTCTTTGTCCTGTTAACATCAAACAACCCCCATGCCTGTTTTACCACCACCACCACCACCATCATTTGGAATGTGTATTCTGGTTTGATTTAATTCTTCTGCAATTATTAACAATAATCCCCACTGCTTCTATTATAGTTCTTCTTCAGGACACCGCACCCATCACATTCTGTTTCTTTTTATGCAAGGATATTCTTTTCTGTTAGCCAGGTGCTGCCAGTGATTCTTGGTCCTAATTCCATTATCAGTGATTAAAAATTATAGTCTTTATTTCATGCCAGAAGAATTTAATTGAATATATATATGTGATAAACTGACTAGCATGCTGATGCTTATTAAAGTAACTCTTAAAACTGACCGATTCAAGTAAGCAGTCTAGTTAATTCATCAATCAGATTCCTCATCCAAGTGCCTCAATCATTGATTTTTTGTCTCACCAAATTAGTCCCACCATTCTCAGGTCAACCCTTCCATATTATCATTCTTTCTCTTTTTGTCATAACAATCTCAGTCTATAATATTAGTGCGCATCTCCAAGCTTTCATGCTGTCACCCATCATCTACATACTTTTGCCTGACTCTTTATTCACTCTTTCATTGAACCACTTCTCCAAGCATCTAATGCCATGATTTAAGTGCATTTTGACCTGTAAATGTGCAAATCCTTGCTACAAAAAAAAAAAAAAAAAAAAATCTGCACATTCTGTATGCTGAATCATTTGAATCACAGCTATTATTCCTAACTCCTTGACATACCTTGGCAGCACAACTCTTTTACTTTCCTATTCTACCATTCTACCATGAGCAATATATTAAGACCTTCCTTGCATATAGCCTTAGTCATTTTCCAAACTCTAGCATACTCCTGATTAGGAAATTGCTGTTATATATCCTTTTCTGTTCTTTTGCACCATTTTTCCCCCTCATAATTTGTACCTTTTCTTACATATTACCTATGATACTTTCTCAGCCTCTCCAACTTCCACATGGTATTGTGAAGCACACTTATTGAAGCCATGAAATTTTTGTCATTATACTGCACTCTTCTGCTTTTGCCATTTTCATTCATGTCTTTTCTAGCACATTACTTGTCATATCAGCTCATTTGATCTTCTTTAAAAAAAAAAAAATTGCATTCATTCCTTGATCTATTTAGCATGTATTTCTGACAAGTTCTCATATCACTCTTCCCCCCCCCCCATAAAATTGTTGACATTTAGCAACAAATAAATCCCATACACATTGCATTGTCTAAAACTGTTCATATCAATCATGAATCCTGAGATAAAAGCTAATCTCCTGGCATCACACTTTGCCTGCAATGCACGCATAACTGACAATGGCAAATGCCCCCAATCATTCCAACTGCCAAACATACAATGCCCCCTGTATCCTTTTGCCAGAAAGAGATCATAAACCTGTTGTCAAAATTAGACACAAAAAAGCCTCTGGCCCTGATGGCATTCCTCCAATTGTCCTGAAGGTCTGTGCAACAGAACTGATTCCTATCCTATGCTGTCTGTACACATTATCTTACTCCACTGGTATATATATCCCAAAGCCTGGAAATTGGTCTATATTCAATCCATTCCCAAAAAGGGAGACAAATCGTTGCCATCTAACTACCGCCCCATCTCATTCACCTCAATCCTATCTAAAGTGATGGAGAAAACCATCAATTCTCAACTACTACTCTACCTTGAAGGTACCCAGATATTAAGCGACCATTCCGCCGAGGCCGATCAACAGGTGACCTGCTCTCATATATCACCCATCTCTGGACATATACCATGGAAAAATTTGGCGAATCCCAAGTAGTTGCACTTGATATCTCTAAAGCCTTTGACCGGGTTTGACACGAAGGCTTACTAAGCAAACTTCCTGTCAGGACGCACACTATGTGTAATGGTAGATGGCTCCCTATCCTCCCACTATCCAACTAATGCTGGGTTCCCACAAGGTTCAGTTCTCTCACGACCCTCTTCCTTCTACACATCAATGACCTACTTCCAGTGGTGAGCTATGGAAATTTCAACAAAGGGCTCGCATCATCGATTTAAAAAAAAAAAAAAGCCGTATTTCACATAAAAATTTTTATTAATACAGCTTGTGTACAAATTCCAATCAAAAAGTATGAGAGGACAATCAACCTCTAAAGGCTATCATTTTTAAACAAATATTTCATGATCTAAACATGAAATATTTGCACACAATCAAGTGTGTTAATTTATCTTACATAAGAAAAACATTTTTTAATTATCAAAATATAATAATAATGAAATCTTTTATAATCTTTTATAAAACATTTGATTGGCTACCAGAAGGGAGAAGGGTAAAGATACCGCATGCGCTTATTTTATTTTCAAACTTGGGTGCATCCGTTATAGAGGAGTTGAAACAATAATTCCAAATAATCTATACACTGCCGAATAGACTAATTTTTGCTACGTTACCGTATTAGTTTGTCGCTTAATATGTTTCAAAAAAAAAAATTTTTTTTTGAAAAAAAAAAGTGAAGAAGAATAAGGGGCTCGCAAATTTGAGAAAAATTTAACAAAGTGCTCGCGCGAGCCCCTTATAGCTCACCGCTGCCTACTTCAGTTGACCTCCAACCCAATACACAGTTTTGCAGATGATAGCACATTGCACTCCTCCCTTTCATTTGATAAACCTTACCCTACACAACTCACTTCAACCCACAGAACATCGACCACAACTTCCCTTAACGCAGACCTCCAAAACATCCTCTGATGGGGCTCAGATAACCTCGTCAACTTCAACGCTAGTAAAACACAGTTCTGTCTTATTTCCCACAAAAAAGAATCATTTTCCCCCAGTATTATTTTTGATAACACTCAAATTCCCAGACAAGATGAAATTTCCCTTCTCGGAATTACCATGACATCAGGCCTCTCCTGACAAACACATCACAACCATTGCATCTTCAGCTTCCAAAAAACTAGGCTTTCTCTTTCGCTCAAGACGTTACTTCACTTCAAAACAGCTGTTAACCTTATACAAATCGCAAATCCGCCCAGCTATCGAATACTGTTCTCACATTTGGAGTGGGGCTCCTAAAAGCTCCCTCAAAATGCTTGCCTCAATACAGAGGAGAGCAATTAACTGATAAATGATCCATCTCTTACTGACTTACTCCCTCCACTTTCACATAGACGTTTAGTCTCTGCAATTTGTATATTCTATAAATATTTTCATGGAAAATGCTCATCTGAAACAACAACAATAATTCCCCCACTCTGTACTAAACCCATTGGAACATGTACAGCCACCTCCCAACATCCCTTCACAGTACACCTCGAAACCCACAGAACAAGTTTCTTTTCCTCCTCCTTCATCCCTGCTACTACTGTACTCTGGAACAGTCTTCCCCCCTGATGTATTTCCCAAGGAATACAATATACAGGCTTTTAAATCGAATGTTAACAAGTTCCTCCTTTCCCACCCCACTACCCATATACGGTACTAAAGTACTATAGGTTGACCAGCCAACCTCACATATATGGGCCCAACATAATATATATATATATATATATATATATATATATATCAAAATTAAACAAAGATGTAACTAGTTGCTTTCACATGCTAATTCAAGAAATATAAATATATTTAAAAACACATACTCAATTAAATCACCCAATTCATTAAAACACTCACTAAGTTAAACATATAAACTTGAATATATATATATATATATTCAAGTTTATATATATACATTCAAGTTTATATATATCAGGGGCGAATATTACAGGTGTGCGGTGCTCATCCACGAAATATCAGTATCACCGATATTATATTTTTGCATTTATTCCAGTTAAAGACTTAAAATTGAATACAATATACCGTACTAATGCTTCATTGTCCTCTTCAGGAGGGTAATAAAGCATTAGTGCTTCACTTTCGCCACATAAACATTGTGTCACATTCACGTTAATAGCATGGGTATGCTTTTGGAATGCATACACCTTTGAGTCCTTCGAAAAGATGTAAAGAGGGCGCAGCGGGTCAAATTCTTAGCTTTCTAATATTTTTAAACTGCTGAGAAGGCGGGGCTGGGTGAGCTAAATTTTTGAGCTCACTCAGCACCTAGTATCTGTGATTGGTTATTGTGTCAACCAATCCAATTGAACGTTGTCACTTGTCATGAGTTGAGCTTTTCATATCCAATGTATATTACAAATAGTTGTTACGCATGTTTTCTGGAACTGAAAATTTGAAAGTGGATGTTAGGAGAAAAATGCTCATTGTTTTTTTTTTTTTGCTTTTCAACTCAATCTGTTGAGTTGCAAAGTTTTTTAATGGTATATAGAGACATTTTTATTCTAGTCTTCAGAAACAACAGACAGTAAAAAATATTCCTGAATAAAAATGAATATTCTGTGTATTATAAGACGTTGAACTGCAACAAAATACCAGCATATATGTGAGATTGATAAGACAGAAGGACCGCTGATACTAAAAAAAAAAAAAAAAAACTAATGAATTTAGAATTCCTGAAAGTGTGGATAATTCCGATAATGATCGGATGTTATGTATACCGAGTCTCAGCAAACAAAATAAAATTCTTGGAAAATGAAGCGAAATATACACAAACCAGAGAAATATACATAACATGTGCAACAAATTTTACGAGATGATTTGCTACTCCATCAAACCATATTTATTCCTGTACTCTCTCTCTTCATAAGTTTTTTTTTAATTATGCCATCATAAATTCACTTATTCATGTTTAGACTTTTTCTGATTTGTGAACAGTGACCGATTAGTTTGCCCTCTGTGTCTAATGATTCACTAAGTGAAGTGTGAATTGTAAATTTATAGTGAGACAAATTTAAACAGAAAAATACATTTTTAAAAGGTAAGTGTATGTAATTTAATATTATTTTACTTGTTTGTTTTATGATTTTTTTTGCTTTTAAACTGAAATAATTTAATTTAGGATTAATTAATTAGTTGATTTTTAATAAAATATGCTGGTCAGTTTTTTTTTATATATGAAATTGTACTAAAAACTATTAATTCTGAATACCTTTTTTTTTCCTCCCAAGAATTAAAGATCATTAAAATCGATGCAAAATGAAAATAACGTATTTATAGTTTATATCGACAAATAATTACATAAAAAATCTAAAAGACGTTTATTGATGTAATTATTTGTCTCCAAGCTTTGCTACCCCCCCCCCCCTCCCCCGGAAAATTTTCTGCTGCCACACGCCCATGCATAGGTCACATTGACGTGAAATTTTGCAGTACACCCAACTGAAATGGGCACACGACACCCATATATATATATATATATATATATATATATATATATATATATATATATAAATGGTGAATTCGTATATTTATGAAATATATATAATACGTGTATATATATGAAATAAAATCTTATTCCCATCTCAGCAACAGTTATAGATCACTAAGGACACTTGATCTTAGTTGTGTTGAACTGTTAAGCGTACCTGCTTAATTTTATTAATTATGATAAGATTATCGATACCTGTGCGGTATCAGTACTGTTGGTATTATTATAGTACTGCTATAAATTTAAATAAATCTCATCAGCCATTCATCCCTACATTGAAATAAGTATTACTGTTTTTAGTATCTGCCTTTTGCATGATTATATGGATGACTCTGTTCAGAATATATTTTTTGGATCAACAGCATTAAAACATCTCACAAATACTAGCATATATTCATATTTTATCTAAATGTAAGCACGCCTCTAATAAACCTTTCTTATTGGGGGCTGAATGACTTGAAAAGTTCCATATTTGTTCTTTAGAGCCAGATTTTCAGCAATACTGATATCAATGTATTATAGTGGAGTAATCTTTTATGGTGAATTCGTATATTTAAAAAAAAAAATTAAAAAGCAAAATAAGTACCTTTGCTATGACTGAGGCACTAATATATGTCTCATAGAAAACATGCTTTTCGTTACAATGGATATTTAGGACAGCTTGTAGTGAAAGCTGTCCACAGCATACAAAAAATAAAAATATAAGCAAGTCATATTGTACTTCATGTGCAAACTTTTGTTTGCTTATGCTAAGATAAAATGTAGATGAAAACAAAATCTTAATTTGTCAGTATATAATAAGATACCTGTAGCTGTATAAGTAACCCAAAATTTAGGAGATTTTTATTTAGGACATCCAATCCAACATTCTAGGCCACTTCAAATTCAAGTCCTAAAGGACACATAGTGACTACTTCATGCATATTTTGCAATTATGATTTGAATATTTCAGCCCTGTTCCTCAGGGGCGAATGCTGGTGTCTTGAAATTCACGCTTGCTCTTGTTATCATTCAGGGAGTGAAAGGTGTGATTGAAATCTGATTATCGGAATAATGAATTACAGGTAACCCTCGCATAACGCGGATGTTAAGTTCCATAGAAATGCCGCGTTATATAAATCGCGTTATGCGAGACTCAGATCACATACAAAAAAGTAGGGTTATGTTCCGAAATCGGTTTAAAAAAAAAATTATATAAACAACAATGACATATCCAACAAAAATATATTTTTATTTAATTCAGGTAATTTATGCAAGTTAAGAAAACATAAAGTATGACACAAATACGTAGTATAAAAATTATAAATTGTAATTAAGCTTCACTGCACGTACTGCATAAATGTTTTAGGCAAAATAAAAATAAGTGCATATTTTAATCTTTCATAGCACGAGGATTTGAGGATCGGTTAATAAACATTAGTTTTGTCATGTAATCAGCTGATGCATTACTACAAAACAGTAGAGTAATTCTGTCTTTGGAAACTTTGAATTCAGGAGCTGATCTTTCATTTTTCGAAATATAGGTGAGCTTTGGCATTTTTTTCCAATATAACCCATCAGCATTGAACACCTGGTCTGCATTATAAATGTTTATAAACTTTTAGAGTTTTTTGTTTAATAAGATTTCCATCCAAAGGAATTTTCTTTTGAGTGCATCTTCTTTCCAAATCATTAGAGATTTCTCCATCTTTCTCTTAAAAAATTGCGTACACGAGCAACGAGTTTTGCCTTACCGTTGACCCAGCAATAAACACTTTCTCGTATTTTATGTTCATTGTGTTTGATTGTTGATTCATTTAAATTCTAAGTCCTTACAACAACTGGTTTTGCTCCATTTTTCAAAGGCTCCATGATTTTAATTTTTTTTCTTCGAGACGAATTTTCTTTTCAATATTCATTTCTTCCCTTTCAATGCAATTTGTGGCTTACTATAAAAATAATTTTTTTACTTAAAAAAGCATTACATATTAATTATGTATGTAACTCACCAGAAAATAAAGGGCTCAGCTTGAGATAACACACTTATGATTTTTAATGCGCTTTCCTGGCAGAAAACGAAGACAATTTTCAACAATAAACACTTTATACGGTATACAATTGACGTACATGCGTGCTAAAGGGTGTTTCCCTTAATATAAATTCGCTACTTATAACTACCTCCTGCGCGATGCGGGCAGACACAAATTTAACGAAGATAAAATTTGATTTTGAAGTCGCGCGGTGAAAAATATATGAAAAGATAAAGAGTTACTACAATTTGTAGATACTTATACTACAATTTGTAGGTATTTATACAATGTACGCGTTGTATAAGTGCCGCGTTATACGAGGGTTACCTGTACTGACCATTTAAAACTATATATTTAGAAATTTATGTACATTTAATCATACAAATACAGCATTTATTTTACAAATGATATTCTATATTTTTCAATTTAGCTACTTGAATACAAATTCCACCCTACGGTTCTTCTTTATGAACTGGTCAATAACATTGTCATAAAAATTTGGTTGTAACTTAATTTTCCCAAGCAACATGCGCACTTGTAAAGGGTGGCTGAAGCTCACTGGCTAGAGCTACGTTGACTGCGTATGATCTGTGGTTTAAGCTAAGCCTTAGTTTAAGCAACAGAGTGAGACGACGTGAAATGGCTATGCGCGCGCAAGAAAACACGGTGCTGCTGCGAGGACCTATAAGCTCCTACAACCGAGCAAGCCAGGGTAGCTTTGACTAGACCAGTGGTCTCCAAAGTGTGGTCCATTTTTCATATTAAATATTGTAATAAATATGTTTGTAAGCTGTTAATAATAAAAATAATGTGTAAAAATATCTAGCGTTTTTAATTATTAAATATGATGATACAAGGCATATTTCCTCTTTATAATACTTATTACAATAGATTTTTGCTCAATCAATTGGGGGTACGCGCTATTTATTTTTTTCTGTCTTGGGGGTACGCGATCAAAAAGGAGACCACTGGACTAGACGAGCAAGCATCGGCCTTCGATACACAACGCAAAGCTCAATTATTACCGCGCAAACTTAAGACGTCTTCTGTCTACAAATATAAAAGCCTAAATGGAATGCTTATAAATTCATGCATTTATTAACAAATAAATAGTACTCTCAATTAATGAGCTTGCGCAGCAAGCATGGAGAATTCGTCACTTCTATACCTGTCAAAAGTATGTCTAACAAGTATATTTGTACTATGAAAATGCTGTTTGAATCTAGTGAAATATCAGTAATCAGACCTAATAAACTTCATTTATTTTGTTTACGTTATCATTTTAATTATCTTTAAACCGAAAAGGGGAAAAAACATTTAGACATAAAAATGAAAATATTAAATTGATTAATTTTGAGTAGGTACAGTCCTGTATTAGGGAAGTGGAGAACAGCTAAAGCATTAGTCAACTTCATAAGCATAGCAAACTAACTTACTGTACTTAATGGAAAAATCTAGCCAAAGCCATGTAGGCATATGCTTTTCAAAAGAAAATTCACTATTCCTGCTTTCCCTGCAAATTTGCTATAATGAGTATCAGTTGTTTCAGAATCATTAAAAGTGCTGATGAAACTTAAAATACTGTCCTGATTAGCAATTTGATTATTGCAATACCAACTCAGTTCATGGCAAAGGTAGTTATGAACCTATATTCTGACACTTTCCCATAGATATGTAAAACCAGATTTAGCTATAGTTCATTATCATAATGATTTTATTCTCCTTGATTAATAATATTTTAAATTTTTTCTGAATAAACGTTTTAAAATATATATATATTTTTTAATCGACAATGTAAATTCCTTGTAAGCTAACTAAGAGGCCTCTACAAAGCTTGTAAAGAATATTGAGAATTGACAGCTGACCAAATTGTATTTCTTATTGGCTTAAGCACACAAATATGATACAGTGTGATTGGCTAGGGCATAGATGGCGAACCTATGGCACGCGTGCCAGAGGTGGCACGTCAACGATTTACAGGTGATATCCTTTTATACGCTTATAAATTATTCAACCTTTTTTTAAAAATTTAACTTGTATTACAATACATACAAGTTAAATTTTGTTTTACATGAGAGAGCAGCTATGAAGACGTTCATATGATTGGTGTGATATTAACAAAAGATCGCTCGACCCAAAGACAACCGACAATTTTGAGTTGAAATGCTAATTCTCTTCAATCGAATTCCATAACATCTGAAACTGTCATAACATTCACTATATATATATTTCTTACTTTTAACACATTCACGACGGGGTGTCGTTTATCGTTCCGACAGAACTTCTCAATACCGCAGGCTCAGCTCACACAAAGTTTCAAACCTTGGTTGAATTTTATTTGAAGTTAGCCTATGTGATCTGTCATAATGACATCGAGATTTTCAAATGCAATAAAACAAACACTTATTTCATGTAATTGAAAAATTCGACAATAGTTTTTAGTCAGACACTGTGTTTCCAATGCAACATATGGTTTTGCTTGAATCTATACAGCATAGTTTCTGTGAGAGGGAACGTGATTCATTAGTTAGCACTGTTTTTATTCCAGCTTCTCTAATTGCACTATTTGTTGAGGAGCAGGGGAATCAGCAGAAGGATGTCAAGTTGTCGGCGAAACGCTTACCATATTTACTCGAATATAATTTGTGCTCGTGTATAACTCGCACCCCTGATTTTACTTTAGGAAAAAAGACATTAAAACGTTTTGCATATACCTCGCACACGAAAAATGTTTTAACATGTTCACATCGAGGCGATAGTAACTCGCTCCCAACCATTAACTACACGCCCTCCCCAACAGCCATTATACTGCAGATGCAAGAAAAACAAGTACTTTTATTGTATTCTTGAATAAGGTACAGAGGCTTTTGCAGTCTGACTGCAAAAGCCAGTCTGACTTTACAATTATCACAAGCGCAAGAAATAAATCAGAAATCACGATACTTATGAGCCTAAATATTGTAATGAACTAGAAAGTTTTTTCACTTGGTTATAAACTAAAGTTGCCAAGAAATTATATTCTAGTTTAATCCTTTATCCAAATGTAAGCAAACAATGTTTGTGCGTACTAAGGCAATTAATGTGAAGTCATTAGCCTCTGTACACAAATAGGCTACAAAATAAATAAAATAAAATAAAAATAAATAAAATAAAATAAAATAAAATAGAAATAAATAAATAAATAATAATTGCTCTATAGAATGTATAATAATAGGAAAATAATAACTGCTCGTTACGTTCTTATCTATGAATTTGTACATAAAAGGAACAGCTGGGTATTAATAGCACCAATAAAATATAACTCAATAACCCAGCTGCTTTCTAACGAAAGAAATACGCATCAAGTGTTACACGGTGTGGGAAAATAAGGTATGTACTCGTTAATATATATATATGGACCGACAAAACATAAAGAAAAAAGAATGCTGGGGGAAACAAATAAAGCATCTTTTGCAAAAAAAAAAAAAAAAAGTTGTTCCAAAAACTCATCGAAGAAGCTGAATTTAATGTAGAAGTGAAACAAAGAAGAAGAAAAACTTGAAAATAAAATCAGCGAATGGGAAACGTTTCAAGTGAACATCAAAAGGTAGCTATTAGAATAGGGAGTGGAATAAAGCACCAGTGGGACAGAGAACGGATAGTAGATCTGAAAACAAATTATCTAGGTTATACTACTCAGACCAGACTAAAAACAATAAGAACAGAAATAGATCTGCTTAAAAATAAATAGAAAGCTACAATACCAGGAAATCGAATGCTCAAGGCATGTTTAAAAGTTGTAGATAATGACAAAGACAAAATCCACGACCTGACTGTTCGAAAGAAGAAAAAAAAACGAAAATAGAATTATAAATGCACTGCATTTATGAAGGAAACACACTACGAGACGAAGATTTTATAGCTCTATTCAAAGAAAAAGTGAGCGATACCATTGAAAGTAACAAATTCCTGTCACTTTTGACCAAACCTATCCAGAAAGAGGCAGCAAAAATTGATGCCTATAAGAATCGCAGAATGTAAATATACAATAAAGCACTCACCAACAGGAAAATCTTCCGAAGAAGATTGTTTAACCAATGAATTTTGCAAAAGTATTTTCACAAGAATGATCAAACAAATGTTCGAAATACAAACAAGGTCAGAATAATTCACCAGCAGACATCACCTTACTGCCAAAAGAATCCAAGCAAGAAAAGCTAAAGGACATCAGAAATGGAGACGTGTTACGCTGTTTGAATACAAGCTATAAAATTATATTCAAATTTATCATAAACAGATAACAGAAACATTCGTAGAAACTTGCATCGCTTGCTCAAAAAAGGAATATAGCAGATATCACAGCACACCTAAGATGTATACATGAATACTGTCAACTAATCAGTAAATCATGCTTATTACCAACTTTAGATATTGAAAAAGTTTTTGACGCATCTTCGAATGTACGCATAGCTCAGGGTCAGAGGGAACACTTGACCATAAAGAGAATTCTCTTTATGGTTCTCTTGGTATTAGCCCTCGAACCACTAATTATGACAATAAATATTAATAAAACAAATCAGGAAACTAATATCCACTGAAAAGCGAAGCAAAAGCGATTGGAAAAGACCTGAGTTCGTTTAAAATCGGTTAACTCACCTTAAATCGAAGGTGAGTTAGCCGATCTCATACGGAGGTAGCAGGGTATTCTCTCCCTGAAACTCTGGTTTTTCATGCAACATACAGGCCAATCGGCCATGAGAACGCACACAATTTAAAGACAATATATAATATATGGTCTGTAAATATCAGAGAGAGAGAGAGAGAGAGAGAGAATTTCTTCCAGATTTGGAGTATATATTAAGTACTAGTGGTGGGCGATAGATGTGTTGATGATCGTAGTGTCAAGGGAGACTGTGAGCTTGTAGTGGAGTAGTGTGCCCTCTCACGTAATAAATAATAATAATAATAAAAATAAACTGTTAGCATATGCTATAATGTCATACTCATCTTAGATCAGTGAGATTCAAACTTTCTAAACTGATAACGCTTCTGGCAAGATGGACTCGAAACTTTTGAAATAGACACTCTTTTTTTTAAAAAAAAAAATTCCTCGGCACTGCTTTCTTAATAAAACAATATAGATCTATAGTTTTCTTACCATGTATTTTATTCTAATAAAACTAAGATGTGCTTACCAGTTGTTTTTTTTATTTATTTACAATTATATGATTTTTCAACCCAAACAAAAAGTAAAACAGAACACTGATATATTTAAAAAAATACAACTTTTAAATTTCTAACTTAGTATATATTAATGACAAAAATATTTCATAAAAATAAACAATAATATCGACCATTGCTTGTTTTCCCCCTCCCCAAGAAAACGTCTCGCGTGGAGACTTGCAAACTGATATTGTCAACATATTAGAAAGATATGTAAACAACAACAACAACCATGCTATGTAAATATTGTACATAGATTGTAAATATTTGTTTATAGTTCCGAATGTACATAGCATGTTGATTATACAAATAAAAGCAGAGTGGTTAGCGTATCGCCAAAAGGCTGCGGGTTCGAATCCTGCCGTGGGCATGGATGTTTGCGATTGTCTGTGAAAATAGTAGTGGTGGTGGTCGGCGGTAGATGGCATTGGTGTAGCTGAGGTCAGTTGGTGGATTGTGTGGTGGAGACAAAGTTGTAGATGAGTCTTTTGACTCCCTGGACGTGTAAAATAACAATCTCTCAACATCTCTTAATAGTTGCTATCTCCAACGGCAGTTTAATATTGATAATCGTTTAAATATCATGAAATAGAGTGGCGTGGCATTTTTAAAGTATATTTTGTAATGAATTAAGAGGTAATTTCTTATAACGAATTTTTATTTTTTAAAAATTAATGCTTCCAGTGCTACTAGCAAATCTGTAAAGACTTTAGCACGATCCCAAGTTTGCACGAAAAGCGTAACCTTCGCTGTTCATTGTCCTGTTGCCATTTCTTATCTCGCATTAGACCAATGACCTTTCTGTGAATCACTGGATAAATAGCATATAGTTATGATAACCTCCCATCTGTGCATTAAAAAAAAAGTCAGTATTAAGAATGGGTTTGTAATTGTATGTTTCGAGCTAGAATCACGCTCGGTTATCTATGTCGTGCGTATCCATCGCATTTGTTCCTTTTATGCTTCCTCTTTGCTTTGTCTGAAGAACTGTTTGACCTATAGTCACTTCACGCCAGAACTACCAGCAAACGTTATTTGCGCTCTTTCTTTTTATTTTCTTTCTTTCTTTTTTTAATCTCGTCTAGTAGCTTTCGTTTCCTCGATAAAATCATAAAACAGAGTCGAAAAGAAAACATTAAACGATTATTTTGCTTTTTTTGCTCAATGGCTGCCATTGTGTTCATAGTGAAACCTTGTTTACAGTCAACCACTGAAAACTTTCGACTTACAGATCTTTATCAGAGAAGATTGGAGAGAATAAGCTTTGCTATACCAAAATGGGATGGAGAAAATATGAAGAGTTGTTTTGTAGGATAGTTATCTGTGATAATTTTATAATGCCTCTGGTAAAAATAAAATAAAATAAACAAATAGGGTTCTACTGACTTAAAATGCCAAAATGTTTAATATGCCCTAGTAACGCAGGGAACATCAACAAGTGTGCTGGTCTGGTGGTTAACGAACTTCTTCGTGACTAGTGAGCTGCGAGTTCCTGTCTCAGCGTGGTTATTTTGTGATCGTCTTCAGGTGGGAGTAGAGTTTTGCCAACTCTTCCATGCAAATATTCTCCCCAGTACAGATTTTTGTTTCCAGGAATTATTTGATAGGTTACACAAATTAATTACGAGTCGTTCTTTTGAATTTCTATATTCCGTACTAAGTTGGAACACAGGTCGAATGAGTATTATATATTGAAAAATAAAAGCTATATGCGATTGCGCACGGATGACTCCATGGAGTCAGACGACAGAAGACCTATATTGACACACTAGCCATTATTTCCACAATACCTATCATACCCCTCCTTAAACTCATCCATAAACAAAGCACTCACAATCACCTCTGCCAAGGCATTCCACCCATTAACCGCCCTCCAGTTAAAAATCTAGTCCTAACAAACCATGTTAACCATACTCTTATGCAATTTTCAGGTGTGACTCCCTCGTCCTCCCCCCCCCCTCTCCTGCACTGTGTTGAAGAAAGGTCATCAGTGTTAATCCTATAAAACCCCTTAAATAACTTATGCATATCAGCTAGTTTCTGAATCCCACAGACCTTCAGTCTACTATCATAGGAACCATTTCACAGACCTTTCACAATCTTTGTCACTCGCTTCTGGATTCTCTCCACCACTTCATCATCCAGGAATCCAGGAATCCAGGCGACCACATCTGGGCCCACTAGAGCAGATATGGCCTTATTAATGCTTATAAAGTGGAATAATAACTTCCCTATCCCTGCTTTATGTTCTTCAATAATCATATAATTGGATGTGCTGGTTTGGCTACATTTGTAATATGTCCTCTAAACTTCAATTCTTTGTTCGCATTCACCCTCAAGTCCCTTGCTTCGTCGACTTCTTGCAGTTTGATTCCATCAATATATAGTACGCAGCATGTGATCTCATCATCCCCCCCCCCAAAAAAAAACTACATGTATTTTAGAACCGTGACACACCGACAGTGTATCTCCAGATTCTGTATCCTGTACGTATTCTTATTATTATCAAGAATAAGTCATTAGCCTGAGACTTCACTGGTCTTTCCATCTTTGCAAAGATGGAAAGACCCTCTCTATCTCTCTCTCTTCCTTTGGTCTATATTTATCCACTTCTTTTGGTATATCTTTCCTTTCCATTCTATAAATGCTCTTTCGATTTCTGTCTATATTCCTTGATCTTTTCATTTACGTTGTAAATATCCAATTCTCGCCTGTCTTTGTCCTTGGTCTTTCTTTTTAATAGTCCAGATTTCTGTACGCATATTAATCATTTTTAAATTATGCATTATTAATAACTATGAGACAATGAAACTATGTAATTATCTCTTGTGTACGAGTATATTTTTAACTTTTTTTTAAGAATTTTTTTGTTGATCTTTTGTAATTAGGTATCATTTTATTTATTTGTGTTATAATTATAATTATAAAGGAGAAAAGTGCAAAATATTTCTGTTTTTATTTATTTTTTTCTTAAAAAAAAAAAAAAAAAAACACCCTGTAATCATGTTCTTGGCAGTTGACAACCTAGGTGGGAGATGAATTTCGTCGTTCGGCCTGTGATGAATGTTTATTGGAGGACTAAGGTGGCTTGGAAAAAACTTCCCTATCTCTATAAATGGGGTTTCCGGTCTATGTACAAAAATAAATAAATTATTCAAATTTTATTATTATTATTATTATTTTTTTTTTTTTTTTTTGAAATAAGAAACAATCCTTAGCACACCCATAGTATTAATATGCTATAAGTTCCCAACCTTTCTTTCGTGAGTGGAAACATAAAAGAAAACAGTTGGCTAACAATCTGCCAGGATGAAATAAAAAACTAAATGCTCAAATACAAAATACAGAATGTAGCCAGATTTGTGTAAATTGACATATTGAAGATCACTTAAAACGCTTCCCTCCTTTTATAAACCTAACTGAAGAATAAGATAACAAAAACATAAAAATAACATAAATAACATAAACAAACAAAAAAGAAAGTAGAGTAAACATTTTATAAATTAAAGAAATATACATTTTTAGTATGGCAGAAAGAAATGGGAGCCTCCGTAGCTCAATCTGTTTCCGCGATGCCTTTGGTTGGAAAGATTTGCATTCGAATCCCGTTTCGGAGGCGAAGAGCCTTTGGCAGGACTATCACAACTGAAGGTGAGTTAGCCTCTCAATACGGCTGCGGAAGTTTTTTTTTAATTTTTTTATTTTCTTCCCGGAAACTCGGGTTTTCCATCTCGTAAGACAAACAAACCGTCTAGAAGAACACTTGCAATATACAGATAGTGAAAACTATCGAAATAAGAATTAACACCCTATTCCATCGCATTATACGGTGTGGGTCTACCCGTAAACAAAAGAGACATCACAGCGCTAAAGCAGGTGTACAATAATAATGATAAACGAGAATTTTCAAAACGATCACAGCGCTAACGCAGGTACAATAATAATGATGCACGAGAATTTTCAAAACGATATAAACAAATGTGATGAATATAACGATAATGATAATATAAAGATTATTATTACGTTACACCTCCAAGGTGTACAAGGACTCATCGAGAGAGGGCACTCTACTGTATTCTACAACTTTTCTCCGCCACTTAATCCACCAACTACACAGAACGTCACTACCATCATCATCCACATACAACACCATATACTGCCCAACACCACCACTAGTATTTTTTTTTGTTTGTAAACTACGTGTGTTCTCATGGCCGCCATGATATTGACTCAAAGTCAATATCTTTTAAAGAAATAAGCACAATTAAAGCTTGTAACAGTAAAACTTATTATAAGAACTTAACTGTAACGAAATTAATGATTGCTGTTAGCATTGAATAATGCTAACCACATGAAGAAAAAAAGCATGTAATAAAAATAAGAAAATCAATATGTGCGACTTTTTTCGTCTATATTTGTGTAACGAGCTATGTGGCTCGTATACCAATCGTGCCAAAAATGTAAACCTATTAGTAATCTATGAGGGAAAATAGTTAGATAATCTAGCTTCCTTCTCTTGCGCCTCAGTAGGTAATTTTGCAGGCTTCTAATAAGTGCGATGGTGGTGTCATAGGATGATGAAGTTTATCTATCACCTAAAGACTCACCGTTATCATGCATAGTAGGATTCAAACCCACAAGTTGCATGGGAGAAACGCTATCCACCAGGCTAGCTGAATCCTTTTTTTAAAGTAATTATAAAAGTACTGTACCTATATTCAGATTTGTCCCTATACAAGACAAGAAAATTCCTATTTTTATAACAAACAAGTCTGATTAGTCTCTTGTTAACTTCTGTGACTCTAAATCTTCAGGAAAAAAAAAAAAAAAAAACTTTTACATCGACAAATCATAAATTCTTAGGGAGTGGAAGAAATGTTTCCAGGCTTTTAACGGTCGTTCAACCGACTGAGGAACTTAGTTTTCCTACAGCACATGCAATTATTTTTTTTTTCGTTTGTTTATCATCTGGTTTTTAATCCTCAGCTCAACATATTCGACCGTAGAATGCACGAGCGCACACACAATACAAGTTGGGATTAGGAGCAAATAGCATTGGTTCTAATCTGAAATGCATAGTGGAAATGCACTTAACCTTAGTGATGATAAAAAATAAATATAGATCGGTCTCATCTCTGGTGAAATTTTACTATTCTCTAGCGAATATTGCAGAAGATTCAATTTACAGTAACGTAATACGAACTGATTCCTGTTCATAGTAGACAGTGAATTACGGAGGCTCCTGAGTAATATGTTATGATTCGGTAGTGATTAACAATAGGATATAGTATCTATGGTATTCAGAGTTAATCATAAAGATAAACGTCTTTGTTTTTCGGAAAGAAATTTCAAGCAGCGTGTCATATACTTATTTTCAGAATCAGCAACTGGGCAATAATATTTATATGTGCCTATGAACCCACAAGAAATTCTTACCAAAAAAAAAAAAAAAGAGGAAATTTTGAGTCGTTAGAAAGAAAGAAAGAAAGAGAGAGAGAGAGAGAGAGAGAGAGAGAGAGAGAGATTACATTAAAAAAATGAAAACCTAGTTGTTATTGGGAACAACAGTACAGTGGGAAATCATTCAATACAATATTTCTACTCAATAGAAAATGTTTGGGGGAAAATTTGGAGGAAAGACAAAACTTTAGACTGATTGGGATTTAAGGGATTTGAAATAGGAAATCATCGTCATTCAGTTCTGAGCAGAATAATGAGTAGTACTGAAAATAGCCAACGTCTAAAATCATTCAGGCAAATATAAAAAACGGGAATTATTTGAACACAAGAAACAACCAAGAATTAGAAATCAAAGCAAAATTTGACGAAAATATTGATCAATTGAGCCAGAGAAACGTATGGTGAAAAGACATAATCGGAACTTTATGATGAAGATGCCTGGCCAGAAGATCTGAGGAATTTCCCTACTCAGTGTTCAAGGACAAATTTATGAAGCGTATTTTCCTCAGTAACTCAGGCTATTTGGAGTTACAATCGAAACAACTAGGGCTGCGTCCAAATAGTAGCTGTCAGGATCAGATTTTTACATTAAAACAGAGTCAAAAACTCACTTGGAACGTAACCAAGATATGTATGGAAGGTTTGTAAATCCCGGAAAAGGCGTTTGATCAGGTCCCAAGAAAAAGCTGGTCAAATCGCTGCAGTTATATGGTGTAAATATCATTTACACGATATACTTAAATTGTAAGTGAACAATCATAATTGATAAATGGGAAGGAAGTGGGTTTCATGGATATCAGGTGTAAGACAAGAGTATACGCTATCACCACTGAAAAACAAACATTATGAAAACGGACAAGAACATAGAAAACATGAATATTGTATTCTCAATAGAGAATCTATAAAACCGGTAAGACATTTCAGCTATTTAATTGCAAATTTTAGTGACGATGGCAAATTATATATGGAAATAGATAACAGATAAATAAAGAACTGGTGGAAGAGAGTTGAATAAACTTATATGAAATAAAAGGAAAATTAGCCAAAACATTAAAATAGATAAGACGGTCTTAACCCAGTCATGTGGATCTGAAAATTGATTTGGATATGAAAGTTGATCAAAGTCTAGAAGCCACAGCTATTACAGTCCTGAATAAAGTTATTGAAGTAAACAGACGCCATCGTTGGACAGGATTTCATATAAAAATTAAAAATAATATTAGACAGAAACGTGATTTCTTCATCGTTCAAGAATGGATGAACAGAGCTAATATTATATGGTATGAACAGTTTTTAAATAGAATAGAAGAAAAAGGTTAACAAAGCAAGAATTTTATGCCAGGGTGACAGGAAACTTAGAATCATCTTATAAGACATAATAATAATACAGGAGGCCTGGAGAATAACCGATTAATTTGGAAGACAACTGTTGACAGGAGGACAGTAATATTGTAAACCTGATTATGTCATTATATCATAGTATAATATACACCTTCCTGAAAGTATATAACAAGAAACGCTGATGATTAGGGAATCACTGGAGCATCGCATAAGGGTCCGAATGACCACAAGTCATTGCAGCTCTAAAAAAAACAAGAAACAAAACTAGAAAAAAAAAGTAAAATAATGAGCATATTTATTTTTTTCTTAATTTCCCTCTATAAACACGTTTATTTCCCTTCTGTTTTAGAGGGCGCTACTTGTGATTCATATATAATATATAATACGTGTAGACAAATTATTAAATTTCAAGCGTGCATGTTTCAGTATTCAATGACCAATTTAAGAGAATACATGCATAGTTTTTATTATTTTATTTTATTTATTCTTTTTAGTGAAGAGTATTAATGGATAAACTTTTTGTTGAGAGTGAAAAGAAAAGATGAAGAGAAGCGGATGCTGTGAAGGGAAATAAATGACGGAATTAAGGTAAAACACAATTAGTAATATTTACTCTATTTCACAAGTGGCAGTGATATAGAGCATTGGTCTCCAAAGTGAGGTACGCAAGTCGATAGGTAGAGGTACGTCAAAAAAAGTTTTATTTATATTGATAGGAAAAAATTAAGTAATTAATTAAAGATAAAGAATATTACTTTCTTTCATCAATTAAACATATATCTAATATAGACAAAGACGTTATAAAGATCCTGTAAACTTAAATTTGCCAGTAGCGCACACTGGGCGACTTTGCACACATAATCGTCCGTGGCAAAGCTGTCATGTTTTTTAAAACCAGGGAGTAAATCTCTTACTTCTTATCATTGCCATTGTTTGTAGAGCATCCCAGTGTTGATAAGCCCAACTAGAGAAGAAAAATTGCTTAGTTATCCTGCTATCTACAGATGACACCACAGTTGTATTAATTATTTGACTATTAGTAGTAAGTTTAACGATTTTTTAGTATATATTGTTTCTGTGCATTCCAACGCCTTTTTGTGCTTACTTTTACGTTTACACTAGAAATAGTGAATTATTATTAATATTATAATAAATTAATTGACATTAGATACAACACAACTTTGACAAACGAATTTCAACAGAAATCTCTTCACAATTGGTGAATGGGACTGAAGTTCGAGTATTAGTTCGCCCACCATTTCTAGATCCCTTCTTGGCTTCGTGCCAAGAATAGTCGATTTATGCTGAAGGGGAGAAAGAAATGAAGGATGTACGAATTGGTCGCCAACATGCGAAATCACGTGCTTTTTGTCTGTCGCTGTACTAGTACTAGCTTGATTTTTGTTGTTCTCTTTTTGCATTTTTTTTATTATTAATTTGTATGATGGATCCAGTACAGTCAACAAGTTCTATTGTTATACGTTTCAGTAGATCTTGCAAAAGAATATTGAATAATGTGCTGACATTCTGCGAAAAAGAATCGTCAGAAGCCCGTCTTCTTGTTCCCCTTTCTCAAGACATAAAACGTGCAAGTGCGGGCGTATCGGGGTCGACTGTTAAAAGAATTCGTAGGGAATGAAAAGGTGAAGGTAAGCCAAAATTTAAATCTCCTAAAAATGCGCCAGAGAAAGAAAACCATCGAAACCGTAGCTTTGAACGATTTTGATGTAGACGTTATAAGAAGAGCTATTCACGAATTTTACGTGGTCGAGAAAAGAGTGCCAACTGTTCCGAAATTGATTCCTGTGCTTAAAGAAAAAACTAATTTTCTTTGGAAAAGAGAAACTTTAAGGAAAATACTTCATGAAATCGGATTTTGTTTTAAAAAGTCCCAGAATAAAAGGAAACTTATCATGGAGCGAAGTGACATTGTTTTATGTAGAATGCAGTATTTGCACGTATTAACACTCTACGTACATTTTTCCAACTGTTATACAAGCAAAATAGTTACTTTAAAAACAGCAATGTTCGTAAAAGAAAAGCTAAATTTTCCGACATGTAATAAACTCAGTTTGTTTATTATTACATCCCAGAAGACAGACTGATTACCCTATTATCGGAATGGATTCTCCTTTTTCTGACATGCGCAGAAGTGTAGAGGGACCTCAAATCGGTGGGCGAACTATATAGCAATTTAGTAAACACAGCAAATGATGCACTCCTACCGTTTGGTTCTACATATTTATGTGAGGTATCATTTTCTGCAATGACAGGTATTAAAACCAAATATCGAAATAAATTAAACTTGGAACCAGACCTTCGCATCGTAGTATCAGAAGCCATCAAACCAGAATTTCAAGAAATTATGAAAAAAATGCAAGGCCATTGTTCACATTAAATATTGTAATAAATAACGTGTAAAAATATCTAGCTTTTTAATTATTATATGATGATAAAAGGCATATTTCCTCTTTATAATACTTATTACAATAGATTTTTGCTCAATCAATTGGGGGTACGCGCTATTTTATTTTTTCTGTCTTGGGGGTACGCGATCAAAAAAGTTTGGAGACCACTGAAATAAAGAATGAAATCTTGATAAAAAATGTCCTCGTGTGATGTGTTTTGATATACTGACCGTTGGCCACCACGTTTACGCTGTACAGGAGAGAACAACAAGAACCGTGACCGCAACTGCTCGGAAGACAATAACCAATGAATTTATCTACGTTATAATCGCAACTGTAGAGTTCAGATCTCTCGGCGAATGAAAGCGCTTACTGCAGCAAGCTCAGTCGGGTTCGGGTCTGCCTTCTTGAATCTCTGCATGTAAACAATTGAGGATTCGCTTTTGCGAACGTTGTGCATATGGAGTCAAAAATCTTCTGAAGTGAAAAAACTATATATAGTCTGTTGTTGTTGTTATTATTAAGGACTTTAAGGGAGTTAAGGACTCATCGAGGAAAAGCTCTTAAAGGTGTCTTTTAATTGTGTAATCCCCCACCCCCTTGGTAACTCTCATATCCCTTTTTGGAAATATTCACAGAAGATACGCTCACAGTGTTAACCTGCTTCTTAATACATCCCTTTGCTACTTAACATGAAAAGAATCTGGACATGACATACTTCCTGACCACACCCATGCTCAGTTTTTCAGAGATAAACCTGAGTTCTTCTCCCTCCCACCTGCCAAGAACTGCAAAATTTAACCGGTATTGGTAAGAATTCTTTACGAGCATGTATTTTCTATCATATGTCTTATCCTCCTATTTCTCAAACTCAGAAAGCGTCAGACTTCTTCAATTTGTATTTGTATTCAAAATTCGATACTTATTATGGACGTAAGTAATACTTAAGCCTTCTCCCCTACCCTGTAGTCGTATGGAATCCTATATTTATTAACCTGACTGTGGTTTTCGAATTTTTGGCTCGCCGTTCTCTACCCTCACTCCGATTTTATTTATTTATTTACTTTCTTACTTGACGCTTTGCTTGTTTATCCAAGGACAGCATTTCATTTCCAGAGAGAATAAAATTCAGGCTACAAAATCTCAGTAAAATTTAAAATGCTTACCCTCGAATACATTTTCTCTGGAAATGCATCCAGGCATGACAAGTTTGTGAACCGCTATCAGCAGAGCTTATTTCCTATTGTAACAACATGAACTCATCATGTCGTGACCCATTTGTATGCTCAACAACTGCGTTCGCTTCCATACCGCTTTAAAGTAACAAACAGAAATCTATTTTAAATATCTTTACAAGTACTACACAAAGATATCCACACCTATTATCATTTTTTTCTTGTTAGTAGAAATCCCGTGGTAACGTAAAAATAATTATGTATTAATATGTCATACCTACAAGAAGTTCTTTGACTCGTCGCGGGAGGGCGCCCACTCTACACAGTTCACTGTCTACACAATGCTACAAGTCATCTACTACACGCAACGCCACCAGTGGTATTTCTGTATGCGAACTGCGGGGGCACTAGGGCAGATTTGTCTACATGCGGGATGAGAAAACCTGAGTTTCCGAATGGGAAACCTTTTTTTTTTTTTTTAAATGTACATTCCACTCACCACAGTTGTAAACCTATCGTACATTAGGACCGTAGGCAGGCTAATAGTAATAAGGGTTAAATAATCGATAAACATACTGGAGAATGATATTCAATAGTTTCAAACAGGCGCAGTTATGCGTGTTTGAAATAATAATGCTCTATTATTATTTTTTTTTATTTCTCATTTCAATTTTTTTTTTTTTTTGGTCTTTAAAGTCCTCTTATTTTTTTAAAGTGAATTTTACCCAACAAAAGTTGCAACATGCATCGTACATTATGAGCACCATGTCCGGCATACGGAATAGATAATTCGAAACCTTTGTTGTAGACACCAAACACATAGAATTTTACCTTGCTTTTACTTAATTCAAAATAACTGTAATCAAATCAACGACATACAACGCGGCATGAAGGGACAAACAAAGACACTAGTTAAGAGTCCACGTGCTAAAATTGAATTATTAATTTTATTAGTAATTCTGCGAGTAACAAAATAAACTCCGAAGATTGAAATGAATTCTGATTGAAATGAATGAATGAATAAATGAAATGAACTCTAAAGTAAGTAGTAAATAATTTTTAAATGCTTTATGTATTACATTTGTGGAGTATTCTGTATTCTTTTTTTTTATTATTATTATTATTTATTCATTTCATTAATCATTATTTTTAGATCTAAAATGTAGTACATAGTTTTGTGCAGTCGGTAAAATGTTATGAATTTTCTCTATTAAAAAAACACCCTAATTTATTATTATTATTATTATTATTATTATTATTAAATTCGATATATTTACATTCCTTCTTATCATCATCAAATTCCTGACATGTACCCTCAAGGGATGTACGGGATATGATAGTACTACATAAATTTACATCATTACTAACTTCCTATCTACAATTTTCCTCCAAATTAGACTGTTACTTGTCAAGACTCCAATATTATCAGATCTTATATTTCTATCGTCTAAGGCACATTGTACCGTATCAATCGACTTATATCTTGGTCTTCCTCTGGGTCGTTTTCCTGCCAACCTGGCAGAGAACACTTGTTTTGCTAATCTTTCCTCGCCCATTCTATTTAAGTGACCATACCACCTGAGATTAGCTCTGTTAACGCATTCCTGGATGCTGACAATGTCGAGTTCTTTCCTAATATCCTCGTTATTAATATGATACTGCCATTGATGCAATCTGTTCACGCCTCTAATCTTTCTCAGGACGCTCATATCTGCGGTCTCTAGTCTTTGGTCAAGTGTTTTACTTCTGACCCAGCTCTCAGATCCATAAGTTAAAACTGGTTTGAACGCTGTCTTGTATACAGCAATTTAGTGTTCCGACTAATTTCTCACTTATTCCATATGAATTTATTCAATTGATTTCCTACCATACCAGCTTTGTTGATTCTGTTGTCTATTTCCATATTTAATTTACCATCTTCACTAAAAATCGTGCCTAAAGTAGCTGAAATGTTTAACTTGTTCCACAGGTTCCCCGTTCATAATACAGTTGACATTTTCAACAATTCTACCTATTTTCATTGTCTTTGTCTTTTTAATGCTGCTGACCTTCGTATCATATCTATTACAACAGTTATTCAATTTAGTCAGGGAATCTTGCAAACTTAGCGGATTTATTTAGAAGTATAACATCGTCCGCATAAAGCAAAGAGCTAACATTAACATCTCCAATTCTGATATCATGTTTAATACCACTTTCCTTCATAATGTGATCCATATAAATAATAAATAACAGAGGGGATAATGTACACTCTTGTCTGATGCCAGATTTAACATTAAACCATCTTCCTGTACTTCCTTCAATTCTAACTGCTGACTTACAACTCAAATAAAGACTAAGTATTGCTTGATATAATACCCCATTGACACCATATAACTATAGCGTATTGAATAGCTTCTCTCTCTTGGCACCTTGTCATATGCCTTTTCCAGATCGACAAAACTTAAATACAGACCTTTGTTATATTCCCATGCTTTCTCAACTATTTGTCATAAAGTGAAGATCTGATCCTGACAGCCTCTATTTGACCTGAATCCAGCTTGTTCTTCACCAACTTTTCTTTTACAATTCTTCTCAACCGTTTCTCAAGTATACTTGCATAGATCTTGCCAGGAACACTCAGTAGGGAAATACCTCTTAATTCTCACATTCAGTTTTATTTCCCTTTTTTATATATGGGAACTATTGGAACTCAATTCCAATCATTGGGAATTCGTCCCTCTGTCCAGGCTTTCTAAACTATGCAGTACAGTCACTGTAAGACTTTTATACCACGATACTTCAGAATTTCTGGTCGAATATTATTTACTCCTGCTGCCTTTTCACATTTCAAGCCTTTGATGGCTTTTTCTATTTCAAGTATGGATATGTATTCCTGACTGTATGCCTGTTGAGTGTTTTTTTACCACTGTGCTATCACTGCTTGTTTCATTTAGCAATTTTTCGAAGTAATTACTCCATACTTCAAGGATATCTTTTTCTACCGTTTTCATGTAACATTTATCATCTCTAACTCCTTTTACAGCATCTTTCCTCCATTTCTAAGCTTCTTCAACAACCTACAGAATATTTTGCCACCTTCTTGATATTTATTTTCTATATTCTTGCCAAAGTCCTCCCATGACTTTTGTTTAGTTAGTTTTACACAGTATTAAGCTTTCTTACATTTGTCTCTGTATTCTCTAAGAGAAAAAGCTGACTTATTTGCCAGGAACTTTTGATATGCTTTCTTCTTTTCCTTCACTGCCTCTTTAACTTCCTGTGTCCACCATGGAGTTCTGATTTTTCTATCCTTGCAGACTACCTCACCAAATGCCTCTCTGGCTGAATCAATCAGAGTTTTCTTCAAGGCTTGCAACTGAATCTCCAAGGTTTGATTCCTGTTCTCAAACTCTTTCATTTTTTCTTCAATAATCTTTGTGTATTTTAGTCTACAGTTCACATCTGAGAGCTGTTCAACTTTTATTCCCTTTAAAACTTTCTTACATGTTATTCTTTTCAATATGAAATTCGATTTTATCCTGCTCAAGACTAAATAGTGATCACTTCCAATTTCAAATCCTCTGTACACTCTGGTGTCCTGCACCAGGGAGAAAACATCACTATCAACAATAACATAGTCAATGAGACTTTTCTTATTCCTTGCCTCTTCTCACCATGTGAATTTGTGCACATTTTTATGTTGGAACATGGTGTTAGTAATAACCAGTCCATGTCCTGAGCAGAAATTCAACAGGTATTTGCTATTATTATTAGCTTTGCTCTTTTCTCCAAATTTTCCCAAAATATTTTTGTATGGCGGACAATCATTTCCTACTCTGCTATTTAGATCCCCAACCAGGACCAACTTTTCCTTTTTCATTGTGTCAGTTGCTTTTTCTAAAGCATCAAAAAAAAAAAAAAATCCTCCACTTCTACCTTAGTAGAACCTTCTGTGGGACCATAGGCACAAGTAGAGTGATATACTCTACTTGAGACTGCCTGCCATTCAAGAAGATTAGCTCTGGTGATGTTGAGTTGGGGTGTACTTTCAGATTTGTTCAAGTAGCTAACTTTTCGCTGTTCACCCTGATTCCCTGGCGAAAACAACTGGGGCCTTGTTTAACCGGGCGACTCCCCAGCTGGCATGAAATTTTGTCATGTTGTACCTTGCATAAGGTACTGCTTAGGGTCAAAACTGTATAACTGAGAGGAGACCTCCACACAGCCTTTAAAGGAATGCGGAGAACCGACCAGGGCTTCTGACCTAATGTCCAATCCTCACCTTCTCGTGGTGCACCCTGTTGGGTATCTACCTGGATACTGAACGAACGAAGATGGGCTGGCAATTTGGGATTTAGTCAACCAAATTGCATTCTTATGGGCTTAAACCAATATACATTCCTACTCCTTATTAGCAATTATGTGAATTTTCATGTAAAATTTTCTATAAGTGTCTTATTGTATAAGTACATTTTTATCTGAGTAAACAGTTCCGGTTTACACAATAAAAAGCTCAGCAATTTTTGAAATCGGCAAGGAATTTGTAGCTTTATTTTATGATTGCAGTATGCAAAATAATAATAATAATAATAATAATAATAATAATAATAATAATAATAATAATAATAATAATAATAATAATGCTAAATAAGGTTATATGCGATTACATTTTCTCATTAAATATTTTAACTTAAAATGAACTAACAGATTTTTTATATTTCGAAAAAAAATAAATAAAATAAAATGCACGCGAAAGTATCTTTAAAATGAAGACTTCCATTTAATAAGAATGATAGTACATATATATTTTAATGTCGACATATTACTGCAACGCATTGCCATTGTGTATTACACTCACTTAACTAGACAGCGCAATTGATCCAACTTCAAACGTAACAAGCATTTCATCAGACTGGTACGCAAAATTAAAAAAAAAAAAAAAAAAGGTGAACTTTTCGCAACACTATATAACTTTACTTGCTCTACTTACATTTCTTAAAAACAGATTCGTACGTCCCCTTGCACTGATAATCTGACATTTTTAAAGGACAACAAAATGTTGTCCGACCTATTTAAACAAATATATTTACGGTTCGCTTAGAACCTGGCTAAACGAGTTGAGCTTATTTTTATTTTATTTTTTTCCCCTTCACGCCCCCTTCCCTTATGAAAGCGGATAATGCTGACTGACTCAATGCGGAAAACTTATCATTCCACAGCCGGAAGTAAATACCAAATTACTGTGACTTGCTTTTTTGAAATTAATTCTGGTCAGTGAATACGAGGCATAGCACACAATATTCAATGAATTTATTCAGTGCTGCTAGAAATTAAAAACTGTGTATGTTATATAGCGATTAAAAATATAATGTTTTTACTCTATCTCGAATATTGCTTAAACACTAGAAAATAAAACTTGATATTTTTTCGTAATAATAATAGAATAAAAATGAAAATATTAATTTTTTATCTCCTTGCGATCGACTGACATTTTGCTGCTATCATGATTGATTGTTCGTCTGCTTCCGACATAGACTAGATAAATCAAAGGAAGTGTGAATAAATCTTTACTGAAAAGTACGGTGCGAAAGAAATATTGGGAAAAAAATGAACGTTAGCAAAAAATGTGCTAGTTATAGATCTCTGAGTCAAAAATGATCGATTTTGATATAATGTTCATCATTAGTTATTATAAATTAGCATTGCATTACGAAGACATTCCATGGGCAAATAAATGTCTTGCAGCGTTTTTAATGTCCTTAATATATTTTTAATGTCTACCTAAAAAGTTTCGCCTTGCTGCTCTGTATTTCCAACTCAGTTGCCAAGCATTAAACCTGGTATTATAACAGCTTAATAGTTTGCATTTGACCATACTAAAGCGCTGAGTAATCGCTTCTATATTACATTGAGTGAGGATTTGCCCTGTGATAGCTCAGTTCACTTCTCATATTGTTCACAGCAAGACTGTTGATAATACTGTATTAGTTTTAATTAAAAAAATTCCTTCAAATGTATATTATTTATTTATTTTTATTTTGATCCCAGATAAATGGGCCTTCGGCTACATTTATCTGGGATCAAACTGATATACTCTAATTATGCTCTATTAAACGCATTGCTTTATTAAACGAATAATAAACTTCTATGGTAAAAGCAAATAGATAGAACCCATTCATGCTCTTTCAATGGACGAGCTGAGCTGTTGCAACACAAAATTAACTTTCTTATATCTTATTACCTTTCCCGTAAGAATAAGAAGAAGAAAAAAATCGAAATTTTCAACTCTCGTGGTACGGCAAAGTACATCGGGGAAAAAAAAAAAATAATAAGAATTTCATTCAGGATGCGAACCTTTATGAGGGTTTTTCAACTGAAAACAAGTTAATCAATCTCACATGAAGTTGGCCGAATCCAGTAAAACAAACTGGATAAAGAATGCACGCATCTATCAGGATATTAATTAGATTTTACGAAGCCATGTAAGAAACAATATGAAAGGGAAAGGACAAATGGTGGCTCGTGGCTTGAAATCGTGGGGGTGCTGCAACTTTCGGAATATACATACATACACACTGTAAGTACAGCGTATACGTTTTGGATAAAATATCAAAATTATGGTAAAAATTAAAAAAATTAAACATGAAAAAATATTGTTTATTATCGATAAAATTATACAGTTTAGTATAATTCAAAATTATTTAAAAATAAAATCCATTCCTTTGATTGTAATTAAAGGAATGGATTTACAATTTTTGGATATTAAAATTAAATCCTTTAATTGAAATGTCCAAATATTTAAAGAGACGGAGTAAACACGATAAGCACTACGAACACTACTACTACTACTACTGGCGCAAACTGCATATAAACAACAATGGAACTGCGCGACGAATAACAGTGCCGTATTACGTTAATAGCTCGCATCTCATTATGACGTGCATATGCTTGCGCGCGTAGCAAATACTAGCAATATGACACTGTAGTAAACACAGTGCTGCTAGCGTCCTTCGCCCTCCTAAGTGCTACAAGATGGATTTTTATTATTTTTTATACAAAATAAGAGAATTGTATAAGATTGTTGATGGTAAAATTAAATATTACAAGCAAATATAAATAAATTAATAAATATATTTATATATCGAGAAAAATTGGGGATACTGTAATGCCGCAGTGCCTATGCACAAGTCGCTCCTGGAAAGGACGATAGAAGGAATGAAAGAAGAAATTGCACAAAACGGAAGTGAGGAATCTGTTGTTCCGTTTTCTTTTGATGAAAAAGGGCAATTTTTGGTTGTTGTTCATGGAGTGATGATGATACATTACGGTCAGCATTTATTTCAATCGTTAGAAGCCGAATGACCGAAAACACTTACTTTGCTGTTAAAGGAAACCCAAAATACCCACTACCCTCCCCTTTTGTGTTTCTTCTCTTTTATTTCTTCTTCCAAGTGAAAGTGAATTAGTCGATCTCAAAGAAGATGGTAGAATTTTTTTTCCCAGGCAGAGCAGACAAACGAGCCACAAGAACACTCGCCATTAACAGACATATTAATGGTCTCAGCCTTAATAATGCTTCGATCATAATTCAAAACAGTTCAACTCTACCCATTCCTCTTTTAACTGCTTCCTCCTTCTACCACCTCATTCTGTTCCGTTCTCGTCCGTCCGCTTTTTACTCTCTGACTGCCATCATTTTTCCTCAATATAGCAGAGTTCCCCCCCTCCCCATAAACTCGGTATATCAGCTAGAGAACATGCACATTTCACAGACAAAAATACTCCTGGGGGATGGTAGATGACGTTGGGAGTAGATGACAAATATACATACATACAGGCATTATGTGGATGGAGGATTAAGTATGGTAGATTGTGTGAAGTGGTAGACTCGCGATGAGTCCTTGAACTCCTTGGAAGCGTCATGTAATAATAATAATAACAATAATATGTGATTAACGACTTCTCTCCTGTTGTACACTTCACCTAAAGGTGAGTCCTTGCTTTGCAAGTTTTTCTCTAACCCTCATATTACGAAATTTAACTTCAGGGAGATCCACCGTTTTAAGCCTTGACACAAAATGAACTCTTTACAAATATAAGCAGCCTATCCATACTAGTAACAAACTGAGCATTCGCGCACGCACGCACGCACGCACACACACACTCGCGCGACACGTGTGTAGGTTGTATGCTTATTAAGCGTCTTTATATATCTTATTACCACATTAGTCATAAATATATTAATTTAGTAATTCATTTTACTTACATAAAATGTTTATTACCATAATTATTTGTAAAAATTATTTAATGAAAAGAAAAGGGATGCAAAGTTCCTAAGAATGGCGCTACATTTAATTTAGAAATTGCTCTTCATTGTCGAATTATAATTCACATAGAATTCTAAATTTTAAATTCCATAAATGTCATATTTCTGTTGTTTTCAGTAACCTATTCAATATTTTGTTTGTATGTTATTTTGTTATTTAATTTCTTATTGTTTCTTAATTTAATGTTTTTTCATATTTTATTGGTTAAATGTTATTTTTTGGTTTCTTATAGTTTTTTTGATTTTGTCCTAATATTCTTCGTCTTCTGCTTTTTAAATATTTGTTGTAATTTTTTCCCCATGAGAATCTACATCTTACTCATTATTGGTGTCATTTTTTCCATCTGAAATTGTTCTTTTGATCTCTTTGATATATTATTCTTATATACAGTCTTCTTAAATTCATCCTTAAATTTATTTCCTTCGTATTCTTTTCCCTTCATTTTTTATTTCTTGGAGTTCAGTTTCCCTGTCAATACTCCATGATCACTTCCTGTTCACAAGATATTAGAACACTGATATCCAATAGTCTGGTTCTACTGTTATTATTATACTATAGTATAATAATCTACGACAAATGTATATCCTGTGTTATTTCTTCACGTTATTTTTGTGGATTCTTATTAATTTAAAAGTGCATTATTTATTCTAAATTCGTTATCACTAGAACATTTTAATCATAATCCATTTGAAGTGATTTCATTGAATCTTTGAAATATTTCGGGTATCAGTGTTATGTTGCTTATTCTTGCATTCAAGTCTCCTGCAAGTATTATTAATTCAGTTGGTGATATTAAAAAAAAAAAGTTTCTGTCATAATTTCATATTTCGTGAAATTCTATAATTTCTGTTTCTCTATTTTTATACAGAAACAGATTCATATTTATATTCTGGTTTTGATAAGAGGAACTTTATAAGTTTTTTTTTTTTTTTTCAATTGAAGATGAGTTAGCCAATCTCATACGGAACTAGTAGGGTTTTCTCTCTTTTTTTTTTTTTTATCGTATTCAATCCATATCCAAATTTCAAGAGCTTATTCATATTTATGATTTAATCGATACAATTAAGCTCGGAATTCTGTCTGCTCTCTTCCATCCCCACTTTTCTCTGCAAAGCTGAAAAGTGCATGATATTAAAATAAATGGTTTTAGATCTGAATAAATCACATGTGTTACAAATTCCGAAATCAACAAATGACTCGCTAAAGCACAAGCAAAACACTAGAAAAGTACTTTACGGACTATTTAACATAATCTGTAAAGTACTTTTCTAGTGTTTTGTTTGTGCTTTAGCGAGTCATTTGTTGATTTCGGAATTTGTAACACATGTGATTTATTCAGATCTAAAACCATTTTATATAAATCAATTTTAGTTTTGTAATAGAAATAGCCACACTTCTAAGAAACTATTTGAAGATTTCAATGCTTTTCGTAATGATATCGGTATTACTATGTAGGCAAAATTTCAAGAATAGAAAAGTGCAGAAGTCATCGGATAATGAATCACATTCCTCTATTACAACATTGGTGATGTGTCATAAAAATCCACTAGTGGCATGCTTTGTCACCCCAAATATTCAACTGTAAGCGAAATCTCTTCTGTAGTAATTTCATTCCCTAAAACAAACTACAGAAATAATCTTTTTTTTTTTTAATCGTTATTTGAAAGTTATGTATTATTATCTATTTGGGAGATGAATGTCATTGTCTGTGCGAGACCATCACCCTATTTATTGGACATTTTGTTTTTATTTTTCTAGAGGAGGGTTTCTGGTTATTTATTTCTTAGCCTATCCACGGTACTGCCATTAGTGTATGATAGGTTTAACAACCGTTCATGGGTGAGAATCGCACAAAAAAGAATTTATTTCAGTATATTTTTCTTTGTTTTGGTTTTTTTTCTGCAATGGTGATGACAAAAGGCAGATCGACTTCGCATATTGCCTACACAGAGGATTTTTCCGCTCTGAATGATGAACTGATTTTCAGAGCCATTCTTATCTGTGGTAACGCCACAGCAATGGGGTACTTCATTAATAGCACTACGTATATGTTTGTACACACACACGTACATGATAACATAGACTTTCTCTGAACGTAGGCAAGAGAGAGTTTATGTGGAAATGATTTTCGAATATAGTAAATTGTTACCTGATTCTGTTCACGAATCGAACCCCTACACTTGAAAGATATGCTTATCACCATAGGTTTCTCAGTAATAGACTCAAGTCCTTCACAAGAGCAAGTTCCATATAGAAGGATTGCTTAAAGAAACTGTGAAGTAATACTGCATCGTTCTAATTTAAACAAGCCCAAAAGATTGCATTTATCTTTGCTGTAGGAAGTAGTGCTGAACACTGCTCGTCTAAGATTTTTTTTTTTTTTTTGTTCATTACACATCTTTAGGACTTCGCTTACAATTAGACTGCGTAACTCTATTAAACCTCAGGATTTCGTGTCTGCATTGTAGATCCTTCATTCTATATATGCATATACATGTCGAATTTCTCACGGCAATTATTTAATTTGGTTAAAGGATCTTGAAGACTTGCAAAGAGTTATTTCAAAAGATGACACGATTTGCATAAAGAACCATGCTTAATATCTTCTGTGTTAGCATTGGTACCCGTGATTTAATATTAAACCAATTTCCTATACATTTTCCAAATCTGTCGATTCGCTTTAAACACAAGTTGTATCGCTCTGCATTTCCTATTTATACGTTATTATATGCTTTTTGTAGACCAACATAGACTAAATTGCGATCATTTTTATATTATTTTCCATTGGTTCTACTGATTATCTCCGTGGCCTAAACGCAGCTCGTTGTTTACCAGTTTTCCCTTCAGTGGTTCTTAGTTCGTTCCCCAGTCTTCTTAGTAAGTCTTTCTGGTCTGGAACACTGAATTGATAAATTCCGCTATAAACATCTCTGTGACATTCAAGCTATTTCCCTTTTCTCTTTAACAAATTGTCATTATGAAACTCTACTCATCATATGAAATTAGACCTTCATGTGTATCATGTGTATCACTCTAAAGCTTCTATGGGCGTCATATTGCGCGTCTAATACAATTGCTCAAACTGTATCTCAAAGTTTCAGATTTCTAATGGCACTTTGTAAACTATGCATTGAAATGTGCTGATGGCTACATTTCTCTTTTTTTGTTTGTTTGTTTCTATAATTATTCCATCAATTGTTACCTTATCTAATAGTGTTCAAAAGTAAATTAAATCTACAGCAGTGGTTCCCAACCTTTTTCCACTTGTGTACACCCTTTTAAATAAACCCATTTCTATAAATTGTACCCCTTGTTTTTAAATTCTGACACTTTTGTTTAGTGCCTATCTTAATGTAAAATAGTTTACTTGACTTGTTTTCCCGCCATTACTGGTTATTTTTCGTGTACCCCCGAGGGTACGCGTACCATCGGTTGGGAACCGATGATCTAGAGCAGTTTTTCTCAAACTTCAGATATCCGTGTATCCCTTCTTAAATTTTCATTATTATCAAGTACCTCCTTATCAAATAATAAATAAATAAAGTATATTTCATTGTAAATGTCTATTTTATTTGAATTTATATGTTCATGTAAACAAAAAATATGATTTATTTTTAATAGAACAAAATTTGGAATAGCTTCCTCTTCATTTCCCGTCCATGAAAATCCACATTTCAAATAATTCATATCATACTTACGAAGATTTTTCATCTTCTTCCTAGTTGGTTCTCTAGAGATCTCAGAACGACTTATCAATTTCATTTGATCCAGATATAAAATCAACGTTTTCTTGTTGCTTACAACTACTTGTATTTGCTATATTGCTCTCTTTTGTGCGTTTTATAAATCCAATCTTTAACCAATGATCCATACTTAAGAATTTGAAAGCTAAAAAAATTACCGCATTTACTAGAATATAACTCGCACTTTTTTCCCAAAATTAAAGCTACAAAATCGTGGTGCGAGATATATGCGGGGATTTTAGGAAACTAAAGTTTTCAGGAAAAAAAATTGCAAATGATGTGACTTACCAAGAAGATCCTACTCGCTATCGCTACTTTAGGCATCGAGAACAGTTTCCTTGTGGGCATCGTCAAAGTCATCTACCCAAATAGCTTATTCTTCTTTCCCATTATTTCAAGCAAAAATTACCAGTAATTTACAAGACCTGAGATACGTAAAGCAGCTATGAAGAGGTGCATATGATTGGTGCGGTATTAACAAAAGATCGCGCGAACCAAAGACAAATTAGCATTTCAACAGTTGAGTTGAAATGATAATTCTCTTCAACGGAATTCCATACTGTCTGAAACACATTCACTATATATTTCTTAGTTTTGACACTTTCACGACGGGGTGGTATCAAGCAAAATCATATGTTGCCTGTGCAACATATGGTTTTGCTTGAGTCTATACAGCAGTTTCTGTTGGAGGTGAGATGTGATTCATTAGTTAGTGCCATTTTTATCCCAGTTGTCTCTAATTGCACTATTTGTTGAGAAATACATATAATGATTCCATGCATTAATGATGCATAGCCTCGTACCCCTTGAAGACCTTTCGCGGACCCCCCTGGGGGGGCGTACCACACTCTGAGAAACACTGGTCTAGAGTATCCATCCAGTGTTTTCAGTGAAACATTTCGTGTTTATATATGAACTTTAGGATCTTTGATTTCTCTTGTGATACTGTTTCCTACATCTCTAAGTTTTCTTTGTAGCTCCGGAACATTTTTCGTCTACATGATCTTTTTCTTCTATATGCTTACTAAAATCTTCAGTGATTTAGCTATTTTTTACTCATATTTCAGTTTTTATCTTATCTTCGCAGACAATTTCATCACATATTTTCATGCCAAATAAATTTATGTTATGATTTTGTCAAAAAAAAAAAAAAAAAACCCAAACTCAAACTGCCTTGAGTTTGATTCTTATTTTCAAACTCTTTTCACTTTTTCTACAGTAACGGTTGTATACTGAATCAACAGTTTATATATGAGATTTGTTTAACTTTGATTCGCTTTAAAACTTCAGTGCACATTTTTCTTTTCCGTAAGATTGCCACTTTTTATCCTGCTCTACACTACAGCATCCCCGATAAGACTTTTTCTTTTCCGTGAGACTATTCTCTGCATTGGAATTTATGTAAATTCGTATGTTAGTAATGACTACTCCATACCTTGAGCAAATCCAGCAGGTAGATAAACATTATTATCAGCCTTGACCTTTTCCAGATTTTCTCAAAATGTTTCTATATGTCTAGGATTCATTTCTTTTTCTTCTATTTAAATCACTAACAGAGCGTCGACTGTTTTTTTTTTCCCTTTTCTCTCTCTCTCTCTCTCTCTCTCTCTAATAACTCGAAATTTGCCTTCACTTGAACTTGTGTGGAACCATAAGCACAATGACTCACTAATCAATGTTCCGACACACACACTTTTTTTTTCTGCAAAGGCGACTCCAAAGTAGTTTCTGTGGGGGTTGTGAATTGTCTAGTTCCATTTATGTTAACCTGATCAGATTCGTAGCTACTTTTTCCAATATTTAATAATATGCAGAAGAAAAAAGCATGAGCTCGTGTTACAATCGCAAATAAAACTGTCTCGTTTTTCGTTGTTACGTTTAAGTCACATTGATTCTAACCCAGTCATTTGAAGTCTACTATTTTCATTCCGAATCGCTGGTTGGGATAATTATTTTGCTTGAAATTGTTATTAATATTAAAAACAAACGTATATTTCCTCATTCAGAGGTGAAAGTCGTTAACCATTTCGACATACAATCGCGAATCTAATTAGCAAGTGTTTTCGGAACTAATTAGTAGTCAAACAGTTGGTGACCTACATTGCTTTGTGCCTCATCAACTGGAACTTTGTCAGCACTTCACAAACCTTTCTTACTTCGGTTTCGCTAAACAAACAGATAAAACCTTTACGCTCCATATATGCTTACACATTCACTTGAGCAATAAATATGCACATAAGTGAACTAATATATTTCATATTCAAAACACAGCTCTTCAATGTGATCTAGAAAAACTAGGGAACACAAAATAGAAAGAGAAACGCTTTATCTCCAGTTACCTACCGATGTAGGTATTTTGCCCATTCATTGCAAGTCAACAGCACTTGGACAAATGTCTGGGAAAAGAAAAAACTATTTTAACGCTAGTTTTTTTTTTTTTTTTTCCAGGCTGGTACACGGTTATTTGCCTGGAAAAGGCTAGAGTTTTGTTAATTTGTAGTAAGTATTTATAATATACATTTATCTTTTATATTGTAATTTATATTGCCTACTATATATTGTATACAGGAATGCAAAGAGTCTCTATAGGAACTTTTCAACTAAAGGCGGATTTTAACTCCCACTCAGTCAGATTTTTTTTTTTTTTAATCCAAAACAGGCAAACTGGATAGAAGAGCGCATGCAATTTACAGTCAAAATATATTCAATTGTCCTAATCCATTACCTGCTAAATGAAGGTTTCGGAACTCAAAAGATACTTACCGGTCATGATGATATTCTAAAAGCGTTACATCAATACCAGATGCAAATTTGCATTCTTACTAAACCACAGCTTCATCATTCTTCAGTTTGCCTGTTCGAATGAGTAATAGCTGCTTGTTAACATTAATAACGTTAATCATTAATGAAACTTGTGGGAAGAACAATTAGTCTTGGCTAATTATCCATATTTCTTCAGGTATCTTCTTTGCTCATATTATGATAAAATTACCATATGCGCATCGTGCAATACAGGGTTCTTGCAACATAATATCGGTATTTTAAATGTATATATTTATTTTAAAAAGTCAATAGTAGTAAGAAATATTCTGAGTGTAAATTTCGAATATGAGTTTTTTTTTTTAAGACATTTGCATGGAAGAACGAGTTTAATATGAGCTCCAGTGTAACTTGGCATATATTCAACCTGTGACTCGGCCTTTGTCATCGGCATTTCCAATAACTGTAGAGTAATGCAAGCATTTGGCTCTTCATATATTGGAAATGATATGTAGAGCAATGTTTCCCAAACTGTGGTCCGCGGACCCCCCGGGAGTCCGCGAGTAATTCAGAGGGGGTCCGCGGGATAGTTTATTTTCATTAAACTTTATCTTATCATGTTGCTCACACCTGGCCTAATTGATATGTTCATATTCTTCCGAATATCTCCATTTATAACAGTCATTATCATAAATGACGCATTTAGTGTTGTAAAATTGTAATTTATTATTTCATCTTTATGATATGTAAAATATAAAAAATTTCCATTTTGAATTTTATGGGGGCCGCGACATCAAAAAGGTTGGGAAACACTGCTGTAGAGTAACTACAGCCAACTTTCAACTACTATGGCGGTCACTTTTGATTTGTACACTTTATCCCGGAGTAGCTAAGGAATTGGCAAGCATCTATCCAGTGACTTATTCGAGAAATGGACATCAGTTATCTTCATTTAGACTTCTCAACATTGCTAATTTATTTAAATTGATTTTATCACCACTGCTTGATACGTTCATCAACCGGTGGATTAACCTGATAAATTCGCCCAAATTCTTTGAACACAAATTATTGACTCAAAATTTCCGAACTATGAAACTGTTGAAAAATAAAGGCAAAAACTTCAAAAATTAGGTAACAACTTCAAATTGACATGATCAGATATAGTCAGATATTGGACTAAGATTTTGAGGAATTTCAACCAAGACTACCTTTTCATTATTCACAGGGAAAAAGAGCACAGTTTTAGACTCAAACTTTTTTGAAGCTTGTTCGCAACTAATCTCCTTTTATCAAATTTTTAATATTGCCACAGTTCAGTCATTTTTAATGCTTGATAGGCGAAAGATGTTGTTCATAATTCTTGACCTGTCATTTATTTGAGTATATTATATTCGTGTGCGTGTGTTGTACAGTCTAATTTTATGAATTTCAGTATTAATTAATTTTTTTTTCCTTGAAAAAAAAAATCCTATTGACCTACACCAAAGATAGTCTAATAGGAATCTATTGGAGGGGAGGGGGACAAAACTTCGAAAGCGCTCCTCTTAGTCTGTGACCAGAATCAAAACAACTGAGTCTTTTGTATGCAGATCTAATGTCATGAAAATAATTATGCCATGGCGGACACCTCTATATTAAGATTAAAACTGATCAAAAAGATTAAGCAGTTGTCAAAGGGATTATCAAACAAAGATCAAAACCTTTGTCAGCTGTGCATCAACAGAAAATCAAGATAGATGCCTCAAAATGTGGCATTACCTTCACCTTCAGATCGACAACGAGAATCGCAGTGCCAAACAGTCCCGAGAGAGATTTTTCTTTGTTGTGTAACATTAAATAACATTCCATTGTAAATAATTTTTAAAATAATTAATATATCTGTGATAATTTCACAGATATATTTTGCGCACATGTTGCTCATATAAAGTTGTTTCACAGCCGTCGATAAGGAAAAATGACTAATAAAGTAGTTTGAAATTATGTGCTTTACCAGGGAATCGGGAGGAAATTGTTTATATCGAAATACAAATGAGATTTTGTTATCATCTTTTGTGTTCATTCCATGATATTTTTCTGTTTTTTTTTTATTATCTCCCCAAGAATTTAATAAGAAAAAAATCCGTTGAAAAGAGTGTTTCCGTTAATTTAATGAACGATAAAAAAATGTTTTTGGCAGTCAAAGCTCACCAGAAATAAAGACAAAAGCTTTATTTCTGGCGAGTTTTGCTCAAAAATTGGCAGCAGTTTTATGTTGATCATGAGAACTGCATAGCCAGATATAATTAAAATCATATTGCGCGGTTGAGGTTTTTGGATACATCGAGGAAATGGCTTGGGTTCTCAGTGATGCATTTTTCTTTTACTTTATCGGCTATTATCTTTTCAATGACTGCCTGTTACTGTTTGAAATTATCTTATCTATTACCAATTCTGATCGGAGTAATACTGGGAAATTTGGATAATAAAGTGCCTCGTTTGCTACAAATGTAACACAATATTTCCATAAGAACAGGTTCCTCTTTAACTAGAAAGAGGTAAAATACGTACTGCGTTATTATTTCCAGTTTTTTTTTTTTCTGATTAAAAAAATACGAAACTGCCAATGTTATAGTCTGTTGCGCTCATCAAGGCCACTAGAGAGTGTACACAAACAAATATAAAATGAAATGATACAACAATTAGGAAAAGTCCCATCTTGCTATAAAATGGAATGTCTCAGATAAAGCTTCTTAAGTCGTAGCAAATGTGAGTCCGGAAATAGTAAGTACAGCATACGACAGTTATCCTTGTGTTTGACTTTTGGTAGGTTGCTCTATTTATGATTGATGCCCTATTGTAGCAGTGCTAGCTGGCCTGCAGCCTTAAATTTATTTGTGTGTGTGTGTGTGTGTGTGTGTGTGCGTGTGTGAGAGAGAGAGAGAGAATCTGGCACTCATTTTATCATGATCTAAAGTACTTCGAAATATATTAGTATTTAACTGTATGTGATGAAGTATTAAATATATATAACAGACGGAATAGGTAATAAAATACAATCGAGGTTTTAGTAAGTAAAATAGAAAAAAAGTCAAGTGCTAGATTTATAGAGATGAACTTTAAGACATCTATACCATTAATATTTGTTCTCTCGCGCTTAGACAAGTTAATTTACAAAAGGCACGTTATTAGACACGTTACGTGCAAGCGTAACGTGTGCAATAATTTTATATGAGAAATTTTATTATACTCCCAAGTCGAGTGACAAAAAAACAAAAAAAAAAGGAATTTCGTGATGAAGATGAAACGGCAATCATGTAAAACAGTTTTTACAATCGCGTCTAGACATCGTAAGTGGTTTCACACTAAACACACTTGTTCTCATTTCATTCAAATAACTTCTTGACCACTCTTCTAAAAATATATCTTTAAAGCAAGAGATTCCAGTAGGTAGTTTCTCCTTTAAAATATCCCACATGTAATCGAGGATTCAGTTCATGGAATCGAGTAAGAACTGATCAGTCGACATGACATAATCCAAACCATGTGATTTACTTGTAGCTTGTATCGCAGAGGCAACACATACTGGATCCAGGCCTCGTCATACGACCATTGCAGAAATTTTTATTCATTGGACTTATACAGGTTTCTGTCATTGGTCAGGATCAGAAATATCCGCTTCTGGTTGACTACGAGAGACGAAAAGATTTCCAAGCAGGCATAAAGTTCAAAATATCCTGAGTGTTTTCAACCTTCGCACAACAGACACTTGGGAACTTTTGTGGACTTAGCAATATTCTCCTTTTTAAAGCCGCTGTTTGCAAAAGCAATTATATAAGATGTCGATCGTTGTTATTCTTCTTTTTGTCTTTAGGACAGAATTATTCTTGCCGTTGCGAGTTTCCCCCTGTAATTTCCAGATGAGAAGCTCCGTGTTACTCGTCTGAAACATCTGTCTGCGGTGTTCAACCACACACTTTAGGAGTTCTGTATTCGTGGTACATTGACACACTGTCTTATGCAGGTGTTTTTATACTCAGTGATGCGAAATATGCAAATTAGCAGACGATAAAAGAATCAAGTATGGGGTTTTTACATAATCATTCTCTCTCTCTCTCTCTTTGACCTAGGCACTTTAGTATTAGCGTAACTTGACGTTGGCTGGTTTTATGTCAATAGGCAATGCGTTTTATTCTGGGTCAGCATAGTAGGCTACAGTTTAATATTTTAAAATTAATTCATTTTTTAAAATATTAAACTGTAGTTTATTATTCTCTAAATAAAATAAGCTTGAAATGTCACGCAATTATTTAGTTAAAATATATTTTACGCATAGTAAACGTCATAACCGAACAGTCGTTTGAATATTCAGTCCGATTCTTTCTTTTTTTTTTTTACTTCACGGAGCCCTATTTTTTAATTTAAATACAATTTAATTAATTTATTTTTGGAGGGTTTCCTATCTCCATATTGTGAAGTTTTGAAGAACTGTTTCATTGGGAAAAGTGTGGGGATGGAATGGTTAAGAGAATTATCAGATGAAAGGTTTCGCCTTTTCTCTCACTGCTAAACACCTGACATTAATACAGCAAAACACTACTATTGACATCGATGAATAAAGCAAAAAGCCAGACTTAACGCATATAGTGGGTTATAGTTGTTTAATGCACGAACATAGCAGAAATATTAAATAGATGAAGGTGTACGAGATTCGGGTTAATATCATTGTTTCCATACACAGTATGGCATGTTAAACATCTGTGTGTTGATTTAAAATGCATGTTTGCATTTTAAAATAAGAATATATATATATATATATATATATATATATATATATATATATATATATATATATATATATATTGGATTTCTCCGTTGATATTTTCATGTTAAAAATTGCTTCATATCTAATAGAGTTTGAATAATGGCTTTTGGAGATCTTCATTTTCTGTAAGTAATCCTATATCATCTGCATATCGAACCAATTTTTTTTATTCCATTTAATTTCTGTTTCTTAAATTCTGTTATTATTTCGTCCATAATTATGTTAAATAAACACGGACTTAAAAAAGAATCGCCTTGTCTCATTCCTTATAGGGATTTTTTGTGTATCTGTGTTGTGATATCTTATTACACATTCTTTTTTTTTTTTGTGTGTGTGTGTGTGTGGAGGAACTTCGGGTAGTGCAGAATACCATTTTGTATGTAAAATGGATATTTTGTATTAGCCGAAGTTCCTCTATATCTCAGATTGTTTCGATAACGTGCAGGGTATATTTCTTGATGCTAGCACTTTCAGGACATCCCGCAATCTGATTGTGTCAAAAGCTTCTATAAGTTGATGAAACAATTCTTAGTTTATGTTATATTATTATATTATTTGAAATAAACGTATAATTATTCTTTTGGAAATGAGAAAAAAAAAGGCACAAAGAATACTGAGTTAAAAGTTGGAAATGTAATGGTGAAAAAGAAATCCTTTTATCTCATTGCATTCCCTCAACCAACCAAGATTTCAGAACTTTCCATAGGTGTAGTTTTGTGTACCACACATTACGTATAGAACCCCATAGGCTATGTTTTCACAGGAAGACTGCTGCGTTCAAACCAAAACATTGTTTTACCAATGCTTGTGCTTGACGTGTAGTTCAGAGCTCACGGTGAGTGAGTGTGCGTGCGTGTGTGTGTGTAGTAAGGGATCACCACACATGCATACTCTTCCAGTCAGGTAGATATCTTTCGATATTGTGGTTTCCAAGATAGCTTAATTTATCAGATTGTTCCATCTTAAATGCAATGACAGTGCGTCTCATGATGTGGAAGTAGTGACATTTTGGAGAATTCTTTGTTGCCAGCGCAGTAGTATTCTATAAAAATTATAAATGTTACTAAGAATTCATCATTTATACTGCAAAGGGTGTAGCGATATGAGGGACAGGACCAGTCTTAAGCAGATTGGACCGAGGGGCCAAAATGGACTCCGCACCTATGAAGTGAAGAATGACTTAAAATGTAATAAAATTTTAGGAAAGTTTTTTTCATAATTAGTTTTTTTTTTTTTTTTGTAAAAGTATAATGAATAAATATATTATTTAAGTTTTAATATATTGTTTACTAGCGTATATTCCTGACGCCTAATTATCTTAAATTAAGCCCTGTCAATATGATTCCAATTGAGTCCCGCATTTGCTAACATTGGGAAAGAATTAGAACATGATTTGTGTGAGACTAACAAGTCAAACTTTCTACAGGAAACTACCATTTTAGTCGAATGGGGCAAGATACCTAATGGCGAAATGTATTAAGATTTGCGAAAAAGAATTCGTGAAACACCATAATGACATCATTTTTGAAATATAGTGTATATCAGAAAGGAAGGATTCTAAACAATCGAAATTCATTTCAGCAATTTTGTGACTTAATTTGGAAAATTATTATTATTATACAAGTACCTCCATGGAGCCGTAGACTCATCGCGAGAGGTCCACTTAAAAAAAAAAACAAAAAAAAACATTAATTAACAATTATCAATACCTGTACAATATCTGTCATATTTTGCCTTGCAATCATTCACCGACAACGCACACACAACTGACTCTGGCAATCTTTTTCACTCATTCGCCACTCACCAAGCTAAAAATCCAGACCTCACTCCCTTACTGACCACACTCTACTCAATTTCTATGGATGGCTTCTAGTTTTCTTCACATTATTCATTTATTGAAATATTTCGTCCACATCAATCCTATAACCCCCACCCCCCAAGGAACTTACATGTCTCTGTCATATTCCCCCCCCCCTCTCCTCCGATATCAAGCTTCTGGAACCCACAAATCTTCAATTATCTTCATATGGAGCATCACACAGTCCTTCCACCATCTTAGTTGCTCTCCTCTGAATCCGCTACACCACATCCACATCTCCAAGAAACCCAACCAGATCTATGCGCAATAATTTAGATGAGGCCTTATCAAAGCCTTATAAAGTGGACTAGTAGCTTTCTTATCTCTGCATGTCAGAGTGTTCTTCGATAACTAGTCCCAAATCTTTGGCCTCATCAAGATCCTGGATTACAGTCCCATCAATATGGCACACAGGTGGTAACCTTTTCACTCCAAAATACACAACCTTACACTTGCCATATTAAATTGGCATCCATTCCTCTTTGCTTTTTAAATCATCCTGTAAGATATCAATATCCTTATTGACTATTGCTGTACCTAATTTTGCATCATCTGAAAATAACTGAAGAATATTTTCTTTCGGGTCATTTCCTGCATCATTAACAAACAAATTAAATAGTGGTGGCCTAAGTACAGAGCCCTGTGGCACACCACTAGTCACAGGCCTTCTACAGGACTGTGCACCTGTATAGAGTGCTATCTGGTGTCTCTCCAGCAACCAATCTTATCCACATCACGATCTTCATGTCCACACCTATTTGAATATGTAATTTATGAATCAGAATTTCATGCGGTATCCTATAAAACGTCTTTGCGAAGTCAAACAATATGATCGTGTAACCATTACTTCCATCCAAGTCAACTGTCACCCTATTATAAAAAGGGAATAAGTTATTGAAGCATGACCTAATTTTCACAAAGCCATGTTGTTCCCCATACAATATCCTATTGTTATCCGCCCACTCCTGAATTTTGTCTTTAATCAACTTTTCTAATACTTTAACCACTATTAAAAAAATAAATAAATAAAAATAAAAAAGTGTTTTTTTTTTATTTTTATTTTTTTTAAGAATCTACAATTTTCTTGGAGATTTTACTTTGGTTAAGGTGTTCCGAGGTCAAGGCTATCATATATTTTTTCCTTCCTTTTCTACTCAAGTATGAAATTCCTTGTTATCAGTTACTATTGCGTGCCAATATTGAACTCTCAATCGTTAAACGCACGAGTTACAATAATTGACCTACTAAATCATTCACTATCTTTCTTTCATTCATCTGTAAGAAGAACTATCATTCATTCTCGATCATGTTAAACGGCAATAAATATATTATCCAATGTACAAGTGATATCAGTCGTGGCTGTATTAATGAGAACCCAGTATTCCTATTGTATAGCGTAAAGCAATGCGATTGGCTGGTTGCTTTGTTGCGTGAGTGACGCACGTGGCAGGACTGGTGGTGTCCAGCAAATATATCACTTGGCTAAAATGAGTGAACAGAAAGTCAGTAGAAGGGATTAGGTGCAGTATATAGAAATCGTGTTCTCTTCTAAAGGTATGTGTAATACAGAAAGGATTACTGGAATAAACTTCTTACTGCTGTCAGTGACAGTAGCTTTGACGCACAGAGTAGCGTTTTGTGTGTTTTCTCAGTTACGGATTGCATATGCCTTGTATGGTTGCTGGCGCATCGATCGATGAGATGGCTGTTGTCAGGTAGGAATGAGCACTTGAGTGCATGTTATATGCAACTTATATTTGTCATGCTTAAGGTGAATATTGTATACGTGCATTTACTTTCCGTGCAACTAATGACATCTGGTTACAAATCATCATTCGCTGTTTACAATTAAAACGAAGTTCAAAGACGATTAATGTACAAATTGACATACGGGCATTTGCCATTGCTTGATGCGAATCAATATATCTTTACTAAAAAACTTTGCGTATTTAAGTTATCAATGATGTTTCGTGATATTCTTCATGTAGTTTCTAACAAGCTTTTTTTTTTTTAGTCGGATGTACAATTATTGAGTGTCGTTTACAGTGTAACATTACCCATATTAGTAGCAAAACAAATTACGGTAAATTCGGCATGGAGCGTTTTGCATTATTATTATTATTATTATCAAGGACCCGATTTTCAATAGTTCAACACGTTGTTTGCGTGCATAATTAATGACTCTTTTCAAAGATACATTTAAATGAAAGAAATATCGTGTAATAATTTACGTCCTTACTTTATTGTACAACGTTAATAATTGAATAAATAAAAGAGAAAGCTTTGTCAAAGTAAACAGTTTATATATATATATATATATATAGAAAGAGGTCTGCCAGACTGGAGCCGAAGTTTCATTAAAGGAAGTGCAGGTTAATGCCCCTTAAGATTAGATTTGATTCATTTATAGAATGAAAGAGAATTTAGCGGAAATAATGAGTGTGCGATGGTGTGTCTGGAAATAGTTACAACCTAAAGTAGGTAAACTAAGTAACATATGGATGCTAAATAAAATAAATAAAAATAAAATATAAATAAAATACAATGAAGATAGCTTACTTAATAGCAGTGTGATTCAAGGTGCAGCTGATAACCGAAAAGTTGTAAGAAATGTTCTACTTTCTTAGCTCGTGGAACTAATTTCAGGGAGTGACAGTCAAGGAGAGGTGCTCAAGTAGTACCCTTAAATTCTTTCAAAATTGTGTAAACACACACACACACACACACACACACACACGTAGAATAGAAATTCTACAAATAAAATACCAATATTGAAAACTTTTATGACTAGCACTCTCCATAATAATAATAAGTGTCTGAGATACTGTTGCCTTTATACCCTTTCAATTCCCAAATTTATTTCTGGATCTTCCCGTTGTGCAAAGAAGCATGTCAAGTATTTCTGCGCCAGAGATGTGGTAAAATAAATTTTTTTTTAAATAGTATGACGTTAAGCTATTTAGCAACAATCTCATCTGATCGTCTAACACTGATATCAGAGTCGGTCTTAGACAACCAAATGGTTTCCCTAGCGATAATGATGGTGTTTCTTCAAGCGAAACGCATTTCAGATCCCCCACCACCACCACCCTGTGTCTCTGAAGATTATTTTACCACTTTTTTTTTTTTTTCATAGTGGCCGATTTTTTTTCAGGTCAGTAATGATCATTAATTCAGTAAGAGACAGTTTTAAATCATGACGTCTGGTGGCGTGAACCTGCTGAGAAGGGAGATACACCTGAGGTGTATCCCCCCCCCCCTTTTGTGACATCTACCCCTCACACTAGTACTGTTAACAATTACATAACTTCTAGTTATTTGTAAGAAAGCCCATATTGAAAGCATAAAAATATAAGCTATTGTATTATCTCATTAAAATAACAAAAGAACTGAAGAAACAACGACACATTCGGTATTAAATATCAGAAGTAAATCTCCTATATTATATTATAAAACAAGTAAGAAAATGAATGCAATAGTAAAAGATGCCTGTCGCAATAGCATTTATCTACAGTGACATTATTTCATTTTTGTGACGTGTCGTTATATAAACATAATTTTCTTGTGTCCGATTTTGCATGAAACAGTCCGAATGAAAGGATATATTTTAAGAGTGATCCAGAATACCAAATTTTAGTAAGTTCCATCGAGCCAAGATGGTATAATTATCATTTCAAATATTTTTGCCAATGAAATTGAATTATGATGGGAAAAAATCATTGATGAAGCAGTCCTGAATTAGGCGTAGACAGCAAAATATTACTCCATGTAACAATGATAGTCTGTTATCATTGCTTACAAGAGCTTGAAAATTTTTAATTATTGATACTTCCATTATTTTCGTAAGACCCATCATGTCTGACAGATTTATTTTATTTAAAAGAACTCTATCTTGTAGTGGTGCTTTTGTAACATTTCAACAAGTCTGACAAAAGTTATAGTGCTGAAATTTATGGCTCGTTAACTCTTTCCGGCTTATGCATTCTAGACATATAATTTTGTTTTGCCTAATGCTGCCACTATAAATGATGAAATCAAAATTGAAGCAATGCGACAATTTTAACATGTACTATAAATACTAAATTTCATTAAATTCCATATTTCCAGTAATGTGGGATTATTAATATCAGTTCAGAACATTTGCCAAATGTCACCAGTAAAAATGATATCAGGAAAACGAAAATTGACCCGCATTGATTCATTTTCGTTTCCAACCAGAGTTCCGGAATTATACGGATGGGCAAACGAAAATAATAATGCTTACGCATTTTGCGAAACGAATCTAACAAAGACCAACAAATTCACCTGTATTGATTATGACACATTTCGGAGAAGAGAATAATGCGCAAAATTCAGCAATAACTGTGCTTCTCAAATGACAGAGAAGACAAATAAGCATTACAAGGCAAAGTTCAGATAATTATTTCCACTTATCGGTTCTGACTAATGAAAGTTTTTTCACTTAAGGAGATTAAAAAAAAAAATTCATTAGTCAGAACAAGTAAGTGGAAACAATTACCAGAATGCCACAAGAAGGAAAACAGGAGTGTGGCAATAAATATGAAATTAGTTGAAAAAGCATGAATGCATTTCGATGACAACTCTAGCTCGATACTACATTCGTTACAGTGTAACATGGTTGAGCAGGTTTTTAAGCAAACTGATCGCAGTATTGAGCCAATTAATAATTTAGCTAAATGTTTGGATCAATACACCAACTAGTTGATTAGCTTATTAGTAATAGAAATTACTATAGATCTGTACGAAGATCGAGAGTAATTTTGTATTAATGCAGATTAATACAAAAACATAAGATTTACTGAAAACAGTATGGAGATGCTGCTATGGGACATACTTAAGTCATTAACCGCAGAAACTGATTGTTAAAATAACAATCCGTTTCTGCGGTTTTGTCAACTTAAAGAAGGAAGAACCTGTTGCAAGTGGTCCGCGTTTGTGGTTGCCATCAAACTCAAACAAATCGACAAAAATGTGAAAATAACGGACGGTTAACTGTACACAAGATAGTATAGGTGAGCTCGACTGACTCAGTTTTAACCGAAGACCTTGGCCATGGGAGAGACTAACATGCAACACATTTCAATCAAGTAAATTCCTGTCTCACCTCTATTCAGAGAAGGTTTTTTTTTTTTTTTTTTTTTTTTTTTTGTTGTGGCCACAACTGTCACTTTCTCATACTTATTTTGGTAAAGGGAATGATATTCTCCCTACTCTCCTTATCCTTTTGCCCCGACAAGAAAACTAACATACAAGAAAGAAAAAATCCCAATAGTGGAAGATATTTTCTCATGTGACTATTCAGATATGAGACATTAAATGTGTTTTGTTTAAAACAATTCATTGTCAATGGAAATACATGCTTTCTCTATGATAGCAGATGGGACCTCGGATGCAATTCAAAAGAATTTATGCTAGTAAACACAATCTGATGAGGCCCCTTTTTGCGATCCCGAGTGCAGATTTCAATAAATGTTACAAACCAAACAGAAACGAGGAGCAACGTATGGAGGAATTTAACTTTGAAGGAGATTAAATCCCAAATTGTGTAGTCTCTTGTTATTTGCAGATCGCTCGAATACTTTTTTTAACGTGACTGCCACCCATGAAAGGTTTTAAACCTACAGCACATAAGTACTGCAGCTGGGCTAAGGATTGTATATTTGTTTGCATTTTTATTTATTTTGTACATAATCCGGATACCCTGCTCTAGAAACCAAATGTAAATTTTTAACCCTCTTCAGACCACTAAGTGGGGAGATAAAGTTCATCTCCTACCTTAAGATAATCACAAACATCCACGTCCACAGCGGAATTCGAACTCACGGCGTGCTGGTTGGAGATCCGATACGACAAGTATTAACGGCAGTTATTATTTAATACTATTCACTTATTATTATTATTATTACATGGTACCTCCTAGAGTCCAAGGATTCATGGAGAGAGCGGCCACGACACGCACATCATGGCGCTGTATGCACCACATATTTCATTATATCTGTTTTCTGAAATTAGAACAAACTAAGTACTTGCTGTTTCATTTGTTTGTGTATTATAATTTATTTTAGACATAACTATTGTTAATAATTAGGAATAAAACCTAAAGAAGGTACAATAAAATTAATTAGCTGTGTATTACAATCATAACCACCAATAGGTGGTGGTGGTTGTGATTGTAATACACAGCTAGTATTGTAGCGAGGGAAAATAGATCATTTGAAGCGGAAAATAATTACAAAACAAATTTCACTTTCGACCTTGTTAACTTAATGACAACAAATGTAGCGTATTTAAGAGGAAATGAAAGTAGGATAAACATTGTGAAATAATCACTTGTGCAATACAATAGGCAATTTAGTAATTCCACCTTTTTTTTCCCCTGAAGACTAGAAACATAAAACTTATAATAACAATCAGTTTCTGTAAACATCATTCATTACTTATGAAATTAAATTATAATTAAATCAATAATTTAATTTCATAAGTAATGAATGATATTTTTAAGGCAGGATATCACTAGCATAAATATTTGAGCTGTGCTCCATTTCAGGGTTAATTCATTTGTTTTCAAGTTGTTAGAAATGCATTCTTTCGCTATTCTGTTTTTGTCGAATACGTTGCACAATTCACCTGTATTGATTATGATCCATCTCCCTTTCTATCCACATATTTTCCTGCCTCTTTTTGAGGTCGTACTACGTTGAAAAATATTGTACGCTAGTATTTCACAACCATTGGGTGACGATCGGCTTGTGCTGAGAGACAATTAAAGTAGACCATAGGATTTTTTTACCGAAAAAAAAATTAAATTAGTTTATAATTTTACTGTAATGTTTATAAATCATTCAAGGATATTTACAGATATCTGTTTTTAGAAGGATAAAATCATCTTTTAAGGCAAGGTTAATATATATTTTATCATCCTCTAAGGATGATAAAAATTATATATAGAGTTTCCTTAGCTCAGTCAGGTAACGAAGATGCCCTTTGAAAAGACCATGGCTCGATTCCTGTAGGCTGCAGACAACCTTTTATTAGGACTTTTCAACTGAAAGCGAGTTAATCTCATACGGTGGCGGAAGGGATTTTCCTTCCGAAAACTCGGGTGTTTTATCCCACAAGCAGGCAAACCATCTCCGTATACAAATGCGTACAGATACAAAACAGTCTTTCTTAGGGAGTCCAGCATAGGAATGGCAAGCTGGCTGCATTGAAATTGCCTATAAACCTAACCTGTTGTTGGATGAGAGAGAAAGAGATTAACTCCACACACGAGAGGTCAAATCTATAACAAAAGAGTGCCTTATTTGAAAAAGTGAATGCCGTGGGTCTTCAAGAGAGGGGTAATCTTTTGAATGGACCAATCTTTTCTGAACAGCATCAATTATTTTTCAGATTTGAGAAGTAGTGTCTTGAACTGAAGAGGTCACCAATTGTTTTGGAAGCTAAGGATATGGATGCAATGTGCTTGTGTCAGAAAAAGCTAGAGGTGTAATTGTGATCTACACTGGGGATATGAGTATCATCAAAGTTAAGGAAAAGTGAGATCTTTCTTACGAGAAAAAAGACAAGACTGCTTTAGTATCGTTCAGATTCACTAGATTGCTCTCTCTTCCACTGAAGAATGAGATGGAAATCAGTGCCTGACGAGAATTTTTTTAACTTAATCTCATTTTTCTCTTGCTGAACTAGAAACAGCATATATGGAAGGAGAAGGTTATGCCTAATTTTAAAGTTTATATTAAAAGGCATAGCTGCCATACGCCTCAAGTGGAATAAACGAAAGTTCTGAGGGAATCCAACAACAGCCAAGGTCTCCAAGGGTGATGACAAAGCATCTCTTGAACTCCAAAAAGTCTCTTAGTATGCCACTTTTAAGATATATGTAAACGTTTTAATAGGTGTTTGTTATTCCCGAAGCACAAATCAGTTTATAATCGTTATTTCTAACATATATTATCTTACCAAGTACATGGCAAAAACCGATAACACGTTCTCTCGCTGTTGAGTGACGATTCCCATCAGTTCTTTTGCGTATACTGAACGTCGATTCATGGATGCAATCCTGATCATTTCAATCGGAGGCAATCAATTCAATTCTGAACATTCTTTTTGTTAAAAAACTGAATGCTTGATTAAAATTTATGGATTTTTCTTTGGTGTTTATACACTGAATACTTCAATAAAGTTTCCCCATGGGAAGTGGAACAATTTTGATCTGTTAGACAGTCATCACTCACTTCATAACATGCAGGATCTGCAGTTCTTGTCAGGCCGAAATAGTAGTAACTGGGGTAGAACAAGAAAAAAAATGCCCTGAAAGAAGCAAAGGTCAGGAGGAATACAATTTATGCAAAAAAAACAGTAAAAATATTTGTTAATTATCAATACTGAACGTATTTTTTATTCTATTTATTTATTTTTGGAGAAAATGTTTCTAAATAAAAATAGAATTTTTCTCCTTGCCGTAAAAATACCTAGTTAAGACCTTATTCTGTAGAGCTTTATATCGGATGGCGTGTGTGTATAAAAATTAATTGAATTAATGAAAGTATTAGATTAATAATTTTTTATTTTTATGCAGGCTTTCTCGCCAGAATTAATTTATAGAAGAACATAGTTTCATTTTTAATAAATATTCTTAAGAATTCTTATTATATTGTTAAGAAATTTTTATATTGTTCTTCATAAGTTTTTTTTTTTTTTTTTATATTATTGTGAAGTATAAATTTATATTGTTCTTAAGAAATACGAGGCTACCACGCTTAAGAATTAAAGATAGGACTCTTTATGTCCATATTTATTGCTGGCTTTTCAATTCCAATACAATAACCAGTCGTTTTCAATAGTGTTACGGAAATATAGAACAAGCATTTTATTTAAATCTATGCATTATTTGTATGAACTCTTTTAAATATTTAGGCCATATCTACAATACATAAATTAACAATATTTTTCTGTTTTAATAATGTGACCCGAGGTTCCGATTTCAGCAGAATAGTCCAGTATCTTTCCGTCCTCTTTTGTAAGGACTGAAAAATGAGGGGGGAAAAATGCGGCTAATTATGAAATTTCTAAAATGATATGAAATTTCGTACTTCAAATAGAACATCAAGCAGAAATCAAAGTATGGTACTGTTTTGAACAATAATTCTTTGCTGATTATGGTATGAATAGTAGAATAAAGAGAGATGCATATCTCTCTTTATTCATAACCAGATTAAATGTTCGACAAGCACTTGACTTTAATTGCTTTCGCAATTAAAGTGCAAGTTTCCCTCTTTTAAATAAGAAAATGTGGTTTAAAATAAATCTCCTGGCTCAAAGAAGAACAGACAAATTCATTCCAATCTGACATACATGCTGAGATTTTTGACGTTCATGGAATTGTGTATTATGAATTTTTTCCCAAGGGTCAAACTGATTCTACGCTTCTATTCTGATGTTTTGTGGAATCTACCGGGAGAAATGTGTCAAAAATCTCCTGAGAATTAAACGGCTCTTTCGAAATTAATTTTCTCCCCCTGTCATTATATTTTATCTGTGCAGGCATTTTTGGCCACAAACGGTATGCATCACTGTTTGGTACCATTTTTAATTCTCAGATATGTCACGCTGCGACTTTTTTATGACATCAGAATTTTAAATTTAAAAAAAAAAAAAAAAAAAAAAAACAGACTCTACCAGACTAGTTCTCTCTCTCTCTCTCTTTCTCGACACTGGTGTGGTGCAAGACCTGTAGCAGACTAGTGTGCTATAGGTCTTGCAGCAGCCTTTCGCGTATGAACTTTGAGTCCAAGAACAATTCTTTTGTAAATATTTTCATTCATAGTTCGAGTGCTGGGTTCGTTGTATCAAGTTTTAATTAACGACAAGCCCTGACGCTCTTGGCTGTTGTTTCCTCCCATAGTCGTAAACACTGGTGATCCTTCGAAGCATCCGCACCGATCACTTACTATTCGATAATGATATATATAAGTTGTTGTTTTTTTTTTAATTAATATTTACTTACTCCGCATCAGAAAGGCAATAATAATTATTGAGTACTCGTTCAGTAATCCTGTCATTCTTTCCCTTTCTAATTTCCGAAAATTAACGACATTTGTAATTCTTTTGAAAACTCCACCATGAATGTATAAATAGATTATTTTTTATCAATAAAAGTTGAAATATTTGAAATGGCTGGAGAGCGGATACGCTAACCACTCGGCCAGCCAGGCCGGCGTTCTAACAAAATTTTACATAAGAAATTTTAATTTTTTTTTCATCCATTCCTTCCTGAAACCATTGCTCTCATTTTTAAGTTTCAGAAATGTTGATATCGCTAAATAACTACACTTAGTTTGATTTTTTTTTTCAAAGGCTCATTCACCCTCCTGTTTAGACTGTAAAAATCATTTCTACTTTGCTTCGTCGTGGAGATCCAGAAGATTTCTGAACTTCTAATTTATTCAGTTCAGACAAGTGGGCAATTCATGATTCTGTGTGCCAAAAGATCGAATTTACGAAGACCAGATGTTAATTAAGATGATAGAGATCAACACACACACACGGACTTTTCTCTGAATATCTTCATTGTTATGGTATAATGGTATCATAACTTTCTTTCTCATAATATTTTAATATCCACTGTGTAGCTCAGTGGATGTGGCGTTTGCCAACCACGGCGCTTGACCGCACGAAGGAAGACTTGGTTTCGAGTCTAGTCGGCGACTAGAGGAAATTTTTCTAAGCCTTTTTTCGACCGATTCCCGAGTTAGTCGATCTCTGGCACGGGCAAGCAGGTTTTTCCTCCCGGAAACTCGGGTTTTTCGTCCTGTAAACTCAAGAAAATCGACCGTAGAACCCACATTATTTCAGACATTAAATATATTGTGTTAGGGGTAAGGACCACGAGATGGCGGCACATTTGAGCCGTCTCTCTTCACTGAGTACCGCTTAATTAGTGATAGCCTTGGGCCATCTATCTCTGATTGGTACCAGTGGAGATTGAACTGCCCACTCAGTCTCCAAAAGTTAGATAGGGCTAAATGGCCTCGCTTACTCCCCGTATACGGGAATAAAAAGGCGTTAGCTGATTTTTTTTTTTTTTTTTTTGTTTAGAGTATTTAAAGAATGTAAAGAACATTTGTCTTTTCGATTATTACTTGAATGTCATTAATTTATACCAGTTGATGTTGCTTTGAATTCTGCAATCATAAATTAGAAGAGGGGATATTATTCATTACACTAGAAATATACAATATTATATTGTCGATTCCCAAAGTTTTTTATTTTATTTTATTTTTTATTTTTATATAAGTCCGACGTCCTTCTTTTGACTCTGTTGATCACTATCAGTAAAATACCTTCGTCTATAAATAGAAACAAATTACGCATTCCAAGTATTTAACTGCATTTACGCAACAATAGATATATATTTTTTTAAAAAATATTTTTTTCCCCACTGGAATGAAGAAAGAACTCATATCAGAGTGGAAATTATTTCTGTTAAAATAAATATAGCGTCACTCGTGCGCATTTTAGAAAGGGGGGGCGATAATCAAAAAATCATATTTTTAATCATTTATTGAAAATGAAAAATAATGAAAGTGAAAAATTTATATAATAAAGAAACGAATTATAAATAGAGAACCAGGTGGTAAAGTCAACAGTAAACAAGGAATCTCACAAATTTTTGAAATGACTACTAGGAAACTCTTTCGCTTTCGTTGGGAACTGCTGATCTAGACTCAAAAGTTTACAATCCACCATTTTCCACTGTACAGTAGACCGTTTAAATGGGACTGCATGATTATGATTGCTACTTACTTGTTAGGGCTGGAGATTATTTATAAATAACCTAAGGTATTTAAAAGCATGTATTTTATATTTGTCAACTGCGCATGCCACTTCGCTATTTCGCGGGAGGGGGAAAAAAATTATTTTCAGGAGAAAAGATTTTGTCATTTTCCTCTAAGATTGGAAAACTGAAAAACCTATGAAAATACAATTTATCAATGTTCCTCGTGAACTGGACGAGATTTGAACTCGCATCTTTCCAACCCTGAAATGCACGCCTCACACCATCCTCCTGGAAGGAATTAGAATAAGGACTTTTCATCTGAAGGTGAGTTAGCCGGCCTCATAAGAAGGTGTTAGGTTTTTCCAGCTAACGAGCTTTTTTTTTTTTTTTTGCAAAACAAGCAAATCGACATGCAGTTAATAGACAATGGCTTCACTCCACGAAACCCTAGTGCAGGTGCGAAGTTGAAAAGAGCCTGATAGACCCAATGAAAACACTGAAGATCCTAAGAAAGCTCTGAAGTTTATTGAAAGAAGGTGTGTTGTGTATGGGGAGGAAGGATGCATGGATACTTTAATTTTATTGGCACTTAGATAACTGAGGCTGTACTACGCGATATTAAATGTGAAAAGTTCATAAGATAAAAAGTGGGGAGAGGGCAATCTTAGAATTTTATCGAAAAAGCGACGGGAATTACCTATAAAACTTGGACGTTTGTCTAAGGTAGTTTCTCGGAGAGAAACTCCCAATATTGTTTATGATGGAATTGATTCTGGTCTTGATGGAATGATGTACAAAACATGTGTTGAATGAAATAGGGCTGATAACAACGGAGCAAAAACAACAGTATTATCATCAGTTACTTTGAGTTTTAAAGCTGTGTGTGTGTGTGTTATAATAATCCTACTTTTTATATTATTACTTTTGAAAGTAAATAACTAATCATTTATCACTTTTTACTGGGATAATTACCAGATTTCTTACAAGAAAAGAAGTTTCCTTATTGAGCTTGATTAGTAACTTTTCGTATAAAGATTATATCGAAAGGGATCTGAAAAAAGTCAGTATTTTAATTGACATTCAACAGCCTTGTAAGTAAAATTCTCGTTGACATTAAAAAAAAAAATGCATAAACAAAATTAGCACTTTTAACTCTAGAGAAATTTGAATTCACGTGAACTGCTCACCTATTTCTGTCAGATCTAAAAGAAAAAGACTGACAAATTGCCAGTAACGATGACGAATGAGTATTTCAAAATTAGCAGCGGTTAGACACAACGTCATAAAGCAAGGTTTTACTGTGTGTGTGTGTGTGTGTGTGTGTGTGGTTGCGCGTGCAACTAAGCGTTCTTTACTTAAGTAGAATTTTCCTAGCTAGAACCTAACAAGGTAAGTAGAAAAATACAAGTCATAGTTTATGACAGGCTACATACACACCTTTCTAAATATTCTGAAACAGCACTGATGCATTTAGATAAATGAAATAAAAATATATAAAAGTGTATGGTAACAGCAGTAAAAAGAAAAGCGAGACAGAGTTGCTGCTTTTATATTTCTTAAGAAAAATAAAACAAATGAGAACTAATAATAAAAATAACAGAACACTGACAGCTTTTCTATATATAAGTAAAAAAAAATCAAATGGATAAAATTTCGAAAACAGTTATGATTTAAAATAAGATGAATGTGAGCTAAATTAGCTTTGCTTAAACTCCTGTGAAATTTCTTTACTAACGAATAGGATTTAAATCATGACAGTGTGCGTTTTCGTAAGCCCTTGAGAGTTTTTGTTAAGCCTGCAAGTTCCCCTGCATTGCAGAATTTCGCTCAAGGTAGGTACACATTAAGTCTGTGGGTCTTTCAACTAAAGTGATGCATGACGAAACCACTGGTTTCGTCACCGCCATGGAGACACTTGAGTATTGAACTAACGAGTCAGTTGGAGCATAGCGCCGCATGCTAGGGTGATAGCATAACTTGGTGCACATGGGTCTCAAATCATTAAAATTTAAGAAAGGAAAATGGAAGGGTAGTTAAATATACATGTTTGCTCTGTGTTGGGAAACACGAATTTGAAGGCATTGTACCTTAGTGTCATTAAATTACTGTCAAAATCTCTAGACAAAAACAAAAATTCTGCAAACTGAAGTTGAGTTAGTTTGTCTTATATGGAGGCGGTATTTTATTTTATTTTATTTTTTTTCTCTAGGAAACTCGGGCTTTTAATCTCGCAAGACAGGCAAATCTGCCAAGAGAACACATGCTATTAATATACATAATAATACACTGGCCCCATAACCTTAGTTGCTTCTGCCGTAATTCCAAACGGCAATAGCAACATAGCATAAACTATATTAGATTGAAGACCCTGTTGCTGACCAAGTAAACTTGGCTTTTCTTAACTTAAATTTACTCTCCTAATTTTATTTACATTATCTGCGATGTCATTTGTTCTTTGGCCAGTGTGGAAATATGCCACATTTATAATTGCGTTATAAAAGCGAGAGAATTTGCTAGACTTTTACGAGAGAATTGTCATTAACAACTGTCCCCCTTCCCAAACGGCTACATAAGACCGGCTAACTCACCTTCAGATGAAAAGTTTCTTCTCGTCGTAGACGAGATTCGAATCCAGGTCTTTCCAACTAAAGGGTAGCGTTGAAACCGACTGAGCTACGGAGGCTCAGTTACAATCTAATTAATTTTCCTTCTTTCTCCAACTATAACCACCTATCCAACAATATCTGTATATACTAGACGTTTTAGAAATTTTCATGTATACAATTGTTATTTAAAAAATGTTCTCAGTCCTTCGCCCTTCAGTTAACAGAATGTATTTTTAACGATTTAATCGCAAGTAGATTTCATCCTGCTTTCGGTTAAAAAAAATTGTCTGTAAAATTATTTTTTATAAAATTATTAAAATGTAAATAATTTTGTTTGTGATTCTTGAAAATCTCTAAATTCCTTGATTAAATTCAGTCAGCTTTGTGGTGGTGTGTGTGTGTGGGGGGGGGGGAGTATAGTATGCCAAAGTGACTAAATAAACAGAATGAAGCAAATATTTTATAGGTTGTTGTTATTATTATTATTATTATTAATTTTTCACTGTTCCGATTCCTGGCTGTTTAGGCTCTTTGATTCTTGTACTTCAAAGCCGTATTTTGTTTATCAATGATTTCGTATGGCGTCGATGTTCAACTGACATATCTTAATACCTGTAACTATGTTACCGCATGTAATATGTAACTTAGTTGATAAATATTTTCAAAAGCTTTGCAATAGTGAAATTATCGCAGGTAGAGGATTTCAGTTTCATTACTCTTATCTGGAAGTTTTTGGCTCTTAAGCCCAGTTAATCCTTTCGGTACAGCAGAAAGAACTAAACGCTGATATATGAGAAGGACGTGTCAAGATAACAGTAAGGATGATTTTATCATTTCCTCCGTTTTATTATTATTTTAATAATACGCGAGGGAAAATAAATGATAAGCCGCGTGCGTATGAGTGATACGTTTGTTTTCATTTTCGAGAATTTAACAAAATGGGATCTTTTGAGACTGGTCCCTTGCCAAACGCTTTCAACTTCAGATAAAACGAAGCTTTTCTATTATACCAGAGCTTATATCGGAGATTATTTTCAAGAGATAACAGTCAAGCGTTAACTTTAAAATTATTGTGAACATCTCAAGAGGATTATTTAGAGCAGGGGTTGCCAAACTTCTTTGACCGTCGACCCCTTCAAGAGTTTCTTGATGTTTTATCGACCCCCTCTATTTTACTTTACGTAATTATAATAGGACAAGCGAAAAAGACGCTTATGTGAGTTTTTATATTTGTTTTATTTTATAGTTAGTGTTTATTGTATGTATAATATAGTATATATTATTATATTACTATCACTAGTAATATCACTGGTATTACTAGTGATATTAATATCACTGGTATCACTACCGGCCCTTCTCAATTCTTTAACATAGAGAAGTTTAGTTCGTGAATGAATAACGATTGAATTATAATATGTATGTTGATGAATTTTAGAACATTAACGCTCACTTTTATGTCGATGGCAAAAATGAGACTGGGATCCAATGCGTATAAGTAAATAAGCAACCGCGCACGTGTTGCCATCTCGCGCCGGCCGGGCGGGAACCACAGACATCCATTTATTGGTAAATACGTCATTTTGGCCTACTTCATTTGCCTCCATAACTATTTTCACGACCTTGCTCCATCTTACAGGTCTTATTCATGTCACTGTTCTTACGATTCACTCTTAATTGCGTTGTCATTCAGGATGGAGGTAATCCAAGTTAACCGAATTAAATATTACCCGTACAATGATGTCTTATATTTTTCTATTGACCCCTAACAATGTTATATCGACCCCTGGGGGTCGATATCGACCACTTTGGCGACTACTGATTAGCCGTCCTCATGGAGGTGTAGGTGGCGGTAGCTATACTACTATTCCATGAGGACGGCTAATTCATCTTCAAATGAAAAGTTTTTTTCTCTTGTCATAGACAAGATTCGTCTTGCGATGTATCTTGACGTCATACAAACCTAAATACTGCTCTGACTGACGGTTAATCTTTTCGTGATGAAAAAACGCTTACGTCGCTATATGAGACCCCCCCCCCCCCACACACACCCCGATAACGCTAGGTCTACAGAAGGAAAGATCATTATTGGTATGACTTTAGTCACCCATTACAGATACTACAACATTACTCAGTCTTTTTTTGCAGCTATTTTTTATGTGACTCCCACTCACTAAAGGTCGTAAACTTATAGAGCGTTAATAAGGTGGAAGGACTAAGGATTTTTCTTTTATTAATTTTTTTAATTTATATTATTTTATTGGTATTCATTTTTACCTGGTTCTGAAACTCTCCTCTAAGGGCTAAACATGAAACTTTTTCAAGCTATTCACATCGCCCAAACTAGGTATCTTTATTATTTTTTTATTTCTGTCAAAGAAACACTCCTTTTAATCGTGCTTCCAAATAAAATCGATTCTGGAGCACACACACATATATATAATAACCAGGATTAGGAACATCTTTTCTTATCCTATCGCACGTCCTAGGAGGAATGCATTCTTGGTTATGGTGAGAAGCGAGGATAGTCTGTCTACTGATTTCCGAAAAAATTACCCCTAAAGTAGTGCTATCCGCTCTTTTCTTGAGGGAGGGGGGGGGGAATGAAAAGTCATAAGAGGATTTATTCATGAATCATAAAGTATATGGCAATGTTTCAGCTTTAGAGAATTCTTTTTTTAGGTGTTGGCGGGTGCATCACTTTATACAGCGATTAATTTATTACGTGCAAATTTTTAGGAGTGATTTACATACAAAGTTGTGAACTTCTGAGAAGATATATCAGTTTTAAAGTTAAAATATGATAACCTGATATATGTAAAGTAATAAAGAAGTAGGTGAAAATACTGAGCATGAGACTCAAAAAGTAATCCATAATGACCGGGTATTCTTGTATTCTTTCGACTCGGGTGATGTCATTGTTTTACTGAATGTAGAATATGATTTTTGACATTATCCTTTTAGACGATGATATTTACGATTGTAAAGGATCACGCGTTTTTTTTTTTTTTTTTTTAAATGCTGTATCTGCTTTTGAAACCACCAAACATAGCATCCGTTTGTTCCTTTTTAACTGTGTCCACTGTTTTTTATAACTTAGCGATCAGTTATTTTCATTATATCAGTAATGCACGCGGCGTTAGCATTATAGCTATAAAATTGCTAAAGCGAAATGGCTGTTATAGATCTAATGTTGGAAATCTAATGATTTCCAATATTAGATCTATAACAGCCGACGAAAAGTTTTTTAAGCTTGGATGAATATGGTGTTTAGAGCAACAAAACATTTCATTTATGACAGCAGACAGCAGGGCCTGAATTTTTTTTCCCTTGTTGATCTTCCAGCTTTGAAATTAAAAAAAAAACGAATAAATAAATAGTAAAAGCGCAATTCACATTACGAAGTTGCACCACTGATTTTGCTTTCATTAATGTTCACCTGTTCTTTGTCATTAACAGTTTGTACCAGAGTTGGTAGTTTGATAAATAATTCGAATTCGTTTGTTTCTTTCTTCTCACAGCTCTACTGAGTAGCCGTTTATTTTGAACACCCTAAAATTAAACATTAATGAACATAATTGCCAATAATTTAAAAAAGAACACACGCACACCAGCAGTCCTATCAACCTAATAAGTTTCAATTGAATGTATCTGCAGGTCATCAGGGACCATCTGCATGAGTTGAACGCATACCCTTCGGATAGGTCATTAGTTAGCAAAGAATATCTTATGGCCAATTTGATTACCAAAAACAGTAATAATTCAAATAGACAAAGAAACATTGCTTCTAATTAGAACGAACAAGACGAGAACTGTAATTCAATTACACAACAGGCTGGATTGAACAAGTTGGATAACCTCTCCACTTTTCAACTAACAGGCTGAGGGTTCGAAATCCACCGTGGCATACAGGGGGGGGGGGTGGAAAGTTCTGATAAACACCTAGAACAAAAAATAATTGATTTTGTGTCTTCTTATATATTCCTAAAAGAAAAAGAACAAATGATTACAATTTGATGAAACACGGGGCTAAAGGATTTTAAGATATGTTTTTTTCTTGTGGCTATATCAGTTGCTTTAATATAATTTTTGGTCATCAGGTCGTAAATGTTTGCAATGTATAATGGACTAGAGAAATTTCCGTAACAAAACAAGAAAGATAAAAGTAGATCAGATCAAATTTATATACAGCGTTCCAGCCATCTTCCCAAGAAGCACAGCGTGAGTAAGAACGTCGTTAGAACAGCATCTTTCGAACACTAACTCTAGCACCATAAAGTAATTCACCTGCTTTACAGGAAATCCTGTCCTGAAGATAGTCGATAACTCAGCTGCTCTTAGCCAAAGAAGTTCCGTCCTCTTACTAGTTTCAAAACGCGTCTGTTAAACCCTACTCCTACTGAAATACAAAAGGTCACTAGTGACCTAAAACATGTTATGTTACCCTTCAAGAGTCGTAGTAGATGCTTTATTTTTCATATAGGAACAACTTCTGTGACCTAAAACACCTCTGAGGACAATACGGTTAATTGTGAACTGGATATTCCCTTGAAAGTTTCCAGCTGAAACTAGATCACAAGGTCTAGTTTCGGTCGTAGTCCTTCAACGGAGAGGGGGGAAAAAAAAGAGAGAAAAATATCACGTTTCCATTCTATGGCATATTATTAAACTGGGTGTGGTTATAAGAAGTAAGACGAGAAACATAACATTTATTAAATATAGTAACTTTTTATTCATACATGTTAAGTGACTGTTCCCTCCCAGATAGTTAGCTACCTTGGAAAGCTATATACTTGGCTTTTGTAATTATTTGCAACCAAATATCACTTTCGTATATCATGTTATCAAACTGTCCTTTCAAGATGATTGTCCGTTTTGGAAAGAACGAAAAGCCTTTCAGAGCAAGTCTAGACAACAGGTGAGTAATCAGTTAAAGAAAATGTTCTCCCGAGATATTTCTTACTGTTACTTCACGTAATTAAACTCCCATCCTATTAGTCTCATGGTTAATGTTTGTTTTAACGAACCCAAAATTTGCACTTTCAACATTTTCACGAGTAGTCTGTGTAACTGGATAACCTTCTTTGTTGCGTGACTGTACAATTTTCAAGCCTACTTGAAGCTTTTTTTTTTTATCCCTTCATGTCATAAATTCTTGCTCGTGATTCGTAATATTACTGCTATAAACTGTAATCATTTTAGAATTTTCATAGGTCTATTTTAACATCTCAGGTTTTTTACTTCCAAGATTTTAATTTCAATTTAATTTTACCTTGACACAGAATTTAATACAATATTACTCCTCATAATGACGTTGAAAAATATGCACTATCTTTATTGCGAAAACTAGTTGCAGGGCTGATATTAATTATTTAACTGTTTCTGGTGCAAGTCGAATCATGAAATATATGTTGGCACGAAACACTCCTGCTCATTGCAAATAAGCCATTTAATAAAATCACTAATTTCGTTACAGGTCTCTTAGCAAAAAAAAAAAAAAAACCTTACTTTCTCCAGGTACAAGTTTCACAACCTTTTTGAGTGGGAGTTATATAACAAATAACTTGATATATCTAGATGTAGATATATTACTTCATTTTAATAATGAAGTTCAAAGTTCTGCCTTTGATAGAAATATAAAAAATGACGCTAATACTGTATTTGCTAGACTGCGTTTCTCTTTGGAACAGGACAGCAATATGGTACAAAAATTAGAAAAATTTTAAATTAAATCTTGTGCTTCCGCGATGGCACTTAGTAACACAAAATGTTCAACGTATTGTATAATTTTATTCGCCATGAACAGTTTTTTTTTAATATTATTGCCGGTCAATTAACTATCTTCTTTTCCCCAAAATTTATAAAATTATTTGTAATGAAACTATCAGTATTCTATGTGTATTCTATTAGTATTCATGTGTATATTGCATGGAGTCTTCCCTTAGCGTATTATACTCAATGGCCTATCATAGACAGATACTTCAGCTTCTTATAAACTTAATTTCTACTACGATAATACGGTTAATCTTGTCTGCGCAGTGTTTATCTGATTGGTTTGCTGGTTTTGTAAGAGAAAAAAACCGAGCTTCTTGCAGGGGGAACCCTTCGCCGTATAATTCGAACCCATATCTTCCTAATGAAGCCAAATGCCCCAGAGGCGCGGGAATATCTCTATATATTGTTTTTACATTAAAAAAATGTTAACTCACCTATCTTCCTTTTAAATTTCGTCTACTTTCGTTTTACTCTTTATATGCACGGAATCGTGAAAATTATTTCATATGTGAAAAAAACTCTGTAACTTATTTTAAAACAGAACTCGCAAACTAAAAACAAAAGCTGGAGATATATCAAAACTTGAGCTTTATAAGAAATATTTTTCATACTGTGCCTATTGCTTTCTCTAAGAAGATAATACCATTCGATAGCCAGTGGCTAAAATTGTTATTAAAGAAATCAAGCTTCTGTGGTTGTTGTCTTCTTTAATTATATCCGGTATGACCACACGATGTTTAGAATCCTTTTTTCTAATGTGTTTTCAAACACACAAAAATATTTTTGAAGTATGTTATAAAAACAAGTAGAATAAACAATTTTCAGTTATACGTGGTCATACCGGATCTATTTAACATGAGACTTGCGACTAGCTTCCTAGGATCCATGATCCCTTTTGATATCCCTCAAATTTTTACTAGATCCTCCCACGCATTGTGGGGTTTCGCGGTACAGTGCTTAAGTACTGTTCAATCTGGCTTAGGCATTCAAATAATATTATTCTCCAAATCTCTTTACTAATTTCTGTTACTTTCTTCCTGTGGAATGGACTTCCTGCATGAGTTCCCCAGTAACTACAGTATACAATAATTTTCTACCTCTCTTACTTACCCACCGTATTCAGTGCATTTCAGGTTTTTCAACCTTTCTTGGGTTGCTAGTATATATAAAATAATATAAACTGATAAACTGGGACGTCTTATTTTCTCTCTCTCTCTCTCTCACACACACACTGGTGTGCAAAAGCTATGGACAAACTACATTTTCAACTTTATATGAAAAAACTTCATGACCATAGCCAAAATTTTACATTAATTTATTGCCAGCATACTAATAAATTATATTATAGAAAAAATGTGTTTATAAATTTCGAACAAATTAAATTGCAATACGTTTTTGGCAAAAGTTACAAATTTCCTATAGATGTAGTTAAGGAATTAATATGCAGTGCTTACAGAAAACTATGTGGAGAGACATTTCAGTATGGAATATGTCCATCCCTAACTGCGACAGCTCTCATAACGTCGTACTATGCTTAGTACCAAGTGATTCAAAAATTCTTGAGGCAAACTGGCCCACTCCTCCTTCAGAACAAGGATAAGACTTTTTTTTTTTTTTTTTTCATGTAGGGTAATTTCGAGCAGCAATATGTCTCCCTATTGCGTCCCAAACGTGTTCTATGAGGTTGAGATCTGGGGAGCGTGGTGGTCATTCGATTCGATTAATATCCTCTGTCTCCAGAAGTATCTCCACTGCTCGTGTAAGATGTGGTGTGGCATTGTCTTCCATACAAATAAACTCTTCGTCTACAGCACAGTCGAACATGACGTTGAATAACTTTTGTTGCAATATCGTTCACCAGTCAGAGTCCTCTTTTTCCAGCACTTGTAGCTCCGTGCGTCCATTAAGCATAATGCTTCCCCACACCATGACCCCAAAATCGCTGTATCTATCCTTTGCAAGAACATTTTCGCGATGGTAAGTAGCCACTTTTACGCCACATCAAGTGTCGTCTAGAATCTCAGGAAAGACTAAAACGACTCTCATCTGTAAATAGTACAATTACCCATTGGTGTCTTATCTAATTTTTATGGATACAACACCACTGAAAATGCACTCTATGATAAGCTGTGGATAAAGGGACGCAGACTACAGGCCTTCGGGCGTATAGGCCTACTTGTAGCAGATGACTTGCCACAGTTTGTCTAGATATCCCAGTGCCTGTGCTTGAATGGAACCGACTTTCAAGCTGACCTGCCATGGTGCGTAGATTACGTTTTGCTGTTATAACCAAAAATCTGTCTTCATAGTCTGTAGTGGAACACATTCCATTGGTCTGAAATGCTGCCCAGAGCCTGGATATAATGCTATGAGAGATTCCAAACTCTCTGGTAATATCAGTAATTCTGGCGGCCTTCTTCACGCTTTCCAATAATTCTTCCCAGCGTGAAATCATCTAGTGAGACATACATCCAGGTTTGCAAATTTATTCCTTCACGAAAAGAGCTTCCTTCAAACACCATTCGTTTTGCCTTTTATTCTGCTGAATGCTACCAAGTGACCCTTTGCTCGCGATTCGAAATTTGAATGTATCCCCGCTTTGTGCTTGAAATCGTCAGTTATACAAATCGCCTCAAGCTGATCTGTCTGAATTTGCGGCTGTAATCTTCAGAAATAGTGTTTGTCCTTAGGTTTTGGACACCAGTGTATATACAGGGTGATCAAAAAGTCGCGTACATCAGAAAATAAACTTCAATTTTTCTATATTAGTGACAAACTTTCTAGAACAAAACTTCTAGAAGCAAAGCTTATAACCGTATCTTTACAAAGCCAAAAATAAATAACATTAGTAATATTATCCGCCTCGTTCTTGAACCCAGCCAAGTGATCTTTTTACCAAATTGGAGACGACTCTTCGAAGCATGGAATTACTGACTGCTCTGATTTCTTCAGTAATGTTCGTCTTCAGTTCATCAATTGTGTGAAGATTATTTTTTATACACCTTACCTTTCAGGTAACTGCATAAGAGGAAATCTGGAAGTGATAAATCTGGCGACTTTTGTAGCCAAAGTCCTTTAGAAATTAGTCTGTCACACTCTTGAAAAATTTGTATTGTTTCATTTGATGTATGCTGCAGATCAGCTTCAACTTTGATGTGCGAGATTTTTGTTTTACCCTGTAGATATCTTAGGAGACGTATTTACTTGGCTATATGACATAACTGAACAAACATAAATGACTAAAAGCTGAAAGATAACAAAATAGAAACAACTGTTTATTATTTGAACATACAACTAGTTTCGTCTTCCTAGAAGACTTCGAGTGCATGACATGAAAAGAGAAATACAAAATAATCATGACAAGAGAACACCGGCTATAAATTAAGTTACAAACGGATAGTTGCATTTGAAGGCGTTTTGGATTCCACAGCATTGTTGAGCATGTTCAAGTGATTATGATATCGCTTACGCCAAAGTTAGATGGTTAAGGAGTAACAATCATAGAGGTTATAGTTGAGGTTAGTATTAAGATGAGCCGGATTGAGGACAGTTTCTGTCTATGTTTTCTGATTTATTCCAGATCACTGGATTTATGATAGAATCTTCATCGTCAGAGTTAGCAGAATTAAGAAGATGAAGATTCTATCATAAATCCAGTGATCTGGAATAAATCAGAAAACATAGACAGAAACTGTCCTCAATCCGGCTCATCTTGTCCAATTTTTATGGATACAACATCACTGAAAACGCACTCTATGATAAGCTGTGGATAAAGGGATGCAGACTACAGGCCTTCGGGCGTATAGGCCTACTTGTAGCAGATGACTTGCCACAGTTTGTCTAGATATCCCAGTGCCTGTGCTTGAATGGAACCGACTTTCAAGCTGACCTGCCGTGGTGCGTAGATTATGTTTTGCTGTCATATCCAAAAATCTGTCTTCATGGTCTGTAGTGGAACACATTCCATCGGTCTGAAATGCTGCCCAGAGCCTGGATATAATGCTATGAGAGATTCCAAACTCTTAATATCAGATAGAACGGTAGCTCTATCTGATTAGATAGAACGGTAGCTCTACTTCTGCCATAGATGATATCTCTTACACACTCCTCTATACGTAGTTCAGTGGAGTTTTCTGCCTGACCAAAATGCCACATATTGCAATTACACCAAAGACGGTAAACACCCGGATATTTTAAGCTGTCATGTTTAGGTTTTGCTGTACTAGGCAAGGAACGGAGTTTGGCAAGAGGAGTGAAGTGAGAATTTCATTTTTCGATAATTTTAGCTAACTTTGGTGAAATGGAGCAGAAAGGTTGTTAGAAGAAACCTTCGTTCTTTGGTGACCTCTTCTTCACTAGAGAGGGAGCGAGAAAGTTTACCTAATATATATATGCAGTATATATATAAAGACAACTATACCCTATTCTGGACACCAAATATGGAACTTTTTTCAGGCCTCAAATAAGGAGGACGGTCGTTTCTCACCTGAAGGACATTCACAAAACATTATGCCAACTGGGATTCGAACTCGTAGCCTATTGTTGGGAGAGCGGATACACTAAGCCGTCGGCTAACTCATCAATAAAAACTCATTTGTCAATACAAATAAGTTCTTATTGATAAGAACTCATTTGTATTAACAACAAATCAATTGATGAATTAAATAAAATTAAAAATTTACATTTTCAGTTCCTGATTAAAATCTTGCTCTTCATTTGTTGTAAAATCATATATTGTTCATTTCTGGGATCGAAAGACATTCGTAAAGTTGCTGTTTGCAATTTCTGCTCTCCCCCTTTTACTTACTAGTCTTTAATATGAAAAAAGGGCTAATGCCAATAATACTTGAATGTTTATTGATTCTTCTCTAAAAAACACACATATAAGATACTAAATATTCAATTCTTCCATTTACAACGAAACTAAATCACCAATTCTGCAGACTCCGCGCATTTTAATTGAATTCTAATATACATTACTTTTAGGTGAAGAGTTCATCTACCTACGTCCACAGAACTATTCCAAGAGAGGGGAGGAAAAAATTCTCCAATGCTAGAGAGAGAAAGAGGTGGAGAATTTTTCTCACCTGAATTTCCCAGAAGAAAAACGCTGCATGCATCATATAAGACCGGCTGACCCAACTGAAAAGGCCCTTATGAATATTCCTTGCGTCCTAGACGGGACTCCAACCCAGCTCTTTCTAACTAAAGGGCATCATCGATATCGACTGAGATGCGGATATTTTTTTCTCATTGTCAGATATGGTTGTGAGCAGATATTCAGTGAATGAGTTTAAGGAGAGTATGATAGGAATTGTGTGAATGATGGTTGCAGCGATGAGTCTTTGGACTCCAAGAAGATATCAGGTAGTAGTAATAATAATATTCGTTTGCTGTTATATATATAAAGCAATACCCAGCTTTAACACGTTTTCGTTTATGACTATCCGCACATACGACGGTTTTAGCGACATGATGCTCTTATGAATCAACATGTGCAGTTTGCATGAACTGGTTTGTTCACGACATCCTTGCTCGCTACATCTGTGTTTTCGTGTTTTGTTGTTAATTATAAACTGTTTATAACTAGTATGTTAATTATAAAAGAGTGCTCTTGCTTCCAGTAAACAGAAGACGCATAAACCTATTAAATTAGATACTCAGATTAAAATTATTAAATTTGCTGACAATGATGTATTGAACACCGAAATAGGCTGCAAGCTAAACTTACATCGCACTACCCACTACAGATGTTAAAAACAAAATAAAGTGAAAATTGCTAGTTATTTGTAAACGTGACAATGTTATTGCCGAAACTGAAGAACATTTCATGGTGTAGACGGGTTGGCGTGGCGTATCCCTTTAAGCAAAGCTATTCAAAATAATTTTTATGTTTGCGAAAATTATTCTAAATTTTTGTTTCCATAACTGATGTCTATTTATGTACATATATGACTGCTTAAAACGTTATTAAACCACTGCATGTGTCCGAGAGAGAAATGGCAGTGATTCATACGACGATGGTCTGGAATCTAACGTGTCGTATGATTGTATATATGTGAAGTTCTGAACGCGTTTTTAAGCTGCACACAACCCCGAATATAATCGTTTGCACCTGAAAACATTTTCAGGTGAAACACCTGAAATCAAGATTCATTGAAAGAAGTAACAGAAGTCTTACATCCTCTTAAATTCATTCAATGTCTGTGCCCTTATCACTTATTCAGGGAAGCATTTCGCTCGCCAGTCATTCTCAATGCAAAAAAAAGTCATTCCTCACTCCCTTATGCACCACATCTTCACAAAATGTCTTCTTGTCCTTGCTTCTTTCCCTAGCTCAGTCCTTTGAAAATATCTTGGATATCTATCTGATAAGCTGCTCTTAACAATTTGTATGTCTCAATCATATCCTCTTCTGCCGATTTAACAAACTCTGCAATTTACATTCCCTCAACGTATCATCATAGTCAATATTTCCACAAATCCTCCAGAGCTTAATTTATTTCCTTGAAATCCACACGACCAAATCTGTGCGTAGTTGTTTACGTGTAGTTTAATCAAAGTCTTGTACAGGGGAATTACTACCTTCTTATCTCTATTTGTGAAGTTTTTCTTGCTATAGTGGAATTTCTTTGTGCTATTTTTATCTCTTTTGCAACATATCTTTGAATTTCAACTCTCTGTCCACCAAAATCCAAAGATTCCTCGGTTATTCCATCTCCTATAATATAAGGTGTTCACAAATGTTTACCCTGATTATAATATAACTCTTCAGTGGATACCTGAAATGGAACTCAAAGTTAGACTTCAATGTGCATAACCTATAGGGAAAAAAGTCAATGAACAACTTCAACATGTGCACCGCCGGTAACACGTAAACTATCCAAGCGGTAATCAATAACACGCCAAGCATTCTCCAACATTTTGTGTGACTCCTTCAACTGCATTTCTGATGCGCTGTCACAAGGTCTGGAACTTGTGACAGCACATAAACAAGATCCTTAACATACCCTCAAAGAAAAAAAATCTAGGGGTGTAATGTCCAGTGACCTCGGGGACCATGGGATTGGACCATCTCTGCCAATCCAGCGATTCGGGAATTCTCGATTAAGACGATTGCGAACATCACGAGACCAATGAGGGGGAGGATCCGTCCTGTTGAAAGATAACATTTGGTTGCATCTCCTATAGCTGGGGAATGGCATAATTATTGAGCATGTCTAAGTACACATTTCCATTAATTTCTTTTTCAAGAAAGAAGAAAGGGCCAATCACTCGATCATGCATTAGTCCACACCACACATTGAGTTTTGGACCAGCTCGAATGTGCTCTCTTATGGCATCTGGGTTTTCAGATCCCCAGATCCTTACACTGTGTCTGACTACTCCACTCACGCGAAATGCTGCCTCATCAGAGAAACAAACACGCTGCAAAAAATCATTATTCTCATCGATGCGGTTCAAAATGAGGTTAGTAAATTCTTCACGCCTTGGATGATCATCTGGCTTTATCTCCTGGATAATTTGGACTTTGTATGCAAACAATTTCAAACTTTTGAGTACCACTTTGTGGACTGTACTCCTTGGCATTTGAAGTTCTAGTGAAGCTCTTCTGATTGACTTCTGCAGTGACCGGGTGAAGGTAGATTTAACTGCCTCAACTGTCTCCTCGGAAACCGATGGTCTGCCACTGCTTATACACTTATGAACTGAATCTGTTTCTAAAAACTGTCTTCCATGACTTAATAAGCTTGACATCAGGTGCGTTCTTTCCATACTGTGCTTGTAACTGGAGATTTTGTTTCTGCTAGCCACAGAACACATTGGGCTTTTTCCTGTACTGAAACCATTTTTAAAGAAAATCAGCAACAGCGCTCCTGCTGGCAAAAGTAGTAAACTGAAGATAACAATATGGAAACTTTATGAGTGCCCAAGTTTACCTGCAACAAAATTTATTCAGTTAGTTTCATTGTTAAAATATTATAGCCAGTTGAAATCAGGGTAATCATTTGTGGACACCCTGGACAACTTTGCATCATCTACAAACAGTTGAATATCTACTTGCAAACTCGCAAAATCATTAATAGATTAAACAGAAGTGGTCCCAGCACAGAACTTGTATGAACTCCTTCTCATAGACAGCTCTTCTATACATGGCCCTTTAATATTTATTAAAGTTTCCCAGTCAATTCAACCGGTTATCTGAATCCATTTCCTGTAACTTATATATCAATTGATTATGTGGTAGCTCAGGGCTGCAGAGAAAAATTTTCGGGCCTATGACAAGTCTGTGGTCCTGGCCCCACTTAAAAAAAGTGCATCACTTTTGTTTAATAAAAAAAACTCATATAAAACATTAAACATTTATTTAAAAAAAGTGTACAATAAATTCAAAATTCGATACACTACATACCATACAAAATACAAACATTAAATAAAAAGAGAATTTTTAAATTTTTATTGCCTCATCCACTTCCTCACTTTATGGTTAGCAAAATCTTTAATCACCTCGTCATAATCAATTTTTATTGCCAGGTCATGTTCTATTAATAGCAAAGCTAGGCCATTTAATCTTTCCTGGAGCATTGATGATCTACTGAAGCTCTTTATTGCTGAAAGTTTACTAAACGCTCTTTCACCTTCGGCAACTGTTACTGGTATTGTGCAAAAAATTCTGCACAATTCGGGAACATTACTGTGAATGCAATTACTAGCTAGCGCAGCCGACAGCAACAACCTTGCACGAACGCCTATTGACGTCATCACCCGCTATAACTACAGCGATCCGGGCCGAGAGAATCAATGTCTTCCGGACACTCACTGAGAGCTAAAGAGCGTAGCCGTCTGTCAAAAACAAAACACAGTATCATTCTCGATATGCCATTATCCTTGTTGTATTATTACGAGAATTAAAACCATGCATTATAAACACAGTTATGTGACACGTCGGGGTCCGACGGTCGGCCCTTTTCGATGCCGGGCCCGTGACAAAAGTCTCAGATGTCACCTCCTCTCGGCGGCCCTGTGGTAGCCTGTCAAATGCTTTTGCAAAATCCGGAAATATCACCGTATATGAATTACCCCTATCTACTAACTGTAGTCACTTTATTATAAAATATAAGTAGATTACTGAAACAAAACCTTCCTTTAACAAATCCCTGTTGACCTCTATACAGAATTCTTTTCTTATCTACCCAATCATGTATCCTATTCTCGACCAATTTCTCCAAAACCTTAACAACCAGATATGCAAACAGGTCTGTAATTCGAGACATCTGTTTTGCTTCCATCTTTATGCAATGCAGCAATTTTACCCTCTCTTCACTCATTTAGCTATCCTTCCAGACTTAAGATTTTTTTAAAAATGGAAATGTCATTTCCTTAGCACTTTCTTTCACAACTCGCATGGCTAAATAAAATCCACTCCAACCGTTTTATTCACATATGCATTACTTAGACTTTCATCATCAAAGGACTGAGTTGAGGTATTAATACCTCAACTTCCTACTTTCTTACAACAATATCTTTTCCATCGATATGAAAAACCTTAACAAAATGTTCACAGAATAGTTCCACTATAACTTCTGCCTTAATTACTCTTACACTATCTCTATATAGTAAATTTATCTTTTCATAATGATTCGTTCTTTTGTTAGTCGCATAAGGAAAAAACTACTTGGGAATTCTCCTAGCCTGTTTCGCTAGTATCCTTTCATAATCTAACCGCTCATTTATATTTGTTGCATTTCTAGCTTGCACTTTTTCATGTAACTTTACTTCTTCAAAGTTTATGGTTCCTCCATAATCTCTTCTCTAATTCTTACTTAATTTCCTCTTCACCCATTTGACTTGCTTTATTTACACACAAACTTAAATAGACACATTCATTTGTCAGCAGCAGCACACATCCTTCCTATAATTTCTGTCCTCTCTAAAAACAATCAGCTTCGATTCCAATCAAGATAACCATATTTCCGTGATCCCGATTATCTCAGGCTGAAACGAAAAAACGCCAAGGCCATAAACACTCCTTTCTTATTCCTTAAACACCGAAAATGTACTTCTTCCATTGGTGTATAAGCAAAAGAAGGTACTAGACTTTGCCTTTGACCTTTCATTGTTTTCCGTCGCTTTTCCCCATTTCTGCGAACGTTATTTTCGACAGCAATCCACATTTTTTCTCCTATTCTAATAACTCCCGTTTCCATGATCTGATACCCGCGCACTCCCATTAAACAAAGATTGTTTAATGGGAATGTGTTAAAAGAATGTTTACCTCCCGATAACGTCCAAATTTCTTCAAAATCTCGATTGCACATTTCTGTTCTTTAACTCACCCAGGGATCATTCTCACTTTCACTGACATTCTGCTTTCATGTAGAATCTCTTCTCTTCAGCAAACTTACACACACACACACACACACACACACACACACACACACACACACACACACATCGTCGTCGTCATCACCTTTAATCTCATGCCAGTTTTTCTTTCTTTCTTTAGCTCAGAGGCACACATGAAACAGACAACTTTACGTCCTGTTTTTGAATACCGATTGCTTTCCTTATTAACTGTTGTCAACACACTTGTTACCTTCAAGGCGTTGCGTGAATCCCTTGTTCTCTTCTTATTATTATCACAAAAGCCAAACCAATCACTTGATTTGGAGGTCTGATGTTGATTTTTATTAATTTTTCTTTTTTTTCTTCTGTTACCTCTCCTCCTTTTTGAACTTTCCAACACAAGGCACCAAGAGAAGGCCAGACAGTATAGGAAGGGAAGCGCAGGATTTCAAATCGTTGACAGAAGTTTGCAATCCCTCTCTTCAGACTGGACAAAGGAATGGACATCAGAATACTTGGATGGTTATATACCGATAACTTTTCCTTTGCTTCCACAGTATCCGATGCTTTCCAGCTCTCCATGGGATACAAGGTTTGAATAACATCTCTCGACTCTGAAGACTCCGCCTCATATTTTCATCACTAAATCTAGGCTGCAACATGAGCGTCCTGAGATAACAATGAATGCAATCCAAGCATCACGAACAAATAATTTATGCAAAGGCAGAAGATCAGCAGCCTGAGGCTGCGAAGAAACCATTTGTCTTGCTTCACTAGCATCTTCAATTGTACGGCTAACTGTTTTAAATAGGGGTGTATATTACAGCTGTGCACCGCACACCTGAAAAAAAATCAAATTCATTGAGCAGTTTTTTATTTGAAATAAATTTATCTATTTATTATTTATATCGGATATTTATTTGAAATCAGTAGTCATGAATTGTTACAAATATCAAGTTATTCACAGTGTAACTGTAAATAAGACAAGAACAAGCGTTACCATCGCTGCACACGTTGGCTAGTCATATGTGAAGATTGAATAATGTGATTCCTTACTCGAAGTATGCAGCCAGGCATCAATGTGCATTTTTTTAACAGCTGAAGGTGAGCAGTGATAATGCAGCATGTATGCTGGCACATTGGCATTGACTGGGTTCTGGGTGCGAATTAAAGGTAGTAAGCGTAGACCTAAGCTAATTGTACTTAAATAGTACAATTGGAATAATACAAAAAAGTGTACTTCAGTAGTACAGTTGGCTTAGTTCTACGCAGTAAATTTCTTACCTGTAACCAAGAAGAGCAGTGTAGTCAGTTATTCTTGTTAGATAATCGTATTTTTTTTTTAAACAGCCATTTATTTTTATCTTTCGCGACAACTTGAAACAGTTGAAGATATTTTGTGTACTTCTTTTCAGACCGAGATTACGAGGTTAAACGTTGTTGTAGACAATAAACCACGTCTGTTTTTTCGAAATTTCCATGGCTTTTACATCGAAAGGAAGAATTGAACTCATATATAAATATATAATGGGTTTATTTTAACAAAGTAATTTTTTATATAAATGTAACCATTTTTAAATGGTACCTTACTTTGCCACAGCACACCCACTGGAATACCCATCGTACGTGCCTGCTTAGTTAGCATATCTGGTGATTCTCGTTTCTTTGTATTTCACGATATTTGAGTTTCGTCATCAAATGGGATACATTAAATTCACCACAATACATAAATCTATGAGTATAACCACTTTTCAATTTGCATATCCTGTATCTTTCATAATTATAAATAGGATAGGATTTCAAAACGTTTTGAAAAATGGACTGCATGCTGACAGCATTATTTTATGAACTTTTAAACTTAATCCTTCACTTGGCAGATTTACGTAAATAAGTGCTTTCTAGTGAAGCGCTCTACTTAAGTCAACAGGCACTCACTGGAAAGCAACTGCTCATATGCAGCTGATATAATACGATTGTTTCATTGCAAATACAGTTGTGTTTGCAATGGAACATTCATAAGGCAATTGTGTTCTTGTGTTCGATTGATTCTCCTGATAATCAAATAACGTGAATAAATTAACCATTAACAGCTCTGCAAATCTATTGTTGTATGCAACATTATGTTATAATCATCCTTAGCACAAAAAATTAGGCTTAATCACAACACCATTCAAATACTTATACAAACTGATGCTAATACGTAAATGTTGTTGTGTTATAGCCTTTCGTCTGTTCAGGGGCAGCTATATATACGCCACCATCTAGGGAAATGACTATGAGCAAGGTGGTTTCCCGTTGCCTTCCTTGCCGTACTATATCCTATGACTGTAGCCTGTGTGTTCACGGAGCCGGTTTGCTTGCGGGATGAAACCTCCAGATAAACTGGTGGAAAAACCCTGCTGTCCACGCCCAAGATCAGCTAACTTGGCTATGACTGAAAAAGATCCTTAAGCTCCCCACGTCGCCGATGAGAATCGAACCCAGGACACTCCTTCCCCAGGCATATGGTTGCAAAGGGCATAGCCACTCGGCTATCCGCGCAGACAATACGTAAATACAAACCAAAAAAAAAAAAAAAAATGCTCAACACAACAACATATACATACTTCACTCCGAAAGAAGTATCTGATTATACAGTCATAGAAATAACAGTTTCATTTTTAAAAAGAAGCACGCTGAAATCCATTCTATGCGACAGTACCACGCTGCAGCCTTTTTGGAAGTACTAACAAAAAGTTTAAAAAATGTATCAAGTCAAGTATGATAATAAACAGTAAATAATTTATCGTTGTTTTTAGTACATATCTTTCACAAATTCATACTCTGGATTTTTTTCGGATATTAGTGATGGGAATTGACAGCTAAAGTGTCCATGGAAATCTTACCTGACATTCTCTTATAAAGGAGCAAACTTTAAAATGAGATTTCTATTGGAATGTATTCAATTACGTTACTAACATGTCTTAAGGATTATGAGTTGTATGCAAATACCATTCACGTCCCTCTTCTCACCATTCTTCGTAATATCAATGGGGAACATGATTAAAAGTTCCTAAAGACATTGTAATAGTAAATAAATAACAGATATACATGTATGTTGGATGATTACTGTTGATTTACAAAAGATAAACCAAGCGTAGTTATACGCCCTATTGACAAGTTAAAATTCTGTTTCCAGTTAACCTTTTTAAATTATTTTTCTCTGTGTGTATATTACGGTATAATTCCATTGTGCATGAATGCATTTATAATGAAATTTTATGTTTAGGATCTGTTCTAAATTTTGTCGGATCTCAGTTTTAGTTTCAGTCGAACTCTTTTTAAAAAGTGATGAAAGCATTCTAGACGATACAAAATAATGTTGTATTTTGACTTGATATTTCTGTTGACTTGGTTGTTTTAATGAGAGTCTTGGATCTGGAACTAACTGTCTCTAATGAGCGGAAAGAGGAATTTGCGTTTCTGGAATAATGATTAAGGATTGGGAGAGACTAGTTAGCAATACGATATCGGATTGGGTAGATAAGAAAAATATTCTGTATTGAGGTCAACATGTGTTTGTTGAAGGAGGAATCTTGTTTCGATTATATTTTATAATAAAGTGACTACTTACAGTAGTGATTCATAGGTGGTGGTATTTCTGGATTTTGCAAAAGGTATTTGACAAACTACCATATAATTGATTGGTAGTCAATTGCAGAAAATGGGTTTGGATAGCCGGTGAATTGATTGGATAGAAAATAGATATCAAAGGGTTTAATATATTTGTTAAATATATTGAATATTAAAACAAATATATTTGTTTAATATATTTGTTAATGATATTGCGGTGCAGGCGGTATGAAAACGGATATTCACTGTTTGCAGATTATGTAAAGTTGTCAAAACTATTAGGAATGACGCTGATTTACTGATGCTTGAGGGATTTGAATAGACTGGCTATGTTGGTAGATATAGATACGTTGGGATGACAATTCAACATAAAGTTTTGCACTTTCGAAAATTCTGAAATGCAACACTGTGCATCATAATTGTGGTGTATTGCATGAGATTGAATGACAGAGATATCTTAAGATTTTGGCGGACAGAGAATTAAAAGTTCAAAGGACATGTTGCAAAAGTGATTATAAACAGCACAAAGAACTGCGCTATAGTAAAACGACATTGAAAAAATCAATGTTCTTATTCTTTCACAGTATATAAGAATTTTTGATTAAATCACATCTGGGTTACTGCGCACAGGTTTCGCTCCCTGGATTTGGCAGGCTCCGAAAATTTTAGAGGCAAACGATAAAAGCAGTATCGGGTTTGTGGGATATGGTTGAGAAATATATTTGCAAAGTTTGGTAAATAGGCGGAGAAGAGGGGATGTTATAATTGAGACGTATGAATTATCTAAGATTTCAAAGAACTGCGCATCAGTAATATATATATATATATATATATATACTGCTTACCAAGAAGTCAACAGACATTATAGTGTGAGAAACAAACAGATTTGCCAAACAGATAGGACTACTATCACAACGGAGTTGCATTGACTTTGGAGCATCATGTTCCTCCAGTTTATATCAGCTACAAACATGTGACTTGTTACATGGTATGATGTACCTTGCCCATGGGGGTGTCCATTAATTTCTTTCTAAGCAGTGTATTTTAAGTTCTCCAGCAAAAGAAAATATTATTATTATTATTACACTGGCAGCACCACGGGGTCAGACTCATTTGGGAGGCCCACTAAACATTTAATCAAGTGCTATTCATGATTTGCACAGTAACTGTCATACGTCGTACTGAATTCATTCATCGACAAAGTACTCACGTTTAATCTGATAACAGATTTCATTCCTTTACCACCTTCGAAGTTTCTTTACCTCGGAGTGCAATTAGCAACTCACTGTTGCTAATTGCACTCCTACTCAATCTCTGTCATACACTTACCCCTCTTTTCTGCCTGTCAAATAATTTCTGTAATCCACAAATCTCCAGTTCCACAAATATAATTTACTCATTTCCCATATCAGATGCACCACTTAAGAATGAAACGTTGCTGCATCCTGGAGGATTCTGTAAAGAACACCTTGTATTAAAAAACAGACGCGTTGAGTCCATTCCATATAGTTCCAGTACAAAGTTAAAATAAATAGAGAAAAGAAAAGCATTATCCCCGAGCTTTGCATTTCCCTTTCGTGAATATCTTTGAGAGATTTATAACTTTAGGAATTAAAGAAGTTCAGATATGTTTGATTGTTTTGTAAAAGCTATAGAACGGTGAGAACAAGACACACTAATGAAACAATTTCTAGCTTGAAAATATTTTTGTTCAATAGTGTTACACAGGCATTTTAACTCCAGCTTGTCTCTTACTATTCATAGAAATATTTGCTTTTACCACACAAGAATTGCGATCAAAATTTGTTGCATTTTGGTGTAAGTGAAGCCTCTAGCAACTATGATTTTCGAGTTAAGATGTTACAGAAGCCGAACCTTTTGTTACGGGCATAATATGAATACGAGACTAAATATATACCATCTCGGCTTTCATAGGGGTTCCATAGAAAAAGTTATGTTAGGCATTTAAGTTGAAAGGTCAAGGTGACAGTGGATCTCAATGTCAGAAAGCCAACAGTACCACGGACTCTGTATATATATCCTTAAACGAAGCAAAATTTTGGCAGTATTCCATTATAAGGTGAACAAACAGAGGCTCTGCCGAATATAGTACCCCACCATCTGTCATTAGAGGAAATGAATATGACATTTTTTTTTTTAGTTGAAGGTGATTTAGTCCTCCTCAAACAGAAAGTGACAGGCTTTTCCTCCGAGTGGTTCAATTGATTGTATCTGAACATGTACTTTATACTACATATTATACAATAAATCAAATTGCAGAACAAAAATTCGAGCTTTTATAATCATTAATATTGAACTGTTAAATTCAGACCAGTCAGGATACTCGCTTATAGTATTGCTTGCGAGATTAACTCTTCGTTCTTATAACCAGTAAAATTAGTAAAGCTTAACGTCAACTGCATCAAAGTAAACGAAATTCAACATTAGATATGTTTCACTCTTAAACAGAACAATAACTTCTAAAATACATTGTGAAAGACAAGATATAATACTCTTTCAAATGAAAAAAAAAAAAAAATGAAGTTTACTAAATTTCTTCTAATAGTGCTAAGACGCATTATTTTACTATGGCAAGATACTGGAGAAAGAGGTGGGAAAACACTAGTATTATAAAAAAAAAAAGGTTTCAGTAACTAAAGTTCGTGCTGGTAGATATATAAATTAACTGTAAGATAAATTGTTAAAAAATGCCTTGAAGAATCGTATATTTCTGGGCGGGCTTGAAAATCTTTTTAGTGTTAAAGCGAAATAAAAGCTATAAACATTGACACCGCACATTCCAAAAACATACTGAATGCCGAATCTGACCATTGGCAACGGGCGTAAATTTTAATGCATTTATAGTTCTACTCACTATATTTGTTTTCTTTTGACTGAGATGGACCAAAGTGTTATTATATTTATTTGAATAAGTATCTTTCTCGAAATACATAGTTACATTTACGGAGTTTCGATCACTTATCAAACTGAATAATTTAAGTTAACTAATCTTAAATTGTATAATATTAAATTCGGTGTAATATAAAATCAGTATAATAGCAAATATCATGATTTTTTCTTCGTTAATATGCTTTACTACTGTGGATAATTCAGAAAAGATCCCATGAACTATATTTCAGTTTCGATCGGTTGTGTAATAGCTGTCACTAAGTATTTGGAGATTATCTTTTTTTTTTAATTTTTTTTTTTTTTTTGCATGCAACACGGAAACATGATAAATTAAGAAAAATTGTCCAGATCTTTGAAATAATTTCTTTGCGACATTAAACGATAGAAAAGAGAATAAAAATGCATTCTGTCTATTTACTTAATTTAATAATCATTAGTTGAATAAGCTAATAAAATATAGAAGCGAATAATCTTCTCCATTTTTAGAGCTATTTACTGCTGATTAATTTACTTTAAAGTAACTTATGCAAAAATAAATAAATAAATAAATATGCAGAAGCATAACGCTTATTTCTTTCGTTTCAAGTGCGTTTAAAATGCTGAAAGAATCGTTAGGTTCGTTTTATCTTTCATCGGTTCTTCCTTCCGTCTTTCCTTTTATCTCTCCTTCCATTAGTATGTCATTTCCTCTGCTATATCTGGACGCGTTTTTATTAAATTTTGATATTTGGGATCCTGTCGAAAACTTATATCATAGAATCAATTTTGAGTTTAACGAAATTTGCCATTAATTTTGGATAGCAAGCATTGTCCAAGTGATTTGAAACGATACGAAATTACGTGGTACAAATGACAGTACATATAAATTTGAACAATTTAAGCTAAATTCGCCAGCAATGGAATCTTTGTACTAAAACTTGAAAAATGGGATTTTATAACGAGACACACAGATTATGTTAATAAATGTAGTACATGCAAATATTCTTATAATTGCGTTGAAACACAGTCATCCTGGAATCTTGCACTTCCTATGTATAATGCTCCCTGTAATTTTAGCCAATTTAGCACGAAGCATGCTCAGGACATCATGCGACTGAAGACTTTCAAAGCTGAAAAAGCAAACTTATGATTTGATCATATCATTTGGTTGTTAATGGGGAAATAAGAAAATTAACTTTTATACCAGGGATTCGATTGAAATGAGTGATTTAAAGTATTACTTGAATTTTTTATTAATTTTGAAATTTTTATTAACCTCAAGGGCTCACTTTAGTGAGTACGGGCATGGCAAACCCGAGGTACCAGATGCTGGACCATGCCTTACTTCATGTAACATATATCTGTTATATTATTCTGTAGACTGGTTCCTCCGCTTCTTTCTTTGCTTCTTTCTCCTCTCCTTGCTCATTCTCCCTGATGCTATTAGAGTATTCGAGGGCTAGGGGTGAGTCTTTCCTATCTTGCTAAGTCATTTCGTCTTATGCAGCCACCGAAGGAGGCAAGCTAGCCTCAATAGGTGCCGGTCCCAAGCCCGGATAAATGCGAGGGTTGATGTCAGGAAGGGCATCCGGTCGGAAAACTTCAATGCCAGCTCAAACTATGATATGAGTCAAAGAGAAAATGATATAAGGGCTAGGGCCGAGGGCTACCGCCCTTGATGCGGTAGCCCTCGTCCACTTCTCGCCCTAGGCTACCGCATCAAGGGCGGGTGCGGTTAAAGAAGCGAGCCCAGCAGGTGGAGAGGATGTTGCGAGTGAGAACACTGAATGTTGGAAGCATGACTGGAAGGGGAAGAGAGGTGGCAGACATGACGAGGAAGAGGAAGTTGGACATTTTATGTGTGAAGGAGACAAGGTGGAAGGGGGGAAAGGCAAAGGAACTGGGGGATGGATATAAATTGTTCTACTCTGGAGCAAATAACGAGGGAAGAAATGGTGTAGGAATTGTGGTGTGTGGCAGAATGAAGGGTGAAGTACTGGAAGTGGGTAGAAGGAATGACAGGATCATGCGAATGAAATTGGGTCTTGGAGAAGAGTGGGTGGTCGTATTATGTGTATATGCCCTGCAAGTTGGTTGTACAGCAGAGGAGAAAGATGAGTGCTGGAACGTGTTAGATGAAGAAATGAGGGAATTGGAAGAAAATGAGATGGTGATTGTCGGAGGAGACTTGAACGGACACATAGGAAGACAGAATAGAGACTGTGAAAGGGTGTCACTGCCACTTGTACATTATTATGGTGGCCACGGAGTGGGATTGATGACCCAGGAAGGAGAGAGGGTTGTGAACTTTGCAGTAGCGTTTGATCTGGCAATTGTGAACTCGTTTTTCTACAAGAGGGAAGAACATTTGATAACATTTAGGAGTGGTAACAACAGTTCACAAATTGACTACATTTTGACTAGAAGAAAACATCTTAAGGTTGTGACAAATTGTAAAGTGATTCCAACATATCAAGTAGCACAGCAACACCGACTATTGTGCGCAGACTTTAAAATATGATCGAAGATAAGAACTTCTGGATACCATGGGGTGAAGACAATTAAGTGGTTTCGCTTAAAAGAGGAGAGTGTGTGAGGAATCGTTTTAGGGAGAGGGTGTTAGAGAGGATTTCGGATGGACTGGAAAGTGTACAAGATTGGTGGAAACATAATTCAAAAGTAATCCTGAGCTGTGCAATCGAGGTGCTTGGTGATACATCTGGAAAGATTAGAGAGCAGGAGGAGGGTTGGTGGTGGAATAATAATGTATAAGTGGCAGTGACAGCTAAGAGGAAAGCAAAGCAGAAGTGGGATGAGTCGAGAGTGGAAGAGGACAGAGGTGTACAGAGAGAGAAAGCAAGAAGCCAAGAGAGTTGTGGCACAGGCGAAGGCCATGGCATATCAAGATCTGTATGATCAAATAGTAACAAAAGGAAGGACAGAGAAAAATTTATCAACTAGCGAAATGTAGAAATAAAGCAGCTAAGGACATCTTACATGCGAGGCAGATCAAAGACGCTGAAAGAAGAGTATTATGGAGGGATGTGGACATAAGAAACAGATGGAAAATATACTTTGAGGGACTTTTGAATGAGGAAAATGCAAGGACTCACAGAGGAGATGGGCAGCCTTCTGAGGGGATGGTGCAGAACATCAGTATAGTGGAAGTGACGGATGCCATGAAGAGGATATGAAATGGAAAATCGGTGGGCCCCGACAGAATTCCAGTGGAGGCATGGAAGGCACTGGGGGGAGAGGGAATTAACCTGCTGTGGGACCTGTTCATGAAAGTTTGCCAACAGGAAAATATACCCGAAAAATGGAGGGAGAGTACTCTTGGATTGCACAAGACTGTAAAAATTACAGAGGAATAAAGTTGATGTCCCACACAATGAAAATCCTAGAAAGGGTTCTTGATGGTAGATTGAGGAAGGAGGTGGAGATTGCTAAGGAACAATTTGGCTTCATGCTTGGTAGATCACCAACAGATGCTATCTTTGGGTTACGGCAGATGATGGAAAAGTATCGAGAGAAACAAAGGGAGCTACATCTGGCATTTATTGATCTGGAGAAAGCATATGATAGAGTGCCAAGGCAAGAAGTCTGGAGGTGTCTGAGGGAGAAGGTGCCGGAGAAATATGTCAGGTTGTTGCGGGAAATGTACAGAAATGTGAAGACAAGTGTTCGGACCCGTCTGGGACAGACAAAGTTTTCAAGTAACAGTTGGCTTGCATCAAGGGTCAGCAGCATTAAGTCCGTTTCTGTTTAATATTGTGATGGAGGTGGTAACAGAGGAGGTGAGAGAAGCCCCTTGGACAATGTTGTATGCAGATGACATCTTGCTGTGTGCAGATTCAATAGAAGAAGCGGGAACTAAACTGGAAAGATAGAGAAAAGTACTGGAAGATAGAGGTATGAGACTGAGCAGAAGTAAGACAGAGTATATGTGTTGCACAGTGGGCGGCGGATAGGAGACAGATCTGGAGCTGGAAGGAAATCTCACCAGGAAGGTGAGAAACTTTAGATACTTAGGTTCAACAGTGGAAGAAGATGGAGGAGCTGAGAAGAAAGTGGGATACAGGATACAAGCGGGTTGGAGGAACTGGAGGGAGATGGCCGGAGTGTTATCCGATAAGAGGGTGCCGATCAATCTGAAAGGAAAAATCTATAGGACAGTAGTGAGGCCAGCTATGACATATGGTATAGAAACTGTGGCCCTGAGGAAAAATAACATCAGCGGGATGGAAGTAGCAGAGATGAGAATGCTTAGATGGATGTGCGGTGTGACCAGAAAGGATCGTCTGAGAAATGACTATGTCAGGGAACAGTGCAAGTTACGAAGTTAGGAGCGAAAATACAGGAGGCAAGGTTGAGATGGTTTGGTCATGTGATGAGGAGGGAGGGCGAATATGTGGGAAGAAGGGTCATGCAAATGGATGTGCAAGGAAGGCGGAAGCGTGGGCGGCCAAAAAAGAGATGGAGGGAGCTGGTAGAAGAGGACTTGAGGATGAAGAACTTGGATGTGGTGACAGCCCAAGACAGGAAGGTGTGGAGGAGACTCATTATCAACAGTGACCCCACTTAAGTGGGAGAAGCTGCAGAAGAAGAAGAAGAAGACTTGAATTTTTTATTATTTTTATTTATTTATTTATTTTTTTAATTTGGCTGAACGTCACGAGAAATTTTTTTGTCGCCAATCTACAGCTAGGAGCGTCTTCTATCGCTCTGGATTTAGGATTATAACCAAAAAGTAATACCTCTTAGTACAAGGAATATTCAGACAAAAGCTCTCAATATTTTGACCTCTTTGAAAGAGACCAAATTTCAAAAGGAATATGAAAGCTTTACTGCGAGTTTAGGATGATTTCACTGTTTTAAAAATCGAACTGGACTGCAATCTGCTAGTGCTGATAAAGGTTCTGCAACCAAGTTTCCTGAAGAAGTGCAAAGCATAATTCAGGAAGGTGATTATGACGATCGGAAAATATAAATGTCTTGCTGAGGAAATCCTTTGTTCAGAACAATCAGAATTGTTCTGTTTTTCTTCAGGCTGTGAACTTTGGTCTTGTTTGCAGAACATGGATTTTTTTATTTTTTTTTACTTGCCAGAGGATTCTTTGGAACGATACAAAAATACTTCATAGCGCCCCTTTAAGAATTATATTCAAGAATGTCCTCTACAAATTTTATATATCCTTTACATTTTGTTTCGTAACTGATAATTTTATATTGTTTCTTAACTTGTAAAAATCATAATGTATATGATTTCTTATGCTTAACTATATTTTAATGTGTACTACCTGTTTAGTTTAATATACTCGTATAGTGAAAAAACTATGTGCGCGCGCATACATGCAAATATCACACAGATGTTCACATTTTCTTTGAATATCATATTAACAAAAAAAAAGATAATTAATAAATGATAATAAATTAAAGATAAGAAAGTTCAGCGAGGATGTCCAACGTAGTGCTATCATATGCTGCTATATCAGCCATTAATAAGTTCCTGCAGGGTGTTTTATTTTCCTTTTTTCATTTTAATATGTGAATTCCGCCTTTTGTATCATGGGTGGACTAAGGATTACATAGTCTGAAAATCTTGCTCTAAAGAACAGACGTTGAAATTTCTCAACTCATTTAACGTATCCAAGTAGCAGAATGGTTGTGGTCAGATACTAGGAGATAAAATTCACCTGCTATCTAAAGGTACTCACAGACATACATGCCCATGATGGGATTCGAAGCCACAGCGTATTGATTGGAGAGAGAGGGTACGCTATCCACACGATCAACCAGACTCCTAATTGTTAGAGCATGTCAGATCAAATTAACTACCTTTGGAAATCTGGTAATGGAAGAAGTCCTAGAAAAATCGAAAAGATCACGGAAAAAGCATAGAAATCACGAAATGGATTTGTGTCTCTCCCTCCGCCGATCATAGACTAGCGAAGTATCTAAACGATTTAAGAGCTTCTGCAGCTATAAGACTCCTTCCAACACAAAATCAGATGGCAATTTTTTTTGTATGGCTTGTTCCAGATGACCTTTATTTAGCAGAGTGTATCTGTCCATCTGTTAAGTGTCAAAAACGGTTCTGTTGGGTTGAGTTCTATGGAGATCAATGAAGTTTTTGGACATATTATCATTATTTCCTCAATGTATGATGCAATATTGCTAGTGCTGTAAAATATTGGATTGTTATGTTGATAGAAGGATAAGTTAATTCTGTAAAATTGGTACATTATAGGAAGTCTTACATTATCCAGAATCCTTGGTCGTTCATCTTTTCTGGCGACTACAACCAAAGTTTGATTCCATAACAGTGTAGCCTCTGCGCTGATTGCCAGTCTAGAAAAGGTAGCTGTCAGCTACCTTTTCAAAAACCGACAATGTGCGGTTCTTTATGCGTTCTTCTACGCTTTGGCCCTTTGTAGTTAACTTCCTGGCACTCTCACAATTCCATCAGCGGATGATATTTCCTACACTTAATTTTGGGCGACGCAATCTTTTGCCAGTGTCATGAAGGAATAGGCGGCTGATTTAGCATCCTATAACAAACCCCTATTCCACTCCTTCGTAAGTTATCCACGTACCATTGATAGCGTATACTCTATGGACTCTAGAAGTATTTGCTTGTCATACAAAGTGATAAGCCATAAATGACAGGAATATACTATACTATTCTGTATGCTTAATTCTAAAAACAGTAGGTACCCCATTGCTTATTTCAGCATGATGTGTATGCATTGCAGCCTACTTTATCGCAACCGCACTTTGTATGTGTGTGTGTGTATCACACATGTCTACTCTGATATGTGATGTTTAATCGTGACTCATCAAGCTCTCATTATGCTCTACCTTGTATCTCTGCTTTCTATAGAATAACCCAGTAAGAATCACATCACTTCAATCATGGTTCATCATATATTCTCTCCTTTCTCTCTATATATAGTGTTAAAATACTATTAAAAGTCCATAGTTATACATGTACTGGCGTGCATTTATAGCTGGCATTATATTTTTGATGCTGTGTTAGATGGGGCACCCCCAAGAAAAATCTCAATAGGGATGGAAATCTTCTACTGTATTATAGATGCATAATTATTCAGTAAAAGAAAAGAAAGTGCTTCACGATTGCATTCTGCCACTAGATCTTTATATTTTTGAGAGTGTCAACATGAGGAAAGCATTGGAAAATTAGAGATGTATGAAGGCATGAAGATTAACTATCTAAGGTTTAGATAGTTAGATTCTAAGGTATGCTTTGTTGTTTGAAATTACTGCGGAGACAACTATTGTTCAAGATGAAATATTTGAGTTTCTGTGTATGAAAGCGATTAACACACCTTCAATTAAAAAAAGTCCATATAAAGGTTTTTCATTTTCGCGGGGATTCGATCCTAGGTCTATCCAACCAGAGGTCATCCTTACTAGCTGAGCAAATGAAAGCTCTAAAAGTATGTAGATGATACTGTACTTGCAGCCAGTAATAAAGAGTAAAATTCTTGTAAGAGTTAGAAGAAAGTATGCCATGTGGACTTAGTTAAATACATGGAAACTGATCGCAGATGGATCAAAGAACAACTAACTTGAAGCTGTCAATTAGTTCTTCAGTAGAACAGTTGAAAGAATCATACGGCATGATTAAAATGAAAATTGGTTATGATTAAGAGTTCCGTCCACTCCCATTGAGAATAAAACATTAGTACATTTCTATATTTATATAACCTACCTCACAATATATGAAAATTAGATTGGTTAAAATTCTTATATATTCTGCTTTTCTGCAGAGATCACATCCTGGATTCTTACAGGGGGAAAAAAGAAAAGAAAAATAAATTTCAAAGTATTGCTGGAGAAGAATGCTTAGAATTTTCTGGACAATAAAAAAAAGAACCATGAACGCATAATCATCTAATGATAGAAACTAGACTTAATTACATTGTTGTCATTATTATTATTAGTACTAATTACTAAAATAATCTAAATTACTAAAAGATCACATCCTGGATTCTTACAGGGGGAAAAAAGAAAAGAAAAATAAACTTCAAAGTATTGTTGGAGAAGAATGCTTAGAATTTTCTGGACAATAAAAAAAAGAGCCATGAACGCATAATCATCTAATGATAGAAACTAGACTTAATTACATTGTTGTCATTATTATTATTAGTACTAATTACTAAAATAAAGAGCCAAAGGACTCTTTATTCATGAGTTGCCTTAGTGTGGACTATGTCTTTTAATTAGGCTACGCTAAGGCAACTTATGAATGCCTGTCAGTGTATTCCCGGAAACTCTCTGGTCAACTTACCTTACGAAACTTTCATAGTTTCTACATTCGGCTTTGAAATAATGTTGGATCTAATATCCACTTTGCTTATATAATTATAATAATCATTATTATTATTATTATTATCAGAGGCGTAGTGAGGTTATGGCCAATGTGGCCCTGGCCATAGGCGCTAATTTTACATAGCCGCAAAAATTTAGATTTTTAAAGTTTTTTTTTTTTAGAACGGCGCAATTTACTTTCCTTGGCCATAGGCGCCAAAATTCCTCACGACGTCTCTGATTATTATGTATTTATTATTGTTATTAATCAGATAAGTTTGAAATAGTTTTGATACGTATTTAAAAAGGTATAACATAAAATACATCATACAAAGTAAAATGGAGAGAAAAGAAGATGAAGACCCAAATTAAGGTGAAAAGATGATTATTATTATTTTGAGAATGCCTGGAAAGGAGATGGAGTATCTCCACTACTACCACCACCAGCCATGTTCTTTCTAAGTTTGAAATGTGTAGCCTTCTCAGTTTTGTTCAACAGTAACTGTAGTGTAACTGTAGGTTTCCTGTTTAATATTTAAGAGATCGAATTAGAGATATAACAAACCTCTTACTAGACACTCGATCACTAGATAAAGATAAATTGGAAAAATTGTGATTAAGGTCAGAGGTTCTTAGTCATACGTTCTTGCAAGACTAGAAAAATAATTCAACATTCTGTGAGAATGATAATACGAAAAAATAAATAGAATAAAACAAAAACATGATGATGAGTACGATGATAATCGTACAACCGAGAAGAACATGTGCGAAACTCAGTTTTTTAAGAACGACTCGGAGTAGACCGAGTTGAAAGTGATTATATATATATATATATATATATATATAATATCTTTACTACCGGCAAATTTTTAATGGAAAATCCATTTCGAATTTTCCGTATCACGCTAAGCATTTACGGCAGGAGAAAAAAAAAAAAAAAACTTGCTGCAGCAACGCTTCCATGTTGTAGCATCGAATAGTTCAGAATTGGTTAACCAAGAGAACAGAAGACAGCGCTTCCGAAGGTAGAAGGCAAAGACGATACTAACATTGAAGCGAAAATCGGTATTTCAACAAAAAGAGGCCTGAGAACGGTCACACAAAAGGTATCAAAATAAAAATTTAAAAAAGGATGCAAGAGATCCACTAGTGTATTATTACACGTACCGTTCCCAGGACATTGCATCAGCAGTGATTTCATGGATTTATCACAGTTCACAAATTCAGTCCCAACAAAATTTATGAGTATGTATTCATGGGTACTCACGTAGTTGTGAACTGAATGGCTCAAATTTTCGATTTTAATCCAACTAAATATCTATTGAATGGGTTGGGAACGTGTGAGCGATATGTTGTATTAAACGACAAAGCTTTACCCATATCCCTAATAGAAAATTTTATGAATTGAATTCAGAATTTCTCTTTGTGTTCTCTGGCTTTTGTCAGTATATATATTAAATAGATTAAGTAGCAATTCTTCACAGGACAGTTTGTGAAATCTGTCAGCAATGATTACAGTTTGAAGAAAGATCAAACTGATCAGCGTTGAAATAACTGGGATGTAGTTTTGAGAAAATATTGATGAAAAAGGTTTGGAATAGAATAGTCTGTGCATGTTTTAACATTTAGTAGGTTTTTAGGAAAGTAGCAGAATTATATCTACCAGCTTATCTGACATACGACAGAGAGAGATCGAGAGAGACCCGATCGTGGTAAGAATGTGGTAAGTACTTTAATTACTCTTAATATATTAAGGAGGAATAAGCATTGATGGTGAAAAACTACAAATTCTTATGTTTGCCGAATGATCTAGTACTGATATCCCACAACTCAAAAGACCTAGAAGCAATGGGTGAAAAAATATACACAAACAACAGTAAGATAGGCTTAGAAATGAATCTAGAAAAAATAAAATGGCTCAACAACATCTACACAAGTGATAGTTACCTAAGTATTAATAACGTCGCTATAGAACAAGTTGACTCCTACAATTACTTAGGACAAACAATAAAAATGAATAACGATTTATCTCCAGAACTAGCAAAAAGAAAGAAAGAAAGCTGCATGGCTATCATTCAATAGACTAAAAGAAACACTTACTGATCCAAATCTTGACATCTCTACGAAGGCAAAACAATTTAATAATGACATTCTTCCATCACTCACATATGGATCAGAAACATGGAACACGACAAGAAAAGAAGACACTTTCAGAATAACTCGGCGTGCAATAAAACGTAGGATTTGTAACATCAGCAAAATGGAACATGTTAGAAACACAGAACTAAGAAAGAGATCAGGCATAAAAGATGTGGTAACTGCAGTATATGAAAGCAAGATGAGATGAGATGGGCAGGTCACATAGCCAGACTCAGGGATATCAGATGGACATATAGAATACTCAACTGGCAACCAGAATAAAGAGAAAACCAGGAACACCACCTACAAGATGGGAAGATCCACTAGTGAAATCTATGGGTATAACATGGAAGAGAGAGGATCGAGATCGTTGGAGGCATCTTTGTGACCTGCACTCATGGAGAAATCCTGAGTGAAACACAGGTCCATCAAGGTAATATTAATAACTGAACCAGAATAAACTCCGAAGGGTGCTAATACTCAGTAACAAATCAACACTCGATGCAGGGCAGTACTTATGCACAGGCGCATGAGGTTTTAACTTGGGGACCGAAAAAGTAGGACCCCGGGGGAAAGGGGACCCCGAATCACTCTGGCGCCTCGGGACTGCGCCCTACTCGGAAAAAAGTGTAATACTGCCCTGATTGTATGAAAGAACCCAGAGAGCCTCCGTAGCACAGTCGGTAATGAAGATGCCCTTTGGTTCGGAAGAATTACCGTATTCGAATCCCAATGGAGATCGAGAAGAATCTTTATAGGGCTTTTCAGCTGAAAATAACACTGGATTTTTTCATCCAGGATTTTTTTTTTTTTTTTCATCTTCGTGATTACAACCATAATGCTATTGGAGAAAAACTTATAAATGTGATTTTCACCACTAGCTAGATGAATTTCTTCAGAAGAATCGTTAGTTACTTGCAAGCAAGTAGGTGTTTCTCTCTCTCTCTCTCTCTCTCTTATAGAATTTTAAACTCCCTAATTCGGAAAAAATGCCATTAGAACACAAATACTATGCATATAAATAATCCTTACAATTAGGATCACGATATGGCAGTTGTCGGTTGCATTCTCGCAGTGGCGTACCTAGGGGAGTGCGGAGGGGGCGGCACTTTGAACTTTCGCAGTTAATTCTAAAACACAGTCTCGAGAACTCAATTCCAAATATTGCAATACTATTGCGAATTTTCCTCACAATTGCTGTAAGTGTTGCTAGTTGGGAGAGGAGTTTTTCTAAATTAAAATTGATTAAGAATTACCTACATTACTATGAAATATACTTCGCCAATGTCATCGACGATTTTGCTAACAGAAAAGCAAGAAAAATAACATTTTAGAATGTTGAAATTAAAGTTTTACTTCAAAAATAAACATAGCGTTTTAATTTATTTCCCCATACGTCATTTTGACTTTTTGTAGTATTTTTGGTGTGTATTGAGAGGGGCGGCAAACTCAGGGATCGCCCCGGGCGACAACAGCTCTAGCTACGCCACTGCATTTTCGTCCTCTTCAGTTTACCCCGCCTGACAAATGCAGTGAACTGCTGCAATGAGGAAGGACAGAGACCACTTACTGGCCTCCATAAGAAAGGAGTTACAGGGATATATGAATCTTTTAACAATTTTTTATTTTCCAAAGGAAGCAGGTAAGCATTTTCTGAGACTTGGAAATCAGTTGATGATCAGTAATCACTTATGTCCTTAGCAGAGACGAATTCGTTTCCAGAGAGCGTGAACAGAGGGAAAGTATGAAAAACAACTGGCACAAGCTAATGTTTCTGATTTGACCAGGTCATACATACATATGAGTAATATACCTGTTATGGTTATATATTATAATCCATAATCTTATGTACTATACTTATATAATATGCCAGTATATTCTTTCTGTTTATTTTCCTGCGTGTTCTGTCGTCAATTTTTCTGAGTTGAAAAGTTAAAATCCAGAGTTTCTTTAAGGGGAGGTAAAAAAAAAAAATCCACTTACCTATGCAGTAACTCGGAAACTAGCTTTATAAAAAGAACAAGGCCAATTTAGTCAATTATTTTAATTAATTATAATTTCATAAAAATAATTCATTATTAAAATGGAGTTCCAAAACATGTTTGCATTGGTTTGCTGTATTGCTTGGTCAGTCTTGCTTATTACCGAGAATAATTCAGTGTTAACTGCTGGTTCACTGGACCTGCGTAGTACGCTGATGTACACTGAAATTGAGGAAATCTCCACACACTGCGGTAGTCAAAACAGTAGGGTAAGAACTATCTATTGTAGCTGTCTCTGGTAAGAATAAATAACTCATTAAAAATCTACAGGATACCCCCCCCCTCCCATAGTGCACATATACCATCTATAAACTACTTGTAGATTTATTCATAATAGTAACTAATAATTACTAACTGTATAAATTATAATAATGAAAAGTTGCAGATACGCCATTTAAGACGATTTAAGTTTATTTGAAAGAGATGTACTAATTTTGGTGGTATTATTTATTTGAGAGAGAGAGATCAAATTTCACGGTCTGTAAATACAATTGGCAATTGATCCGAAGTTCTAACGTTTCGAGATAAAAAAAAAAAAAAAGAATGTTATCGATTCTTATACAGTAGTTCTTTATTTTTGATATGGATTTCTACTGCTCTTTCGTTGTTTTTATGTAAGTATTTGCATAACAATAATTAATTAATATTTCCCCTGAAAAACCTGTTTCCCAGCAAATGGTGTGTGTTAAAATTTATAAATCATATATGTCCGACTTGTTATTTTACAAAGAACGCGGAACATGTTGATCTTTGTTTATAAATATCCTAATGCAAAATTTCGAACAGAAGCTAAAATTTTGCATATACTTTCGTAAATACTAACGAGGTATGTCGTCACGAGTTACCTTCAATATAATTATATATTTTTCGAAACGTTTTCAACCGCTCTAAAGTACATTTGTATGTTATTGTCTGGCTGTGTGCAAAGAGCAATTACCACCTGCTAACAGTTTGACGACCCGTTTATGATAGGGACACCGACATCGGATGCTTGGAGAAAACAACGTAATGTTTGTTCCGCGCGCGCCATCTAGGGAAAGAACGTAACGCGTTCTGGTGTAGTGTATTTCCTTTGATATTTATTGTGCTATAGAATTGCTTATATTCGATTTGCTAGATACTGAGTCAGTTGTTTAAAGTACAATGCACGAGAAAAATGCGTAATTGACAAGTAAGCCTGACAGCCTGTTTGCTAAACTTGAATCACACGATAATTTCTACCTCCAATAATATTTTATTTTTTACTATATGAGAAATAATAAAGCTGCAGAATTTGTTTCGTGCAACATTCAGAACAAGACACTTTCATATTAAAAAGAAGCGTTCATGGGGGGGGATTCGAAAATTGGATCTCTCCATAGAAATGTGGTTGTCACTCTGGATATCAACATATTATTATGATAGATAATATCGGATTATTTTCTCACCGAAAGACAGTACTGGACTTTATGTCAAGCCGGTGCCGAACTGACATTTAGTATTATGCATAATATTATTCCTGCAAGATGCTTCGATTTTCGGATTTAATATCCTCTGAAGGTATGTTATGTTTGATGTGGTGTTCATTTTTAAATATTTATTGCTATGCAATTTTCAATTTAATCTTTCGTTAGTATTTAGCATTTCCCCCCCCCCCCTATAATTGTGTGTGGTAGATACTTCTACTGTTTAAAAATCATTAGAAGTTATAACTCGTAGTTCAGTGTTTATAGAATTGCGAAATGTTTAAACTAACCATCAAAATTAATAAATAGAAGCTTCATTGAGTTTTTCGATGAAAATAAAAATAACCTACTAAAATGTAAAAAATTACGATTTTTTTGTATATATCTAATGTCACTCTCATTTCATGTACCGAACTTTGACTGCTTAACCGTTATTGCGGGACTGTAGTTTATTTTTTTACAATCCTAAAAAAAGTTTAAAATGTCTGAATTATATCGAAAATTTTGATGGTACCTATATACTGAAATAGTTTTTAATTGCAATATATTTTGTATATGTTGTGTTGACGTTATTCTTATGTTTACATTACGTAGACCATACTCCATTTTCATCTTGTTTTTAAGAAACTAGGATATATTAGTTTTGTCAAAATTTTTTTTTGAAGGTGGTGTAAATTAATTTTTGAAGAAATGTTAATTATCTCTACTTACAATAAAGTTCCCATCAATATTTGCATTGATAAATGTTGCATAATTAAGAATAAATTACTTAGCCAGTTCTTTTTTTTTTTTTTTCATATTATTTGTTTATGGAATTCATACAAAAAGGTCAACATATTTTATGAATATAACTGTTTTAATTTAGATTATTCTCTAAGGAGAGATATTTAATGTATAAGAATAATACTGTATAACAATTTTATTTTAATATATAGACGTTTTTATATTTTTCCATGCTTTTCTTTCTTTTTTTATCTTTTTTATTTCATTTCTTTAATAAATGAACTATATTTGGTAGTAAACTTCATATTACCATTACATAATCATGTTGCCTACAATATGCTGTACAATGTATATTATTTAATACAGCTGCATGTTACTAGGTTTGTTTTCTTGTTATTAGGCCAGTTATCTGAGATTAATAAAATTCTGCGGTTTATTTTTTAGCATGTGTTTAATTTCAAGCCAAGCCATGACTTCACCTTGTAACACACTGCAACAGAAATTTTGGATGAGTCAGTAATTTTTCCAGGAATGTTAAAACTTAGTCCTTATCTGTTATCAGGATATATACACTTATATAGTAGTAAGTATTTCTAAAAATTTTATACCTTCTTAAATAAACATCAGCTTAAACTGAAATTGAATAAGACTGCAATTTTAACAATAATAAAGGATCCAAGCACCCAAAGGGTAATTTGGGTGCTTTAAGTCTTTGGGCTGTGCATTGATGAGATTTTCATTTAAATCACTAACAAAGTAAGGTGATCTTTCATATATTACCTGGATAAAATAAGTATGCAAATCCAGTAGCCACTTATTGAGAATTGCTTCATCATGCTAAAAAATGAGGCTTGTTGTGTGTGTCTTAACCTTAACATAGTTAAGAAACATATCTATATCCATTAAATGAAAAAAAAGTTGTTTTAATTATATTTATTGAATTTCTCTGAAGGCCTGTTTTTGTGTGAAATACCATTTTGTTAGCCTTTCACCTTCAACAAAATTCCACTTACCTCGAAATCAATGGCAAGGTTCATCAGCAAATTGGAAGAGTACTTAAATTTTTATTTTTGTTTCTTTTTTTGCCTAATGGGAAAAAGAGAAAAAAAAATCTTCATGCTTCAGAAATCTAGTCATGAACTGTAGAATGAATGGGGGGGGAGGGATTTCACTTCTGTATTTTTTACATCATTTGCAGCTTTTAGTAGAAATGATATAAATATACAGTTCATGATAAACAACTGCCATCCCTTTATTCAGAAACTGCAGTATTCCTATTTTTTTTTTTTTATTTGTTTGGTAAATATGGAGAGTGTGATGCATCAGAGAATAAACATGTGTCATGTTATTCATGTCCTACTTAAAATACAATTATTATATACATCTCCAAAAAAAAAAAAAAGAAGGAAAAAACCTCAGAGTTTATTTTTCAAGATAGGTTTCAGTGCAGCAAAACAAATTGTTTAACTCTCCATTATTTATAAGAAGAACTCTCAAATATTAAACAATATATGAAATTAAATGGCTTCTCAGAAAGGACTACACAACATTTGTTTGACTCCTACAAACCTAACCCAAACAACAACAAGGAATCAATATGTCAAGTTCCAATCCCATACATCTCCAGCATTTCAGAACCGATTTCAAGAATTCTGAAAAAATGTGATTTAGTAACAATTTTTATTCCTATTAATAAACTCTCAGCGTATTTCCCCCTTTTCTAAATATAAATGCTCTCCTATGTCTCTTCCAGGTGTATACCAGGTTCCATGTGACTGCCATCTTTACTATTTTGAACAGACTGGATACTTAATAGAAAAAAGAATATAAGAACATCAATCATATATTTTCCACAAAAATGATCCAATAAATCAGTATTTAGCTCAACATGGAATAGAGACAGCCCAAAACATTCTTTAGTCTGAAATACGCCTTCTGCATAGATATTGGTACAAATTTGAGCGCTTATTTAAGGAGAGTGGTGAAGCCATGCTTCACTGCCCTAACTTCAATCGTAATGACTGCCTATCCTTATCAAAAATATGGAAAAGTTTGATTAGAATAACACATCATTAATTTTTTTTTCCCATATAGCCTTAGGCCAGCTATCTGATTGGCTACCAGTAGAGATTGAAACCACTCAGTCTCCAAAAGTTAAATAGGGCTGAAACAGCCTCGCCTACTCTCTATATGGAAACAAAAAGGCATTAGCTGATTTTTTAATTTTAATTTTTTATTTTTTTAAATTACTATTAAAACCAAGAATGGTATTTTATAAAAGCATAAGGTATTAAGAAATCTACTAGAAACTCAACATCTATCTGATGATCTGTTGAGTATGATATAAGTTTTACACATATATATATAATATGCAATTTATTTTTACAGCTATGATTAACCTTTTCTTCAGTTAGAGCATACCGCTATTGGTGATTCAATATTATATGGCTCATTCTCTTTTGAATAAATCAATTGTTTGCATTCTACTTTGTAACAACTATTTTTTAAGCCATTAATGATGGTCTGCTAATTTCAGACTGAAATATATAGCAGTATATTTAATAAATAATACTTTTATCTTGTGTTTTCATTTATATATATAGTAATACATATATGTTCTAGCCAGTCTGCCTATTTCATGTAAGAGGGAGTTTCTTATGTAAATAATAAGGTGACAGCTGCTCTTCTGTGAAGGATGTGGATCTATCAGTCAATTAGTTCCCCGCTTAGTACTGAACATTACGTATAACACTCAACTTCTGTGCTACATTCAAGCCTTTCAACTAATAAGAAGTTGCCAGTATGGATTCCATCATTGTCAATCAACTGCAGGAATATCTTCTTGCTTATGTTGTCAACATTAACACAAATGGTGTAAATAAATATATATATATATATATATATATATATATATATATATATATATATCAACAATCTTCTCCATTTTACTGAAAATCCAATACACTGTCTTGCTGATAACAGTTCACTTCACTCCTCTGTTTCATTTGACAAACCTTACACTCAGGGCCGGATTTAGACTTGCTGAGGCCCTAAGCTATACAAAACCCAGAGGCCTCCCCCCCCTACTGTTTTAAATTACATCAGCTGGTCTCAGAAAAATTTTAAATATATATATGCCTTTTTAATATATGAAAATATATTGTCTTTCAATTTTTATTAAAAAAATAATAAAGTATGCGTTTACAACAAAATCACAGAAATAATTATATAATTAAAGGGTTTTAAAAACGACAAATAAGGCTCAAAAAAAAAAAGAAGACAAAATATCTCAATCACTTTTACAATGCGCCAAAATTATTTTAATGTTATATTTTGTATATTTAAAATTATTTAGAAATTATCATCGTGATATGTCTGACTTCATTTGAGTGATTTTTCTACGAATATCTTTTTATATTTTTCTGTTTTTTTATTTGAGGCCCTGAGCTGTAGCTTTTTTTAGCTTATACGTAAATCTGGCACTGCTTACACTACAGAAATAACTCTTCCAGAATATCAACTGGATATTCTGGAAGATATCAGAATATCAAAATAATCCTCTTTTATTTCTCGTAAAAGAATTCTTTTCTTTCCATCTTACTTTTGACAACATCCAAATATCTAGACAAGATGAAATTTCTCTTCTTGGGATTACTCAAATCTCTCTTGTCATAAACATATTACAAATATCCCAGTACTTCCCTTTTTTTTTAATTTTTTTTATTTTTATATAACTCCCACCCATGAAAGGTTATAAATAAACCTACAGTACATTAGCATCATGGATTGGCTAAGGATTTTTTTTTTTTTTTTTCAGTTTTTACCTAGTCCAGAAAACCCTGTTCTAAAGACCAAACATTGCACTCCTTCAAGCCACTTCATCCATCTAATATGCAGAGTCATGGTTTTATGCTAGGCAATGAAATCATCTGCAACCTAAAGACAATTATGTACATCCCTGCCCACATCAGGATTCAAACCTACACCCTGTTGGAGAGTGGTGGAAGCATTACTTTACCTCCTCCCCATTTATTTAATTAACAGGTATTATTTTTATAGAGATTGCTGCAGATTTGTCCAACTGTTGAATACAGTTTTAATATTTGGCATGATTCATGGAGTCAGAAGATGCATTGTAGGAGGCCCATTACTAATGATTATTCACACAACACCTATCAAAACTCTCCTTAAATTCATTCACATTTTACACCCAAGGGTGATTCCTTATTCTTTTCTTTCTTGCTCTGTGTTAAACAAATTTCTTCTGCATCCATCTGTGAAGGCCATTTTATTCCAGAAAGGCTGTTTTGAATTAAAGCTTTTTTTTTTGTAAGAGAACTTTGGTCCTCTTTACTGAAACATAAAGTAAACAGCTTGGCAGAGGCTATTCCATTTCTCTTGCATGTTTTTTATAGTAGCACACAAGTCAATATCTCATCTATTTCCATATCTATATTCAAATTGTTATAGGCATTACCAGCTCATTTACTTCTGTTTACACATCAGTTCTTGTCACATCCATATCCCCCCCCCCCCCCCGAATGATACATCCATTTAAAGTGGCTCAGCTATTTTTCTTCTGTCACTTCCTTACCATCATCACTCATTAGTTATCGTTTCATAGTCATTCTTCCTTTTACTTTATCATGTAGGGCAAGAACTCATTGTGATTTATGATGTTTTTCAGACCAGCAGGTGGAGCATGCAATGAGTGGTTCTTGGTATAGTGGAAGATAATTTGGCTTTGAGAGATTTGAATCTGTGCAGGAAGTTGGACTGGAAAATGCTGTCAGGAGATCAGATTTTTGTTTGTACAGTGTTATGATAGTACCATCTGGATATGAGAAGAGATGGAATGGAAAGGCAGAACTTGTCTAGTGACCTTGGCAAAGGACCAGAATTCCTGACTGGTGTTGGAACAGAAGATGTGTTTTCTGCATTTGCTCTTTTCAAAGTCTTTCGATTTATTGATCCTTTATTTGCAGCTATGTGAGCTGCAGTGTAGACTGTATGCAAAACTGGAAGTTTGGTCAAATAACACCTGTGATGTGCTGATTTTTTTAACAGGTTTGGCACACTTGTTAAGAGGAAGTAATGATTTGAGTGTTCTGAATTCAGTGTTCTGCTGAAATGGCTACCATCATTCTTTTACTTTCTTACAAAACTAAGAAAACATGCAGCTGCAGTTCAGCAAACAAACTTCATTTCTTCCTCTGCTCTTTGGAACAACCTTCTAGTCTTATTATTGAACCTTCACATGTCAGTAAGACAGTGGACCAGATGAAATTTCACGATATGGCTGCAAATAAAGGAAATGCACTAAGAAACTGCTTATGCTATTCACCTGGCTTTTTTGAGCCTTGCAACCTTCATTCTACTACTACACTTAAGCCGCTTCATAAGTGTGGTCAGGGGCACGCCAAGGGTATTTGCCACCCGGGTGCAAACTTTTATCTGCCACCCCTAATACTGCATTGTATAATCCAAATTACATATTAGCTACATAAAATGCCGCCTGGGTGTGGTGCACTCCTTGCACCCTTGGGTTGGCGTGGCCCTGAGTGTGGTGGTAGAATGGAGGTGTTTAAACTATAGAGCAGTTTACATTTCTTCTGTAATAAGATTTCAAAAAAATTAACAAGGGTTTGTATATAGAATTGGACAGATGCAGGTAATATTATTTATGAAGGTCAGCTTGTATTTATTAAGAATTCCCTTTATTTTATTAATGTGATTGCCTTTTGTAATAAAATAATGAGTTAAAAAAGCATACTGTCTTTTCTCTTGTGTTTATTGTTCCTTGAGAGAAACACACATACTGACATTTTTCTAGATTTGTGACATCCTTTCAAATGCCTTTGACAGGATGACACAAAGTTGATATTTAAGTTGCAGCATATGAGTTTAGATATTGGTTATATATTAGATTGGAAATTGACTGTCTGATAGATATCAGAGAGTTGTGTATTCTCTTTTGTCTCTGTTTGAAGGGAAGATGTGTGCTGTTATTTTTCTGGATTTGTGGCATCCTGTCAAAGTCATTTGATAGGATGCCACATCAGTTGATATTTAAATTCTAACATCTTGATTGTAAGGGAAGCGGCACTCCCATGGACCCCTAGCTGGATCTGTCCTCTCCTTCTTCTACTTTGAGTAAGATCCACTTATTTTAATCTTTCCGATAAGGCCTTATCAGCCAACTCTTCTTATTTTATGACCCTTATGCTATTAGAGTACTCGAGGGCCATGGGGTCTTTTCATTTCTGGCCTTACAACTATGCCCTCTCTATAAACCTTACTATAATTCTTCTATAATATACTTTTTCCCCTTCAATATACCCTATTCCTCCTATGGGTTTAAATTTGGAAGAAGGCTAGTTCAGAAGCCTTAAGGTAGCAGCCCTACCACTGAACTATTCCATCGTCAGGCTAGTCCCCTGACATGGAGAACATAATCCTACTTGTAAGCTGACAGAAAAAGATAATTGGATTGAATCTATGGGAAATGACCCTGGAATGGTAAAGGTAAAACAAAAATGGAAACGACAAAATATAATACACATAGCAAACTGGAATGTAAGAGGAATGGCATATAAAGAAATAGAATTAGACCAGTTATTAAATGAAAGAAATTTTAAAATAGCAGTAATCACTGAAACAAAAAAGAAATTAAAAGGAACTATGAGAACTGAAAATTTTAATGTGATATGCAGTGGAGTCGACAGAAACCAAAGAGCACAAGCAGGAGTCGTGATTTGTATTCTTAACTCCCTTTCAAAACAGTTAAAACATTATAAATTATGGAATGAAAGAATAATAGAAGCTAGAATAAAAATAGATAGAGGCTATTTAACAATAATTGGTTTATATGCCCAAGAAGAAGGAAGAGAACAGGATAATACTGATTTTTATATAATCAGCTACAAAACATATATAATAAAATAAATAAAAATGATTACATAATTTTAGCAGGAGACTTAAATGCAAGAATTGGAAACACGAAAATTAATAATAATATAGGAATACATGGAGAACACACTCTAAACAGAAATGGTAAAAAATTGATTGACTTTGTAGTTTATAATAACCTAAAAATAATGAATTCCTTCTATAAACATAAAGATACACATAAATATACTTGGGCAGCAAGAGGATGGAAATCAATATTAGATTACTTCATATTAAATGAAAAGACATCAAAATTTTCACTAGATGTTAGAGTTCACAGAGGATATGAAATAAGCAGTGACCACTTCCTTGTTAAAATAAAATTAAAATTACCACCTAAATGGCTACAAGTAACAAGAACAGAAAGAAAAATTTGAAACATTTGTTTATAAAACTAGACTATTGAATGACATAAATGTACAATGGCTATATGAACAAAGAATTAACCAATATCTAGATAAATAAAACAAAATGAAGAAATAGAAATAGAATGGCTTAATATAAAAACGATACTAAATGCAGCAGCAAATGAAAGCTTAGGAAAGACCAAAAAATTAAATAAAAAGAAAAAACTGAAGATATGGGATGATACAATCAAAGAAATAATCAAAAAGAAAAAAGAAGCCTATCGTAAATGGTTAAGCAGTAAAAGATTAGAAGATGAAATAGAATATAAAATAATAAGAGCCATAGCTAAAAGAGAAGTCAGAAAAAGACACAGAGAATAATGGAACAAATTTGTTTCTAATTTAGAACATGATTTATATAAAATAAGACCCAATGTATATAAGATTTTGAAACACTTAAATGCAGATACCAAAGAAAACATAAAATTAAACACCGAATTGAAATTAGAAGAATTTCTAATTACTACACAGAATTGTGGACATACAAATATTTTATAAAAGACAACTGGCAAACAATTAATGAAAATGAAAAGGAAATAACTAAAGAATTAGAAATCAGCCTGAAAAAACAAGAAACGGAAAATCACCTGGAGAAGATAAGCTAGGTTCAGAACTATATAAATACGCAGGAACAAGACTCAAAGAAAGACTTATTATTTTTAAATAAAATTTATTCATCTGGTATCCTCCCAATAGAATGGAAAAAAGCAATTGTGATTCCTATCTTTAAGAAAGGTAATAGAGATGACCCTAAAAACTATAGGGGTATCAGTATACTAAATTCCTGTTACAAAATATATAGCAGAATCTTAAATAACAAACTAATGAAATATTCCGAAAACTTTATTCTAGAAGTACAGAATGGATTTAGAAAAGGACGATCATGTATAGACCTGGCCTTTTGCCTAAAATTAATAATAGAGAAAAGAAGAGAATATAATTTAGAAACACATATTGCATTTATTGACTTTGAAAAAGCATTTGACAAAGTTAAAAGTAACATATTATTTAACACATTAAAAGAAAGACAAATACCAAATAATATCCTAAAAGCTATCAGAAGTATATATGAAAATAATCAAATACAAATAAGATTAAATCACGAGCTATCATATACGAGAGAGATAAACCAAGGGGTCTGACAGGGATGTCCCCTCTCAGCAACTCTTTTTAATATCTACTTAAATGAAATAATAATAAAATGGAATAAAAATTTACATCAAGGAATTAAACTTTCTCCTACAGTTAACTTAAACACTCTCCTCTTTGCCGATGACCAAATAATAATTACAAATTTTGAAGATAACTTACAAAAAGCTATTTTAGATCTAAATGAGATATCCAAAGATTATGGTATATGATAATATCAGCAGAAAAATCAAAAACTATGGCCTTTAAAGGACAAGATCCAGCAAGAACTAAAATAGTAATACATAACAAGATCTTAGAACAGGTGAATTCATTTAACTACCTAGGATGTATGATCACATATGAAAAAGATATAAACTTAAAAATTGCAAAATATTTAAAAATAACAGGTGTAATTAACTCTATATTTAAACCAAACCTAGTTCAAAAACAAACCAGGCTAAAAGTATACAATACATTAGCCCTACCAGTCTTAATGTATGGAAGCAAAATCTGGACAATAAAACAAAAAGACAAAGATTAACAACAGCAGAAATGAAGTTTATGAGAAAAACTGCAAAATATACCCTATTTGATCACAAAAGAAACAAAGATATTATGAAAGAATTAAACCAAGAACCAGTAATAGAAAAAATTAAAAAATATAAACATAAATGGATGGAACACGTTCAAAGAATGAAAATAGAAAGATTACCAAAACAAGCCTTAAAGTACATGCCATTAGGAAAAAGAAAACCAGGACGTCCTCTTAAACAATTCAACGATGACTTCTAAGGCCGGAACAGGCCATGCTAGGCCTAAATCCTTGATACCATGATGATGATGACGACATATGAGATATTGGGTATATATTAGATTTGGAAATTGGCTGTCTGATAAATATCAGAGAGTTGTGTATAAGAGAAGTAGTACACTTCTGCATTGGTGGTGAAGCTAAAAGAGTGGGCGCACCTACCGTGACATGCAACAAATGATTAGAGAAAAAGCTGACTACACATTTATGGTGAGGAGCATGTATATTAAAGGATGGTAGTTTAATAGGCCTCAATGCCAGATGCATGCAAAAGCTGTGGCAGAACTTATTTCTCTGAACCTTTTCATGCCACTTGTCCAGTGGCAGGTGATGTAGGCTAAGGGGTCAGACATGGATCTTAATTGGAGAAATTCATACTGGTGATCATAGATTAAATGGTGGGCCTCTAAGTAGTGGTGAAGTTGACCTTCTCTATTATTTTGGAGAGGATTGAGGTGCTGTTGATTGGTCAGTAGTTTGACAGTGGACTTGCCTCCCTTGTTTTGGAATAGGCTGGATATATGCTTGCTTCCTGATTAGGATAAATGCAAGCTATGTATAGAAGATCGTAGAGATGATACAGGACAGGTGTTAGCTCTGAAGCACAGTGTTAAGTACAAATACAGAAATGCTATCAGGACCAGAAGACTTTTTAGTGTCCAAATTGTTTAAGTATTCTTCTGATATCTTTTTGCCAATAAACCACAGGAGGCATATGGTGCTCAGATTTTGATATGGTATTAGGTGATTTGCCTTGGTCATACATGCAGGATTTGGAGGAAAACAGTAATTTCAGGAGTTTTGCCTTTTAGCTGCCATGCCAGTAGTGCCATCTGGTTGAGAGAGGTGTAAACACAGCTGAGTATAAGTTGCATCCACTGGCCTTTGCTAGGGACTAGACAGCATGGCTTCCATTTGGACAGGAAGCAAGTTTTCTGCTGTTGGCCTTTATGAAGTCAGATGTGGTTTTGCATTTCTTGCATGATTCAGTATGGGACTGCAGTTATAAATGCAAGTCACCTGTCATAAGCTGTTTTTTTTTTTTTCCCTTCAGCTGTTTCAGTACACTTTCTGTTGAACCAGGGCTGTGGAAATACATGAAAATTTTAGTTAAATTGGGGGTGGGGAAATAAAGCCTACATTTCCTTTCCATGGCCTAAGTGACTCATAGAAATTATCCTCATCAACATGAAGAAGTTATAGAATAGACTGGATATATGCATTTTATTTGGAACCTTGGTAGATAAGGATGTGAGGTAGGGAGTAGTTGGAGGAAGAGCGTTCTGTGAGAGGACTTGCCAAAAATTGTGATCTGAGTCTTCTAGAGAAGATATGGCCTCAGCTGTTTATATCTAGCAGACTGGTTAAAAAAAAATCAAGGGTATTAGGAAAGTGTAGTGGATTATCAGGAATGCTGTTAGTCAGATGTATGATTTGCATTAGGTCATTGCTTATAGCAAAAGCTTCTATATCTTGGCCTGCTTGGTCAGTGGTGTTGGAAAAGGGGTAGACAATTTTGTAGACATTAAGATCACCAAAGATGACTTCACTATTTGAGTAACTTTCCTGTACATGAAGCTCATCCTGTAATACAGGATGAGCTTCATTGACAGAAAAGTGAAGAGGTCAGTGGTTTGTTGGAGACTGGTAGATACAACAGATGAATGTTACTAAATGGGACAAGAAAACTGTTAGCCAGAGAAGGTCAAAAGCAGAGGATTCTAATTTAACCACAATGTGGCAAATAGTGTCAGATCTCATGAAGGCATGGGTGCCACCCTTGTGATGAAAGGAATTGTGAAGTATGTAATTTGGACATTGAAGTTGATAGTAATTGATGTAGCTGCAGTTTTGATTTCTGTTAAGAGGTCTGGTCTGGATGACTGTAATTGATGGTGTATGTCATTGATGTAGTGTTTATGTTATGAATATTGGTAAAGTGGATGTGAAAGTAAGTTTCTTTTTTTTTTTCTTTTGTGTGTATGTGGGGAGGGGGGAATTCTAGAATTTTGTATGTTCTGCTTTTTTTTTTTGTATTTCTGTCTTTTTTTTGTTGTTGTTGGGATTAGTTTTTCAGGGAGAGAAAACACCTATCCCTCAAAAATTAATGTCATTGTCATTTTATGTACATTTCATTTTTGAGTCATTTGTAGTTAGATAGAAGGATAAAGTAGGAACATGTAGTGAGAGGAGATACTCTTGGACGTAACATCCATACAGAGAAGAGAGCAATCAATCAGCATGTCATGTGCCTCCTACATATCACTATTCATTCTCCCTCTCTTGACATGATGTAGAAGAATATGTGGCAGTAGTATTATTTGCTATTTTACCAGAAGCATCCTGATTCATTATGCTTCCGGTAAAATGGCAAATAATCCCACTGCCACATATTCTTCCACGTCATGTCAACTACTATTTTTACTGATATATCCTTGCAGTGAAGGGTCCGCACGGTTAGCCTAGTGGCTTTGCACTTTGCAACCATATGCCTGGGGAAGGAGTGTCCCGGGTTCGATTCCCATTGAAGACATGAAGAACTTGAGGATCTTCCTCAGGCATAGCCAAGTTAGCCAGTCTTGGGCACAGGCAGTAGGATTTTTTTCCACCAGTTTATCTGGCGTTTTTCATCCCACATGCAGGCAAACCAGCCCCATGAACATACGCTTCTACAGCCAAAAATATATCCCCCCCCCCCCCAGCGGCAGGCTAGATGACAGGTCGGTTGGGAGTAGTACTAACAAGTAGTCGCATCTAAGTAACATGCGGACCCTGCATAGGAAGCGGGAATAACGCGTAGTGAAAGAAGAAGATCCTTGCAGTGAAGGAGGCTTTGGGTCCCTAAGTATTCTTGGCATGCCCTTAAAGAGTGTCTGCCATTCACATTACATGGAGAAAAGTTTAGAAGTTGCATGGGAAAACTTGCTCTGTTTCTAAACAGAGACATTTGCCACTTCAGGCCTCCAATAATCCAGGTAGTGGTATTTTACCAGGTGATGGTCAGTCTAGTTGTCTAGTCTAGTCGGCATTTCCTCCAAACAGGAAGATATATTTTTGCAGCACGATTTTCTGTGAAAACCATAATACAAACTCCTTTTAAAAAAGTACACACCCAAGTTGAATCACTATCACTGAAAGAGAGTAAGGAATAGATATTTTGCATGGAGAATGGCAGGTGAGTAGATTCACTTCTAAAGAAAATGATGAGTATGTTGATAATGGATGAATTTAAACAAAAAAAAGTATGACATGTACAGTGACAGTTATACTGGATTCCTGCTTCCATGCCAGATCTTGACTCCATGGAGATCACGCAGTGATAATGAACAAAATTATAATAAGAATAATTTTGAATATTTATAAATAGCAATAATTTAACTTACTCTTAATTTATGATTTCTATCAGCATTTTATTAAAATGTCTATTTTATCTCTTTCAGCTCAGCTAATTCTTGTTTTGCTGCTTAGTATCATAACTGTTGATTGTAAATCAGTCAAGAAATATGCATCATTCTACTTTAAAAAAAATGCATTTCCACACTCTTCAGGATATAATTTGCACAGCACTGAAGCAGCTATCCCTTCATTTGCTGATCCATCTCGCTTTCCACCTCATCTAATAGAAGAGCATTCATTTGCTAAAGGTGATCTTGACATCTCTCCTGATGCCTTAATTCCATTTGACATTTCTGATGCATTAATTGAGGGTAAATGGTCCCAACGCCAAGTTGAAACTCCTTCTAATTTCCACCCTCCCCCACCCGGTACACAACTTTCTTCTGTAAATGATGTTAATCGGTTTCCATATTCTTCTTCCACACATTCTTCATTGCCTAAACCAGGAATATCACCAGCAATATCTTTGCCACAGAAGCCTGGTTTCCTGGTGACAACCACCACTTCTACTCTTCTCACCATATTATCTTCTCACCATAGTGAAATTTTAGATGAACATATAAACAATAAAGAAGTAGGAGAAACTGTTACTGAGATTACTGTTACATCTAAGTACAAAGTTACAGATGAGTTTAGCCAAGATAAAAATGAGGGAGAAGCACAAAACAAATTGCTTTCTTCAGAAGATATTAATCATAACTGGACATCTTCAGATGTGAGAGATTATAATGTACTTAGCCTTAGGTATGAAAATAATGAAACAAGTAGTCATCCAGAATCTTTAAATCCAATAAATGATACCAAATTAATGCCTGTTGGATCTCAAGATTCTCATAATGTTCACATAGCTCAACCTGTCGCACATAATGATAGTGATATACCTAGTCCAGAAACTACAAAATCTGCAACTGAAACTGACTTGGTACATCCAAAATCTGTGTTAGTTACTGATGAAAGCTTGTTAGACCAGCCAACTACTCCTGTGTCTCCATATTCCAATAGATCAAAAGAAAAAACTCATCTTCCAAAAAAAAACGTAAATTTATCATCGATGACAACTCAAAGTTCTACATTTTCTGATGTGTTTAATTCTACTCATTCAGCTAGTGATATTGTAAATGTGTACAGTGGTTCAAGTATTCCTCCATTTTCTGGAGTAGAAATTACCAAGGATGCTTTACCTTCTATTAGTGACAATAAATCAAATAGTTTAAACTCAGGAGCTGTAGCAGGGATTGTGATTGCTGTTTTGGTATGTGTAACAGCATTAACAAGTAAGTGAAGATATGAAAAAAATAAAAATAAAACTTGTTTTATTTATTTATTTTATATTTTCATATGTTTACAAATATATATATATATATATATATATATATATATATATATATATATATATATATATATTATTTATCATCATTATATAAATTTTTAGAAGTTCAAACTTATTAATGTCCTGTTATGTATCCTCATGAGATGTTTAGGATACTATGATAGTGTTACAAAACAAAGTTTACATTATTATTAGCATTCTGTCAACAACTTTCTTTTTACATTTCAATCATTTAACTGCATCTATCTACCTAGATCTTGTTCCTGACATCACACCTGTTTTTCTAACCTTACAATCTCCTGTTCTCTCATGCCTCCTTATATTATTTCTCTCTCTCCACACATTCTTGAATGCTAATAATCTTAATTTCCTTTTTAATATCTTCATTTTTTATCGATTCTACCATTGATTGCCATCTGTTTGCTCTCGTAATTTTTCTCACTGCAATCAGCTGTTTTATTTCTGACTCAACTCTCATATCTGTAAGTTAAAATTGGTTTAAATATTTTAGTGTTTTGGTCAATTTCTTGCTTACTGTTTTTTTTTTTTCATATAAATTTATTCACAGCTGGTTTCACACCAAACTATCAGCTTAGTTTTTTTGTGTGTGTGTGTGTGTGTGTGTGTGTGTCTTTTTATTGCTGATTTTCATATTGCAGTTAAGGAGTCCTTAAGACTTACTGTGGATTTATTTAGTAATGCAACATGATCTGCATAAAGTAAAGAGCTAAGTTGAATATTACTAATTTTGATATCAGGTTTAATACCACTTTCCTTCACAATGTGATCCATATAGATAATGAATCAGAGTGAAGATAACAATGTGTGCACACTTGTCCTTATGCTTAATTTTATATCAAACCATTTTCCGGTACATTCTTTGATATTAATACCTGCTGCCTTATACCTTAAATATAAGGGATATATTACTGTGTATAATGTAATGTCCCATTTGAAATTGTAGCATGATGTCCTGTATGCCTTTTTCAGATTTACAAAATTTAAATACAGACCTTGTTATGTTCCCATGATTTCTGAACTATTTATCATAAAGTGAAAATCTGATCCTGACAACCCATGTTTGGCCTGAACTTATCTTGTTCTTCTGAAGTTTCTCTTCCACAATTTCTCTTGGCCTTTTTTCATGCTTGTATAAATCTTATTTAGGATATATAATTTTTCAGGTTCCCATAATGATATGTGCTCATGACTCTTCCTGGATATTTTCTGTTATTGTTTTTTCAGTCCTCTTATTTAGCAATTTTTCATAATTACTCCATACATTCAGAATATTCTTATCTCCACTTTTTATATCACTTTTATTATTATTTGACACCTCCAGGGAGTCCAAAGACTCATCGAGGGAGGGCACCTGCTCTACAACGCTGTCTCCACCAAATGACCACAACTACCAACGACCACCACCACTAGTTTTTCCACAGACATTCACAATCATCCATGCCCACGGCGGGACTCAAACCTGCAGCCTTTTGGCTGGGGAGCGGATATGCTAGCCACTCGGCCAGCCAGGCCATTTTTACATTTCCCACTGTCTCTCTCTCTCTCTCTCTCTTTATTTCAAAACTTTTTTTCAGTAGCTTCCATAATAGCTTGCCTCTTTGCAATATTATTGTTATTATTATAAAATATCTCCATGGAGTCAGAAAACTCATTGTGGAAAGACTCATTATTTACACAACAGCCATCATTCACACAATACCTATCATTATTATTATTATTATTTTTGACACCTCCAGGGAGTCCAAAGACTCATCGAGGGAGAGTGTGCCGACAGCATCGAACGATTGGCCCCCTTCCAACTTCTAACTACTACCAACTATCATACCTCTCCTTAAACTCATTCACTGATGAAGCACCCACAACCACCTCTGGCAAGACATTCCACCCATTCACTATACTCCTAGCAAAAAAAATCTAGTCTTAACACCCTTGCTAACCACACTCTTATGCAACTTCCACTGGTGACCCCTTGTTCTCTCCCTTCTTGCCTTGTACTGAAAAGCCTTCAGTGTCAGTTTTATAAAACTCCTTTAAATGCTTCTATCGTGTCTCCTATTTTTTGCCTAGCTAATTTTTGAAGCCTACAGACCATCGATCTGTTCTCACAGGGAGCATTCCACAGACCTGCTATAATCTTTGTCACTCACCTCTGGATTCTCTCCACAACTTCTTCATCCCCACATAATCCAGGAGTCCAGATCCTTGCACAGTAGTCCAGATGTGTCCTTATAAAAACAATATGCCCTCTAAACTTCAACTCCATATCCACAATCACACCCAAGTCCCTGGCCTCATTAGTTTCCTCCAGTTCAGTTCTATCAGTATAGCACACAGCTTCCAAAATGCATCACCTTACACTTGGCCACATAAATCTTGTAGCCATTTACTTTTGCCCATACTTCTAGTTTGTTTAACCACGCTACCGGCCAAGACATATATATACATCCAGGTTACCATGGATGCAAAGTGCATATTAAAATTGTAATACCATTGATATTACATTGAAATATATGATGGATATGAAGCGTATGAGGGTGTGTATTTGATCCATAATTAAGGTAGTTAAGTCTTCCTGCAGAATCTCTGTATCACCTTCATTAACACTGCTCTTTCCAGTTTAGCATCATCAGCAAACAACTGAATATTTCCTGTCAGATCATTTCCTATGTCATTGATATACAAATTAAACAAGAGTGGACCAAGTACTGAGCCGTGTGGTACGCTACTGGTCACGTGCCTTCTTCTGGACCCAACTCCTCTATAAACCACTCTGATATCTATCCATCAGCCACTTCCTAATCCAAATCACCAGATTCGTATCTATCCCGATTTGTTCCAACCTATGCAATAGAGTTCTATGTGGAATCCTGTCACATGCTTTTGCAAAATCTAACAATATCACTAAGTTTCCATTGCTCTTATCCAGCTCCACTGTCACTTGATTATGAAAAGTAAGCAGATTACTATGGCAAGACATATCCTTCGCAAAACCATGCTGTCCCTTATAGAGTGGCATATTCCTATCCACTGAGTCCTGAATTCTGTCTTTCTCCAATACCTTAAATACTACCACTCCTGAGATACTGATTGGTCTATAATTTGCTACATCTATTTTGGAGCCTCCTTTATGCAATGGGATTATTTTGCACTCTATCCAGTCCTGACACCTTCTCAAGTACTGAGGCTTAAATTAAACAGCTTTGTCAGAGAAGTTGATAATTCCTTTACACATTCTCGTAATACAGGCCAATATGCCATCTAATTCCACGGCTTTGGTCTTGTTGAGGTTCTGCAATATTTTGTTGTTGTTGTTGACAGCCTGTAGAATCCCACTGCTTGGCAAAGGCCTTCCCCATGTTATTCCATTCTGCTCTATTTTGGGCTGTTCTTGACCAGGTTGGTCCTGCTGTTAGAGTAAGTTCATCTCTCCATCTGTTCTTCTGTCTACCTCTACTTCTCTTTCCCTCTCCAGGTAACCAGTAAGTGGTGAGTTTATCCCATGTATAATCTTGTTTTCTCATCAAGTGTCCTGCCATTTCCATTTTAGAGATTTGTACTGTTCTTATGATATCAGTGACTTTTGTTTTCTGCCTTATTTCTAGGGCTTTTATTTTTGTATCCTTATGATGTTTAACATGCATCTTTCCATTGTAATATTTTAAGCACCTCTATTTCTTCAACCTCTATTCTCCTATCCACCAATGCCACATTTAGCATTGCAGTGTCATCGCATAGATGGTACATCCCTGCAAATGCTCACTGAGTAATTCAACTGTTTGGTTTCATTCTGTTACCTCCCCACTTTTTAAAGTCATCCTTCCATAGTCATTCCTCTTTTTACTTACCACATAGCAAAATAACTCTTTAGGGTTTTTTGGCCTCATCAGCTAGCTTCCTTTCATAATTAGCTTTGGCTTTCCTTACCATACTGGTCACCCTTCTTGCCTGTGCCTTATACTGCTCATAGGCATGCTGATCGCCTTTTTTTGTGTGTGCAACTCCTGCTTAACCATGCTACCGGCCAGGACGTATATATACGTCCACATTACTATGGATGCGAAGTGCATATTAAAATTGTAATATCATTGATATTAAATTGAAATTTATGATGGATACGAAGCTTTTGAGGATGTATATTTGATCTTTAATGGCCGGTAAGGTGGTTAATGAAGCTATTCATCCACCTAGCTCCTTCCTGATTTATCCTTCTGACTTTAGGTATACATTCAGATACTGATTTCTTCAAACACTCATTGACTATCTCCCATTTCTGCTGAAAGCTGACTCCTCAGCTTGTCATAATCATCTCCTTTGTAATTCTACACGTATCCCTTCTTACTAGATAATTCTGCATGTCTTACAGCTACCCAGGGAAAGGCTACTTGATCACTTTCTCCAAGCAGAGGCAGCTTAGCCCTATTGGTTAATTAAGTATCCAGACTTTCATTGAAAAGCCAGGTCAATGGAACTGTCAATTCCTTGGTACATTCTCTTAAAATACATGGTGAAATCCCATTCTACTGTCTTATTGACATCCAGAGTATGCGGTATTTGAAACGCATTCTTTTCATGCACTTCCAAGTCTTCAGACCTCCCCATTCCTTTAGTATTATAAACTACTTTTCCAGGATGAAATACTCAATAAAGTAATCATTAACTAACACTACTGTGTCATCTGCACTGGCCACTTGATTCCCCCTCCCCTCAATTTTCATCTAACAATGTCATTCTTACCATAATCCTTTCTCCTCCTCCTATGAGCAATATAATTAAAGAAGGCCTAAAGATTTTTCTTGGCTTTCAGAGCTGACACATTCTTCTTTCACTCATTTTTCCACATTCTTTCTATGCTTCTTCCTTTCCAATTTTATCACTTTCTTGGAATAAGTCTTATCTTCCTCATGCAACTGCTCCCCGCTCCTCTATTTATACTTTTTTTTTTCCATAACCTCTTTTTTTTTTTATCTACTTCCTGTTTGATTTCATTAGTGATCCTCTTTACTTTTTCACTCGAGGTATACAACTTGTTGCTGCTTCACTTGTTCTTATGCACTGATGATATGTCTTTCTTCCTTCTTTTTTTATCCACATGTTTATTGATCGTGATTGACACTCTTCATAAATCTTCCATTTTTTACTCTATCAAACTTTGTTTTTTTAATGTTTTCATTTTGCATATTATATTTATCAGTTGTATTTTTGATGTTTCTGTGCTTCGTGTTGTAAATTTAATGGAATATTTACAGACTATGGCATTTGTGTATGGTCTAGAATGTAAAGTGGGATTTCTGACAATTATTGTTTCCCAAATTTTGGGAAGTTTTATGCATTCATATTTATTTAAATTTGGTTGATTTCTGAGTGCTGATGAAGATTCTAAAAACAATCTTTCATTTTAAAATTTACTATGGTGGAGAATGGTTTTTTTCCACGAGATACATGGTTTACAAGGCCAGATTGACCTTAGTCCTGATTGCAGATGTACGATCTGGGTTTTTCTAAATGAATGGTCGTTAGATTAGCAACCATTCATTTAGATGTCAGTGTTCGTTTCAACACTGCAGTTATTCTCTGAGTTAAATTTGCAATTTTTGCTATATGACCTTTGAACTTCAACTTTCTATCCACCATAACTCAGATCTCCAAAATGTCATCATGCTAACGTACACAACTTTACACTTACTAACACTGATTTGATTGCTTATCATATGATTTGATGTGATTGAATTATCATTTGCTTATATTTCCAGCTTATTTAAATCACCTTGTAAATGCTGTATATCAGTAGCATCTCTGATTGCTTTGCTTATCTTTATATCATCAGCAAGCAATTGGGAATCTCCTGTCAGGCTCTTCCCAATATTATTAATATATAGATTAAACAACAATGGTTCAAGGACTAATCACCTTGAACATAGCAAGTTCTCATCCCCACATACCATTTTATGATACTTGTCCATCAGCCACCACTTATCCAAGAAAATAGTTTATATTCTAATCTCACATTTTCCAGTATATGCAATAGCCTTTTATGTGGTATTCTATTAAATGACTTAGCATTTTAGCAATGTTCAACAGTAACAAAATATATCCAGTCCCTTTATTCAACTCAGCCATAATGTTATTACAAAATGTGAGCAGATTGCTTAGGCATGACCTCCCTTCAGTAAACCCATGTTGCTCCTTGCAAAATATAGCAACTCATTTTTGTATGCAAGTTCTTACTAACTTCTTTAAAATCTTTCACTCCAGAGATACTGATAGGACAATAGTTAGATGCATCAATCTTTACACCATCTTTGTGCAATGGAATTATGCGTTTTTTTCATTCCTGTGGGATCTTTCCTGAGCTAAGACTCAAATCATAGAAATATGTCAAGGGCCTAGACAGTTTAGCTGAACATTCTTTTAGCATATGTGCTAATTTTCCTCTTGTCCCTATTGCAAATTCTTAACCAGGTTATGCAACAGCTTCAGAAACTCTGTCTCGTGCACCTCTATGTCTCCATCCAATGTAGTGGTAGCACTGTACACTGTTACATACCTCAGTTTGTTAGATCTTAGTGAAGTGAGGACTCATTATTTTAAGAATCTTATTTGCTTCTTATCTCCCATATTTTTGGCATTGCCACTTTATAAGTAGGGGGAACCAACACTGTTTACTATGGGTCTCAAGGGTATGTTCTGTTTTTGTATTTTTAGTAATCTATAAATCTGGGGAGGTCTAGAATATTGCTGAAAATTATTGCCAAAAATCTGGGAGACTATCATTTTAAGGCCTTCAGCAAGTGTCCATCACTGCATCCATAGAGGGCATGAGTTGAGACTGTAGGAGCAAACACCAACTGATTTACAATCAGTTGGTGTTTGCTTTCCTATTAGTGTGCCCACATGCTACATACATGTGCCCAATGTACGAGGATGGTCTGAAAAGTTCTCTGCCTCGACCATAGATGGCAACAGTATCGGCAAGATTTTTTTTTTCTAAGTTGGTACATCTGTCATAGGCATCCATGTGAAATTGCAAGTCATTCTATCAAGAGTTTGTTTTATACAGCTGTCTGAAGCAAAAGTGTTGTCTGTATCCCTTGAAATGGATAAAATTGAGTATCGTGTAGTTATAAACTTCTTTGTAAAAGAAGGTTTAACACCAAAAGAAATTCATTTGAAGTTTATGAGCACTCTTCTCCTTCTTTTTTCACAATTAACAAATGGGCTGCTGAGTAAACGTGGCTGTACCAGCCTTGAAGATGATCCATGTGAAGGACATCCAAAAAGTATAACAACACCAGAAATCATTGATCAAATGCACAATATGGTATTGGATGACCGGCGAGTCAAAGTGTGTGAAATTGCTGAGACTATAGGCATTTCAAAAGAATGTGTAGGATATATATTGCATGAAGAATTGCAAATGAAAAAGCTTTGCACACGATGGGTGCCGCACTTGCTCACAGCAGATCAAAAATGCACTTGCATGAAAATCTCTGAACAGTGCTCAGAGCATTTTAACAAGAATAAAACTGATTTTGTGCGTCGATTTATTACTATGGATGAGACTTAGATTTACCATTACACACCAGAATCCAAACAGCAGTCAAAACAGTGGACAGAAGTCAGTTGTTCAGCACCAAAGAAGACAAAGTTGGTTCCCTCAGCAGGAAAGGTCATGGCATCTGTGTTTTGGGATGCTAAAGGCATTTTGTTTATTAATTATCTTGAGAAGGGTAAAACAATAACCAGGGAATATTATTCCAATCTTTTAACCAGACTAGATGAAAAAATTCATGAGAAAAGACCCTTTAGGCCTAAAGTATTATAAACTACACGGTTTGCAGAAGAAAAAATCATCTTGCATCAGGACAATGCACCTGCTTACAAAGGTGTTTTGGCAATGGGAAAATTAAGGGATCTGCACTATGAATTGTTGGAACATCTACTTCCTCAGATTTGGCTCCCTCTGACTTCTATTTCTTCTCAGAACTAAGACTCTTCCTTGCTGGTCAGTGTTTTTCTTTCAAATCAAGAAGTGACTGCAGCTGTAGAGGGATATTTTGTAGATCTTACTTAGAACCACTACAGGGATGGGGATAATGGCGAGTATTGCTGGAATAAATGTATTAGTCTTGAGGAAGATTATGTTGAAAAATAAAAATAATTTTATTATATAAATTCGTTTTTTCATTGTTAGGCCGAGAACTTTTCAGACCACCCTCGTTTATATATATCTTTCTGCTGATGAATATGCCTTAGTTACAGCAGCATGTCATCTGTCAAATTCTTCTCAACATCATCTTTAATGTAAAGATTGAATAACAATGTAACAAGAACTGATCCCTGTGGGAAACCACTGGTCATTTGAAATCGATGACTCCCATTCACCACTTTTTGATAGTTCTGGGTCAGCCATCATCCTCTTATCCATGATAATATTTTATAATTCATTTCCATGTTCTACAAGTTATGCAACAGTCTTCCATGTTGTATTGTGTCAGAACCTTAGCAGAGTTCCAAAGTAACCATTCCACTTGTGTAACTCAGTGGTAACATTATTATAAAATGTGAGCAAGTTACTCAAACACGACCTTCACTTAGTAAACCCGTGCTGTTCTATCAACTCATTTCTGTATGTGCGTGAGCACTTACTAACTTTTCAAAAATCTTTACTACCACTCCAGAGATACTAATAGGTCGATAGTTAGACACATAAGTCTTCCCACCACCCTTGTGCTATGGGAATATCATATTTTCCTTCCATTACTGTAGATTATCCCTGTTCTGAGGAGGCTCAAATTTTATAACCTGTTTAAAGGAATGGCCAGTTCAGCCAACATTCTTTTAGCATCTGTGCTGATATCCTATCATTCCCTGTTGCTGAATTCTTATTCAGTTTATGCAACAACTGTAGTACCTCCTAATACCCTGAATTTTTTCATACAGCGAGCTCAAAGTTGCATACCAGGTTGATAGCTTTTAACAAAATGGGCACTCATTAGATCAACAATGTCTTCTGCATCTGTTGCATGCATACATCTACATTCAGTAGAGTTATTATTGCATATTTATTCTTTCTCCTACTTGCAGCATAACTATAGAATTCATTTGGATTATCTTTAGCTTGTAGAGTCAGTTACTTTTCATACTCAAACAATAGCTTTCTGTATAAGAGTTGTGATTCTTCTGACCTGCTCCTTATAATTTTCATAACTGACATTATACTTATGTACATATTCCTTCCACATTATCCTTTTTTCTCATGAACCTCTTGCTTAAAAAGGTTACCTATCCATTTCACTCCTACCTTATTTATTCTTCAAAGGCTGGGCATACTTCTGATATTGCATCATTTAAGTATTTTTTAAATACTTCCCATGCACTGATGTTATCCTTCCCGTCTAGCAAATGATAATAAAGAACCTAGCACCCTCCTCAGTTGGGCCACAATATTCTGCTTTGTAGTCATATAACCTTTTCTGAGTGGAGCATTCAGAAACTTACTTTCCAAGTTGGTACAGCATGATCACTGTCACAAACTACAGGCAGAACAGTCACATTTTTAACTAAAGCCTCCTCTAACACTATAATCAGATCTAACACTTTTTTTTACCTCAAGTTCCTTCTGTCACTTTCTGCTTAGGGAAGTTGTCTTGCAATAGCTCAATAAATTTGGCATAATTCTTTTCACAAGATTTCACTTCTACCAATCAATATTTGGGTGTAATTAAAGTCATCCATTATTATTATTACCCCAAGACCTCATGGAGTCAAAGACTCATCTGGGAGGTCCTTTTATCACACACACACACACACAGCTCATCATACCATGTCTTAAACACACGCAAACTCCTTGCAGACACTACACTCTCAGGCAAGGCAATCCAATCATTTACAACTCTGCATGAAATAAACCTGCTTCTCACTTCCCTATTCACACCCTCTTTATAAAGTTTCCAGGGATGACCTCTGGTTCTCCCCTGATCTCCCACTATTTTCTGTAGAACTTCTCCAGCATTGATCCTATAACAACCTCTTACTAACTTGTAGGTCTCTATCATATCTTCCCTCTTCCTCCTGTCCACTAGACTCTGCAATTTACATCTTCTCAATCTTTCCTCATACTCGACATTCCAGAGGTTAGAAACTACCTTAGTCAGTCACCTTTGGACCCTTTCCAACATCTCTTCGTCCTTCTGAAAACCAGGTGACCAAATCTGGGCACAATAGTCCATGTGTGGCCTAATCAAAACATACAGCGGAACAAGAATCTCCCTACTTCTACAAGTCAATGTCCTCTGCATCATTCCCAGAAGCCTTTGTGTTGTCTTCACAATTCTGGCTATGTGTCCCCTAAATTTCAGATCCTTATCCACTATCACCCCCAGATCTCTTGTTTCCTCCACCTCCAACAATATATCCTCACCAAACATAAATTCTGCATCCCATCTTTGTTTTCCAAATTTTAAAACCTTACATTTTTGGAACATTGAACTCGCATCCCCATTTCCGTGCCCAATCACTCAATTTATTCAAGTCTTCTCGTAAGGCCACAACATCTTCTCTACTCTTCATAGTTCGTCCCAACTTTGCATCATCCGCAAACAACTGAATATCTCCATCCAAATCTTCACCAATATCATTAATATACAAGTTAAACAGTAATGGCCCTAAAACAGACCCTTGAGGCACTCCACTAGTGACTTTCCTTTTCCTGGATATTTCTCCTCCATACACAACTTGTTGATACCTATCAGTTAGCCAGTCTCCAATTCAATGAGGACTACTCGTTTCGCACCTATCATGTTTATTTGGTCTGTAACAACACCCCACCACCTCACACTAAGTGGCTTCAAATTCACTCCCACATGGAAAATTGTTATTAGTATTTACTTTATTAGCAGCATACCACTTCCTTCATCAAAATACTGTACCCCTTATACTCGATACTATTTGGTATATCTGTTCGATACTACTTGGTATAGTCAGGTCTCACTAATGCTTACAATCTGAGGCTTCAACATATTCATCAAAGCAACAAACTATACCTCTTTGTTTATAATAAATTTAGTTTAATCCTTTATCCAAGTGTGAGCAAGCAAAGTTTGCACCTGAAAATATCTTCAGGACTGAGGAAAGGTAGTGCAACACCACGCAACTCAGAGCAAAGGTGGACCAAGTGATGATAGCTTGGTCCCTCTTTGCTCTGAGTTGCGTGGTGTTGCACTACCTTTCCTTGGTCCTGAAGATATTTTCAGGTGCAAACTTTGTTTGCTCACATTTGGATAAAGTATTAAACTAAATTTATTATAGTCTGACCAAGTGCAAAATAAACTTTGTACTTCTTTGTTTCTGATAATCTTGGCATTCATGTAGAGATTTAATAAGTTAGCTGCATGTTTTTTGTATACTCACTTCTGTAGTCAGTGAGTATACAAAAAACCATGCAGCTAACTTAGTCAGACAACTCGCAGATCTCTATTCTTATCTAATGCCTTACTTATACTGTCATTATTGGACGTGCTTAATAAGTCTGAACCAGACAAATGCACAATCGTTTTTTCCACATAATCATTTCTGTGATAATGCGCATTTCTATCATTAACACACACTTACATAACATAGTCATTCTTTCATGCTGATTGTCACCATTCCTCCCATTATAATTTTTAATAGTTCTAATAGTAATAAATTTATAATTCAGAGAACTATTATAAAGTAATAACATTATAATAGTTCTCTGATTCTCTACATTATCTTACACCAGTTATAATTTCTCCAGACTCCTGATACCAAACATAGTAAAGTGTAAGCTGCCCCTCTTATACAAATCTATGTTTCCCTCATACTCACTCCATGCATCCATAAACTTGCAATGATTCTTTCTACACAGCATATGCATCAAATTGTTTGCCATCGTAGCTCTTCTTAATTCTGCATTATTATATCTAGTTAATATCCATGCTTTACTCTTGCTTCTTCTAACAGTCCTTTCATACCTTCTCTCATACTGTATTTATCAGGCAAATTATTTGTCTCTACTAGAACTACCATCTCTTTTGCTTTGCTTTTCTGTTACATTTGCTAAACTTTTGATTTTAGCCAGAAAACTAGAAGTCGTCACATGGTCATTGTTTCAATTTATGATTGAATCTGCATACTATATTATTATTATTATTATTCAGGCCTTCATGGAGTCAAAAGACTCATCGTGGAAGGTCCTTCCTAAGAAACATAAAGTCATAATATCCTTCTTTTTATAATTGATTTTACCTACTTGATTATCATTATGTGAAATCTTGCATAATTCAGTGCTTCTTTTGTTTTTCCTTTTGCTGCTTACATTTATTCTCCTTCCAATGCCTCTCTAATCACTTTTAACTTTCTTCCAGCGCTCTCGCATTGTACCTTATAATTCGCTTTAGTCTAGATATTTCAGAAGTTAGTCATACTTGATATCCTTGTTAATTCTGAAATGGAATGATTCTATTCGTTGGGATGAGCCACCTTGTTAACAATTTCACTGGCATTGCTCTTTGTTACTGCTCTATTGTTATCCCATGGTTTTGTATGTAGAAAATGTTTTTTCATGGTTTGATATTGTTATGATCTCATCATTACTCCTCCATAGAGTCAAGCATTCATTTGCGGAAGATTTCTGTCACACATGAATGACTGCCTTTAATTCATTCACTTTTCTGTATTAACCACACACACACACACACAGGCAATGCATTCTCTACTTACTAACTGCAATAAACTTGCTCACACCTTTCTTATACAGCCTTCCATTCTGTAACCTGTCTGAAGCCTTTAAAAAATCAAAGTATCATGTATCTATTCTCCATAATCTAACTCAACCATAACATTATTATAAAATGTGAGCAGATTACTCAATTATGACCTTTCATTAGTAAACCTATGCTGTTAATTGTAAAGTACAGATTCTCTGTCAACCCATTTTTGTATGCAAACTCTGACCTTTTCCAAAATTTTTCCCAAAGATGTAGATAGGTTGATAGACACATTAGTCTTTACACCACCATTGTGCAACAGGACTATCATACATTCTTTTCACTCCTGTAGAATTTTCTCTATGCTGAGACTCAAATTATACAACCATTTCAGTTGGACACTCTTTTAGCATGTGTGCTGATATCTCATCAGCACACCTCCCTCCATTTCCAAATTCTTATTCAATTTATGTAGTATCTCCATGTTGCATACACGAGATTGATAGCTCTTAGTAAAATGGGCACTCATTAGTTGAACAATCTCTTCTTCTGCATTTGCTGCCTGCATACTATTTGCATTCAGCAGATTGATTTTAGATTAATAATAATAATAATAATCGTATGATGATACAAGGCTCTGAGTCCCCTTTATGGGGAGGTACAGCACCATCTCAGTCCCCTCAAATTTTATCCGGGCTCCGGAACCGGCATAGCTGACGAATCAGACCTATGGCTGGGTCAGTATTCCTGACTGTAATCCGTGTGTGTGTGTTCACTGGACCAGTTTGTCTGCTTTTAGGATGAAAAACTCCAGATAAACTGGTGGAAAAAACCCTGCTATCCATGCCCAAGACTGGCTAACTTGGCTATGGCTAAGGAAGATCCTTAAGCTCCTTGCGTCGTTGATGGGAATCGAACCCAGGACACTCCTTCCCCAGGCATATGGTTACGAAGCGCATAGCTACTAGGCTAACCGCGTGGACGATTTTAGGTTTATTTGGATTTATGGATAAAGCAACTCAGGCCATGAGAGCAGTGTATTGTGTCTGTTCATTACATGTGTTCTAATGGTCAGTATGCCACTTTTGGGGGATGAAAACTAGTTTCTGAGAGAGAAAAAACTCTGCCACCCCTGTATGAGACACTGACTAAGCATTAACTAGAGTTATTCTGTCATACTCTCATTCTTTTTTTACTTGCAGCATAATTATAGAATTGTTTTGGATTGTCTTTAGCTTGCAGAGCCAGTGTTTTTTCCATTAGACTTAGCTTTCTCTATTAATACTAACTTTAGTATTATTTCCATAAACTTCAGTTATGGAAATAATAATTTCCATAACTGATGCCATCTTTATGCACATGGTATTCCTTCCACATAATCTTTTTCTTAAGAGCCTCTTGCTTTGCTGAATAACATTGCATATTATCATTACTCCAGACATCCATAGAGTCATAAGATTAATTGCAGGAGGCCTTTCTTACACAATACAAAGTTTGTCATAGTCTATCATACCACTCTTTAATCCCATTCACTGTTTCTGCATTCAGCTCTATCAGGCAATAAATTCTTAATGTCAGAAAATGCCTCCTACTCACTACTTTCAGGGATGGCTTCCTGTTCCTCCCTTTGTTCTACTATACGAAAAATCTTTGCTGTGTCAGTCCTGTAAATACCTCTCTCATCACCTACACTCTTCCTCCTATACAAGAACGGATACTGTCATCAGCAAAGCTATTTATAGCTTTGCTGATGACAGTATGCTCCATTCTTCTTTATCATCATTGATAAAACCTTGTATGACTCAAGCTTCATGATCTTTTATAACAATGCCTTAAACACCAGCCTGCTAGTTCTTAAGTTGGGCGTAGATAAATTTTAATGCTACCAAACACACAATCCTGCCTTGTTTTCTTGAATAAAGACCATGTCTCACTTCTCCTCAATTTTGATAACACTCCATTCACCAACTAAGAAGGTCAGCCCAAGCTCTTCTAAAGCTGACATTCACATCTAATCTTCATCTTAAAATGTCACATTCTTAGACTGTTCAGCCTCCAAAAATTTGCCCAACCTTGAATATTGTTCTCGCATCTGAAGTAGCAGATCAAAATCTTCCTCTCTCAGAATTTTAGATTCTATCCAGAAGAGAGCTCTTGCTTAATAGATGACTCTTCTCCCACTTGCTTGCTCCAACTGCTTTCCTATAAATGCTCTGTTTCTGTATTTTGTCTTTTGTATAAGTTTTTCCACTGATGCTGCTCCACCAAACTGGCTGCCACTATTCATCTAATCATGTATGAACACAAGTGTTTACTGGTCAATTCATATACCCTTCATCTTCAGACTTACTGACCTAGATATCAGGCTGGCTTGAATCCTGCTGTGGCATGGATGATTCTGAAAGTCACTGTAAGTTGTACAGGATTTTCATCTCCCATTGTGAGATAACCACCGCCACCCTGCTTGCTGGAGGGTTGAAGTTGCTTGAAATAGTACCTTGCCTGATCTCTAAAGTAGAGATACTAGATTGTCTGACCCTAACTTTCTTACCTACAATGAGTTTAACTCGCTCACCTACAGTGTTTATTGATAGGTTTTACAACCTTTTGGGTGGGATTTCTATAAAATTATTAAAAACATACTTAAACCAGCCTGTAATTTGAAGCCTCATTCTTATCATCATCCCCTTTGCAAAGACTATTTATTACCTGATTGAGAATTATATTCTCTATTTTGCAAATATGTTTACAATATTTGTAATCACATAGCTGATAACTGTAATAACTGATACATTTTTAGTAATTTTTTTACAGGTACTGTGATATACTTTCTACATAAGCAGTATAATGGCAAATGTACAAGTACTATAGAGCGAAAATTCAGCTCAGATAACTGTAGATACTTGGATGATAGCTTGAGAAGTAGTGCTTATCTTAATAACCATATAGAGCTACCAAAGGTAAGAAAGTTTAGTAATATATATATATATATATATATGCTTTATTTGTAGTTAATAAACATGTACTTAATTTTGGAATTTAAAAAAAAACTGTTCTGGTGTAGTAAAACATAATATCATTTCTTAAAAATACCCATGCATATTTTATATAATAAAAACAGTAAAGCCAAAAATATTTAAATGTAAAATTTCTGTAACTGAGTGCTATCAGCAGAAGGTAGAATCTGATAATATAAAGTACAACTAGATAGTGAAAAGGTGACTAGGAACTATAATATTTAGATTCGTTTTGTAGTTTTTCATTATTATTATTACATGGGAAACTCTAAGGATTCTATAGACTCATTAAGAGAGGCTTTAAACATTATGCCTAGCACTACCCAATATTCATTCAATATCTGTCATACTTTGAACTCGTTTATGGTCATTGCATCCGCAACAGACCCTGGCAACCTGTTCCATTCATTCACCACTCTCCAAGCAAAAAATCTAGTTCTCGCATCCTTGTTAACCACACTCTTGCTCAGTTTCCGAGGATAATTCCTAGTTCTACAACCACCAGACCTGTTCTGAGAAATTTCCTCTGTATCAATCATAAGAGTAACCTTTCAGTATGTATCTCTTTAACTTATCTCATCAAATTCCATAGACCTGCTACCATCTTGGTCACTTGCCTCTGGATTCTCTCCATATCCTCCTCATCCCCAAGAAACCCAAATGACTAGATCCATGCACAGTAGTCAAAATTAGGTCTTATCAAGGCCTTATGAAGAGGTATGATAATGTACCTATCTCTGCTCTTTCAGTATGTTCTTCAGTAACCAAGTAATCTGATAAGCTGTTTTAGCCAATTTTGCAGTATGTCCTCTAAACTTCAACTCCCTATCTGCCAACACCCCCAAATCCATGGCTTCATCAGTTTCAATTTCATGGAGTACAGTTTCATCGATATGGTACACAGCTGATAATCTTTTCACCTAAAAATGCATAACCTTACACTTTGCTGCATTAAACTAATATCTGTCTCCTTTGCCTATATTGCCATTTTATTTAAATCATACTGCAAAATTTTAACATCATCTTCATTAACTGTTGCTACATCCAGTTTTGCATCATCAGCAATCAACAGAATATATCTACTCAAATCATTTTCTATATCTTTAATGCACAAATGAAATAGTAGCAGCCCAAGTACTGAGCCATTAGTCATAGACCTTCTTCTGGACTCTGCTCCTGAATAAACTGCTGTCTGGTATCTCTTCATCAACCACTTTCTTATCCACATCACTAAATTCATATCAATCTCCATTTGCTGCAATTTATTTATCAGAAAGCCTGTGCAAAGTCCAGCATTATCACTGTGTACCATTGCTTTTATCCAACTTAGCTCACTATATTATAAATGATGAATAAGTTACTGAGGTATGACCTGCCTCTCACACCATCTTCTCCCACATATAGTATCCCATTCCTCGATTTTTACCTTAACTTCTCCACTACCTTGACCACCACCACACCTGAGATGTCAGGTGTGGTGGTCAAAATCGATCAGTCACTAATTTTCTACCTCAGTCTTGGAGCCTCCTTTATGCAATCAGACTATTTTCCCCTCTTTCCATCCTTTGAGATCTCAGAGCTGAGACTTAAATAATGTAGTCAAAGGCATTGCCAATTCCCTAGCTCCTTCTTGTAATACTTGAGCTGATATATCATCTAATCCCATAGCTGTATTCACATCAAGGTTCTGTTATATCCTCTGCACCTTCAGTTCATCTATCTCTATTTCCACATCAGCCCTAGCCTAACTTGATACTGGAATATCTCCACCTGATTATATACCCTTGCAAATTAAGCACTTTATAATTCAGCTATTTTGTCTGCTTCAGTTATCACCTTACCATCAGCATTCATCAAAATTATTCTTTCATAATTATTCTTCCTTGCCACATATTGAAGGAACTCTTTGGGGTCACCTTTGACCTGCACTGCTAATTTCCCCTCACACTTTGATTTTGCCTTTCTTACCATACTGGTCACCCTTCTGGCCTGTGCTTTTTATTGCTCGTGTGCCTGCTGATCACCTTTTTCTTTGAATTCCTTTCATAATTTCTCTCTCTCTCTCTCTCTCTCTTTTTCAGATGATGCTATTCATCCATTTAAATCCTACTTGATTTATCCTTCTGACTATAGGTATAAAGTTTGCTAACTTTCCTCAAACACTCCTTTACCATCTTGCATGTACTATCAACATCCAGCCTTCACATTTTCTTTTGCCATGGCATTGCTTTGAGCAATCTCCTGAGTTTGTCATACTTACCAGCCCTGTAATTCCACCTTTACACCCCTCTTAACCAAAAATTTCATGCATTTAGCTACATCACATGCTCACTCTCTCACCAGTTGTAGTTATCTTAGTTATAGACAAATTCCTCAGGTGCAGTTACTGGGTCTAGCACTCTCAAACCCTTGGTACCTTCTATGACATGCTGCCTCAGGTAATTATTTCTTATTTATTGCATAAATTCCATTTCCTTCCTTCACTTGAAGTCTCTTGTGATAATTACTCGCATTCTATTCATCAAGCTTATCTGCTGATGCATACCATCTCCATCATCAAATTTTGTTTGCTTACACTTGGATATAGGATTAAACAAGAATATAATTACTTGGCAAATTTCATTTACATGTCCCAGGTTTTTTTTTTTTTTGGGGGGGGGGTCACTGTTATTTAAATTGTATATAAATGACATTGGAAAGGGTTTAAATGGTGACTTACAGTTGTTTGCAGATGATGCAAAGTTTGGGGAGAGTTATGAGAAATAGAGCATATGTTGTAGCTTTGCAAGAGGACCTAAATAGATTGAATGGGAAAGTGTGTGTGTGTGTGTGTGGAGATGTCAGTTTCATGTTACAAAGTGTAAGGTTTTAAAATTTGGGAAGCAAAGATTGAATGCAGAGTATAGGATTTGTGGGATATTTTAGAGGAGGTGGAGGAGATGAAGGATTTTGGGGTTGTGGTGAGACTTGAGATTTCATGGACATTTTGCTAAAATTGTGAGGACGACACAGCTGATTATGGGAATGATGTGGAGAACACTGACATATAGAAGTAAGGATGTTTTGTACAAGGTAGCCTTTTACAAAGTCTTGTACATTGTACAAGACTTTGATCAGGCCGCATATGAATTAATGTGCACAGATTTGGTTGCCAGGTTTTCAGAAAAGATGATGAGATGTTGGAGAGGGTCCACAGATGATTGACTAAGTTGATTTCTGGTCTCTGTAATGTGGAAATATGAGGATAGATTGATAGAATGCAAATTACATAGCCTAGTGGGTAGAAGGAAGACAGAAGACATGATCTATAAGTTGGTAAGGGGTAATTACCAGATTAGTATGGATGAGATTTTTCATAGAATATCTGGAGACAGGGGGAAAATGAGAGGCCATCCCAGAAGCTGTATAAGGTGGGTATGAGCAAGGAGGTGAGGAGTTGATTTTGAATCATGAAGAGTGGTGGATGATTGGAATGCATTATTTGAGAGTGTGTGGAATGCGGGGACAGTGAATGCATTTAAGTTGAGGTACGATGAGCTGTGCATGTAAGAATGAGACTTCCCACAATGAGTCTTTTGACTCCATGGAGGTCTGTTGATAATAATAATTATTTGTAAGCAAGTAAAAAACTTTCTACAACCATTGCCTGCCTGGTTGGCTGAGTGGTTAGCGTATCTGCTTCTCAGCCAAAAGGCTGCGGGTTCGAATCCCACCGTGGGCAAGGATGTTTATGATTGTCTGTGAAAATACTAGTGATAGTGGTCAGCGGTAGATGCCGTTGGTATAGATGAAGGTAGTTGCGGTTGGTGGAGACTCAGTTGTAGAGTAGGTGCCCCCCCTCGATGAGTCTTTGGACTTCCTGGAGGTGTTATGTAATAATAATAATAATAATCTGTATCATCTTTCTCATCTTCTGGTCTATAGCAACAACGAACTATATGTTTTGACCTATTGGCCTCTATCTCACACCAGATGGCCTTGAATGCACTATTTTCACTGACTTTTCCTATTCTTTTTGGCTGTAGTTTCATTAGCTATCATCAACAATACCCCTCCCTCCCATTCTTTTTTTCTCTATCCTTTCTGAAAATACGATACCTCTTCAAATTCTATCTTACTAACTGTATCATCTTCTTTAATACCAATAACTTTTGGCCAAGAGGAATTAAACAATGCCAACTGCCCTTGTTCTGAATGTCCCTAGCATTAGTGTACATAAAGTGCGATATCCCCTCTCCCAGACCCACAGCTATCCTTACACTTCACATTAACTATCCTGTTCTGATTTGTTATCAGCAGTACTAACAGACATTTTTTGTACCTTCTCAAACACACTTGCCTCATTGGTATCTGTAGACTCACTCAACAGCTCTCTTCCATCCCAATAGCTCTAGTTTTCCTGATTGTACCTCTAATCTTACTTCATTCAACAACACGTTTTCCAAACCACCCACCTTGAATAAGTCCTTTCATCCATCAAACTCACTCCACATATCCAAAAAACTTCATCATTCCTTCTGCATACCCTATGCTTTGACTCATTCACTGCCATGGCCCCTCTCAACTCACCTCTGTCATACCAAGGCAGGCAACTCTTTCATGTTCTCCCTCATACCATACTTGTCTCCTTTCAAATCATTTATTCCTGCCAAAACAGTGAACTCTTTACTTTTCCCTACTGCATTCTAATAACCTTGCTTAATATCATTAATTTTTGCACTTGGGAAACACAGTTTTGAAAAACAGTAGCAGGATTAGAATGCACGCCTCCAAACAGGCTGGGGCCTTAAACCAACTCCTTGGCCATCCTACCTTCGCAATTTAGGATTATCAAATTCCTGCCATGTACCCTCAAGGGGTGAACAGGATATGAACAGGATATGATAGTACTACATGAAAAATTTACATAATTACTAACATCCTATCTACAATTTTCCACCAAATCAGTCTGTTACTTATCAAGACTCCAACATTATCAGATCTTATATTTCTGTCTTCTAAGGCACTTTTTATCGTATCAATCCACCTATATCTTGGTCTTCCTCTGGGTCTTTTTCCTGCCAACCTGGCAGGGAATACTTGTTTTGCTAATCTTTCCTTGCCTATTCTGTTTAGGTAACCATACCACCTGAGATTAGCTCTGCTAGCATATTCCTGGATGCTGACAATGTCAAGTTCTTTCCTAAATCCTCATTTTTAATATGATATTGCCATTGATGCCATCTGTTCGTGTCTCTAATCTTTTTCAGGAATCGAATATCTGCGGTCTTTGGTCAAGTGTTTTACTTCTGACCCAGTTCTCAGATCCATAAGTTAAAATTGGTATGAACACTGTCTTATATACAGCTAATTTAGTGTTTTGACTAATTTCTCTCTTATTCCATATAAATTTATTCAGTTGACTTTCTACCATACCAGCTTTGCTGATTCTGTTGTCTATTTCCATATTTAATTTATCATCTTCACTAAAAATCATGCCTAAGTAGCTAAAATGTTTTACTTGTTCTATTGGTTCTCCATTCACAGTGCAGGTGATATTTTCAATGCTTCTGCCTATTTTCATTGTCTTTGTCTTTTTGTTGCTGACTTTCATACCATATCTATTACAACAGTTATTCAAATTAGTCAGGGGATCTTGGAACCTTGTAGCGGATTTATTTAGAAGTACACCATCATCTGCATAAAGCTAAGAGCTGACATAAACATTGCCAATTTTGATATCAGGTTTAATACCACTTTCCTTCATAATGTGATCCATATAAATAATGAATAACAGAGGGAATAATGTACATCCTTGTCTGACACAAGATTTAACATTAAACCATCTTCCTGTACTTCCTTCAATTCTAACTGCTGACTTACAACTCAAATAAAGACTAAGTATTGCTTGATATAATGCCCCACTGACACCATATAACTGTAGCGTATTGAATAGCTTCTCTCTCTCTTGGCACCTTGTCATATGCCTTTTCCAGATCTACAAAACTTAAATACACATCTTTGTTTTATTACCATGATTTCTCAACTATTTGTTGTAAAGTGAAGATCTGATCCTGACTGGCTCTATTTGGCCTGCATCCAGCTTGTTCTTCACCAAGCTTTTCTTCCACAATTGTTCTCAATCATTTCTCAAGTATATTTGCGTATATCTTACCAGGAACTCAGTAGAGAAATACCTCTGTAATTCTCACATTCAGTTTTATTTCCCTTTTTTATATATGGGTATTATGAGAGCTCTACTCCAATCATCCGGAATTTGTCCTGCTGTGCAGGCCTTCTGAACTATGCAGTGCAGCCACTGTAAGACTTTTATACCTCCAGACTTGAGCATTTCTAGTCAAATATCATCTATTCCTGCTGCCTTACCACATTTCAGGCCTTTCATGGCTTTTTCTACTTCAACTATGGATATAATATATATTCCTGACTGCTTGCATGTTGAGTGTTTTTTACCACTGTGCTATCACTGCTTGTTTCATTTGGCAATTTTTTGAAGTAATTACTCCATACTTCAAGGATATATTTTTCTCCAGTTTTATGTCACCTTTATCATCTCTAATTCCTTTTACAGCAATCTTTCCTCCATTTCTTCTTTAACAACCTCCAGAATATCTTGCCACCTTCTTGATATTTATTTTCTATGTTCTTGCTAAAGTCTTCCCATGACTTTTTTTTTAGCTTGTTTTACACATTGTTTATCTTTCTTACATTTGTCACTGTATTCTCTAAGAGCCCAAGCAAACTTATTGCCAGGAACTTTTGATATGCTTTCTTCTTTTCTTTCACTGCCTCTTTAACTTCCTGTGTCCCCCATGGAGTTCTGATTTTGTTATCCTTACATACAACCTCACCATATGCCTCTCTGGCTGAATCAATCTTTATTTTCTTCAGGACTTGCAATTGTATCTCCAAGGTTTGGTTCCTGTTCTCAAACTCTTTCATTTTTTCTTGAATGATGTTTGTGTATTTTGGTCTAGTTCATATCTGAGAGTTGATCAACTTTTATTCGCTTCAAAACTTTCTTATATGTTCTTTTTTTAAATATGAAATTCAATTTTTCTGCTCAAAACTAAATAGTGATCACTTCCAATTTCAAATCCTCTGTACACTCTGGTGTCCTGCACCAGGGAGAAAACATCAACATCACTTCAACAATAAAATAGTCAATGAGACTTTTCTTATTCCTTGCCTCTTCTCTCCATGTGAATTTGTGCACATTTTTATGTTGGAACATGGTGTTAGTGATAACCAGTCATGTCCTGAGCAGAAATCCAACAGGTAATTGCCATTATTATTAGCTTTGCTCTTTTCTCCAAATTTTTCCAATATATTTTTGTATGTCTGACAATCATTTCCTACTCTTTATAATCATTTCCTACTCTAGCAGAGTAGGAAATGATTGTTAACTTTTCCTTTTTCATTGTGTCAGTTGCTTTCTCTAGTCTCAAAAAATTCCTCCACTTCTACCTTATTAGAACCTTCTGTGTGACCATATGCACAAATAAGTCTCATTGTCCAGTTCCCCATTCTGATATTTGCCCACATCACTCTACTCGAGACTGCCTGCCATTGAAGAAGATTAGCCTCATATTTAGTGTTGAATACTATGGCTACTCTTTCTTTTCCTTGATTGTCATTGCCTGAATATAACATTTTATATTTATTGCTCAGAAAGATCTCCCCAATTTTTGTCTTTTTTGTTTCAGTCACCCCTGTTATGTCAATCTGGTACTTATCTAATTCCTCAGCTAGCTCCATTTCTTTGCCATTCAGGCTTCTTATGTTGATAGTACCAATCTTGAACTCTGGTAATATTAATCAATTATTAATTCAAAAAATCCTCCACCTACCTTAGTAGAACCTTCTGTGGGACCATAGGCACAAGTAGAGTGATATACTCTACTTGAGACTGCCTGCCATTCAAGAAGATTAGCTTCGTATTTTGTGTTGAATACTATGGCTATTCCTTCTTTTCCTTGATTGTCATTTTCTGAATATAACATTTTGTATTTATTGCTCAGAAAGATCTCACCAGTTTGTCTTTTTTGTTTCAGTCACCCCAATTATGTCGATCTGGTACTTATCTAATTCCTCAGCTAGCTCCATTTCTTTGCATTCAGGCTTCTTATGTTGATAGTACCGATCTTTAACTCTGGTGATGTTGAGTTGGGGATGTACTTTCAGATTTGTTCCAGTAGCTGACTTTTCATCGTTCACCCTGGTTCCCTGGCGAAAACAATGGGGACCTTGTTTAACCAGGCGACGTCCCAGCCAGCACGAAATTCTGTCATGTTGTACCATCATTTTATATTGCAGTTTAAGCCAATAAGAATACAATTTGGTCGGCTAAATCCCAAATTGCTAGCCCATCCTCGTTCGTTCAGTATCCAGGTAGATACCTAACAGGGTGCACCACGAGTAAGTGAGGATTGGACATTAGGTCAGAAGCTCTGGTCGGTTCTCCGCATTCCTTTAAAGGCTATTTGGAGGTCTCCTCTCAGTTATACATCTTTGACCCTTAAGCACCCCCCTTTTCTAAATAATCTACAATAAAACTATAGTCATTCCTTACATTAAAGGATATCAGATAAAATAAACAGAATACTACAAAAATACAACCTCAAAGCCACCTTTAAATCTTCTGCAAAATTATAAAGCATACTCAACTCATCCAAAGACCCACTACCTCTGCTGGCCCAGCCTGGAGTATACCGTATTTATTGCACCTGTAATCTACCATGTATAGGGGAAACAGGACGCACAATTCCTATCATACAAAAGGAACATAAACAACACATTAAATATAATAACTATGGTGAAGCTAGCCTTTCTGATCTTGCCCTGAACACTTTACATAGAATTGACTGGAAAAGCACCAGTTGTTTACATCACACCAAAGCATGGTATGAACACAAATTTAAGGAAGCCTGTGAGATTCTTATCAACCACCCCAATCTGAACAATAATGATGGTCTAAAAATCCCAAGCATATGGAAGGCACATAATCTACCCACGTAACCTTTCTCCCTAGGAGCTAAGTATAAACAGGACTGTAGATAATCCAGAATTGTAAATCTAATATAACAATTGTCATGTTAAAAATAGGACATCATTGGTACTGTAAGAAAACTATCTATATGAAAGAATGCTTCTCCCATGTTATCTTAAATAGAATTTAGCTTTCATGTAGTTTCTAAATATTTAATTAATTTTTAATTTTATCTGTATTATTTTTTTTTTTTCACTAGAGATCACCAGTAGAATAACCGCTGATCAAATCATTGTTTCTTTAGCTTACTGTGTGAAATGTACACACAGTAAGCTAAAGCTTATCCTTGTATATACTCCAGATGATGACCTTAATATGAAGGTCAAAACATTGGGAAATTAAAATAGTTATTTATAACACGGTTGTAAAGTCCATAATTTCTAAAACGAATGCTGATCGCCATGCAACATTAAAAGAAAGGATTTCATCGTAGCAGTTGATTACAGATGGTATGGCAACATGATGTGAATTCAGTGACTTTGAGAGAGGTGTCATCGTGGAATGTCTCATGTCACATTGGTGGCATGTCAATACATACCATTGCCACTCAACTGGAGCATCCAAAATCAGTGGTTGTAATGTGATCAATAAATGGAGATTTTTGGCATCACTAGTGCAGGAAAACATCCAGGGCGACTGCCGAAAAATGGGTGGCAATCAAAAACCAGCTACAATTAGCACAGACCATCTGTGATGAGTTCCAGAGTGCCAGTTGAACACCATGGTGAGCACTAATACTGTATGAAAAGAACTCCATTTACTGGGTTTCCATGAAGAGCACACAATCTCAACATCATGACAATGAACAAGGCAGCTTATCTGGCATGGAGCAAAGAGCATGTGAAATGGACAACTGACTAGTGGAAAACAGTACTCTGGAGCAATGAATCAAGGTTCACCTGTTTCCACTCTGATGGCAGTGTGTGGAGATAGCCTGGTAAACACTTGTTACAACAGTGTGTTGTACCCACAGTAAAGTTTAGTGGAGGAGGAGTAATGGTGTGGGGTGTATTCAGCTGGATTGTAGTTGGACCACTGGTCTTTGTCCGTGTTCCATGAAGGCAGTTCTGGTATTCCTTGATATTCTGGATAATCAGGTACTATCTATTCTGTGGAGTTTTTATGGAATGGACCCATGTTACTATCAATACGACAATGCCCCATGCCACAAAGCTGTTACTGGTATGGAATGGTATGAAAAGATGGGTGTTAAACGACTGCCCTAGCTTGGACAGAGTCCTGACTTCAATCCCATCGAATACCTGTGGAACAAATTGGAACGGCGATTGAGATCCAGAGCAACACTTCCTCGATCTGTTGCTGAACTCAGTATCACTTTGATGGAGGAATGGAGACAAATTTCACCTGATGTCTGCCGCACATTGATGGAAAGCCTCCTTCAAAGGGTGCAGGATCAAAGCCAAAGGTGGACATACCCAATATTAGGGTTTGCCTGCTGGTATCAATTGTAAATTGCTAAAGTGTCTGGACGATTATTGATAGATAGCATATACTCTTATCACGTACCATCACCTACCATGCTTCCATTATTAATAGAAGCACGGTGCATGAAAAAAAGTACCATACTCTGATATTTAAAGTAGGATTCCTGGACTATTACAACCCTTAGTCCACTAAGAATATGATAAGTTTACAACCTTTCAAAATGGAATTCACATAAAAAATTACAGGAATATAAACTAATTTAAAGAACTGTTTCCCCCCCCCAAATTCCTAGCAAACTTTCCTCCTTAAAAAAAAAAAAAGTAAATATTTTCTTACCTGTCTGACCAAGAAAATGGAAAGTGCTTTTCCAGATTTTCAAGAACAGGATCACAAGCAATGAATGGAATTATGGCTGCTGGCAGGATTAGAATTCATCAATTTTGAGTAGTGAATTTTAATGCAGTTAATAATTTGTATATTTATGAAAATGAATCATTCTGCACCAGGCTTATTTTGTTAATAGAACTGATTTCTCATTTCCTTTTTTTTTTTTTTAATACTAGAAAAATTATACAAATTGCATAACTTTGAGATATCACATGAAAAAAAAAAAAAAACTAATGCATGCAAAATATTAGGGAGCTTATCATGCAACTTTTGTAAGATGTGGCATGCATACAACATATTTATCAGAATATGTTGTATGCATGCCACAACAATCCATATACTCTGAGTGTCACAGAGTATATGGATAATGCATCTGCAGGAATGAGTGAAGTGAGCAAAATGTGAATACCACAAAAGAAGAGGTGGATAATGAGAAAACTGCGATGCAGCATTAATGCAAAAAATATTATGTTTATGCGGAGTATTTCACAGGAAAAAGTGTCAGCTCCATCAACTGGAGAAAAGTTGTAAGGTGAAGTAGAGAAGGGGAAAAAAAAAAACAGAGGATCTAGAAAGTAGAAGGAGAATATGAAACAAAAGACAGTATCGTATAATTCCATGATTAGAGGTGTGTTTGAGGGTGCAATAAAATCACATGCTAGTATTATATAACACTGTTAGAATGCAACGTGAGAAAGCAAAAGATTTGATAGTTGTTTTGGCGAGTATGAATGATTTGAGCAATATGGAGAGACAGTATGAAAGAGTTAATGGGGGGTGGGGAGACAGAAAAAAGTAAAAGAATAAAAAGTATATTCCTGTTTCCATGGTATATGCTGGGAGCAAACTGAGTATGCCATGATTGCAAATGATTCAGTGCATGTTTTGTAAGAAGAATGATTTGTAGTTTGTAGATGTATATGGAATGAACATGATGGATGAAAGGACTTAGCTATGAATGAGGGCTTATTCTTGAATAGATATGAGTTAGTATCCAAAGATTATGTTGTTCACTGAGAAGGAAGTGCAAAATTAGAGAAACTAAGATTATTAGAGGGTATAGAGGTAAACATATATCTGCAATCACCCTTAAGCCGAGTGATAATGGGAATGATCCAAGAATACTGAATGTAGTTTCTCATGTCTCAAAACTGAATAGGCTAATCATTAAAAGATAAGGGATACCTGTTAACACATTGCTAAATTTGATAACTGTAGTGTTGAAGAGAACACTAAGTTAAAGGAATAAAGAAGTTATTTTCCTACTTAAGAAGAATGGTTTGTAGTTTGTAGATGTATATGGAATGAATATGATGGATGAAAGGACTTAGCTATGAATGAGGGCTTATTCTTGAATAGATATGAGTTAGTATCCAAAGATTATGTTGTTCACTGAGAACTTGGAAGTGCAAAATTAGAGAAACTAGGATTATTAGAGGGGATAGATCTAAACATATATCTGCAGTCACCCTCAAGCCAAGTGACATGCAATAAGGCCACACATGGACTATTGTGCTCAGTTTTATAGTCATCTGGAGACGGAGAATTAACAAATCCAGTAGGAGGTAACTGAGACGATATCTCACCTGTTGAATTGAGAAAAGATTGAGAAATTCAGAAATAGATAGAGAGAGAAAATATGATAGAAGCATACAAGTTTATTAAATACAAAGTGACATTTTGTAACTCATTGCATGTGGAGGGAGAACTTGGAGGAGGGGGTGTCATCTCTGGAAGCTCAGTAAAGATGTATTTAGCAAGCATGTGAAATCCAGGTTCTTCTCATAGCATGTAGTGAGCATGTGAAATTGGCTTCTGTTGGGTGTTGTATCTTCAGTAAATGTGTTGAAAAAGATATATGATTAGGTGCTTAGGAATCATCACATGCACAGGATGTTTGTTGTGCATGGAAAATTTTCCGAAAGGAGTAAGAGAGAAGTGGTATGACTGCATAACTAGTTAGAAGGATAAATCAAGCAAGCATTAAATGAAAGAGTTGTATCATTAATAGGAGTTCCAAAAAAAAAAAAAATTCTGGAATGAATATAAAGAGAATATGATCAGCATGCACATTAGCAATAGAAGCACAGGCTAGAAGGGTGAGCAACACTGTAAGGAAGCCAAAATCAGGTTGAGTAGAAAGTGGCCTAGCAGACCAAAGGAAATCCCAGTGTTTTCACATTGTGGTAAGTAAAAGTAACAATAATTATGATAGGGTAACTTTAATGAATTCAGTAGAGAGAGAGAGAGAGAGAGGTGATAGAAGCAGAAGGAATAATTGAATTTCAATTACTTTATAAGACAGTATCATCCAGGCAGAGATAATGTAGTGACTGATGTGAGAATAAGTAGATAATAGATGACTACAAGTAGTGAGAATATTTTGAAATCTCAATGCAATTATACACCCATGAGATAAAATGGAATATTGGCTCTTGTGTTATGAGAAAGAGAACTGGCACTGCTCCTAGCTAGGCTGTTTTAATTTAAGTATCAACTCTGGAAAAGTTCCGGTGAAGTAAAAAGAGGGCAAGTAGTTTGATTACAAGGTGGCTTCAAGACAGGGTTGGCAAATTATACATGTGGTATTCTCAGGAGCATGATTTGTAAAAGGTAGGTCGGTCCTTAGTAATTTACTTGTTATCTGTAATAAATCCTATAATTGTTGGACTTTGCAAAGAGATTTGATAAGTACTATCTTTAAATCTGTTTCTTTAGAGCAAATAAGGATGAATATGATGCTGGTGATATGGATGAGAGTGTAGCTGATATACAGACATCAAAAGTAGAATACTGTCATGGAATGTAATCAAAGAATCGGTAATTAGTCAGTAACGTGCCAGAGTGCTCCGTAATGATATCATGTATCTGTAAAATAAATGTGAAAGACGGGAATGACTAACAGTATGGGCAAAGGCTAGTAATTGCCAGTTCAGCATGACAAAGAGTTAGGCTATTGGGATGAAAATATTGTATGCTGAGTGATGGGAATGCACTGTAAGAAGCTAATATTCTAGGAATTTAGAGGTGATGATGGTGAGCAGTGACTTGAAATTCAGAGGGCATTTTGCAAAGGTGAGCACAATAGCTCAAAGGATCACTTGGATGCAGACAAACACACCGATAATTAGAGATTTAAAAAAAAGGTTATTATTCTTCCTTATAAGGCTTTGACATGGATATATCTTGACAATTTTACACTGATTTGGTCACCAGTATTTCTTGGGAATGTGAAAATGTTGGAGAAGATCTAGAACAAATGACTAAAACAGTTACTGGTTTGTGGAATGCTACTTATCAGATAGACTTAATGTTTTTGGATACAGTTTAGTTGATAGGTGGAAAAGTAGGAATATGTTGGAAACATAAGTTACAAAAGGGATTTTATACATGAATTTCTTCAGAATTTATATTTAGAATTTTTTCATACCGAAAAAAAAAATTTCAGTACATGACAGGACAGGGAAATTGTGTAAAGTGTGGTTAGCAAGGGCATGAGCAGCTGATTTTGCTTGGAGAGTGGGTGGAATGGAATGGATTGCCAGATGCATTCATGAGTGCTTCATCAGCAAATGTCTGGACTCCATGGAGGCGTGTGTGTGTGTGTATATGTTTATAAATGATTGTATAAAAAGGTAACTAAGAATTCTGTTGAGAATAAGACAAAAATTAATAGATAATATTAATCTAAGATTGTTTAAACCATCAACTACTGTCAGTGGTTTACAAAGTGTTTACAAAAGTCTTGACTCATACATAGGCTTTGTTTAACTCTAGACTTTGCATGACCAAAAGAACAGGAAGGATTTAGAAATGGCTTTAGTGCAATGGACCATATTCAGGTTGTACAACAGATTATTGAACAGTGTAATAAATACCAACTACCATTATGTCTTTGTTTTATTGATTATGAGAAAGCATTTGATTCAGTAAAAACTTGTGCAATACTTAAAGCACTATGAAACTAAAAAGCAGAGAAGCCATATGTAAAGACTATCGAATCAGCATACACCATTGCACCAGTAACAGTTCATTTCAATGGAAATATAGAGAAGCATAAGACAAGGTGACACACTATCCCTAAAACTATGCAGAGTATTTGCTTAAAGAAATATTCAGATTTCTTGATTGGGAAGAAAAAGGTCTGAAGATAAATGGAAGATATTTAAGCACTGATGCTTTGCTGATAACATAGTTATCTAAAATAAACCTAGAGAAGACCAAGTTATGGTTAAGAGCTGTATACAATCAGAAATAATAAAAATCAATAACAATGAAATTGAACAAGTGGATTATTACATATACTTAGAACAACAGATATCAATAGATTAAAATATGATGGATGAGGTCAAAAGATAAGCATTGTTTGGATGGAAAGCATTTGGAAAATTACAGTCAGTATTCAAAAACCAATTACCACTGTGCCTGAAAGGAAAAGTTAAAACTTTCCTTTGCATTCTCCCTTTATTGACATATGACTGTGAAATATGGACATTAAATGCAAAGAAAACTAAAAAACTAAGAACACTACATACAAAGTTTACATTATAATCAAATGTTTTATTACTTAAAAGTTTACATTATATAAAAATTTAAATATATATATGTAAGTTAGTGTGATCTTTGGCATTGCATTTCATTGGCCAGTGCTTCATAATTAGGAGAATATGATGATATTCCAGTTCTTAAACTGGAATGAACAACTTCGAATGCGCGTCTACTTTACGTTGTATGCGTTTAATACTCGTCATGTGTCATTAACGCATGCGTCATATAGCATGCCATGAATTGTTGCGTGATTATTTCAAACTATACGGCATACGGTTGAACAGCGGCAGGCACACACAAATTGGTTGACAGGCACCATGGTGCCCGTGGGCATAGGGTTGGGAACCCCTGGACTAATGCATTGGATTGGAGAGTGACTGTCTGATAGATATCAGCAAGTTTTGTATAGGGAAGCAATATCCCAGAAGAGAAAAGTCACTAATAGTATGACTCGGGTGTCTGTTTTAGGGCCATTGCTCTTTGACATGCATGTAAATGATATTGGGTTAGATTAGATAGGGATATTTAGTTGTTTGCAGATGATGCAAAGTTGAGCAGAACTATGAGGAGTAGAGCAGATGTGGCCTTACAAGAAGACATCAGTAGACTGAATGAATGAGCACAGCAGTAGAGATACCAGTTCAGTGTTGCAAAATGTAAGATTTTAAAATTTGAAAAACTAAGTTTACACTTGGTGGAGATATGTATTGTTAGAATTGGAGGAAGTAAGTGATCTTGGGATGATGGTGGATAAGGATGAAAAAATTTAGAGGTATTGCCAGAATTTGCTGCATTGCCCTCACAATTTTGGCAGTGATACAGAGGACAATGACTTGTATAAGTAAAGAATTTTTGGTTCCATTGTGCACAGATTTGATCATCTGGTTTTCAAAAGGATAATGAGATATTGGAAAGGATCCAGAGGCTATTGATTAAGGTAGTTTCTGGTCTCTGGAATGTTGAGTATGAAGAAAGGTTGAAAAGATGCAATTTACAGAGTCTAGTGGATAGGAGGAAGAGGCGTGAAATGATAGAGATGTACAATTTGGTAAGGGATTGTTATAGGATTAACATTGAAGGGGATTTTCATAAAATAATGGGAGATGGGAGGAAAACATCCCTGGAAGCTATATAAGGAGGGTGCAAGCAAGGGAGTGAAAAGCAGGCTTTTTGCATGGAGAGTTGTGAATGATTGAAATGCATTGCTTGAGAGCATGGTGTTTACAGAGAATTACAGAAATGTATTTAAGGCATGGTATGACAAAGGGACCTTCCATGATGAGTTTTTGACTCCATGGGGTCTTGGGATAATAGAAAAAGCCAGTCCATCTTATGAAAGATTTTTATTGTTATTAATATACTAGGTTAGAAATTTAAAAATTGTATTTTTAAATAAATATTTCTCTATACTATTTTACTGTTTTGGTTTTAAAGTATAATTGTGTGCTACGACAAAACTAAGAACATTTTGTTTTTTACTAGAATAAAATACATGCTATGAAAACTATAGGTCAATATTGTTTTATATAACATGGATGGGGGAGGCATGAGAAATTTTTTTTACAATCGAGAAAAAATGGGAGAGGGCATCTCTTTAAAAAGTTTGAAAATCACTGTCTTAACACATCCATCCTTACTTTCATAAGTAACATTATCCTCACTTGTCCAATTTGATATATGATCTTTCTCACTAATTTCTCCAAACTCTTATCATCTACAGAAGAAATGCAAACTGCTATAGTGTGATACCCTCATTCTACTACCACTCTTATGTAATGATCTTATCCTCTTTTCATTCCTTGGGCACTTTACCAGCAGCTACATATTGAACAGCCAGGTCAGTGGATCTATCAGATTCTTAACATATCATATTAAAATCACATCCAGTTCCACTTTCTTACAGACTTTCAGAGTACTTAGTATCTGAAATAAATTTATTTATATTTATAATTATTTAAATTATATTAATATTCATTTATTTACTTTTCAGGAGAGCTCCGAAGAAATGACCTCTTTAGATAATGATTCCTTTCTTAACAGTTTAGAGACTATGACCATCCAGAATTACTGGGCTGATAATACCAAAAATACAAAAGTGTGAATTAATAAAACAATTTAAATATGAGGTTTATGCACGTAGCATTTTGAAAAATTAGAATTTCTACAGTGTATTTACATATAAACTGATAAACTATTGAGAACTTTAAAGAGTTCATATACATATTTATTTTATGAAGTGGATAAACTGTTTATTACATGTACTTTTGTTGAAGTAGAATTTTTGAAACAGCAGTTATAGGTGTTGCTATATTTAAATAGTTTATTTTGATGTGACTGATTTGAAAAATCATATTTTGGTGTTATGATAGCTGAAATCAACATCAATTTTATTTTTATTTTTAAATGTTTTCGCAGAAACTGATTATTCCTGATTTTTCCATAGTGTTTTAAATTATTTGAGCATTTTAAATATGACCAAATAGGAATTGCTTTTAAAATATATACCTGTAAATAAAATCAAGTCATATTGTATTTTAATATGTGCAGCTTCACTGCATAGGTAATGCTGTATAATTATAAATTTTATAATTTTATTGCTTTTTGAAGGTTTCTACAAATTTATTAGCCACAGTGATTAATTTCTGTCATATTAGTACATTTTCTTATAAATATAAGATTGTGTAATCAATATTTTGAATGGAAAAACAAAAAAATGTATATGTATGATTTATTTACTAATCAGAATATGAATATCACAATAAAAAGTGACATCCCAATAAAAAGTAAAGCAAAAAAAAAGCTTATATAATCTTTTTATATATATAGTTTTTTTTTTGAGAAAAATCTACATGCAGTTTTTGTATACATAATTGTGTACAAATCTTAAAAAGGGTGTCATATACTGTTATCAGTTATTCATTTATACCTTCCAGCTATTTAAAATTGTTATTATTTCTTAATGAATTATTTATCTGTTAAAATTTGTTTTCACATTTCATATTCAGTGCAGTATTAAAAGTTTGTCATCTTGTAAATGAAAATACTTTTCTGTATCATCTAGTGTGTGGGATTTTAATTTTCTTTGTAAGCAATATCTTAGTATACCTAACAGTATATATTACTGCTTTTTCAATAAATACATTTGTTTAGCCCTGAAACAGTGAGCACACAGTGGTGTGACATCAACAGAATTAGTACTGAAAACTAAAATAATTTACAACCATTGAAGGAAGAACCTAAAAGAGTGCAGTCTAGCATAAAACTTTTGAAGGAAAGGATGTTAAAAGTTGGTGTTTTTTATAGCCAGCTATTTTAAAACTTAAGTTTTGAAATTGACCAGAGAAGGTGATTCTATCTATAAAAACCAACAATTCAAAACAGTTGTCAGGTTAGTGAAACCTTATTAAAAGCACTAATAAAAGGCATGATATATAATATGGTCTCCTGGCTGCAGTTTTTGTATTTTAAATAGTGCAATACCAAAGCAGCTCTGTAATCAAAGGCTATATGTTCTCCAGTCAAATTTAATTGCTGGCCTGCTTGGCCTAGTGGATAGCTTATCTGCTCTCCAGCCAAAAGGCTGCAGGTTCGAATCCTGCCGTGGGCATGGATGTTTGTGATTGTCTGTGGAAATACCAGTGCTGGTGGTGGTCAGAAGTAGATGGCATTGGTGAGTTGTGGTCAGTTGGTGATTGAATGGTGGAGATGGAGTTGTAGAGCAGGTACCCTCCCTCAGTGAGTCCTTTGACTCCCTGGAGGTGTCAAATAATAATAATAATAAAACTTTTGCATTTTAAAATATTTGACTGTGAGAAAAAAAAACAAAGAAAAAAGATGGATATTTAATATCCTTTCATCCAAGAAAAATTATTTAATTACTATTTGCTGCGTGTTGCCAAAAGGTTGAACTGGCATTATCAGGAACAATAGACAAGTAAAGATATGCTAGAGAAAAATGTGATGGAAGGAAAAGAACATAGCAAAGGCCTATAGTGGTTAAGATGTTGGAGAAGCTTGTGAGAACTAGGATCCAGAATTGGGTTGACAACAATGGTATTATCTTTGATGGCCAGCACAAATTTGCTAAAGGGAGGTCATGTTTTAGTAATCTACTTACTTATTACGTCAGCGAAGGTTAGTCGATTGGTAGAGTCTCTGCTACTAATGGCTTATGCAAAAAGTTAAGCAAGTCCGAGCGCAGTTAGTAGTTGGAAGGGATCAATCATTTGATGCTGCTGGCACTCTGCTGAGGATTGGCCATTCTTACAGAGCTAACTTCGGCCTATAAACTGACATATGTCACACCTCTGTACCCTCGGGACATGTGGGAATATGACTTACTTATTACAATAAGGTGACTGCTTCCTTGGACAGAGGTGAAAGATACACAGTAATATACTTAGATTTCACAAAGGCTTTTGATAGATTACTGCATGATAAGTTGATAGTCAAACTAGAGCAAATGGATTTGAATATTAGATTAGTGCATTGGATTGGAGACTGGCTATCTGATAGGTATCAACAAGTTGTGTATGGGAGAGCGATATCCAGGTAAAGGAAAGTCACTAGTGGTGTGCCTCAGTGGTCTGTTTTAGGGCCATTACTGTTTAACTTGTATATTAATGATACTGGTGAAGATTTGGATGGAGATATTCAGTTGTTTGCAGATGATGCGAAGTTGGGACGAACCATGAAGAGTAGAAAAGATGTTGTGGCCTTACAAGATTTGAATAAATTGAGTGATTGGGCATGGGAATGTCTATTCATCATTCTGCAAGTGCTATATATCGGCAGCACTCCTGATTACCTTACCTATCTTTGCATCATCAGCAAATAGCTGTATGTTGCAAGTCAAATCCTCATTATGTACAGATTGAATAACAATGGACCAAGGACTGGTCTTTGAGGCATACCACTCCTAACCTTGAATCTTTAGATTCATATACTACTTTTTGATATTTGTCAGTCAGCCATCTCCTTATTCATGCTAACGGTTTATAATCCTGTCCTATATTCTCCAGCACATTAGTCCAAGTGAGGTCTTATCAAGTCCTTGTAAAGATGCAAAATGACATTCTTATCTTTATATGTCAAAGTTCATTTCAGCATTGCTATTATCTTTTGAGTTGTACTTGGAATCTTTACTTACATGGCCCTTGACCTTCAACTTCCTATCTACTAAGAAGTATTACTCTAGCATAATCCCACCAATATATAATACGACATTGGATATCTAATCAATCAAAGTGCATGACCTTAAATTTGATTGAAATGACAGCTATTTTCACATGCCCACAATTCCAGCCTATTCAAATCATTCTGTAAGTACTGCATATCATCAGCAAATAGCAGTGAGTCTCCTGTCAAGTCGTTTCCAATGTCATTAATGTACAGATTGAATTACATCACGTCCATTACATCATGTAAGGGTACATCTGGACGTGATGTACCCTTACATCACGTCCAGACTTGCTATAGGCCTAAGCCTTTACAAGTGTTTTACCCTATGCTTGTTCTAGTTATCATTGTAGTCATTCTCTGGTGGCAACGCCATGCCACCAGTGTGCACTGTAGGACCCTCAAGGAAAGAACTTTTATATCCTTCTGCATAAGCTCAAGCTGTTGTAAGTCCTTATAACTATCTGCACTCCATATGCCATGTAAAGAAATGGTGGCGCTGGTAAACCTCGGAGTTGCCCCATGCTCCTCCCATATCTTACTAACTAGATCTTGGTTATTTTTATAATAATTTACTTTATTATTATGGCTATAGGCTAGTGGGCACCCTGTTCCCACCACCTGGGCATCAACTACCCAAACGTCGCCATCTCTTTTAATCACTAAGTCTGGCTTATGCAAACCCGTGGAGGTCCTATAATGTGGTTCCACCGCAGTGTCCCAACCTTTGTTCTTAAAGCGGTTGTTCAGAATGGAGACCACAGCATCATGTTTCATCACTCGGACCCCATGGGTCCAGAAGCAACACTGGGCTATATGATACAATGTCTCACTGTAGTGGCATCCAGCCCTACAGTTAAAGTTGTCACTACTCCATCGAGCTATTCTGGCTCAAGTAGGCAGGGCATTGATCCTTGTCCTGATAAGGTCAATATACTCGAACCCAGGGAGGAGTCTGGTGCCATCCCTTACCCAATCATGCTGGGGGGGGGGCACCAGATATGACTCTTTTAAAGGAGCACCATCTACAGAACAGTGCAACAGAGATGCCCATCTCTTGTGTTCTGCAGGTGCTGACTCGATTAAAGTACCTTGATAATGAGACCAGCCTTTAGCCTGCCTAAAGTCTTCTTTTATTAATAGGCTATAGAAAGCCTCTCTGCAGATGGGGGAAGAAGATAGTTCTAATTGTGCAATTCTTGACAGCTGCAGGCATGGAATCAGCCATCTAAGTGATGGAACCCCAAGCCCACCACCCTCGCATGGAAATATGCAGTAGGAATATCAGGCGGCAGTTGGAGCCATGATCTCACGGCTGAACGGATAGCCCTGTCCATTCGGGGAAGTACTGAGATATATGTCCTACCAAGCACCAACTCGTAAAGCGAGATAGGGAAAGGAGAAACATTTTTTGCTGGGGCTTGAGAAGAGCTTTCCTCAACGAAGCGATCCCAGATTCTAGGATAGAAGGGACAGAAGACCTTCCCTTTGGGGTGAACATGATACCGAGGTATCTCCACTCTTTCAGGATGGTCAAAGCATGCAACGGCCTCCCGTGCAGGGAAAACTATATAGTCTCGCCCTTAAGCTTCTTGTCACGACCAGAGGGGACAAGAGCTAAAGAGCAGGACTTCTCTACATTAATAGAAAGGCCTCAAATAGAGAAGAAGTCAACTGCCCGGTCAAGGAGTTCCTGCAAGCCTATCTTAGTAGAGGTTACGAGGATAAGATCGTCCGCAAAGGCTATAGCATTCAAGGAAGAAGTGCCTAGAGAGTAGCCTATATGGTTAGGAAGAGAATGAAGAAACTCATCTATGATGCAGTTAAAGAAAAGGGGAGATAGAGGATCACCCTGGTGACACCCCACACTGCGGGAATAGAAGTTGCACAGGACCCTGTAGTGATGAAGCTACCCAAGTATAGCTCCATAACATAGGAAAGAAAGGGTTCTGGACATCCAGCAATAGACAGCGCCCGAAGGAGAGCAGGAAGGGAGATGCTATCAAAGGCCTTTTGGAGGTCCAGCGCTGCCATATATAGAGGCTTAAGGTGGCGTCGGGAATCAGAGAGAAGAGAAGATATATATTCTCGGCACAGCCCTCCGAAGGGACAAAAGCTCTCTGTCTATAATCATGCTGTACATGTTGCTGAAGTCGTTTAACTAATATTTTATGATAGAGTCTAAGTAACACAGGGGAGATGGTAATAGGTCTAAAGTCTGATGCACAGCTTGAAGTTTCTTTCTTCGGAATGAAGGTAGTTTGGAATGAAGATTCCGAAGGTCATTGAGTCATGCAGACTCACATCCCCCGTATACCATCTGTCAGCCAGCCATCCTCTTATCCATGCTAATATTTTATGATCCATACCAATATTTTCCAATTTATGCAACAGTCTTCCATGCTTTATTCTGTGAAAAAGCCCTTACCAAAATCCAAAAGTATCATGATATATCCATTCCACTTGTCTGGTTCAATGGTAACATTATTATAGAATGTGAGGAAGCTGCTAAAACATGACCTTCTCTTAGTAAATCCATGCTGTTCATTGCAAAGTAGAGATTCTCTGTCAACCCATTTCTGAACGCAAGCCCTAACCAACTTTTTCAAAATCTTCACCACCACTCCTGAGATGCTGATTGGTTGATAGCCGTGTGTGTATATACATAAACATTGGTTTTCACATCACTCTTGTGCAAAAGGATTACCGTATATTCTTTCCACTCCTGCAGAAGCTTCCCTGTTCTGAGACTCAAATTATATAGCCTGGTTAAAGGAATAGCCAGTGAGCAGTTTTTGAATGGATTTATACAGCTGTTTAGAGATAATTACCTGAGGCAACATTTAATGGGGGGGGACACAAGATTTATGAGTGCTAGATCTCATCATTGTATCAGAGAACTAATGCTAACTAATACTATGCTGCCTCTGCTTGGGGAAAGTGATGATGTGGTCTTGAACTTGCAGATTGCCAGACATACAATATTTTCTGTTAAGAAGGGATATATATGGATTTACAAAGCAGGTTATTATGACAAACTGAGGAGACAGATTTCAACAGAGTAATAGCGTATAAGAATTTGAATGGAAGAGAAGCTGTTTGTACATTTGAGGTGGTCAAGGGTTGTTTGAAGAAAGCCTTATCTGAATGTATACCTAGAATCAGAAGGAAAAATCAGGTAGGAGTTGGATGAATAGTTTCATCCCTCCACAACTGTAGCACACAAACAGTTGTGGAGGGGTTATAAAGAAGGTGATCAGTATGCCCATGAACAGTTTAAGGTGCAGGCAAGAAGGATGACCCTTACGATATGGAAGGCCAAAGCTAATTATGAGAGAAAGCTTGCTGATGAGGCCAAAAAATTCTAAGGAATTCTTTTACTATGTGGCAAATAAAAAGAATGATGGTGGAGAGGTATGAGAACCAAACCAAATGGTTGAACTGATTTTATATATATCTAACTTTTAACACGTAAACACAACAAATGATAACAAAAAAATTAATATATTTTTTCTCGTATCATATTGGCATCTGGAAGTAGTCACATCATGTGTTCATGAAGGCCTAAATATCTTTAGAAATAATCTATTGTTAGCATTCTATCTTGTTCAGCCATCCACTGAGGATGGCTTATTAGTCTCAAGCTGAAATATTTATAAATAAAATATTATCCTTTGGTGTGAGTATTTGCATGTTAAAAGTATATTCATGATGACATAAGTGCTTCAGAAAAATAATATAAGAAATATAAAACCTGTAAGGTACCAAAAGAAGGCAGCACTTGTTTTGCACGTCTCTTCATCGGTTGCTGCTTATTATATTTTTTCAAACGTAGCTGTATGAAAGTTATTAAAAGTGTTATCGCTTCTGAGGTCACGGCAAATGTTAATAAGCAGCAATCGATGAAGAGACGTGCAAACAACTGCTGTCTTCTCTTGGTACTTTACCCTAACAGGATATGTTACTGCCTGAAATAATGTGGGTTGTATGGTTCAATTTCTTGAGTTTACTATTATTATTATTATTTCGTGATACTTCCATGGGACTTTACGGGACACTTTTCAATTCGGTACGAGAAATCTGGAATCTCGGGATTCCAGGAGAAAAAAACCTGCTTTCTTGTGCCAGAGATCGACTAACTTGGGAACCGGTTGAAGAAAGGCTTAGAAAAAGGTTCTCCCAGTTGGCGGCTAGATTTGAATTTAAGCCTATCTTTGGGTGGCCCAGGGCAAAAAATGCAAGTGCCACTTCCACTGAGCAACACAGGCCTATATATATAAGAAGACTCAACTAAATTTTGAAAAAATCCAGTTGTGACAAAAGGAGAAAATGTCCAAAGAAGTGTTCTCTATGTGGCCAGAAAACAATGAAGTTAATTAGGAAAAGTTCACTCTAATACAGTGTTAGAATGACTTTCTCCCAGATCTTTTGCGAATTAATACACCGATACGTTGAGGTCAGGGGAATGCTTCATAGCTCATGCAATTCTAAAAATATACATCAGACCTGTAGCCACTTCAGTGAAGCACAGTTGTCTTCTTCCATTTAGAAGTGTGAAGGAATAACTACAGCATGGTATGCCAGTCTTGACCTTCCATATAGATGATCATGGATGTAGCCCTTGTGCTTCAAGGCACGTATTAACATATCTATCAGTCTGTACAAAGTAGGCCAACCTGAAACACAGGGAACTTTGTACGCTCCAGTAGGTAAATGGGATTCCATAAATCTTTTTTCCACAATCAGAAGCAATTCTCTAGTTGGAGGATTAAGTAGGACAGGTATTGTGGGGGAGAGGTTAGTGGAGTTGAGTAGAGTGCCCTCCTATTAGGGATACTTGGATTCCTTAGAAGTGTCATGTAATAATAGTAATAAAAATTATAATAGAATACCTTACCCAAAAGATTCAGATATGAATCTTTTGATCTGATTTGACATTACTTCAATGTTCACCAATGTATGTTTAACAGATATCCTTGATCTTAAGCCACAGTTCTTCCCTGACATTTATGAATTATTTGGTTATTTTATGTCAAAAGGAAAATATACAACTATACAAACAGCTAAATAGGACTGTTATGATGGTTCCTCCCTCCCACTAACCAATTTCAGCATGATATTTCTGCATTATAAAGTCCTCAACATATCTGCACATAAACCAACAGGTTGGCTATACTGTGTAGATGATGCTTTTGCTATATGACCTCATAATCAAGGCATATTAGTTACATTTTTAGTGTATTTAATCAACATTCAGCATTCATCAATACACTTCCACAAAGAAAAAGAAACTACAGGCTGTCTTCCTTCATAGACGGACTATTGACTACACTTACACTTGGATAAAGAATTAAACAAGAGTATAATTTCTTGGAATCTTTAATTTAAAATTAAATTGTTCATTATGCGTCTGGGATCATAGCAACTCACTCTTACAGGAAGCTAATGACATAAGCAATCATTTATACATAGAGGCAGGGCTATTTGTTCAAATGCAACAGGTACTTAAAACTGAATTCAGACATCCTCACAACACCTTTTAGGCAATGGCAGAGTGTATAAAGTCCCCTGTGCCTTCAGCTTAACTTATTTTCAAGAGACTGATAGATTTGTTGACATCGGCCTTGAGAAGGGAAAACTACATCTGTGATCATCTGTATACCAATCAGGAATGGTAGACCATACTCTGGATCTTCCGTCCAAAAACACAACTGTGCTACACTGAAGTGACTATAGGTCTCAGGAGAATGGAATCACATCAGCAATGATACATTCTCCCATAATTACGAGTATGGATATATAAATTTGCTAAAGATCTTGTAGACAGTCATTCTAAAACCACATTACCGTGAACTTCTCCTAATGAACTTCGTTGTTATCCGGCCATTAAGATTGCCTTTTTAAAAAGGATCTTAGTTCCTTTTTAGTTACAATTTTACAATTTTAATTGTTTTCACAACATTCTAACTGGGTACTCTGTTACTACAGTTGTAATTTAAGCTCTAATTATACTGGTTAAAAACACCAATATATTATCAAGTTCAATAATTTAATTAATGATTGTTTCTTTTACTGGTACTGTTTATATTGTGAAGCACCGTGGTGAATAATCACAATAAGTAACTCTATGCGTTAATAAAGTAGTCATATCGATTTACGACTCATATAAATAATATATAGAAATGGTGCAGAGATATATTTATTTCAAATTTATAGCATAATCTTCAATGCAAGAATCGATACATCTTCAAACCATCCACGGCTGTACTTATGCATAGGTGCACGAGTCTCTAGCTTGGGGCCCAGAAAGATTAGGGCCAATTTAAAGGCCTAAAACAATGAGAGGGGCCTTCAGAGCACTCTGGGATCTGCCTGTCTCAGGAAAAGTATGGCAATAAAATAGGCTGACCATATCGCCTTTAGATAAAAACGGGACGAGGGTTATGTAATATTCTGTATTCATGAAAAAGTAAGACTATAAAAAAACGTTTTATTACATTAACACATTATTTTTGCCAAGTCTCTTTTGCAACCACCAAAATTGGTGTTCGTGTTATCTGCATACAAAGCAAAGCAACAATTTTGTTTTGTAAGGCAAATTTGTCCATAGCATGCTGTATGTCAGATGTTTCACCAGGTAAGGAAATAAAGTCTGTAATTTTGTCTTGAACACCCAGTTTGGCAAAAAATACCACACAACGATTGGAAAGAGTTTAATGTCTTTTTTGTTTGATGCATCTAAACTGATTGTAATGCTTTTTGTTTTATTCAAATCCTCTATTACTTCGCTCAATATGTATGGTGATAAAACGTTGGTAATTCTTGCTTCTGATTTGGTATGTGCTGAAGAAAATTTTGGTTCATAAATTTTATTTATGAATGTCGATAAGCAGAGCCTGTGTAGCTCAGTGGATGTGGTGTTTGCACACCACAGCGCTTGGCCACACAAAGGAAGACTTGCTTTCGAGTCTAGTCGGCGACTAGAGGAAATTTTTCTAAGCCTTTTTCGACCGGTTCACAAGTTAGTCGATCTTTGGCATGAGCAAGGAGGTTTTTTCTCCTGGAAATCGTTTTTTTTTGTCCTGTAAACTCAAGAAAATCGAATGTAGAATCCACATTATTTCAGACATTAAATATATTGTGTTAGGGACCACAAGATGGCTGCACTTGTTGAGCCATCTCTCTTCACTGCGTGCCACTTAATTAGTGACAGCCTTGGGCCAGCTATCTCTGATTGGCTACCAATGGAGATTGAACTGCTCACTCAGTCTCCAAAAGTTAGACGGCTAAAATGGCCTTACATACTCCCTATACGAGAATAAAAAGGCATTAGCTAATTTTTTTTTTTGATGTCGATAAGCAAGGAGTCTATGTATCTCAGTAGAAGTGTCATTTGCACTCTACAGTGCTTGTTCGCATGAAGAAAGACTTATAAGTTCGAGTCCTGTCGCAGACTGGAGGATCATTTTTAAGCCTTTTTTGGCCAGTTCCCGAGTTAGTCGATCTCTGGCACCAGGAAGCGGGTTTTTTCTCCTGGAAACTCAGTTTTTGTCCAGTAAACTCAAAAAATTCGGCCGTTGAACTCGCACTATTTTCAGATCAGATATTAAAAAATATTGTATTAGGATTAGGGACCACGAGATGGTGGCACTTATTAGCCGTCTTCTTCACTGTGTGCCAATTAATTAGTGATAGCCTTGGGCCAGCTATCTCTGATTGGCTACCAGTGGAGATTGAACTGCCCACATAGTCTCCAAAAGTTAGATAGGACTTAAACGGCCTCGCCTATTTCTTATAGAGGAACAAAAAGGTGTTAGCTGATTTTTTTTTGTCTACAAGCAGACATTTGCACGAAAACTTTGTCCGTGATGCACCGTATGATAAGCAACAAGAGCTTCACTTGCTACAATTTTATCGCTTTCACTATCACCACACCTCACCATAAAAGAGGTGATATTTTTACTGAAGCCAGACTCTTTTCAACATTCTTATATTTCTGGCTATGTAGATGTTGGTTGATGTCACATCTGCCTCCATGAGCAACAGAAAAATGGACATCACAATGTTGGAATAATACTGTACTTTTGTTCCATCACTACACATCTTATCAATTTTAATAAATTTGAATTCTTTCTGTAGAGCGTCATTAAACTACAGAGGTGGATAACAAAGATGGTTTGAGGACTATGCAATGTTAGTTATGAGGATCAGCTGAGTGAATGTGGACTGCAGAGTTTTGTGGATAAAAGAAGGAGAGGTGATATGATTGAGACTTTTAAACTGTTAAGAAGCAGGTACAGAGTTGACACTGGGGATAATTTCACTTGGTGGAACAGTGGGAAGGAGCGATGATGACAAGGAGCCATCCCTGGCAGTTATGAAAGGAAGCTGTGAAGAATAGGGTGAGGAGTGGTTTCTTTGCATGGAGGGTGGTTGAACCATGGAATGCATTGCCCTGATAGAGTGGTGAGAGCAAGAACAGTCATTGAGTTCAAGGAGTGGTATGATAGACTTTGTGTTTCCTAGGAAGGACCTCCCATGATGAATCTCTTGACTTCATGCAGGCCTTAATAATAATAATAATTAATAATAATGTCCAACATATAAACTGTAATTCACAATATTACATAGTTATAGTTTTATGGATGCTCTAGAGTTTCTGAATTGCTATACTCAATTTATTCATTTCTCTCGGGGGGGGGGGGACCCTGTAACCCCTAGAGAGAGTGCGTCCCCTGGGTGGTGGATAGGGGGACCCCACCATATGTGTGTGTGTATGTGTGGTAGGGTGGTCCAAATATACTGAATGACTCGTGGACCAACAGGGTCAATCATCTTGATTGTAAGGGAAGTGGCACTCCCATGAACCCTTAGCTGGATCTATCCTCTTCTTCATCTACTTTGAGGAAGATCCACTCACTTTAATCTTTCCTATAAGGCCTTATCAGCCAACTCTTCTTATTTTATGACCCTTATGCTATTAGAGTACTCGAGGACCATAGGGTCTTTTCATTTCTGGCGTTAGAACTATGCCCTCTCTATAAACCTTACTATAATTCTACTATAATCTACTCTTTCCCCCTTCAATATACTCTATTCCTCCTATGAGTTTAAATTTGGAAGAAGGCTAGTTCAGAAGCCTTAAGGTAGCAGCCCTGTCACTGAACTATTCCATCGTCAAGCTAGTCCCCTGACACAGAGAACATAATTATACTTGTAAGCTGATAGAAAAAGATAATCGGATTGAATCTATGGAAAACGACCCCCTGGAATGGAAAAGGTAAAACAAAAATGGAAACGACAAAATATAATACACGTAGCAAACTGGAATGTAAGAGGAATAGCATATAAAGAAATAGAATTAGACCAGTTATTAAATGAAAGAAATTTTAAAATAGCAGTAATCACTGAAACAAAAAAGAAATTAAAAGGAACTATAAGAACTGAAAATTTTAATGTGATATACAGTGGAGTCGGCAGAAACCAAAGAGCACAAGCAGGAGTCATGATTTGTATTCATAACTCCCTTTCAAAACAGTTAAAACATTATAAATTATGGAATGAAAGAATAATAGAAGCTAGAATAAAAATAATTAGAGCCTATTTAACAATAATTGGTTTATATGCCCAAGAAGAAGGAAGAGAACAGGATAATATTGATTTTTATAATCAGCTACAAAACATATATAATAAAATAAATAAAAATGATTACATAATTTTAGCAGGAGACTTCAATGCAAGAATTGCAAACACGAAAATTAATAATAATATAGGAATACACGGAGAACATACTCTAAACAGGAATGGTAAAAAATTGATTGACTTTGTAGTTCACAATAACCTAAAAATAATGAATTCCTTCTATAAACATAAAGACATACATAAATATACTTGGGCAGCAAGAGGATGGAAATCAATATTAGATTATTTTATATTAAATGAAAAGATATCAAAATTTTCATTAAAGTTCACAGAGGATATGAAATAAGCAGTGACCACTTCCTTGTCAAAATAAAATGAAGATTACCATCTAAATGGCTACAAGTAACAAGAACAGAAAGAAAATTTGAAATATTTGTTTATAAAACTAGACTATTGAATGACACAAATGTACAATGTCTATATGAACAAAGAATTAACCAATATCTAGATAAAATAAAACAAAATGAAGAAATATAAATAGAATGGCTTAATATAAAAATGATACTAAATGCAGCAGCCAATGAAAGCTTAGGAAAGACCAAAAAATTCAATAAAAGGAAAAAAACTGAAGATCTGGGATGATACAATCAAAGAAATAATCAAAAAGAAAAAAGAAGCCCATCACAAATGGTTAAGCAGTAAAAGATGAGAAGATGAAATAGAATATAAAAGAATAAGAGCCATAGTTAAAAGAGAAGTCAGAAAAAGACAGAGAATCATGGAACAAATTTGTTTCTAATTTAGAACATGATTTATATAAAATAAGACCCAATGTATATAAGATTTTGAAACACCTAAATGCAGATACCAAAGAAAACATAAAATTAAACACCGAATTGAAATTAGAAGAATTTCTAATTACTACACAGAATTGTGGACATACAAATATTTTATAAAAGACAACTGGCAAACAATTAATGAAAATGAAAAGGAAATAACTAAAGAATTAAAAATCAGCCTGAAAAAACAAGAAACGGAAAATCACCTGGAGAAGATAAGCTAGGTTCAGAACTATATAAATACGCAGGAACAAGACTCAAAGAAAGACTTATTATTTTTAAATAAAATTTATTCATCTGGTATCCTCCCAATAGAATGGAAAAAAGAAATTTTGATTCCTATCTTTAAAAAAGGTAATAGACATGACGCAAAAACTATAGAGGTATCAGTATACTAAATTCCTGTAACAAAATATACAGCGGAATCTTAAATAACAAACTAATGAAATATTCCGAAAACTTTATTTTAGAAGTACAGAATGGATTTAGAAAAGGACGATCATGTATAGACCCGGCCTTTTGCCTAAAATTAATAATAGAGAAAAGAAGAGAATACAATTTAGAAACACATATTGCATTTATTGACTTTGAAAAAGCATTTGACAAAGTTAAAAGAAACATATTATTTAACATATTAAAAGAAAGACAAATACCAAATAATACCCTAAAATCTACCACAAGTATATATGAAAATAATTAAAAATAATATTAAATCACAAGCTATCATATACGAGAGAGATAAACCAAGTGGTCCGACATGGATGTCCCCTCTCAGCAACTCTCTTTTAATATTTACTTAAATGAAATAATAATAAAATGGAATAAAAATTTACATAAAGGTATTAAACTTTCTCCTACAGTGAACATAAACACTCTCCTTTTTGCCGACGACCAAATTATTATTATTATTATTCTTTGACACCTCCAGGGAGTCCAAAGACTCATCGAGGGAGAGTGTGCCAACAGAATCGAATGATTGGCCCCTTCCAACTACTAACCGTGCTCAAACTTACTTAACTGAGCCATTAGAAGCAGAGGCTCTACCAATCGACCAACCTTTGCAAATTCTGAAGATAACTTACAGAAAGCTATTTTAGATCTAAATGAGATAGCCAAAGATGATGGTATGATAATATCAACAGAAAAATCAAAAACTATGGCCTTTAACAGACAAGATCCAGCAAGAACTAAAATAGTAATAGATAAAAAGAATCCTAGGGAGTTCTTTCGATATGTAGCCAGCAAAAGAAAGAATGATTATGGAAGGATGACATTAATTGGAGAAAATGGTATAAAGACAGCTGTTGCAGAATGTGTGGTAGAGATACTTAATTAGCAGTTCATAAAGATCTTTCAATCTTGTGAATGTGACTTCATGGTGAGATTGAGAGCAGTTGATGATGGGGAGGAGAGACTGACTGTAAGTGAGCAAGAGATGTTTGAGGAGTTGAGTAAACTAGATGTAAATAAGGCTGTGGGACTTGATAATATATCACCGCATATTCTGAAGGAATGTGCCAGGGAGTTGACACCTGACTTGACATATTTTTTTAATATGAGTCTTGCACTTGGTCAAGTTCCTAAGGAGTGGAAGGAGGGCAAGATTGTGCCACTTCATAAAGGAGGTGATCGAACTCAAGCATCAAACTATAGGCCTATCTGTGTGTCAGGTGTTGTGGTTAAGTTGTTGGAGAAGCTTGTGAGAACTAGGATCCAGAGTTGGGTAGACAACAAGTATAATCTTTGATGAACAGCATGGATTTGCTAAAGGGAGGTCATGTTTTAGTAATCTATTTACTTATTACAATAAAGTGACTGCTTCCTTGGACAGAGGAGAAGGATAATATACTTGGATTTTGCAAAAGCTTTTGATAGAGTACCTCATGATAAGTTAACAGTCAAACTAGAGCAAATGGGTTGGATATTAGATTAGTGCATTGGATTGGAGACTGGCTATCTGATAGGTATCAACAAGTTGTGTATGGGGGTGCGATATCCAGGAAAAGGAAAATCACTAGTGGAGTGCCTCAGGGATCCCAACTTTGCAGATGATGCAAAGTTGGGACGAACCATAAAGAGTAGTGAAGATGTTGTGGCCTTACAAGGTGACTTGAATTGGGCACAGAAATGGGGATGTGAGTTCAATGTTGCAAAATGTAAGGTTTTAAAATTTGGAAAACAAAGATGGGATGCAAAATTTATGCTTGGTGAGAATATATTGTTGGAGGTAGAGGAAATAAGAGATCTGGGGGTGATAGTAGATAAGGATCTAAAATTTAGGGAACACATCGCCAAAATTGTGAAGACAACACAAAGGCTTCTGGGAATGATACGGAGGACACTGACGTGTAGAAGTAGGGAGATTCTTGTTCCGTTGTATAAGGCTTTGATTAGGCCACACATGGACTACTATGCCCAGATTTGGTCGCTGGGTTTTCAGGATGAAGAGATGTTGGAAAGGGTTCAAAGGCAAATGACTAAGGTAGTTTCTGACCTCTGGAATGTCGAGTATGAGGAAAGATTGAGAAGATGTAATTAACAGAGTCTAGTGGATAGGTGGAAGAGGGGAGATATGATAGAGACCTAAGTATGGGGTTGTTATAGGATCAATGTTGGAGAAGTTCTACAGAGAATAGTGGGAGATCAGGGGAGAACCAGAGGTCATCCCTGGAAACTGTATAAAGAAAGTGTGAGTAGGGTAGTGAGAGGTAGGTTTTTTTCATGCAGAGTTGTGAATGATTGGAATGCTTTTCCTGAGAGTGTGGTGTCTGCAGGGAGTTTGAGTGTGTTTAAGACACGATATGAAGAGATGTGTGTGATAAAAGGCCCTCCCAGATGAGTCTTTGACTCCATGAGGTCTTGGAGTAATAATAATATAGCAAGATCTTAGAACAGGTGAATTTATTTCACTACCTAGGATGTATGATCATATATGAAAATGAAAAAGATATAAATGTAAAAATTGCAAAATATTTAAAAATAACAGGTGTAATTAACTCTATATTTAAACCAAACCAGACTAAAAGTATACAATACATTACCCCTACCAGTCTTAATGTATGGAAACGAAATCTGGACAATAAAACAAAAAGACAAACAAAGATTAACAACAGCAGATATGAAGTTTATGAGAAAAACTGCAAAGTATACCCTATTTGATCACAAAAGAAACGAAGAAATTATGAAAGAATTAAAGCAAGGACCAGTAATTGAAAAAATTAAAAAATATAAACATAAATGGATGGAACACGTTTAAAGAATGAAAACAGAAAGATTACCAAAACAAGCCTTAAAGTACAAGCCATTAGGAAAAAGAAAACCAGGACGTCCTCTTAAACGATTCAACGATGACTTCTAAGGCTGGAACAGGCCATGCTAGGCCTAAATCCTTGATATGCATGATGATGAATTCATTCATTTATGCTGCTTGCAGTGAACAACTACATATATTTAGCACTATTCATTTGACTTAAGCCTTGGAATTTTCTATTTAGTTTTAACATTTCACTAATTTAATGACAAAGAAAACTCTAGTATATTGTATATCATGAATATTATTTTCTCTTCAGTACTGATTTTTAATTAAGTAATTTTCATCATTTTTGATATTTACTCTCAAATGGTGTACAGAATATTATACTGTGATAGAACTAACTACATAACTATGTTTACATTATTGCTGGCTTTCTTTCAAATTATTCAGCCTTTGGTAGTTTTCCAATATTGTTAGATTCTACAGGTCAGTCTTCTATGGCATGGAGAGGCAAACTATAGCCCACAAGCTAAGGATAGTTTTGTGATGGAATCATCATTTGATCATGAAATTTGCACTTGCCAAAGAAGTCATTAATTTCAGCTTCCCAGTAGCAAAAATTAAAGATATAGGCTAATGTAATAGAGATACAAAAAAGAAAAGTAAAGGAGATGGTAGTGCTTGTTTGAACTAATGACTTAAGTAGTGATAATTTTGAAAGAGAGAGAATATAAGGTTTGTTGAAAGAAGTAAGAAAGAGAAGTGAGACAGTAAAAATTGTTACTTATTAGCTAGATATGATAGAATTGAGTTGAGAAGGAGGGCTATGATAGTAAATGATTAAATGTGCAAGCTGTGTAGATGCAATGAATGTGAATATTTGGAACATGTGGGGGGGAGAGAGCAAATTTGGTGGTCAAAAACATTTGTAAAGAGGATCAGCCTGCACTTGAAAAGATTTGGCATCAGGAGGCTGCAGATCTTCAGGGATACTAGTTTGACATGGGAGGAATGGTGAGAACATATGCGTAAGTTCAGCTATGGTGTGCAAAATTAACAATGATATGAATGTCATTGAGCATGATTAGGAAGTTTGTGGAGGGGTATGGACATTTAGCTTTGGGTACAGACTTTTTCAATGTCTATGGAAGAAAAAGAGAAAGTTGCCAAACCAAGCCAAGCAGATTGTAGATGTAAGCACATGGAAAATCCAGGTGATAACTTATGTCTATACACAAATGCAAGAAGCATAAGAAACAAAGAGGTCGAGTCCATTGCCGTGTCGAGTATGGTTAGGCCTAAGATTACTGGCATTGGTGAAATCTATCAGATTTAGATGGCGAAACTGGAATTAAGCGTAAAGAGATAGCAGAGGAGGAGGAAACTACCAATGATTTGTGTCTGGGGGGGGGGGAGAGGTAGGAACTCATGAAGACAATAATAATGTCCCATGAATTAGTGGCTACCTGGTGTGAAGTCAAGGCTAACAGGATAAAATATATGGTGGGTCAGCTGCTGGAGATGATGAAATATACTCCAAATTACCCTGATGGGTATTAAGTGAGTAATTATAATGAGTGGCTTAAAGTATTATTATTATTATAATAACGATGTCTCCATGGAGTCAAAAGACTCATTGTAGGAACCCCCACATTGACACTAAACATTATTCACACAATGCCTGTCATTATCATCATTTATTTATAATTTTACAATTATAAATAAGGAAACCAACAAAACAAATAAGTATTCTGTGTACACTAAGATAGGACTTGGAGGTTGTTATGATGTGAAGGAAAACTAGGCTTCTCTGTCATGTGCTAATTGATGAATCTCTGATGCAGAGAGTTGGAGGGGGGGGGGCAGGGAGAATATTGCTGATGTATTTCCAATATGGAGTTCGGGGGTCTGCCTCTTTTTCTATCTGTAGGGGTGTAGAGGACAAGAGCATCAAATGGTACAGAGGGTGGATGTCTAAGTTGGTGGCCGAGCCATTTTATTTTGTTTCTTTGAACAGTGCTGACTAGAGGATCTTGCTTGGTTTCATCTAATATAGTAGAGTTGGGAATGTGGTCTTCCCAGGAATAATCCAGGATATTTCTTAGGCAAGTAGTTCCAAAGCTATTTATAATATTTGTCGCTGCTTTTGTTGAGATGTTCCAGTCTGGGAGTCGTATAGAAAGATAGACTGGCTGGTGCACTTGTAAAGACAAATCTTCGTCTCTTTTGAGATGAGGCTCGATTTCCATACTTTATTAAGACTTCTGTGGAACTGCAGTGCTTTCTGTTTTCTTGTTTTAATGTCTGTTAAGGAATCTGAGATGTGTGATCCAAGGTATACAAAGTCCTCTACTTCTTCAAGGTGATCACTTTGATTTATATAGATGTGCCCATCTATCTGATGTTTTAATACCTGTCATACTTCTCTTTAAATTCATTCACAGATGAAGCATTCACAACCATCTCTGGCAACGCATTCCACCCATTGAGAATCCTCCAAGAAAAAAATCTAATCCTAGCACCCTTGTTAACCACACTCATACACAATCTCCAGGGATGGCCCCTCGTTCTCTCCCTTTCTGCACTGGTCTTAAAAAAGTCATCAGTATCAATCCTATAAAACCCCTTTAATAATCTATATGCCTCTATCATATCTCCTCTCCTACATCTATCAGCTAGTTTTTGGAGCCCACAGACCTTCAATCTATCTACGTAGGAAACATCCCACAGACATGCAGCAATATTTGTAACTTGCCTCTGAATCCTCTCCACTATTTCTTCATCACCAAGAAATTCAGGTGACCAGATCTGTTTGCAATAGTCCAAATGCGGTCTTATTAATGCCTTATAAAGTGGGACAATCACTCATCCCTGCTTGTCAGTGTTCTTCAACAACCATGTACACCCTCTGTCCAGAAAGAAACCAAAATTTTGATAGAAAATAAAACACAGGCCAATTATAATTATTCAAATCATTTATTTCAGTCAATATACTTCCCCTCAGCTTTGATAAAGCGTTTGGCATGATCAATTAATTCATTAAATGAGTTTTTTATGTCGGTTCTTGGGATACTATTGAGGACCATGGTTACTGCCACTTGAATGTTTTCAATGGTTGTATCGCTTTCCTTTCATTGGAAAATGAAGTCGGGGGGCGGGGGGGAGAGAAAGAAGTCACAGGGTGCTAAATCAGGTGAATACGGCGAGTGATCCAACACACAAACTTGGTTTTTGCTCAAAAACTGTCTCACAATGTTGCACCATCTCACGATGGGATGGTGCATTGTTGTGCAAAAGTAACCAGCTGCCTGTATCACAATATTCATGCCGTACGCGACGATTTCTTGTTATCAATCGCTTCAAAACTTCGAGATAAAACTCACCATTGACCGTTTGTCCAGGCGAATTCTTTGTGGATAATACCCTTGGAATCGTAGAAACAAATTAGCATTGTCTTTACTTTTGATTCCTCCAAACGACTTTTTTTCAGATGCCCCTCTTCTGGTGGTCTCCACTCAGCACTCTGTTTCGGGCTCATATTCAAAGCACCACGTTTCGTCACCAGTAACAATCGTTTCAAGGAAGTTTGAGTCCTTACGAGCGGGTTTAATGAGATCCTTGCAGTGCTCAATTCGATACATTTTTTGGTCGTTGGTCAACTTGTGGGGAACAAATCGCGAATTCAATTTACGAAGGTCCAAATTCTCGGTCAAAATGTTGTGCACAGTTGATTTTGGAATCCCCAATTCATCTTCTCAATCTCACGGACAATTTCGGGTTTTCTTTGATGAAATCACGCACTTTTTTGGACGTTAACTTCGCTCAGTCCAGATTTTGGACGGCCCGGCTTTTCGTCCTTCTCAAGCATCTCACGACCACTTTGAAATCGCTTAAACCACTCGTAAATTTTAGTGCGGAATAAGCATGCATCACCGTATGCTTTTTGAAGCGTTTGATACCTTTCGGTAAAACTTTTACCAAGTTTAACACAAAAGTCAATCGCAGCTCTCTGTTTGAAACTCATTTTCCGACCGTTCGTCAAAACACACTGTCACTCTTGGCACTATAACTCGGCTTCAAATGAAACAAATGTCATAAACAGTTGACACAACACTAATGAAGGTTGCCGCTTTCGACAACAAAAATATACAAAAAGTGGCGCCACTAGTTTCTTCTATTTTCGAAAACTTCCGTTTCTTTTTGTACAGAGGGTGTAAAAAGTTGGCTGATAGCCACGTCGGCACACTACATGATCCACCAAATGATTAATGATCAAGGGTATGAATAATTTATTTCATAGCAGATCGATCTCCTGGCCAATGCTGCCCGCTTTGGCCAGGAGCCATTAATGAGGGGGGGGGGGCAAAGGCTCCTGAAGACATGTGGGAAATTGAATGCTATTACTGGGTGGTCTTGACTTATTGTATCTTTTTATTGCCAAAAGCGGCAATAAAAAGATACAACAGGTGGCGTCACTGTTTCTTCTATTTTCGAAAAGTTCGGTTTCTTTTTGGGCAGAGGGTGTAATTTGATGTGATGTTTTGTCAACCTTTGTAATATGCCCTTTAAACGTAAGTTCGATGTTCACAATAACTCCCAAGTCCCTTGTCTTGTCAACTTCTTGCAGTCAGTTCCATTAATATAGTAAACAGCATGTGATCTCATCCTCCCGAAGTGCATCACCTTACACTTAGCCAAGTTAAACTGACAGCCATTTACCTTAGTCCATAATGTCAGCCTAAGTCATCCTGCAAGATATCTACATCATCTGAATTGACTATCGCTCTTCCTAATTTTGCATCATCAGCAAACAAGTGGATATTTCCTTTCAAATTATTTCCAATATCATTAATGTACAACTTAAACAACAGAAGACCAAGCACTGAGCCCTGAAGTATGCCACTAGTCACCTGTCTTCTCCTGGACTCAACTCCTCCATAAACCACTCTTTGATATCTATCCACCAGCCAACCTCTAATCCAAATCACCAACTTCTGATCCATACTTTGTAGCCCATACCCAACCACGATGGTTGGGTATGGGCTACAAAGAGCCCATGTGCAATCCAACAAATTCCTTTGCATTCACCCAAAGTTACTGTCTGATTTAGGTTTATAGCATTACTTATCATTGGACCATTCTTCTTTGAGGACATTCACCAGTCAGATCCTGTTACCTGCTCAGTTACTGCTGAGAGGTATCGTGATATAATGAACAATTTTCTTGTTTCATAGCTCCAGCAGTACCTGTTCATGGATTCAATCATTTTCATGCAGAGTGAGGGGAGGGACTCCACACATTGGTGAATCCATACAGAAGGTTCTTCAAGAACATTTCACTTAAGCCAGTAGGTTGCCTTGTACACCTGATCTAACCTCCTGTGACTTCTGGCTCTGGGGATTTCTCAAAGACAGTGTTTATCAGGATCAGCCTGATATCTTTCAGGTGCTGAAACACAGCATAATGCAGCACATGCACAACATCAGTCCCAAAATTGCATTCTGCAAGTGAACTGTGGACACAATTCACTTGCCACTTGTCTGTTTACTCTAGTGGGCGAGTGAATTTCTGGAACCCTGGAAGCAGTATCAGAGCTCAATCAATAAAAGTCAAATATGGTCTGAGTAGTGATCCTTTCCATAATGCATAGTATTCCAGTGAAGGGAGTGCAGTTTGCATTATGTAATATGAGCAGCTTTATCTGAAACTCTATGAAAAGTAGCTTCACTGTGAAGTTATTTCACGTGCAAAGTTTTTACTCATTCCCGGGTAAAACATTTCTGTAGAGACAATTCATATGTCTACTAAACGAAGCTCAGCTGTGAAGATATTTTATATGCAAAATTTTGTTTGCTTACACTTATGTAAAGTAAGAAATGATATATCTGAAGGGGTGATATGTTGATCTTTCTTTGGTTTTTACACATTAAAAAGGTCAGGTTAGCTCTTGAGAGCTGCATGCCATAGGTGTTTGATAGTATACTTTTCTTTTTTGATATTTGTATTTTTGGTATTTTTGTTTCAGCACTGGGCAGTGCATTATTTGAATCTAAACTGTTAGGCTATTTCTTAGATTAGGTGTTTTATATATGTATATTAAGACTTTGTCTTGTTTGTTGTTACCACTTGTTCTGTTTGATTATTTTAGTGGTACGTTTTTAAATCTTTCTAGTGTGTTACATGTCTTGATTTTGTATGACAGATATTAATCTGTCTGCAGAAATGGGGAGGGGAGAGTGATGATTTTCAGTTAAGAAATACAACACGAAGATGTATAACCACTCATAAAACAACAGAAGGTCCAATTCCTGGGTAGTGAGGAAATTCTATTAATGCTTTTTTTATCAGTGTTGGAATTATTAATCAAGGAAAACATAACAGAAGAATTTACCATATGCAGTATGATGATTACATATGATATACATAGTTTTGTTGATTTCACAGTTCCTGGAGAGAAGTGCCTTTGGTATACTTGATCAACACACTACTGCACAGAACTATATTAAAAATTAAGACATCAAGAACAGAACAAGATATCAATACTGTATAATACAATTACGTGGATGAGTTCATCCAAAAAGTATGGTCACTTAAATAGAGGGAGATCACAATGATTAAGAAAAGTTTGAACCAAACATGGCAGGAAAAACCTAGAACAAGATGAAGGGGGATACAGTTTGACAGTTTTAAATATAAAAGTGCATAAAGTTAATAGCCAATGTTCTCTCAGAGCCAGTGAAGCAAATGCTCAGTTCATATCTTCTCACAGTGAAAGTTGGATTGGTCTCGACAACCCTAGTTCGAGGGGGAAGAGTGGCTTTTAATAAAAAAGCGAATCAACTATGAATAGTGAATAAGCTATAATAGAGGTGAACTGTGGAGAAGGATGTTGCTAGCTAATGGGTCTATATGTAAGTTGTGCAGAAAGAATGATGTAGGATTTGTGGATCTACAGTCTGTTATTTGACCATAGATCTGGGTTTGGTGTTGTCTAGAGAGCTTTGTTCACTGAATGAAGCACAAATTCAGGAAAACGTAAATAATTAGAATCGAAGTGAAGCTCTGAGCAGTTGAGTTTGAAGACACCCATGAGGCAAGTGAGTGAGAATGACCAAGTGCAGAATTTAATCTCTCAAGCAAACATATAGCATATTTTTGCTTGAATAGTGTAGCCAATTCAGAAGTACGGGTGGATGCAGGCCTAAAAGGGATGCTGCAGTTTCTATATACTAATGCCAGAGGTATCAGGAACAAGAGGGAGGAGATTTTGGCACTGGTTAGTACAACCTCACCAAACGTTATAGGCATTAGTGAGACTTGACTAACAGTACATGATATAGTTACATCAATAGAATGTGAAGGGTATAGTATTTTCAGGGTAGATAGAGAAGATAGCATGGGGAAAGGGGTACTGCTGATGATAGAGGATGAATTGCAGCCAAAAAGAATAGGAGATAGGCAGGCTGTTCATTTGAAGCAGTCTACTGTGAGATTAAGGCCCAGTAAGACAAAATATAGAGTTGGTTGTTGCTATATACCAAGGAGTTCCACAGATGATCTAGAAGACATGTATCGCCAAATTAGTACAATGAATACAGGTCACGGGATGACCTGTATTATTGGCCAATCAATTATTGGCCGCTTCAACTATGAAGATATGGACAAGGAATAAAGATCATATGGTAGGAAGGAAATGGAATTTATATAACTGAGAACTAATTATTTGATGCAGGATGTGATTGAGGCGACTAGAGGTGTGAGAGTATTGGATCTGGTCATAGTATCAGAAGAGCTATCCATAATCAATGTGACCACATTGCCTCCAATTGGTGAAAGTGACCATGCAGTCTTGACTTGAGAGATTGAACAACAAGAGGAATATTCTGTCAAATATATGTGGAACTCCAAGTTAGATGATTATGATAAGCTTAGGAAGAAGCTTAAATCTATACCATGGCATAAAACACCTCAGAAGTGGACAAAACTCAGGGAATGGAAGTTAGTAGTGCATGGGATATAGTTAAGGGTCATCTAGAGGAAGGTATAATATTGTATACCTAGGGTAAGGAGGGTTAATCAGGTAGGAGTATGGATGAATAATATCACTAAGCATGAGCTGCAGAAGAAGAAAATGCTGTGGAGGGTCTATAAAGAGAAAGGTGACCAGTATTCCAAGGAAGGCAAAATAGATTACGAGAAGCTAGTCAAGCAGGCCAAAGGAAATCCCAAAGAGTTCTTTCATCATGTGGCAAGTAACAGGAAGAATGGCTATGGAAGATTAACCTTAATGAGTGATGATGGTCATGAGGTGATAGAAGCATATAAAATAGTCGAATTACTAAGTGACCACTTTGCAAGGATATGTCATCTTAGTGAGGTTACTGCTTTAACATATGTGAAAGATACTAATGTGGGAACAGAGGTGGATTAATTGGAGATTCTTAGGATATTGTTCAATCTCAATGTAAATACACCTGTGGGATTAGATGGGATATCAGCTCAGTTTTCATGAGAATGTGCAACAGAACTGGCAATGCCTCTCACTAGGCTCTTAATTTAAGTCTCAACTCAACAAGGGGATTAGTTTGCCTTCTTTCCACTACCTGAACACTTGTAGTGTTTCAAGGTTGTGGAAAGAAGGCAAACTAATTCCCTTGCACTAGGAAGGTTCTAAGAATGCAGTATCAAATTATAGACCAATCAGTATCTAAGGTGTGGTGGTAAAAGTGCTGAAAAATTGGTCAAAAAGAGAACTCAAGAATGGGTAGATAAAAATATTATACTGTAAGAGGAGCAATATGGTTTTTTTGTGAGGGTTCGGTCATGCCTTAGTAACTTACTGTCTTTTCTAATAGAGTAACAGTAGAGTTACTACTACTCTATTATAAGAAGACAGTAGAGTTGGATAAAGGAAATGGTTATACAGTGATTCTGCTGGATTTTGCAAAAGTATTTGACAGAATACTGCATGGAACTCTGTTAATCAATTAGAACAAATGGGGATGGATATGACACTGGTTAAGTGGATAAGAGGGTGGCTGCTGGACAGATATCAAAAAGTAGTATGTGGAGGGGCAGAATCGAGGCAAAAATAGGTGACTAGGTTCAGTGTTGGAACCACAGTTGTTTAATTTGCACATATATGATATAGGAAATAACCTGAAAGAAAATATTCAGTGGTTTGATGATGTTGCAAAATTAGGTAGAGTAACAGTTAATTAAGGCAATGTGGAGAGCTTGTAGGATGATTTAAATAAGCTTTCAGTATGGGCAAAAGATAATGGATACACAGATTACAAGCTGTATCACATTGGTGGCGCTGTTCTCTGGAAAATATATGAAGCTAGAGATTTAGGGATGGTGGTAGACAGAGGACATATTGCTAAGGTAGCCCATAAGATTACTTGGCTATTGAAGAACAAAATAACAAGTAGAGATAAGGAAGTTGTTATTCCTGTTTATAATGTCTTGATACTCCACATCTGGATTACTGTGCTCAGGTCTGGTCTCCTGAGTTTCTTGAGGATGAGGAAGTGGTGGAGAGGATTCAGAGGCGAGACAACAAGATGATAAGTGGTCTGTGAAATGTTCCCTATGAGGATATATTGAGAGTGTGTGGATTGTAGAAATTGGTTGATAGGAGAAAAGAGGGGAATATGATAGAAACATTTAAGTTTCTTAAAGAGTTGTATAGGACTGATGCAGAGGCAATGTTTCAGCACTTCTCTTGAGGAACCAGAACAAGTTGCCATCCCTGGAATTTGAATAAAGGTGCAGTCAGTAAGGGTGTGAAGTCTAGATTTTTTGCTTGGAGATTTGTAAATGAGTGGAATGAATTGCCAGTCAGTTGTGAGTGCTTTTTCTTTTAATGGGTTTAAGGAGATCTATGATAGATTGTGTGGATAGCTTCGGTCTCCAGCAACAAGTCTTTAGACTCCATGTGGGGGCCCAAACAACTATATACTTCAAAAATTATATTAAAAATAATAATAAAACTGACATGCAGCTGTACATAAAATATATGTCAATATAATGTGCTGTGCACTTTGATATCTTGGAGGAGTCATACTTAAGACTTATCACACCTGCCACTGATCATACTGCCCCGTTAATACTACGATATCAAAAACGGACTTCGTTAAACGAGGTGTGCATCCCTGACATTGAGCGGGAGAATGAATAGCTGGCGTGGCTTTTGGAAAATGTTACTTTGTCATTTTGTAAAATTGTATGTGCCATGCGTGTTTCAAGTTTAAAGTTTCAAAATTAATATATATATATTAATTTACAGACATAGAATACCAGTTCTGGTGGAGGTGGGCAGTAGATGGCGTTGATGGAGATGATTCGTAGTAGAAGTTCGGTGTAGTGGTTGAGACAGTTGTAGGTGTCCTCCCACGATAAGTCTTCGGACTCCTTGGAGGTGTCAGGAATAATAATAATAATATGGCTAGCTTCGACATAATTTCCCTGTTCACTAATATCCGAACAGACGAAGTCATAACATTACTCAAGGACAAGTTATCCAAAAAAATGTTGGCCTTACTTACCCATTGCATCAAGTCCGGTTACTTTAGATTCCAAGATACTATATACAAGCAGAATCATGGTCTGGCGATGGGTAATCCTTTATCCTCTGTTCTTGCAAATATTTACTTGGAGGATTTTGAAGCCAGGGCTATCTCTTCTTTTGCTTTAACACCTAAAGTTTGGAAACATTATGTGGATGACGTTTTCCTCATTTGGAGCCATGGACATGATTCCCTAATGAATTTCCTGGAACATCTCAATAGTCGACATCCAAGTATAAAGTTCACAGCAGAGCTTGAAACTGATAGTTCCCTGCCTTTCCTAGGTGTGAAACTGACCTGGTCTTCTGGTAAACTTAAAATTTTGATGTATAGAAAGCCTACACATACCAACAGATATCTTCATAGTCAGTCCCATCACTTCCCTCCCCAAAAACTTGGAATAATTTCTACCTTGAGACATAGAGCTCGCTCTCTTCTTGATGATCCAAATGAACTTCAAAAAGAAATCAACTATCTCAAAACTACTTTTGTACTTAATGGATATTCTAAAAGAATTATTGAAAAATTCCTTCTTAATCCTCCTAGTCATCACACAGAAGAAATAAATACATTTAAAGGCAATATATCTATTCCTTACATAAGTTCAGTTTCACAAAAATTAGCCAAGGTTCTAAAAAAATACAATATCAGAACTCTGTACTCCACTTCCAAAAATCCGCTCCTTAATAAGCCACCCAAAACCATGTCATCATCAACTTAAATTTCCTGGTGTGTACAAATTTGGTGCGATTGTGATATTCCTTATTTTGGCCAGACAGACAAATCTATTGAATTACGCATGGAGGAACACATGAGGGACTGCTTACAAGAGACAGCAAGCCGGTGCCTTATCAAGCCATATCCTTTTCTCGGCTAATCCTAATGATGAAACCCCAAGTCATACAGTTAGCTGGGACAGATCTACTAACATCTTTCGTTGCCATGATGAATTGGAGAGAAAAATCATAGAATCATCCTCAACCCTGAACATCCAAATAATAACTTGAGCTACAACCTCCCAGATAGTCATTCAGCTGTAATCATGTACTGGCGTTCACATGATGCTGCAAGTATGCACTCTCCTAACAATGCAACAAACGAAAGAATAGCTTTAAATACAACTACAACGTTTTCATACTTATGTATAGAGACTCTCTATGTTGTTCATAGTTTTTTTAACCTTCAGTGTTTAGTGTTTTTTCTTTATAATGCCACCTGATGAAGGCTGTTATAAGCCAAAATTAGTCGTGTTTTACTATTAAACCCCCTTTTACCTAACTCTCGGTTTAAGTCATTCAACTCATTTTACAATATGTATTTCAATCGAGTCAATGAATCATCATATATATATATATGTATATGTATATGTGTGTGTGTTAAAGATACCAAGCAAATTTATAAGCTAGGTTTTTTAATCCGTTTTCCCAAGTAAGCAAACAGACAAGTAAGTCAAGTTTGTGGCTGCACGTAGTGCAACTCGTGGTAAAGGTGGAGCAAGCTCTGATCACTTTCCTTAGAATTTTCCCCTAATGCAAAGCACATTTCCTTGCGAAAATATATGATGCTATGCATTAAGGTAATGGTCACTACCCATACCGGTTTCGACCTTTATTGAGGTCTCGTCAGTGAAAGTGTGTGTAAGCAAAACAGTTAAGTTTGCGCCTGAACATAGTTCAAATCTAAAAATAGTTCAACACCAGGGCAATTCGTTGTAAAGGTGGGGCGTTTAGGCGCAAACTTAACTGTTTTGCTTACTTGGGAGAAGGAGTAAAAAACCAAGTTTATAAAATTACTTGGTATCCTTAATATATATATTATCCCCAAGGTAAAAAACTTTTTACATCTTTATCTCATCCAGAGTTTCTTATTCAAAGTAAAAGCACCTTGTATAGGTAATGTTGATAAGGCTCTGTATTACTAAAAACCTTGGTATTTCAGGGTATAGCTACTCAATGAGGAGACCTCAAAAAAGGTTGAAACCGGTCTGGGTAGTGACCCACCCATAATGTATAACAGTATACATCTCCTAGTGAGATGGTTTACATTATAGAAATACTAAGAATAGTGATCAGAGCTTTACCCACCTTTACAATGAGTTGCCCTGGTGTTGCACTGCCTTTAGACTTGAACTACGTTCAGGCGCGAACTTAAATGTTTTGCTTACTTGGGAGAAGGAGTAAACACCAAGTTTATAAAATTACTTGGTATCCTTAATATATATTATCCCCAAGGTAAAAAACGTTTTACATATATATATATATATTAGGATTCATATTTATCGGTTAAAATGAGTTAAATGACTAAACATCGAGAATAATAAAGAATGAGGTTTAATAGGGAACACTACTAGTTTCGTTGATAAAACAACTTCTTCAGGTGTCAAAGTACAAAGAATTATATACAAAAAACCGACAGAAACATTACATAATAACGACAACAGATCTACTTCAGAATTACTAAGGCACATCCGTCTTTCTCTCAGATCTGTTCACCCTTTAATCCCATGATTATACGGACTTCCGAAGATCCATAAAATCAATACTCCCCTAAAACCAATAGTTGAAGGTATCGACTCACCAACTTACAACTTGTCTAAATATCTCGCCTCTTCCTTAAAACACCTAACAGGAAAATATTCTTCTTATATAAAGAATTCAGCTGACTTCTTTTCGAAGATCAAAGAAAGACTTCAGATTAAACAAATCAGATTTAATGGCAAGTTTCGACATAGTGTCTCTTTTCACAAATGTTCCAATCCAGGAAGTTCTCAAGAGCAAATTATCTAAGAAATTTTCGCCTTACTCTCTCGCTGTGTCAACTCAGGGTACTCTAGATTCGAGGACAAGATCTTTAAACAAACTCAGGATTAGCTATGGGTAGCCCGCTCTCCCCGGTACTAGCAAATATATTTCTTGAAGACTTGGAAAAAAAAAAACGATTAGTTCGTCAACACTAAAACCTAAAATCAGGCTCTGTTTTATTGATGATGTTTTTCTCATTTTGGAGCACGGCCTAGGTAACCTCAATATTTTTCTGGATCATCTTAACAACTTTCATCACAAGATTAAATTCACTTATGAACTAGATTTCATAAGTGAATTACAAGATGCTCTGACAATATCAAAATCTCCATCTTCAGAAAGCCTACACATACGGACAGATACCTTCATGCATCCTCCCATCACTACCCTTCACAGAAATTTGGCATTATTTCCACCCTGGCACATCGAGCCAGATCATTATTATCAAACGAGACAGAGCTTCAAATTGAACTTAATTTTCTAAAAAAGGACCTTTCTCAACAATGGCTTCAGTCTAAAAAATATTGAGAAATTTCTTTTTCGCCGTCTTCATCCTACTATTGAAGTCTTCTTCCATCAGATCGTATATCTCTTTGCCTTTCATTAGTTTCCTATCACCCAAACTGGCTAAAATTCTTAAGTTCAACATCAAAGCATGTTTCACTACTTTTCCTAAACTCCGTTCCATCCTTAGTCGACCTAAAGAAAAACATCACTTCCTTCAGTACCCAGGAGTTTACAAGATTATTTGTAATTGTGGAAAACCTTACTACGGACAGACTGATAAATTTATCCTTTTCCGTGTTGAAGATCACAAAAGAGATATTTCCTACAACAGAACCCGAGCCAGCGCTCTCTACAGCCACGTCCTATTCTCAATAAACTCCGACGAAGGCCACCAACATCTTATAGACTGGTCTCAAACTCCCAACACGCATAAATGTTATGATGAACTTGAGAGACGTATTCTTCTCGAATCTAAAGAAATTTTTCTCGATTCAACCCACATGAATAGTAGCCTCAGCTACAATTTATCTGATGTGTATATTTCTGCTGTCCAGTACTGGCGTTCTCGTGATCTCACACACGCAGTTACATACAGCTGGAACTATAGCACGTACTCCAGTTTAAACTGTACTACAGCTTACATTAGATCTGTTGTCGTTATTATATACAGGGTGTTCGGGATAAATTTGACAGTTTCGTAAGGAAAAAGAAAATCTTCTTTGTATCTATTAAATTTGATGAGGGCAGAGTTAATTACAATACTATCAACAAGATTTACTCAAAATAACCACCATTAGCATCGATCACAGCTTCAATTCTGCTTCGGAACCTCGAACAAGCTGATGCTACAGTCTCCCTGGGAAGGGCCGCAAAAACTGTTTTAATTTTATCCATTAACTGGGCTTTTGTATTACTGGAAGTGCGATTGGTGTCTTTTTCAACTGCGCCCCATACAAAATAATCCATGGGGTTAAGGTCTGGGGAGTTTGGAGGCCAAACATTTGGACTGGTGAAGTCGTAGAAATTTTCAGACAACCATTTTTGACTTTTCCCAGAGGTGTGGCAAGGGGCCGAATCCTGCTGCCATACATACGGCCTACCATTGCCTACCCTTGTTATCCAGGGCTTGACTACAGTTAGCAACTCCACGAACAAAGCCCGAATTCCAATGCCAGGGTTCTTCAACACCTGTTCCTGCAGATTTGCGAGGAATTCTGCTGTACGAACGCAATCAGATCGTCTGCTAGGGATCTTTCTTCTTGCTACATCCTCGTAGTCACCATTGCAAGTCTCTAGTTCATGCCTGATTGTTTTTACTGTATTCAGGGAGCATTGGGCAGCAGTCGTAATATCCTTATTTTGATGGCGGGCACGAATCATCATGATACAAGTTATTCTCTTCCATGATTCAGGTGGGTTCCAGCTATCCATCCTTTCTGACATCTTGTATATGAATGAAGGGTCCAAACTTTTAAATGAAGAGAAGTGTGTGTTAATACATGTAACTTACGGAAAAATATAATTAATTATAAATATGTCAAATTTATCCCGAACACCCTGTAATGTTTCTGTCGGTTTTTTGTATATAATTCTTTGTACTTTGACACCCGAGAAGTTGTTTTATCAAAAACTAGTTGTGTTCCCTATTAAACCTCATTCTTTATTATTCTCGGTGCTTAGTCATTTAAACTTTATTAATTTTCATATATATATATATAGAAAGTATTTTACCTTGGGTATAACAAATTTTAAAGATACCAAACTATTTTAAACCTGGTTTTACTCCATTTTCCAAGTAATTATACCCAAGGTAAAATACTTTCTACATTTATATCTCCTCATGAGATTTTTATTTAATAAGGTTAAAACACCTTATGGTAACTTGTTCTGGTAAAATACTTATAAGCTCTGTATTACTAAAATCTTGATATTTCTAGCCTAGCTCCCACTGATGAGACCTCAATAAAAATCGAAACCGGTCTGGGTAGTGGCCTCTTGCCTTTAATACAAAGCATCATACATCTCCTCCAGGAGATGTGCTTTGCATTAAGGGTAAATATTAAGATTAGTGATCAGAGCTTATTCTACTTTTACCTTAAGTTGCCTCGATCTTGCACTACGTGCAGGGTCAACTAGACTTGCAACACTTGCAGGCGCAAACTTAACTTGTTTGTCTGTTTGCTTACTAGGGAAATGGAGTAAAACCAGGTTTAAAATAGCTTGGTATCTTTAACACACACACACACATATATATATATATATATATATATATACACTATCTCTACGGGGGAATGCAGGAAATACCCCCCCGTAGAGATAGCCAATTTGGAGTGCAGGACAACAGTTTTATAAATTGTTGAGATGCGCTCCTGGAAGATAAAGAGAATTTTGTTATTTTATTTCCAGCATATATAGTGAATGTGGCCCAAATATCGGCGTGTCCGAGATGCCTCCACAACCTTTAATTCCCTTTCTCTCCCAAAGCGAAAGACTTTAAATTTGTATTTTTTTATTATTACATGTACTGTTTTTATTATTTTTAGATGCAACAAATGATAACCTTGACGCCACCCAATATGCGTGTATACACACAGGTAGTCTTCAGCTTACTTGTATTTGGACTTATGCAAATTATCTAAGAAGGGGCTATGATTAGTTTGCTTACAGTTTATTGGCGAAAGTATAGAAAAGCCATACTGCGCCATAGCAAAGGTTACAGCAATACATAGTCAATGATAAATTAGTAAATAATATGTATGAACAAAAATTAAGTTAAGCATTGTAGTACGTATAAATAAAATTACAGCAATACACAAAGTGAGGGCTATGAAAAAATTATTTGAGTTATAAAACTTGCTGTTATATAACGAGATAAAACGAGATTCAGTTCTGATATCTTTAAATCTCATATATGGGAAATGCCTAATTACCTCAAGAATTACCTCATGCAATTAAAAAGACTGCGGATTCGACTCCAGACGTGGGCATTGATGAGATTGTCTGTGAAATTACTAGGGGTGGTTGCAGGCAGTAGATGGCGTTGGTGGATTTAGTGATGGGTACGGAGAGTTGTAAAGTAAGTGCCCTCCCTCGATGGGGCTTTGAGCTCCTTGCAGGTGTCATGTAACAATAATAATTTAAGACTTTTGAGTACGCAGATGAACATTGTTTATAAAAATCATAAACAACTAATATTATACAAAACTCTTACCACTTCTGTATCTCTGTAACTCTTTGTTATCTCTTGCACCCAAAAGTGGCACTTAAAAAAGTAAAAAAAAGTTGTCCTGTACTTGAGTACAGCACAGTGGTGATATATTTGTGTATAACACCAAATCAGATCGTGCTGATTAAAATATCTATCATTATTACTCCCTTCCCCCACATTCCCCTTAGTAAAAACATTCCACTAAGAGCACTAGAAGAATGTTTTTTTTTCCCCTTTGGAGGAAAGAAAAAAAAAAACTTTAATAAGCCACTCACTGAAAATAACTGATAAATAATGATACTCAAATACTAAAATATAGAATCGAAAGTCAATTTGGCATAAGTAATGTAATACACCAAAGTGGGAGAATATTATAGATCCATCCATATTTCATATTCAAACATTGAAAGAAACTTAAGTTTAGAAATTACCGGCGGACTTATGAGAATATAATCGTAGGTGCCCGGAGTTGTCTGGTTTTGCAGAGCTTAAAAGATAAACACTCTGTCCAGGAGCTCGTATCTTCGCATTTTATTAGTGCTAGAGGTATGGAAGTACTTTTTTTTTTTTTTTTTTTTTTTGCATGGGAGTACTGCATACTATACAACAGAGCAATATTTGTAATTATAAAATAAAAAAAATATATTTTTAATAAAACAATAACTTTCTAAAGTTTTTTTTTTATTTTAAGAAAACACAGAAGAATATATGCAATATAAAGAGCTATTCTATCAGTAACAAAAATTAATGTAAAAAATTACAATTTCAATTTCAATTTTTTTTACTCTTCTTCCAATTTTTATTATGCTGTTCTCTAAAGAACTACAGCACCATTAATCTCCTTATGGAGTTCCCAATGGAACTCCTATTGATTTCCATTGGGACATATCATTAAAATAAAATAAAAAATAAATAAAAAAAACGGGGGGGGGGTAAATTTTCTTTCTTTCCCTTTTTTTTTTCTCATAGGATTCCGCATAATTTATCAATCCCTGAACTCATCATCATGTAGTGAAATAGTACAAGCACACATCAACATGCCGTAGTTTATAAATCACAGGTGGTTCATAACCTGACAGTTTTATAGAGTTATAAGAAAAAATAAGAACATTTTAAAATAATTTTAAAATTGCTAGTAATGCTCAAGTGAGCTGTGGACGCAAAAAAGTTCAAACGCATTCATTTATTGAATTAAACCACTGTCACGAGTGTCTGCACTATTAAAATGTTGACAAAAGTTTAATAAATGTTTCGCTAGAATAAAATCATAGTAAGTATTCATAGTTTACTAAACAACACAATTACTGCATTACACGTAAAAACTGTTCTTTTTTTTAACCAGTAAAACATTTGAAATCATAAAATGAACGAAATAATTAAAAACTGACGTCATTATCAACTCAACTGGAGTTTGATCATCACCATTCCATTGTTGCATCATCAGTATTATCGAAAGCATGTGTGAATTTCGAATATCTCAATCACTCTTTACTGCGATTTTAAGCACTACTGAGTTCTCGTTAAGCGCTCCTGATATTATAATTTTAAAAGGCATTCAAAGGATTTCTACTTGATATTACTGCTTTATTTTTACGACTGACTACTGCTCAAGATGTTCCTCTTTAGATGCTGTTGTTGTAAGTAAATTTTAAAGCTTTTTTTATTTAGATAATTGAAATTTAATTACATTTGAGACTAAAATTAAGGTTCGAGTAGGCTCAATTAATTAGTCGAATGTTATTTGGTTTAGTTGCATGTTATTATGTCACATAATAATAATAGTATTATTATTATGTGACACCTCCAGGGAATCCAGACTCATCGAGGGTACCAACAGCTGATGGCACCCTCTTCCAACTACTAATCGCGCTCAAACTAGCTTAACTTTTTGCGTGAGCCATTAGTACCAGAGAATCTACCAATCGACCAGCCTTTACAGGCTATAAAGAACTGGATTTATTTTTGTGGCTATATTAAAAAAAAATAATAAAATGCTTAGGATAAGAATATTAGATTTACCGTATCATATAAAATTTATTGTAAAAGTAAATAATGAAGTTGGCAATAGTTATTTTAATTATTTCAGTTGAGTGACTCAAGAAATTGTGTCAATACTTTTTATCTTTATTTAGAAAGTAAATTAAAAAAAAAAACACCATTTAGTCATATGATTGAATTAAGGTTAGTGATTTTACGATTAGTATAAATTTATTAGTATTTAATAATTCTTATCGATAATATATAAGATACTGCATTTTACGCCAGCGAAGAAAAAGAAAACCAAAATATCTGACATGTTTCATAATTCAGCGCCTTAAGAAATGCATAGAACGTGGCTCATCACATAAATCCACATTAGCATAATTCAGATCGGAATATGAATTAAATGAAATAATATTTATTTATTTATTATTATTCTGTAGTGGGAATAGAGAGCTAAGTGTAAGGGAGCATAATCACGATTTCACAGTTTGCGATAATTAGAAAATATATAAAACAAAACATAATAATGGATTGTTTTTACACTGCGCTATAACGAATACACTGGCTAGGGGCACGTTACTCAAGATTCAAGACTATGATAAGAGTTCTCCACGGGACAAGTAGATGGTTCCACGATCTTCGTTTTTTCCATTCTGGACGTGATGTTGAACATTATGTACTGGTAGTTTTAACTCCCCCCCCCCCAGCCGTCAAATTAACTTCATCGCAAAAAGTCGATGTGATTCATTTATTTATCCCATTTATATTATATTATTAACTGAAATTTATCCGTGGTTATTACAACAACAAAAGATTCCACATTTGTTGATTTATTATAATGTGCTCAGTCATTTTTATGTGATTATGCCACTCACTGTGATTATCAGGCGCACTTTGAAGAGATAATTACTGATAACCATATAGGGAGAACAGAACACCGAACACAATTTCTTGAGTCAATCAACTGAAATAATAATTAAAATAACTATTGCCAACCTCATTATTTACTTTTACAATAAATTTTATATGATATGGTAAATCTAACATTCTTATCCTAAGCATTTTATTATTATTTAAAAAAATTTTTTTTTTTTTTTTTGCAAAATTCATACACAGTTGCATATATTGTCTGGTTCGCTGGAAGTCCATTGGACTTAACTTAGGGTATCAAAAGGCGGTTGAGGATATTTGAACATAAATTTATGATACAAATGATGGCTTACTTTGTGTAATGGTTTACTTTTGTATTTTATATATTCTGTTGTCTAAGATGTTTTAATTAAACCAGCTCTATACCCATATGATAGATAAATATTGTGTGGTTCAGTTGACATTCTATCAGTGTTTGTGGTTTTAAGGTGGTTATATTGTACTCTGCTATACGATTATCACAACTCCCAAGGCAAATATGAATCGATTTCATTTTCTTGTATAATAACATGGCTTTCTCTATCATCCTTAGTAGCAGCTGTGATACAAAATGAATAATATTATGAATCAAAATAAGGGTTTGTGATATCAAGAAATGAAACTGCAGTCTCTGAAACTGGATCTGTATCTCGGATGTTAGTGATCCACCCACAGGTACTGTATGCCCACCTGAAAGCATCTTAAAGGTAAGCAGTTTGTTCATTCATTCATTACTTTGAAAGAAGCATTAATTTATAAAACTATCTAAGTTATTTTTAAAATTTAAATTTAACGTAAAATATCAGGTTGAAATTAATAATTAGATTTTAATGGAAAATTGTAAATTTATGTGAGAAATAAACTGCACATGACAAGCTGGTAATTAAATTGAAATGGATGGGGCTGAACAGTAGATTAGTTTGCTGAATTGGAGGTTGGCTGTGTGATAGGTATCAGCGAGTTGTCTATGGAGGAGAGATATCCAAGAAGAGGGAAGTTACTAGTAGTATACCCCAAGGGTATGTTTTGGGTCAACTGCTGTTTAATTTGTATGTAAATGATATTGGGAGAGGTGTGAATGGTGATATGCAGTTGTTTGCAGATGACGCAAAGTTGGGGGAGAGCTATCAGGAGTAGAGTGGATGCTGCAGCTTTACAAGAGGACTTGAATATGCTGGATGAATGGGTAAAGGAGTAAGGATCTCAATTCAATGTTGCAAAGTGCAAGGTTTTGAAATCTGGGAAGCAGAGATGGGATGTAGCATACACAATCGGTGGAAATATCTTGGAAGTGGTAGAGGAGATGAGAGATCTGGGAGTGATTGTGGACAATGGCCTAAAATTTCAGGGTCATGTTACTAAAATTGTGAGGACAACACAGCAAATAATAGGAATGATGCAGAGGGCATTGACTTGTAGAAGTAAGGATGTTATGGTTCCCTGGTAAAAGGCTTTGATCAGACCACATATGGATTACTGAGCACAGATTTGGTCACCTGTTTTCAAAAAGATGAAGATGTATTGGACAAGGTTCAGAGACGATTGACTAAGGTGGTTCCTGGTCTCTGGAATGTTGAGTATGAAGACAGATTAGGAAAATACAATTTGCAGAAGTAGATTGAAGAGGGAGAGGGGAACATGAAAGAGACATATAAGCCATTAGGAAGTTATCATCAGATTAACATCAGGGTGATTTTATACAGCCTGTATAAGGAGAGTGTGAGCATGGGGGTGAGGAGCAGGATTTTTACATAGAGAGTGGTGATTGGAATGCATTGCCCAAGACTGTGGTGAGCATGGATACAGTGAACATATTTAAGGTGCAGTATGATAAACTATGCCAGCTTGGCTGGCTGAGTGGTTAGCATATCAAGCTCTCCAGCCAAGAGGCTGTGGGTTCGAATTCCACGTAGCCATGGATGTTTGTGATTGTCTTCCACCTTCATACATTCATTCACCCAAGTATTGATACACTCAACCAATTTGGACTAGGTCACCATGGGAGTAGTAGACCCAAAACCTCCCTCAGTGGAAGAGGCCTTCACCCTGCAGTGGGTAGAAAAACAGGCTGTTTATCATCATCATGATAAATTACATGTGTAATAGTGCGACTCCCCCCCCCCCTCTCAACACACACAATGAGTCTTTTCACTCCATGGAAATTTTATAATAATAATAATAATAATAATAATAATAATATTTTATTTTAAAACGGATCCCTCTACTGCTTTCTGTCAGGAGTGTAATGAAAATGTCCTAAAACTTCAAGACCATAATCATAGACAAGCCAATTTAAAATATCCACTTGTTTGGCAATGTATTTCTTATTACACATAAAGTTTTCAAAATCCAGTTTTCAGATTAATATGTACAGAGATATGTATAAATCATAGAACTGAATGCATTTTTTTTTTCTCTGGTAACTTTCCTTATATACACATATTTCAAACTGAACTGTATACTGCATATTCAAAACCAATTCCAAACATGAATTGTCCCACCACCACCACCAATGGCATGTGGTCTTACCTTTTCCTCAGCTTATTTGCTACTATTCCACCTGTGCTATTAACATGTCACTTAAATCAACAAATAAAACTACTGTACTGATAGGCTCAGCAAAGGGGTATGTAAAATGCACTAAGAAGAATAATTTCACCTTACAGGTAGAAGAAAGAAGAAGGAGGAGCATCAAGGAGGGATGTCATCCTGGAGGACCGTTTCTGATCTGCAAGTGGAGCCATCATCTTCAACATCACGTCCAGTCACTCTGCAGGAGCCCTCAGACGAAGGAGAGGACAGCAGTTCCAAGGAGGTGCCGTTTCCAGAACAGGAGGTTCATTCCTGGCCAGCAATGGAGGACGTGGCTGCATCTTCGACATCAACATCAGAGGACGAGGATGGCAACTCCGATACTTCAGGTGGACACAGAATCTCCTTTAATGATGATGTGACTGTCCAGGAATACCAGTATGTGTAATCAGACTTAAGTACAAAGTTTCTAGTTATTTTAAAAAGTACAAATATTTATAGAAAGTATACTATTTCCTAAGTAAAGAATTCATGTATTACAGATTACATAAATTTTATTATTATTTTTCTGACATCGTCCAAGTACTCATAAATCATAAGCTTGACAGGGTGTGTGTGCAGCTTAAATCCAAGGAATCTTAAAATAATAATAAAACTAATAAGATATTTTTATGACAATTCCACAAATGAAAGAATAAAAGGTTAAATACTTATTGCATAGTAAATATACTGTGGTTAAGCAAGATTTAACTATAAATGGGAATGTTTCTTCAGAGAACCAACCATGATAGTGTTTGAAGCCATTTCAAGCTCCTGAGAAAGCTGGCTGGTAGTTTCTTACTGTGAGACAAATGCTAGCTTCACATAAACCCACAGCTTGTAAAGTGGAAAGCAGAAATTTCATATTAACCTAGTTGGATGTCCATGAAGCCAACTAGATTAATATGATTAACTGCTAAGTAGTTGTGAGGAATGTAGGTTTATTATGAAATTACTTGTAATTAAATTTTGTTTTCCACATTATTATTACATAATTGTGGCTAATACTTGCATAAAATAGTTTTAGCTGCCATGCATTAGGTTAAGATTAATGTCATAGTTGGAAATTAAAAGTATTTCTACATTTTTATTATTGCATAACACTTCAAAGGAGTCCAAAAACTCATCGAGAGAGGCCACCTACTCTACAACTCTGTCTCCACTAATCCACTACTGCAACTACTTTCATCATCTACACCAGGGGTCTCAAACTCAAACGCAGCAAAGGTCCATTCAATTAGATGTATATCTAATGCAGGCCATAATCATTATTCTGTGAACCAAAATATAAACTAAACACACACTATCATATTACAATGGTAACCTGTAACTCATTGACATTATATCACGTGGCTTAAAATGGCTGTGACATGTAACTTCCATTAAGTTGCCAACAATTGATGATAGAAACATGGTACAAAGAATTGCAGTAATAAGTATTATTTTTGTTTAAAGCTGTCAAAAAAACATTTAGAAGTTTGAATTTTTTTCTGTTTTAATCCCTGCTGGATGTTAGAAACATTGATTTTTAGAAACAGAATCATTAAGGTCGAGAGTATCCAGCCCGTAGGCCATCAGTTTGCGAGACCCCTGATCTACACCAATGCCATCTACCACTGTACACCACCGCTAGTGTTTTCACAGACAATCACAAACATCCTTGTCCACGTCAGGATTCAAACCTGCAGCCTTTTTGTGGCTGGAAAGCGGATATGCTAACCATTCAGCCAACCAAGAATGATCCTATTTTTAATAAGATCATTCTTGCCATTAACAGAACTACAAATTATTACCCATTTTTTTTCTCATTTAAATTGTGTGACTGGCTAGTTTTTTTTTTTTCTTTTTTAATTGCATCAAATGATGAAATACTACTAAAATGGCTTTTTTTTGTGTTACAATCTTTACTTTCTAATGGTTGACAGGAGGGAAATGAAATTTACTGATATTTCAAATTAGTATGTTCGGAGCATTTACTTTCCTTTATAGAGTTGCAACATGCCATAGTGATGATATTCCAGACAACAGATGACATATTCAGTTATTCTTAGACCTCTTTGGACTAACATTGTGCCTTGAACAAGAAATATCCCCCACCTCCTGGATTCTCTCCAGTCTATCCAGATATATAATATGTATACAGTGGCGAAGTATGAGTCTGGTTTTATTTATTTATTCGTGTGGGGTTCCCCCTATTCCTCAACTGCCCCTTAGGACTGGATGAGCCCTCCTAATGAGGGATTAAATATGTATTTTTTGACTGTAGCAGCATGTGTTCACAGGGCTGGTTTGCTTATTCTGAAGGACGAAAAACTCGAGTTTCCAGGAGAAAAAACTCTCTACCTACCTATGAGACTAACTAACTCAGCTTTAATCGAAAGAGACCACATAAAGGTTCCTCATGTCATGGATGGGAATCAAACCCAGGTCTTTCTGACCAGAGGGCTTCGTTTATACCGACTGAGCTACGGAGGCTCTATGAGTCTGGTAAAAACAATGATATGATGTATCTTGCATCACAACAATGCACCTTCTCACTCTATGCTGTCAGTTTGAAAGTATTTTCCAAAAAATGCATTCCAGGGTTGGAAGAGCCACCGTAACTACCCAATACTACATATAATGCATAAAAAGAAGTTTTTTTATCTTTGTGTGAGATATCTTTATATGAGCTGGATCCTTTTATTGCCAACAAAGGTTTTTTTTTTTTTAAATACAGTATGTAAAACACTATATTTATTACTTAGCTGGATACTATTTTTTATTATTATTTTTTTTAATGTGTGATTCCCACCCACAAAATATTATTATAAACCTATAAGTATATTTTGTAACATAGGTGGGCTAAAGATTTTGATGTAGTTTTTTTTTTTTTTGCCATTTTTATCAATTTAAAATATATTTTTTTATTTATTTTTACATAGTCCAGAAACTATACTCTAGAGACCAAACATGGAACTTTTTCAAGCCACTTCAGGCCTCCCATAAGTTGGGGGGGGGGGTCATACACCAGATGATGAAATTCATCTCCCACTTAAAGACAATTACAGACATTCATGCCCAAGGCAGGATTCAAACCCATGACCTGTTGGTTGGTGAATAGGTACGCTAACCACTCAGCCAACCAGGCCAACATTTAGTTCTAAAGCTAACATTAGCAGTATGCAGAATTTTTTTTTCTATTTGATGTAATCTTTTAATAAAGCTTTGACAAAGACAATAAGGTTCTCATAAATACTTATACTACTATGATGCACTCAATGGGAGGGTTGCTTTTTTTACTTAAAAAAGCTGCATATGACTAGCCACAACCCAGGTGATCACTTTTACCAACTGGAGGAAAGTGTGACACCCTTCTCATAATTACATCCTCTGATGAAATTATCAGATCTAGAACTCTCAATCCTCGCATGCCCTCCTTATGTATATTAGAGTGATTCCTCTTCTTTCCATCAGTATACCAGTTTCTCATCAGTCAGGCAAACACGAGTTAGTGTTTTTAGTAAGTGTATGTCTGGTGTGTTCATTATGAAAATGGAAAAGCAAAATCTTGAACAACATTATGTAATTAAATTTTGTGTTAAACTGAATGATAGTGCTACTGAAACATTCGATAAAATTAAGCAGGTGTATGGTAAGAATTCTTTATCATGTGCTCAACTGTTTAAATGACACAAGATGTTTTTGGAGGGGAGAGAAAGCGTGGAAGATGAACAAAGTTCAGGATAGCCTGTCACAACAAGGATGAGCAATAATGCCAATGAAATTTACTATTAAGAAATCTTTGAATGGTTGCAAAAGCAAACCCATCTTAATGGGTGCATTCAGGGATTGTAAAGATTGAATCTTGCATCACAGCAATGCACCTTCTCATTCTATGCTGTCAGTTTGAAAGTATTTATCCAAAAAATGCATTCCAGGGTTGGAACAGCCACTGTACTACCCAACTTGTCTCCATGTGACTTGTTTCTTTTCCCCATGCTTAAGAACAAGAAGAAAGGTACCCATTTTGAGACTGTAGAAAATATCCAATAAGTTGTGACAGGGAACACAAACAAGCTAACAGAAGAGGACTACCAATCCTGTTATATTGCATAGAAGGACTGTTGGAACTGGTGCATATCATGCTGGAAGAGTTCTATCAAAGTGATGACAGTGTATCAGATGATTAATTGAATATATGATTTTATACACATTTCATCTCATTAACTGTCTTCTAGACCTCATATATCACCCCCCCCCCCCATAGCTTGCAAAACCTGTAACACATCAGTTCTGATTGTAGGGAAGAGGTTAAGGAAAATGTAGGAATCTGTTGATATGTTAATTGAACAGATGATAGTCATTGTTCTGGGGAAGATAATGAGGAAGGTTGTTGCAAAGAATAGAGGAGGCAGATGGAATGAAACAGAAGAAAGAGAATCAGGTTTGATAAGCTTTAAACTATATAGTAAGTGGATGAACAGAAGTGGAACATTTGCAGTGACTTCAGTGATAGAGAGAGACAGTTTTGTCTGTCTCTGCACCCCTCCAGTATTATAAGCTGGTGATCAGACTGATCAGATTGGAGCACAGAAATCCAGATGTGGTCTAATCAAAACTTGATACAATGAGATCACCACGCTTTCATCTCTCGTGGTCAATATTGTCCTCAACATTGCAGCAATTCCCTGAGATGTCTTCACAACCTTTGCAATATGTCCTCTGAATGTCAAATTTCTATCAGCAGTCACCCCTCTTGCTTCCTCCACTTCTTCCAGTATAATTCCACCAAGTGAGTATGAAACATCCCATCTGAGGATTCCAAATTTCAAAACTGTACATTTAATTGCATTAAATTGATATTTCCATTCATGTGGCTACCTTTCCAGTTTATTCAAATCCTCTTGAAGAACCAAAACATCAGCACTTTTACTTACAACCTCTCAAGCTCACATCATCTGCAAACAATTCATCAGAATAAGCCATGCAATAAATTAAAAGATTGACTCATATGCTTATATGTTTATGTAGGACAGTTCTTATGATGACACCTGAAATCACACACACAAAAAAAAGAGCAGCATAGAAAACTTAATGACCAGTTTTTTTTTTTTTTTTTTAGAATTTGTTAAAATCAACACTATAGAGATCACTAGAAGGTATGTTACAAGCATATAAAGCAATTGGATACAATGTGTCATTAAATATCTATTTTATGCATCCTGTTTGGATTTCATCCTTCTATCTTCAGTACTGTCAGTGATGAACATGGAAAGTGACTCAATCAAGATATTTTTTGTATGGAACTCCAATATGCTAGCCAGTTTTGCTGATTCTTATTCAGCAACTATATATCAAAGCTATAAGCAGAAAATCTCATTCAAAGAAAACTTTAAACTGTAACTAAATTTGCATACACATGTATTATAGATTCATATAAAATGTTATTAGTATGCCGGCATATGATTTTAATTCTAGAAAAGTGCTGAGATATAGGGCAGTTTAAATTCTTATTCAAATTCATTACACCAAACTAATTACTCACTCTCCAGCTAATTGCATGAAAGGTCACCCACTCTCAAACTAATTAGACATCTACTTTGAAATGAAGATCTTAATAGGTGAAACACTATTTCAAGATGAAATTGAAAATTTTTAATTTGTTGTTCAATGATTTGAATGAATATACTTCATAGATTCAAAGTGATGTCTTTACATGTTTGAATCTTGTGTCCTATGTATAATCAAAATAATGTTTAGATTACATGGCTTTCTCTTTTATATATTTATTGGTCAATCAAGCCTTTTAATATTTGTATTCATATTTGAATATATATGGGCAAATGGATTATTATTATGTGACACCATCAAGGAGTCCAAAGACTCCTCGAGGGAGGGCACCTACTCTCCACCAACTACGAACTGCAACTACCATCATCATCTACACCAATGCCATCTACTGCCCACCATCACCACTAGTATTTTCACAGACAATCACAAACATCCATGCCCACGGTGGGATTCGAACCTGCAGCCTTTTGCTGTAGAGCCAAAAGGCTGCAGGTTCGAATATTTTTGTCACCAGGTGACAAAAACATTCTCGTTTGCCACAATCTACATTAAACTTGGTATTTAAGTAAGAATGGTGATGGTCTCCTATATTTAAAGGGCAAATTCATGGCAATAAATGATGCAAAGACCATCTTTTATGAAACCACTACCCCTGCCTGCTGGAGGCTAAAGTGGCTTGAAAAACATAGCATGTTTGGTCACTAGAGTAGGGTTCCAGATTAACTGAAACTGTAGTCTACCCACAGTATTAAAATGTATATATGACATATCTGCTATCATTCATTAATGTGATTCACACTGTACAATCACCACTCATCTTGATAACATTTACCTATTTTGTTCATTATAAATATTTTTGTGATTATCAAGACCATTAGATGGTGTCTATGCTTTGGGTAAAAAAAAAGTACATCATATGAGTTCATTACTTTATTACTTTCTTTTTCTTCATACAGCCTTACCTTTGACGAGAAGGATGAGAAGAAATTGTGCTGGGACAAAATACAGGCACAGATAGACAGGTATGAGGAGGTAGGATACATATCTGATGATGATACTGATACTAGCGATGATGATGATACTGATACTAGTGATGATGATGATACTGATGATGAATGAGACCTATAAAACTTATAATGTTGGGGCACACTGAATAAAATTTGTTTGTGTATATATGAGTATTTAGAAACACAACTAAATTTCTTCTATGATAGAAAATACCAAAAGGTGGCTAAATGTAGAATATAAGGTTCATAATTAAGCTTAGTTGTCTATATTCAACAGGAGGTGCATACAAATATATAAAGAAATGCATTTAAAAATAATTTACAAGAAAATTAGACTAAAAAATCAAGTGCAGTGTTTCTCAAACTTTTCTGGATACAGCCCACTTGGACAAAACATATAATTTAATGGCCCACTTGCTCCCCTATCTTTATTCTTTACCAATAGGTCATATTTTACCCGATATATGAAGAGCCATCATATGTGGCTTGTAAGTGCAAAATTGTGGAGTGTTGGCATAACATACACAAACCTTAATATTTTTAAGAAATTTAGTCAGAGGTTGAATATTCTTGTATGCCAGCTACTAGGACTAATAAGCAAAAATAAACTAACTTATTAAGTTATTATAGTGATTGTACACAAAGAAACTCATATTCCTGTCAAATATCAGATGCAACCATTCCAGTTGTAGCAAGGCTGACCATGCATTTTTCATTATACATTGACACACTTGCTGATTTTACATACCATTATACAGCATGTCACAAAAATATTCATATTTTTCTGAAATTAAACAAATTATGTAAAATAACTATTTTAATTAATGGGCTTCTTAATGTATTGTATTCTAAAATGCATCTGAAAATTCACAAGCTAAGATAAAAAAAATATTTATTTACAAATAAAATTTTCTCACACCCCACCAAGTAAACCAGGAGGCCTATGTGTGGGTCGTGGATCATGCTTTGAGAAAGGCTGATCTAGTGCATATTTCAGTTATGGTAATCATTGGATAGGTTATGTTCAGTGTTCTCTATCAACTCTGTAGTACCCAATCTCTCATGCTTCTCCATGCTCACAATTACTGAGTTTTCTAAATTGCAATAAAATATACTTGACCTTCCATTACATATGCCTGCCTCATGGTAAATCAGTAGCATATCGTATTGATTTAACAGACATTAAAACTCTTACTGGAAGACTCACGGAGATGCTGAATGTTGATTAAAACAAGTAAGTGCTACCTATTCTGCTTTAATGACTTCCTGAACAAAATAATGAGTAGTTAAAATGTGATGCCATCTCTATGAACCTGATTCAGAGAAATTGATCATGTACTGGAAACATCCATTATATGTCCACCTTCTTGTCTTTTGATATTCACTTCCATAAGGATAAAAATTAGATTCTGTCCTGTTAACTTTCACCATTCCAAGATTTTAGTACACAATGAACAATGCATTTCTTTATATATGAAATTGGGGAAAAAGGAGTGTAAATAAGATTTTATTTTCATGTAATTATAGCTTCTAATCCTTCAATACAACCACCATTCATCTTGATAACATTTACCTATTTTGTTCATTATAAATATTTTTGTGATTAATGGCAGGAAGGAGTGATGACAAGGGGCCATCCCTGGAAGTTATGAAAGGAGGCTGTGCGCAAGAGGGTGAGGAGTGGTTGCTTTTGCGTGGAGGGTGGTTGAACCTTGGAATGCATTGCCTGAGAGAGTGGTTGGAGTGGGGATGGTTAATTGGTTCAAGGAGTGGTATGATAGACTTTGCATTTCCTAAAAACGACCTCCCACAATGAGTCTTTTGATTCCATGGAAGCCTGGATAATAATAATAATAATAATCAAGACCATCATAGATGGTGTCACTTCTTGCTTTGGATATTTAGTTCTGGCTTTTGTAACCTAAGTCCATTTTTTATCTAATATAGCAGTGCAAGAAAGCTTTTTTTTTTTTGTACTGATATAATATTTCTGAGCATTTTCTACTACTGAAAAACCAGTCTGTATCTTCAGTTAAATGTTGCATGTATCACAATCAAGCAGATCTCATTATGCAGTACAGCTGATGCAAGCCATGCTGGTATCACCATTTCCACAGCATATACATCATTTGAGATTGTAGGCCTTGGCAGTTTACAGTAGTGTTGTCACTTCTTTTTCCTCAACCCTTCTATATGCCCACATCCAAAGATGTATGAAGACAGCTAAGTTTAATTATAAAATCTTATATTTTATATATAAACATTAGCAACATGTACTATATTATTCAATAGTGCATTTGCAGTCTAATGTGCTCGCAATTATTCTGAATAATAAAATATGAGTATATCGGGTTTTAAAATTTAGATATGAAAGGAATATGCATACGTATAAATGTAAGCTAATTATCAGATTTATTATTACATTTGGGAAGAGAAGTATTAGTAAAATAGAGAAGATGAAAAATAATTATTTTCTTATAAGAAAATAATTGGTATCCAAAAATTTCTAAGTGTCAGTTAGAAATGATTCCACAGGTAGATTCAGATTTGACTTATCAATTATCTATTTGCTTTTGCAAGGAGTTGTAGTGCTGTCACAGAATGTAGTTTAAGCATATCAACTTGATGTATGTGCCTATGTTTCCTCATGAACAATCAAGGCCTTTGGGCATGGGTATAAATGGTTGTAACAGATTTAATGGTCCTTAAACTTAATTATAATGATAATTAAGTTTAATGACCATTAAATTATTCATGATACTGAATTAATGATTATATATAATGATAATGATTATTAAATATATAATGATAATGATTATATATGATAGTACTATTAACAGTGATTACATACTTTCATGGGTGGGATCCACATAAAAAAATGATAAATCTTACTTAAAATTCTGATAATATTTCTTACTATTGTATGCATATTTCTTATCTCATATATACACACACAAAATTCACACACACACACACACACACACACACACACACACACACACACACACACACACACACACACACACACACACACACACACACACACAGGGCCGCACCAACCCGAGGGCGCACCACACCCGGGCCGCAACATTGATAGGCGGCATTTTATGTAGCTAATATCTAATTTGGATATTAGCTACATAAAATGTATGTAGCTAATATCCAAATTAGATAAGATCCAAATTTATACAATGCAGTATTAGGGGTGGCCAATAAAAGTTTGCACCCGGGTGACAAATACCCTTGGTATGCCACTGCATGCACGCGTACACACATGTTGGATTAATTTGCAATGAAAATCATTTTTGGTCTCATTTGTCATCATTTTCATTCTATTACTGTCAATGTTTAATATCAGAGATTCCAAACTACAAAAACTGGCATCCTCCTTTCCTTAATAGGAAGCCTGATGCTAGAAGGAGCAAAGTTTTCAAATTGCTAAAAATTAGATATAGTAATATATTTTGTTTAAGGTTTCCCTTTGTTCAGATTTAATTCAAGTAAAATTGCACTTTTTCAAGTTTTTTTTTGTTGTTGTAGTTCTGCATAAAGTGCTAACATATAGTTAATAGCAGAGTAGAGTAAAGTGCCCTCTCATAATGACTTTGGTGGTGTCACATTGTAATATTAATAAATTATTAATAATGATTAGGTGTTTCCTCTTCACCAGAAGATTGAAAATATTATAAAGTCTCATCTTTTATAAATATTAATTATAAATTTAATATTTAAAATATCAAGTTGAATTATAAATCATTTTAATAATTATTAAAAAAAAATAGCAGAGGGATACCAGTTGAAAAAGTTTGGAAACCTCTGGTATAAATGCTTACAGATTTGTCGAACAGTGAACAGATCATTTGGTATAAAATCAGATCTTTAATAATTCTATTAGAACACATCATGTTTCATTTTATGCATCATGCAGCATCATTCTTATGTAACATAACACATTCTTAAATGAAATCATAACCTAATACTTATTAAGAAGGTAGTTAACTTCAGGATAAGTATACTGAGCCTACATTCTTATTGGTTCTTTCTGTTGAACTATTGCTGTCTTGCAAGGCCTTTCATCACAGCAAGTAAAGAAAAGTTATAAAGAAAAGTAGCCTTCCCAGAAATATTGTAATTCCTAGTCTTAACCAATTAGACACACTGTATAGCATAGGTCTTTGCTCAACACCATCTTCTGGACTTCTACAAATAGAAACCTGCACATACTAAAAACTTTAATCCACATGCAATCATACTTGACATTCTCTGTCTGAAATATAGGTTTTACAATTGAAATCTGGCATGAAGCTTAGAAATAAAGCCTAGATTGAAGCTAAATGTCAGTTAATCCTGAACCCTAACCAAGTTTACTGTGCAAATTGTCATTTTCAGAAAAAATATCAGAAAGGTATTGGATTCAGAATTGATATGTTTTGGGGAAAAGGAGGGTCACAACTTGAACAGGATTTTCATAACTGGGTTATAAACTAAATATAGAATTTACTAGTTTAGCATTTTGTATTCAGTATCATCAAAAACTACTTTTTCTTTTTAGAAATATATAGCTAGTGCAATTTTTTTGAGAGGAATTTCTCCTTTGTCCCACACACGCACATGCATGTACACTTCCTTAAACATGACTATAGCATTATGCATGCCATAAGTATGTACTACCTTTATTACAATCAAATAGTTTATCATCAGATAAACTTCATTTCAGTCTGAATACATAGGTCTAAGTGCTAGTTAACGCATCATGACAATTTAATGGAAATCAAGCAGCATGAAAGGGAGATTAATGACTTCCCTCTGAGATGTGTGTGTCTGACCCTAGAGAGGAAAAGCCTATATGTATCTCACCCTGAATAATTTATATATGGAGCATATTGAAAAAACGCTCTCAATACAGTTATACTCTTAACTTGCTTCTTACTTATCTGGATATGGTATATTGATGATATGGTTTCTATTTGGCGACTTGATCCAAACGCATTAGACACATTCCTCTACTAAATGAAACAGCCAAAATCTCCAAATCCAATTTGTTATAAAAAAGTAAAATCACAGAGAGACATTCTATGATGAGCATGTTGACTCTATGGATCTATTTTTTAACATAAAAACAAACAGATTCCTTGGTGACTGATCGGTTATGTCTCATGCAACTTGAATGGGAAAAGACCTATCTCAAATAACAAATCTGTATTAAAGGGGATTTTCTTGTATGACTAACTTAGTCGGTCTCAGTCAGATGGTTCTTTCTACTTGCAAAATACTTAGAACAGGTATAATACATAAAAAAACATTATAGCCATTTCAGTAAGTGATTAAAATATTACATGTTAGCCATTTGACATGGCAGTTAAAAAGGCAGTACAGTAGGAATAAATATTATTATTATTACACCCTCCATGCTGGCCTGGTTGGCCGGGTGGTTAGCATATCTGCTCTCCAGCCAAGAGAGCAGATATGCGAATTCCACCTAGGCACGGATGTTTGTAATTGTCTTTCACCTTCATACATTCATTCATACAAGTGAATAAACACCCCCCCAAGATGGTCTGGGTCACCATGGGGATAGTAGACTCCAACCCTCCTGCAATGGGAGAGGCCTTCGCCCTGTAATGGGTAGAAAACAGGCTGAATATGATCATCAACATCACACCCTCCATGGAGTCATCAGATTCCTTGTGGGAGGTTCATTCAACTGATAAAATATTTATTGTACTTGATCCTCAAAAAATCCTAAATACTCCCTACATTAACAACATATTCTGATAATGTGTTCCATTCACTGACAATTCTCCACGTAAAAAATCTACTTCTTATACTCTTATATAACTTCTAGGGATGGCCTCTGGTTCTTTCCTCTTGCCTTCTACTCTTTTTATAATCCCATCTGGATTAATCCGATAAAATTCCCACCCCAACTTAAATGTCTGTCATATCACTTCTTTTCCTCCTATCCACAAAACTCTCCACATTACTTCAACCTCTCTCCATAGCCAACATTCCAGAGTTCTGATACTGTCTTAATTACTCGTCTGTGGATACTCTTCAATGTTTCCACATCACAATGAAATCCAGATGACCAAATCTAAGCACAACAGTCCAAGTGGAGTCTGGCCAGTGCTTCATACAGTAGCACACCGTATCCCTACATATTAGTGTACTTCTTATCATAGTGGCACTATGATGTGCACTCTTTGCAACATTTGCAATATGCCCTACTCCCAAATCTTGAATCTCATCCACTTCTGCAGTACAGCACCATCAATACAGAAAAGCCTTATATTTCTGCATTCCAAAATGCAACACCTTGCACTTATTAATATTAAAATTACAACATCACTCCTTTGTCCAAGAGTACTCAAATCTTCCTGAAGAGAATTAACATCACCAGTACTACTTAGAATTCTCCCCAACTATGTATTATCAGTAAACAACTGAAGATCCCCAGTCAGTCCACATGATATATCATTTACAAACCAGTTAAACAGCAGGGGCATGCCATTGGTTGCCCTCCTTTTTTTGAGACACTGCTCCATCATACACAGTTTCCTGGTATCGTTCAGATAGACTATCATTAATCCAACAAATATATTATTTATTTCCATCCTCTACAGCTTGCACATTAACTTATCATGTGTAATCTATCAAATGCTTTTTGCAAAATCCAAGAATATCACTGTATATGATTCTCCTTTATCTAACATACTTATTACCTCATCATAAATGCAAGTAAACTGCTAAAACAAGACGTATCCTTTACAAATCAATGCACACATATTATTCATAAAGAATACTATGTCCAATCTTCTATTCTGTTCCTAACCAATCTCTCCAACACCTTGACTATAACTGCAGTTATACAAACTACAGTTATAGTCTATAATTGGAAACGTCTGTCCTAGAATCATGCTTGTAGAGCAGTACTATTTTGCCTTCTTTCCACTCCTTGGAAACCTTCCCCACTGCAAGACTTTCATTAAATAACAAGGGCATAATTAACTGTTGTACACATTCCTTAATACGTGGTGATATGTCATCCATTACCACAGCCTTATTAACATCTAATCCAATCAACACCTGATACACCTCTGATTCTTTCACTTCCAATACTCCTAATATATCTCCCTTCTATATGTTGCACAGCATACTAGTGTATTCATTTACACTAGTATGATATAAGCTGATAAAGTGGTCATTCAATAATTCCTGTATATCCTTTGCAACAGTTACTCTGCTGTCATGACTATCCACCAAATTCAACCTGTCATATTTATTTTTCCTCCTGCTTGCCATAATAGCAGAAAAATTCTCTTGAATTAACCTTTGCCTGACACATGAATGAAAAAAAAAAAATCAAATGAATAAAGAAAGTTTTTATTTTTCATTTATTAATTCCACATTGAAGAGATTGCAGAGCCAATAGCACATCGAATATCATGTGTGGGTTAGGGATGGGATCGTGTATAATGATACAAACTGTGTATAATGATAGCCAACTGCCAATCATGTTTTGTAGAAAGAAAGTAGATGATTGTGGATACCAGTATGCCTTTTGATGTAATAACTAGGAAGTGCCTATAGGAAAGTATAAGACAGAAACAAATTATTTGAATTAAGTTGGAAAAAAGTGGTGCCTGTTAGTCAATTTGTTCCCTGCTGAACAGAATTAAAAATTTTTAAGGAAGCTTCCATATAATAAAGTTGGTTTTGACAGAACATTATACAGTCTGATGGTGTGTTTTGTACTGGCTTAAATACATTATTTATTATGCCGTTTACTTTAACAAAATTTGATATTTTAATGTCCATATCTTTTTCATCTTCATATGATAAATCACATCCCAGGAATTTTAAAGTACTTGTTCTAATATTTTATTATCTACCACTATTTTACTTATTGAGATTTCTCCTTTGAGAGCCAATATTTTTGTCTACTTTTGAAATTGTCATATGATGTTGTTCTGAAATTTCATTTAATGATTTTACTGATCTCTGTAGATCATCTTCTGATGTAGCTAATACAATTTGATTATCTGCAAATAATAGTTTATCTATATTTATTTGTGGTTTTATTTGTATACCAACGGATACTGCTGTTTCCAGGTTATTATCTGAAAGCAGAGGTGATTGAGTACATCCTTGCTGTATGCCTCTTGATGTCTTTCCATTTTGATATTTGTTCCAATTTGACTGCTATTTAATTTCCTGTATGTATTTCTTGTAACAGCTGGTTTGGTATATTTAGATCAGTTAATACTTTAAATAACTTGTCTATTAATTTTATTGAAGGCTTTTTCATAATTAATGAAGGCCATGCTATGTGTGTTCTTTTTGAAATTCTCTTCACTTTTCAGTTAATATTTTTAGAGTGAAAATTGAGTCTATGCAAGATCAGCCTTTTCGGAATCCTTTCTGTTCTTCTAGTAGTTTGTTCTCTACAATGTTGTTCAGTTTCTCTTTTAATATTTCTGCATGTATTTTGTACCATCCCCATTTGGCAGACTAATTCTCCTATAGTCATTGCAGTCATCTTTATTTCCTTTTTTTTTTTATTATAAATTGGGATAACCAGTACTTTTTCTCCAGGAGTTTGGAAATTTTCCAGAAATCCAGACCATGTTAAAGAATTTCAGAAGTCTTTCATTAAAACTTTCATCTGCATTTTGGTAGAGTTCCATGTTTATATTGTCTTCTCCTAGAGTTTTCCTATTTTTCATCTTATTTATTGCATTTTTTAGTTCTGACATCCTAATATTTTCTGCTAGATCATTCTGTGTTGTATAAATATTTAATTCTTTATTATCATCCATTTGTCCATCTGTTCAATGGACATGAGTGAGTGGACTGAGTGACTATATAACAGATGCATATAGTCACTCAGATGCTCAGTGATGTGCCACACCAATCCTCACCATGTGATCCTGTTGTATGCTTTTCTGGAGGTTTCAACTCTGTGAAGATCAGTCATTCCAGACATATCACCCATCCATCTCATTAACAGTCTACCCTTTCCTCTTTTGCCAGGAACTTTACCTTCTATTACTGTTCTGAGAAGTCCTCCTACGATCATTTCAATGTGTCCAAAGTATTTTAACTTTCTTTTGTCAATGTCCTTAAGGAGCCTTATTCTACCAATACTGTCTAGCACCCATCCATTTGTCCACCTTTCAGTGTATGATATCCTCAATAGCATTCTGTAAAAACATCTCCTATTCCTATCAGACTTCTTTAGATTCTAAGTTGCTGTTGGAAAAACAGCTGCGTCCAAAATCCCTTTGTTCCCTTTGAGATAGATTCATCCTTCCAGATTTTAGACAAGTCTCTGACTGCTGTTATTTGACTGCTATAGCCATTTCTGATCTCCTGACATCTTCTGAACAGCAATTCTTTGCATTAATAATGGATCCCATATACTCGAACTTGCTGACTTCCTCAATTCTTTCTCCATTAAGGTACACTTGTTTCTCAGGAACTTTCCTGTCTGTATTTCCTTTGAGAACCTTTATCTTGCTAGGATTGAGATATTAAACAAGTGAGGAAAAAGTAGACCTTGCCCAATTCCTTTTCCAACCTGAAGTCAATCAGTTAATCCAGCACCTGTTCTTACTGTGGCTTCTTGCTCCCTGTACAAGTTAGTTATCAGCCTGATAGTGTGTTGAGGAAAACTCATTCTTTTCATTACTTCCCACAGTTTCACATGATGAACACAGTCAAAAGCTTTAGAGTAGAGTAGTGTATGAAACACATTACCATAGGGAGTCAAAATTCTTTATATTTTTTTATGACCTGTTTAAGGCAAAGGATGTAATCTCTGGTACCCTTACTTTTCCTACAACCTGATTGCTCCTCAAATTCTATTATCAGTACTGTCAACAGGGTATAGTATAGAGGCACCTCGCTTCACGGCGTGGCTTAATAAGGGTGCTCGTTCAGCCATATTGCGGTAGGTGATGTCGCTACGCTAACAATAGCTGTTAGCGTAGCAAGTGCAGAAAGTTTTTCCAATCTTAAACAGATTAAAAATTATTTGTGAACATCAATGACCCAAAAAAGATTGGGTTAATCTTTTTTGGGTGACCAAAAATGACAAAAAAAAGCTTATAAACAGTTTTATTGTGCGATGTTTATTTAATTAATATTATTATGTAATCATTTCGCATTAATATTTCTCTTGTAATAAAAACTAAATAGCAATTGGAGATTTTCTTATATTTTTGTCTTATAATCCATCAGAGGCGATATTTAATTGTTTGCCTCAGAGCGTGATCTAATCTGGTGATGGCCCTATCTATTATTCATGGATTGCAAACTAGAATATTAGAGGAGTACTTGCCTGAAATTAAGTAAAATTTAGTGAAAGAGTGGATGAGATTATTATAAAGGTGGCTTCGTATGATTTGAGAGGCAATGTGAATTGGGTAGTGAGAGATTTTGAAGTTTATGCTTGAGGTTGTACAGCAGAAAAGTACAAGAGAGAAGCTAGTAAGCATATTACCAAAATATGATGATGCAGAGTTGATGAGAAGAGAATCAATAATGAATGGCATGACAGTGAGCATGTGTAGAGTGCATCTGAATGAGGAAGCACATAAACATTTGAAGATGCTGCTCTCAGGTCAAATGACAGTAGTGCTGGACTGCATTATGGTATAACGCAGTCCACTGGAATTTGGAGTGATTAATAATAGGAATAGAAACACTCACAATGCATTGATGTTTCTTTATACAAATGCTAGGAGTATCAGAAACAAAGGAAAAGGAGTAACCACAGCCAATGATATAGTGGAATTTTATTTAATGAACACTTCTTCAGTGTATATATCGTAATGGTGTGAATGATGCTGTGCAACATGCAGAAGGGAACAAGAATAAGCAAAATTAAAGGTGAAAGAATCAGAGTGTACCAAGTGCTGCTTGGGTTAGATGTTAATAAGACTGTGGGAATGGGTGACATAGCCCCACGTATTTTTAAAGAACCTGCAAAAGACAGCAATGCCCTTGTCCTGGTTATTTAATGAAAGCCTTGCAGTGGGGTAGGTTCCTTAGGAGTGGAAGGAAAGCAAAATAATACCTCTCCACAAGCATGGTTTGAGAACAGAAGAGTCTGATGATAGACTGGTCTGTATATATGCAGTTGTGATCAAAGTTTGGAAAAAAGCGGTTAGAAATAGAATACAGGATTAGTTTGATCGACACAAGATTCTCTATAATGGTCAGCATGGGTTTGTGAAGAGCAGTTCTTATTTTAGCAATCTCCTTATGTTTTATGTTAAGGTGACAAATGGGTTGGATAAGGAAGATTAAATATGCAATGATATTCTTGGACTTTGCAAAAGCATTCAATAGATTACCACATGATAAGTTGATGTACAAGCTGCAGAGGATAGGAATAGATAGTTGTTAGATGAATTGGAGAATTGCTCTCTGAACGATACCAGCAAGTTTTATATGATGGAGCCATGTCTCAGAAAAGGAAGGTGACCAGTGGTGTGCCTCAGAGTTCTGTTTTGGGCCTCTACTGTTTAACTTATTTGTTAATAATATTTCACGTGGATTGACTAGAGATCTTCAAATATTTGCCAATAATGCAAAATAATGCAATAATGCAAAGGTAGAATTATCAGGTGTAGAGCTGATGTTAATTCTCTACAGGAAGATTTGAATATACTTTTAGTTGGACAAATGAGTGGGGTTGCAGTTTTAATATTAATAAACGCAAAGTGTTACAATTTGGGATACAGAGATATAATGCTACGTTACTGTATTAGTGGAACAGTACTTCAGAAAGCAGATGAGATTTGGGATCTTGGAGTGATGGTAGACAATCGACTGAATTTCCAGGGTCACATAGCACATGTTGCAAAGACTGCACATCGTATTGCTGCTATGATAAAAAGTACACTGACATGTAGGGATAAGGAGGTGGTGGTGCCCTCTATATAAGGCATTGGTCTGACCACATTATTATTATACGGGCACCTCCATGGAGTCTAAACTCATTGCGGGAGACCCAAACTATCCACACACATGGACTATTGTTGTGCTTAGATTTGGTCACCTGGTTTTCATTGCAATGCAGAAACACTAGAGGGTCCAAAGATGAATAACCAAAGTGATATTAGGAATCTGGAGTGTTGAAGAGGCATTTGAGAGAACGTGGATTACAGAGGTTGCTGAACAGGAGGAAAAGAGGAGTATGATAGAGACCTTCAAGATGTTAAGAGATTTAATCAGTTTAATATGGAAGAAATTATAAAAACAGTGAATGTTAGGATAGGAAGAATGACAGGTCATCCCTGCAAGTTGTATAAAAAATGTGAAGAAGGGTGTGAGGAGTAGATTTTTATGTGGAGAGTTGGTGGTGAGTGGAATGCATTGCCAGAGTGCATTATTATTATTATTATTATTCAGGCCTCCATGGAGTCAAAAGACTCATCGTGGGAGGTCCTTCCTAAGAAACACAAAGTCTATCGTACCACTCCTTAAACTCATTGACCGTTCTCGCTTTCACCACTCCATCAGGCAATGCATTCCATGGTTCAACCACCCTCATGCACAGAAACCACTCCTCACCCTCTTGCTCACAGATTCCTTTCGTAACTTCCAGGGATGGCCTCTTGTCATCACTCCTTCCCGCTGTTCAACCAAGCGAAAGAACTCCCCAGTGTCAACCCTGTAACCACCTCTCAACAGTTTAAAAGTCTCAATCATATCACTTCTTCTTCTTCTATCCATCAAACTCTGCAGTCCACATTCCCTCAGCTGCTCCTCATAACTATCATTGTACAGTCCTGAAACCATCTTTGTTATCTGCCTTTGTACCATTTCCACAGTTAATTTATCCCCTTCAAATCCTGGGGACCAAATCTGAGAACAATAGTCTAAGTGTGGTCTGATCAGGGTCTTATACAACGGAATGATAACTGTTTTATCTCTGCAGGTCAGCGTCCCTCTCATTATTGCAGCAATCCTCTGTGCTACCTTCACTACCTTTGCAATATGTTCCCTAAACTTCAGGTTTCTATCAATCATCAACCCCAGATCTCTTGTCTCCCCTACTTCCTCCAGTATAACTCCTCTGATAGAGTATGCAGTGTCCCATTGATGTTTCCCAAACCTCAAGACCTTACATTCTGCTGCATTAAACCGACACCCCCATTCATTTGCCCATCTATCTAGCTTATTCAAATCCTCTTGCAGGTCTGCCGCATCTGTATTATTACTAATAATCCTTCCCAGCTTCACATCATCCGCAAACAACTGAATATCCCTTTACAATCCACTGACAATGTCATTGATATAAAGGTTAAACAATATAGGTCCCAGTACAGAGCCCTGTGGGATCCCACTTGTAACCCTCTGCTTCCTTGAAATTGCCCCACCATACACAACTCTCTGATACCTATCGGACAGCCCATTCTGAATCCAGTTGACCAATCTGACATCCAGACCCATGTGCTGAAACTTGAATATCAGCTTATCATGTGGCACCCTGTCAAATGTCTTCGCTAAGTCTAAGAAAATTGCAGTATATGCCTTTCCCTCATCTAATGCTCTTATAACTTTATCATAAAAGACAAGTTTATTGCTAAAACAAGAGCGCCCCTTTATAAATCCATGTTGACTCTCACAGATAACATTACCCTGATCTGCCCAATGCTGTATACGGTCCTTCACTACTTTCTCCAAGATCTTACGACACACAAACTGGCCTATAATTAGACACTTCCAGTCTGCTACCACCCTTATGCAATTGCACTACCTTCATTCCATTCCATGGGCACCTTTCCCGCAGCCAGGTCAAAGGCACTATCAGTTCCCTAGCACATTCTCTCAAAACTCATGGTGAAATACCATCCAGTCCCACAGCTTTACTGACATCCAGAGTACTCAGTATTTGGAACATATTCTCCTCCTGCACCTCTAAACCTCGAACCTGCCCAATCGCTCTAGCATTAAAACTGACTCCTCTAGGAAGAAATACTCCAATAAAGTGTTCATTGAACAATTCCACTATGTCCTCTGCATCAGTCACTCTATTCCCATTTTTATCCCACAATATCATCCTTCCACAGTCATTTCTCCTCCTACTGGCCACATATCTAAAAAATTCCCTAGCATTTTCTTTGGATTTTAGGGCCAATCTTCTCTCATGTTCCAGTTTCATCTTCCTTACCATACTAGTCACTCTTCTGGCCTGTGTCTTATACTCTTCATGGATCTTCTCTTCACCTGTCTCCTTATATTTTTTCCATAGCCTCTTTTTCACATGCAATTCCTGTTTAATATTGTTTGTCATCCACTTTACTCCAAATTGTGTCCTCTTTTTCACCTGTGGTATACAACTTACCATTGCTGCTAAGAAATATTCTTTCATAATTTCCCATGCACTAATGATATCCCAGCCTTCCAATTCCTCCCTCCATGAAATTTCCCCAAGTTGACATCTTAGACTATTATAATCACCTGTGATTATAATATGAATTATGAATGCAGGAAGTGTAAATAACTTGAAAGTTCATGATGATAAACATGTTACTGGTTGAGTGATCATCACAAGATGCATCATCTGTTGACTCCATGGAGCAAAAAAAGAATAAAGTTTTTTGGGGTTTTTTTTGATTTCTTAATTCCATATAGGAGAAGTTGCAAAATAGCACATCAGATATCATGTATCGGTTATGGGTTTTCAAGAGTTCATCATGATTGAATTACTGATATATACCGTCAAGGGGTGTACAGAATATTATGATAGTATTACATGAAAAAAACGTCCAATCAATAATTTTTCTCCAAATTAATGTTATTTGTCAAAGTTCCAACATTATGAGAACTTATATTTCTGTCTTCTAAGACACTTTTTACTGTATCAATCTATCTACATCTTGGTCTTCCTGGTCTTTTTTACTGTCAACGTGGCAAAGAACACTTCATTTGCTAGTCTTTCCTCTCCCGTTCTGTTTAAGTGACCATATCATCTGAGATTAGTTCTGCTAACACATTCCTAAATACTAACAATGGCAAGTTCTTTCCTAATATCCTCATTTTTGATATGATAAAGCCACTGATGCCATCTGTTCACTCCACTAATCTTTCTGAAAGCTTCCCATCCATAGTCTCCAGTCTTTGATCAAGTTAAAAATGGTTTGAGCACTCTCTGTATACAGCTAATTTAATGTTTTGACTAATTTCTTTCTTATTCCACATAAATTTATTCAACTGACTTCTTATCCAGCTTTATTAATCACTGTTGTCTATTTCCATATTTAATTTGCCATCTTCACTAAAAATTATGACTAAATAGCTAAAATGTTTTAGCTATTTAGTCATAAATACATTCACCTTCAATACATTCACCATCGAGTATACAGTTGATGTTTTCAATGTTTCTACCTATTTTCACTGTCTTAGTCTTTTTATTGTTGGCTTTCATACCAAATTCATTACAACAAGTATTCAATTTGGCCAGGAATCTTGAAGACTTGTACTGGATTTATGCAGAGGTATAATAAATGTATAAAGTAATGAGCAAACATTAACACTGCCTGTTTTGATATGATATTTAATACTACTTTCTTTTATAATGTGATCCATATAGATAATGAATAACAGTGGCGATAATATGTATCCTTGTCACTCATCTGATTTAATATCATCTTCCTGAGCCTCCTTCATTTTTAAATGTTCAATATAATATCCCATTTACACCATATTACCATAGCCTTTTGAAGAGATTTCCTCTTTGCACCATATCATATGCCTTTTCCAGATCTATGAAACTTAAATACAAATCCTTGTTATATTCTCAAGATTTCTAAACTATCATATGTATTAAAGTAAAAATCTGATCCTAACAACCTCTATTTGGCCTGAATCCAGCATGTTCTTCACTATGCTCTTCCCTTCTACCATTTCTCAAGTATACTTGCATTAATCTTACCAGGAACACCCAGTAGGTAAATACTTCCATAATTCTCATAATGAATTTTATTTCCCTTTGTTTAGAGTTTTTTTTAAATTTATTTTTTTATTTCCTTCCATAAAGATGGGTACTATGAGAGCTCTACTCCAATCATCTGGGATTCAACCCTCTGACTTGGCCTTTCTGAATTCTGGAATGTAGCTGCTGCTTGATACTTCCATATTTGAGCATTTCTGGTCAAATGTCGTCTCCAGCTAACTTCCAACATTTCTAATGGCTTTTTCTACTTCAAGTATGCATTCCTGGCAGTTTTCTGCCACCACCACCATGCTGACACTGAATGTGTTCATTTAGCAATCTTTCAAAGTAATTGCTCCAGACATTCTAGAATATTTTTAACTTCAGTTTTTGTGTCAACCTTTTATTAATCTAATTCCTTTTGCAATACTCTTCCCTCCATTTCTAAACTTTTTTTAAAATCCTCCAGAATATTTTCCTGCCACATTTATTTTCTATGTTCTTACCAAAGTCTTCCCATGACTTCTGTTTAGACAGTTTTACACAGTGCTTTGCTTTCTTTACACTTTTCTTTGTATTTAATTTCATTTTTCCTTGACAGTCTGTTTTACTTCATGAGTTTTCCACAGAATTCTGACTTTTCTGTCCTTAAAGACAGAAACCAAACTCAACACATGCCTTTCTGGATGACTCAATCATTGTTTTTTATTCAGGGTTTGACACCGAGTCACCAAGGTTTAGTTCCTGTTTTCAAACTTTTTAATTTTTTTCTTCAATGATGTTTGTGTATTTGAGTCAACACTTCACCTCTGAAAGCTGTTCAACTTTGGTGCATTTTAAAATTTTCTTACACACACTTGTTTTCTATGTTAAATTCAATTTTTCCTCCTTAAAACTAAACATTGATCACTTCCTGTTTCAAATCCTCTGTGTACTCTCATGGCCTGAACCAGAAAACATTGCTATCAACTATAACAGAGTCATTGAGACTGTTCTTATTTCTTGCATCTTCTCTCCATGTGAATATGTGCACATTTTTATGTTAGAACATGGGATTAATAATAACTTGTCCATGTCCTGAACAGAAATCCAGCATGCACTTATCATTATTAGCTTTGCTCTTTTCTCCAAATTTTTCCAAAACATTTCTTTATGTCTGGTATTCATTTCTTACTCTGCTTTTTAGATCTCCAAACAAGGATTAACTTTACCTTTTTCACTATATCAGCTACCTTCTATAATGCCTCAACAAATTCCTCCATTTCTTCCTTAGTAGAACCTGTGTGAGATCATGGACACAAATAAGTTTCATTGTCTGTGATAATGTTCCATGATAGCATTTCGTTATTATATCCAAGTATAAAGAACACTATTCAGTGTTCCTTATACTGGGCAAGCTATCACATGCAAATATTAAGGTAGTGTCTGTATAAGTCTGGTGATAAAAGGTGGATTATACTGCATGTTTTACACTGCACTCTATGTCAAGATGCCATGTGCAGCTGAAATGACAGACTACCAATGTGAAACGGTAGTCTGGCACCGGATTAGTGGTCTTTCTGTCTGTTGCTTATGTCTATTATAGATGGAGAGGTGATAGTGCTATCACAGAGGGAAAATCACCCACACTCGCTGAATGTGTGGCTTGTTCACAGCAGAGCTGCTGTGAACAAGCCACACATTACCCCATACACCTTTCAAATGAATTAGAATGACAAATTTGCTCCAGACCACATCAACTGTCATCAGCAATGGGAGTAACTTTGTGCAAGGAATGGAAGAATGTTCTTGTTGCAATGTATCAGAAATTGGTTTGAAAGTATGCCCCAAAGGGCAGCTACTGTAATTCAGGCCAAAAGTGGTCCCACTCGGTACTAGAAATTTAATTAATTAAATTTAATTTAATTCTGAGCTTCCAAAGCTTGTTTGGTATACCTTTCAAAGCTACTATTCAAACAATATTAAGGAAGAAATACAGAGAGAGAAAAAAAAAAAGCAATATTCATCCCTTCTCACTCTCAGAACCAAACCCATTGGTTACTTCAGGCAGCTGGATTACAGAATAACATGGACAGTATCGTATTTTAAACATGAACAGTATTTCATTTTAACCTCGGATAAGCCTAGTAGACTGAGTGGATAGCATCCCTGCTATGCATATGCAATGGGTTCGAATCCCAATGGCATAGATGTTTGCAAAAGTCTTTGAGTAGTGGATGTATTCATTGCCTGGTGTGAAACTACTAATCCTGCTTATTAGAGGCTTGAAAAGTTTCATGTTTAATTTCTAGTTCATGATTCCCAGAATGCCCACTGTATTATATGTGCTAGAGGTTTTCAGTATTTCGTGTATGGAACTGACATAAAAAAAAAATTAATCACTTCATGTCTTTAGAACTTCATATGTTCAAATTATAATTGCTGATTGCTATATTATAAAAATATTATTATTACTATTACTAAGGGGCCATCGCAAGATTAGATAGCACCCTGAGGCAAACAATTAAATATAAGAAAATTTCCAATTGCTATTTTGTTTTTATTACAAGAGAAACATTAATGCAAAATGATTACATAATAGTATTAATTAAATGTTTGCTCTACAAGGATATCGCACAATAAAACTGTTTATTGTGCGATTTACTGTTTCTAAATTTAAATTATAAACTATGTCCGCCTCTATCGATATAGTTGCTAGACCAACCAATCTTTCTTGGGTCATTGTTGTTCATAATAATAATTTTTAATCAGTTTAAGCTTGGTTCTAAAATGTTTAGTTTTAGTATGTATGACTATAATTTTTTATTATTAAAATATAATAAGCACTAAATGCTGTATATTTGTAAAATATCTTGTTGCCGTAATACAGTGCCTACTACGGCAATATGGCTGAATGAGCACACTTATTAAGCAGCGCTGTGAGGCAGGCTGCCTCTATGCTACACTCTGTTGACAGTACAGACTATGGGCAACTCCAAGGAGTCCTTACTCATTGAGGGAGGCCCTAAACATCATGTCAAGAACTATTCTGCATTTGCACAGTATCTATCATAATTTGCTTTGAACTCATTCATAGTCATGTCACCTGCAACAGACTCTGCCAACCTATTTCACTCATTCACTACTCTCCAAGTAAAAAAAACCTAGTTCTAACACCCTTACTAACTACACTCTTGCTAAGTTTCCATGGATGACCCCTAGTTCTCCCACCACCACAACTGTTTTGAAACATTTATTCTGAATTAATCTTGTAAAAATCCCTCAGTAATTTTAATGTCTCAATTACCTCTTTTCTGCTTATCAGCCAGTTTCTGTAACCCACAAAATTTTAACCTATTCTCGTAAGGTTCATTCCACAGACCAGTTACCATCTTGGTCACTTGCCTCTGGATCCTCTCCACCACCTCCCCATCACCAAGAAACAATGGCACCCAGATCTGCATGCAGTAGTCAAGATGGGGGTCTTATCAAGGCTTGATAAAGAGGAACAATAACCTGCTTGTCTTTGCTCATCAAAGTATTATTCAGTAACCAAGTGATCTGATGAGCTGCTTTAGCCACTTTTGCTATGTGCTCCCTAAACTTTAACTCCCTATCCACTAACACTCCCAAGTCTCTGGCTTTGTCAATTTCCTGCAGTACGGTTCTACCAATGTGGTATACTGCTAATAATCTTTTCACCCCAAAATGCATAACCTTACACTTTGCCAAATTACACTGACATCTATTCTCCTTAGCCCAGTCTGCCAATCTATGCAAATCATCCTGCAAAATTTTGACATCATGAGTATTAACTATTGCTCTATCCAACTTTGCATCATCAGCAAATAACTGAACAGTTGCTTTCAGATCTTTTCCTATATCTTTAATGAACAAATTAAATAGCAGTAGTACAAGAACAGAACCCTGTGACACACCACTAGTCACAGGCCTCCTTTTGTACTCTACTCCTGAATAAACTACACTCTGATATTGCTCCATCAACCACTCTCCTATCCATCTCACTAACCCTATATCTATTCCCATGTGCTGCAGTTTACTGATTAGAATTCCATGTGGTATCCTGTCAAAGGCCTTTGCAAAGTCCAGCAGCATTACCCTTATCGAATTCAGCTGTCACTGTATTGTACAATGTGAGTAAATTACTGAGGCATGATCTACCCTTCACAAAACCATGCTGCCCCCCCCACCCCCAATACAGTATCCCATTTCCATTTATCCATTCCTGTATTTTGCTCTTGACCAACTTCTCAAATACTTTGACAACGACTACTGATATGCTGATTGGTCGGTAATTCACAACAGCTGTCTTGGAGCCTTCTTTATGCCATGGAACCCCCCCCTGACTAATCCAGAGCTGAGACTTAGATTAAACAATATGGTCAAGGACAATGACAATTTCTTTATAAATCAATTTTCCTTAGAAGGTGCTAATGAAAAAAACTGGGACTGTTTAGATTTGGATTATTAAGTATGAAAACTGATTTTCTGAGAATTCATTCAAGAAAACTAAGAATAGATTTTATTATTAAACTTTCTTTCACACAAAAGTTGTTTCATATTTTGATATTTCAAATTTAATGAAAGTTAAATTATTATAATTTATTAACTCATTTAACCTTGTTTAAATAGATACTATCTTTATCTATCCTAAGAGTATATGTATTATTTTAAATAGTGTTCGTATTTAATTTTAGATTATGATTCTACCTTCTATTATTAACTATAAGAGTTCAATTTAGCACACAAAACTTCTTAATAGAAATAAAGATCTGATTATATCCATTGATTGATCTGTATATCCAATATTATACTGGATGTAGATCCAATAGAGAATTAGTGGTCAGATGATGATGCTTCATAAAGTGAGGCAATGGACATAATATTTTCTTTCAGTCACCATCTGATAGGCAGACACACCAGCTGTCTTTACTCAGACAAATATAATGAAACAAACTTTATTCTTTTTTGGTATTGAGTAATATATTATACTTGAAATGATGTTCTTGTTTTCATCCATTTTACTGAACATACAACTATAAAAAATTAAAAAGAGAAGATGACTAAAATAAAAAAAAAAACTTAAAGCTTGGTGTTCATCCCATACGACACAATAAAATATAAACAAAGGAGTAAAAGCCTATCAGTGTTTATGAATTAAACATTTTATTAAAACTTCAAACCGATACTATGTCACATAATTTATATCTATATAATAAAAATAAAGAAATATAAATGGTTAAATATGCTATTAGTTGCATTGACTTCATAATACACTGTTAAAAAACATTTGAGCAACTGATTATAATATAAGAATGCAGTATTTTTTTTTTTTTTTTTAAACAAGCAAAAGCCCTAGCACACAAATACATTGAGAGATGTAAATATTATGAATCGTGTTGATGGGGTGGTCAAGAGGCATTCTGGGCATGTGTAAGCTAAAAATTAATCCTGTATAGGAAATAGTTAATATATCTGTTCAGGTTGATACTTGAACAGGCACTCACAAAATAAATTATCTTAACATATCTCTTTAGTTTAGTGTTTTGCATATACAGTATATAATATGCATTATAGATAAAAACAAGAAAAACTTATTGTCAAAATATAATATATTTCTCATTCCAAGGAGTAAAAAAATAAAATGTCAGCTATCCCTTTATTTAGAATATTGCAAATGTAGCATTATTCACCATGTGGAGATAATTGTAAGTTAAATTATTGGTAGAATTTACTAACAATTAATTTCACCATTAATTTAACTCACAATATCCCCATGTGTCTTTTTTCCTTGAATAAAGTCATTTTTGCAGAAGCAGAGTTTGTGAATCATGGTTCTGCGTTGGATTATGCTAACCTCTGTCCTAGACAGTGGTAGGATTTTATGCTGACACAGAGTTCGTCAATGGCAGCTCTGTGTGGGATTATTGCAAACCATTGGCCTAGGCAGTGGTAGGATTTTTTTTTTTTTTTTTTTTTTGCTGACACAGTACTTGAATATAGTATTGTGTGGGATTATTGCAATTACCACTGGCCTAGGCAGTGGTAGGATTTATTTATTTCTTTTTTTTTTTTTGCTGACACAGTACTTGAATATAGTACTGTGTGGGATTATTCAAAACCAATGGATTAGAGAGTGGTAGGATTTTATGCTGACACAGAGTTTATCAATGGAAGCTCTTGTATGGGATTATTGCAAACCACTGGCCTAGGCAGTGGTAGGATTTTTTTTTTTTTTTGCTGACACACTACTTGAATATAGTACTGTGTGGGATAATTGCAAACCAATGGCCTAGGCAATGGTAGGATTTTTTTTTTTGCTGACACAGTACTTGAATATTATACTGTGTGGGATTATTAAAAAACAATGGATTAGGCAGTAGTAGGATTTTTTTTTTTTTTTTTTGCTGACACAGTACTTGAATATAGTACTGTGTGGGATTATTGCAAACCACTGGCCTAGGCAGTGGTAGGATTTATTTATTTATTTATTTTTTTTACTGACACAGTACTTGAATATAGTACTGTGTGGATTATTTCAAACCACTGGTCTAGGCAATGGTAGGATTTTTTTTTTTTTTTTTTTTTTTTTTTTTTTTTCGCTGACACAACTGTGTGGGATTATTCAAAACCAATGGATTAGACAGTGGTATGATTTTATGCTGACACAGAGTTTGTCAATGGAAGCTCTTGTATGGGATTATTGCAAACCACTGGCCTAGGCAGTGGTAGGATTTTTTTTTTTTTTTTTTTGCTGACACACTACTTGAATATAGTACTATGTGGGATAATTGCAAACCAATGGCCTAGGCAATGGTAGGATTTTTTTTGCTGACACAGTACTTGAATATTATACTGTGTGGGATTATTAAAAAACAATGGATTAGGCAGTGGTAGGATTTTTTTTGCTGACACAGTACTTGAATATAGTACTGTGTGGGATTATTGCAAACCACTGGCCTAGGCAGTGGTAGGATTTATTTATTTATTTTTTTGCTGACACAGTACTTGAATATAGTACTGTGTGGGATAATTGCAAACCAATGGCCTAGGCAATGGTAGGATTTTTTTTGCTGACACAGTACTTGAATATAGTACTGTGTGGGATAATTTCAAACCAATGGGCTAGGCAATGGTAGGATTTATTTATTTATTTTTTTTGTTGACACAGTACTTGAATATAGTACTGTGTGGGATAATTGCAAACCAATGGCCTAGGCAATGGTAGGATTTTTTTTGCTGACACAGTACTTGAATATTATACTGTGTGGGATTATTAAAAAACAATGGATTAGGCAGTGGTAGGATTTTTTTTGCTGACACAGTACTTGAATATAGTACTGTGTGGGATTATTGCAAACCACTGGCCTAGGCAGTGGTAGGATTTATTTATTTATTTTTTTGCTGACACAGTACTTGAATATAGTACTGTGTGGGATAATTGCAAACCAATGGCCTAGGCAATGGTAGGATTTTTTTTGCTGACACAGTACTTGAATATAGTACTGTGTGGGATAATTTCAAACCAATGGGCTAGGCAATGGTAGGATTTTTTTTGCTGACACAGTACTTGAATATAGTACTGTGTGGGATTATTGCAAACCACTGGCCTAGGCAGTGGTAGGATTTATTTATTTTTTTTGTTGACACAGTACTTGAATATAGTACTGTGTGGGATAATTGCAAACCAATGGCCTAGGCAATGGTAGGATTTTTTTTTGCTGACACAGTACTTGAATATTATACTGTGTGGGATTATTAAAAAACAATGGATTAGGCAGTGGTAGGATTTTTTTTGCTGACACAGTACTTGAATATAGTACTGTGTGGGATTATTGCAAACCACTGGCCTAGGCAGTGGTAGGATTTATTTATTTATTTTTTTGCTGACACAGTACTTGAATATAGTACTGTGTGGGATTATTGCAAACCACTGGCCTAGGCAGTGGTAGGATTTATTTATTTATTTTTTTGCTGACACAGTACTTGAATATAGTACTGTGTGGGATAATTGCAAACCAATGGCCTAGGCAATGGTAGGATTTTTTTTGCTGACACAGTACTTGAATATAGTACTGTGTGGGATAATTGCAAACCAATGGGCTAGGCAATGGTAGGATTTTTTTTGCTGACACAGTACTTGAATATAGTACTGTGTGGGATTAGCAATGGTTCAGATTTTCTGAAATTTATATTTTCATCTATATCTTTGTCTTTCAGATATGTTGCTATGCATCCCAATTAATTTAACTATATTACTTGATCTGCTGTTTTATATGTTTGCTTATCTTATTTAATTCATAAACTGATTTTCTAGGTCATCTTCAATATCTTGTAATTCAATCTGATCTTCTATATACAGCATTTTATTATAATAGCTTTGGTTAAATACATACCTTGTTTTATTGTTTTTTTTCCATGTTTTTATAATATGATATATATATATATATATATATCTTGAATAGAGTTGAAGACAAACTACATCCTTGACCTCATCATTTTAATCTCCTTTGTTAATTTATTACTTAACATGATTATATATTAAGTAATAAATTATATGTGTTTTCATTATAGGCTTTCTTTTTTCTCTATGTATTTTTTCAAAAGAGCTTTCTGATAATCTATAAAAGCTAAGTGCATCTCCAAATTAAATTGATTTTTTTTTTTTTGGATAATGCTTTAAGAGAAAACATTATCACCTCTGTATTCTTTCTTAAATATAAATAAATGCATAGCATTTAACCAGTGTGATGGCACTTTCTTCTGAAAGCTATTTTTTAAACTTTAAGAACCTTTGATGTAAATATTCTCCATGCTTCCAAAAAAGAAAGATCTGTTTTATGGTCATATAATCCAGATGTCTCTATTTTTGAAAGTTTTATTTTCTATTTTAGTTTTCCTAATCTGATTGGTCTTATATGATTTCAATATTGTTATTTTCTATTAATAAATTTAAATAAAATAAATAATTATAATGTTCTATCCATTGATTTTCTTATTGTATTATATTGATTTATCTTGCATTTCTTTCTTCATTATTTAATTTTCTGAATATTTTGTAGCATATTTCTTGTTGTATATCTTCTATTTCATTATTTAAAACATTAATAAAAAAACAAATTTAAAAATTTAAAAAACGAAAATAAAAATATTTTTTAATATTTTTAAATTTATTTCCTAATCTGATTGGTCTTATATGATTCCAATATTGTTATTTTCTATAATAAATTTAGTTTAATCCTTTATCCAAGTGTGAGCAAACAAAGTTTGCGCCTGAAAGTATCTTCAGGACTGGGTTAAGGTGGTACACACCAGGGCAACTCGTTGCAAAGGTGGAGCAAGCTACCAACACTCCTATCCTAGTATCTCCTATAATGCAAAACACATCTCCTTGCAGATATGTCTATTGTTATGCATTAAGGGAAGGGCCACTACCCAGACCGGTTTCGACCTTTATTGAGGTCTCTTCAGTGGGAGCCAGGCCCAAGTCGAGATATCAGGCAGAAGCATTTGCAGGTCATCTCCACCTATAGGAATTGCCAATTGGTGTGCCACCCTTAAAGGTCGAAACCGGTCTGGGTAGTGGCCCTTCCCTTAATGCATAACAATAGACATATCCGCAAGGAGATGTGTTTTGCATTATAGGAGATACTAGGATAGGAGTGTTGGTAGCTTGCTCCACCTTTGCAACGAGTTGCCCTGGTGTGTACCACCTTAACCCAGTCCTGAAGATACTTTCAGGCGCAAACTTTGTTTGCTCACACTTGGATAAAGGATTAAACTAAATTTATTATACTCTAACCAAGTGGAAAATAAACTTTCAACATCTTTCTCTAAATCCAGAGTAATTTATTAAAAAAGGGTGGCACACCAATTGGCAATTCCTATAGGTGGAGATGACCTGCAAATGCTTCTGCCTGATATCTCGACTTGGGCCTGGCTCCCACTGAAGAGACCTCAATAAAGGTCGAAACCGGTCTGGGTAGTGGCCCTTCCCTTAATGCATAACAATAGACATATCCGCAAGGAGATGTGTTTTGCATTATAGGAGATACTAGGATAGGAGTGTTGGTAGCTTGCTCCACCTTTGCAACGAGTTGCCCTGGTGTGTACCACCTTAACCCAGTCCTGAAGATACTTTCAGGCGCAAACTTTGTTTGCTCACACTTGGATAAAGGATTAAACTAAATTTATTATACTCTAACCAAGTGGAAAATAAACTTTCAACATTGTTATTTTCTATTAATAAATTTAAATAAAATAAATAATTATAATGTTCTATCCATTGATTTTCTTATTGTATTATATTGATTTATCTTGCATTTCTTTCTTCATTATTTAATTTTCTGAATATTTTGTAGCATATTTCTTGTTGTATATCTTCTATTTCATTATTTAAAACATTAATAAAAAAACAAATTTAAAAATTTTAAAAATGAAAATAAAAATATTTTTTAATATTTTTATTTTCATTTTTTAAATTTTTATACTTTTTTATATAATAAAATGTAAATATTAACCTTTATATCAATGATATTATCAGTGGATTGCAGGGTGATATTCAGTTGTTTCAAATGATGTGAAGCTGGGAAGGGTTATTAGTAATAGTGCAGATGTGGCAGCTCTGCAAGGGGATTTGAATAAACTAGACAGATGGGCAAATTATTATTATGGGTGATTCCAGGGAGTCCTAAGACTCATCGAGGGAGGCCCTAAACATCATGTCCACACAACTATTCGACATTCTCACAGTATCTATCATACCTTGCCTTGAACTCACTCACTCACTGTCATAGCACCCTCAACAGACTCTGGCAGCTTATTCCACACATTTACCACTCTAAAAGTAAGGAACACAGCTCTAACACCCTTACTAACCACACTCTTGCCCAGCTTCCATAGATGTCGCCTAGTCCTCCCACCACCAGTCCTGATCTCAAAAATATCCTCTGAATTAATCCTATAGAAATCCTTCAGCAATTTGAATGTCACAATTATATCTCCCCTTTTCCACCTATCAACAAATTTCTGCAACTCACAAATCTTCAACCTGTTCTCATAAGGTTCATTTCATAGACCTGCTATCATCTTGGTCACTTGCCACTGGATCCTCTCAACCTCCTCCCCATCAACAAGAAACCTAGGTGACCAAATCTGGGCACAGTAGTCGAGATGAGGTCTTATCAAGGCTCGGTACAGAGGAACAATAATGTGCTTGTCTCTGCTCGTCAAAGTATTTTTCAACAACCAAGTGAACTGATGAGTTGATTTAGCCACTTTTGCAATGTGCCCCCAAAACTTCATATCCCTATCCACCAACACTCCCAAGTCCCTAGCCTCATCAATCTCCTGGAGTACAGTTCCACCAATGGTTATACTGCTGCTATTCATTTCACCCCAAAATGCATAACCATATATTTTGTCACATTAAATTGACATCCATTCTCCTTAGCCCAGAACTCCAATCTATCCAAATCATCCTGCAAGATTTTGACATCCTCTGCATTCACTATTGCCCTACCCAACTTTGAATCATCAGTGAACAAATGAACTGTTCTTCTTAGATCCTTCCGTATATCGTACTGTAAACCCATTACCCTTTACCCATTACCCAGCCATCATTGTGTTATAAAACTTGAGCAAGTTACCGAGGCATGATCCACCCTTCACACAGCCATGCTGTCTCCCCATACAGTATCTCATTTTCATCAATCCATTCCTGTATTTTTCCCTTGAATACTTTCTCCAAAGACCTTGACAATGACTCCTGATATGCTGATCGGGTGGTAATTTGCAACAGTAGTCTTGGATCCTCCTTTATGCAGTGGACCTATTTTCCCCTCTTTCCACACCTTCGGGACTAAAGCAGACCCAAGACTGAGATTAAACAACATGGTCAAGGGCACTGATAATTCTTTAGCCGCTTCACGTAAGACCCGTGTTGATATACCATCCAATCCCACAGATGTATTCACATTAAGGTAATGTAATAGACTATTCACCTCCACTTCATTCATCACAATTCCCATATAAACTAATGGTTCCTTCATTCTTTCAATATCACCACCTGGATGATATACTCTTGCAAAGTGCTCGCTCAGTAATTCCACTATATCGACTGATTCAGTGACCTCCTTACCATCGGCATTCCTTAAAATCATTCTGCCATGTACAGTTTTTTTTTTTTTTTGCTTGCAGCATATTGAAAGAACTGTTTGGGATTCTCTTTAGCTTGCATAGCTAGTTTCCTTTCATAATCCGCTTTTGCTTTTTTTACCACACTCGTTACCCTTCTCACCTGCGCTTTATACCGTTCGTGTGCCTGCAGGTCACCTTTCTCTTTAAATTCCCTTCACAGTTGTTTCTTTTTTTGCAGCTCAAGCTTAATGGTGTTATTCATCCATTTAACTCCTGCTTGTTTTACTATTCGGACCCTAGGTATACAATCAGCTACAACCTCCTGTAAATGCTCCTTGACCACTTGCCATGCTCTATCGACATCCAGCTCTTGCAGTTTTACATGCCATGGCACTGAACTAAGCAAACTCCTAAGCTTGTCATACTTGCCAGAATGGTAATTCCACATGTACCCTGTCTTAATCGAAAATTCCACACCTTAAGCCACCTCCTAGGTCAAGACCATATGATCACTCTCACCAATAGGTGGCAACATGGCCATATTCATTACAGTCAAATTCTCAGATGCTATTACCAGGTCAAGCACTCTCAAACCCCTAGTATTTTCAATTACATGCTAACTCAGATAGTTATCCTTTAATAATTGAATAAAATCCAGTTTCTTTCTCACATGTGTCCTCTCCTCTTTCCAATCAATGTTACCATAGTTGAAATCCCCATAATAATTACCCTCCTTCCACTCATTTCATCAATTTGTTTATGCATATATTACATTCTATCTATTACTTCACCATCTATTACATCACCTGGTCTATAGCAGCACCCAACTGTATATTTTGTTCTGCCAGTCTCTATCTCACACCAAATAGTCTCAAATGAGCTCTTTTCACTATCCTGCAATACAACTTCAATTCTCCTTGGCTACAGTTCATCAGCTATCATCAATAACACTCTTCCCCCCATTTTATTCTCTCTGTCCCTCCTTATTTTCTGTTTGCTGGGTGTCACATCAAATTAATGGGGGTATCATTTTAATACAGCAAAATGTAAAGTCTTGAAGTTTGGGATACATCGATGGGAGGCCGTATACCGGAGGAAGTAGGAGTGACAAGAGATCTGGGGGTTGATGATTGATAGAAACCTGAAATTTAGGGGGACATATTGCAAAGGTGGAGAGAATTGCTGAAATACCAAGAAGGATGCTGACCTGCAGAGATAAAAGAGTTATCGTTCCATTGTATAAGACCCTGATCAGACCACGCTTAGACTACTGTTCTCAAATTTGGTCCCCAGTATTTGAAGGAGATAAATTAACTGTGGAAAGGGTACAGAGACAGATAACAAAGATGGTTTCAGGATTGCACAATTTAAGTTATAAGGATTGGCTGAGAGAATGTGGACTGCAGAGTTTGGTGGATAGAGGAAGGAGAGGTGATATGATTGAGACTTTTAAACTGTTGAGAGGTAGTTACAGGGTTTACACTGGGAAGTTCTTTCACTTGGTGGAACAGTGGGAAGAATTGAGGAAAAAGGGCTATCCCTGGAAGTTATGAAAGGAAGCTGTGAGCAAGAGGGTGAGGAGTGGTTTCTTTGCGTGGATGGTGGTTAAATCGTGGAATGCATTGCCTGATAGAGTGGTGAGAGCATGAATGGTTAGTGAGTTCAAGGAGTGGTATGATGTACTTTGTGTTTTCTAGGAAGGACCTCCCACAACGAGTCTTTTGACTTCATGGAGGCCTGAACCATAATAATAATAAGAAGAAAATAATAAAACTTATTGGTAATAGTGGTAAAATGATTTTTGCATAAGCTAATAAGGTGAAGAAATGAAGGGGATGCTAGTTTAATGCAACTAAATGTAGGGTTTTGAAATTTTGGAACCACAGATGGGATGTTTCGTATTTACTCAGGGGGAGGAAGTAAGGCATTTAATAATTGCAGATAGCAACTTTGTTCAGAGGACATACTGCAAAGGTTGTGAAGAAATCTCAGAGAATTGTTGCAATATTCAATAGGACATTTACCATGAGATAAAAGGGTGGTGGTTCGACTGTATGAAGCTTTGAGACCACATCAGGATTTCTGTGCCCAGATGTGGTCACTGGGATTTGAATAGGATGCAGTAACCTTCGAGATGGTACAGAGATAGATAACAAAAATTATGTCAGGACTATACAATGTTGTTATGAGGATAGACTGAAGGCATGCAGACTTCCGAGATAGGTGAACGGAAGACAAAGCGGAGATATTACTGACATATTTAAGCTGTTGAATTTTTATATAGTAGAATGACAGGAAGGAAAAAGTAAAAGGTCAGAGGTAGGTTTCTAGCATGAAGAGTGGTAGGAAAATGGAATGCATTGTCTTAGAGGGTGGTGAAAATACAAGTAGTGGTTGAGTTAAAGGAGTGGTAAAATAGACTGTGTTAACTAGGACTAACCTCCGCCGATTAGTCTTGTGACTTCCATGGGGATCAAGAAAATAAATATCCCAACAATCTTGGTGAGCGTCCTTTATTATAGCTTCAGTAATATTTGTTCTGTTTCCTTTGTTTTTGATGGAATGATCTATATGCTAATAGTTTTTCTTCGATTGCATTTTTATATTGTTTCAAATTTTAAATATTTTTTCCTCTATAATATTTTAATTTTCCTCTCAAAAAATTCAGAGGCTGTTTTATAAATGTATCTTAAATAAAGATTTATATTCGTATCTTCAATAATATGTGGCTTCTTTTAGGTAAAGTGTTAATCACAATTAATATAATATCTAGTGCTTTCTCTTGTAAAAGTATTTGGACACCTTACATGCCATGAAAATATTCAAGGGAGTGTCTGCATAAGTCTGGTAATAAAAGGTGGGATATACTGCATTTTGCATTGTACTTGATGTCTAGATGCCATGTTCAGCTGAAATGTAGTTCTAACATGAGATGGCCACTGGATGTCACATTAGTGGTCTTTCTGTCTGTGATATTACTACCCATCTCAGTATAAAAATCCATCATTCCTTATGTCCTTCATACATAAGAAGTTGATGGTGCTATCACAGACCCAACACTCATTGATTGAGATCGACGAGCTCTGTCTTGGAATGGTCGAGCATATCCACGTCATCAGTGGCGGACTTGCAGTTGCCCCGGGAAATGCTGCAGGGACATCTGTCAGCACTAGTACCGTTGAAGGGGAATGATGTATGGCTTGTTCACAGTAGCTCTAATGTGACTTTAATGAGAGTGTCTTTTAAAGATATCATTCACACAACATGAAGGAAGAAATAGACAGATGAAAAGCCAGATTCTTCCCCCCCCCCCATGCATTCTCAAGACCAAACACCTTTGTTCACTTCAGGCAGCTGTGCAATAAGCAGAGCAGGTGTTTCACTATGCAGTGGTCAACTATCACCTGAATTACAGGAGAATGTGGACAGTATCATTTTACATTTCCACCTTGGATAAACCTAGTAAACTGAGTGGATAGTATCTCGGCTGTGGGTTCAAATTCCTGTGGTATAGATGTTTGTGGGTGGTACACAGTATTCATTGCCTGGTGTAAAACTACTAATCCTGCTTATTAGAGGCTTGAAAAGTTTCATGTTTAGTTTCTATTTCATTGTTTCCAGAATGCTCACTGTATTAAATATGCTAGAGGTTTCCAATCCAATCTCAGGTGGTATGGTCACTTAAACAGAATGGTAGAAGAAAGATTAGCAAAACAAGTATTCTCTACCAGGTTGGCAGGAAAAAGACTCAGAGGAAGACTAAGATGTAGATGGATTGATACGATAAAAAGTGCCTTAGAAGACAGAAATATAAGATCTGATAATGTTGGAGTCTTGACAGATAACCGACTGATTTGGAGGAAAATCATAAATAGGAAGTTAGTGGTGATGTAAGTTTCTCATTTAGTACTATCATATCCTGTACACCCCTTGAGGGTACATGTCAGGAATTTGATGATGGTGGTGGTTTCCAATCTTTCATATATGGGACCGATGTAAAAAAAAAATAATCACTTCATGTCTTTAGAGCTTCACATGTTCAAATTATTGAACATGTGAAGCTCTAACACCTCTCAATTTTCCTTGGAAGGTGCTAATGAAAAAACAGACTGTTCAGATTTGGATTATTAAGTATGAAAACTAATTTTCTCAGAATTCATTCACGAAAATTAAGAATAGATTTTATTATTAAACTTTCTTTCACACAAAAGTTGTTTCATGTTTTGATATATTACATTTAATAAAAGTTAAATTATTACAATCTCCTAACTCACTAAACCCTGTTTAAATAGATACTGTCTTCATCTATCCTACAGTATATGTATTATTTTCAGTAGCGTTCATATTTATTTTAAATTATGCTTCCACCTTCCATTATTAACTGTAAAAGATAAATTCAGCACACAAAACTTCTTAATAGAAATAAAGATCTGATTATATCTATTTGGTTGATATGTACATCCAATAGAGAATTAGTGGTTAGGTAATGGTGCCTCAAAAAATAAGCCAATGGCCACAATATCCTCATAGACACATACACATCTAGCTGTATTTTCTTCGATAAAAATAATGAAATATTTGTTTTTTTTGTTTTGTTTTGTATTGAGGAATATATTTTATTTGGAAATTACATTCTTGATTTTATCCATATCACTGAACATACAACTATGAGGAATAAAAAGAGAAGATAACTAAAATTTAAAAAATAAAGATTTAAAAAAATTTAAAGCTTGCTGTTCATCCCATAAGGCACAATAAAATATTATTATTATAAGGGCATCTCCATGGAGTCAGTACACTTATCATGGGAGATGCAAACTATCCACACAATATCTCTCATACATCTTGAACACATTGGCAGACAAAGCACTCACAACTGAGTCAGGCAATGCATTCCATTCATTCACTACTCTCCACACAAAAAATCTCATCCTCACTCTTGTTAACCACACTCTTACTTAACTTCAAGGGTTGTCCTCTTGTTCTTCACCACTATCCTAGTGCTGAAATATTTCCCCCTGCAATGTTATGAAAACCTTTTAGTAACTTACATGTTTCTATCATATCCCCTCTTTTCCGCCTATCAACCAATTTCTGTAATCCATAAACTCTATCTCAATGTAGGATAGTATTCCTTACACCTCTCACCTACTTGGTCACTCACCTCTGAATCTTTTCTATCACTTCTTCATCTATAAGGAATCCAGGTGACCAGAGCTGAACACAGTAATACAGATGTGGATGTTTTAATGCCTTATAAAGAGGAATAATAACTTCTTTATCTCTGCATTTTAGTTTGTTGTTGTTCAATATAGCCAAGTAATTCCATGAGCTATCTTGGACACCCCTATCCACCAATATGCCCAAGTCCCTAGTCTCATCAATCTCTTGGAGTACGGTTCCATCAATGTGGTTACACAGCTTGTAATCTTTTAATCCCAAAATGCATAACTTTACACTTTTCCATAAACAAAGGAGTAAAAGCCTATCAAGGTTTACAGATTAAACATTTTATTCAAACTTCAAACAGATACTATTATTATTATCTGACACCTCCAGGGAACCCTAGGACTCATCAAGAGAGGGCATTTACTCTACAACTCTCTGTCTCCACTGCTCAAATCTACCAACTACACAAAAGCCATACACTGCCCATTACCACTAGTATTTTCACAGACAATCACAAACATCCATGCCCACGGCAAGATTTGAACCAGCAGTCGTTTGACTGGAGAGCAGATATGCTAACCACTAGGCCACTAACCAGGCTGGCAAATCATATCATTATCAACTTTGAAGTTACATATGTTACTATGTCACATATTTTGTATATAATAATAAAAAAAAATGTACATCGTTAAAAATGCTAAGTCGAATTAACTTCATAATGCAACTCTAAACAAAAAGCAAGATTATAAAAATGCAGATTTTTTTTTTTCTTTTTTTAAACACAAAAGCTCTAGCACACAACTATATTGAGAAACATATATTACGAGTTGACTTGATGGGGTAGTCAAGAAGCATTTCCGGCATGTAAGTTAAAAATTATGCTTGTGTAGGAAATAACTAACATATCTATTCAGACACTTGAATAGCCACTCACAAAATGAATGACTTTGTTAACATATCTCTTCAGTTCCGTTTATTGTTTGCACATACAGTATATATATGTGCATGTATAGATAAAAGCAAGAAAAATTTCATGTCAAAGTATACTTCTCATTCCAAAGGAGGGGGGGGGGGGCAACAACTATCCTATTATCCAGAATATAGCAAATATAGCATTATTCATCCTGCAGAGATATTTTAAGTTAAATTAATAGTGGAAGTCACATTTTTAATTTATAATTTAATTAATAATAATAATAATAATAATAATAATAATAATAATAAAAGCTTTAATGACTTTTATCATTAAGTTAACTCACAATATACTCATGTGACTATTTTCATAGAATAAAGTCAGATGCTGAGTTTGTGAATTGAATCAGAGTCTGCACGGGATTATGCTAACCTCCGTTCTAGACAGAGGTAGGATTTTTCTGCAGACACACAGTTTGTCAGTGGCAGCGGTGTGTGGGATGATTGCAAACCACTGACCTAGGTAGTGGTAGGATTTTTTTGCTGACACTGTACTTCAATATAGTACCATGTGGGATTTGTAATTGTTCAGATTTTCTAAAATTTAATTATTTTTCTTTTATATCTTTGTCTTTCAGATATGCTGTGAATCCTAAATAATTTATCTTACTTGTTCTGTTATTTTATATGTTGGCTTATCTTATTTAATTCATAAACTTTTTTTCAGTCATCTTCAATATCTTGAAATATAATCTGATCTTCTAGATACAGCATTGTACTGTATTAATAATAGTTCTAGTTAAAGGAATACCTTGTTTTATTGTTGTTTTACATATTTTGAATAGAGCTGAAGACAAACTACATCCTTGACTTAGACCTTGATTCATTTTAATGTCCTTTGTTAAGCTATTACTTAATTGACTTTACTGTCGTGTTTTCATTTAAACTCTTTATAGCTTGTACAATATATAATGGATAATGGTGTGTTTTCATTATATTATATATAATTTAAGCATAAATAAGTCTATAACTTTTCTTTAGGTATTTTATCAAAGGTTTCTCATAATCTATGAAGGCTATATGCATCTCCAAATTAAACTGACTTTTTTTTTTTTTTTTTTTAAGGATAGTTTGTTTTAAAAGAAAACACTATCTATATATATATATATATATATATGATCTTCCATACCTAAAACCACTTTGTTCTTCTGAGAGTAGATTGTTTGCAGCACTGCTAAGAGTATTTCATTTAAAATTTAATGATATATTTTGTAACTAATATGTATCAGTCTTATTCCTTTATAATTTCCACACTCATCTGTCTTCTTTCTTCAATATAAATACAACTATAGCATTTAAACAAAGTGATGGCACTTCACATTTCTTCTGACAGCTGTTTATTAACTTTATGAACAGGTAACTTTATGAAAAGGTCTGTATTTAGGTTCATATAATCCAGATTTCTCAATTTTTGAAAGTTCAGTTTTTTCCAATCTAATCACCCTTACATCTGTATTGATTTCTTCATGGTTATTTTCTGTTAATAAATTTAAGTAATATCAGAAATTATTATAATATTTTATCAATTGTTCTTCTTATATTATATTGATTTATCCTGCATTTCTTACTTCGTTATTAGTTTCCTCAATATTTTGTAGTATATTTCTTGTCATACACCCACGCATATCTATTTTATTACATTCTGCATTTTCGTCGTTGTTAGTTTTCTTATATCAGGAGGCTGCTTGGAAGGATAAAAGAGAATAGTATGACAGGAAGGGTAGTCAGTGTGTTGCCTAGGTATGACTGAGGTGAAATGAGGCGTAGAGCAAGGATTATGAATGATATGCTGGCTGAAATGTGTGAGGAGATGGGAGTACAGTTTGTTAATGTGTAGAATGAGTTTGAGGGATGAAGTGAGCTGTATGGGAGCGATGGACTGCATTTGAGTGGTTATGGTGTGAGTCGCTTGGAGAGACTGCTGCTGGAGGGTAGAGAAGTGAATAGAGAAAATGAATCAGATCGAGAGGGGAGCGATGTGAAAGAGCAGGAGAGTAAGACAGGTGAGATTGAAGAAGTGGATATGAATGGGCAAGTGAGTGGTATGAGTATAGAAAATGAGAGAATAGGAGTGCAAGAGGGGCAGGGAAACGGGGAGGCTCAGGGTGGAACAGGTGTGCTCAGCATGAGAAAGGTGGATGCTCCAAGAGGAGATGAGAGCATGGGATGACCAGGAATCAAGAGGAAACAGTTGGAGTTGAAAAAGGTTCTAAAATGAAGAAGCGGAAAGGGAAATGGCCCCAGTCTAGCATGGAGAGATCACATCAAGTGAGTGGTATCAGTGGAACTAGCTATAGATTCAGAAATGAGCTGTTGTGTTTGTATACAAATGCTAGAAGTATAAGAAACAAGGCAGATGAAATGGTTGCACTAATTGCGTCCGTTCACCCAAAGATTGTTGGAATAAGTGAGACATGGTTGAAAGAGGATGACATCCTGACAGGAATAGAGATGGAAGGGTATGATGGGTTTCGTGAGAATAGAAGGGGTAAAAAGGGAGGGGGGTGTTATTGATGATAGAGAAAGAGTTATGTCCATACAAAGTAGAGATGCAAGACAGAAATAGTGCCAGTGGTTTTGAGGCAGTATGGTGCGAGATAGAGGTGAATGGAATCAAATACTTGGTGGGATGTTGTTATAGAGCAGTTAATGTGGATGGTGGTGATAGTGAAATGTATAGTCAAATTAGCCAAGCAAATAAGAAAAGGGTGATCATTATGGGTGATTTTAATTATGGCAATATAGACTGGAAAGATGAGATAGCAACGGGAAGTAAAGAAAATGAGTTTCTTGAGTATTTGAGGGATATCTACCTCAGACAGTATGTAACAGAGGGCACACAAGGATTGAGGGTTTTGGATTTGGTCATCTCATCGGAGGATGTAATTATAAATGAGGTGTCAAATCATTTACCAATTGGTGACAGTGACCATGAGGTGATTACCTGGGTGGTTGCCAGCAGTGTGAGGAACTCTGTGAGAAAAGGGTATATGTGGAACTACAAGGGGGGGGTGATTATGAAGAGCTCAGGAAACAGCTTGTGGGTGTAGCATGGAATGAGGTGTTAGCTGGAAAAGAAATCAATGCAGCTTGGGGGATTTTCAAAAACTGTCTGGTAGATGCAATGTCTAAATGTAATCCAAGGGTGAGAAGGTTAAATAAGGTAGGTGTGAGATGGATGAATAAAGAGATTAAGCATGCAATATGAGAAAAAGGGCATTGTGGAGGCAACATAAGAGAAGTGGAAATAACCAATTCCATGAGGTCTATAAAGATTAAGCAAGGAGGGTGACTTGGTTGGTGAGACTAGCTAAAGAGAGGTATGAACAGCAGTTAGCTAATGAAGCCAAAAAGAATCCTAAGGAGTTCTTTCTATATGTAGATAGCAAAAGAAAGAATGATTATGGAAGGATGACATTAATTGGAGAAAAGGGTATAAAGGCAGCTGCAGCAGAATGAGTGGTGCAGATACTTAATGAGCAGTTCATAAAGATCTTTCAATCTTGTGAATGTGACTTCATGGAGAGATTGAGAGCAGTTGATGATGGGGAGGAGAGACTGACTGTAAGTGAGCAAGAGGTGTTTGAATAGTTGAGTAAACTAGATGTAAATAAGGCTTGATATATTATCAAGTCCCACAGCCTTTTCTGAAGGAAAGTGCCAGAGAGTTGACACCTATCTTGACATATTTTTTTAATACGAGTCTTGCACTTGGTCAAGTTCCTAAGGAGTGGAAGGAGGGCAAGATTGTGCCACTTCATAAAGGAGGTGACTGAACTCGAGCATCAAACTAGGCTTATCTGTGTGTCAGGTGTTGTGGTTAAGTTGTTGGAGAAGCTTGTGAGAACTAGGATCCAGAGTTGGTAGACAACAATGGTATAATCTTTGATGACAGCATGGATTTGCTAAAGGGAGATCATGTTTTAGTAATCTACTTACTTATTACAATAAAATGACTGCTTCCTTGGACAGAGGAGAAGGATACACAGTAATGTACTTGGATTTTGCAAAAGCTTTTGATAGAGTACCTCATGATAAGTTAACAGTCAAACTAGAGCAAATGGGGTTGGATATTAGATTAGTGCATTGGATTGGAGACTGGCTATCTGATAGGTATCAACAAGTTGTGTATGGGGGTGCGATATCCAGGAAAAGGAAAGTCACTAGTGGAGTGCCTCAGGGGTTTGTTTTAGGGCCATTACTATTTAACTTGTATATTAATGATACTGGCAAAGATCTGGATGGAGATATTCAGTTGTTTGCAGATGATGGAAAGTTGGAATGAACCATAAAGAGTAGCGAAGATGTGGTGGCCTTGCAAGAAGACTTGAATAAATTGAGTTATTGGACACGGAAATGGGGATGTCAGTTCAATGTTACAAAATGTAAGGTTTTAAAATTTGAAAAACAAAGATGGGATGCAGAATTTATGCTTGGTGAGAATATATTGTTGGGGGTAGAGGAGATAAGAGATCTGGGGGTGATAGTTGATAAGGGTCTAAAATTTAGGGGACACATCGTCAAAATTGTGAAGACATCACAAAGGCTTCTGGGAATAATGCGGAGGACACTGATGGGTAGAAGTAGTGAGATTCTTGTTCCGTTGTATAAGGCTTTGATTAGGCCACACATGGACTACTGTGCCCAGATTTGGTCCCCAGGTTTTCAGAAGGATGAAGAGATGTTGGAAAGGGTCCAAAGGCGACTGACTAAAGTAGTTTCTGACCTCTGGAATGTTGAGTACGAGGAAAGATTGAGAAGATGTAATTTGCAGAGTCTGGTGGAGAGGAGAAAGAGGGGAGATATGATAGAGACCTACAAGTTGGTAAGGGGTTGTTATAAGATCAATGGTGGAGAAGTTCTACAGAGAATAGTGGGAGAACCAGAGGTCATCCCTGGAAACTGTATAAAGAGGGTGTGAGTAGGGGAGTGAGAGGCAGGTTTTTTTCGTGCAGAGTTGTGAATGATTGGAATACCTTGCCTGAGAGTGTGTGTGTGTGTGATAAAAGGACCTCCCAGATGAGTCTTTGACTCCATGAGGTCTTGGGGTAATAATAATTATATTTTGTAGGATATTTCTTGTTTTATATATATATATATATATATATATATGTTAAAGATACCAAGCTATTTTAAACCTGGTTTTACTCCATTTCCCAAGTAAGCAAACAGACAAACAAGTCAAGTTTGTGCCTGCATGTATTGCGAGTCTAGCTGACCCTCAAAGTAGTGCAAGTCAAGGCAACTCATGGTAACGGTAGAATAAGCTCTGATCACTATTCTTAACATTTACCCTTAATGCACAGCCCATTTCCTTGAGGAGATGTATGATGCTATGTATTAAATTCAAGGGGGCCACTACCCAGACCGGTTTCGACCTTTATTGAAGTCTCATCAGTGGGAGCCAGGCTGGAAATACCAAGATTTGACAATTGACATTTATGACTTTAGGGGTGAAGCAAGATGCTTTTCATATTCCCTGCTATCTGTTATGGTTACAAAGAGGGTAAAATTTATGAGCAGATTGTTCTCCCTGAATGGGCATGGAGATTATGCATCACTAAAGGAGGCTAATATAGCTTTTGGTCTTCTATATTTGAATATGTCCGTTGCCTCGTATACTGCAGCTTGCTGATCCAAATTGTTGGGGTGTGTGTGGACGTCTGTAGGAAAAACTTGGATGCTAAGGATTGTAGAAAAGAGAAAATATAAGGAATATTTGTATCTCTATGAAGTTGATTGTTTCTAATATACCATGGGGCGTTCAGAATCATTCTCAAGCACTTGTTCTGCACTCGTTGTATCTTGATAATGTTAGTATTAGAGGTGTGGCTCCAGGCTGGAGAGGCATAAGTGATTATAGGACGAATCATCATCTGGTATAGCTGCAATTTGATTCTGTTACTGAGCTTGCTATTTCTGTTAATTAGCGGGTAGATCTGAGCTATGACTTTAGATGCCTTTGTGCATGTAGACTTGATGTGTTGGTTGAAAGATAGCTTTTTGTCGAGAATTATACCCAGGTAATTTGTTTCTGTCTGCCAGGGAATTTTAGTATTGAATAGTAACACATCTCCTGCAGGAGACATTGGCCTTTTTGAGAAAAGAACGGCTGAGCTTTTCTGGGGGTTATTAACTTCCAATCTCCATTTGGAGAGCACCCTTCAGCTTTAGAAGGTTTTCTTGAAGCTTTCTGGTAATGAAATGGGGTCGGAGATCTGGTTAGTATTGCTGTATCGTCCGCATACAAGACCAAAATGGAAGACATCGGATTGTGCGGGATGTCCGACATGTATACAGAAAACAGCAATGGAGCCAGTAGGGATCCCTGTGGCACTCCAACAAAGATATGGCGCTGGGACGAAGTAGAACCGTTGATTTTTACTTGCACTGATCTATTCTGAAAATATGAATGGATTAGATGAACCATTTTTAGTGAGGTGCCGGCTGAGATAAGTTTGTGTAGGAGTCCAAAATGCCAGATTTTGTCAAATGCTTTGGATAGGTCTAGGAAAACAGCTCCTGTGTACTAGTGCCAGTTATAGCTGGTGGTAATGTATTCCATAATTCTGTGGATTTTCTGGGTAGTACTATGGTGTTGCCGAAAAGCAAACTGTTCTTTAGGGAGGATGTTTAGGTCATTTACTGAGGTTTGGAGTCGTGAGAGAATGACCTCCTCCGCAACCTTACCCAGATTAGAGATAAGACTGATTGGACGATAATTTTGCGGTAGGTGTGGGTCTTTGCCTGGTTTATGTATAGGAATTACATCAGCCAGTTTCCAGGTAGAAGGAAAATAGTGAAATCTTAAGATTGCATTTATTATACTGGTCAGGCGCACTACAGCTCTCCGAGGTAGCAGCTTGATCACCCTGTTTGAGATGCTGTCTGGTCCAGGAGCTTTATTGTTCTTAAGTTTTTTAATAATATCATATAATTCAACAGGTGATGTGGGTGCAATATGGTCAGCGCTGGTATCTGGGAGATTTAAAGCGTGTCTGACCTGTCTGTGGATTTTGTACAAGTGATTGAAATCTAAGTTGTTATAAGAGGGTTTGCACACTGCTCCTCTAGATTCTTCACTATGGCCTCTGCCTTATCTACATCTGTGTGAACTAAGCACTGGTTTGAGATTATGGAGGGGAGAGAACTGTTTTTATTTCTGATGTTTCTCAGTAACCCCCAGATAGAATGATCAATAGGTGAGATAGAGGATAACTTTTATCCCAAACTTGGTTTCTATGAGTTTTAAGTGCATCTCTTACTGCCCCATTTATCCTGTTTAGAGCTGTTTTATCTTGTGGTGCACACGTGTTACGGAATCTTTTCCTAGCTCTGTTTTTGTCTCTGATCAAGTTCATGATGTCTTCAGCAAAGATCTGGGTTGCGGGCAGATTTATAGGAGGTAGCTACCTTTATAGCAGAATTAATTTGTTGTGTGAGATTTGTAACTGCAGTTTCTACTTCTTCTTTTGTGCATATGTGAGGAACAGGTCCATATAATCCTTGAGTGCTGTTGACAGTCTTTCCCATGCAATGTAGGAGTGAGAAGGAGGACACAGGTATTCTTGATTTTCCAGCTGTAGTAGAATTGGATTGTGATCGGATGATAGTTCATCCATAGATATGATGCTGTACTGAAGTTTGATATCCTGCAGGATTGCTATATCCAGGATGTCAGCAGTGCCAAACGTACTGAGATGAGTTGGTTCAGTGGGGCCTGCTACAACAGCATTGCTTGATCCTAAGTAATTAGAAAGGATACAACCATTCTTGTTGGTGGTTGTGCAATTCCACGCAGGGTGCTTGGAATTCAGATCCCCGGCTATAATGGTGGGCTCTCTGACGCATAAGATGGCATTTAGGTCAGAGTGAAGTAGATATTTTTGGGGAGGATTGTAAGCTGAGTAGATTTTCAGTTTGCCAGTGGAGCTGGTGACAACTTCCACGCCTGTGATCTCAAGGTTAGTGGTTGAAGGATTGCTCACAGAGTGGTGCTTAATGTAGTTTTTGGAGGTCTCTGAATGTGGCCGCTGAGTCTCCGGTTTTGATGCCTGGGCCTCTGGTGTTCTTATACTGTAGGAGGAGGGCTGATTGACTGCCTCCATCCGTTTGTTCTTTGGGTGCTGAGTACATCCTTTGTAGTTCGCAGGATGAGGGCCACTGCATTTTGCACATTTGGCTGAGGTGGTCCTCGGCTTTGTGCAGATACTGGTTGGGTGGCTGTCCCCACATTTTAAACATCTATATTCTGCTCTACATAGATTGTGGGCATGGCCAAACTTCTGGCACCTGTGGCACTACCCAGAAGATGATCTTTTCCAGAGTGGTTCTGGTGTGACGATGAGACCACAGACTGTTTTTAAGTTGTAGATATCCTTGTATATTTTATGAATCTCAACTAGGACTAATGGCATGGGAGTCTTGTCTGCTTTGTACATTCTGCTGACCTTGACTGGAGGCAGATCTTGAGAATTCAGGTCAGCAGCTATTTCTGCTGTGTCAATGTCTTCACAGATACCACGAAGGACCACTTTTAAGTTTTTTTCGGAGCTGAGCGCAAAGGTACTGAATGCCTCTGTTGTCCAGTTCTTTGGACAACCTTCTTTAGTCTATCACTGTTGCTGGCTGGATCTTTATGCCTTCATCCATGTTTTTGGCCTTAATGAAGCCAATGTGCAGATTGGACATTGTGAATCTTAAAACTGCCCACTTCTGCTTTTATCTAAGGATGATCGGAGGCACCTTTTCTTTGGAAGAAATAGCAGCGTCCGAACCCTGAGAATCCTGTTCCATTTCATTATTGTCATTGTGCAGTTCTTCTGTTGCCCTTCTCTTTTTTGCATGCACACACTTCTACAAAGTCTGAAGGAGTAGAAGGCACCAATTCTAACTGATCTTCTACGACAACGTCTGTGACACTTTCTGGGGGGAAACGTGTCGTACAATTTCACTTTTCCCAACCAATTGTTATTAAGTAGTTCACCTAGTCTTATAAATTCTTTATATACCTCTTCGAATATTGTCTCATTTAGCTGTTTTTCCATGATTATCAATGAAAAAAAATCAAAAAAAAAAAACGCTTATCGGCACTGCAACAGGACTTTGTACTGTTTTGGCAAGAGCACTGAATCAAAAATTGCATGATCTACAAGACACATAATGTAATAAAATGCACCACAATTCCAAAACTGACCAAGGACACACCAAACAAAAACTAAATCACTGCTCGACTGCTCATACCAAGATTTTAGTAATACAGCTTGTAAGTATTTTACCAGAACAAGTTACCATAAGGTGTTTTAACCTTATTAAATAAAAATCTCTGGATGAGATATAAATGTAGAAAGTATTTTACCTTGGGTATAATAAATGTTAAAGATACCAAGCTATTTTAAACCTATAAGCTCTGTATTACTAAAATCTTGGTATTTCTAGCCTGGCTCCCACTGATGAGACCTCAATAAAGATCAAAACCGGTCTGGGTAGTGGCCCCCTTGCCTTTAATACATAGCATCATACATCACCTCAAGGAGATGGGCTGTGCATTAAGGGTAAATATTAAGAATAGTGATCAGAACTTATTCTACCTTTACCATGAGTCATGAGTTGACTTGCACTACTTTTAGGGTCAGCTAGACTCACAATACGTGCAGGCGCAAACTTGACTTGTTTGTCTGTTTGCTTACTTGGGAAATGGAGTAAAACCAGGTTTAAAAATGGAGTAAAACCTGATGCCTATGCCCCCCCCCCCCCGAGTTCCAGACTGGTAGGCCGGTTATCCTTGAATTCTGATGACTTGAATTTTGAAGGCTCAAAAGGGGTCCCCCCCGTAGCCCAACCCCCCCAGCTCCCGGACTGCTAGGTTGGTTCTCGTTGAATTCTGATGACACAAATTTTGAAGACTAAAAAGGGGGTTCCTCCCTGACGCCCAACCCTTCGATTTCCGGACTGGTAGGCCGGTTTACCTTGAATTCTGATGATTCGAATTTTGAAAACTCGAGGGGGTACACTCCCCTTGCGCCTGTGGACCCCCCCCCCCCCGAGTTCCGAACTGGTAGGCCGGTTCTCCTTGAATTCTGATGACTCGAATTTTGAAGACTCAACACTCAGGGGCCCCTGAGTTTTAAAGTTTCAAATAACTTGACAAAAACGTTACCAAAAAAGCTTATCATTTTATATTATACAGTAGATATATATAACAAGAAACAGATGTCTATATATATATATAGGCATCTATTTTATTATATAAAATATTAATAAAGAATAAATTAAATTTTAAAAAATTAAAAATTAATAAAATTTATTGATAATAATGCTGCTGTTTTAGTTCTTTTAATATGATATTTGAATAAGCTGGAAATGTGAGTATATGAAGGGGATGCCAGTTTAATGCAATTAAATGTTCTGAAAATTGGGATCCACATATGGGATGTTTCATACTCATTGGGAGAGGAAGCAAGCAATCTGATGGTAGATAACAATCTAAAGTTCAGAGGACTCACTGCATGTGATGTGTGCCCATGAGTTAAAAGGGTGGTGGTTCCACTGTACAAAGCTTTGAGTCCGCATCCAACAAAATGTGGTTATGAGAAGAGACTGGAAGGCATGCACACACTGCTGAGATAGAGGAACAGAAAACAGCAATATGGTTGAGACATTTAAGCCGTTGAATTTTTATATGGTAGAATGAGGAGAAGGAAAAAAAATAGTGACTAAAAGGGTAGGAAGTAATTTCTTCTGCATGGAGAATGGTAAAAGAATGGAATGCATTGTCTGAAAGGGTGAAAATGCAAATGGTGATTGAGTTAAAGAAGTGGTACGATATCCTGTGTTGGCTAGCACTGACCTCCCATGGTGATTCTTGTGACTCCATTGGGATCAAGAAAATAATAATAAATCTATCCCAAGAATCCTGGTAAGCTTTCTTTACTGTAACTTCAGTTATATTTATTCTGTTTCCTTTGTTTTAGAAAAAATGATCTCTATGAAAGTTTTTTTATATTTTTTATATCTTTGTTTCATATTTTAAATATGATGTTTAATTTTATTACATTGGCTTCTTTTATGTAAACTGCTAATCACAACAGATATAATATCTAATGCTTTCTCTTGTAACAGATATGCTTTGAATACTTTGTATGCTTATTTTCTCCATTTTGTTAGTAATTAGATTCTATTAAATAATGATATGAAAAGATTTCATTTCTTTTATAAACATGTACATCTCTTAAATGAGCTAATTAATAATTATAATGATATAATCAATCACAGATATTGTTCCCCTGCCATTCCAAGTATATTTACAGGCAGGGGTGCACCAGTAGTGTCTGGCACCTGTGTGCAAAACTTTAGTTGGTACCCCTATTCCCTATCCCCAATAAAAAAAATCACTTTAAAAAAACTTTTTTTTTTTTTTTTAAGTATTTCCTCCTCTTTGGCACCTTTACTGTCCTGACACCTGTGTGCATTGCACACATTGCACATATGGCCGGCGAGCCCCTGTTTACAGGTATCCCTCGATGTTACCGCATATATCAAAATCGCATTAATCAAATCTAATAATCAATAGTAAAAATTACAATTCATCCATGATCGGTTACTGTATTAATAATTCATTTTATATGGTACTTTTTTAGGAAAGATAAAAAATGAATGCAAAGTAAATGTTTAATAAATACTTGTACCTACATATTTATTGCAATCTTTTTTTATCAAAAGAAGTTATCAAGAGTTGTTTGAACAGTTTTAGTTTTTTTCTTATCAGCATAAATTTTTCTACGATAACAAGCAAAATTACTCTCCAGACCTCGATAAACAAGCAATAAAACATAAAGAAAACACACTGCAAATATAATACATGATGGTACAAATTAAGTGAATATTGAATCCAACATTATTTCACAGTTGGATATAGAAACTACAAGAGTTTCGAGCCAAATATATAGAAACTGAAAGTTTCGGTGGATGCAAGTATAAGCAACCTTATAGGCAACTCATAGTAAAGATGGAGTAAGCTCCAGATCACTTTCCTTAGTATTTTCGATAATGTAAAGCACATCTCCTAGAGGAGATGTATCATAAATAAGCCTTTGGCTTCTCTATTTCAGTAATACATGATGGTTTATTTATTTCCAGTTATAATCTAGAAATTATTGAACAAAGAATAAAAAAACAACATGTCAGTATAGTATGGCATTGGAGGTCACAGTATGTCTCTCAGATACAATTTACTGTCAAATATCACAAACCTTTACATAACGTGTTAAATCAAACTGACAGCACCAATCAGTCTCATCTCCAATCTGGGTAAGGTTGCAGAGAAGGTCATCCTCTCACGACTCCAAACCTCAGTAAATGACCTAAACATCCTCCCTAAAGAACAGTTTGCTTTTCGACAACACCATAGTACTACCCAGCAAATCCACAGAATTGTGGAATATATCACCACCAGCTACAACTGGCACCAGTGCACAGGAGCTGTATTCCTAGACCTATCTAAAGCATTTGACAAAATCTGGCATTCTGGACTCCTGCACAAATTTATCTCAGCCGGTATCTCACTAAAAATGGTTCATCTAATCAGTTCATATCTTAAGAATAGATCAATGCAAGTTAAAATTAACGGTTCTACATCGTCCCAGTGCCATATCTTTGCTGGAGTGCCGCAGGGATCTCTACTGGCTCCATTGCTGTTTTCTGTATACATGTCAGACATCCCACACAATCCGATGACTTCCATTTTAGCACTGTATGCGGACGATATGGCAATACTAACCAGATCTCTCAGACCCCACTTCGTTACCAGAAAGCTTCAAGAAAATCTTCTAAAGCTGGAGGGTTGGTTCTCCAAGTGGAGATTGGAAGTCAACCCTCTGAAAAGCTCAGCGGTTCTTTTCTCAAAAAGGCCAATGTCTTCTGCAGGAGATGTGTTACTATTCAATACTAAAATTCCCTGGCAGAAAGAAACAAATTACCTGGGTGTGATTCTCGACAAAAAGCTATCTTTCAACCAACATATCAAGTCTGCATGTGCAAAAGCATCTAAAGCCATAGCTCAGATCTACCCACTAATTAATAGAAATAGCAAACTCAGCAACAGAATCAAATTGCAGCTATACCAGATGACGATTCGTCCTATAATCACCTATGCCTCTCCAGCCTGGAGCCACACCTCTAATACTAACATTATTAAGATAGAGAATGATTTTGAACGCCCCGTGGTATGTTAGAAACAGCCAACTCCACAGAGACACATATATTCCCTATATTCTCTCTTATCTACAATCCTTAGCTTCCAAATTTTTTCTAAAGATGTCCACACATCCCAACGATTTGGTTCAACAAGCTGCAGCATACGAGCCAACGGACATATTCAAATATAGAAGACCAAAAACTATATTAGCCTCCTATAGCGATACATAATCTCCATGCCCATTCAGGGCGAGCAAACTGCTCGTAAATTTTACCCTCACTGTAACCACGACAGATAGCGGGGAATATGAAAAGCATTTTGCTTCACCCTTAAAGAATAAATGTCAATTGTCAACTGACAGCAAAAAAAAAAAAAGTGCGGAATATCACTCATAACATATGAATGCACAGCTACTCATGACCTCCAAGCTATACACTGAATTGTGTAAGAATATTTATATTAAACATTTTGCATGTATCTGTCAGATCAGCTGCGAGCTCCGCAGGGTTAAAGGCGTGTTAATATCAAAATTCTTGCACATATATCAAGGGATTGCCACAATTAATTTCGGCGCATTAAGCAAGGGATACCTGTATTTGTAAATTTTTTAAACTATTAGCTTATGTAATATAAAAGGTGGTGAATGAATCTGGAGAATATATTGTTCAGAGAAGACTAAGGTAATAACTGGTCTTTGGGATGTGGGATATGAAGACAGATCGAGGGAATGCAGTTTGCAAAACCTTGTGAATACACAAATTTAAGTTAATAAAAGGTGCTTGCCAGGTCAATGTGGAAAAAATTTTTCAAACAATGGAAGAAGGGGGGGGGGTAGAACAAGAGAATATCCTTGGAAGCTGTATAATTAAGGAGGGTGGGAGCAAGGACATAAGGCTCCTTTCATGGAGAGTGATTGGTGAGTGGAATGCACTGCCTGGCATTATGGTGGCTGAGGATACTGAATAAATTTAAAGCATAATTTGATGGGCTTTGTGTGTAACAGTACTTTCCATGTTGAGTATTTTGACTCTGTGGAAGTATTGTGTTATTAATAAATTCCAATCCTAGCAATTAGGTTTCCTGCAATTAATGTCTAGTCATTTTCATTGCATTTATTTAACTGATTTTTTAGTTCTTCATAAAAGTATTTTTATCCTCTTTTTCCTGATTCTTCAGGGACACAGACTAATATAGTAGTTAAGACTACAATATTTCAGTAGCTGATATTTCTTTTTAACTTAACTGTTACAATTCAATCATTTACAAAGTATTTTTATATTCTATTTTTCTATTTATTATCAAGCCAGGAAATGGGATACTATATGGGGGGAGGGGAAGTTCATGCCTCGGTAACTTGCTCATAATACAGTGACAGTTAAGTTGGGTAAAGGTAATTGGTTTACAGTGATACTAGTGAACTTTGCTAGGGCCTTTGGCAGGATACCACATAGAATTCTAATCAGTAATCTGAACACATGGGGGATAGATTGGTGAGATGGATGGGAGGATGCTTGATGGATAGATATCAGAGGGTAGTTTATTCAGGAGTAGGGTCCAAAAGAAGGCCTGTAAATAGTGGTGTGCTGCAGGGTTCTGTTCTTGGACTGCTACTATTAATTTATTCATTAACGGTATAGGAAAGAATCTGAAAGCAACTGCTCAGTTATTTGCTGATAATGCAAAGTTGGGTAGAGCAATAGTTGATAACAAATGATGTCAAAATTTTGCAGGACGATTTGGATAGATCAGCAGACTAGGCAAAGGAGAATGGATGTCATTTTAATGTGGCAAAGTATAAGGTTATGTATTTTGAGGTGAAAAGATTACCAGCTGTATACCACATTGGTGGAACTGTACTCTGGGAAAGTGACAAAGCCAGATATTTTGGGGTGTTAGTGGATAGAGAATTAAAGTTCAGGGGGCACATAGCAAAAGTGGCTACAGCAGCTCATCAGATCACTTGGTTACTGAATAATACTTTGATGAGCAGAGACAAGCAGGTTATTTTTCCTCTTTATCGAGCCTTGATATGAACCCATCTTGACTACTGCATGCAGATCTGGGCAACAGGGTGTCTTGGTATGATGGAGGTAGAGATCATCCTGAAGCAAGTGATCAAAATGGTACCTCATGAAAACAAGTTGAAGATTTGTGTTTACAGAAACTGGTTGATAGGTGGAAAAGGGGTGATATGATTGAGACATACAAATTACTTAGGGTTTTTTATATATTTTTAAGATACTTTAATATATTTTAAGCTATTCATTCTAAATTTTTAAAATTGTTTTGGCCATAATTTCAACTTTAGATTATGACAAAAAACAGTTAAGACTTTGAGGCCAGTGGAAGACAAGTCACAATTATAGCAAACACTTATAACAAACTTAGTCACTAACAAATTATCAAAGCAACATAGGTATAATGCTAAGCCAAAAGAAGTTCATCATAGACTAAACCATTCACTATAACAAATTATTTCTGTGAACCCTATGAGTCTGCTATAGGTTGTGCAGAAAAAAAATGATGTAGGATTTACAGATCTCTGGTCTGTATTTGACAGAAAGTAGGATTTACACAGTGCTGATGGATTGCTTCTAAATGGTTTTGATGTTAAGTGTCTAGAGAGAGAGCTTTGTTCACCAAACATGATGAAGTGCAAATTCAGGAAAAAACTTAACAAATTAGGGTGAAAGAAGGTGAGTTTGTGTGAAGACACCGATGAGGTGCGTGAGTGTGAGAATGACCAAATGTGGAATCCAATCCCTCAAGCAAAAATACTGAATAGGGTAGTCAATTCAGGAAGTAAAGGTGCGTGAGGCCCTAAAGGGATGATGCAGTTTCTATATACTAATGCCAGAGGTATCATGAACAACAGGGAAGAGTTTGGAGCATTGGTTAGTGCCACCTCACCAAAAGTTATATGCATTAGTGAGACTTGGCTAATAGCAGGTGACAGCCAAGTCTCACTAATGCCTATAACTTTTGGTGAGGTGGCACTAACCAATGGCATGTGAAGGGTTTAGTATTTTCAGAGAAGATAGGATGGGGGGAGAGGGGTACTGTTGATAATAGCAGATGAATTGCAGCCATAAAAGAATAGGAGACAGGCGGGTGGGTGGCTGTTCACTAGAAGCAGTCTGGTGTCAGATAAGAGCCATTAAAACAAGATGTATATTTGGTTGTTGCTATAGGCCAGGGAGTTCCATGTAAAATCTGGAAGGCATATATTGCCAAATTAGTACAATGAGTACAGGTCAAGTGATTATTATGAGCGACTTCTACTATGGAGATGAATGGCAGGAAGGAAATGGAATATATATACCTACTAAAAGATAATTACTTGACAAGGCATGTGATGGAAGGGATTAAGAGTGTGAGAGTATTGGATACAGTCATAGGATCAGAAGAGCTATCCATAACCAATGTGACTACATTGCCTGCAATGCTGAAAGTTTAGTATTTTCAGAGAAGATAGGATGGGGGGAGAGGGGTACTGTTGATAACAGCAGATGAATTGCAGCCATAAAAGAATAGGAGACAGGCGGGTGGGTGGCTGTTCACTAGAAGCAGTCTGGTGTCAGATAAGAGCCATTAAAACAAGATGTATATTTGGTTGTTGCTATAGGCCAGGGAGTTCCATGTATAATCTGGAAGGCATATATTGCCAAATTAGTACAATGAGTACAGGTCAAGTGATTATTATGAGCGACTTCTACTATGGAGATGAATGGCAGGAAGGAAATGGAATATATATACCTACTAAAAGATAATTACTTGACGCAGCATGTGATGGAAGGGATTAAGAGCATGAGTATTGGATACAGTCATAGGATCAGAAGAGCTATCCATAACCAATGTGACTACATTGCCTGCAATGCTGAAAGTGACCATGCAGTTTTGACTAGAGAGATTGTACAACATGAGGAATATTCATTGTTAAGAAGGGGTATATATATGGAACTACAAGGTAGGTGATTATGACAGGCTTAGGAAGAAGCTTAAATATGTGCAGTGTCATAAAACACTGCAAGGTAAGGATGTTAGTAGTGTACTTGAGATAGCTAAAGATCATCTAGAAGAAGCAATATTAAATTGCATACCTAAGGTAAGAAGAGTTAATCAGGTAGGAGTTAGATGGATGAATAATATCACTAAGCACAAGCTGCAGAAGAAGAAACTGCTGTGAAGGGTATTATAAAGAGAAAGGTGACTCTTGAAAGGTAGCTTAAGCAAGAAGGTGACCAACTTGGCAAGGAAAGCAAAATCAGATTATGAGAAGAATCTAGCCAAGCACGCCAAAGGAAATCCCAAAGAGTTTTTTCGTTATGTGGCAAGTAAGAGAAAGAATGACTATTGAAGATCAACCTTAATGAGTGATGATAGTGACAAGGTGACAAAAACAGATAAAATAGTCAAGTTACTGAGTGACTACTTTGCAAGGGACACTCAGTAATCACTTAGTGAGGTTACTGCTTTAAAATATGTGACAAATACTAATGTCTCAGCTGCAGTAAGAGTTCCAATAGAGTGGAAAGAGAGGGCAAAATAATTCGTTCCCTTGCATAAGAAAGGCTCTAAAAGAACTGCAGTAGCAAATTATAGTCCAATCAAGTGTCATGATTGGTCTATAATTTGCCTACCACCCTTTTTACCACCACACCAGACCAGACTTCATTTTAGTGTGGTCTGTGGAATTGGTCAAAACGAGTATTCCAGAATGGATGGATAAAAATGATACTTGATGAGGGGCAACAAGGCTTTGTAGAAGGTCGGTCATGCCTTAGTAATTTAATATCTTTTTATAATAGAGTAATAGCTGAGTTGGATAAAGGAAATGGCCATATGGCGATTCTGCTGGATTTTATAAAGGCATTTGACAGAATACCTAGAACTCTGTTATGCAAATTAGAACAAATGAGGATGGCTATGACACTGATTAAATGTATAACAGGGTGGCTGCTGGACAGATATCAACAAGTGGTATGTGGAGGGGCAGAATTGAGGTGAAAACAGGTGACTAGTGATGTGCTGCAAAGTTCACTGCTGGGACCATTGCTGTTTAATTTGTACATAAATGATATAGGAAATAACTTGAAAGGAAATGTTCACTTGTTTGTTGATGATGATGCAAAATTAAGTAGAGTAATCATTAATCAAGATGATGTGGAGATCTTTCAAAATGATTTAAATAGGCAGTGAGTGTGAGAAAAAAGATAAAGACAATGTTGAGAAATGGAAAGTTATGCATTTTGGGATAAACAGATTACAAGCTGTGTATGACATTGATGGTACTGTACTCCAGGAAATAGATTAAACTACAGATTTTGGGATGGTGGTAGACAGAGAGTTAAAGTTTAAGAGAACATATTGTTGAGGTTGCTAAGGTAGTCCATAAGATTACTTGGCTATTGAAGAACACACTAACAAGTAGATATAAGAAAGTTGTTATTCCTCTTTATAAGACCTTGATACATCCACATCTGGATTACTGTGCTCAAGTCTGGTCTCCTGGGTTTCTTGGGGATGTTGAAGTAGTGTAGAAGATTCAGAGGTGAGTGACCAAGATGGTGAGTGGTGTGTGGAATGTTCCCTATGAAGACAGATTGATGGTGTGTGGATTGCAGAAGTTGCCTGACAGGAGAAAAAGAGGGGATATGCATGGGAAATGTTTCAGCACTTTGCTGAATTGGCCAGAACAAGGAGTCATCCCTGAAAGTTGAATAAAAATGTTTTTAGTAGGGGTGTGAGGACTAGATTTTTTGCTTGGAGAGTTTTGGGAACAAGTGAAATGGGTTGCCAGAAACTGTTGTGAGTGCTTTGTCTGTTAATGGGTTCAAGGAGAGATATGATAGATTGTGTGGGTGTCCCGCGAAGAGTCTTTGGATTCCATAGAGGTGCCCATACAGTAATAATAATAATAATAATAGTGAGAATCAACTGTATAGCTGTTAAGTACATACGTTCTCTGGATGGGTTGTCTATTCTGCATGGCAAAAATATTTGATTTTCTGGAAATCAGAAACACTTTCATAGGAGACAGGCTAATTCATCTTTAGTTGAAAAGTCATAAAAATTTCTGTAACAAACCACTTGTGAACCTAGGTACTTAGTCATATGACAAAGCATTGCATTCTCTTTCAGAAAATGGTACAAATATATCCCAAAAAACATAGAGTATATTGACATCTAGAAATAAAGAGGTTATAGTTCCACTGTATAAGACTTTAATCAGGCTGCATTTGGATTGGATAACTGTATGCCAATATCTCTTCCATGATATCTTCGATGAAATGTGTAAGCAGACAAGAATTACCAGGGAAGTATATTACCAGGATGCTACACATATATGGATAAAATGCCACATATGGAGCTTGGTGTATAGGGGGGAATTGATATGATTGCAACATATAAGTCAATGAGGACTTTGTATCTGGTTACTTTAAGAAAGTTTTTTAGAGTATATGGAGCAAAAGCAGAACAAGAGGTCATTCTCAAAAGTAATATAAGGAAGGTGTTAATGATAAAGGATCATATGCTTTTTGCTTGGAGAGTGGCAAGTGAGTGAGTGAGTTAGTAAATAAGTGGAATGCCATCTTTGCAGGCACAGAAACATCAAGCCAGTATATGGCATAGTTCGATTTATGTATTTATTAATTCATGTGGAGTTCTCCCCGATCCATGATTCCTTAGGACTTGCTGAGCCCTCGTAATGAAGGATTACCTATACATTTTATGACTAAATCCATATGTGTTCATGGGCCAATTTGCCAGTTCTGAGGGACGAAAAATCTGAGTTTCCAGGTGATAAAAACCCTCTACCTCCATATGAGACTGGCTAACTCACCTTTAGTCAAAGGAGACCACATAAAGATTCCTCGTGTAATAGATGGGAGTTGGACCCAGGTCTTTCAGACCAAAGGGCTGTGTCTATACCGATTACGCTACGGACACTCTGGCATGGTTTGATGAGTAATGTACATCATTACTCATCAAACTGTTTAAGCATTAATATACACTGTATATTAATGCTTAAACATTCATCATCATTCTCATGCTGATGTTTAGAAGAGTGAAATCTATAGTCTACATGTCTATAGATAATGTTTAACTAAAGTTATTTAGCTAATTAAATTATGCCATTATTTCACCTTTATACCAAAGCATCTTAATGAGCATGAAGAAATAGACAAAGCACCCGTAAGCAGGCACATCAACAAGATGGTAAACATGGCCTGAGCATATTAAAGATTCCATCTCCACACCAATGTGCCCTGGGTGTGGAGATGGAATCTTGCTGGAAACATGAATATAATCTCCCAGATTTTTGGTAAAGTGACACAGCTAAATTTGTTAAGATTTGGCAAATGTTGTAGTGCTGTGGTGGATTATACAAACAGTCTCCCACAAACTAAGAGCTGAAAGGTTTCAGTTTGGCATAAATAAGATATTAAAGTGAGGGATTATGGATCCATCTATATTTTATAGCCAAATATAGAAATTTAAGTTTCGAAATTTACCAGGAGGTCCGTACAGTATTGTTTATTTTTATCCAATTGTAGTGAACTTAAACAATTATTCAACTATGTTTTATACTAATGCCTGGAGTATCCGGAATAAAGGAGAAGAATTGGTGGCGCTGATAGCATCAGCCTGGCCAAAGATTATTGGGATCACTGAGACGTGGTTGACAGAAGAGGATATAATAACAAGAATAGAAGTAGCAGGGTACAGCATTTTTCAGCAGGATAGAAAGGGAAAGCGTGGTAGTGGTGGAGTACTGCTTATGACAGGTGATGACTTATCTCCTCTAAGAGTGGAGGCTTTGAAAAGCAGTGACACTAATGATTTTGAAAGCATATGGTGTGAGGTAGAGATAGACAAGACAGGATATTTAGTGGGGTGTTGCTACAAACCAAGGAGCACAAAGGGTGGGGACCAGGAGATGTTTAGACAATTGAGCTTGGCCAGTGCAAGAAGAATGATTGTTATGGGAGATTTTAACTACAGTAGTATGAATTGGGGGAGAGGAAGATGCATGGAGTAATAAGGGAATAGAAATTCTAGAATTCTTGTAATACTAGAAAAACATGTAATAGAGAAAATAAGAAAATTCAAGAGTTTTGGATTTGGTCATAGCATCAGAAGAGTTGATAATAACTGAGATGACATCTCTCCCACCAGTTGAAGAGAGTGACCATGTGGTTTTGACTTGGAAGATGAATAGACATACAGGAGTATCAAAGAGAGGGAAACATATGTGGAATTATAAGGCAGGTGATTATAATAGTCTTAGACATCAACTTGGGGAAGTTCCATGGAGGGAGGAATTGGAAGGCCAGGATATTATTAGTGCTTGGGAAATTGTGACAAGCAATATTAAGCAGGAGCTGCATGTGAAAAAGAGGCTATGGAAGAGATATAAGGAGACAGGTGAAGAGCAGATGCACGAAGAATATAAGACCCAGGCCAGGAGAGTGACTAGTATGGTAAGGAACATGAAACAGGAATATGAGAAGAGATTGGCCCTAAGATCCAAAGAAAATCCTAGGGACTTTTTTAGCTATGTTTCCAGTGGGAGGAGGAATGATTGCAGAAGAATGACATTGTGGGATAAAGATGGGAATAGAGTGACTGATGCAGAGGGCATAGTGGAATTGTTCAATGAACACTTTATTGGTGTATTTCATCCTGGAGGAGTAAATTTTAATACTAGAGGAATAGGGCAGGTTCGAAGTTTAGAGGTGCGGGAGGAGAATGTATTCCAAATATTGAGTACTCTGGATGTCAGTAAAGCTGTGGGACTGGATGGTATTTCACGACGAGTTTTGAGAGAATGTGCTAAGGAACTAACAACTCTTTTGATCTGACTTTTCAATGAAAGTCTGGCTATGTGAGAGGTGCCCAGGGAATGGAAGGAAGGTAAGATAGTGCCATTGCATAAGGGCTGTAGCAGACTGGAAGTGTCTAATTATGAGCCAGTTTGTGTGTCATCAGTAGTTGTTAAGATCTTGGAGAAATTAGTGAGGAACCATATACAACATTGGGCAGATGAGGGTAATGTTATCTGTGAGAGTCAAAATGGATTTGTGAGGGGAGGGGGTGCTCTTGTTTTAGTAACATTCTAGCCTTTTATAATAAAGTTACAAGAGCAGTAAATGAGGGAAAAGCATATACTGCAATTTTCTTGGATTTTGCAAAGGTATTTGACAAGGGGCCCCATGATAAGCTGATATTTAAGTTGCAGCACATGGGTTGGGTTTGGATGTCAGGTTGGTCAACTGGATTCAGGATTGGCTGTCTGATAGGTATCAGAGAGTTGTGTATGGTGGGGGCAGTTTCAAGGAGGCAGAAGGTTACAAGTGGGGTCCCACAGGGCTCAGTACTGGGACCTATATTGTTTAACCTTTATATCAATGACATTGTCAGTGGATTGCAGGGGGATATTTGGCTGTTTGCAGATGTGAAGCTGGGAAGGGTTATTAGTAATAGTGCAGATGTGGTAGTCATGCAAGAAGATTTGAATAAGCTAGACAGATGGGCAAATGAATGGGGGTGTCGGTTTAATGCAGCAGAATGTAAGGTCTTGAGGTTTGGGAAACATCAATGGGACACTGCATACTCTATCAGAGGAGTTATACTGGAGGAAGTAGGGGAGACAAGAGATCTGTGGTTGATGATTGATAGAAACCTGAAATTTAGGGGACATATTACAAAGGCAGTGAAGGTAGCACAGAGGATTGCTGCAATAATGAGAAGGACGCTGACCTGCAGAGATAAAACAGTTATCATTCCGTTGTATAAGACCCTGATCAGACCACACTTAGACTATTGTTCTCAGATTTGGTCCCCAGGATTTGAAGGGGATAAATTAACTGTGGAAAGGGTACAGAGGGAGATAACAAAGACAGTTTCAGGGACTGTACAATGTTAGTTATGAGGATTGGCTGAGGGAATGTAGACTGCAGAGTTTGGTGGATACAAGAAGGAGAGGTGATATGATTGAGACTTTTAAACTGTTGAGAGGTGATTACAGGGTTGACACTGGGGAGTTCTTTTGCTTGGTTGAACAGTAGGAAAGAGTGATGACAAGGGGCCATCCCTGGAAGTTACGAAAGGAAACTGTGAACAAGAGGGTGAGAAGCGGTTTCTTTCCATAGAGAGTGGTTGAACTGTGGAATGCATTGCCTGATAGAATGGTGAGAGCGAGAACGGTCAATGAGTTTAAGGAGTGGTATGATAGATTTTGTGTTTCCTAGGAGGGACCTCCCACGATGAGTCTTGATAGACTTGTGTTTCCTAGGAAAGACCTCCGACGATGAGTCTTTTGACTCCTTGGAGGCCTAAATAATAATAATAATAATAACCTTTGGTATCAGTTTCCTTTACTTGCACTAACTAAAAGACATGACCTCTGCCCAGGAACCCATCACCTTTTATTATTTTTAACGTTAAAATTATTATTATTAAAACGAACAGTTCGAAACAGCTGTCAGGTTTCACTTCCCTGACAGCTGTTTCGAACTGTTCGTTTTCATCAGAGACCAGATAGAAAAAGAGGGAGGAAACCCCTCTGTTCAATACCACATCAATCCTATGTCAGTAAGTTAAATTCATCATAAGTGAACTAATGGTAGGTGGATGAGGTTTCTGAAGACACCCAAGAGTGCAGAACATTATGCATTTTGTCAGACATGCAAAACTTAATTTAAGCATTAATAAAATGCAACATACAAGCTTATAGGTAGAGCGCATGGCTCTTAAGTAGTGTAAGCGAAGAAAATTCTGATGCCAAAGGTTATACTCTCATGAACTCTCTGGTAACTTTTGAAACTGTTAAGTTCCTTTCTATATTTTGGCTATAAAACTTGAGGGATCTATAATGTCCTCCACAGTTTAATATCTTACTTATGTCAGATTGCAGCCTTTTGGTTCTATACTTTAGTAGCGTATTTGATTATGCACCTACTGAGAGTTCACTTATGATGAATTCAACTTTCTGACATAGGATTGCTATGGTTCTGAATAGAGAATTTTTTTTACATTTCCTTTCAGCAATCATAAGTTTCTGCCTGGCTTCTGATGAGAACCAACAGTTTGAAACGGCTGTCAGGCTAATGAAATCAACAGTCTGAAACAGCTGTCAGGCCAGTGAAACATAAAATAATCATCAATAAAAGGCAATGATATGGACTTCTAGACAGAGTTTGTGTCCTTTAAGTAGTGCAAGCCAAAGCAATTCCAATGCCAAAGATTATATTCTCATAAACCATCTTGTAAATTTCAAAGCATTTAAAGTTTCTTTCAATATTTGGTTACAAAAAAATATGGATGGATTCATAATATCCTTCATTTGAATACTGTCTTTGATTTATATCTGTTTATGTATAAAGGAGAAGTTTTTTTCTCTCCTTGAATTCAATTCAAATGAATTCTTTAAATGCTGTAAGGACTCAGATTTCTTCCTACATGATTAAGAATCATTCCTAAGTGTAAGTCTTGAAAAGTTCTCTGTATCTACCATCAAACTAGTTTTGCTCTTTTACTAAACCAAATCAATGTCACATGCACCATGTTGGCTGATAGAAAAACAGCACTATTCTAGTGCTACAGAACAAGCTGTTCAACATGTTGAATGCCAAACTTTGGGTGATTCTCTCAATCAACCATCTCTGATGCTTCAGCTAAATAACAACTTTAAAAGATGAAGGCCTGTTGCATCCAAAAATTATGTAACATAGCAAGGAAGACAGTAAACTTTCATTTGCCTCCACAACAAACTGTAATTATACTACCATTTATTCATCTCAAGAAAGAAGCTATCAACATCTTTGGCCAGAACTATGCTTTAACTCCAAAGAAATACTGCTTTCTAATCATGACAAAAATAGAAAGAGGCATCTACAGGCCTCCTCTCCCATATTGTCATTAACATCAAGTTATAGTCAACATTTTAAAATTTGCAAAACCTACAAAAAAAGGAATTTATCCTATCTGAGAACTTGCTGATAAGATAAATTCTATGCTAATAGAATTTATCCTATCTTTTTTACCCTTAAAAAGCTATGCTAATATTACAAAAGCGAATAACAGTAAAGCTGCAGTTCTCATCATAAAAATTATGGAAACAACTACCATGTTAGAGTAAACTTCAGTTTAATATAATCCAAACTAATCACTGTACATTTTGACCTTCACCATTAAGGTCATCTGGAGTATACACATATATATACAAAGAAAGAAGCTGCACTACATTCTACATGGTATGCTAAAGTTAGATTGATTTGGTCCACCATTAAGACTATTGGCCTGACCTCTGTTGGGAAAAGAACTTGCCTCATCAATGCTAGATTCCTGTAATTATTATTTATTTTGTTACAAAAATAAATTAAGCTAGAGAGCAACATGTTCACACAAAGTAACTCATAAGTATACATATAAATTAAAAGAAAATAGTAGGGATCGTGGCCAATAAAAGCTGAAATAACTCCTTAGAATTCTAAAGTCAAGGTTTTCTGGAAAACGTTTTATCATTATTCATTATCATTATCATTATTATTTGACACCTCCAGGGAGTCCAAAGACTCAGTTGTGTATGATGGATCATACAAAAACTTGTATGAAAGGAAAGAAATTTAAAGAAGCCTGTGAAATTTTGATTGCCCATCCTAATCTTAACAATAATGGTGGAAAAATATCCCAAGAATCTGGATGGTACACAATCAGCACACAAGTTTTCCAGCAAATCCCGACTTCAGGACTCTAAGCAATTATATGAGCTTTTATTGGCCACCATCCATATTGTTTTATTTTAATTTATGAGTATACTTATATGAATAACTTTGTGTATGAACATGTTGCTCTCTAGCTTAATTTATTTTTGTAATGAAATAGATAATAATAATAATAATAATAATAATAACAGCCCTCTAGCATTTTTCCCTCCACCAGAGTTCAAGCCAATAGTCTTAAGGGCTAACGAAATCAATGTAACTTTAACATACCATGTAGATTGTAGTGTAGCTTGTTTCTTTGTACAGGGTGGCCATAAAATAACTTTCCCTCTTTGGAAGCATCTGTAGCTAAAACTAATAAACAGAATGAGACCAAATTTTATATTGAGACTTTTGAAGGCATCGGGAAATGATTTCCGTGAAAAAAACATTTAGTACCGAAATTCGCCGATAGAGGAAATTTTGGCGCTGGAGGAGCCGAAAACAAGCAGATAACTACATTAAAGGGAGATAAAAATGGAATAATAACATTTCAATGGTGTAAGAGCAACAGCCGTTCCCAACTTGCATGTCTTGAAAGAGAACATAAAACGGGCTGTTTTGAATACCCAATCCGACTCCTTACACTCAGCTGTAGAGCATGTCGCACACCAGATGCAATTTGTTGTACACAAGAAAGGTCAGCACATTGAAAATCGTGTATGTGGTTCAGGGGACCCTGATTCTGATGAATAAAATATTATTTCCTGTGAGTTCAATCACTACATTAACTTCTGTGCATCTCTTGCAAGTTGTTGTTTTAGTTTAATTATTATTATTCTTATTATCATTGTAACGCTCCACATATCCAGCTGGAATGAGTGATGTGCGGCTATCGCTTACACCGCCGAAATGTTATTATTCCATTTTATTTGCCTTAGTCGCCGACAGGGGAAATTTTGGTACTAAATCTTTTTATTTGCAGAAATCATCTTCCCATGCCTTCAAAAGCCTCAGTATAAAATTTGGTCTCATTTAGTTTATTGAGGGAAAGTTATTTTATGGCCACCCTATATATATATGAGTATATTCCAGATGATGTTCCTCCATGTGGGGCACCTGTTTGTGGTGGAGGGGACCTGCCAGTGATGGTATTGGCCCTTTTCATTCTTCTTCTTTTTCTTTGCTTTTCTTCCTGTATTTTTTGCTCAACTTCTCTTGAGTCTTTTTCACTATCCTTTTTCCAGACCACCATCACTGGGATCCAACGCCCTGCTGCCATGTTTGCCATGCGGTGCAACCCGTGGACATCTGGAAAGGGGGATCCTGGTAGTCTTGCACTACTTTGGCCCCTGCTTCAGCAAGACGGGTGGTCCTGGATTACCAGGCAGGATCAATCGGCTAGTGGGCTTGCCTGCAAGGGTCAACGGTGTTGCAGTAAATCTCTCACCCCATGGTCTGGATCCTAGACCTGCTGCAGTGCCAGTATAGCATCCAGGGTAGCCCTGGCATTCTGCTCCTGAGTGCAGTCTTTGCTTGCCGGATAGTGGGCGCCCATGTTTGGCTCTGTGGTGGGTGGGGAGCTCTGGCGCCGAATTAAAAATTCCTTAAATATGAATTCTTCATCCTCAAATGTTTCAGGGACCCTAACAAAGTCCCAACCAAGTACTGATAATATGGACACAGCATATGGAAACAGAAGTAAGAAACAAAAGATATCGAATACTAACATAAATGTACCAACCTTTTTAATCATTCATGCAACAGGTGAAAAACCAGTTGGGAAAATGTCACCCTTCTTTATCCAAAAAGGTTTAGAAGGACTGGCAGGACCTTCCAAAACTATCAAGAAATTGCGTTCTGGTGATATCCTTGTGGAAACAATGTGCAAACAACATTCCGAGAAACTACTGAGAGCAACGACAATGGGTGGATACAAATTGCAGTAACACCTCACAGAACACTCAATTCCAGTAGAGGAGTGATATCAGAATGGGATCTCCTCGATGTTCCTGATGAGCTATAATTATTAAAGATCAAGGAGTGACGGGTGTGATTCACACCCTGATACACAGGGATGCTCGTCTGGTCTCAACCAAGAACATCATCCTTACTTTTGATACACCTAGGCCTCTGACATCTGTAAAAGCAGGGCATCTCAGCTGTCCTGTTAGAATGTACATTCCTAACCTGCTGAGATGCTTTAAATGTCAAAGATATGGACATGCCCAAACTGTCTGTCGTGGTTCTACTACCTGTGCCCGATGTGGTAGTAAAGAACATGATAATAAATATTGCTGTGAAAAAAAAGCTAAATCTGTCAGCTGTCAGGGAGATCATCCAGCATACTCTCGTGCATGTCAGAAATGGAAAGATGAAAAAGAGATACAAAAAATTAAAACAGAACAAAACATAACATATCAGGATGCAAAAAGAAAGCTGGCCACCATTACACCTGTTTTACGATCCTCTTATGCTGAAAAAGTAACAATTAAAAAGGTGCCAACAGCAACTCAAACATGTATGTCTATTCCGCCATTAGATAATTTCACCATACTTGAACTTTACGATCGCAAGTACTTCTCTGTTGAGTGCATTAATCACAAGACCTATGGCCTTACTCCAGAGACAACTTCAAAAATGGTCCCATTGGATGAAAACTCACCTGTCAAAAAAATTATGGAGACTTCATCCAAAGATAAACCACCAGACACTTGCACAGAAAAAATGGATACCTCAATACCCACTGAAAGCAAACTAAACATACCAACTGACCCTAACACATTTGATGTTTTGAACGCTCTACCAGAGGAAGAGATGGACACTGGCCGTCCATACTTCCCTAAAACAGTGGATAAATATAAATCTGACAAAGGTAAGCCCTCAACCTCTCCAAAACCAGACAAGTCAATAAAATCAAAAGAATAGGAAAAAATTTACAATGGAACTGTCGTGGGATCCGCCAGAATATTGACAATATCATGATGTTGTTGCAGAAACACAAACCTTTTTGTTTCTGTCTACAGGAAACTTACTTAAGACCCAATGAGGACTGTACCTTTAGGAATTTCACTGTTGTACGTAAGGATAGAACTGGTGATGGTCCTGCTCATGGAGGAGTAGCTATCCTAGTGAGTAGTCATATTCCTTTCCATCAGGTCCAAATTAATACTTCTCTGGAAGTAGTAGCGATTCGCTTCTCTGTGGGATTTCTTATTACAGTATGTTCAATTTATTTACCACCAAATGCTGATTTAAATGAAACTGATCTTGATTACCTTATCTTGCAACTGCCTGAACCCATAATTTTGATGGGTGACTTTAACGGTCACAATACTCTATGGTGTAGTGTTATACACTAATAGACGAGGTCGAATCATTGAAAAAATTCTTGATAATAATAACCTTTCCCTTCTAAATAATAACCTCAATACTTTCTTCCATATGCCTACCTGCTCATATTCTGCAATTGATCTTACAATCTGTTCCCCTTCCATTCTTCCACTGCTCATGTGGGACGCTGAAGAGAACATATATGGAAGTGATCACTTTCCTGTCCTTTGTACAATGTCTTCACAGGAACCATGTCCACCCACATGGATACCTATATGGGAAATGGACCAGGCTGACTGAAACACTTTCTCTCATCCTGCAAAATTTAATGCTGATGTCATCAGTCAAACACCTATCAATGAAGTTGAAAAATATATAACAGAATGCATTGTCCAGGCAGCAACAACCTCCATCCCAAAAACATCATCTCGATTCCCAGTCTATCCAAAGCCATGGTGGAACCCAGAATGTCAGGCAGCCAGAAAAGATCAACACAGAGTGTGTAGCATATTTTGTAGATACCCCACCACATCAAATTTAATAACTTTCAAGCGTGCTCGAGCCAAAGTACGTTATGTAAGACGTCAGAGTCAAAAACAATCATGGATCCAATTTACTACATCAATTAATCAAATGACCAGTCCAAAAATTGTATGGGATAAAATCTGGAAAATGAAAGGCAGATATAGTACACATTGTTTGTTCACCTTAGACTATAATGGAGGTGTTCTTGCTGATCCCAAAGCTATTGCAGATACTTTGGGAGAAACTTTTGCTAAAATATCAGCAACAGCTTCATATTCTCTGGAATTTTTAATACTGAAAGAGCAGCAAGAGAAACAAAGGCTTAATTTTTCTACCAACATTCTGCCATATAATCAGCCATTTGTCAAGGAGGAACTAAAAAGAGCTCTCCTACAATCTCACCCTAGTGCAGTAGGACCTGATGACATCCATTATGAAATGATAAAGCATCTACCATCATATTCTATGGATCTTCTTCTCTTATACAATAGAATACTTGCAGAGGAAGAGTTTCCAAATTCTTGGCATAAGTCAATTGTCATTGCTATCCCAAAACCAAGAAAAGTTCCAACACAAGCAAATAATTATCGACCCATTGCTCTGACCAGCTGTCTTTTGTAAGATACTAGAGAAAATGGTTAATGCCAGACTTCTCTGGTATTTAGGAGGCAACAATCTTCTCTCCAATACACAATGTGGTTTCCGTAGACATCGATCAACTTTAGACCATTTAGTTTGGTTAGAAACTTGCATAAGAGATGCATTTCTGAAGCGAGAATATCTTGTCTCCGTTTTTTTTTTGACATCAAAAAGCTTATGACACAGCCTGGAGATATGGTATATTAAAAGACCTCTGTAACCTAGGTCTCAAAGGACACCTCCCTATATTTATTAAAAACTTTCTGTCCCCACGAACTTTCCAAGTCAGAGTGGGAAGTACGCTATCTCGACCATATCATCAAGAATAAGGTGTTCCCCAAGGCTCTGTCTTAAGTGTAACCCTTTTTGGTATTAAAATTAACTCAATTATTGAACAGCTTCCTCCCAATGTAGACAATGCTCTATATGTTGATGACTTTACAATTTACTGTCATTCACATAACATGAGGGTAATTGAAGGGCATCTTCAGAATGCAATTGATCATGTCTCTCTCTCTCTCTGTGGGTTCTTAATAGATTTAGGTTTTCAACAGAAAAAAGTGTCTGTGTACACTTCTGTCGAAAACGCACTCATCACCCAGATCCTGAACTAAGAATGGGACATACTGTTATTCCAGTAGCTACAGAAACCAGGTTCTTGGGACTTATCTTTGACAGAAAACTTACATTTCTAGCACACATTCGTCAACTAAGAGAAAAGTGCAAAAGAACTTTGAACCTCCTTCACACTCTATCCTCTACTGAATGGGGTGCTGATCGAGCTTCATTGCTCCATCTTTATCGTGCACTTATACATTCAAAGCTGGATTATGAGTTCCAAGTCTATGGTTTGGCAAGACAGAGTAACCTACAATGGTTGGATTCCACCCATCATCAGGGTATACGGATAGCTACTGGTCCCTTTCGCACCTCACCCACTCAAAGTCTCTATGTCGAAGCAAATGAACCAGCTCTATCACTTCGACGGAAACAGTTATCTCTTAATTATGCCCTAAAAATAAAATCTCTCCCAGATCACCCTACATGGAATAGTATCTTCTCTCTGCATTGGGAAGCTCAATATCACACACATCAAACTGCTATACATCCTTTTGGTATGCGTATTAAAGAAACTGTACAAGCAGTTAATATAAATGTTGACAACATTAGCTACACTAAACATAACAGCATTCCTCCATGGCAAGTTTGCACACCATCCTGCAATCTGTCACTTTGTCAGCTACAGAAATCTTATACCCCCATCATCCATTTACCTGCAATTGTTTAAGGAACACAGAGCAGCACATGCCGATTTCTTACCCATCTATACTGATGGTTCAAGAACTAACACCTCTGTTGGCTGTGCTGCTGTGTTTCCTAACATTATTATCTCAAATCAGATCCCACCAGACTGCAGTAATTATACAGCAGAGTTACAGGCCATTCAGCTTGCACTTGTGCATATAAATGAAAACTGCTACCAAAAGTGTATAATTTATACATACACATTGAGCTCTTTACAGGCCATCTCCTCTCCTATGTAATCCACATCCAGTACTTTATGAAGTGTTGAATGTGGACCTGCTTCACAAAATGAAAATCCTTAATTTCGATGTTCAGTTCTGCTGGATTCCCAGCCACATCGGAATCAAAGGAAATGAGGCTGCAGATGCAGCTGCTAAATCAGCTCATACCTTCTCCATACTGTTTGACAGTTCAGTATACAGACTACAGACAACTTATAAGATCAAAACTAATTGCTCAGTGGGAGTTAACATGGCATGAAGCATCAACAAACATATTATATAACATTAAACCTGAAACTAAACAATGGCATTCTAGTCAACGTACAAAGAGAAGGGAGGAGGTTATCCTTGCTAGGCTCTGCGTAGCAAGGTCACAGTCACCTTACGCATTCTCATTTACTGAGAGCTGATGACCCTTCCATATGTGAAAAATGCACCACACATCTCACTATTCATCATATTCTGGTAGATTGTCAAAAATTTACACGAGAGAGGAATGAAATTCTCACCTATCTAACCAAGCCATATACACTCAGGGAAATGCTAGCAGACTCAGGCAAATTGCTTGATGTTTTTAATTTTTTTAGTAAGAATTAATTTGTGCAAATACATTTGACCATAAATTGATTTATATGTAAATACTTTTTTGCATAACTTAACTTTTATACATACATATTATTCATTAGGTTAAATCTGACCAATTATGTATTACCATAGGCCTTGATCTTGTATATTTGTATCACCCTGCTGTAATTTTGTTAATATGTAAATACCATAATGCTAAACTTAAATTTTATGCATCAATGCTGTATAATAATTCCTTTCTGACTTTTTAAGTATTATGTAGACACTGCTTTCCTAGACTTGTTTTGTATATACATATGTTAACCTATAGTTATCTATTTATGTATTGCTGAAATCTCTGCAGTAATTTTGTTTATATGTAGATATTGCATCACTTAATGAACATAAATTCGTGTATGCATTTTATTTACTACTTTATTTTTCGAATAATCATGTAGTGCTGTAGGACATCGTACCCACTTGTGTACTTTCTAGTAATTCTGTTTATATGTATTGCTAAATTCTGTTTATACTGCATCGCTAATTTAATTTTCATTCATGCATATTGTATAATAATCCCTTTTTGCCTATTTTTGTACTGCTATAAAGGCATCTATTATAATGTTACATATTTCTAGATACTGCATTCCTTGGCTTAGTGTTTCATATATTATGTATTAACTTATATTGTTAACTATTTTTGCACTACTGTAATAACCTCTGACCTTGTGTGTTGCTGTGCCCTCTGCAGCAGTTCTGTTTACCTAGAGAAGCTGCTTTGTGAAACTAGATTCTTGTATAGACATATTGTTTACAATTTTCTGTAAATGCTAATGTTGTAACCTTTAGTATGGCACAGTATGACCATTGTAGTTTTTGTGCCAAATAAACTATAAACCAACCAACCAAATGATGACCTTAATGTGAAGGTCGAAACATCAAGCGATTACTTTGGTTTATATTAAATTGAAGTTTTACACTAACAAGGTAGTTGTTTCCATAGATTTTATGAATAATTCTGATCACCGATGTAACCATGAAGGAAAGGAAACCTGCAGTGGTAATTGATCACTCAGAATATGATCCAAAAATTGTACTCAGAGATTAATCTCTGTATACTGCTCAGCTGATACTGACCCTATCCAAATGTAAAAAATCTGTCTAAAATTATTAGACAAACTTGTATCCAGGGCCTCAAAAACTATACAAAAATGTAAAACTATATAATTAACTGTCTCTGTGCAACTGAGCCCTCCGATCGGAAAAGGCCTGATTTTGATTCTCATCGTAAAGAAAGGAATCTTTATATTATTATTATTACTACCCCAAGAACTCATGGAGTCAAAGACTCATCTGAGTGGTCCTTTTATCACACACACACAGCTCATCATACCATGTCATAAACACACTCAAACTCCTTGCAGACACCACACTCTCAGGCAAGGCATTCCAATTATTCATAAACCCACACGAAAAAAACCTGCCTCTCACACCCTCTTTATACAGTTTCCAGGGATGACCTCCGGTTATCCCTTGATCTCCCACTATTTACTGCTGAACCTCTCCAGCATTGATCCTATAACAACCACTTACCAACTTATAAGTCTCTATCACATCTCACCTCCTCCCCCTCCCATCCACCAGACTCTGCAAATTACATCTTCGCAATCTTTTTTCATACTCGACATTGCAGAGGTCAGAAACTACCTTAGTCAGTCGCCTTTGGACCCTCTCCAACACCTCCTCATCCCCCTGAAAACCAGGCGACCAAATCTGAGCACAATAGTCCATGTGTGGCCTAATCAAAGCTTTATACAATGAACAAGAATCTCCCTACCTCTACACGTCAGTGTCCTCCACATCATTCACAGACGCCTTTGTGTTGTCTTCACAATTTTGGCTATGTGTCCCTAAATTTTAGATCCTTATTCACTATCACCCCTAGATCTTTTTCCTCCACCGCCAACAATATATCCTCACCAAGCATAAATTCTGCATCCCATCTTTGTTTTCCAAATTTTAAAACCTTACATTTTGCAATATTCAACTGACATCCCGATTTCTGTGCCCAATCACTCAATTTATTCAAATCTTCTTGTAAGGCCACAACATCTTCACTAATCTTCATGGTTCATCCCAACTCTGCATCATCTGCAAACAACCGAATATTTCCATCTAAATCTTCACCAATATATACATTAATATACAAGTTAAACAGCGGTGGCCCTAAAACAGACCCCTGAGGTACTCCACTCTTTCCTGGATATCGCTCCCTCATACACAACTTGTTGATACCTATCAGACAGCCAGTCTCCAATCCAATATCCAACCCCATCCGCTCCAGTTTGACTGTCAACTTATCATGAAGTACCCAATCAAAATCCCCTGCGAAATCCAAGTATATTACTGTGTATCCTTCTCCTCTGTCTAAGGTAGCAATCACTTTATTGTAATAAGTAAGTAGATTACTAAAACATGACTTCCCTTTAGCAAATCCATGCTATCCATCAAAGATAATACCATTGTTGTCAACCCAACTCTGGATCCTAGTTCTCACAAGCTTCTCCAACAACTTAACAACAACACCTGACACACAGATAGGCCTATAGTTTGATGCTTGAGTTCCATCACCTCCTTTACGAAGTGGCACAATCTTGCCCTCCTTCCACTCCTTAGGAACTTGAACGAGTGCAAGGCTCGTATTAAAAAAATATGTCAAGGCAGGTGTCAACTCCCTGGCACATTCCTTCAGAATATGTGGTGATATATTATCTAGTCCCACAGCCTTATTAACATCTAGTTTATTCAACTCCCAATACACCTCTTGCTTACTTACAGTCATTATCAACTGCTCTCAATCTCTCCATGAAGTCACATTCACAAGATTGAAAGATCTTTATGAACTGCTCATTAAGTATCTCCACCACACGGTCCACAACAGCTGTCTTTATATCATTTTCTGCAATCAATGTCATCCTTCCATTATCATTCTTTCTTTTGCTGGCTACGTATCGAAAGAACTCCTTAGGATTCTTTTTAGCTTCATTAGCTAAAAACTTCAACTGCTGTTCATACCTCTCTTTAGCTACACTCACCAACCAAGTCACCCTCCTTGCCTGATCTTTATAGACCTCATGAAATTGGTTACTTCCACTTCTCTTATGCTGCCTCCACAATGCCCTTTTTCTCATATTGCATGCTTAATCTCTTTATTCATCCATCTCACACCTACCTTATTTAACCTTCTCACCCTTGGAATACATTTAGACATTGCATCTACCATACAGTTTTTGAAAATCCCCCAAGCTGCATTGATCTCTTTTCCAGCTAACTCCTCATTCCATGCTACACCCGCAAGCCGTTTCTTGAGCTCTTCATAATCACCACTCCTTGTAGTTCCACATATACCCTTTTCTCACAGAGTTCTTCACACTGCTGGCACCCACCCAGGTAATCACCTCATGGTCACTCTCGCCAACTGGTAAATGATTTGACACCTCATTTATAATTACATCCTCTGATGAGAGGACCAAATCCAAGACCCTCAATCGTCTTGTGCCCTCTGTTACATACTGTCTGAGGTAGATAGCCCTCAAAAACTCAAGAAACTCATTTTCTTTACTTCCAGTTGCTATCTCTTCATTCCAGTCTATATTGCCATAATTAAAATCGCCCGTAATGATCACCCTTTTCTTATTTGCTTGGCGAATTTGATTATACATTTCATTATCACCACCATCCACATTACCTGGTCTATAACAACATCCCACCAAGTATTTGATTCCATTCACCTCTATCTCACACCATACTGCCTCAAAACCACTGGCACTATTTCCCTCCTGCATCTCTGTCCTGTATGGACATAACTCTTTCTCTATCATCAATAGCACTCCCCCTCCCTTTTTACCCCTTCTATTCTCGCGAAACACATCACACCTTTCCATCTCTATTCCTGTCAGGATGTCACCCTCTTCCAACTATGTCTACTTATTCTGACAATCTTCGGGTGAACAGATGCAATTAGTGCAACCATTTCATCTGCCTTGTTTCTTGTACTTCTAGTATTTGTATACAAACACAACAACTCATTTCTGGATCTACAGCTAGTTCCACTGATACCACTCACTCGATGTGATCTCTCCATACTCAACTGGGGCCATTTCCCTTTCTGCTTTTTCATTTTAGAACCCCCTTCAATTCCAACCGTTTCTTCCTGATCCCAGGTCATCCTATTCCTTTCCTGTCTACACATGCTCTCACCTACTCTTGGAGCATCCGCCTTTCTCACGCTGTGTACCCCTGTCCATCCTGAGCCTCCCCATTTCCCTGCTCCTCTTGCACACCCATTCTCTCATTTTCCATACTTATACCACTCAGTTCCCCATTCATAACCACCTCTTCAGTCTCTCCTGCTCTTCCACATCACTTCCTGCTTGATATGATTCATTCTCTCTACTCACTTCTCTACTTTCCAGCAGCAGTCTCTCCAAGCGACTCACACCATAACCACTCAAATGCAGTCCATCGCTTCCATACAGCTCACTTCATCCCTCAAACTCATTCCACACATTAACAAACTGTACTCCCGTCTCCTCACACATTTCAGCCAGCATATTCCAGCATATTCATAATCTTTGCTCTCCACCTCATTTCACCATAGTCATACCTAGGCAACACGCTGACTACCTCTCCTATCACACTATTCTCTTTTATCCTTCTAAGCCGCCTCCTGATATCCATTCTGACATGCTCTTTGTCCTCTGTCAAATCATTTGTACCTATTAAAACTATTAACTGTTTTGCTCGCTCCCGCCTCATATCCAATGCCTCAATCACTTTACTCATTTTACCACCTGGAAAACATACCTTGTGCATCCTATCATCCAGCACACCTTTAATAATGGAGTCACCATACAACGCCACTCGCTCATCTTTCGTTAATTCTTTCGTGCCATCATGATTAGTTTTAATAGTTTTTACCCAAATTTTCTTAATTTCATTCCATATCCATTTCATCTATTGCCTCATCATCCAATTCAACTTCCAAATCTCGTGTCACATTCTCTCTATCATTCTAACTTTCTAACTCTCGACCCCCTCTTCTCACTTTCATTCATCCTTCTTTGTTTACTTACTTTTGGTCCAACATGCGTCTATCTTTCGCTATCATTGATTCTTTCAATTTTTTTCCACTTTCGATTCCTGCTTCACGACATTTCCAGTTTCATTCGTTCTTTCAATTTCATTTCCTTCTGCCACTCTCACCTCACTTTCGTCCTTTTTAACATCTGTTACAGTTTTCAAATCACTTTTTTCTTTTTTACTGATTTTTTTAACATTTTTTTGCCTCTCTTTCTCACGTGCACTCATTTTTCCCACGACATTCTCACTACTAACACTTTCTGTCATCAATTTTATATTTGCATTCATCAATTCCTCGTTCAGGTCACACTTCGCACAGACCCTCCTTCCATCCCCCCTAAACATCCCCAAATTATGTAATCGAAATACTACATATAACACACCTCACACTTAATGAAACTACTGAAATCTAAATTAAAGTCATGGAATGACAAAGCCGCCGCCATGTTTCTTTTGCCAGTTACTAACGAATTCGTAATTAAGTTTAGGCAAAAAAAATCCCCCACACTAATAATACCAGTAGCGCACAACTTTTACAGCAGCTCTTACTCAAACAAATACTCTTATATACTTAATTATTCCAAGAATAACTTATCTCAATCAGGAGCTCTTCTTACACACGTCCACCATGCTTGACTCACGAGCGCCCTCTCAAACATATATTGACGAGGATGGAATAGGCTTTTTTCAATTGAAGGTGGTGATTTTAAGATTGCTAGATGGCTTTGAGGGTAGTTGTGTGTGGTGGGAAAATAAAGTAGTAGTAGGGGAGAGGAGATGTTTATATTAGTTGAGTAGAGCGTCTTCGCACGATGATTTCTTGGACTTAAACGTGTGGACAGACTTATGTGTTCGTCGAACATGTTGTTTATTATTTTAACGGTATAATAGAACACAGAAACTAAGTAAATAATTAATTTATTAACTTGATGCTAAAAAGTTAATAAATTAATTATTTACTTAGTTTCTGTGTTCTATTATACCGTTAAAATAATAAACAACATTTCTTGGACTTCTTGGAGGTATCAAATAATAATAATAATAATCCTAGGTCTCCATGGATTATCAGAAATGCACAACATACACCCCTGATCCCTACAGTGGACAGTACTGGTTCACCACAAGGGGCCAAATACTTAAGATCAAATTCTCTTTGATTACAGGCCACATTTTCTCCTATGTTAAACCTCTGTGATGATCAAGTATCTGATAAGCAAGATTGTTAAAGTGCACAGATACTGGCACAATGGTCAGTTCTGATATTATTATATTATCAATAGACCTGCATGGAGTCAAAAGACTCATCATGGGAGGTCTCACTCTCACATGAACATCTCACCATACCTTGACTTAAATGCATTTACTGTTCTGCAATCGACACTATCAGGAAATGCATTCCAACCTCCTACCACTCTCCATGCCAAAAATTTACTTCTTGCTCCACTCTTGCTCACACCCACTTTATACAGCTTCCAGGGATAGCCTCTCATTTTATCCCTGTCTCCATATATTCTATAAAAAAAATCTCATTCACACTAATCTGGTAATTAGCCGTTATACCAGAAACCAACTTAGTCAATTGTGACTGAACCCTCTCCATCTCATTATCCTTTTGAAGACCTGGTAACCAAATCTGTGCACAGTAATCCATATGTGGCCTGATCAACATCTTATACAATGGAATCAAAACATCTTTACTTCTTCATGTCAGTGTGTTCCACATCATTCCCATAATCCGCTGTGTTGTCCTCAAAGTTTTAGCAAACTGTCCATGAAATTTCAAGTTCCTATCCACTATCACTCCCAGATCTTTCATCTTCATTTCCTCTAAAATATCCTCACCAATTCTATACTCTTCATTCCATTTTTGCTTCCCAAATTTTAAAACCTTACACTTTGCTGACATCCCCACACGTGCCCATTCAAAAAAGTCTATTTAGGTCCTCTTGCAAAGCTACATTTGTTCTATGACTGATAACTCTCCCCAACTTTGCATCATCTGCAAGCAACTGTATATCACCATTTAAGCCCTTTCCAATGTCATATAAATTAAACAACAATGGCCTCAAACTGATCCTTGGGCACACTGCTAGTGACTTTCCTCTTCTGGGATAGCACTCCTCATATACAACCTGCCAATCCAATGTACTAATATACTATCAAATGATATCTGTTCCAGTTTAACTACTACTTTGTCATGTGACAATCTACCAAAAGCCTTTGCAAAATCTAATAGGCACTACTATATATTCCCCCTTATGCAGTATATTCATCACTTTATAATAGATAAGCAGATTGCTAGATCCCCCATGCTATCCACAAGAGAATTCTACTGCTCTCCACCCAATTCTGAATACTTGTCCTCACTAGATTCCCCAACAACTTGACCACAACTCCAGACTGGCCTATAATTTGCCTAAAATTAGTCTTCTTGCCTCCATTATGAAGCAAAACAATTTTGCCATCTTTCCACTCTTTTGGAACCTGGGCTAATCTTAGACATGTTAAAAATGTACATGAAAGCTATTAACTCTCTGGAAAATTCCCTTCCCTCAAGACATGCAATGATATACCATCACGTCTCATGGCTTTGTTTACATCAAGTTTACTCAATTCTTCATGTACCTTCTGCTCACTCACCATCAGTAGTTTCTACCTCCATTCCCACTACTCTCAAGTTCTGCATTATGTTACAATAACAAGGATGGAGTACTTTAATGAATTGCTCATGAAGCACTTCTACAATATCCTCCTCAGTGTTTATCGTTCTCTCATTATCAGTGATGAACATCATCCTCCCATAATCATTCTTTTTTGTACTGGCCACATATTGAAAAACCTCCCTAGGATTTCTTTTAGTGTCATTTGCACTGCCACTCATACTGCAATTATGCCACACCTTACTAAGTGAGTCACTTTCCTTGCATGCTCTTTATACTCCTGATGTAAAAGATTATCTCCACTCATCTTGTGCCACATTAACAATGCTTTTTCTTCCAGATTGCATGCTTCATCGTTTCAGTCATCCATTTTACACCTACCTTATTTAATCTCCTGACCTTTGGAGGACATTAAATCATTGCCTCTGCCAGGTACTTCCTGATTAAAGACCAAGCAGCACTGATTTCCTTCCCATTCAATTTCAACTTCAACTTTTACCAACTGGAGAAAGATGCGACACTTCATTTACAAGAATATCTTCTGATAAGATAATCAACTCCAAGACCTCTGATCCGTGTGTGGCCCCCCTGTTATGTACTGCTTAACTATGTACATCCTTGACTGTCATAATCCTTTCTTTTGCACTCACATATCTACTCCTAAAACCATCATCTACACTTTTCATGCAATGTATCTCTGTCCAACCTGACCTCCCCATTTTCTTGTCCACTATGATTTTCTTCAGTAGCACACTCACCTCTCCATTCACAAAGTTGCCTACTTTACTTTCTTGCTCTTCAACAACACTCCATACTTCATCAGGTTTACATTTGCTTCAGCATTCTCTCTCTCTAATGCAGTTACAGTTTCTCCAACTGACTAGCAAAATCTGCCCCTCAAACTCATCCCACACATTCACAAAATGGTCACTTCAAACTTCAAATGGACACCTTTCTCCTCACACAACTCTGCTAGCATACCATTCATAATCTTTGCTTGCCTTCTCAAATAATCATTATTATAACTGGAAACCACACTGACCAACTTAACTACCACACTGTTATCTTTCACTCTTCTGCCAGCCTGGTTGGCCAAGTGATCAGATATCTGCTCTCCAGCCAAAAGGCTGCGGATTTGAATCCTGCCATGGGAAGGGATGTTTGTGATTGTCTGTGGAAATACTAGTGGTGGTGGATGGTAGATGGTATTGGTGTAGTTGTGGTTTGTTGTAGTTGGTGGATTGAGTGATGGAGACAGAGTTGTAGAGTAGGTGCCCTCCCTCAATGAGTCTTTGGACCCCCCCTGGAGGTATCACATTAATAATAATAATAATAATAATAATAATAAAAAACAGCCTCATGATATCCCTCCTTACATTCTTTTTGTTACTAATCAAATCATCCATTCCAACTATTGCAACCAACTATTGTTCACATTCTCTTATCCAGTGCTCCAACGACCTTGCTCGTTCTACCTCCTGGAAAAACAGACCTTATGTACCTTTTAGATGCAAACCTCTTGCCATCAAACACATCTCTGCACAGTCAAAGTCAAATCATTCAATATTTCTTTCAAGTCTTTCTTCCCATTCTTCCTCACATTCCCATGCAAATCCATAATTCTCCTCAGTTCATTCCTTGTACATTTAATCGCTTGTCTCATATTTACTCACACTGCTTTCATATCTTCAGTTAGTTTTTCAGTGCCATTTAGACAAATTACATTTTCACTGACTTGCCCGTCTACTGTCTTACCAATATATCCTCCCTAATCACTGATTATATCCCCCAAAAAACCTCAAAACTAATTCAGACTCTCTTTCCCTAGACATATCAGCCTTATTCACTTTGACCTTGCATCTAACTATATATTATTATCATCCTAAGATCCCATGGAGTCAAAAGCTCATTTAGGAGGTCCTTTTGTTAAACACACAGCTCATCGTACCATGCCTTAAACACACTCAAATCCTCTGCAGACACCACCCTCTCAAACAAGGTATTCCAATCATTCACAACTCTGCATGCAAAACACCTGCTTCTCTCTCTCCCATGCTCACACTCTCTTTATACAGCTTCCAGGGATGACCTCTGATCTCCAACCATTTTCTGGTTGGAGATCAGAGTTCATTCAACCACTCACTAACTTATAGGTCTCTATCATGACATCCCTCTTACTCCTATCCACTACATTCTGTAAATTACATCTTCTCAACCTTTCTTCATATTCAACATTCCAGAGATCAGAAACTACCTTAATAACTTGCCCATGGACCCTTTCCTCTAGACATATCTTCATCCTTCCTAACAAGTCAGAGTCCTTCACATCATTCCCAGAATTTATTGTATTATTATTATTATTATTAACATTTGACCTCCATGGAGTCAGAGACTCATTGTGGGAGTTACACACTACTGCACACAATGCTCATCCAACCGTGCCTTAAACTGATTCAATGTGTCTAAACCCACAACACACTCAGGCAATTCATTCCGCTCATCAACCACCCTCCATGCAAAGAACCTACTCCTCACTCCTTTGTTCACACCCTCCTTATACAGCTTCCAGTGATGGCACCTTGTTCTACTGCCCTCTCCCATGTTGACTTGATAAGAACCCCTGGCTAGCTTATATGTTTCAATCATATTCCCCATCTTTCTCTTATTCACGAGGTTCTGCAACTTACACTCTCTCAATCTGTCCTCATACTCCACATTCCAAAGACCACTGACTATCTTTGTGAATCTCTGGACCCTTTCCAACATCATGGAAACCCAGTGACCAAATCTGAGCACAATAATCCATATGCAGCCTGATCAAGGCCTTATATACAATGGAATCATAACTTCTCTATTTCTGCATATCAGATGGCCTCAGCATCATTGCCATTATCTGAATCGATGTCTTCACAACTTGTGCAATGTGGTCCTTGAATTTCAGGTGCTTGTCCACCATCACTCCTAGATCTCTCATCTACTCTACTTCCAATAAAGTTTCCCCACCAAGTGTATACTTTGCATCCCATCATTGCTTACCAAATCTCAAAAGCTTACACTTTGCAACATTGAACTGATAGTTCCACTTATCTGCCCAATCATGCAATCTATGCGAGTCCTCTTGTAAGGCCATGACTTCCGCTTGACTCTGCATTGCTCTCCCCAGTTTTGCATCACTGCAAACAGCTGGTGGCACCTTGTGCCACTAGTTTAAACCCAACCCAATATCACTAACATACAAATTGAACAACAATGCCCCCAAAACTGATCCCAGCAGCACACCACTAATTACCTATATATACCACTAGTCGGAATACTGCAGTCCCATATACAACTCTCTGATACCTATCTGACAGCCAGTCGCTGATCCAACACAGAAGTCTGTTATCCATTCCCATTTGTTTCAATTTATTTAAGAGCTTATCATGTGGCAGTCTATCAAAAGCCTTTACAAAATCTAAGTACACCACTGTATATGCATCTCACCTGTCCAAGGTATTTGTAACTTTGTTATAGTACATAAGGTAGTGAAACATGATCAAACTCATGCTGATGACCACAAAGAATACTGCTTTATCACACCATTTCTGTATCCTACTTCTCACCAATCTCTCCAGGACCTTCACCACAACTCAAGATATACAGACTGGCCTATAATATGAAGCTACAGCCTTATCACCACCTTTATGCAGCAGAACAATTTTATCCTCCTTCCACTCTCTTGGAACTTGTAGTGTTGTAATACTCTTATTAAACAGGCATGCCAATGCTACTGCAAATTCCCTGAAACATTCCCTTAAGATGCGTGGTGATATGTCATCAAATCCTATCACCTTATTAACATCAAGGTTATTTATTTCCTCAAATACCTCCTGCTCACTCACAATTAAGCTATCCTCTCCTATGTCCTCTACATTTAAGTTCCTCATGAATCCACCCTGATCAGGATGAAATACCCTTACAAATTGATCACTAATACCTCAACAATGTCTTCTGCAGCAGTTATCATTCTACCAGTTTCATCCTTTAACTTCATCTTACCATGATCATTCTTCATTCTACTTTCCACATATCTAAAAAACTCTCTAGGGGTTTTCTTTGCCTGATATGCCAATTTCTACTCATACTAACTGAGTCACTCTCCTAGTTTGTTCTTTATGCTCTTCATGTGACTGATTATTACCATTATTCATCTTGAACATCCTCCAAAGTACTTTCTTTTTCCAGTTTTCATGTTTAAGTTCCACATTCATCCATTTTACACCTATCTTATTCCTTTTGGTCTCCGGAATACAGTCATACATTGCTGCTGTTATGTATTTCTTTGTCAGTTCCCATGCAGCATTTATTTCCTTAGCACTCAACTCCTTATTCCACGTTATAGCTCCAAGCTGTCTCCTAAGCTTTACATAATCACCGGCCTTAGAATTCCACATATATTTTTTCCTAACAAAAGTCTCATATGACTAGCCACAACACAGGTGATTACTTCATGATCACATTCACCAACTGGAGGAAAATGTGAAACCCCTCTAACAATTACATCATCTGATGAAATGATGAGATCTAGAACTCTTGATCCTGACCTGCCTTCTTTACGTGCTGTATGAAATAGTTATCTCTCAAGAACTCGAGAAATTTATTTTCCTTATTCCCAGATGCTATCTCTTCATACCACCATAATTAAAATCACCCATAATAATTAACCTTCCTTTGTTCACTAATCCAAGTTTTTATACATTTCTTCATCACCACCATCCACATTCCCCGGCCTATAGGAACATCCAACTAAATATTTCTTCCTCTCAACCTCCACGTCACGTCACACCACACTGTCTCATAACCATTGCCACTATTCACTCTTTCATATCTACCTTATGTGGACTTAATTCCCCTGAGGGGAGTACTGCTGATGATAGTAGCACTCCTCCTCCCTTCCTATCCTTGAGAAAAATACTGTACCCTTCCATTTCTATTACAGTTATGATATCATCTTCACTCAACCATGTTTCACTTATTCCAATGATTTGTGGGCAAATAAACTCAATCACTGAACCTATTTCATCCCCTTTATTCCTGATACTTCTGGCATTTCTAAACAAACACAGCAGTTCATTTTTAGGTCTATTTCCAGTCCTATCCAAGCCATGTGTTAGTTATGATTTCCCCACTACACCCGCCCAATCACCTTTATCACCGCTTACTACATACATCTGCTCAATTTCAACCTCTTCCCCCCACATCACAATATACTCCATCTTCAGTGCCATGGCATGTAAAACTGCAAGGGCTGGATGTTGATAGTGCATCGGAGGTGGTTGAGAAGTGTTTGCAGGATGAAGTGGCTGACAGTATATCTAGAGTCCGAATAATAAATCAAGTAGGGGTTAAATGGATGAATAACACCATTAAGCTTGAGCTGCAAAAAAAGAAACAACTGTGGAGGGAATTTAAGAAGAAAGGCACACGAATGGTATAAAGCGTGGGCCAGAAGGGTAACGAGTGTGGTAAAAAAAGCAAAAGCAGATTATGAAAGGATATTAGCCACACAAGCTAAAGTAAATCTCAAACAGTTTTTTTTGATATGCTGCAAGTAAAAGAAAAAATGTATACGGCAGAATGATTTTAAAGAGTGCCGATGGTAGGGAGGTAACCGAATCAGTTGATACAGTGGATTTACTAAGTGAGCATTTTGCAGGAGTATATCATCCAGGTGGTGACATTTCAGAATGAAAGAACCAACAGATTATACAGGAATTGTGACATTTCCTGTCCACCTTATACCATATACTTTCAAAACTGCTGGTGCCATTTCCTTCTGAATTCTAAAATGCAAGAGGTCTCATCTCATCACAAGTGATGAAGTGCCCTCCATTTGAACTTCCTATCCTGCCAGACTATTGTACACCTTTTTATTTCTAGTGAGTGATTATTTGTTATTGCTCATTTGTTAGAGTCAACTGTATATGTTATAAAAGAAACATGATATTGCATGGACATCCTTTTGACCTTGCATTTCTTAATATAACTGACATTTGCCAAAGCAAAAATAAATGTGAATGTCTAAACTTTAACAGAAATTTCAAAAATAAATAAATAAATAAATGCTGTTTCATTATATACAGTTGACCCTTGAACAACATGGGTTTTAATTGCATGGGTCCATTTATATGCTGATTTTTTTCGATAAATGTAATGGAAAAATGTTTAAAGATTTGCGACAATTTGAAAAAAAACTCACAGACGAACATGTGTAGTCTAGAAATATCGAAAAAATTAAGGAAAAGATAAGTATGCCATGAATGCATAAAATATATGTAGATACTACATGCTATCATTTACTACCATAAAATATACACAAATCTATTATAAAAAGTTAAATTGATCAAAATTTACACAAATTTTGATCAATTTAATCAACATTACAAAATTTAAAAACACTTAAATACCACACATGATGCCATTCCAGTAAAGAAATATAAACACTCTTAAAAGATGTAGTATTAAATCATAACTGCATAAAAGTAACTGTAGTACATACTGTACTGCTAATAACTGTATTATGAATATGACTGTAATAATACTGAATGCCATAAAACTTTTATAATGATTCATTCATTCATTAGTGTATAGGCAAGGCTACTGTGAAGCAATTTTATCGCTTACACTAGGCTACCGTGAAGCAATCATATTGCTTCTTCATTGTCAATGCATGAATCGTTATACCTTTAAACGAATATGAATTTCTTTTTCACATTATCTTTTTATTTTTGATGCCCAGTGTTAGTAATACATAGAACATCTACAATGTTTTGTATCATATAAGACAATATTGATGTAGGTACTAACAGCCAGACAATTCATCTTGTAAACTGATGACGTAAACTAACAGTATTGATAAATACAGTAAAATACCATAAATGTATTTTCTCTTCCTTATGATTTTCTTAACATTTTTTTCTCTAGCTTACTTTATTGTAAGAATACAGTATATAATACAAATAGCATACAAAGTATGTGTGTTAATTGACTGTTTATGTTGTAGGTATGGCTGGGGAGTAAATATGCAGATTTACTAAAATAAAGAGCCAAAAGGCTTCATTTTGGCGATGCAAAATTATATAAATCAAGTGGATGTTAAATCCAGCATTATTTCAAAGCTGAATGCAAAAACTATGAAAGTTTCGTATGAAATTTGATCAGAGAGCTTACGGGAATATACTTGCCGGCATTTACGAGCTGCCCTAGTGCAGACCTTATAGAAGATATGATTGCTTGCCCAAGCATCCATATATTTGCCTTCTGTTGGTCCCTTTTGATAAGGTTTCACTGTCCTGACAGCTGTTTTGAACTGGTTGGTTCTCCTCAGAGATCAGGCAACTATTTAAGTTAAGCTCTCTAAAAATTAGACAATTCCCCCAGACCTCTCCCTACTAGTGATCAAAAAATTGTCCAACTCAGCGTTGGTTCCACTTAGTGGCTGGCTCACCCATCACTGAGAAGAGCCACTCATATTCCAGGAAAAAGCACCCCCTGACACAGCCCCAATAGAGGCCTTGCTGGAAAATAATGCCAATCTCCCCCCCCCCCCCAGAGACTCAAATTACTGTCTCAATGAAAAACTCCTGCCAAAATCTTAAGCCCCCTCAGTGGGACAAGACCAGGCCGAAAACTTAAGAGAGCAAAAAACTCTCATTCAGTACTAAGAAATGCATAATGTTGCTGGTTCAAAGGGCGAAGCAAAATGCTTTTCATACTCCCTGTTGTCTCATGGAGATACAGTGAGGGGGGGGGGGAAATGTATGAGCTATTTGCTTGCCCTGAGAGGGCATGGAGATTACGTATCTTTACTTGAAATCAAGATGGCCTTTGGTCTTTTGTGTTTGTAGATATCTGTTTCATTGTAGTTTGCAGCTTATTGTACCAGTTCCTTAGGATATGTAGTCATTTTTAAGAACTCTGCTGCTAGAGAGTGCAGGAAAGAGGAGATATAAGGGGTATATGGAGCGTTTAGAATCGTACATAAGCATTTGTTTTGCATTCGATGCAATTTGAGAATATTAGCGTTGGAGGTATGGCTCCAAGCTGGAGAAGTGTATGCAATTATGGGACGAATTATCATCTAGTAGAGAAGCAGTTTGATTCTGGTTTTAATTTGCTGTTTTTGTTAATTAGGGAGTAGAACTAAGTGTTGGCTTTAGATGCCTTTTCACATATGACCTTAATATGGTGGTTTGTCTAGCAGTACTCAGAGATATTTGGCTTCTATATGCCATGGAATTTTGGTATTAAACAGAAAGATGTCCCTTTGGGAGATGCCAATCTTCTAGTGTAGAGCATAGCTATACTCTTCTGGGGATTTACTTGTAATCACCATTTGGAAAACCACAGGGACACGCCAGTAGTGTCCGGTGCCTGTGTACAAAACTTTAGTTGGCGCCCCTATACCCAGCAGCACGGCAGTAGTGTCCAGCACCTGTGTGCAAAACTTAGTTGGTGCCCCTATTCCCCCCCTCCAATAAAAAAATCACTTTAAAAAAAAAAACGTTTTTTTTTAAGTATTTCCTCCTTTTTGGTGCCTGTGTGCATTGCATACATTACACATATGGCTGGCGCACCCCTGGAATACCATTGCTCTAGTTTTAGTAGGTTTTCTGAAGTTTTTTTTGGTAACAAGGTGTGGTTGAAGAGATCTGGTTAGTATCGCTGTGTCATCTGAGTAGAGGGCCATGATGGACGACATTGGGTTATGCAGAATATCTGCCATATATATTGAAAGCAGAATCGGAGCCAGTAAGGATCCTTGTGGAACTCCAGCCAAGATACGTCACTGGCCTGAGATTGTCACATTAATCTGTCCCAAAGATATGATTTTATTAATTGTACCATATCCAATGGAATGTTAGCAGTGATGAGTTTGTGTAATAGGCCATACTGCCAAATTTTGTCGAAGGCTTTTGCAATGTCGAGAAATACAGCTCCAGTGTGTTGTTTCCAATTAATACTGTTGGTGATATACTTGATCAATCTACGTATTTGCTGGGTAGTGCTATGATATTGGCAAAATCCAAATTGTTCTTTTGGTATAATGTTTAATTTGTTTACTGAGGCTTGGAGTCTGGAGAGTATGATTTTCTCTGCTATTTTTCCTAAGTTTGAGATCAAGCTGATGGGATGATAATTTTGAGGTAGAAGTGGATCTTTTCCCAGTTTATGTATGAGAGTTATGTCTGCAATTTTCCAAGAGGAAGGAAAATATTGTAATCTGAAGATTGCTTTAATTATGTTGGTAAGATGCACAACAGTTCTACAGGGCAATAATTTGATGACTTTGTGTGTGATGCCATTAGGACCAGGAGCTTTTTTATTCTTTAGGTTCTTTATGATGGCATGTATATTTCTGCTGATGAAGTAGGTGTGATTTGGTTGGTACCGATGTCAGAGAGTTTTAATGTGTATCTGACATGGTGATTAATTCTGTATATATGGTTGAAGTTTAAGTTTTCATATGCTGGTCTACATTAATTTTCTAAGTTCCTTGCTATAGCGTCTGCTTTTTCTGCATCCGTATGTGCAAGGCCCAGGTCTGATTGGAAAGGAGGAAGAGATTTACTCTTGTTTCTGAGATTCATCAATAGTTTCCAGATGGAATGATCAGCAGAGGAAATAGAAGCTAACTTGTTTTCCCATTGTTGGTTTCTATGATTTTTGAGAGCATCTCCGACTGAATAATTTAGTTTATTGATTTTTTTTTTGTCTTACAGAGCATGAATGTTATGATATCTTTTTCTTGCTTTGTTTTTCTCTCTGATTAAGTTCATAATGTCTTCTGGTAAATGATTAGGTTTGAGAGCAGTTGTAGCTGAGGTGACTGCTGTTAGAGCTGCATTGATTTGTTCATTGTTCGGTGAGATTTTTAACAGCTTTTTCAACTTCTTCCTTAGATCTTATATGAGGAACAGGGCCAATATATTCTGGAAGTATCTTAGATAATTTTTCCCAAGATATAAAAGAGTGGGGGGGGGGGGAGTCATTGTTCTTGTTTTCCTAGTTGAAGTAAAATTGGATTATCGTCTGATGATAGTTCAGTTAATGTTCTGAGGCTATACATATATTTAATATTCTGTAGAATGACTATATCCAGAATGTCAGCAGTGCCAACAGGACTATGATGACTTGGTTCAGTGGGGCCTGCCACAACAGTAGTTAAGATCCTGTGCAGTTGAAAAGGATGTGGCCATATTTGTTGGTATTTCTGCTGTTCCATGAAGGATGTTTGGAGTTTAGATTCCCAGTAATAATGATGGGCTCTCTAATGATGGCATTCAAATCAGAAAATAGCGAAGTTTTTACCAGTGGGTTGTAGGGAGTATAATTTTAAGTTTTCCAGCTGAGTTTGTGAGAACTTCTATGCCTGTGATCTCAAGATTAGTGGTTGGAGGGTTGGCTAATGAATGTTGTTTAATATAATTTTTAATGAAGATGGCAGTGCCACTGCCTCTGTAATCAAGCCTGTCGTTTCTGTGGAGCTAGTATCCTTTCAGTTTAGGGTTATCTACTCCACAGACCTTATATGGGATTCGTTTATTAGAATAATATCTGGGTGATATCTCTGAGTGAATTCTTGGAGTTCTAAGATTTTATTTGTTAAGCCATTATAGCATTACAAGCTATAATCTGTATAGAATCTCGGAGTTTATTTCTGATCATCAGCGAATGCAGTTAGAATGGACTGGGTTTCGCACAGGAATAGTTCTGTAGAGTTTAATGAAGGGTTGGATATACTGAAGTATATTTGCAAGAGAAGCTGTAATGATTGCTGCTGATTGTCTTTTTCGGGCCAGCCATGTCAGCATATCTCTTTCCCTGACATTGATAATTCATCCTCTTGAAGGCCTCAGTCTGTGGCAGTTGAGATTCTGCCACACTATGTTGAACATTGAGAGACTGGAGAATCGGAGATTAAACAGAATGGGCGAAGAAAGATTAGCAAAACAAGTGTTCTCTGCCAGGTTGGCAGCAAAATGACCCAGAGGAAGACCAAGATATAGGTGGATTGATACAGTTCAAAGTGCCTTAGACGATAGAAATATAAGATCTGATAATGTTGGAGTCTTGACAAGTAACAAACTGATTTGGAGGAAAATTGTAGATAGGAAGTTAGTAATGATGTAATTTTTTTTTTTCATGTAGTACTATCATATCCTGTACACCCCTTGAGGGTACATGGCAGGAATTTGATGATGATGATGAGGAGAACCAGAGCTTCTGATGTCCGTATACCAGAGAAAGAGGCAGACTGTTTGATTCTGTCCTTTTGTTTTTTGGGAAGTGAATACATTCTCTGTAATTGGCTGGGTGAGGGCCACTGCAGTTTGCACATTTAGCCAGCGTGGTTTTCAGCTTGGTACAAGTGTTAGTAGGATGGCTCTCACCGCATTTTAAACACTTATATTTGGCTTTGCATAGCTTCTGAGCATGTCCATACTTCTGACATCTGTGACATTGCCCAACTGACGTCCTTTTCCTTAAAAGTTCTGAACTGATCCTGAGCCCACAGATTGCAGTTAAATCATAAATGTTTTGTAGGAATTATGGATCTCTACCAGGACTAGTGGCATCGGACTCTTGTCAGCTCTTAGCGTTCTGATGACTTTAACTGGTGGTAAATCTTGAAAACAGAGATCTGCTGCTATCTCGTCTGTGGTGATGTCTTCTGACACACCTCGGAGCACTACTTTCAGATTTTTCTCAGATCGAGGGAGAATGTGTGGTACTATATATCCCGGTCATCCATCACCTTAGTCAATCTCAGTAATAATTCACCAAGGCAGGCTGGATCTTTATGCCTTCGTCCTCATTTTTGGCTCCAGTTTATGTTTTTTGCAGATTTATCATGGTGGACCTTAACGATGTCCATCTGTGCTTTTCTCGAAGGATAATCGGAAATACCTTATCTTTAGTGGAGGGATCAGAAATGAGGCCATCAGTGTCAATTTCACTCATGATTACTGGAAGGAAATGTTAAGTCAAAACTAATGTTGTAGGCCCGAGAACCCACCTGTGATATCCCGTAGATTAAAAGATCTACTCACAAAGAAAAATCCTGCAATCCCAAAGGTCTGCTAGTAAGACAGAGAGTTTGAAAAAAGACACACTGAGTATAGGTGGAAAATGTTGTACTCGCTTGGCTTCAACTCAAAATTCCTACCTGCCTAAAAAACCAAGCATCCACCACTGGTCCTCATTGCCAGTGGGGCCTACACAACCATTAAACCTCTGTGCCTTTCATGCAGAGGGGGAGAATGTAGAATTCCATTTGGGTTGGAGCCAGTGCAATGTGAGAAACACGATCCACCTCTGAAAATAAGAACCTAATCGAACACCTACGTTGTACGACAAACAAATCTATCCAAAATCTAATCTCAGTACTAAAGAACTCGCAGTGTCAGAGAGGTGCTTTTTTTGTAAGTGAACTCTTGGTCCGTGTGTAAAGTATTTACTAAACTAAAGGCTTCATTTCAGCAATGCAAAATTATATAAATCAAGTAAATATTAAATCCAGAATTATTTCAAAGCTGAATGCAGAAACTAGAAAAGTATCGTATGAAATTTGACCAGAAATCTTACGGGAATGCATATATAATTTCTGCATTTGACTTTGAAATAATGCTGGATTTAACATCCACTTGATTTATATAAAGTTATACGCAGATTTTCAACTACATGGGGAGTCGACACGCAAGGGTCAACTGTAGTTTATTTATTAACCATTTCTTTCTCTTTTGCTTTTTAAATTCCATATCTTCTTTCTCAATGATAAATGTTTTTAAATATACAATTTGGTAAATTGATTTGTATTTGTCCTTTTCTCAATTTTTTTCTTTATTTCAATTTTGCTTTGTTTGCTGATGTTTATTATTATTATTATTATTATTATTATTATGTGACACCTCCAGGGAGTCCAATGACTTATCGAGGGAGAGTATGCCAACAGCTTCGGACATTCGAATCCCCTTCCAACTACTAACTGCACTCAAACTTGCTTAACTTTTTGTGAGCCATTAGTAGCAGAGGCTACACCAATCGACCAAATGATTCCCATTAAAAAAAAATGCCATATGCAGAAATGAATTAAATTTTCCACGTACTCTTAAATCATTTGTGTGTGGATGGTTTTTCTTGCTTATGCATAGGTGTTATTTTTTTTAATATATGTATTTCTGTCTTTCTTATCAGCATTTCTATATCTGATATCCTGTTTTTAATAGAAATATATAAAAACAATTGTTTTTTAACAACAGTTTTGGTTTTATGAGCATATTATTTCTATTGCATGGGCACCACCATTGGGTCCCAAGACTCATCATGGGACACACAAACTATCCACAAAAAATAATACCTCTGCTATTAACAAAGTACTCAGAACTGATTCTGGCAACCCATTCCATTCATTCACTACTCTCCAAGTGAAACATTTTGTCCTCACACCCTTGCCAACCACACTCTTTCCCAATTTTCTTGTTCTGCTGCCACTAGCCAAGTGCTGAAATATTTTCCCTTATTAATCCTATAAAACTGGGTGTTTGTCGCTGGTATAAATGGATGGTAGTACTGCGTTTGAAGAGCTCTGAAAGATAAGTTATTTAGTTTTTTAAAAGATAGCGTTATTAGTTTGAAATTGTGCTAGAATTAGAATATATTATGGAGTTAATTAGTTTAGCTTAAGCTAAACTACTTAACTCTATTTAAGAGTTAATTTAGTATTTTGATAAGACACGTTGAAAGCACATGCCACAAAGCGAAGAAAGGCAATGGCATCCAAATCACTGTATTTGTTTGAAGAATTTAATCAAAGGGAATTCGTCAGTGTAAGGTCTGTGGAATGTATGCTTTGCTGAAAATAAATGTGTGATTTATTTTCTATCACACATTCACAATTTTGTGAATGTCTGATAGAAAATTGTGATGTAAAGTCAGATAGCATAGAGAGTGAATTTAAAAGTGACACAGTTTATGGTGAAAGTTAAAGTACAGAGCAAGAGAATGGTTTGACTGATAAAAAAAAATGAAGAGTTAGCTGCAATGAGGGAGATAGCTCGGAAGCAGGAAGTGATACATAGGGTGAAGCGGCAGCTGGAGCGATTACAAAAATGTCTACTGAGTGGATTAGCTAACAAAAAGAAGCAAGTGCATGATAAGATAAATGAGAACATGATCGGGAGTGAAAGAAAAATTAAGAAGCGAGTGTTATATGGTGATTCAGTAGTAAAAGGTGTAATAGATGAGTTTGACAAAATCGTGCTTTCCAGGTGCGAAAATTAATAATGTAAGTGAGGCTATTAGAGCACAGAAGCATAAGAAATGATAGTAGTGGCCAGAACGAATGATTTAAAAGGTGAAAAATTTGCTATGAGAGAGGACTTGAAAGTATTACTATCAATTGCTATGAGAGAGGACTTGAAAGTATTACTAGTGGTAACAAAAGGAAAGGGTGAGAGAGAGTGAAGGAGTGCCATAATTGCGAATGACTCTATGCATAGGTTATGCAGGAGGAGTATTGTGGAGTTTGTAAATGTGTGGAGTGAGATTGACAGGCGAAAGTACTTATACAAGAAGAATCGTTTGCATCTGAATGGATTTGGTGTTCAGAGACTGGAAAAATTGTTGCTGAATGAAGTGAAAATGGATGTGCAGAATCAGGGAGACTTGAGCTTTTAGGGAGAGTGGGGATGCTATTAAATGGACATGCAGACATCAATGAGGCAGTTGAATGTAAGAATGTGTATAATATGCCTGAGTTAGGACGAAGGATAACAAACCAAAACAGGATAGTTAGTATAAGGCATCAAAATAGGAGTGGGGCTAGGGTACTTCTGCACTTAATGGAGTATTCGGAATGAGAAGGACGAATTTTTGGCCATGGTTAGTTCTTCCTGGCCACAGGTTATTCGCATTAGTGAGACATGGCTAACAAAAGATGATATAGTTAGTGGGATAGAATATGTTCAGGAAAGACAGCAAAGAAAGAGAAAAGAATTGGGGGAGGAGTGTTATTGATGATAGCTGATGAACTGCACCCAAAGAGAATAGAAATTCAACTTTAGGATAGTGAAAATAGCACATTTGAGTCTATCTAGTGTGAGATTGAAGTCAGCAGAACAAAATATACAGTTAGATGTTGCCAGGGCCGGCGGAAGTGGGCCTGCAGAGCGCCACTACGAAGGGGGCACTGGGGCATGGGTCATAAGTTCATTTTTAAGAAACAAAATTTTTATCATAAAAACAAAAAATTCTTAGAATGATCAATATTAAAATAAATATAGCTGGATACACCAAATAAAAATTTAAAAAAAATTGTATATTGCCGGCGGTTTACAATTTTCCAGCGAGAGTAGGCTAAATGCTTGCCTCCAGAATCTAAAGTGAAACGGCGAACGGTTTTTATGTGCAGAAATGAATTTTCGTACAAAACATTTGTTGCTACATAAAATGGTACTGTAAAAACTCGATTGTAGCTTAAATATTCCAAAGCACATTACATTCAATTGTTTACTTAGGTTAAGTCCCATGTGAATATTGTAAAAATAAACTTTGTTTGTCTCTGTATAGTTTGTTTTAGATGCTATTGTAAATAACACTCTGGAAGTTAACTGTATATACTGCTTTAATAAGAATATGTTAGTGTGTTAAAAACAAAGGCAATGTTTATATCGCCGAAGCTGCATGTAATGAATCTACATGGTGGCATTAGAAAGATTGTTATTAAAATTTGTTTGTATGAGAAAGGCCTGCAGGCTCTAAGTGTAAACATCTGCTAAGTCAATCAGAAAGGTTTAAACAACTTTCCGATGGCCGGCAACTTAAAATTAAAAGAAAGCAGAGGAGAACAAAAGGCATGCCGAACTTGAAACTTAAGATGAGAGAATCATACTGATTTTTGGGGGGTTGCCAAACTTCATGCAAGGTCTCAGAGGAGGTATAATAAAAAGGGACTGAAGCAAACAGAACGGGCTGCACGGATCCAGAGATTGCTGCAGAAGTAGAGGGGGCCCGGTTCCAGAGACATCCGCAGAGAGACAGGAGAGGCTGCCTGGTTCCAGATGCTGTCAAAGAGGAAGCAGCTCGGTTCCAGACATTGCTAAAGCTGCCCAGTCCCAGACGTTGCCGAAGAGAGACAGAGCTGCTCAGTTCCAGACATCGTCAGAGAGTATCCCAGATCCAGACGTTGGTTGAGAGAGGAGTTTTTCGCTTCCAGAAAGGAGCTTCTTGGTTCGAGACGTTGCTAGAGAGAAGCGACTTTTAGGCCACAGACAGGGCTTTCAAATTGCCAAAAGGAAAAGTCCTAAACACTGTAGAAGAGAAAAGTTTCCAGTCCATAGGGGTCCTGATTGACAGTTGACAACAGTTTCATTTTTCTTGGAGGCGGCAATTCAAGCTACTTGAGACGGCAGTTGTCCAGGCATTTTCGGCGAGCCCAAGTAGAGGAGAAAAGGTGAGGCAAATTTCCCGAAGTACCTTCGCTCGTAAGTTTTTCTTTTCGGCGTGAGAGAATGACATTTTTCCAGAACTGTACGAGTCCCACTACATTCCCAATTGATATAGCCGAAGCCAAAATTCCAGATGAAGATCTGAGATGAAAGAATTGCCATAGAACTTTTAGTGAAAGACTTTTGACTAATTGTGAGATACAGCACCTTTTGTAAGTTCAAAAATTTTATATAATTCATCTTATAGTTGTATTAGAAAGACTTTTAAGTTATATGTTTAATGTTTAATAAGGTTAAGAAGTGTCCTTAAGAGAATCGATTGGCATGTTAGAAGTTGATATCAAATTTGTAAAGATAACCTAACAGAGAGATTTAGGTAACCTCTTTGCGAGTAAGCTTGGAGTTTAATAAGTAAAATTTGTAAACTGAGAGTAGATAACATTTTGTGTTAAAGAAAATATTTTAAAGTTGAAGAAAAAAAAAAAGGTTCTAAATTTTGCTAAAGAGTTTTTATAGAAGGATAGAGAAAGCAATCTCCCTAATATTCAAATTCATGTACATTTCGTAGTAATGTAAATAAATGTTATTTGACTTTCTTGTAAACATAGCACGTAATAATATAAACAAGAGAGATTCTGAGAGAGAGAGAAAGCCCGCACAGCTACATTAGAATAATGGAGAATAAAGTATAAAGTAAAGAAAAAAGACATCACAAGTAATTAATAGAAATTACAAGTATACAAAGTTAAAATAATAATAAAATTTTACAATATCGCAGTAATGACAGGATAGCAACAGTAGATTTATAACAGTACGCATCTCAATAGGCTACTGACAGTAGCGCAGCGCGGACTATTGTTTCGTCTCTGTGTCGTGTTGTGTAATAATTTCTTGTGGGTATAAAATAGAAATGGAATCAAAAATTAAAAAAATTATCTGGTGCACAAAATTGTAAGCGTCATGCTGCAAAAGAAGCAGATATTAAGAAACAAACTGGGGCTCTTAATAAATTTGTTAAAATATTAAAATATTCTGATGCAAATTGTAACCAACTCGATACATCAGAAATCAGAGTTGACGAACCGTGCACATAATCCAGTTTGAATGAAAGTACTATTACAACTGTTGAACAAGATAATAAGATGCAGGATTTAAGTGAAAAACAGTTAGGAGAAGATTTAGTTGTAGTTGACCACGAAACTAACACATTGTTAGTCTCTGTAAATTTAGAAGATCCAGGTGAATGGGGAAATATTGATGAAAAATTACGAGTTGTTTTAATTGAAATGGGGCCTGTTCAAAAGAAAAATATAATATATCCCAGAGATACATATGGTCGTAAATTTGGTGACACGTATTATAATAGAAAAATGGAAAACGGGGAGCTCGTGCCAAGAACATGGCTCATTTATTCAGAAACTTTAAATTCTGTTTTTTTGCTTTTGTTGCAAACTTTTCGCACTTACTGGATCGAGTAGTCTTGTAGAAGATTATAACGATTGGAGAAATGTAAGTACAACTTCGCAAAGACATGGGACTAGTTTAACTCACATGAAAAATTTCTTAAAATGGAAGGAACAAGATAAAAATTTAAAAAACAAAACTACCATTGATTGCCAGACTCAAAGCATGTATGAAATGGAAAAGAAACATTGGACGAGTGTTTTAGAACGCTTTTAGAAATTATAAAATTCCTTGGTAGCCAAAATTTAGCTTTTCGCAGATCATCTGATAAATTATATGAAAGGAATAAGGAAAGAAACTGTTTGCGAAGTTTGATCCCGTTATGGAAAATCATGTTAAAAGGGCCATACAAGGAAACAATAGGGTACACTATTTGAGTAAAGACAGTCAAAATGAAATATTGGAAACTTTAAGTAATGCAATCAGGGATACAATTTTATTATCAATTCGAAAATCTAAATATTATTCCATAATTTTAGACTGCACACCTGATGCAAGTAAAACAGAACAAATGAACCATTATTATTTGCTTTGTTTCCTGTGACAATGGAATTGTCAAGATCAGGGAAAACTTTTTAATTTTTGCAGATATATCAGATTCCACAGGACGTGGTTTATGTGCAACAATAGTGGAACAACTGGAAAAACGGAATATTCCCATTGAAGACGTGAGGTCAAGGGTATGACAATGGGGCAAATATGAAATGGAAAAAATATGGGCTCCAAAATTTGCCTTTGAACAAAGATCCTCGAGCTTTTTACATGCCATGTGCTGCTCATACTCTAAATTTAATCATTAATGATGCAGCCAAGTGAATGCAGATAGAATTAGTTTCTTTGCAATTATTCAATAAATATATAATTTCTTTTCATTCTCTTACAAACTTTGGGCAATCTTTTTAAAGTTCGTAAAAAATTTAACATTGAAACAGCCATCAGAAACGCAATGGGAAAGTAAAATTAATGCAATCTGCCCGCTATGATATCAGTTAGCAGAAATTTATGATGTACTTTTTGAAATTTTAAATAATGAAAATTTTAATAAAGAAACTCAGCATGACGCACAAACATTATGTGCTAAAATGAAGGACTACAAATTTATTTGTTCTCTTATAATTAGGCATGATTTCTTAACAGAATAAAGCCTGTGAGTAAAATGCTTCAAGACAAAAATATAAACATTATGCTTGCTTTAGAATCTATCGAAAACTTAAAAATATTCTTACAAGAGTATCGATCAGATACAAATTTTAAAGAAGTTCTAAACACAGCAAAAGAACTGAGTTAAGAGGTGGATGGAGAACAAGAATTTAAAACTGGTATGTCAGTTCAACGAAGAAAGAAGACACAACAATTTGACTACGAGCATCATGACGAAACACCACAATCGCCAGAAGATAAATTTAGAGTGAATGTGTTTTATACACTTCTAGACGTTGCAATGTGTTCGTTAATAGAATGTTTTGAACAACTATATGATAATTTCAATTTATTGTATAGATTACTACAAATCAATAATGAAGATTTACGAAAAAATTGTGACGATTTAGAGATTCTCTTGATGGACTTGATTCTCGGCGACAATAAAGACATAAATGCAATAGAACTATATGACGAGTTATGTGCTTTCCGGGATATTTTTTGAAAGGATAATTTAAATATTCAAAACTCTTTCGATTTTCTTAATTTTATTGTGTCCAATAATTTATCTTTCACTAACTTTTCAATTGCTTTAAGAATACTATTAACCTTACCTGTTAGTGTAGAGAGCGGTGAACGTTCCTTTTCCAAGTTGAAATTGATTAAAACCTACTTAAGAACAAGTATGTCACAAAATAGGCTTGTTAGTTTGGCGTTAATAGCTATTGAAAATGATGTATGTGCGGAATTAGACATTAAGACCATTATTTCTAATTTGATGAATATGAAATCAAGAACCCTAAAATTTTAATAAAAAATTTCAAGTATATTTATGTAATTTAATTTATTTTCTGTTATTCTGTAAAGATTTTATTTTTTGAATACTTATATTAATATTAATGAAATATAATTATTATTTCTGAATTCTTTTCTTATTTTCTCATCTATCTTGAGTTTCTTTTATTTTCCTAAAAGATAGTTCCACTTATAAAAATTATTAAAATATTTTTAATTTTTTAATAATTAAAACTTACTAAGAATTTAGTAAAATGCAAGAATTTTTTAAACTTTAGTTCAAATAAATTTTAACTTTAATTAAAATTCATTTTAATTTTGATAGCGATTCAGGTCAGTGAGAAGGCTATAATACCTGTATCATTATATTCAATAATTAAAGTGAAGTGGCTTTATCAAATTTTGCTTTAACTTTTGAGAATTTTTTGAATATTCGGGTTTTTAATGATTATCCTGCCTAGTCAACATCCCCGGTTCGTTACATTTAGCGAACCAACGTGTGGCTGTTCTGTCAAAATTTATTTAAGAAATTTCAAATAATTAAAATTTTTATTATCGTAAAAGAACCACACACGCCTGGATCATTACAGGTGCGCTTAGATAGACACTGCATGCGGGCAGCAAAGACCCTAGCACCGGCTCTGGATGCTGCTATAGACCAGCTGATTGAACAGATGATGTAGATAATATGCATAGGCAAATAGACTCAATGAGTGAAGGACAGGTAATTATTATGGGGGATTTCAACTACGGTAACTGATTGAAAGGAGGAGAGGACAAATTGGAGGAAGGAAATGAATTTTATGCAGTTACTAAGGAATAACTATCTGAGAATGCATGTAATGGAATATACTAGCGGTTCGAGAGTGCTTGACCTGGTAATTGCATCTGAGAATTTGACTGTATTGAATATGACTATATTGCCATCAGTTAGTGAGAGTGACCTGGGAAGTGGCTAAATGTGTGGAATTTTCAATTAAGACAGAGTAGATGTGGAATTACCAAGCTGGTAAGTATGACAAGCTTAAAAGATTGCTTGGATCAATGCCATGGCATGTTAAACTGCAAGGGCTGGATGTTGATAGTGTATGGGAAGTGGTTAAGGAGCATTTGAGAGAGGTAATGGCTGATTGCATACCTAGAGTCCAGAGAGTAAATCAAGTGGGAGTTAAATGGATGAATAACATCATTAAGCTTGAGCTGCAAAAAAAGAAACAATTGTGGATGATATTTAAGGAGAAAGGTGACCTGCAGGCACACGAACCGTACAGGCCAGAAGGGTAACTAGCAGGGTAAGAAAAGCAAAAGCAGATTATGAAAGGAAATTAGCAATGCAACCTAAAGTGAATCGCAAACAGTTCATTCGATATGCTGCAGGTAAAAGAAAAAATGTATACTGCAAAATGATTCTAAGGAATGCCAATAACAGGGAGGTAACTGAATCAGCTGAAATAGTAGAATTACTAAGCGAACACTTTGCAAGAGTATATCATCCAAGCTGTGATATTGCAGGATTGAGAAAACGAATGGCTGATACAGGAACTGAAGTGAATGAAACGGAGGTGAAGAGTATATTACAGAACCTTAACATAAATACATCTATGGGATTGGATGGTATACCAGCTCAAGTCTTACATCAAGTGGCAAAGGAATTGTCATTTCCCTTGACCATATTGTTTAATTTAAATCTCAGCTCTGGGTTAATCCTGAGGGGGGTGGAAAGAAGGGAAGATAGTTCCATTGCATAAAGGAGGTGACTGCTATTGCAAATTACCAACGGATCAGCATATCAGGAATCATGAAGGTTTTGGAAATATTAGTCAAGAGCAAAATACCAGAATGGATAGATGAAAATGGGATACTGTATGGAGGACAGCATGGTTTTGTGAAGGAGTAGATCATGCCTCAGTAACTTGCTCACATTTTATAATACAGCGATGGCTAAACTGGATAAGGGTACTGGATTTGCAGTGATACCGCTGAACTTTGTAATGCCTCTGACAGGATACCACATGGAATTCTAATCAGTAAACTGCAACACATGGGAATAGATACAGAGTTTGTGAGATGGATAGGAGGGTGGTTGATGGAGAGAATAGTTTATTCAGGAGTAGAGTCCAAAAGAAGGTCTGTGTCTAGTGGCATGCCGCAGGGTTCTGTTCTTGGACTGCTACTGTTTAATTTATTCATTAATGATATAGGAAAGGATCTGAGAAGAACTGTTCAGTTATTTTCTGGTGATACAAAGTTGGGTAGGGCAATAGTGAATGCACATGATGTCAAAATTTTGCAGGATCATTTGGATAGATTGGCAGTCTGGACTAATGAGAATGGATGTCAGTTTAATGTAGCAAAGTGTAAGGTTATGCATTTTGGGGTGAAAAATTAACAGTAGTATATCACAATGGTAGAACTATACTCCAGGAGGTTGATGATGCCAGAGATTTCGGTGTGTTGGTGGATAGGGAGCACATACCAAAAGTGGCTAAATCAGCTTATCAGATCATTTGGTTAATGAAGAATACTTTGATGAGCAGAGATAAGCAAGTTATTGTTCCTGTTTATCAAGATTTAATAAGACCCCATCTTGACTACTGTGCTAAGATCTGGGTCCCTGGGTTTCTTCTTGAGAGGGAGGAGATAGAGATAATCCAGAGGTGGGTGACCAAGATAATAGCTGGTCTATTATTATTACGGGCAACTCCAGGGAGTCCTTAGACTCATCGAGGGAGGCCTCAAATCATATTCATCACAACTATTCGACATTCATACAGTATCTATCATACCTCACCTTAAACTCATTCACTGTCACAGCATCCACCACAGACTCTGGCAGCCCATTCCACTCATTCACCACTCTAAAAGTAAAGAACCCAGCTCTAACACCCTTACTAACCACACTTTTGCCCAGTTTCCATGGATGTCCCCTAGTCCTCCCACAACCAGCCCTTTTCTCAAAAATATCTTCTGAATTAATTTTATAGAAACCCTTCAGTAATTTGAATGTCTCAATCATATCTCCCCTCCTCTGCCTACCAACCAATTTTTGCAACCCACAAATCCTCAACCTGTTCTCATAAGGTTCATTCCACAGACCTGCTATCATCTTGGTCACTCGCCTCTGGATCCTCTCAACCTCCTCCCCATCAAGAAGAAACTTAGGTGACCAAGGCTCGATACAGAGGAACAATAACCTGCTTGTCTCTGCTTGTCAATGTATTCTTCAGCAACCAAGTGATTTGATGAGCTGATTTGGCCACTTTTGCAATGTTCCTCCTAAACTTCAACTCCTTATCCACCAACACTCCTAAATCTCGTGTCTCATCAATTTCCTGGAACACAGTTCCACCAATGTAATAAACTGCTGCTAATCTTTTCACCCCAAAATGTATAACATTACATTTTGCCACATTAAAATGACATCCATTCTCCTTAGCCCAGTCCTCCAATCTATCCAAATCATCCTGCAAATTTTTGATATCATGAGCATTCACTATTGCTCTACCCAACTTTGCATCATCAACAAACAAATGAACTGTTCCTCTCAGATCCTTTCCTATATCATTAATGAACAAATTAAACAGCAGTGGTCCAAGAACAGATCCTTGTGGCACACCACTAGTCACATGCCATCTTGTGGACTCTACTCCTGAATAAACCACTCTCTGATATCTCTCCGTCAACCACCCTCCTATCCATCTCACCAACCCTATATCCATCCCCATATGCTGCAATTTACTGATTAGAATTCTGTAGTATCCTGTCAAAGGCCTTAGCAAGGTCCAGTAGAATCACTGTAAACCCATTACCCTTATCCAGTTCAGCCGTCACTGTGTTATAATACGTGAGCAAGTTACTGAGGCATGACCTACCCTTCAAAAAACCATGCTGTCCCTGATACAGTATCTCATTTTCATCTATCCAATCTTGTATTTTCCTCTTGACTATTTTCTCCAAGACCTTGATAATGATTCCTGTTATGCTGATTGGTCGGTAATTTTCAACAGCAGCCTTGGAACCACCTTTATGCAGCAGAACTATTTCCCCCCTTTCCACCCCCTTGGGACTGAACCAGACCCTAGGCTCAAATTAAACAAAATGGTCAAGGGCACTGACAATTCTTTAGCTGCTTCACGTTCGACACGATCTGGTATACCATCCAATCCCACAGATGTATTGACATTGAGGTTCTGTAATAAACTAGTTACCTCTACTTCATTCATCACAATTCCAGTATAAGCTGTTGGTTCTTCCATTCCTGCAATGTCACCACCTGGATGATATACTCTTGCAAAGTGCTCACTCAGTCTATGGAATGAACTTTACGAGAACAGGTTGAAGATCTGTGGGTTACAGAAATTGATTGATAGGCAGAAAAAAGGGTGATATCATTGAGACATTCAAATTGGCGAAGGATTTTTACATGATTAATTCAGAGTAAATTTTTCAGAACAGGTCTGGTGATGGGAGAACTAGGGGTCATCCATGGAAACTGAGCAAGAGTGTAGTTAGCAAGGGTGTTAGAACTAGGTTTTTTACTTGGAAAGTGGTGAATGAGTGGAATAAGCTGCCAGAGTTTGTTGTGGGTGCCATGACTGTAAATTAATTCAAAGCAAAGTATGATAGATACTGTCCGAATGCCGAATAGTTGTTCTTGATATGATGTTTAGGGTCTCCTTCGATGAGTCTAAGGACTCCTTGGAGTTCCCCATAATAATAATAATAATAATAAAATCCTTAAGTAACTTAATTGCTTTTACCATACCCTCCCTTTTTTCACCTTTCAGCCAACTTCTGCAAACCACAAACCCTCAATTTAACTTCATGGGGAGGGGGGGTTATTCCACTTCCTTGTGACCATGATGGTCACAACTGACCATCATAGTCACTTGCCTGGATCTTTTCTAACATATATGTATCCTCAAGTAACCTGGTACCCAGCCTTGAGCACAGTTATCCAGATGTGGTTGTATCAAGGCTTATAAACTTCTTTATCTTTACTTATCATTGAGTTCTTTGATAGTCAAGTAGTCTTTATGAGTTAAATTGGCATCCTTAGCAGTATGCCCTATAAACTTCAATTCTATGTACTATTACCACCACAAAATTACAGGCTTCTTCACTTTCTTGGAGTAATTCCTACAGTGTGGTACACAACTCGTAATCTTTTTATCCCAATATGCATAACTTTACACTTCCACATGATATTGACATTAATTGTGTTTTGCCTATACTGTCAGCCTATTTAAAATCATCCTGTAAGCTCTTTACATCACCTTGATTAACTATTGCTCTATGCAACTTAGCTTCATCAGCAAACAACACTATCTCCCTTCAAATTCCTATATCATTCATGTACAAATTAAACAGCAGTGTTCTAAGCACAGAGCCTTGTAGGACACTAGTCACCTGCTTTCTGGATTCTGCTCCTCCATATATTAGTTTATTATCTGCCCATCAGTTTTCCTCATATCCATATCACCACATTCACATCCATCCCTTATATTTTCTAGTTTGTGTAACATTTACATGTGGTATCCTGTCAAATGGCTTTGCAAAAACTGACAGTATCGTGTAGCCATTCCCTTTGTCCAATCTAGTTGTCACTCTATTATAAAAAGTTAGTAAATTACTAAGGCATGACCAATCTTTCACAAAGCCATGCTGTCCCTCAGAATATCATATTCTTATCCACCCATTTCTAAATTTTTCCAGTATTTTACCACTACTGGTGAGATACTGATTGGTCTATAATTTCCTAACATAAACTTAGATCCTCATTTATGCAAAGGAATTATTTTACTGTCCTTCCACTCCCTGGGGACTTTGCCAGAACCGAGACTTAAATTAGACAGCATGTCAAAGCCATCGTCAGTTCCCTGGCATGTTCTCTTAAAATGCGAGCTGACAACCCATCTAATCTCACACCTTTATTTGCATTGAGATCGTTCAATATCCTAAGTGCCTGCAATTCCATCAGCCTCTGTTCTCACATTAGTCTGTCATTTCTGCTGCAACAATGCCCTTACGTGAATAATATAACCTTGCAAAATGGTCATTCGGTAGATGAATTATTTTGTCTGCCTCCATCACCTCCCTACTCATTAAAATTATCCTTCCATAGTCATTCTTTCCCCTACTTGTCACCAGTGGCACACCTGGGGGGGCAAAAAAAAGAAAAGGGGAAAAAACACTAGAAAATATTTTCCAAAAATCTTTTCCTAATTAAAATTAATTTTTTATATTTATGTTGTGTCGTATCTTCTATTTCTATACTATTTATGAATTAGCAGTCATATAAGGTGGGAATACCCTATAGCTCTCGGGAATCACAGTCATTGTGAATGTAAGGCGAACGAGATAATGCTTGGGTGGATCGAGCACTACTTTGTTTGCCTGAGCCGGGCCAGAGGAGATCATGGGTTTCATGTATTGACGATCACTGAAGATGTTCAGTCACAGGTCATATGCAATGCGCAGCGTCTATCCTTAAATCGTCTACTCAACTCCCCCCCCCCCCCCAGATTAAATCCTAGCACCACTGCTTGTCACATAATGAAAGAACACTTTGGGATTTCCTTTGCATGCTTAACTAATTTCTTCTTCCTTACCATTATGGTCCCTTTTCTTCTTATATACCCTCCACAACATTGTTGCCTGCAGCTCCTGCATATTCATCCATCTAACTGCTTATCCATACTCATCTATGTATACTCAAACATCCATCTTGTGACTCCATGGAGTCTTGAATCATAACTCCTACCTGACAGTCTGATATTGCTTCCTCCTATACACTGTGAATATTCTTCCTTTGAAGATCTTTATAGCATGATAATATAATCTGCCAGGGGACAAGGTCATAATTGGACGTGTTATTACAAGGTAGGAGCTAAAAAAAATATTAGTTTGTTATTATTTATTAGAGTTTTTTACTTTAAATTATGGGGAATGGAGCTAGATAGAATGTATAGTCTGTGGATAATTTGCAGTTGGGGAATTTGTACTTAATATTTCAGTATAGTTTGTAGTATTACTTGTGTAGTGTGTAAATAGTGGCAGCTTCAGCTCAATTTGCCAAGGTTTACCATCAAACTCCCCTCCCCATTTAAGGACTACATTTTATGCAGCATACGACGGGATTCTGTGGTATGCAATGTTTATGGCATGTATTCATCACGGCAGTTAGATATATGGCAGGTGAGAGATCGGGGAGTGTATTTCTGTGGAAAATGTAGAAGATGGGAAGAACTTGATGATTTAGATATTATTATTATTATTATTATTATTCCTGATACCTCCAAGGAGTCCGAAGACTCATCGCGGGAGGACATCTTCAACTGTCTCTACACCTTACCTCTACTACGAATCAACGCCATCTACCGCCCACCTCCAACACCACCACAACTAGTAATTTTTGTCTGTAAATTGCGTGTGTTCTGAAGGGCCGATTTGTATGTATGCGGGATGAAAAACCCGAGTTTCCGGGAGAAAAAACCCTGCTACCTCCGTATGAGATCGGCTAACTCACCATCGATTGAAATCGACCAGATAAAGATTCCTCCCGTCGCGACGAGAATCGAACTTAGGCCTATTCCAATCGAAGGGCGCAATGTACCGTCGTTCTTCCAATTGCGCTACGGAGGCGCTCAATATTATCATAATGAACCTTGGCAGCATTATATCAGAAATGGGGGACTGACAGACGAATAGCATGATCAAGGGTGAGGATAATGAAAGGAATATGAATGAAACAAAAGTAGTGAATGTCCGAAAAATTATGAAGTTTTCGAAGATTGTGTTAATCGAGAGGATGAATGTCATTGAAAGAAGTGGAATGTATCAAGAACGAGCTGAGAAGCATGAAAGATAAGATTAGGTGACTGGAAACAACAAATACAAAGCGAATCAGAGTGAGAGAGAGAGAGAGAGAGAGAGAGAGAGATGGGAATGATGGAAGGGGAGAGATTAGGAGAACCAGTAAAAGAGAGGAAATTAGAGAAATGCAAGATGGTGCTTGAACTAGGATGGAGAGATGAGAGTACAACAGGTAAGTGGTGGAGCAAAGAAAGAAAGTGTTAGAGGGAGTGAGGGATGCAGATGAGCAAGAAAGAAAGAATGGTAAGAGGTGATGCATGGAGACTCAATGATCCATGGTGTAGAAGATAGAATGCCAGAGGAGTGTTTGCCTGGTGGAACAATAGATAGTGTAACTATGGCAATTTGGTGAGGTGAAAGGGTAGATGAAAAGATTGTGATGGTGGGCACAAATGACTTGAGAGGTAGTGTGAATCAAGTAGCAAGAGATCTGAGGTTGCACAGAAGAAGAGTGAGAGGGGATTGCCTTCTGTATCCTCCACTCTATCCTCTCAGAGTGGAGGATATGGAGGGCAATGGCACTAATGGTTTTGAAAGCATATGGTATGAGGTAAAGGTGGACAGAACAGAATATTTAGTGGTGTGTTGCTATAAGTAAAGGAGCATAGAAGATAAAAATCAGGAGATGTTTAGGCAGGTGAGCTTGGCAAGTGCAAAAAGAATTATTGTTATGGAAGATTTTAAATACAGCAGTATAAATTGGAAAAACTAAACTGCATGTAATGGTAACGAATTGGAATTTCTGGAATTCTTGAGGGACAAATGTCTTAGACAATATGTAGTAGAAGGAACACAAGGTTCATGAGTTTTAAATTTGTTCATAGCATCAAAAGATCTGATTATAATTGAGATGGCATCTCTGCCCCCCAGGTGGAGAGAGTGATCATGTAGTTTTGACTTGGAAGATGAACTGACATGCAGGAGTTCCAAAGAGAAAGGAATGTGTGTGTGGAATTATAAGGCAAGTGATTATAATAGTCTTAGATATCAACTTCGGACAGTTCCATGGAGGGAGGGATCAGAAGGGTGAGATATCATCAGTGCTTGGAACTTGTGAAGGAATATTTATTAGCACACAGTACTATTATTACTAGTACTATTAGCAATATTATATTGTATACCATGAGTGAAGAAGAAAACACAATTCGGTGTAGAGTGGATGACAATATCAAACGGGAATTGCAGGTAAAAAAGAAGTTATAGAAGAGATATAAGGAGAGGGGTGAAGAGCAATGCATTCAGAATATAAGACTCAGGCCAGGAGAGTAACTGGTACAATAAGGAAGGCAAAACTGGAATATAAGAAGAGATTGGCCCTGAGATCCAAAGAAAATGCTAAGGAATTTTTATGTCAAGTGACTAATAGATGGAGAAATGATTGTGGAAGAATGACATTGTTGAATAAAAATAGGAATTGGGTGACTGATGCAAAGAATATACTGGAGTTGTTCAATGAACACTTTATTGGGGTATTTCATTGTGGAGAAGTGGGTTTTAATACTAGAGGAACAGAATAAGCTTGAGGTTTAGAAGTTCAAGAAGAGTACTCTGATTTCAAATATTGAGTACTCTGGATGTCAACAAAGCAGTAGATGTGGGACTGGATGGGATTTCACCACAGGTCACAAGAGAATGTGCTCAAGAACTGACAGCTTCTTTGTGCTGGCTTTTCAATGAAAGTCTGGCCATGGGAAAAGTGCTGAAGGAGTGGAAGGAGGGTAAGATATTGCCATTGCATAAGCGTGTGAAACTATAGATCGGTTTGTATTTCATGAGTAGTTATTAAGATTTTGGAGAAATTAGGGATCATATACAGCTTTTGGGCAGATGAGGGTAATGTTATCTGTGAGAGTCAGCATTGATTTGCTAAGGGCACTCTTGTTTTAGTAATACGATTACCTTTTATAATAAAGTAACGAGCAGCTGATAAGGAAAAAGCATATTCTGCCATTTTTCTTCATAATTTTACAAAGGCATTGGATAGGATACCACATAATAAATTTAGTTTAATCCTTTATCCAAGTGAGAGCAAACAAAGTTTGCACCAGAAAATATCTTCAGGACTGAATATGGTGTTGTACTATCTTACCTGGGTAAGTAGTACAACACCAGGCAACTCATAGCAAAGGTGGAGCAAGCTACCAACACTCCTATCCCAGTATCTCCCATAATGCAAAACACATCTCCTTGCAGATATATATATAATGTTATGCATTAAGGGATTGGCCACTACCTTTTGGCAACTCCTATAGGTAAAGATGACCTTACTATTACTTCTGCCTGGTATTTCCAACTCTGAGCCTGACTCCCACTGAAGAGACCTCAATAAAGGTCGAAACTAGTCTGGGTAGTGGCCAATCCCTTAATGCATAACATTATACATATCCGCAAGGAGATCTGTTTTGCATTATGGGAGATACCGGGATAGGAGAGTTGGTAGCTTGCTCCACCTTTGCTACAAGTTGCCTGATGTTGTACTACTTACCCAGATAAGATAGCACAACACCATATTCAGTCCTGAAGATATTTTCAGGCACAAACTTTGTTTGCTCTCACTTGGATAAAGGATTAAACATTTAAAAGGCTGTCAGCTTATTATGTAGTCTAACCAAGTGAAAAATAAACTTTCACGGATACCACATAATAAGCTGACATTTAAGTTGCAGCACATGGATTGAGATGTCAGGTTAGTGAACTGGATTTGGGATTGGCTATCTCATACACAACAGACAGTTGTGTATGAGATAGCAGTATCAAAGAGGCAGAAGGTTACAAGTGGGATCCCACATGGCTCAATTTTGGGACCTGTACTGTTTACCCTTTATATTAATGACATTGTCAATGGATTGCAAGGGGAGATATTCAGTTGTTTGCAGAAGATGTGAAGCTGGGAAGGGTTATTAGTAATAGTGCAGATGTAGTAACACTGCAAGAGGATTTGAATAAACTGGACAGATAAATAACTGAATGGTAGTGTCACTTTAAGTTTGGGATACATTGATGGGAAGCTGCATACTCTGTTGGAAGAAGAACTGTACTGAAGGAAATGGGGAGTGATTAATGTTAGAAACCTGAAATTCAGGGAACATATTACAAAGGTGGTGAAGGTAACCCACAGGATTGCTGCATTACTGAAGACAGTCACCTACAGGGATAAGAGTTGTATAAAGGTCTCTGATCAGACCACACCTGGACTATTGTACTCAAATTTGGTCCCAGGATTTTAAGCAGATAAATTAACCATGGAAAGAGTGCAGAGGTGGATAACAAACATGATATTGTTTGTTATCATGTTTGTCCTAGAAGGAGAGGGGATTGAGACTTTTAAACTATTCAGAGGTAGTAGGATTGACACTGGGGAGATCTTTTCTTTGGTGGAACAGGTGGAAGGAGCCATTCCTAAAAGCTACAAAAAGAAGCTGTGAGCAAGAGGGTGAGGAGTGGTTTCTTTGCATGGAGGGTTGAACCATGGAATGTATTGCCTGATAAAGTGGGGAGAGCACGATCAAGAAGTAGTATGATAGATGTTGTCAATTATACATTTGGTTTAATTCTTTATCCAAGTGCAAGTATCCAGTTGTACCTGAAGTATTTTCAGGACTGGGGCAACTCGTGGTAAAGGTGGTATAAGTTCTCATCACTTGCCTCAGTATCTCCCATACTGCAAAGCCCATCTCCATGCAGACATATATAATTATTATTATTACGAGAAATTCCAAGCAGTCCTTAGACTCATCGAGGGAGGCCCTAAACATCATGTCAAGAACAACTATTCAACATCCACACAGTATCTATCATACTTTGCCTTGAACTCATTCACAGTCATTGCACCCACAACAGACTCTGGCAGCTTATTCCACTCATTCACCACTCTCCAAATAAAAACTAGTTCTAACACACTTGCTAACCACACTCTTTCCCCATTTCCATGGATGCTCCTAGTCCTCCCATCACCAGTTGTTCTGAAAAATATCCTCTGAATTAATCTTATAGAAACCCTTCAGTAATTTGAATGTCTTAATCATATCACCCCTTTCTGCCTATCAAACAATTTCTGCAACCCACAAATCTTTAACCTGTTCTCATAAGGTTCATTCTATACACCCGCTATCATCTTGGTAACTTGCCTCTGGATCCTCTCCACCTACTCCCCATCAAGAAAAAACCCTGGTGCCCAGATCTGAGCACAGTAGTCAAGATGGAGTCTTATCAAGACTCGATACAGAGGAACAATAACTTGCTTGCTCTGCTCGTCAAAGTACTCTTCAGTAACCAAATAATTTGATGAGCTGATTTAGCCACTTTTGCAATGTGCCCTCTAAACTTCAACTCCCGATCCACCAACACTTCCAAATCCTTGGCTTCATCAATCTCCTGTAGTACAGTTCCACCAATGTGGTATACTGCTGCTAATCTTTTCACCCCAAAATGTAACCTTACATTTTGCCACATTAAAATGACATCCATTCTCCTTAGCCCAGTCCTCCAATCTATCTAAATCATCCTGCAAATTTTTGACATCATGTGCATTCACTATTGCTCTACCCAACTTTGCATCATCAACAAACAAATGAACAGTTCCTCTCAGATCCTTCCCTATATCGTTAATGAACAAATTAAACAGTAGTGGTCCAAGAACAGAACCCTGTGGCACACCACTAGTCACAGGCCATCTTTTAGACTCTACTCCTGAATAAACTACTCTCTGATATCTCTGCATCAACCACCCCTATCCATCTCACCAACCCTATATCCATCCCCATATGCTGCAGCTTACTGATTATAATTCCATGTGGTATCCTGTCAAAGGCCTGAGCAAGTTCCAGCAGTAACACTGTAAACCCATTATCCTTATCCAGTTCAGCCGTCACTGTGTTATAAATCGTGAGCAAGGTACTGAGGCATGATCTATCCTTCACAAAACCATGCTGTCCCCCATACAGTATCCCATTTTTATCTACCCATTCCTGTATTTTTCTCTTGACTACTTTCTCCAAGACCTTGACAACGACTCCTGATATGCTGATCGGTTGGTAATTTGCAACAGAAATCTTGGAACCTCCTTTATGCAGTGAAACTATTTTCCCCTCTTTCCACCCCTCAGAACTAACCCAGACCCAAGACTCAAATTAAACAAAATGGTCAAGGGCACTGACAATTCTTTAGCCGCTTCAGGTACGACACGAGCTGGTATACCATCCAATCCCACAGATGTATTCACATTGAGGTTTTGTAATAGACTATTGACCTCCACTTCATTCACCTCAATTCCTGCATAAGCTATTGGTTCTTTCATTCCTGCAATGACACCACCTGGATGATATACTCTTACAAAGTGCTCTATCAGTAAATCCACTATATCAACTGATTCGGTTACCTCCCTACCATCAGCATTCTTTAAAATCATTCCACCGTATACATTTTTTCTTTTACTTGCAGCATATCAAAAATACTGTTTGGGATTCTCTTTAGCCTGGCTAATATGCTTTCATAATCTGCTTTTGCTTTTCTTACCATACTCGTTACCCTTCAGGCCTGTGCTTTATACTGTTTGTGTACCTGCAGGTCACCTTTCTCCTTAAATTCCCTCCACAGATGTTTCTTTTTTTGCAGCTCAAGCTTAATAGTGTTATTCATCCATTTAACCCATACTTGATTTACTATCCAGACTCTAGGTATACAGTCAGCCATTACCTCCTTTAAACGCTTTCGTAGATCTCTGCTTGGCAAGTTGCCAAGAAGATTCATGCTGAAGCGGAGAAAGAAATGAAGGACGTACGAATTGGTTGCCAACACGTGAAATCACGTGTTTTGTTGATAAAATTTCCCAACTGTTATACAAGCAAAATAGTTACCACTTTAAAAACTACAATGATCATATTTTCTGGCGTGTAATAATAAACAACTCATCCCAGAAGACGGATTGATTACCCTATCGGAATGGATTCTCCTTTTTTGCAACATGCGCAGAAGTGTCAAAGGGTCTCAAATCTGTGGGCATACTATATGTGGAACATGTCCTGACATTTACATACATTGGCATCAATATGGATGAAGAATATTGCTCCTCATGCAGTCCATATCCATCATATATTTCCATGAATTATAAATAGCATTATAATTTTAGTATGCACTTTGCATGCAAGGTAACTTTGACATGCATACAAGTCAAGGCCAGTTAAACCACCATCCTTTTAAAAATATACTTCACCATTGAAAAAAGAGACTCAATTGACGGTCTTTCTTGATGTTAGTTATACATCTTTCGAATGGGTCACTTTTTTTAATTTTCTGTTTATGGGAAGTCTTTCCCCTCCCCCACAAACAAATAGAAAAGATAACAAAAAGAGAGAAGAGTAAAGAAAATATCACATGGTGTTTCCATTTTTAATTATGGCAATATAGACTGGAATGAAGAGATAGCAACTGGAAGTAAAGAAAATGAGTTTTTTTGAGTTTTTGAGGGATAACTAGCTCAGACAGTATGTAACAGAGGGCACATGAGGATTAAGGATCTTGGATTTGGTCATTTCATCGGAGGATGTAATTATAAATGAGGTGTCAAATCATCCACCAATTGGTGAAAGTGACCATGAGGTGATTTACCTGGGTGGGTGATTTACAACTTGCTATAAACTATATTTTATATAGTTTATAGCAAGTTGTCAAGTCATATTTTTTAGGATTTTTGTTAGCTTTTCAGAAGTTCCCTGAATATAAGGAATGGTGACAGATTTAGAGTAGTCCCTGTTATGAAGGGGGGGGGTTGAGGTTAATTATTATTATTATTATTATTATTAAACAAGACCTCATGGAGTCAAAGACTCATCTAGGAGGTCCTTTTATCTCACACACATCTCATCACCCGGGTCTTAAACACATTCAAACTCCTTGCAGACACCACACTCTCAGGCAAGGCATTTCAATCATTCACAACTCTGCACGATAAAAACCTGCCTCTCACTCCCCTACTCAAACCCTCTTTATACAGTTTCCAGGGATGACCTCTGGTTCTCCCCTGATCTCCAACTATTCTCTGTAGAACTTCTCCACCATTGATCCTATAACAACCCCTTACCAACTTGTAGGTCTCTATCATATCTCCCCTCTTCCTTCTCTCCACTAGACTCTGCAAATTACATCTTTTCAATCTTTCCTCATACTCGACATTCCAGAGGTCAGAAACTACCTTAGTCAGTCGCCTTTGGACCCTTTCCAACATCTCTTCATCCTTCTGAAAATCTGACCAAATCTGGGCACAATAGTCCATGTGTGGCCTAATCAAAGCCTTATACAATGGAACAAGTATCTCCCTACTACTACACATCAGTGTCCTCCTCATCATTCCCAGAAGTCTTTGTGTTGTCTTCACAATTTTGGCGATGTGTCCCCTGAATTTTAGATCCTTATCCACTATCACTCCCAGATCTCTTATTTCCTCTACTTCCAACAATATATTCTCACCAAGCATAAATTCTGCATCCCATCTTTGTTTTCCAAATTTTAAAACCTTACATTTTGCAACATTGAACTCACATCCCCATTTGCTTGCCCAATCACTCAATTTATTCAAGTCTTCTTGCAAGGTCACAACATCTTCGCTACTCTTTATGGTTCATTCCAACTTTCCATCATCTGCAAACAACTGAATATCTCCATCCAGATCTTTGCCAGTATCATTAATATACAAGTTAAATAGTAATGGCCCTAAAACAAACCCCTGAGGCACTCCACTAGTGACTTTCCTTTTCCTGGATATCGCACCCCCATACACAACTTGTTGATACCTATCAGATAGCCAGTCTCCAATCCAATGCACTAATCTAATATCCAACCCCATCTGCTCTAGTTTGACTGTCAACTTATCATGAGGTACTCTATCAAAAGCTTTTGCGAAATCCAAGTATATTACTGTGTATCCTTCTCCTCTGTCCAAGGAAGCAGTCACTTTATTGTAATAAGTAAATAGATTACTAAAACACGACCTCCCTTTAGCAAATCCATGCTGTCCATCAAAGATTATACCATTGTTGTCAACCCAACTCTGGATCCTAGTTCTCACAAGCTTCTCCAACAACTTAACCACAACACCTGACACACAGATAGGCCTATAGTTTGATGCTTGAGTTCGATCACCTCCTTTATGAAGTGGCACAATCTTGCCCTCCTTCCACTCTTTAGGGACTTGACCAAGTGCAAGACTCGTATTAAAAAAATATGTCAAGGCAGGTGTCAACTCTCTGGCACATTCCTTCAGAATACGCCGTGATATATTATCAAGTCCCACAGCCTTATTTACATCTAGTTTACTCAACTCCCCAAACACCTCTTGCTCACTTACAGTCAGTCTCTCCTCCCCATCATCAACTGCTCTTAATCTCTCCATGAAGTCACAATCACAAGAATGAAAGATCTTTATGAACTGCTCATTAAGTATCTCCACCACACATTCTGCAACAGCTGTCTTTATACCATTTCCTCCAATCAATATCATCCTTCCATAATCATTCTTTCTTTTGCTGGCTACATATCGAAAGAACTCCCTAGAATTCTTTTTAGCTTCATTAGCTAACTGCTGTTCATACCTCTCTTTAGCTACTCTCACCAACCAAGTCACCCTCCTTGCCTGGTCTTTGTAGACCTCATGAAATTGGTTACTTCCACTTCTCTTATGCTGCCTCCACAATGCCCTTTTTCTCTGTATTGCATGCTTAATCTCTTTATTCATCCATCTCACGCCTACCTTATTTAACCTTCTCACCCGTGGTATACATTTAGACATTGCATCCACTAAATATTTTTTGAAAATCCCCCAAGCTGCATTGATCTCTTTTCCAGCTAACTCCTCATTCCATGCTACACCTGCAAGCTGTCTCCTGAGCTCTTCATAATCACCCCCCTTGTAGTTCCACATATACCCTTTTTTCACAAGGGTCCTTGCACTGCTGGCAACCACCCAAGTAATAATTGGTTTTAATATTTTTGGGATTTTATGGGGGTTGTAGCCATTGGCTACAAAGGTGTTAAGAATACGGTTAAGTTCAGTGGTAAGGCCACTGAACTGATTAATTTTGCCCTGTTATATATGGTTTCATGATCCTATATTGTTTGGGGGGGGGGGGTGATTGCTGGTGAATGTATCTACCTGTATGTGTAGGTTTTCTGTAAACAGAGAAAGCCAGGGATCCATCAGGCTGGTATGTAATCAGAATGTCTAGGAAAGGGAGATTGTTATTGTTTTCTTTTTCCAAGGTAAACTGGATTCTGGGGGTGTTGATTGTTTAAGTGTGATAAGAAGTTATGGAGTGTGTCCAAGACATACGGTCAAATAGCGAACATATCATCTACATAGCGTAGTCAAACAGTGGGTTTAAATGGAGCCGAGTTTAAGGCTTTTTCTTCAAAGGTCTCCATAATGAAGTTAGCCAGAGGTGGAGAGAGTGAAAAACCCATAGCTGTCCCCTCTATTTGTTTATAGAATTTTCCCTGCCAGACGAAATAGCCTGAGTCCATGGTAAACTGAAATAGGGCTGAGATATCGGGAGGAAATTTGGCTTGGATGAGGTCCAAAGTATCTTTGAGTGGGATATTGGTGAATAAGGAGGAGACATTAAAATTAATCATTATGTCAGTGTGTGTTGGAGTAAGAGGATTTCTACATTTAAAGTGGGCTGAATTTATTATTATTATTATTATTATTATTCAGGCCTCCATGGAGTCAAAAGGCTCATCGTGGGAGGTCCTTCCTAAGAACATAAAGTCTGTCAAGACTCATCGAAGGGAGGTTCCCCCCTAAGAAATACAAAGTCTATCATACCACTCCTTAAACTCATTGACCGTTCTCACTCTCACCACTCCATCAGGCAATGCATTCCATGGTTCAACCACCCTCCATGCAAAGAAACCACTCCTCACCCTCTTGCTCACAGTTTCCTTTCATAACTTCCAGGGATGGCCTCTTGTCATCACTCCTTCCCGCTGTTCAACCAAGCGAAAGAACTCCCCAGTGTCAATCCTGTAACCACCTCTCAAAAGTTTAAAAGTCTCAATCATATCACCTCTCTTTCTTCTATCCACCAAACTCTGCAGTCCACATTCCCTTAGCCAATCCTCATAACTAACATTGTACAGTCCTGAAACCATCTTTGTCATCTGTCTTTGTATCCTTTCCACAGTTACTTTATCCCCTTCAAATCCTGGGGACCAAATCTGAGAACAATAGTCCAAGTGTGGTCTGATCAGAGACTTATACAACGGAATGATAATCCTCTTATCTCTGCAGGTCAGCGTCCTTCTCATAATTGCAGCAATCCTCTGTGTTACCTTCACCACCTTTGCAATATGTCCCCTAAACTTCAGGTTTCTATCAATCATCAACCCCAGATCTCTTGTCTCCCCTACTTCCTCCAGTATAAATCCTCTGATAGAGTATGCAGTGTCCCATCGATGTTTCCCAAACCTCAAGACCTTACATTCTGCTGCATTAAACTGACACCCCCATTCATTTGCCCATCTATCTAGCTTATTCAAATCCTCTTGCAGGGCTACCACATCTGCACTATTACTAATAATCCTCCCAGCTTTGCATCATCTGCAAACAACTGAATATCCCCTTGCAATCCACTGGCAATGTCATTGATATAAAGGTTAAACAATATAAGTCCTAGTACTGAGCCCTGTGGGACCCCACTTGTAACCCTCTGCCTCCTTGAAACTGCTCCACCATACACAACTCTCTGATACCTATCAGACAGCCAATCCTGAATCCAATTGACCAATCTGGCATCCAGACCGATGTGCTGCAACTTAAATATCAGCTTATCATGTGGCACCCTGTCAAATGCCTTCGCTAAGTCTAAGAAAATTGCAGTATATGCCTTTCCCTCATCTAATGTTCTTGTAACTTTATTATAAAAGGCTAGCATATTGCTAAAACAAGAGCACCCTTTCACAAATCCATGTTGATTCTCACAGATAACATTACCCTCATCTGCCCAATGCTGTATACGGTCCTTCACTACTTTCTCCAAGATCTTAACAACTACTGATGACACACAAACTGGTCTATAATTAGACTCTTCCAGTCTGCTGCTGCCCTTATGCAATGGCAGTATCTTACCTTCCTTCCATTCCCTGGGCACCTTTGCCAAAGCCAGACTTTCATTGAAAAGCCAGGTTAAAGGCACTGTCAGTTCCCTAGCACATTATCTCAATACTCATGGTGAAATACCATCCAGTCCCAAAGCTTTACTGACATCCAGAGTACTCAGTATCTGAAACACGCTTGCCAGTATATTGTGTGAGCACTCTGGCTAAATGTTTGCCTAGAGACCTAGTATACCTGGAGTATACTAGGTCCCTTGTAGTTGCAAACGGTCTTAGTATGGCCAAACAGGCAGGACAGCAGGGGAGAATTCTCCATGCTTGCTGTGCAAGCTCATTAATTGAGAAAGAAGTAATATTTATTTGTTAATAAATGCATGCATTTATAAGCATTCCATTTAGGCTTTTATTTATGTAGACAGAAGACATCTTAAGTTTGCATGGCAATAATTGAGCTTTGCATTGTGTATCGAAGGCCGATACTTGCTCGTCTAGCTGGGTTGTAGAAGCTTCCAAGTTCTCGCAGCAGCACTGTGATTTCATTGATGTGCATAGCCATTTCACATCGTCTCACTCTGTTGCTTAAACACAGGCCATACGCAGTCAATGTAGCTCTAGCCAGTGAGCTTCATCCAGCCTTTACAGTGTGTGTATGTTGCTTGGGAAAATTAAGTTACAACCAACTTTTTATGACGATGTTATTGACCAGTTCATAAAGAAAAACCATAGGGTAGAATTTGTATTCAAGTAGCTAAATTGAAAAAGATAGAATATCATTTGCAAAATAAATGTTATATTTGTATGATTAAATGTACATAAATTTCTAAATATACAATTTTAAATGGTCAGTAATTCATTATTCTGCTAAGCAGGCTTCAATCACACCTCTCACTCCCTGAATTTCAAGATCAGCATTCACCCCTGCAGGACAGCTAATATCAGGATATCTGAACATAAGGATTATATCCGTTTCCACCAATACAGCTACTCAGGACTTGCTGACCATGCTTTGGACACCCGCCACAAAATACGCTGGAAGAAAGCTACCTTACTACACCGCAGCAAGTATAAATATGAGAGATTGTTCCTGGAATCAGCCTCAGCTCTTAAAAAACTCTCCAAACCTCAACAAATTTGAATGCATGAGACTTCCCCAAATATGAGAAGCTTGCATTTTTAGAACATCAGCCCAACAGCCAAGACTACCACTCAATTTAGCCCATTAGGTGGCACCTTTTAGGACTCTAGGACCGACTTTAGTTGTTGTCTTCAGCTATATTTGTTCAGTGTTAGTGCCTGCGTGCACATATCACCTATCATTGTTACATTACCGAAATATAGGAAGTATTAATTAAATTTTTTTTTTACTGAATGACCACCTTTACAAGGGTAAATCATAGGGAATATGATAGAAACATCTAAGTTGCTTAAAGGGTTTTATAGGATTGGTGCAGGGGAAATGTTTCAGCACTTGGCTAGAGACCAGAACAAGAGGTCATCCCTGGAAGTTGAAGAAAAGTGTGGTTATTAGGAGTGTCAGGACTGATTTTTTGCTCTGAGAGTTGTGAATGAGTGGCCAGAGTAAATTGTGTGTGTGCTCTGTCTGTTAATAGCTTCAAGGAGAGCTATGATAGATTGTGTGGATAGTATGGGTCTCCCGCAGTGAGTCTTTGGACTCCATGGAGGTGCCCGTTTAATAATAATAATTATGTTGGTGGGATAACGTTAAGAAATAGATGAGGCCAGGGATCTTGAAGTTAAGTTCTGTTTAAGTGACAATATTACTTAAACAGAAGCTTAAAGCCACCAATGCACATAATATCAAGTTGCTTTCTAATAACATTGTAAATATGATTCAGTCATTGGTACCATCTGCTCACCCCTTTCATTTTTAATAACTTTTACATCTGCGGTGTTTTGAATCTTCTGAATTATTTTTAATCTATCATTCAAATCCATAAGTGAAAATTGAGTTGAATATTATTAGTTTGTTTCTTTGGCTGATTTTTCTCATATTAATATAAAATTATTGAAGCTGCTCTTCACCATGCCAACTTTGCTTATTCTATTATCTCTTTTTTTTAAAATATTTCCTACACAGCTGAAATGGTTTACTTGTTAGATAGATTCTCCCTTAAGAATGTAGTTGATGTTTTTAGTGTTCCTATTTTTATAGGTTTTGCTTGCTACTGCTGTTTTTCATGTCAAATTTGTTCCTGCAGTTATTCAGTATAGTTAAAGTATCCTGAAAGACCAGGAATGAATTTATCTATTCCTAGTCTATTTATTTATGAAAACCTGCATGGATTTGTTAAGGGGCTTACTTTAGTATTCTGGTTACCTCTTACAAAAGGAGTAACAAAAAGAGTAAAAGAGGGTAAAGCACACACACTGTCATTTTTTTATATCATCAAATTCCTGATATGTACCCTCAGGGGGAATGTATAGGATAATTATGATAGTACTACATGAAAAATTTACACCCTAATTTCCAATCAACAATTTTTCTCCAAATTATTTTCTTATCTGTCAAGACTCCAACTTTATCAAATATATTTCTGTCTTTTAAGGCACTTTTTACTGTATCAATCCATCTACAACTTGGTCTACCTCTGGATTTTCTTTGCCTGCCTGGCAAGGAATGCTTGTTTTGCTAATCATTCCTCTCCCATTATATTAAATGATCATACCACCTGAAATGAGCTCTACTGAAAGCACAAGAGGTCTAGAAGAAACGAGACATCGTGAAATTGAGGGAGTAAATAAAAGAGCGTTAAGTGAAACTGGGAGGGTCATGCTGAATAGCGTAGAAAATGAGGCCGTGACTCTTGTTTGGACTTGAATGAAGTTATGAGTGGTAAAAAATACGGTGTTCCTGTGATTATGGGTATGGAGAGCAGTATGCCTGAGGAGTGCTTGGCTGGTGGAACAATAGAGAGAGAGAGAGAGAGAGAGAGAGAGAGAGAGAGAGAGAGAGAGAGAGAGAGTGGCTTTAGCAATAAAGAGAGGGCATGATGCAGAAAAGATGATAGTTATGGTGGGTACAAATTACCTGAGTGGTAGTATAAATTGTGTAGCAAAAGATTTAAGAACATTGTTAGATATTGTGAAGAACAAAAGTGTCAATGGGAGGATAGTGCGTGTGCTGCCTCGTTTTGACAATTATGAGTTAAGTAGACGAGCAATGATAATGAATGATATGATTGCAAGAATGTGCAAAAAAAGAGGTCTGGAATTTGTTGATGGGTGGAGTGTGTTTGAAGGCAAAAGACAGCTGTATGCAAGAGATGGGTTGCATCTGAACATGGAAGGTCATAAATGATTGAAAAAGTTGCTGTTTTCTGAACAAGTTGAAGTAAGTGGACAGGGAAACTAAAATTGAAAAGTTGAGTGTAAGAGGGAGAAACTTAAGCAGTGATTGTATAATTGCTGATCCTTATTCGCGGAATAAATTGCAGAATAGAAGGGATAAAAATCGGCATGGGACTACTGAAATTAGTGACATGCATATCAGTTCTAAAGCTGGTACAATAACTAAAGAGAATCTGCAATTTTTATATACAAATGCAAGAAGCATTCGAAATAAGAGAAGAATTTTTGGCATTAATCAGTGCAATCTCACCAAAAGTCGTAGGCATTATTGAAACTTGGCTGTCAGCAGAAGATGTGGTCACTGGAATTGAATGTGATGGGTACAGTATTTTCAGGGAGGACAGAGAAGATAGAGCAGGGGGAGAAGTACTGTTGATAATAGCTGATGAGTTGCAGCCAAAGAAAGTAAGTAGTACATCAAGATGATAGACATGTGAATGATAGTACATTTGAGGCAGTCTGGTGTGAAATAGTGACTAACGTAACCAAATATACAGTTGGTTGCTGCTATAGGCCAATGGGTGTAGGGGGTGATATTGAATTCATGCATCAGCAAATTAGTGCAATGAGTGCAGGGTTGGTGATTATTATGGGGATTTTAATTATGGTGATTGGAAGGAGGAAATATCACATGGCAAAAAGGAAATGGAATTCATACATCTTCTACGAGATAATTACTTGAAACAGCACATAACTGAAGGGACACGTGGTGTGAGAGTGTTGGACCAGGTCATTAGTTCAGAGGATATATGCATAAGTGAGGTGTCCTCATTACCTCCAATTGGTAAGAGCGATCATGTGGTATTTGTGGATTTCTCTCTTAAGAAGGGATATATATATGGAACTACAGGTTAGGCAATTATAACAAGCTTTGGAGTGAGCTTGCACAGTCCCATGGCAGAACATATTGCAGGGGAAAGATGTTAGCAGTGCATGGGATAAAATCAGCGGGTATATGAGGAAGGCAATATCAGATTGTATCCCCATGGTCAGGAATACAAACAAGGTAGGCATTACATGGATGAGTAGCAGTAGTATCAAGCTTGATCTGCAAAAAAAGAAAATGTTATGGAGAATTTACAAGGAGAAAGGTGATCAGTACACTCATGAGCAGTACAAGGCTCAAGCTAGGAAGGTTACCAGCATAGTAAGAAAAGCTAAATCAGATTATGAGAAGACCTTAGCCAAGGAGCTCAAGGATAATCCCAAAGAGTTCTTCCGCTATGTGGCAAGTAAAAAGAAGAATGACTTCGGAAGGATAACCTTAGTGGGTGCTGATGATATCGAGGTGACCAATTCAGATGTAATAGTAGAGTTACTGAATGATCATTTTTCAAGAGGCTATCACCCAAGTGAAAATATCTCTGTACTGTAGCAATAACTAATGTGAGAATTGAAGTTAAGAAATCAGAGGTACTTAGTATATTGCAAAATTTAAATGCAATGGAATATCATCTCGGGTGTTGCATGAATGTGCAAAGGAATTGTCAACGCCTCTTACTTGGTTATTTAACTTAAGTTTGAACTCTGGTATGGTCCCTAGGGAGTGGAAGGAAGGCAAAATAGTTCCTTTGCATAAGGAACTACTTTGCCTTCCTTATGGTGGCTCTAAAACTGCAGTAGTTAATTACAGACCAATCACCATCTCAGGAGTGGTGGTAAAAGTATTTGAAAAGTTGGTTAAAGACTAAATTCAAGAATGGGTGGATCAGAATATGATACTCTATAGGGGCCAACATGGTTTTGTTAAAGGTCGATCCTGCCTTAGCAATTTATTAGCTTTTTATAATAGAATGGCATCTGAGTTGGACAAAGGAAATGACTACACAGTGGTACTTCTGGATTTTGCTAAGATTTTGACAGGATAATACCCCATGGAATACTGTTGCGCAAATTGGAGCAGATGGGGATGGATACTAAACTGGTGATACGGATAGGAGAATGGCTCAGGGAGAGATACCAGAAGGTGGTGTATGGAGGAGCAGAGTCCAGGATGAGGCAGATGACTAGTGGTGTGCTGTAAATTAAACAACAATGCTTGGGCCATTGTTGTTTAATTTACATAAATGATATAGGAAATGGTTTAAGGGAGATATTCAGTTGCTTGCTGATGATGCAAAACTGGATAGCTCAATAAAAAATCAAGCTGATGTTGAGAGTTTGCAGGATGATTTAAATAAGCTGGTAAAATGGGCAAAAAAAAATGGATGTCAGTTCAATGTGGAAAAGTGTAAAGTTATACATTTTGGGATTAAAAGATTGTACTGTGTACTACATTAATGAATGGTACTCCAAGAGGATGATGAGGCTAGGGACTTAGGGGTTTTAGAAGATGGTAATTTAAATATGGAAATAGACAACAGAATTAGTAAGGCTGGTATGCAGGAAGTCAGCTGAATAAATTTATATGGAATTAAAGAAGAATTTAGTCAAAACATTAAATTAGCTGCATACAAGACGGTGTTCAAACCAATTTTAACTTATGGATTTTTTGAGAGCTGGGTTAGAAATAAACAGAGTGAACAAGAGGTCATTCCAGGGATAACCTCTTGCTCTTTCATCACTATCACACAGCTGAAACATTTCCCCTGCATCAATCTTATAAAAACCTTTTAGTAATTTAAATGTTTCTATCATATCCCCTCTTCTCTGCATGTCAACCAACCTCCGCAATCCACAAGAAAGATTAGTGGAGTGAGCAGATGGCATCAATGGCATTATCACATTAAAAATGAGGATATTAGGAAAGAACTTGCCATTGTTAGTATTCAGGAATGATTATTATTATTACAGCTCTCTCCATGGAGTCAGCAGACTCATCATGGGAAACCCAAACTATCATATCTGTTCTTGAACTCATTTACAGACAAAGAACTCACAACTGAGTCAGGCAGTGCATTCCACTCATTCACCACCCTCCAGGAAAAAAAAACCTCATTCTCACACCCTTGTTAACCACACTTTTCCTTAATTTCCAGGGATGACATCTTGTTGTTCCATCACTATCACACAGCTGAAACATTTCCCCTGCATCAATCTTATAAAAACCTTTTAGTAATTTAAATGTTTCTATCATATCCCCTCTTTTCCACCTATCAACCAACCTCTGTGATCCACAAGCTCTCAGTCTATCAATGTAGGGAACAAGAAGTCATCTCCAAGGAATCCCAGCGACCAGAATTGAGCACAGTAATCCAAATGTGGGAGTATCAGTGATTTATAAAGGGGAATAATACCCTCTTTATCTCTGGATGTTAGTGTGTTCCTCAATAACCAAGTAATCCTATGTGCAATCTTGGATGCTTTAGTAATGTATCCCCTGAACTTTGTCTCCCTATCTACCAACACCCCTAAGTCCCTAGCCTCATCATCCTCTTGGATGATGAGGCTAGGGACATAATATCCTTAAATTGATAAAATTTAAGTATAAACTTGTCTGCCATTCCAATGATTGTTCTATGATAATTCGTAAATTACCAATGTGGTAAGTCCATGATCAATTGGCTCTAAATCCTGCCTGTTCTGGTCTTAGTTCTTTTTCTATTTCTATTTTGATTCTTTCTAGTATTATCCTTGCTAATAGTTTACTTATAACACTCAGCAATGTTATACCTCTCCAATTTTTGCATTCAGATAGGTTCCCTTTTTTTGGGTAATTTAACCAGTAATCCAGTATTCCATTCCTTAGGCCACTCTTCTTTCTGCTGTATCTCATTTAGGGATATAATATCTCTGCTATTATATATTATCTCTGCTATATCGGATATAATATCTCTGCTATTATAGCAGAGATTTTTTATTTTGGGATATAATATCTCTGCTATAAGTTTTGGATTTGCTTTTAGTATATCACCTGGTATGTTGTCTGCTCCCAGTGCTTTACCTGTTTTGATCCGAGTTATTGCTTTTGTAATTTCTATTTTTGTTATTTCATTCAAATTTATATCTAATGATGCATTTTGTTCATTTAATTCTAGGCGCTGGTCACCATCAGTCATTTCTTGAAATTTCTCTGAGAAGAATTCCACCCATTTATTTATCTGTTTTTTTCATTTAATAATAGTTTTCCTTCTTTATTGTATATAGGAATTATCCATTTGTTTCTTTTTCCACTTAATTTCCTTGTAATATCATACAACTTTCTAGTATCGTTCATATATGCAGCATCCTCTGCCTCTTGTGCTATGTATTTTCTTTTATCATTTCTTGCACTTCTTTTTATTTCTTTGTTAATTGCTCTATATCTTTCTAATTGTTCTTGTATAACATTTTTGCCAATCTGTAATAGTTTCTCTTTTATTCTATCTCTCTCCTCTATTTTTAATTTGGTGTTTTCTGATATCCATTCCTTGTCTGTATTAGTTTGAAATCCCAATATCTTTTCTGATGTGCATATTATTATGTCTTTAATCTTAGTTCATTTTCTCTCTACGTTATCTCCTTCTCTTTTTTTTAAGTTTATCCCTGTTCTGTAGAGTTGTTATAAATTTATTTCTAATCTCTTTGTTTTTGAGTTTTTCAATTCTAATCCTCTTCCTATTGTGCACTGTTTGTTTATTTTTAAATATTTTTACTTTCATGGTAGCTGTTAGGAGAAAGTGATCTGAATATGCCTTGGCTCCTCTTTTAACTCCGACATCCAGGAGTGATTTCCACCAATTCCTTGATATAAGTACGTGGTCTGTTTGGTTCTTTGTCTTTCTATCTGGTGCTATCCATGCCCACTTGCGTATTTTTTTATGTTGGAAGAGACTCCCTCCTATTACAAGCTGATTGAACATACAAAAGTCTATAAGTAACTTTCCATTTTCATTTATTTCTCCTTCTGCATACTTTCCCATAAGTCTCTTTATTAGTATTATCATTTCCAACCTTAGCATTAAAATCTCCAATTATAAGTTGCATATCTTTTTTATTTGTTGTTTCTATACTTCTCTGTAGCATGTTATAAAAATTATCCTTTTCTTCCTGGATTGCATCATTTGTTGGTGCATATATAGAAGTTATTGTGATGTTCTGCTTGCCAACTTTAAATCTAGTGTTTAGTATTCTTTTGGATATTGGGTTCCACTCCATTAGTGCACCATGAGTTTTCTTTGTCATCATTAGTGCAACTCCCTTTGCGTGGTAATTCGTATTTTGGTTCCCAGAGTTTAATTTGATTTTTCCAGTTCCTATCCATCTTGTTTCGCTTAATCTCATTATTTCTAGCCTGTATTTTTCTAGAACTCTCAAGACTTGGTATGTCCTCCCAGTTTCGAACATGGTCCTAACATTCCAACATCCCAGTCTAAGCTTGTCTTTTGGTAAAGTGTCTGTCATTTTCTTCTGCACCTCTGTTTCCCCAGAAGGGCTTTCACAGAGGTGCCTCATGTTCGTGGCAGTTCGTGTTCCATTTTCTTCATCCGGTATCAAATTTTGGAAGGTTTCAGTTTCATAGCGAAGATTTTTTTCTGAGACTGGGTTGCTAGCCCTGTACTCAACCCACGGGCACGCCAGTAGTGTCCGGCACCTGTGTGCAAAACTTTGGTTGGCGCCCCAAACCCCTTCCTCCAAATAAAAAATCACTTTATAAAAACGTATCAGTGAGTAAAAATGAAATACAAAATATATATTATTTATAAGTTTATTGAACAAAAAGCAGAAATTACAAAAAAAATGTATAAAAAACAATAAACGTACAAGAAGGGTACAAAAACGACAAAAATCATTTGGAAAAAAATCAAGTGAATAAATAATCAAATAAATTAATAATAGTAACTTACAAGTATATAAAATAGGAACACATTAAACATTATTGGGTAAAGAAATAGTTAAATAAATATTTAAACAGAAAGAAAAATGACTTGAACTTTTCTAGTTTTCATTAATGAAAATTCTCGAATAATATCATGTATATCAAGTTGATCCAAAATATCTGACTCTATTGATATAATGGCAAGATTTGAAAGTCTGTCTTGTATCATTGTGGAGCGCAAGTAGTTTTTAATAATTTTAAGTTTAGAAAAGGACTGTTCCGCAGATGCTACAGATACCGGTAATGACAAAAGAATCCGAAGAGCAATTGTAAAGTTTGGATAAACTGTGATTAAGTCGTTTGAATAAATATACTGAATTATCTGATATATATCGTTTTAAAATTAGAAATAAATGGTTGACAGTGTAAAATTTCTTTGCATAAATTGTCTGCATCAATATCTAAATGATTCTCATGTGTTAATTTTTGTTGTAACTTTTTACGAAAAGAAAATAAATATTCTTTATTTTGTGAAGTACTTAACAAATACAAAAACAGAAATGAATTCATATGTTCTTTTAATAAAGTAAATCTTTCCTGCAAAGTTTGTAATGTTTGATCTATTATGCAGAGAAAAAAAATTACTTTAAATGAAATTTCAGGATCTACTATATTCATGTTCGTAATCAAATTGTGTTGTCTTTTTACGTTGCCTTAGTGTCTACTACTACAAAATACAGATTCTGCGTCAAATTTTGCTGCAATTAATTTTGAGCTTTCTACAATTTCTTTGAAAGTTTCATCAGACCTATAATCATTTAAAAATTGATTTCGATCATTCAATGCATCTAAAGCAAGTTGGAGATTCATAGATGAAGACGGCAGTATTTTGCTGACACTTTCACTTTATTTAAAATATACCAAATCTTTGGTGCCTTTACTATCCTGGCACCTGTGTGTGAGGCACACATTGCACATATGGCCGGCACGCCCCTGAGACTCAACCCTCCCCATTTATCCTGGCTTGGGACCGGCATGTCAAGTTTTCACTAAGCATGGCTGGGTTAGCAAATGTCTTACTTGTTTTATAAGTTCACCATTTAGCCTACATAGCTCAGTGACGAAGCCCTTTATTATTATTATGCAATGCCTCCAGGGGATCCAAAGACTCATCAAGGGATGGCACATACTCTGTAGCTCTGTCTCCACCTACTACAATGAACCTAAACTACACCAATGCCATCTACTGCCCACCACCATTACTAGTATTTTCAAAGACAATCACAAACATCCATGTCCAAGGTGGGATTCATACCCACAGCTTTTTTGGCTGGAGAGCGGGTATGCTAGCCACAAAGATGTTGGAAGTTTTTTCCCACTTGGTTAGACTATAATAAATTTAGTTTAATCCTTTATCCAATTGTAAGCAAACAAAGTTTGCACCTGAAGTATCTTCAGGACTGAGGCAACTCGTGATAAAGGTGGAACCAAGCTCTCATCACTACTTGTCTTAGTATCTCCCATAATGCAAAGCACATCTCCATGCAGACACGCATAATGCTATGCATTAAGGGAAGGGCCACTACCCAGACCGGTTTCAACCTTTATTGAGGTCTCATCAGTGAGAGCCAGACCCAGAGATGGTGATACTAACGTGGAAGCAATGGAGAGGTCATGTTTACCTATACGAGTTGCCAAAAGGTGTCTCACCTTATTATTAAATAAATATTAAATTAATAAGGTGAGACACCTTTTGGCAACTCATATAGGTAAATATGACCTCTCCATTACTTCCACCTTAGTATCACCATCTCTGGGTCTGGCTCTCACTGACGAGACCTCAATAAAGGTCGAAACCGGTCTGGGTAGTGGCCTTAATGCATAGCATTATACATGTCCGCAAGGAGATGTGCTTTGTATTATAAGAGATACTAAGACAAGTGGTGATGAGAGCTCGGTCCACCTTTACCATGAGTTGTCTCAGTCCTGAAGATACTTCAGGTGCAAACTTTGTTTGCTTACACTGGGATAAAGGATTAAACTAAATTTATTATATGCTAGCCACAAAGATGGGTTCAATTCCTATCCAAAATGGAAGAAATCTGGTCTCTTTTGACTAAAGGTGAGTTAGTTGGTCTCATATGGAAATAGGCTTTTTTTTTTTTTCCCCACCTGGAAACTTGTTTTTTTTTGTCCCCCAAAACAGGCAAACCGGCCCCATAAACATACACATTGACAGACACCACACATAGGGCCATCCACCTTATCCTCCAGACTGTCATGATTGTGAAGTCCACAGCTAAGGAACTTCAATGGTTTGTGAAAAGCTTAAGACAAGACATAAGTTCACCATTCAGGATACAGTTGATATTTTCAATGTTTCTAGCTATTTTCATTGTGTTTGTCTTTTATTTCCTAATTTTCATACTAAATTTATTACAACAGTTATTCAATTTTAGTCAGGAACACTTGTAGACTTGTAATGAATTTATTCAGTAGTATAACATCATCCACATAAAATGTAAAAAGTAAAGATTAACATCACCAATTCTGATATCAGATTTCATACCACTTTCCTTTATAACGTCCATATAGATAATCAATAACAGTGGAGATAATATGCACCCTTGCCTCACATTTGACTTTACATCAAACCATCTTCCTGTACCTCTTTTAATTCTAACTGCTGACTTACAGCTTAAATAGAGAGACTGTGTGTTGCTGAATATAATATCCCATTTACACCATATAACTGGAGTGTTTTGAAGAGCTTTCCTTTTGATACCTTATCATATGCTTTTTCCAGATCAACAGAAGTTAAATACAACTCCTTGTTATGTTCTGAAGATTTCTCAACTATTTGTCTTAAAGAAAATTTGATCCTGACAACCTCTGTTTGGTCTGAATCAGCTTGTTCTTCACCAAACTTCTCTTCCACAATGTTTCTTAACTGTTTTTCAAGTATACTTGCATAAAACTTCCCAGGAACACTTAAGAGGGAATTACCCCTATTATTCTCACAATCAGTTTCATTTCCCTTTTTATAGATGAGTAGTATGTGCTCCAATCATTTGGAATTCTATTTTCTGAACTATGCAACACATTCACTGTAAAAGTTTTATATCTTTGTGTTTGAGCATTTCTGGCTGAATTTCATCTACTCCAGCTGTCTTTCCACATTTAAGGTTTTTGATGACTTTTTTCTACATCAAGTATATGGATATGTATTTCTGACTGCATTCCTGTTGGGAGTTTTCTACAATCATGCTGACACTGCTTGTTTCATTTAGCAGTCTTTCAAAGTGTGGACAGACTTATGTGTTCGTCGAACATGTTGTTTATTATTTTAACGGTATAATAGAACACAGAAACTAAGTAAATAATTGATTAATTAAGTAAATAATAGTAAATGACTATATATAGTAAGTAAATATATAATAGTAGATAATAATAGATAATAGTAAATAATAGAAAAAGTAAATGACTAAGTAAATAATAGAGAACATCACTGACGCAACGGCAAAAAAAGAATTCGACAGAGTTAAAAACCGGCACCAAAAGAAGTTCGAAAATCTACAACAACGGAACACCATACAACGACCGCAATTACAACAAGACCTCGTCGTTGTGAATCTATCGTCACTCACCTTAAGCAAAGAAGCCACAACTGCTTTAAGTCGAGGGCACAACTTTGCCATAACTCCCAAGCAAGTTCCAAAAGCCGAAATAATGGCGTCCATCGAACGAGGAATTTACGACCTGCCTCCAACAATAGCTAACAACATACGTTTAGATGTGGCCAACATCCTAATCAAGTCCAAGCCTCCAAAAAGTAATATCCCACATAAGGAATTCATTGCTATAAAAGAGCTACACAACAACAGCCGGATTACCATAACAAAAGCAGACAAAGGAAATGCAACCGTGGTGATGGACACAACTGAATATGAAAACAAAATGCACACACTATTACAAGATCAGTCAACATACAAAATTATAGATCGCAATCCCACCAACACACAAAAGAATAAGGCACGAAAATTATTAAAAAAAAAAAAAGTCACTTCCTGGCCCAAAGACACAGTTAACAAACTCAAACCCTTCCATGTTAGAACACCGAGGATCTATGGATCACCAAAAATTCACAAACCAGGCACACCCCTAGGCCCAATTGTGGACAGTATAAATAGTCCCACATACAAACTGGCTAGACATTTAGCAAAGCTACTAGCCTCTCTCACTAACAATTCTCCCTCCTTTATCAAAAATTCAGCACACCTAAAAAGCATCTTACAACACCTCACCCTAAAAAGCTCAGACTTAATAGTAAGCTTTGACATCACTTCACTATTCACAAATGTACCACTAATAGAAACCCTCAATCTACTGAAGTCACACTTCCCCCCTGATATATTTGAACTATTCAAATTCACAATACATGCAGGATATTTCACATGGAAAGGGAAAATATACAAACAAATTGATGGGACAGCCATGGGCTCCCCCCCTTTCTCCCTCCCAGCCAACTTTTACATAGAACACCTGGAAAAACAAGCAATCAATACAGCCACTCTCAAACCAACACTTTGGCTACGCTATGTTGATGATGTGCTTGCCATTTGGCCACATGGCCCTGAGACATTGAAAACATTCTTAGCACATTTAAATAGCCAACACCCAAAAATCCACTTTACTATGGAACCGGAAGCCAACAACTGTCTGCCCTTCCTGGATACACTCATCACACGTCTCCCAGATGGTTCCTTATCATTTTCAGTTTTCAGAAAACCCACACATACAGGCAGATACTTACACAAACAATCACACCATCATCCTTCTCAACAATATGGCATATTAAAAACGCTAACCCATAGAGCGAGAGCAATCTGTTCAAATGACAAGGCTCTTACTGCTGAACTGACTCACTTACGCCACACCTTCTTGGCCAACGGCTACAATCCACAAAAAATAAACAAAATACTAAACACTCCTAAGAAACCCCTCCCACCATCCACCACAGAGAACTACAACAAAACAGTCACCATCCCTTACATTAAAGGCACATCCGAAAAGATCTCAAGAATTCTCATTAAACATAAACTACGCACTACATTCAGACCATGTAGCAAATTAGCCACCCTCATCCGCTCACCCAAGGACAGCATTCCTCCTTTATCACATCCAGGAGTCTACCAAGTACCCTGCTCATGCAATCAAGCCTACTACGGTCAAACAGGAAGAACTGTGAATATCCGCATCAGCGAACATAAACGATACGTCCGGAAATATCATTATGGGAAGTCGGGCCTAGCAGACCATGCTCTGGATACCCCTGCACACAGGATCAACTGGAAAAACACAAAAGTACTACACAGAAACCCATATAAATCAGAGAGATTGTTCTTAGAGGCGACAGAAGCCCTAAAACACACTCCAAATCTCAACAAATATGGCTGTATTAACTTGCCGAAGATCTGGGAGACAGTCATATTAAGGAAAAACTAGCACTTTTCTAGGACTCTAGCAATATATGATAGCGTTTTTTTTTTTTTTTTTTTTTCAGATAGAGGGCGCCAAAATCAGGACTCTAGTCTTTGTGTTGCTGCTACAATTTTGTTAATGTACACCATGTTGTTTTAGTCTCGCGTATTGTGACAAACAGTGTTTTTGTGCTCTGAAGATGCTGGTTATAATACCAGCGAAATATCAGCATCAAGTTAATAAATCAATTATTTACTTAGTTTCTGTGTTCTATTATACCGTTAAAATAATAAACAACAGTCTTTCAAAGTACTTACTCTAAAGTACTTACTGTAAAAGCATTGGACAAGTTGGTTTTTAAATTGCACATGAGATTATATTGGTATGTTGCTTTGTGATAGATATCAGAAAGTCGTATGTGGGGAGCAGTCAGGTTTCCAGAAATACAACTTACATCTACTAGCCAGAAAAAAAGTTTATTTGCCCAAGGTATCGATCTATTTCATATATATCTTCTTTTCTTCTTCTTCAGTTACTTGAACCTCTAAGGTTCTTTGCTGCATATACCAGCTTCTTCCATTCCGTTCTGTCTTCAGCTCTTTCATTCCAGTATGGGATTCCATCTATGATAAGTCTTTTGAATATTATTATCCTAACACATCTGCAGTCTACCTCTTGATCGCTTTCCATCAGGCTTCATCTTGAGTACTTATTTAGCCATTCTCACCTCACCCATTCTTTTCACATGTCCAACCATCTCAATCTGCTTAATCGAATCTCATCAACTGGAAGTGGGGATCTATAGAGTGCATATAGTTGTTGATTATGTCTTCTCCATTCACCTGTTATCATTTATCCATAGACTTTTCTGACGATTTTATTTTCAAAGATCTGCAACACTTTCATCTTATTATTATTCAGGCCTCCATGAAGTCAAAGACTCATCACAGGAGGGCCTTCCTAGGAAACACAAAGTCTATCATACCACTAATTGAACTCATTGACCGGTCTCACTCTCACCATTCTATCAGGCAATGCATTCTACGGTTCAACCACCCTCCACACAAAGAAACCACTCCTCACCCTCTTGCTCATAGTTTCCTTTCGTAACTTCCAGGGATGGCCCTTGTCATTGCTCCTTCCCACTGTTCCACCAAGTGAAAGAACTCCCCACCTCTCAACAGTTTAAAAGTCTCAATCATATCACCTCTCCTTCTTCTATCTACCAAACATGCAGTCCACATTCCCTCAGTCGATCCTTATAATTAACATTGTACAATCCTGAAATCATCTTTGTTATCCACCTCTGCACCCATTCCACAGTTAATTTATCCCATTCAAATCCTGGGGACCAAATTTGAGAAAAATACTCGAAGTGTGGTCTGATCAGGGTCTTATACAACAGAATGATAACGCTTCTATCTCTGCAGGTCAGCGTCCTTTTCAGGATTGCAGCAATCCTCTGGGTTACCTTACCACCTTTGCAATATGTCATCTGAATTTCAATTTTATATAGATCATCACCCCCCCAGATCTCTCATCTCCCCTACTTCCTCCAGTACAGCTCCTCCAATCGAGTATGCAGCCTCCCATCGATTACTGCACTATTACTAATAACTCTTCACAGCTTCACATCATCTGTAAACAACAGAATACCCCCTTGCAATCTATTGACAATGTCATTGATATAAAGGTTAAGCAGTACAGGTCCCAGTACTGAGCCCTGTGGAACCCCACTTGTAACCTTATGTCTCCTTGATATTGCTCCACCATTGACAACTCTCTGATTCCTATTGGAGAGCCAATCCTGAATCCAATTGACCAACCTGACATCCAAACCCATGTGCTGCAACTTAAATATCAGCTTTTCATGTGGCACCCTGTCAAATGCCTTCACTAAATACAAGAAAATGGCAGTATATGCTTTTCCCTCATATACTGCTCTTGTAACTTTATTATAAAAGGCTAGCATGTTACTAAAACAAGAGCACCCCTTCACAAATCCATTTTGACTCTCACAGATAACATTATTCTCATCTGCCCAATGTTGTATACGGTCCCTCACTAATTTCTCCAAGATCTTAACAACTACTGATGACACACAAACTGGTCTATAATTAAACACTTCCAGTCTACTAACGGCCCTTATGCAATGGATCTTATGCATCTTACCTTCCCTCCATTCCCTGGGCACCATTCCCATAGCCAGACTTTCATTGAAAAGCCTGATCAAAGGAGTTGCCAGTTATTTAGCACATTCTCTCAAAACTCGTTGTGTAAAACCATCCAGTCCCACAGCTTTACTGACATCCAGAGTACTCAGTATTTGGAACACACTCTCCTCCTGCACCTCTAAACTTCGAACCTGCCCTATCCCTCTAGTATTGAAATTTACTCCTCCAGGATGAAACACTCCAATAAAGTGTTCATTGAACAATTCCACTATGTCCTCTGCATCAATCACTCGATTCCCAATTTTATCCCACAATGTCATTCTTCCACAATTATTTCTCATCCTACTGACCACATAGCTAAACAGTTCCCTAGGATTTTCTTTGGATCTTAGGGCCAATCTCTTCTCATATTCCAGTTTCATGTTCCTTACCATACTAGTCACTCTCCTGGCCTGTGTCTTATATTCTTCATGCATCTGCTCTTCACCTGTCTCCTCATATCTCTTCCTTGGTCTGTTATGTTCCAAATTTCTGCTCCATATAAAACAATAGGTCTAATGACTGTTTTGTATATTTCTGTTTTAACTCTGCTTGACAGAATTTTGAAAGATAATAAATGATGTAGAGAATGATAAGATCAATTGGAGGCATGTATTCTAGCTTTTTAGTTCTCTACTAATTTTATTATCTTGAATAATCAAATGTTTCTAGATATTAGAAGTATATGGCACTTTTAAATTTCAGGTTATTAATAGTAAAATGGTCATTTTCCCCTTGATTGTGAAATATATTCGGCATATATTTAAATATTCAGGTTTTATTTCCTGGTTTATTTGTAGTTGAAGCTTTTCAGCAACAGTCTTGAATTTTCTAAATGTTGTTCTAATGTCTTCAGCCAGCCTGGTTGGCCGAGTGGATAGCATGTCTGCTCTCCAGCCAAAAGGCTGCAGGTTTGAATCCTGTCATGGGCATAGATGTTTGTGAAAACATCAGTGGTGGTCAGTGGTAGATGGCATTTGTGTAGTTGCAGTCAGTTGGTGACTGAAAGTGAAGACAGAGTTGTAGAGCAGGTGCCCTCCCTCAACGAGTCCTTGGACTCCCTGGAGGTGCCAAATAATAATGATTTTCTCCAACAAGGCATATATCATCTGCATATCCTAACATTACTGTTCTGTTTATGTTATCTTTTACAATTTTTCAAATGCATTTTTCTAATGCTAAATTAAAAAGGATGGGCAAAAGGGCATCTCCTTGCTTCAATCCTGTGTTATGAAAATATATTTGTATTATTAAAAGGTTTAGATCTATTCCATTAGCTAATACCATACTTTGGCTGTTAGTGATACAAATTTTGATTAAACTGATTATCTTATGGAGGTATTCATATTCCTCAAGGCCTTCTCTATGAATGCTATCACATGCCTTTCTAAAGTCTATAAATAAAATATGGATCTGCAGATAGTATTCTCATTTTTTTTTTTTTCTGGCATCTGTTTAAGTATAAACATTTGGTACTGTTGATCTACTTCTTCAGAAATCCACTTTATATTCAGCAATAATTTTTTCTTCAGCATAAGGTAAGATTCTTTTTAGTATAACATGGCTAATAATTGCCAGTCTGGTTGGCTGAGTGGTTAGCATATCTGCTCTCCAGCAAAAAAGCTGTGGGTTCGAATCCTGTCGTGGGCATGTTTGCAATTGTGAAAATACTAGTGGTATTGGTGGGCTGTAGATGGTGTGATTTATAAAATAAATAAAATAAAATATGGATCTGCAGATAGTATTCTCATTTTTTTTTTTTTTCTGGCATCTGTTTAAGTATAAACATTTGGTACTGTTGATCTACTTCTTCAGAAATCCACTTTATATTCAGCAATAATTTTTTCTTCAGCATAAGGTAAGATTCTTTTTAGTATAACATGGCTAATAATTGCCAGTCTGGTTGGCTGAGTGGTTAGCATATCTGCTCTCCAGCAAAAAAGCTGTGGGTTCGAATCCTGTCGTGGGCATGTTTGCAATTGTGAAAATACTAGTGGTATTGGTGGGCTGTAGATGGTGTGATTTGCTGTAGTTGGGGGATTGTGTGGCAGAGACAGAGAGTTGTAGAGTAGGTGCCATCCCTTGTCTTTGGCTCATTGAAGAATGAGCTATATTCTTTCTTTTCTTCATGTTGCTTCAGGTTTCTTCATGTGCAAACTTTGCTTACACTCAGATAAAGGATACCAGGAATATAACTTCTTGGCATCTTTAATTTATAGTATAACCAAGTGGAAAAACTTTCAACAAGTTACTACTCCCATATTTAATGAGTTTGGCTACTATTCCATCAGTACTTAGTGCCTTGTTTTCTTTGAGTTGCTTTATATTTTCTTCTACTTCAACTAATGGAGGTTTAATTATTTCTGGATGTGGATGACAAGCATAATTAAGTATTCTGTTTGAAAGACAATAGGTTCATCAAGTACTTCTCTCCACCTGTTTGCTATTTCATCTCTAGAGCTTACATTTGCATTAATATTATGTCTTCATTGCTATTGTTTTCATATGTGGGCCCTGTCTTTTGGTTTAGTGTAATGGGATTATTTACTTCTGGATTTTTTCAATCTGTCCACGAAAAAAGTTTTTCTTTTCTCCTGTCTTTTTATTTTCTTGGCTTCCTTGCTACTCTTTGTATCTCAGAGTAGCATAAATATCAGTTGGGTTAAGCCAAGTGTTTCTATCATTTTTCTTTTTCTTTACTGCCAATTCACATTCTTCATTGAACCAATTTTTATGATGTATTTTACTTTGAATTCCAATTGAGTTTTACTGCTGCTTTTATGCTATCCTTGATATGATTCCAGATGTTTTCAACATTTTCATTCTCTTCTGGTTGCAAATTTTTCAATTTCTGTTTTCATTCACACTCATATTTTCTTCTCTCTTCTATCTAGTTTGTTAATATTGTATCTCAGTTGATTTGCATGTGCTGAAAAATATTTACTGTTTATTTTAACCTTCAGTATGGCACCAATTAGAAAATGGTCACTATCACACTCAGGGTCCTCTGAAGCTCCAGATATTCTGAATGCAATTCCTATGTCTTTTACTGATTATGATATGGTCTATTTGATTACAGTGGCAGCTCGTTAATAAGGGCTACATTGAATGCAGATCCAGTGTTGCATATACTAGTAAGTAGTACCGGCTAGTATACTCAACACTGGAGCTGCATTCAATGCAGCCCTTATGGATGAGCCACCATTGTTTGATTGAATTTATAGCTATCAGGAGATTTCCATGTTAGTTTATGTATATTCTTCCTTATAAACATAGTGCTGCTTATTACTAAATTTCTGGATGTGGCCAAATTAATCTTTCTCCATTGATATTCATATTTTCATGAAGGCTTTGGTTTCCAATAATTTTTATATATTTCTTCTTTTATAATGTTTGCATTGAAATTACCTAATAAAATGATTGTATCCTACCAGGGAATTTTTTCTAGGATTAATTCCAGTTTTCAATAGAATTCATTTTTTATTGACTCTTCTGTAGATGTGTGTGCATTAATAAAGGTTATCTTCAACTATTTTGTTTGTACTCTTAGTTTGCTTATTCTTTCATTAAAAGTTTAAAATTTGATCAGTGATGACCACAACATTTTTCTTATAATGAAACCTGTTCCAAATTCAAGTCTATCAGAGTTGTTTCCACCATAAAGTAGCAAAAGATTTTCTTTTTTCAAATTTCCTTCTCCTGTCCATCGAGTCTCTTGTATTGCTGCTTTATCCATTTTATATATATTTAATTCATGTATGATTTCTTGAAATGTTCCAACTCTGTACAAGTTTCTGACATTCAATGAACTATTTGTAAACCATTATTCCAAAGCCTGGGTTGATATCCATATTTAAATCCATCCAGTGAAGATTTCTTGATATATGTTTTGTGACTAGCTGATGTTTTACAAGATGGGGTTGTTGACCCCATTCTCAACCTCCAACCTGGAGGAGGATCAGGGTGAAAACAAAGCAATATGTTCTTTAATTCTCACTATACATTACACATAATTTACAGAAACAGGCTTTCCCTTAAGGTGAGTTTAAAACATATGCCACAACACAGCTCATCAAAACTTTGTGTTTTCTTTCATTTATCGTTCATAATAAAGAAGGAATTTATATCACTAATGAAGGTTTAATAAAGTCAAGATTCATTTTTCTAGAATGCTCTCAGTCACATAATCCTGTCTTTGCAAGATAATTGTATTTTTTAATTAACAGCATTAAAAAGATTCTGCATTATGTAAAAATTTTCATGAAATTTAATTACACTAAGTTAAGTCATGTTGTAAGCTGTGAACCTAAACTAGGACAAAACTATATTACAACTGTATACCTACTTAAGGGTAAAGGTGTTCAAAGAATAAGATATTATTATTATACGGGCAACTCCATGGAATCTGAAGACTCATTGCAGAAGACCCAAACTAATCGCACAATCTATCATACTTCTCTTTGAACCCATTAACAGAAAAAGCACTCACAACTGATTCTGGCAACCCATTCCACTCATTCACCACTCTCCAAACAAAAAATCTAGTCCTCACATCCCTACTAACCACACATTTATTCAACTTCCAGGTATAATCCCTAGTTCTGGTCCCTCTAGCCAAGCGCCAAAACATTTCCACTGCATCAATACTATATAACTCTTAATATCAACTGTTTCCATCATATCCCCTATTTCTCCTATCAACCAACTTCTGTAATCCACACTCATCATCGTGGTAATTCACCTCTGAATCCTCTCTGCCACTTCCTCATCCCCAAGAAACCCAGGGGACCAGACTTGAGCATAATAATCCATATGTGGGCATACCAAGGCCTTATAAAGAGGAATTACAACATCTTTATCTCTACTTGTTAATGTATTCTTCACTAGCATCCAAGTAATCTTATGGGCTACCTTAGCAATATGTCCTCTATACTTTAACTCTCTGTCTACTACCACCCTGAAATCTATAGCTTCATCTATTTCCCGAAATGCAGTGTCATCATTGTAATACACAGAGCATGTCATCTATTTATCTCAAAATGCAAAACTTTATATTTCTTCACATTAAACTGACAACCATTATCTTTTGCCAATACTGACTGCCTATTTAAATCGTTCTGCAAGTTTTCCAGTATAGTAATAGTTAACTGCCTGGATTAACTATTATTATACCTAATTTTGCATCATCAGCAAATAACTGAACATTTCCTTTCAGGTTATTTCCTATATCATTTATATACAAATTAAACAGCAATGGTTCCAGCACTGAACCTTACAGTACACCACTAGTCAGTTTGGCTCAATTCTGCCCCTCCATATACCATTTTTTGATATCTGTCCAGCAGCCACCCTGTTATCCTCTTAACCAGTGTCATATCCATCCTCATTTCTTCTAATTTGCATAACAGAATTCCATGTAGTATTCTGTCGAATGCCTTTGCAAAAATCCAGCTAAATCACCGCATAGCCATTTCCTTTATCCAACTCAACTGTTACTCTATTATAAAAAGTTAGTAAATTACTAAAGGCATGTTGAAAGTTTATTTTTCACTTGGTTAGAGTATAATAAATTTAGTTTAATCCTTTATCCAAGTGTGAGCAAACAAAGTTTGCGCCTGAAAGTATCTTCAGGACTGGGGTAAGGTGGTACAACACCAGGTCAACTCGTTGCAAAGGTGGAGCAAACTACCAACTTTGTTTGCTCACACTTGGATAAAGGATTAAATTAAATTTATTATACTAAAGGCATGACTGACCCTTCACAAAGTCATGTTGACCCTCATACGGTATCATTTTTTTTTTTATCTATCCATTCTTGAATTCTCTTTTTTACCAATTTTTCTAGTACTTTTACCACCACACCTGAGATAGTGATTCTTTCATAATTTGCTACTCCAGTCTTAGAATCTCCCTTATACAAAGGAATTATTTTGCGTCTTTGCACTCTCTTGGAACTCTACCAGAGCTGAGACTTAAATTAAAAAAGCCTAGTCAAAAGGCATTGCCAGTTCTCTTGCACATTCTCACAAAACCCTAGCTGATATCCCATCTAATTCTACAGCTGTATTTACATTGAGATTCTGCAATATCCTAAGAACTTACAATTCATCCACCTCTGTTCCCACATCAGTGTCTGTCACATAAATTAAAGAAGTAACCTCACTAGGATGATATATGCTTGCAAAGTGGTCACTCAGTAACTCAACTATTTTATCTGCTTCTGTCTCCTCATGACCATCATCACTCATTAAGGTTAATCTTCCATAGTCATTCTTCCTCTTACTTGCCACATAACGAAAGAACTCTTTGGGATTTCCTTTGGCCTGCTCGGCTAGATATAGATGTATTTCAGTGTTTAATTAGATTAAGTCAATTTTAATGTGTGTGTGTGTTTATAATTACCATTTTTTCTTGATGAAATTAAAGTACAATTAATTTTTTTTAAAGAATACATTGTCTATAATATATGTTGTGTGTGCTATATAGTTGTTAGTTGTAAGTTTAATGAATTAAACTTACAACTTAAATGAATGCACTGATTTCATTAAATATTTATTTATTGAAAATAATAACTGCACTTTAATTTAAATGCATCTCACACTTCAAATGTGCAAGATTTATTGTTTTCAAGTAAAGAGCAGTAACTACTTGGTTATTGAAGAACACACTAACATGCACAGATAAGTTATTATTCCTCTTTATAAGATGTTGATACGTCCACATATGGATTACTGTTGCGTTGCTGGATTCCTGGGAGATGAGGAAGTGGTAGAAAAGATTCAGAGGTGAATGACCAAGATGGCAAGTGGTGTAATGAATGCGTCCTACATTGACAGATTGAGAGTTTGTGGGTTACACAAGATGGTTGATTTGATAGAAAGATTTAAGTTACTAAAAAGACTTATACATGGGAAATATTTCAGCAGTGGAATAGTGGTGGAAGAGCAAGAGGTCTTCCCTGGAAATTAAGAGTTAGCAAGGGTGTGAAAGACTAGATTTTTTGTTTGGAGAGTAGTGAATGAATGGAATGCACTGCCTGACTCAGTTGATTGCTTCGTTTGTGAATGAGTTCAACAAGAGGTATGACAGATATTGTGTGGATAGTTTGGGTCCCCACAATGAGTCTGCAGACTCCATGGTGATGCCCATATAATAATATAGAAAGAAAAATAAAGTTCTGCATATTAAATTTAGGAGATAAAATAAGGGAAGAAAGTGAAGATGATTGGCTTATAATATAACTTTCAGAGAAAACCAGCAACTAAAATTGCAACTGTTTGGCAGATTCTTTAAAAGAGTTTGAATTAAGGATATCAGACCCAGAACTCTTATTTCCAACTCTCTTGACATAAAACTTCTCTAATAAATAACTTCAAATAACAACAAATAACTTCACAGTGAATGAAATGTTTTTGTTTTTATTATTTTTGGGGGGGGGGTGTAAATTATGCATATATATTTTTGAATGCATTTAGAATGAGGCTGAAAATTCACTCGCCACTTGTCTCTGTTTATTCGAATGGATTTCTGGAACCCTGGGACTGTTATCGGAGAGTAGAAAGGTTACAAAGTGGAGTTCCACAGGTTCGACAGTGGGACCATTATTATTCAATCTGTTTTCAATAATATCATTACAGGATTACACATAGGGTTATTAGTAATAGTGCTGATGTCTTGGCTCTTCAAGAGGATTTGAATAAGAAGGAAAGGTGGGCAAATGAATGGGGAACAGGTTTAATGCAAGTAACTGTAAGGTTTTGAAATGTGAGATCAACAACATTTCAGAGAATTACTGCAATAACTGAGGAGGACATTGACCACAAGAGATAAAAGGCTGGTGGTCCCACCACCCTTTTTTCTCATATTTTATCATACTTATTTTATGTTAAGTATAAACACAATGTCAAAATAACAAAAAAAATTCCAAGTAATATATTTATTAAGCATCTAGTATTTTGTTGGATTTCAAACCAGCATCTTCAGAGCCTGGAAATACTTGACACTGTATACAGGGTACTCATTTAGATAAAGAAACAATTCAAACTGGGGAAGAAAAAACAAAAAAAAAACAACTAATGATTAGCATCCTATTATTGCACCATCTAGGACAAAATAAAAGTGTATTTGCAGATTTTAGAAATGGTCTTAAAACTAATGTCTCTAAAAATTGTAAATTAATGCTGCCATGATTATTTAGGTTAGGACAGTGCTTCACAGATAATGCTAATTAAAAATAATCTCACACGTGTATTGTAGCAACTTCTTTTATTTAATTTGTTGTGAAGACATATCAGAAGTATGGTCTATCCATATTGACTTACCATAATGATGATAGCAAGTGTAGTTTTTATGTTCTAAAAAGATGTTAACAGAACTTCCTTTCTCTCCATTGCAGGTCAAATTGAGCACAAACAGGAAACATTATTATTATTATTATTATTAAGAGAGACCTCCAAGGAGTCAGAGACTCATCGAACGCCACATACTACACACACCAGCTATGACACTTATTCTTGAAATCATTCACACTGCTTGCACTCACAACATCCAATGGCAATCCATTCCAATTACGCACCATCCTATGAGAGAAAAATCTAGCTCTCACCCCCTTCTTAGCAGCATTCATTCTTGGCTTCCAAGTCCTTTCCCCACCCTCCAGAAACTGAAAAATTCCATCAATTGAAATTTTGTATGACCCTTTCAGAAGTTTGTAAGTGTCAATCATATCACTCCCTCTTTCTCCAGTCTGCTAGCGTCTGCAGTCTACAAATTCACAATCTGTCTTCATAATCAGTATTCCACAATCTTGATATAATTTTTATCACTCTCTCCAATATATATCAGAATCACAACGGAAACCAGACCTGCACACAATAGTCCAAGTGAGGTTTTACTGAGGCCTTATAAAGAGGCAAAGTGACATCCTTATCTTTAATGTTAACATTTTCATTTCAGCATTGCAGTTATCTTTTGAGTTGTATTTGCAATCTTTGCCACATGGCTCCAGAAAAAACTTCCTATCTACTAACATTCCAAGATCCCTAGCCTCATCACTTTCTTCAAGCATAATCCCACCAATATAATAAGACATTGGATATCTAATCACGCCAAAGTGAATGACTTTCCATTTACTGACATCCATTTTCCCATGCCCACAATGTCAGTCAGCCATCCTCTTATCCATTCTAATATTCTATAACCCAAACCCATATTCTCCAATTTATGCAACAGTCTTCCATGCTGTATTTTGTCAAAAGCTTTAGCAAAATCCAACAGTATCACGGTGTATCCATTCCCATTGTGAGTATTTTCCCATGCCCACAATGTCAGTCAGCCATCCTCTTATCCATGCTAATATTCTATAACCCAAACCCATATTCTCCAATTTATGCAACAGTCTTCCATGCTGTATTTTGTCAAAAGCCTTAGCAAAATACAACAGTATCATGGTGTATCCATTCTCCTTGTCTAGTTCAATGGTAACATTGTTATAGAATATAAGCAAGTTGTTAAAACATGACCTTCCCTTGGTAAACCCATGTTGCTCATTGCAAAGTAGAGATTCACTTTCAATCTATTTCTGAATGCAAGCCCTAACCAATTTTTCCAAAATCTTCGCCACCAGACCTGAGATACTAATTGGATAGTTGCATGTGTCAATCTTTGCACCACCCTTGTGCAATGGAATTACAATACGTTCTTTCCATTCCTGTGGAATCTTCCTTATTCTGAGACTCATATTAAACAGCCTAGTGAAAGGAATAGCCAGTTCAGCTGAACACTCTTTTAGCACACGTGCAGAAATCCCATCAGTCCCTATTGCTGAATTCTTATTCAGTTTTTGCAACAGCTCTAATACCTCATCTTCACACATCTGAGTTTCTTCATCCTGTGAAGCAGTAGCAGTAAGTTGAATGTTGCATACACCACGTTGATAGCTCTTAACAAAATGGGCACTCGTTAGTTGAACAGCCTCTTCTGCATCTAACTCTCATGTCCAGAGCTGCACCAACCTGAGGGTGCACCGCACCCGGGTGGCAACATTCATAGGGCAGTTTATGTAGCTAATATCTAATTTGGATTATACAATGCAGTATTAGGGGTGGCCGATAAAAGTTTGCAACCTGGGCGGCAAATATCCTTGGCATGCATCTGCTCACGCCATATGAATTTAGAAGAGTTCTTTCATATTCATTCTTTCTTTTACTTGTAGCATATGAATAGAATGATATCGATATGCTACAAGTGCTACAACAAAAATGATAGCTGATGAACTGCAGAAAAGGAGAACAGAAATTGAACTGCAGGATAGACAAAAGAGCACATTTGAGGCTATTTGGTGTGAGATTGAGGCTAGCAGAACAAAATATACAATTGGGTGCTGCTATAGACCAGGTGATGGAATAGATGGTGGAGATAGTATGCATAAGAAAATAGAAGCAATGAGTGGAAGGAGGATAATTATTATGGGGGATTTCAACGATGGCAACACTGATTGGAAGGAGGAGAGGATACATGGGAGGAAGGAATTGAATTTTATGCAGTTATTAAGGGATAACTATCTGTGACAGCATGTAATGGAAAACACTAAGGGTCAGAGAGTGCGTGACTTAGTAATTGCATCTGAGAATTTGGCTGTAACGAATATGACCACGTTGCCACCAATTGGTGAGAGTGATCATAGGGTCTTGACTTGGAAGGTGGCTAAATGTGTGGAATTTTCAATTAACACAGGGTACATGTGGAATTACTGGGCTGGTAAGTATGACAAGCTTAGTAGTTTGCGTAGTTCAGTGCCATTGCATGTAAAACTGCAAGGGCTGGATGTTGATAGTATATGGGAGGTGGTTAAGGAGTGATTGCAGGAGGCAATGACTGACTGTATACCTAAAGTCCAAATAGTAAATCAAGTAGGGGTTAAATGGCTGAATAATATCATTAAGCTTAAGCTGCAAAAAAAGAAACAACTGTGAAGGGAATTTAAGGAGAAAGGTGACCTGCAGGCACATGAACGGTATAAAGCGCAGGCCAGAAGGGTAACGAATGTGGTAAGAAAAGCAAAAGCGGATTATGAAAGAAAATTTGCCATGCAGGCTAAAGAGAATCCCAAACCGTTTTTTTGATATGTTGCAAGTAAAAGAAAAAAATGTATACCACAGAATGATTTTAAAGAATGCTGATGGTAGAGAGGTAACCGAATTAGTTGATATAGTGGAATTACTGAGCCACCACTTTGCAAGAGTATACCATCCAGTTGGTGATATTGCAGGAATGAAGGAACCAACAGCTTATATGGGAATGGCGGTGAATGAAGTGGAGGTGAATAGTCTATTACAAAACCTCAATGTGTGTTGAGGTTTTGTAATAGACCTTTTTGTAACACCAAAAATATATGTGGGATTGGATGGTATACCAGCTTATGTTGTATGTGAGGTGGCTAAAGAATTGTCAATGCCCATTTTGTTTAATTTCAGTCTCGGATCTGGGTTAGTTCCGAGGGGTGGAAAGAGGAGAAAATAGTTCCACTGCATAAAGGAGGTTCCAAGACTGCTGTTGTAAATTACCGACTGATCAGCATATCACGAATCATTGTCAAGGTCTTAGAGAAAATAGTCAAGAGGAGAATACAGGAATGGATAAATGAAAATGGGATACAGTATGGGGGGGGACAGCATGGTTTTGTGAAGGGTAGATCATTCCTCAGTAACTTGATCATGTTATATAACACAGTGATGGCTGAACTGGATAAGGGTAATGGGTTTACAGTGATCCTATTGGACCTTGCTAAGGCCTTTGACAGGATACCACATGGAATTCTAATCAGTAAACTGCAGCATATGGGGTTGGCGAGTCGGATAGGAGGGTGATTGATGGAGAGATATCAGAGAGTTAGGAGTAGAGTTCAAAAGATGGCCTGTGACTAGTGGTGTGCTGCAGGGTTCTGTTCTTGGACCACTAGTGTTTAATTTGTTCATTAACTATATAGGAAAGGAACTCATTTGTTTGCTGATGATGCAAAGTTGGGTAGACCAATAGTGAATGCACAGGATGTCAAAATTTTGCAGGATGATTTGGATAGTTTGGAGGGCTGGGCTAAGTAGAATGGATATCAATTTAATGTTATGCATTTTGGGGTGAAAAGATTAGCAGCAGTATATCACATTGGTGGAACTGTACTCCAGGAGATTGACGAAGCCAGGGATTTGAGAGTGTTGGTGGAGAGGGAGTTGAAGTATAGGGAACACATGCAAAGTGGCTAAATCAGATCATCAAATCACTTGGTTGCTGAAAAATACTTTGACAAGCATAGACAAACAGGTTATTGTTCCTCTGTATTGAGACTTGATAAGACCCCACCTAGACTACTGTGCCCAAATTTGGGCATCAGGGTTTCTTCTTGATGGGAAGGAGGTGGAGAGGATTCAGAGGCAAGTGACCAAGATGATAGCAGGTCTATGGAATGAACCTTATGAGAACGGGTTGAAGATTTGTGGGTTGCAGAAATTGGTTGATAAGCAGAAAAGGGGTGATATGATTGAAACATTCAAATTGTTGAAGGGTTTCTATAAGATTAATTCAGAAGATATTTTTGAGAATAAGGACTGGCGGTGGGAGGACTAGGGGCCATCCATGGAAGCTGGGCAAGAGGTAGTTAGCAAGGGTGTTAGAGCTAGCTTTTTTACCAGAGTATGTTGTGGATGCCATGACTGTAAATGAATTCAAGGTGAAGTATGATAGATACTGTGTGAATGTTGAATAGTTGTTCTTGACACGATGTTAGGGCCTCCCTCGATGAGTCTAAGGACTCCTTGGAGTTGCCCACACTACTACTACTACTAATAATAGAATTCTTGTGTGTTGTCTTTAGCACACAGAGCCAGTTTCTTTTCATACTCAGACTTTGCTTTCTGTATAACAGTTGTGACTATTCTAGCCTGCTGCTTATAACTTTCATAACGTACATCATCCTTATACACACAATATTCCTTCCACATTATCCTTTTCTTACAAATCTCTTGCTTAATAAGATTACACATCCATTTGACTCCTACCCTATTTATTCTTTGAATTCTCAGGGACATTCTGATATTGCATTATTTAAATATTGTTTAAATTCACTGTTGATATTCACTCTTGAATAAGTTACTAAGTGAAGTTTTTCCTGAAGAGAATAGATAACATTTGCTACTGAGATGTGTGGAGATTATATTTGGTAAGCACCATAGTTAACTTTTCAGTTGCCGGCATGGTTGGCCAAGTGGTTAGCACATCTGCTCTCCAGCCGAAAGGCTGCAGGTTTTCGAATCCCACAGTAAGCATGGATGTTTGTGATTGTCTGTGAAAATAGCACTGGGTGGGGTAGATGGCATTGGTGTAGATTCTGTTCATTGTAGTTGGTGGAGACAGAGAGTTGTATAGCAAGTACCCTCCCTCAATGAGTCCATGGACTCCCTGGAGGTGTCATGTAATAATAATAATAATATAAGGAATGAGAATAGTTTTGCTGTGATCACGTGTCAGGTGAGGTGCAGGAGAGTAAGTATTATTTTACCTATTTCATAATGGTTGTAACCATTGGCTAAAAGAACTTTGGCATTATGCACCTTGTGCTAGTTTATTATTTTATTTATTTAGCATATGATGTACAGGTCTCAGGATATTACATACATATTACAAAAAACAACATAAAAACAGTTGTAAAAATCATATCAAAAGGGGTACAATAGATTGAAATGATTAAACATCAAAAATTAAGAGTCAGGAATCAGAGCTTAATCCTTAAATCCCAGATCCACTCCAGCGATTCTGGGGTCAATTTAAAAAAGTCCTCTTTAGTGCCTGAGAATGCGTAGATAGGGTACTCAAGTACAATGTGAATGATAGTCTGGATCCCACTTCCACATTCACAGTTTGGAGTATCGGACTAGTTCCATTTAAGCAAGAGATGCTTACCTCTCCCATGTCCTGTTCTGATCTGATTTAAAGTGGTACATACATGTCTAGGGAGATTAAAGCCCTCCAGACAAGATGTTGGATTTGAAATAGGAATTTGAAGATTGGAGGTACGTTGAAGGCAATACTCTCTCACAATACGCGTAGTATTGCACTCCTCCAGGCAGGGCATCTGGATTTCAATCTTTGTGAGGTATGGAAGGAAATGTCTTGGTGGATAGGCAAGGAACTGTTTCCAATTATTTTTGTCCATAATTTGTGCTAGAATTTTATTGGTACATCACTTTGAGGCTGTATAATATGTTAACTACTCATGCAATTACAGTATCTTCTTTGTGTTGGTTTTCTATAAACCAACACAGAATGGAAAATAATGAACCATTATAAAAATGGGTGTCCAAAGGGCAGAAAAGTTCTTTTTTTTTTTTTTGTCAAATTCTGAAGTGCATTTTTGGATGTTGGCTGTCTGGGCCCATTGGACCAAATAGCAAACACATCATCTACATTGCGTAGCCAGACTAAGGTCAGAGTGTGGCAGTATTCATTGCTTTCCTCTTTAACCTAGAACAAACTTTGACATCTTTCCATTTACTACACTAACTATGGTATATGGAAATATGACTTCTGTCATTGAGTTAGCCCTCAGCACCTCTATGGGTCTAGTTCACACTGATGAGACCTCAATAAAAGTTGAGACCTGTTTGGACAGTGATATGTCCCATAATGCATGGCATTATACATGCCTGAAAAGGGAGTGTATTTTGAATTATGGGATAGTAGGACAACTGGATGCAAAGAGTCAAGTATATACAAGAGCATAGCTGTGAAGATATTTCACATGCAAACTTTTGTTTGCTCATACTGATGTAAAATAAGGATAAAAACGAATAAAATTTCTTTTCAAATATAATTTACTTTCTTTCCCAGCAATCAATTTTGCTATATGTATAGGAAATAAGACTTCTGAAATTCATTTAGCTCCTAGCTAAATCCTCAATAACAGTCAAAACTGGTCTGGATAGAGATCGTTTCCATAATGCACAGCATTACAGAGAGAGAAGGGATTGCAGTGTGCATTATGGAATAGCTTGATGTGAAACCAACTCTTCCTATGAAACTTGCTTCACTATGAAGATATTATCATTATTATAAAAACCTCCATGGAATCAAAGACTCAACGTGGGAGGTCCACTATTATACACAGTTTATCATACTGCGCCATAAATATGTTCACTGTCTCTGCACTCACCACACTCTTGGGAAATGCATTCCAATCACTAACCACTCTCCATGAAAAAAAAAACCTGTTCCTCACCCCCTTTCTCATTCACTCATTCATCAGTGGTTCTAACAGGCACTTAAGCACCCATGACCTTTTAACTATTCTTGGATTTCCTAACCTGAATTCAAGGATAAAGTGGTTAGCTCTATGCCTCCCAGAGTGTGCTATGTCTGTAGATGTGTGTTCACGGGACCGGTGCCTGTTCTGGGGGATGAAAAACTCCAGTTTCCGGGTGGAAAAAACCTCTACAAAAGGTGAGTTAAGTATCTTCAGGTGCAAACTTTGTTTGCTAACACTTGGATAAAGGATTAAACTAAATTTATTATAGCAAAAAAAAAAAAAACGTTTGAACCTCAGAACAAGATGTAGGTGGCTGATACAGTTTGACAGTTTAAGAAGTTCAAAATATAAACGTTCATAAAGTTGATACTCAATTTTCCCTCTGAGCCAGGGAAGCAAATACTCAGTTAATATCTTCTGAATGACAGTTGGGTTCGTCTGTGGAAACTCTGGCTCGAGGAGAGCAGTTTTCAATAAAATGGTTAATAAACTACATCAGTGGCACACTCAGGACTTAATCTTGGATGGGACCGAGCACTCGAGATTTAATCTTGTGGGGGAGTGAGGTGAGTAGATGATTGGAGAATACACACTATGCATTGCATACGAGCTATGACTGAACATCTGCAGTGATCGCCAATACATGATACTCTGGCCCGGCTAAGGCAAATGAAGTAGTACCGAGTACTACTTCGTTAACTTTGCATTCACAGCAGCCAGGATTCCCGAGTGCTCTAGGACATTTCGACCTTATGTGATCGCTAATTCATAAGTAGCAGAGAAATAGAAGACACAATATAAATTAAAAAATAATAATAATTTTAATTAGGAAAAGATTTTTGGAAATTTTTCTAGTGTTTTTTTTTTCCTTTTTCTTTTTTGTGGGGCAGGGCCCCACATTTAGTTCATTGGCGCACCCTCCCTGGGTGCGCCAATGAACTAAATGCTCAAAAATTATATTAAAAATAATACTAAAATTGAGAAATAATTGTATTTCAATGAAATGCAGATGTACATTAAATATACATAATGTACTGTGCGCTTTAACATCTTGGCGGAGTCAAATTTAAGACTATCACATGCGACTGATGATACTGCTACGTTAATACTACAGTATCAAAAACAGACTTCGTTAAACAAGTGCACATCTTTGACGTTGAGCGGAGGAATGAATCCTGGGCGCAGCTTAGAGAGAACATTATACCGGAATTTTGTAAAAACGATATGTGACATGCGTGTCCAAGTGTCTATATTTAAATAAATAAAATATATATATATATTATTTACAATACAAATACAAACGCTTTTTTAAAGCTCCTTTTCTAATTAGAAATGAATCACAAAACCCACTGAGTAAGTTTACTTTGGCGGCTGGGAGCTAATATAATCAAATTAATAATTGTGTTTTTAATCATATAGCATACAACTAATAGAAGACAGTGTTGTATAGAAAATAATATTGTTAAGCCCTAAAATTGAATATAATTCAGTTATTATGCAATTACCTTTAACTGATGCCTTATACGTTCTCTACCATATTACTTTCTGTGCTGAATTTTTACTTACTGATTATGCTAATCAATATCCCCTTCTAAAAAATAAAAAAAATATATATATATTACTTTCTATACTGCCATGTACCTATCCAAATCTACTTGTAAAAAAATATGGAAACTAATATCATGATTTCTAGTTGTATTGTACATAATATTAGTTAAACTTTTATGAAAAGCTCTGCTCCGAGAGTATATTACCAGCCGCTAATTTAAGAAGTTAAGTTATTAAAAACGTTTTTAAAAAAAAACAAAGTTTGTAAGAACTAATTTTTAATTTTTGATGATATTATTCTTGTAATCACGGGAATTGTTTCTTTAGTTGACGCCATGTTTATTAGAAGTGCTTTATATATATATATATATATATATATATATATATATATATATATATATATATATATATATATATATATATATATATATTATCATCATCATCATGACAATATCGTCATCATCGGTTTTCTACTATACATATATATGGTGGTCTCCAGCTAAACAATGTAACCTTTGCCAATTACCCGACTTTCTACGTCATTAAATGTAACATCACTATCAGATGTGTTCGAGATGGATTTTATGTTTACAGCGCTTCGGGAAAGAAAAATAAAACTGTCCTTTACGATCTTTGAAGGAAATTATAAATTCAGAACTCCACAAATTTAACTTGTGTGTGTTAATCCCACCCACTAAAGTTTATAAACCGATAATGATAATATTGTGGGAAATACTACACAGTATTCACACCTGCCCACAGTACTACAATAGTGCTGTGGGTAGGCTAGGTGTGAATAATTTAGCAACTCTGCTGTACCAAAAAAACATCCAAGTTTTGCAAGCCGATGTTTCTGTTAAGCAGGGTGGTAGTCTCACATCAGCTGACAAAATTATCTGCCATCTGCAGACAGCATTAACCATACCCGCAATGGGACAGACACACACACAGTGCGTTTTTGTACAACGTGTCAGTACTTATTCTTTGCTAGTAGGAAAATTGGAGATCTTTAATGATATGAAAAGAAACTAACAAAAAAAAGTATTTACCTAGTAAAATGATTTACTTATCACGTTTGCAAGAGACAAATCGATTCGAGTTATACTTGATCTTCAGACAGACAAGAGAATTTGTCCGGTGCTTTCTGTTTGCATATCCGGTATATATGTTCAGCACAAGAATGTAAATGATCCTACATAGTGAATCACATTTCCCCATCAAGCGACATACTGCACAGATGGAGACAACACAAAGTAAATTTTAATTGTAGCACTTAAAACAACACACACACACACACACAATGTATAATCGATTTAGTGAAAAATAGAGTATTTAGTATAATTAGACACAACTGGAATAAACAATATACTGCACAGACTGTTGCAAACTAAACAAAATAAAATATACTGCACAGACTGTTGCTAACTAAACAAAATAAAATTTTATTGTAGCACTAAAATACAACACATTCCTGCTTGAGGCGCAACTGGTCTAAACGTGTTAATAATATAAACATGAAAGTAATTTAAAATTCTAAAAATAGTTACTCTTTCTTTATATAACTTCATATAACTAAAATTTCTTAATATATAATAACTTCTTATAATAATATAATATAATATAATAATAATTTCTTAATAACTAAAATATAACTTTCTTCATATAACTAAAAATAGTTATATGAATATATAATATAATATTAATATCTTAATAACAAGCGTCATAAAAATGCAAATTTCATTAAATAACTAAGTTACTTGAATACCAGGTAAACATGTAAAAAATTATTGAATATTACAATTTTCTAAAATGTACCGCATCCGTCAATTCATGTCACTCTTTATTAGAGATGCCAGTATGCTGTACTGTTAGGTACCGCCCCTTATTGATTTCTGTAAATTTCACGCACTAAATCGATCATGAAAAATAAACAATCAAATCTATACACATTTATACATCTACTCTATACTATAAAATGATAAGCTGAAATTGGAAATGGATGTAGGCTGTAACGTTTTTTTGTAACGTTTTTATGTAACGTTTTTTGTAACATTTTTGTCAAGTTATTTGAAACGTTTTGAAACTCAGGAGCCACCCTGAGTGTTGAGTCTTCAAATTCTAGTCAACGGAATTCAAGGGTTCAGCCTACCAGTCCGGAACACGGGGGGTTGGGCGCTGGAGCCCCCCCCCCCTTTTTTTTTTGAAGACTCGACACTCAGGGGCTACCCTGAGTGCGAGTCATCAGAATTCAAGGAGAACCAGCCTAACAGTCCGGAACACGGGGGGGGCGTAGTCGTCAGGGGGCGGATCCCCCTAGTACTATATAAATATATATCAAACAATCTATACACTCGTATATATATATGAAAAATATAACAAAAATGCAAAAAATAAAAAATTATCTCCTCTCCCCTCGTCACTAACATCCGCTGCATCAATATAAACATTAACAAGAACATCAAAACCTCGTCTGGTATTTCTAACAGAACCCTCGTTAGCATTCTCCACGACTACAGACATCCCATTATCCTTTTTTTTTTTAGGATTAGATTAGCAACAGTGCTAATAAAATCTGCTTGTAAAATTAAAATTTTACTATGGATTGATGAGAAACGATATTATTCTAGCCAGAGATTAACTAAGTTGTTGTGAATCACGAAGTGCACGTTACAAAGAATTTTCCCCTGGATCTTGTGTCAAAAACATCGCTTGCTCCATCTTACGGTATCTATTAACATTTCTGCAAAGGTATCTATTAAAATTCTGCATAATATTACAAAGAATTTTCCCCTGGATCTTGTGCCCAAAACATCGCTTGCTCCATCTTACGGTATCTATTAACATTTCTGCAAAGGTATCTATTAACATTCTGCATAATATTTTTAATCTAAAAAAAGTAACTAAGTTACTTTTTTTAGATTAAAAATATTATGCTGAATTTTTTCTAATTTTTAAAAATATTATGCTACGGTGAGTTATGACTTAGTACCTTTTTTGTATCGATATTCCGACCTACGTAAGGCTATAAACCTATCTTACATTTCGTACCATGAAGGCTAGGGTTAAATTATTTGAAACTCTGATCTCCAGGGTTCTGAAAGCGCTTGAACTTTGAATCAGAAGCTCTTAATGAACATGAAAAAAAGGTGTGCAATTATTAGTTGGGACTCCCGAAGTTTGAAAAGTCGTAGGTATTGATGGGATTGTGGATGAAATATTTCATAGCTTCTTAATAAGAAAGGCAAACCTATCTTCTTTCTTTGTCAGAAGTTACAATACTAACCTTAACAAGAGATTATCTCTCCCTTTAATGCTGTCTTTTTGCAGACATAGCATTGCAAAGTGATGGACATTTGAGTTCCAAATGATATTGAAAGCATTGTCCTGATCAGGATTCCGCATAAGTACTGTACTGTTTTGCTTGGTGCTGCTCTTGATTCCACATCAGCGGAGTGAAGTCCTCGCTACTCCTACGTATTTCTCCTCAAGAAAGTTAAATGCTTAAAGGGAATTTTATCGACTTAATGTGTGTATGAATGAAATGATGAAAGATTGGTCATTAATGCACCTAATTGCTTTGCTTGTATTGAGTCAAGGATTTTTAGGGAGTTCTTAAGGAACCGACTCCAAATGTGAGAACAGTATTCGATAGTTGGAAACGATTTGTCATTTACGTAGACTGAATAGTTGTTCGAAAATAAAGTAACGCTTGGAGTGAAAGAGAAACCTTAATCTTCTGGGAGGAGGCGATATTTGTGATATGATTTTGCTAAGCGTGATTGGAGGATTAGAGTAACTTCAAGAACAGAATTCTCATCCTGTGTAGAGATTTGAGTGTTGTCGAAAGTAACACTTATTTCAGTGTTTCTCTCTCTCTCTCTCTCTCTCTCTCTCTCGAGAGAGAGAGAGAGAGAGAGAGAGAGACAGAAAATTTCGCACTTTGCAGTAGGTACAATGGAACCCCCTTTTGTGAGATCATGTTTGCTGACTGTATCAGAATGTGTACTGCTGCCATCTGGTGTTGACTTTTGTTGTTAAAAATTTCTTGGCGTCAGTAAACGCAATAATTAGATAATATCTGATAGCAATTAGTTTGTTGATTTTTTGCATGACAAAAAACTAGAAGTGACATGAAAATTTATTCCTCCAGTTTTCTCTAACTGCTCATCAACATTAGCGAAAATCGCGTGCATTAAAAAAAAAAAAAAGTTCGTCTATAGCATACAGTTTGCTGTATGAAGACTATAACATTACCAACGAGCGTTCAGAGGCAATCAAGAAGACTTTCTTACTGTTTCTCCTGAGGCAAGTTAGCGACTGCAATATTTAGATCTCAAAATTTGACTTGTGTTGTTATTTTGTAATTGATTTTTTTTTAATCTTGTAAGTTTTATGTATGTATGCATATGATTGAATGTCATGAGTTACATAAAAAAAGAAACAAACCTACTGTTGTCGGAATCTCTCCCTCTCTCTTTCTCTCTCTCTCACACACACACACTGAACGTTGGGTTGGATTATTTGAATTTATGGCCAACGTAATTAAAGCCATGGAACCAGCATTATGTCGGTTAGTTGTTTTTTTTCTGGCAATTTACCTGCTTAGGGATAGGGCGAAAGAGAAAAAAAAGTTTCCGGGATGAAACACGCTGCCACTTCCATACGAGACCGGATAGAATACTTCAAATGAAACGTCTTCGCAAAGGTTCGTCACAATTTAGACAGAATTCTAACTAGGGTGTGTTTCCAAGCGAAGAGTATAGTCGCTCTTGAATGATCTACGAAGGCTTGCTCATAATGGATTAAACAGTAAAGTTACAACCCTGGCTAATACAACACTGCTTGTTCTAATAACTTGTCGTATCCATGGGCGTCTGCAGAGGGAGACAAACGAGGAGCTCCCCCCCCCGGGATCTACTTATGAAAAAACAAACAAAAAAATTAATTAAATAAAAATTTATTGATGTAATGATTCGTCTCCAAGCTTTAACCCCCACTGCAAAATTGTCTGCGGACGCCCATGTCGTATCTTTGAATCTGTGGTTCGTGTAGCTCCTTTTTGTGACTGTTTATATAAAGTAATAAGCAAAAGCTTTATTCTGTGGAGTATTATTGCCTGCCTTTTCTGTATTATTTTATTGGCAGTAAAATCTTTAGGCAGTTCTCTACAGGTTAAGATTTATGAGAGTTAAGGCAAAAGAAATAAATCAATAGTGAATGAGTATGATACTGAACAAATAAATAAATCAGTAAAAAGAATGATGATAAGTAAAAAAAAAAAAGAGGATAAAATAGGTGAGACACAAAAAAGGCAACGCCTAAGACTTGATGCACAAGAAAAACAAATGTAAAAAAAAAAGACATAAAGAACTTGAAAACGTAATAAAATAGATGATAAAAGGATTCACTACGGGGTAAGAAATCAATTTACGGCATGAAATAAAATCAAGCACTGCTGTCCGTGATTTGGACTGACACCAATTGACCTTAATTTTGATCTTCCGCATATGCTCTCTTCACATGAATAAACTGACTTTTTTTATTTTTTTACATATATAATGTATATATGTAATATATATAATATATATACATAAAAATGTATATATATACATTTGTACATAGAATGCTTATTGTATTTGGCATTTTGATTTACATTTCTTGATATCTTAACAATATGTATATTTTTTACAATTTATTTTTCCTTATTTTTAACATCATAATCTGCTCAGTGTCTACTTCTTCCTAAAGTCCTTTTTACATGAGCAGAGCAGTATTTTTTTCTTTTAGTGCATAACTTTTCTATTCATTCAATTCTATATTATGAATTTAAGTTACCAATCACATTTCTATTTTCATAGATCATATTTCCTTCTATTATAACGAGATTCATATATTTTGGCGGTATATATTTCCAATTACATATGGGATTCGATCTACGTTATTATCTCTTGTTAGGAGACACTTTTCCTTAAACCTATGTAAGGTTTGTTTTGACATATACAAGTTTGGATTTTACATTGTGAACTAATCTGACAACTGAACTTCTATTTCCATATACCATATGTATATATGTATATACATATACACACACATATATACATACATATATACATACATATATACCTATTACTACTTTACATATAATATATGTTCTCTATATATGATTACCTATAATTCATATTCTATACATAAAATTATTTTACATATTATACATATTCTATACATACATATTTTTGGCAGTATATCATTAATTGGGTTATTGCTACATTATTATCTCTTGTATGTACGCGTACATAAAGGATGGGCTTGATTTGTTGTTTTACGGTGGGTCTTTTATCTCTTGAATGAGTACTTGTTCATCCACATCTTCTGTTGTGAGACCTGTTTTGCTCCATTGGTTTCTTGTAATCTTTTTTCTGCGTATAGCGTCTGTAATGATTTCTTTTATGTAGCTGTTCAGCTTTGTAATTATATCTGGGCCTGCTTCTCTGCCATAACCTTTATCGCATCTGCAAGTCCAAATAGCATACATCGCTGATATGATGATTATTGCCGTGGTGTTGTTAATGTGTCCTTCATACCAGAAGAGTGTGTGTTCTGTGATTGGTAGATTTAGATTCTGTTGTATGTGAGGCTGAACGGTGTGTTCCATATTTTAGAGGTATAAGGGCAGAAGAGCATTATGTGGTGTAGTGTTTCTGGTTGGAGACAAAACTGGCATTTGGCTGGGCCGTGCAGTGGAATACCTTTCTGCACCATATTTTTGTGGGTAAGCAAGCATGGTGTACTTTGTAAAAGAAGGTTTTAGTTTAGGGTTTATGGGTAGTGTGAAAGCCTTCTGAAGTACGTTTGGTAGTTTTAGGTGTCCTCTTTCAATCTGACGGTGTTGTGGTGGTGGTATTACAGCTCGCGTGAGATTGATTTTTGTGCTGTTTGTGGTTTCATGTTTGCGAATTCATTTATTGGTATGTGATTGTTAATGAACCCGTAACCCTCCGCAATCTCATAGAACATCTTTGGTATTTTGCCATGCGACTGCGGAAGGGTACAGATTATTTTGTCCGGCATTATTCTTTGTGTATAATGTATAACGTATGTGCTCCATGCATTTTTTTCAGTCAGCTCTCTATGAGCTTTACTCTTGCACTTATGGTTTTTAGGTGTACGTTGATGTGACCAAGTTCTTCGGCTTCTACGTCGTGGAAAATTGTTGTCCGTCTTATGGGTTCATAATTTGAATCCCAGATGTATTTCGCGCACTCTCTGTGCATTTTTTCAACTTGCTTTCCATTATGATTAATATTTTCTACCAGATACCGTACTTTCGAAAGTAGGTACTGGTTACAGATTTTTGCTTTCGATCTAACAGAGAGTTGTCTGTTTCTTATTTGTGATATTTTGTTTGATATTTTCTTGTGGGTTAGTTCCCACTGTGCGTTGTGTTGTTGTTGGTTTCCTAATGTGATTACCAAAAGTGGGAGGAATTCATTTATTTTTATTTTGTTCAGCAAAGTTGGATTATTTGCCCACCTGCCGACGAACACCGCATGACAATTGTCTAAGTTTAGTTTTAGAGCGGAAGCTTTTGAAACGTGTGGAATATGTCAAGACTCAGCGCGAAGGACTTGGCTGTTGTTAATGTTACATCATCGGCATAGGCGAGCACTTTTGTTTTGCCTTCACCTCCTATGTGAGTACTAAAGCAAGAGCAAAAAGGATCATAGATAAGTTGTCTCCCTGTCTGACCGAACAGTCAATTTTAACAGGTGCTGACAGCTTTTTATTAATTACAAGGCGTGACTGTGCTGTGTTGTAAATGTTAGATATTATGTTTTGGAATTTCCTCCCAAAACCTGCAGCTTTGAGGACTTCGTTCAGATAGTGGTGACTAACTGAATCGAAGGCCTTTTCAATATCCAGACCTATCATCAAGCAAGGTTGTTGTGTAGCCCGATAATGCTCGTATATGCAACGAGCCAGTAAGATGTTTTTTTTTTTTTTTTTTTTTTTTTTTTTTTTTTTTTTTTTTTATGCCGCAGGTTTGTGATTCCGATATTATTTTGTGAACGTGTTTTTGTATTCTGTGTGACAGTATTTTTGAGAGGATTTTGAAATCTGTGTTGAGAAGTGTCATACCTCTCCATTGCGTATATGCGTTGTTGGTGGTGTCTTTTCTTCTTGGGTATGAGTGTGATGTATCCAAGGTTGAAATAGTCTGGGATGCTTTCCGATTTTTGTACTTCATTGAACATGTTTACAAATAGCGTCTCAAAAAGGGGTAGTATGCTTTGTAGAACTCTGACGTAAGGCCGTCAGGTCCTGGAGATTTGTGTAGTGGGAGTGTCTTAATAGTTTTTTTTACATTCTGTTTGTGTTATTCGTAGGTCTATTTCTTCTGCTTCTGTCTCCTTGAGTGTGGGAAAAGTTTTTAAAAGTTTTTCTGTCTCTGTTGCGTCACTGTCTTTTCGGGCGAAGATCATAGTGTATTTTGAGTGGAAGTAATGAAGGAGGTTGACATCTCCTTCGATCTCTGTCCTCTCATGCTTTATTTTACGAAAGGTGGTTTTTCCCTTTCTTCGGTCTTCAAAAAGTCACCCAGTTTTGGTTTTCCCTTCGTCGTGCTCCATGGTTCTGATCTTTGGGCGGATCCATGCCCCTTCGGCCTCTTTAATTTCAATTTGTTTTAGTTTGGCCTTCAGGGCATTAATAGCAGTTTTGTTTGGTGAAAGGGTTCTATCCGTGTTGTATGTTTGCATGAGTTCTTTTATTATATTTAGTTTTTCTTTGTTCGCGTTGTATTTTCTGTGTTTCCCTATTTTTATGGTCTCGTTTTTAACTTGTGTTTTAAATTTGTTCCAGGCATCCACCGGATTTTTTGTGTCTGTTATGCTGTCTAGTATTTGTTTGATGTCTGTGGTAAATCTTTCTGTATGGAGGATGCTACTGTTTAATTTCCACAGCGGGTAGTTTATGTTCGTGTATATGTTGCTGTGGTAGGTTTCGAGGGAAAGCTTAGCCATGACCAGATAGTGGTCATTGAAAGTTAATGGTGCGTGGCAAACTTCCTTTACAGTGGACCTGAGATGTTCGCTTATATATATTCTGTCGAGCCGTGGGGCATTGGTGGGGGAATAGTGTGTGTATTCTTTTCGTGTAGTGTATAGTATGCGGAAAGTGTCTTTGAGTTGACATCGTTGTATTGTGTGTGTAAAGTTGTTCTTTGTTAAGGGAATGTTAACTTCCCCGCTGGTCCGTCAATATTAATTAGAGTCACTATTTGATCTTCCTAGACTATTTCAACCTCTAGCGCTCTGTGTTCTATTAGTGTGCAGTGTGATATGATTTGCAGGTTGCACTTTTTTCTTATTAGTGTTATTAAACCTGCAATGCCATTGCTCTGTGCTAGTTCAGCAATGATATGGTAGTGGCACTGCAGATTTCTGCGTAGTTTTTCTTCTGTTTCTGTGTTTGTGTGTATTCGTGTATCTTGTAACATTACTATGTCTACATGGTTGTGATGTACAGTGTTTTTTAGTAGTTTCTGTGATAGTGGATGATTGAGACCGTTACAATTTATATTAATTATTCTTATTTCTTTGTGCATGCATTTAAATCAAGGCCATCCCTCTTCTTATCAGGTTTAGCTTTTTCTGTTTTGGTTTAACGTTTCGTGTAAATTTAATTTTTGTTCCTCTTGCTAGGATGAACACATTCGGACTTTCGTCGGTTTCCCCAATTTTTCAATACTCCTGTTTTGATCCTCTTTTTTATCTAAGGTCTCCGTCTTGTTATCAGCCTCCTCTCTACAATTGTCCTCTTCAGAGGTCTCTTGGGTTTCGGCACCCACTTCGGATACCTCCGGTTTTAGTGGTGCGTCTCCAGTAATACTTTGAGGCTTATAGTGTTCGTGGCTTTCCTCATTTGAGTCACTGGGGTTCTCTTCTTCTGCCTGCTGTTCCGTATTTTCTTCTTGTACATTGGCAACTTCTTCAAGTTCGTCATATGTACTTGGTTGATTTACGGCAGTGGGCTTAGTTAACATTGAGGCATAAATCTGCCCTGGACATTCTTTATTAGAATGCCCTATTCTTTTGCACTGCTTGCATTTGGGGGGGGCAGTGCATTCTCTTCTTAGATGGCTATTTTCTTGCATTGAAAGCATGCAGGCGGGCGTCCTGGGATGATAACCATCCCAGTCATTTTTTGTACCCTTATCATATACAGAAATTCTTCCACTTTGACACCCTTTTTCAGGGTGATGTTTATCTTCCGTTTATTTGATAGCACATGTGCCCACTCCTTGTCTTTACTATTACTAGTGACTTGTTCCATGCACTCTATCTTCCCAAATTTTTTTCAAAGTGCATAAATACAAGTCTGTTGGGAATTTGTGTGTGTGTGTGTGGGGGGGGGGTAACCAGTGAATAATAATGCTAAATTTATGCGATTTACATACATATAAGATTTGACATTTCAGTTTTCTTATGGATAACTCTTTGAGGTTAACAAATGCTTCTTTTACGGCAAAGGTCGTAAATGAGATCAAAAAGATATAATTAGATTTAAGTACACCAAGGCGCCATACATCTGACCTTCTTACCTTGTTTTTTATGCTCTCTATTATGTCCTCTTCGGTGTACGGAGCTCCGCCTGGATCGCACTTCAGGATGCAGGCTTTGCTCCAGTCTCACTCTTCAGGCAAGTTGATATACAGGGTGTTCGGGATAAATTTGACATATTTATAATTAATTATATTTTCCCGTAAGTTACATGTATTAACACACACTTCTCTTCATTTAAAAGTTTGGACCCTTCTTCATTCATATACAAGATGTCAGAAAGGATGGATAGCTGGAACCCACCTGAATCATGGAAGAGAATAACTTGTATCATGATGATTCGTGCCCGCCATCAAAATAAGGATATTACGACTGCTGCCCAATGCTCCCTGAATACAGTAAAAACAATCAGGCATGAACTAGAGACTTGCAATGGTGACTACGAGGATGTAGCAAGAAGAAAGATCCCTAGCAGACGATCTGATTGCGTTCGTACAGCAGAATTCCTCGCAAATCTGCAGGAACAGGTGTTGAAGAACCCTGGCATTGGAATTCGGGCTTTGTTCGTGGAGTTGCTAACTGTAGTCAAGCCCCGGATAACAAGGGTAGCCAATGGTAGGCCGTATGTATGGCAGCAGGATTCGGCCCCTTGCCACACCTCTGGGAAAAGTCAAAAATGGTTGTCTGAAAATTTCTACGACTTCACCAGTCCAAATGTTTGGTCTCCAAACTCCCCAGACCTTAACCCCATGGATTATTTTGTATGGGGCGCAGTTGAAAAAGACACCAATCGCACTTCCAGTAATACAAAAGCCCAGTTAATGGATAAAATTAAAACAGTTTTTGCGGCCCTTCTCAGGGAGACTGTAGCATCAGCTTGTTCGAGGTTCCGAAGCAGAATTGAAGCTGTGATCGATGCTAATGGTGGTTATTTTGAGTAAATCTTGTTGATAGTATTGTAATTAACTCTGCCTGTAATGTTTTTTTGTCAATTCATTAAATTTAATAGATACAAAGAAGATTTTCTTTTTCCTTACGAAACTGTCAAATTTATCCCGAACACCCTGTATGATGAGAATACATCATTTTCCATTGAGGGACTTGTAGCGGTTTCTGACGAATATTTTCCATGGTTTTCTTTGCTAAAATTACCGTTGACTTTGGCCATACTGGTTACCGAGGGTTGACTGGACACAGCCTTCCCGGAATTTGCAGGTATTACTGTGGGAACATACCTGGGGAAGGAGTGTCCCAGGTTCGATTCCCGTTGTAGACGTGAGGAATTTGAGGATCTTCCTCAGGCATAGCCAAGTTAGCCGGTCTTGGGCGCGGTCAGTAGGGTTTGTTCCGCCAGTTTATCTGGCGTTTTTCATCCCGCAAACAGGCAAACCGGCCCCGTGAACATACGCCTCTACAGTCAAAAATATATCCCCCCAGCGGCAGACCAGGCGACGGGTCGGTTGGGAGTAGTACTAACAAGAAGTCGCATCTAAAAAAAAAAAAAAAAAAAAAAAGTAACACGCGGACCCTGCATAGGAAGCGGGAATAACGCGTAGAAGAAGAAGAAGAAGACTGTGGAAACCACTCCTTCTACGCGGGAGGGCGGACACACTAGACAACAGCTCCCACCCCACACTAATCCTTTAACAAGGCAATAAGCTATGATCGCGGAGCACAAGAAAATACGTCTGCACTGCTCAACGTCCAAGCAGCGACTACATGAATAAACTGTAAACTGACGTTTCACTTCCTAAACGTTGTAAGCCACAAACGATAACGCGTGAAGACGAAACAAAGTTTGCAGTCATTCCGTCACAGCACCGTCATCAACAGTTGATTTCGACGACACAAACTGCGCATGCGTTTTATTATTCTCTGCAATTATTTCATCGTGATATCCTGAGGAGTGTGCTTCAGCTTTATTGATGATCCTTGTGAAGCACACTCTAACAATCGTTACACTTTCGAAATATCTTCAGTGGCCACACATGGCATACAATACTCCACTTCATTTTTTCATTACCAGTAAATTTCCAGTTTTTGTTGGCGTTATAAAGTGGAGCCTGAAAACAGCCTGAGAAATGAACAAGTTCGTTGCAACCTTGGCTTCCTGCTTTCAATCATTTTGGAAGATCTCAAATTTGGGGTAAAATTTTTTAGCAAAACCTAAAATCGTTATTTTTTTTAGTGTACACATGTGTGGGTGTTGCTTCCGTGGATGGTAAAGGGTTTTTGTGGGTGTGGGGGAGGAGTAGCATGCAGTTTTAAGACATTTAACTGTGCGTATGGAGTATTTGAACCTGTTGGATGAATATATTAATTATTACACCCAAAATCTTAATTAATTAATTAATTAATTTTTTTTACAGACTAATATTTTGAATGTTTATACTATTGGCTGAAAGTGCTCTGAGGTGATATATGCTGAAAATAAAAGATGTGTTATTGGGTGATCTGAATATGAATTTTTCACATTAAGTAAAATTTATTGTCAGCTAAAGAAAGTGAGGAAAATAACATAGTACAGCATTAGGTTCCGCTGTTCAGTATTTTCATTAATTGACCAGCATTGTCGATAACTTAATTTGTTTTAATTTTATTTCAGATTTTTTATTTTTATTTATTTTTCTTTCAAAAATTGTCGTTAGTTTTCTGGACATCATAGTAAAGCGTAAACGTACTGTCTATGCTGCATTGTACATACCTTAATACATCACAATCGCAGTTCGCTCAATCGAGTGTACATCCAAGTTGATTCAAACACTGAAGGGAAAAAAATCTCATGTACGAAACTCTAAGCTATCGTAAAAAAGGTATTAGATCCGCACCTATTACAACAGATCAACAAAGAACTGCACATACACGATCAGCTATATTTTCTGATTGCATCTAATCACAAAAAAGTAAAAGCAACAACAACTTTCTCACAAAATTTATTGTTTGTGAAGCAAATGGCGGAGTGAATATTAAAAAAAAAAAAAAAAAAGGGTGGCCACCTGAGGAGATGTTTTAAAAATACGCGAAGAAAGAAAAATAAACACAAAAGGAAGTTAACATTGCATAGATAATACAATATCGATTTGTATGGGATGTTAAAAAAAATAATCACCACCCCTTTACTAAACGGAACAGCAGTATACATAAACTTTTAACCGTTATTTATGCAGCTTATATATAATTCAAAACTCCATTCAAACTGAAGCGATTTTTTTTTACTAGTAAACGTTGAGAATATAAAAATGTATGGTCATTTTATTCATTTACGTAATAACAGAGCCATTGGAAGGATTTTTTTTTAAATAGCTTTGAAATACTATTAAAGTTCTCCAATAATAAATATAAATTTAATTATATAAAGTGCCAATAATAAAAAGTAAACATAAAAAATGTCAGACTTCAATATTACATGACAGTAGTGCAAAATACCAAGGGAAATAATAATGTAAAAATTTAAGTAAAGAGCAAAGGAGATATCTTCTTCATCAACCATCCAAATCCTAATTAGAAATCCCGGCGAATTAATGCAACCAGAACCCGACTCTTCTGCTGCATGCCCTAAAAAAGTATTTATGCGTATACATCTGTCTTCACGTAGCCGGTTTTTAAGGGAAGGAAAACCCTCTATCCCGTATAAAGACCTTACCACGTGATTTAAAGGCCTAATAAAGGTTCCTCTCACATCGTAGACGAGATTAGAACCCGCTTTTCAAGCCAAAAGACTCGTCTGTAACTGAGCTAGTGGCTCTAGATTTATTATTCACAGTGCGAAATACGGAAGCCAGTTAAAAAAAAAAAAAAAAAAAAAACTATATGCCAAGTACTGTATTTAAATGTTATGGGATAAAAGAAAGCTAACGAACTTTTTCATGGTGCTCTATATTGGTAGGGGTGGGGGAAGATTTCAAAATAAGAGAATGGAACGAATAAACGTGCGCTCAATAAAAACTTCCATTTATCTTGGACGAAGGTCGTTATTGAATCGATATATTTGTTCAACGAATTCTAGACCAAGAATGGGAAAAAAGAAAAAAAAAATACTGGGTATAGACACATTTAGTCAACAAGGACCATATACAAAATAATAATGTCGACATGTGGTTATTTTTATCATCATTTTAGAATTTAAATTTTAGTTTGTTTTATTGAAATATTTATGAAATTTTGTAAAAAAAAAAAAAAAAAAAAATTGAAACACTTTCTGTTTTCCAGATTAAAGATGATGGAAAAATTGGTTTTCAAAATTAATTAGTTCATAATCAGGGTTGTTTAAGGTTACGAGGATAAATATGGAATCGTTTTTCCGACCGTAGGTGACTCTGTAGTCATTGCCCACAAAGTATTCCTGGTAAGATTTTTACAGGGTAGTTCACCATTGCTTCCCCCCCCCCCCCCAATTTTGGGCTTGGGACTGGCATATGGCTGGACGTATTCATAACTGTAATCCATGTGTGTTCACGGAGCCGGTTTGCCTGTTCTTGGGGGGGGGGGAGTTTCGTATGAGACCGGCTAACTCACCTTTAGTCGAAAGATAAAGGTTCCTCACGTCACGGACGGAAATCGAACCCAGGTCTATCCGACAAAAGGGCTTCGTGTATACTGATTGAGCTTCACCTTTAAATGTGAAAAACACTTTGCTGTTGACTGGGTCAAATTATTAAATTAAAAAAAAAATTAAGGTTCCTTAAAATATTTAATTTTCAATTATTTTTTCTTCAAGTTAAAGTGATTATAAAGTGTAAAACCCAGCACATTTTTGAATTGTTATTTCATATCGAAGCTATTTGAACTATTCTGTAAGACGCAGGTTATCTTACTTCAAATTAACTCCAATTAACAGACTGCCTGAGAAGTGGATTGTTTATTACATTCCTGAAACGTTTTCTCACTTTCAGTGATGCTGTGTTTGAAAATTATGACCAATCAGCAGTTCTCATCTATTTTACCCTGAAACAAAAACAGTTCTTTTTCTTTTAGTTTTGATAATTTTAAAATCATCTCTTCTCATAACACACTTTACATTTCTGATTTTTTTTCAAAAATAAAATAATTCTAGCAATGGATAAATCATACGTGATTATTTTGTATATTACGCCTGTTTAGAAATACCATCCCTTTCTTAGGTGGTTATTAACATCCGACAGTTAGTAACTAAGAATGGGGAGATCGGGAAATATCCCCCCCCCGTAGAGATAGCAAATTTTTATTCATTTTATCATTACAGTATTTTAATTATTTTCAGATGCAACAAATGATAACCTTGACATCGCCCAAATATATTTGGGCGATGTCAAGATGTCAATGTGTGTGTGTGTGTGTGTGTGTGCACAGATAGTTTTCGGCTTACTTAAAATTCAGACTTATGCAAATTATCTAGAAAGGGCTATGATTGGTTTGTTTAAGGTTTATTGGCGAAAGAACAGAAAAGGTAATATTGCACCATAGCAGAGGTTATAGAAATACAAAGTAAAAGATAAATTAGTAAATAATATGTATGTACAAAAATTAAGTGAGAGTTTATTTTTCACTTGGATAGACTATAATAAGTTTAGTTTAATCCTTTATCCAAGTGTGGGGCAAACAAAGTTTGCACCTGAAAGTATCTTCAGGACTGGGGTAAGGTAGAACAACACCGGGAACTCGTTGCAAAGATGGAGAAAGCTCTCATCACTCTCCTATCTCAGTATCTCCCATAATGCAAAGCACATCTCCTTGCGGATATGCGTAATGCTATGCAATAAGGCAAGGGCCACTACCCATACCCATAGCGGTCATGGGTAGTGGCCCTCGCCTTAATGCATAGCATTACACATATCTGCAAGGAGATGTGTTTTGCATTATGGGAGATACTGAGATAGGAGAGTGATGAGAGCTTTCTCCATCTTTGCAACGAGTTCCCGGTGTTGTTCTACCTTACCCCAGTCCTGAAGATACTTTCAGGTGCAAACTTTGTTTGCCCCACACTTGGATAAAGGATTAAACTAAACTTATTATGTACAAAAATTAAGTTAAGCAATGCATTGGCTACATATAAATAAGGTTACAGCAATACACAACGGACAGGGATATGAAAAAAACTGATTCATAAAAATTTTCCTCACCGCGAGTACCTTACTCACACGCCAACTAACAGCGGTCGTCGCAGAGGAAGAGTATGCGCGCATGCGTGGGCCTTCCTTACTATTGGACGTGCATTAATTAATTCATCCGTTTCTAGTGTTTGTGTGCAGGAAGATAGAGTATAGTCGTGACAGAAAAAGTGAACCACCAAAACCGATGTGGAGATGACAATAAAATTTATTAAGGATAAAATAATTATTGGTACTTATCTGATAATTATGTCTGTTTTTAAAAAATGTGCTAGCCGTATAATGTATCCTACCAAAAATTTAGAAGTTTTCAAGTTGATTTTTGTGTCACGGCAGGTTTTCAAACCATAATTTCCGCTTGCTATCTGCGCACTCGACACTCTCGAACATGAAGCTTCCGCTTTTCATCACGAATGCTGGAAATATATTGTTAACGTCAATATGAAGGTGGGAAAAAAAGCAATTATAGAATGGATCCTAAAGCCTCTAACAGAAATAACCTTAAAAATATATTAACTATTTTACTGACCTAAGGGGTGAAGCAAGTGCTTTTCATATTCCCCGCTTACTTGAGAGACACTGTGAGTGGAAAAAAACTTTGAGCTAATTGCTCGCGCTGAGTGGGCTTGGAGATTAGTTCTAAGTATTGTAGTTTAGGGTGGCATTAGGTCTTTTATGTTTGAAAATATCCATTGCATCATAATCTGCAGCCAGTTGGATCAGTTTATTAGGGCGTACAGACAGTGGCGTAGCTAGAGTTTTTGTCGCCCTGGGCGATCCCTGAGTTTGCCGCCCCTCTCAACACACACCAAAAATACTACAAAAAGGCAAAACGACGTATAGGGAAATACATTAAAACACTATGTTTATTTTTGAAGTAAAACTTTAACTTCAACATTCTAAAATGTTATTTTTCTTGCTTTTCTGTTAGCAAAATGGTCAATGACAATGGCGAAGTCTATTTCAGTGTAATGTGGGTAATTCTTAATCTATTCTATTTAGAAAAATTCCTCTCACAATTAGCAACACTTACAGCAACTGTGAGGAAAATTCGCAGTAGCATTACAATATTTGTAAATGAGGTGCTCGAGACTGTATTTTAGTATTAACTCCAAAAGTTCAAAAAGGTTCAAAATGCCGCCCGGGGCGGACCACGCCCTCCGCACCCCTCCTAGCTACGCCACTGTGTACAGATGCTTTTGAGAATAATTTGGTTGCTATAGTCTGCATGAAAGTGTAGATATAGGAAACATTTGTGTCGCGATGAAGTTGCACAGCTCATGCGAACCATGGGGCGTTCAGGATCATTTTGAGACATTTGTTTTGCACACATTGTAACTTAAGAATATTAGTATTAGAGGTATGACTCCAGGCCGGAGAGGCGTAGGTGAGTATTACGAATAACGAATAATATTTCTTGCTAGATGGGTGAAGCAAAATTGCTTTTCGTGTTCCCCTTTGTCTGAAATGAAAAACTTTGAATGGAGTGTTTATGAGCCACATGCTCGCCCAGTGAGGGCAGTGAAATTAGCTGTGTTCAGCTGAACAAAAGATAGACTTTGGCCTTTTATATTTGTAGCTTTCCGCTTCATTATATTCCGAAGTTTCCTTGATCAACGGGTTTTGGTGGTTGCTAGCCTTGGTAAAGAACTTCACTGCTAGATCTAGAAGAAGGAAAGATATGTAAGGAATGTTGACTTCTCTATGGATCTGGGTGTTTCTGATAAACCAAAGGGCATCCAGAATCATCCTCAGGCACTTATTCTATAATCTCTGCAGTTTTAGAAGTTTTGTATTCGCGGTGTGACTCCATGCGGGGGATGCGTAAGTGATGACCGGTCGAATTACCATCTTGTAAATTGTTAATTTTGTGCATCCAATTTGCTTTGTCTGTTGATTACAGGGTAGAGTTGAGCTATGACCTTGGATGTCTTTGAGGTAATGCGTCTTATATGATTGCTGAATAGAAGTTTTCTATCCAGGATCACTCCGAAATATTTGACTTTGCTCTGCCACGGAATCTTAACACCCAAAAGATGAATGTCCTCCATATTGTGGATTTTCTTCTTTGTAAACAGTATGGCTGAACTCTTCTGTGTGTTAACTTGAATCCTCCAGTCTGCCACCCATCTCTCTAATATATGTATACTGGTTTGCAAACCAGTATATAACAAAAATTTTGAAAAATTTAAATGCAACAAGTTAAATTTTACTAAATGGAATATGTTAAATACTTAGTATTAACCCCATCAAAATCAGTTGCAGTGTGCCCGTTTGTGTCTAAAGCGGCGTATTGTCGAAATTTAAAAATACAATATAAAATAGCGGACTTTTATATCTATTTATTTATTTTTATTTTTTACGTTTTGCGTCCCAAACCTAGATGCGCCCGTGGCGAGCGCCTCATTCGCCACGCCCTCGTTACGGCACTGATGCATAGATCACCACTAACACGAATGCGTGCGAAATGAAATCCAATGGATTAGGGTGATTAATTCTTATACACTTATGGCTTTGTGTCTGTGTTCTGAGTGTTTTCTCCTAGCTGGTTTTCCTGTTTTCAGGAGAGACAAAAAACCGATTTTCCCATAGAAAAACCTCCAGCTCCGTATGAGATCAGCTGATATATTTATTTATTTCATATCCACACACACACACATGGTACATGTGTAAGTAATTGATAAAGCATTATTTACAACAAACTGGGATACATTAGAAATGAGAACAGCTTAAATTTAATAGGTAAATTACATAGGGAATAATAGGTAAAATATGAATGAAAGAGAAACTATATATATATAAGCTATATACAATAAATACGGTCAGATGTTCCTCCACTATCTTTCACAATCAACTTTTCTTTCTGCGCAGGATGCAAAGGTGCAAGGCGATTAAAGAATAGGGAAAGAAAGAACCTGTTCCATGGACTGGGTTGTCCCACACAGAATTATCTGGTCCAGTAAGGTAGCTCCCATTTGATGAGGATTTTTGTGCAGCGTCCTATCGTTCGTAGACTTTTCCAAGTATTCCAGTTCAAGTGGGCACTGCATGTAAGATGTTTGGCTGTTGCAATACCAGTATTACTCTCAGGGTTTAGTGCAAGCCATTGTTGAAGTTTTGTCTCTGAAAGGTTTATAGATGGTTCAAAGGGTGTTGCTAGAAAGCTATGCCAGGATCTTAGTCTTTGGGTCACTGTAGTTTGTCTAAATAGTGTATATAGAGCACATCATTCATTTTTCTGCTTCTTGCTGACCTGAGAATGCAGTTCTTCGAATTGAAAGTGGTGCAATAACAGCCAAAGTATACACGCCTCTTAATGGTGTTAGTTTCAGGCATCCTGTAATTAACCAGCAGCTTTCATTCAATGCCGAGTCAAGTTTTTCAGTGATAAGTTCTGGCCCATAGAGGGAAGGAATATTCAGCAGATGAATAGCAAAGGGCTAACGAAGAAGATCTCAGTGTCCTAGGGTCTGCACCCAATTTGGAGGAAGTAATCTGTCTTAGTATACTGTTTCTTGCATTAATATTTGCTTTGTTTTTTCTGTGTTTGATATGAAAGAGTGCGATCGAGAGTCGCACCAAAGTAGACTGGGTTCCAGGAATATTCTATATAGGAGCCTTTCCGAAGAATTCTCTAGCTTTTTGTTAGCTTCCTTACTGTTAAGATGGTAAAGGCTATCCTGGGTTTTCGAGGGATTTGGTTTTAATTGATTATTTCTATAATATGTAGGTAAACTATTTATGGCAAGTGGTAGAGTATTTTTAAAAAAAAACATAAACTAATGCCTTTTATTCCCTTATAAGGAGTAGGTGAGGCCGTTAAACACTATCTAGTTTGGAGACAGACTGAGTGAGCAGTTTAATCTCCACCAGTAACCAATCATAGAGTAGTTTCAATGGACATGAAATTATTTGATTGAGTAGCTATGGCAAGGTCATCAGCATAGATAAAAGTTTTGGTTCCTGGAAAGATGAAGAGATCATTGATGTAGATGTTGAAAAGTAATGGTGACAACACACTTCTCTGTGGGAGGCCGTTTTTGGGGGGATGCAGCGGCTCTTCCTAGCCCGCAGGTCCACAAAAAAGCATATGTTTTCCAAGAATGATTGGATTAGGAGGACAAGGGTATAGTCTCTAGTTATTCCGTATATTTTATTTCAAATGTGAGATGGCTTATGATATCGTATGGTGCAGTTAAGTTTACAAAAACTGCTCTTGTGGAACATTAGTGCAACAATGGCTTGCACTAACCATTTTCTATGTATTGAGTGAGGTTGAGAGTTTGTGATGTACAGGATTTGCCTGATCTGAAACCTGCCTGCAATAAGATGAGGATGGGTTATGGGTTGTAGCCAATTCAAAATGAATCATTCATAGAGTTTAAAGAGGTTTTTGAGTAGTGATGGTCTGTAATTTTTTTGCTTTGGTTGGAGTTTTCCTTGGATTCGGAAAGGCCACCACTTTATCATCCCTCTGGATAGCTGATATCCTCAGGGCTCTGAGGCAAGTGTTGTATAGGTTTAATAGCTTGTATAGGAAGGAGGGAAGGCCGTTTTAGCCATGTCTATCTTTTGAAGACTGAGCGTTCAGGGAGGGGATGCTCAATAGCTAACGGTAACCAATCAGAGATAGTAGGCCCAAGACTATCACTAATTGTAAACTGTACCCAGTGAAAAGATGGCTGACAAGTGCCGAAATGAACGTTCCTCACGTCATAGATGGGAGTGTGTAGATGAGATATCCTCATCTACAGTTAAGAATAAAAATATGGAAACCGATTTTGCCAAACTAACTTCTTCCCATTAGAAATAATTTCATTCATCTCATTAAATGGTTTTCATCATTGAAAATTTAAACTCCATAATTTTTGTTCTACTGTATGTATATTATAAAATATAAATATAAATCCCAATGCCCTTTATTCCTATTTTTTCTTCCTTCTTTATTCCTATTATATTCCTTTATTAAGCAGGGGAGGCCGTTTTAGCCCTGTTTAACTGTAAAACTGAACGTCGGAGAAGGGAGGGATAAGTTTAATCGCAAACGATAACCAGTCAGAGATAGCAGGCACAAGATTATCACTAATTGTTAACTATATCCAGTGAAAAGATGACTAACAAGCACCAAAATCTGTGTGTCCCTAACCCAGGACAATTTATTTTGTTTTAAATAGGGAGTTCTACGGTTGATTTTTTCTTTCTTTATAATTAATAGTGCTTGAATGAAATATTGTTAAAACTTTTCTCGAATTGTCTTTGACTCAGAGGCAGTTCTCCTGTATTACGAAATTATTAAAAGGGGCGTTGCAAATTTGAGACAGACTGCCTTAGGGTAATAAGAGATGAGAAAATATTTTCCACCAGCTCACAAAGTCATAGTACTCAATTTATTTCGTACTGCTCCGATAGGTAGAAGTAAAGTTAGTAGAGTTTTTTGTATATGCTGTACTTTTTGCAGTATATTTCAATAGTTTGTACTTGCAATATCATGAAGTAATTGTTGGGAAATCCATTCGGAGTATATGTAAGTTGTCTATTTGTGAGTCTAGCATCAGTCAAGTTGGAAATTTAAAAAATGGTCATGTTCTCTCCTGGAATTATGCAAATTTGAAGTCTAAATTTGTGTGTGCCTGTTGCAAACCTACAACGGTCTCACTCTTGCCTCAACCTTGGGGAATAAAAGTGGTAGTAGATTTTTTTACCAAAAACTGCAAAATTGCTACACTTTGACTGTCTTACTATCACCAAGTAAAACCATTATAATAAATACTTAAACATAGTAAATTATTTATTGATACTTTGGTCCTATGATTCATGAATAATTGGGGGTCAATTTGAAAACCGTTCATATTCATTATGCAATTAATGATTTTTCTTTTTCATAGAGCGCCTGTGTAGCTCAGTAGATGTGGCGTTTGCATATCACGGTGCTTGGCCGCACGAAGGAAGACTTGGTTTCGAGTCTAGTGGCGACAGAGGAAATTTTTCTAAGCCTTTTTTCCACCGGTTCCCGAATTAGTCAATCTCTGGCACAGGCAAGCAGTTTTCTCCCGGAAACTCGGGTTTTTCGTCCAATAAACTCAAAAAAATCGACCGTAGAACCCACATTATTTCAGACATTAAATACGAATGTTAGGGTTAGGGACCACGAGATGGCGACACATATAGAGCCGTCTCTCTTCACTGAGTACCCCTTAATTAGTGATAGCCTTGAGCCAGCTATCTCTGATTGGGTACCAGTGGAGATTGAACTGCGCACTCAGTCTCCAAAAAGTTCGATAGGGCTAAAAACGGCCTCGCCTACTCCCAGTATATACGGGAATAAAAAGGCGTTAGCTGATTTTTTTTCATGCTTTCTAACAATTTATTAAGGATTTCAACCAGTCTTCTTTTTCGACACAGAATCAGCCAACAATTTAGGCAGCTTAATTATTAGTTGACATGAAATTTGGCAACACAGCCTTTTGATTACGTTCCTATGATAATAGAACTGTTTAAGGCTCTAGAGCAGTGGTTCTTAACCGGTGTTTCACGAAACACTTGTGTTCCGCGTACTGGTTGCAAGTGTTCCGCCGGTGAAAGATGTCTCACATGACACAATTCTGAGTGTAATTGGCTACTCTGATCCTAACAACTGAAGATTGCTATTACAGGATATATTATATCTACGCATTGGTTTTTGCACAGACAATCCCTAGTTTCAAAAACATTAATCGGCAATATTAAAACCTGTACTGACCAAGTTGTAAATATAGTAAATAACATCAAGTCAAGACCTTCAAAAGCATGCCTTTTTTAAAAAAAACTTTGCATATCTATGGAAGCCAAGTACGAATCTTTGCTTTTGCACGCTGAAATAAGATAGTTATCCAGGGGTAAAGTGCTATTCCGAACATTAGAACTTAAGAATGAATTATTGGTCTTTTTTCAAAATGAAGGTACAGATGCTTTTGTAAAATGTCTTCAAAATGATATTTGGTGTGCTAAAATGTCATATTTAACCGATATTTTTAATTACAATAGCGTTGATACAAGTATCCAAGGGAAAAATGAAAATATTTTGATATCCACTGGCAAATTGTCAGCTTTCCAGAAAAAAGGATCTCTTTGGAAAAACCACATATCAGAAAAAAATACAATAGATATATTTCCGTCGCTCAATAATAAAAATGTAGAGGGAATTATTTCCGTTATAACAGAACATTTAACAATATTGGAATAAAAGATTTCAAGTTACTTTCCTTCTGAAATACACAATTATGACTGGATACGAAATCCATTTGGCACAGTTAATACATCGATTTGTGAATTTTCGTTACAAAAAGAAGGACAATTAGTTACCTCGTCAACGGATCGTATTCTAAAAATGAAATTCTCTGAAATAACTCTTGAAGAATTTTGGATTTTTGTCCAAGCCGAATACTAAAATGTCATATTTAACCGATATTTTTAATTACAATAGCGTTGATACAAGTATCCAAGGGAAAAATGAAAATATTTTGATATCCACTGGCAAATTGTCAGCTTTCCAGAAAAAAGGATCTCTTTGGAAAAACCACATATGACACAGTTCTGAGTTTAATTGGCTACCCAGCTCTCTCCACAAGGGCTCTCAAAATTTTGTTAGTTTTCAACATCATATTTATGTAAGCTCAGTTTCTCAATATTAATCAATATAAAAACTAAAAAGCGTGAAAGACTTACTAATATAGACAAAGAGATGAGGGTAGCTATATCACATATTAGACCTGATATTGCTGAATTCTGCAAATGCCGACAACTCAAGTTTCGCATTAAAATAAGTCCATTTTTATAAAAGGCAAGTCCATGCATATTTTTATTGTTAGTTTTATGACCCTAATGCTTTTGGTGTTCCCCAAATTATTCTTATAATCAAAAATGTTCCGTGACTTCGAAAAGGTTAAGAACCACTGCTGTAGAGCAATACTTCCCAAACTTATGGATGTAAAGGCCCCCCCCCCCCTAAGAAAAATTAAAATATTTCACGCCCCCATCGAAAAAAAATTCGTAATACAGACATATATTATTATAATATTTATTGTATTTATATTCAATACAAGACATACACAAGGAATATTGCAAAAATCAAATGCAAATATTACATTTTTAGCATCTTACATACATATTTGACAAGTCACACTTAGTCTTAAAACATTTAAAATTTGTTTTCATTATTTCACGCCCCCCCCTCAACAAAACTAAGGCTCCCCGCAAGGGGGGCCGCGGCTCACAGTTTGGGTAGCGCTACTCTAGAGCCTTAGGACTGCTGCTGGCCTCTACTCGCTTGAGTAACTTGTTTTCCAGAGGTGGGGTGGTTTTTATTTTGAGTTTTAATTTTAAATTAATAATGGTACAGGCGTGGTATATGGATAACAGCAGCGATGATCAACGCAAAGAACATCATTTAATTCCTCCTCATTATATTAATCTAGGTGAATTACACAAATTAACTGGAGTTTTATATTGGAAGGTAAGTACTGCTGATAACTTGCTTTTTTATCTTCTCTAGTCATTATGGGTTTAAAAATTGGTGAATTTATGCAATTTCATTCCTCCTGATATTCTGTTGTGTAGTCGTCAGAAGTCCATCCCTGATTATCAAGAATGAGTTCATTACACAATTCGAAAATTGTTGAAATTAGTGTTTAAAGATGCAACATAGGTTGGTCGATTCTTCTACTAATGGCTCACGTAAAAAGTTAATGAAGTTTGAGCGCGGTTAGTTGGAAGGAATCAATCGTTCGATGCTGTTGGCACACTCTCCTTCGATGAGTCTTTGGAGGTGTCACATAATAATAATAATAATAATAATAATAAAGATAGGCCGTTGTCACGTCAATGTATGTGTGCTGTTTTTGTTAAGCCGTTTATTATTGGACCCTTGACCCAACTTCAACCCCATCGTGCAAAAAAGCAAGCCACATGTCAATAGTTCCGAAATTTCCTGCATTCATAACCCAATTAATTATGTGGAAATGTACAAATTATATATATATTGCTGCTACACCACTGTTATGTTATGTCCTTGAACCAGCTGAATTACAAAGCGATAATTGGGAGGTCTGAAATCAGTGCTGAGTGATGTATTTACTTATATAAGAAGTAATATTCACTAACGTTTTTTTTTTAATGCAGCAATAGCATAACAGAACTATTGCTTTTTTATCAATATTCCTATGTGGTAATTGAGCACGAACAAAAATATGTATAATAAATGCATAACAAGAAAACTGGTACAGATGGTAAACTGGGCCATTGATATGGAATTTCCAATATTTACTTGGACAAAATATTACAGTAGAGGGTGGCTGTAAACAAGAAATTCAACTTGGTTGAGTAGACTCTGGAAAATGCCATGAAACGCTCAAGGGAGCAATCCCAGTCTGGCATAAAAGAAAACTGCAGCAGTTGTATACTACTGATGATGACACATATAAAAATGAAACATGGACTTGGACCAAAAAATTGATTGACTCGCAAATTAAGGACTGCCCAGAGAAATATGGAGAGATGATGTTGCCATTCAATATCGTAAGCTCAATATTTGGGTTAGAACCCAGACCATGGTGAGAGACATCATTGTCACAGCCATTAAAGATCCATGTGGTAAGAGGTCATATTGTAATAAGTAAAATTTGAAATGACCAAAGATGATATCTGAAATAGTATCCCAGAGCTGGAAGGAGAGCCTATAGAAAATCAAAGAGACATTGGAAGAATGACATTAAAGACCTAGTTGGAATTCACTGTTATGAGAGCATGGATTGGAGGAATTGGGGTAATGCCTTTGTTCAGCAGTGGACAGAAAATCTAATGAGGAATTGAGCATGTTTTAGCCTATTTAGTAATATATTTATATTAAAAAAATGAAAAATGTAAGTGTGAAATATCATATAAAAGAATGAATAAGAAATATTTTCTGAATATCACTGAGGTTTGTTTTCTTAGAAGGGAGATCAGAAATGCTAGACATGTCTCATGTTGGCAGGAAGCACAGATAAATAATTTAAAAGAGATTAAAAGACACCAATTAGTAATCACCAATGTGGATTTCACAATTCTTGTTCTATCACACCTCTGTGCTAATCTTATCTATCTCTGGACACAGGCTATGGAAAGATTCAGAAAAACCCATGTTGTTCATTTCGATATTTCAAAGGCATTAAATTGTGTCTGCCATCTTTATTCCCGCATTCTGTGATTAGATTGCCAGCTTCTTCACTAGTTGTTCATTGTGTGCCATGGTGAATGTCTTCCTGTCATCATATTTCTCTGTCGGTGCTAGAGTATCCAAGGGTTCTCTACTCTAATCCTCACTCTTCCTCCTTTACATCAGTGACTTTCTCTCTGACTTCAAATCCTGTTGACAGTTTTGCTGATAGCAATACACTTCATTCCTCTTCCTGATTTAAAAAACCCTCTAGTACTTAAATGATAGAAGCCTCAAGACCTTCCATAACTAATAACTGAAATACTGATCTCTGCAACTTCCTCAAATGGGATGAAGATAGCTTAGTAAATTTTAATGCCATAAAATCTCACATCTGCCTTATCACCAGCAAGAAAGATCCCACTTCACTCCCACTTACAATTGATAATGTTCTAATTTCTTTTCAAGATCAGCTTTCTCTTCTTATGCTGACTAATACATCTCATTTATCCTGGCACAAACACATTTCATACATAGCCTCTTAAGCATCTAAAAAATTTGTTCTTTTTCCATTTAAAACATTACTTTTCTCTTCTGCTCAGCTCCTAACACTTCTAACCAACCTTGGAAAAAACCTGTATAGGAATTCATGATAATATGCAGAAGAGAGTGATCTGTTTAATACATCGCTTCTGAGGTAGCAGACTATGCCTTGGATATGGATCACTGGATCCAATGGAAGAAAACTTTTTTTCTATACTGAAACAGATTAAAATCAGAACAACCATTTCTGGAATCTGCAACAGCAGTACAACATTCCCCAAACTTAAATTCATCTGCATCACACTGCCAAAAATCTGAGAGACCATCAGCAAGTGCAAATCAGTGCACCCAAAGAGGGCACCAGTTAGAACTGTAGGGTCTTGCGTGCTTAACAGTGTGAATGTGTGCATGTGCTCAATATATATGTATCCATGAAGCTGTCTTGGTGACCAAGGCAGAATATTAGCAGAATAATTTAATTAGCTAAACAAACGTAGTTAATTATTATTTACAGTTTGTAAGAAGAAGTCCAAATGGCATTTGAATGCAGAGTTTCAGCGACAAGCCAGAAGAGACAAGGAAAAATACTTTAATCAGGAATGCCAACAAATAGAAGACCAAAACAAGAAAGGAAAAACAAGAGATCTTTCAAAAAGATTAGAGAACTAACAGGGAAGTTTAGCGCCAAGGTAGCAATACTGAAAAGTAAACACAAAGGATATCTTACAGAAGCTGCAGACATCAAAGAAAGATGGAAAGAGTATACAGAAGCCCTTTACAGAAAGGACTCCAAAATTACTGAGAAATTTGAAGAGCAGGATTATACACAGGAGGCAGTACCACTGGAGAGTGAAGTGAGGTGGGCACTGCAACAGCTATCCAGTAAGAAAGCACCAGGAGGAGATGGAATATCCATTGAGCTCAAAGCCCTGGGAGAAGAGGCAGTCTAAATTCTAACCGCTCTATGTCAGCGAATTTGGATCCCAACTACGTGGCCTAGGGAATGGAAAAAATCAGTTTATATACCTTTATTGAAAAAAGGCGATGCAAGAGGGTGCAAAAATTACAGAACTATAGCATTGATTTCTCATGCAAGTAAAGTATGAACATAAGATCATTCAGAAAAGACTGGGACCATTCATGAAGAGAGAAATGCCAGATGAACAGGCAGGATTTTGAAAAGGCAGAGGAACAAGAGATGAAATCACCAATGTGAGATGGATAATAGAAAGAGCACAGGAATATCACAAGAATGTCTACCTTTGTTTCCTTAACTATAGCAAGGCTTTTGACTCTGTAGATCATGTGAAACTGTGGAATGTGTTAAGAACAATGGAGTCCCAGAGCATTTCTCTATCCTTCTGAGGAAGCTACTGTCCGAACAGATATTGGAGAAACCAAGTATTTCACAATAGGTAAAGGGGTGCGACAAGGATGTATTTTATCTCCATACCTGTTTAACTTGTACAGCAAATACATTTTAAGAATGGCAGGGCTGGAGGAGTCTTCAGTTGAAATTAAAATTGGTGGAAAAAATATTAATAATTTGATGTATGCCTTTCTAGCAGAATGCAAAGATTTGAAGGAACTTATTATGAAAGTTAAAGAAGAAAGTGCTAAATATAGTCTTAAACTTAACCTCAAAAAGACAAAAGTTATGGCAACATGTGAACTTAATGATTTTGAAGTAAATGGGGAGAAAATGGAAGCAGTTAACAATTTTATGTTCCAAGGATCTCAAAATGATAAAGATGGTTATTGTACCGAAGAAGTTAGAAGAAGATTATTCATCATCATCATCATCATGCGTATCAAGGATTTAGGCCTAGCATGGCCTGTTCCAGCCTTGGAAGTCATCATTGAATCATTTAAGAGGACGTCCTGGTTTTCTTTTTCCTAATGGCTTGTACTTTAAGACTTGTTTTGGTAATCTTTCTGTTTTCATTCTTTGAACGTGTTCCATCCATTTATGTTTATATTTTTTAATTTTTTCTATCACTGGTTCTTGGTTTAATTCTTTCATAATTTCTTCATTTGTTTTGTGATCAAGAAGAAGAATAGAAGAAGATTATTACTCAGAAAAAAAGCAATGACAAATTTAAGCACAATCTTTAAAGATAAAGATATTAGCATCGCAACAAAAATCAGAATCATGAAAGCAATGGTATTCCCTGTGGTGCTGTATGGATGTGACAGTTGGACTCTGAGAAAGAGTGAAAGAAGAAAGATAGATGCATTTGAATTATGGGTTTGGAGACACGAAGAATACCATGGACTGCAAAGCAAACCAATAAATCAGTGATGGACAGAATCAAACCCTAGAAGTAGAAGTAAATAAGCAGTTAGCATTTCTAGACCTCTTGATTCTTCGCCAACTAGATGGTTATCTACAATTCACAGTGTATAGGAAAGAGACTCATACAGGCCAGTACATCCACACTGAATCACATTACCATCCCAGCCAAAAGGCAGGTACTATAAAAACGCTAGTTCACAGAGCCCACTCCTTTTGCTCTTCAGAAGAACTTTTACAAAAAGAATTACAGTATATTAATTCCTCCTTCATATCCAATGGCTATAGGAAGTCCTTCATAAAAAGAACTTTAATTAGTCATGCTCCAGCATCCTCTTCAAGTACAGAAGAACCTACATGTATACCTATCCCTATGTACAAGGGGTTAGTGAACGCAAAGCTAAGGTGCTAAAACCACTAAATATTTGTGTGGCTTTTTGACCAATCAGAAAAATCTCCACTTTCCTAATGTCTCCGAAGGACAAGCTCCCACATCTCAGCTATCCAGGTATCTACCAGATTTCCTGCTCGTGTGGATTATCATATTTTGGACAAACAGGAAGATCTGCTCAGGTCCAGTAAGAACACCAGTTGTACATGCAGTACCTTGAACCCGAAAAGTCTGGAATTGCAGAACATGCCATCAACACCAGACATAGAGTTAAGTGGAACAAGACAAAAGTCATTCACAAAAGTCGGCTCCTAATGGAACAGCAATACAAAGAAACATGTGAAACATTACTTCACTCATCTCACTTAAACAGATCTGATGGTTTACGTCTTTCCCCCTTGTGGGAGATAGTACTGTATAAAGCAGCAAATCTTTCCTAACATATAATTGTACACACACACACACACATATATATAATAAAAAATAATAATAAATTTTTTTATGATAATTGAATAATTATTTAATTATTATTTAATAATTAAATAACTAAATAATTAAATTTAAAAAATAAAAAAAAATAAATAATAAAATAAATTTAGGAAATTTAACCTTAGCTACTTAGGTGGCGCTTTGTGAATATAACAGTTATTGTTTAATTAGCCTTGTACCTGTACTGATGATGTCTGTGATACTCAGGTGAAAATTCTACGAATAAAGAATAATTGACGTGAGTTAATTCTGTTATTGTAATAGTTAGTAATGTGAAACATGAAGATATGTTAACAGTTAATGTGCATGAATCATAAAAGGTGTAGGTCTGTTTTTATTATATTTTTAACTAATTTTATTCTTTGTTTATAGTGTGAAATAGTACAATGTACAAATGATAACATAAAATTAGGAATTAATCAGTACAGTACTGTATGCAGTACTGTACTGACTGTAATAATGAAATGTTAGTATACATTGCTAATGTGAACTTACCAGTAAAGTAAGAAATGCACGGAAGATGATTATTTTCTTCAAAGTTGCTGCATTATTAACTGACCAATTCATTGGAGGAGGCTAAGATCATTAACAACAAATTCTTCAAATTCAAGAATTGTAGGAAATCATAAGGATGAATCACTAGATGCATAATATATGGAAGGGGTCTAGACTCATCTTTAAGGTAACAGCTGCAATGAGCTTCTTTAAAATTGTGCATATTGCATCAAATTTAGTTTGCACACTGCCTTTTTTTTTTTCTTGCTACAGAAAATTTATACAGAAAAGAAAAGGTTAATTGCAACTTGCATCATTGTGACTACTTTTCTAAATCTCTTTCTTTATGTTAGGATCCATTTCCTCAAAAAAATCAAACTGTCTTATTAACTGAGGCAAATGCCTCTGCTAATTTTTTGCTGAAAACCTTTTTTGGGCTTGGCTCTTCTTGGTCTTCTCTTTTTTCTTTGCTTTCTCACCTTTATCTTTTTTAACTTACTGTGATTCTAGCTTTATAAAGCCTTCATTTGAGAGTGCTTCTTCCACAGAGCTTCCACAAACTGCTTTACATCTTCATGTCAACTTCAAACTCCAATTTTTTAGCTAGCAGGACTACCTTGTCACTAGTCTCTTATAAGGCTTTGTCAAATCCTGTGAATGTATGAACATATTTTCAGCAGCTTCTTCTGAACACCATTCATCTGCCATCTCAATTCATGATACATCTACATTCTTTTCTCGTGGAAAGGCTTAAACGTTGGTTATGCATTTATTACTAAATAATTTAAGGAAATTACAATGTCAACTAGGATTTACATTAAAATAAATTTTAATATACGTCAATATTTCAGCAACGTCACATTGCCATTTTCAAGAAACTTAAGAACAAGACATGTGCACGCAGCACAACAAACATTAAGTGAGGAAGAAGCAGAAAGCTATTATTTCTCCTAAAGTCCTGATGGTGTCCCCTAGCGGGCAGTATTGGTATTCTTGGGTGATTGGGCTGAAGGTCTTCTGATGTAGGTTTCCCAAATTTGAGGCAGTCTCATGCAGCCAAATTTGCTGAGGTTTGGATTGTTTCTTAGGGCTGAAGCTAATTCCATGAAAAGCCTTTCACATTTGTATTTACTACGGTGTATTATTGTGGCTTTCTTCCACCGTATTCTATGGCAGGTATCCAGCGCATGATCAGCAAGACCAGAGCAGCTGTATTGGTGAAACCTAATTTCTTGTTACAGACCATATAAAAAATTGGCATCCCTTATCCGCTCTACTAAAGACCAACCCCCCCCCCCCCTAGACCTACCTGGTGTATGCCAGGTCCCTTGCAGCTGTAAGCTGTCCTACTTTGGACAAACAGGCAGGACAGCAATTATCAGAATTTCAGAACACAAGGACTACATCCGGTTTCACCAATACAGCCACTCTGGTCTTGCTGACCATGCACTGGATACCTGCCATAGAATACGGCGGAAGAAAGCCACGATAATACACCATAGTAAATACAAATATGAAAGGCTTTTCATGAAATCAGCTTCAGCCCTAAGAAACAATCCAAACCTCAACAAATTTGGCTGCATGAGACTGCCTCAAATTTGGGAAATCTACATCAGAAGACCTTCAGCCCAATCACCCAAGAATACCAATATTGCCCGCTAGAGGGCACCATCGGGACTTTAGGAGAAATAATAGATTCCTGCTTCTTCCTCACTTACTTTTTGCTGTGCCTGCGTGCACGTGTCTTGTTCTTAAGTTTCTTGAAAATGGCAACGTGACGTTGCCGAATTATTGAAGTATATTAAAATTTATTTTAATGTATATCCTAGTTGATGTTGTAATTTCCTTAAATTATTTAGTAAAAAATAAAAAAAAAATCTACATTCTTTGTACAATGCAAAATATGTTCCTTCCAAAAGTCTGAGGGATTTCTCACTGTTAGCAGTAACAACAGCCTGAGAAAAAGGCACAGTCGGTACACATTTTGCGTAAACGTGTTATATTTCGAATGTGTTTTTTTTTTTGCTTTCCTGTGCCAAAATCATTTGCAGGTAAGAGGTTTTTTATTATTATTATTATTACCACCCCAAGACCTCATGGAGTCAAAGGGGAGACTCATCTGGGAGATCCTTTTATCTCATGCACACAGCTCATCATACCGTGTTTTAAACACATTCAAACTCTTTGCAGACACCACATTCTCAGGCAAGGCATTCCAATCATTTACAAATCTGCACGAAAAAAACCTGCCTCTCACTCCCATACTCACACCCTCTTTATACAGTTTCCAGGGATGACCTCTGGTTCTCCCCTGATCTCCCACTATTCTCTGTAAAACTTCTCCAACATTGATCCGATAACAATCCCTTACCCATTTCTAGGTCTCTATCATATCTCCCCTCTTCTTCCTGTCCACCAGACTGCAAATTACATTTTCTCAATCTTTCCTCATGCTCGACATTCCAGAGGTCAGAAACTACCTTAGTCAGTCTCCTTTGGACCCTTTCCAGCATCTCTTCATCCTTCTACACATCAGTGTCCTCTGCATCATTCCGAGAAGCCTTTGTGTTGTCTTCACAATTTTGGCGATGTGTCCCCTAAATTTTAGATCCTTATCCACTATCAACCCCAGATCTCTTATTTCCTCTACCTCCAACAATATATTCTCACCAAGCATAAATTCTGCATCCCATCTTTGTTTTCCAAATTTTAAAACCTTACATTTTGCAACATTGAATTCACATCCCCATTTCCATGCCCAATCACTCAATCTATTCAAGTCTTCCTGTAAGGCCACAACATCTTCACTACACTTCGTGGTTCGTCCCAACTTTGCATCATCTGCAAACAACTGAATATCTCCATCCAAATCTTCACCTATATCATTAATATACAAGTTAAACAGCAATAGACCTAAAATACACCCCTGAGGCACTCCACTAGTGACTTTCCTTTTCCTGGATATCGCACCCCCATACACAACTTGTTGATACCTATCAGATAGCCAATCTCCAATCAAATGCACCAATCTAATATCCAACCCCATCTGCTCTAGTTTGACTGTCAACCTATCATGAGTTACTCTATCAAAAGCCTTTGCGAAATCCAAGTATATTACTATGTATCCTTTTCCTCTGTCCAAGGAAGCAGTCACTTCCTTGACTGTTTTACAATATGTTTATTTCGAATCCTTTAATTTTTACCTTTGAAAAATATTTTAGGGCCCCAAAAGGTTTCTTGCACCCAGGCCCCTTTATAGAGAAGACCGGCCCTGCTGATCTGCAATAACAACAATATGCAACAATAACACCCTGGATTCATAACTTCAGATGCAACAGTAACACCCTGGGTGAGGTGGTTAGTAAACATCAGTAAGATGGAAGTTGTGAGTACAAGTGATTGTATGTTGCATTTGTCAAAAGTCAAGGACTAACTGTATATGTAGCTTTTCTTCAATATTTCCTGGATTTCAGTATTACAGGAGTTAGAGTCTATGGATTATGATTGCCTTTGTTCATTGTTAGTTTTATAAATACTGCGATAATAAATTGAAATATCAATAAGTATTCATGTATACTTCATTAGGCACACACAGATAAACCAATTTATGTAATACATAATATTTCAAAAACTTTGACTTAAAATAATATATCACATTGCTTTTGGCATTTTAGATACTATCAAGATAGTTCACAAATATTCTGATGATAGATTTTATTGACAAATTTATAACATGTCCTGATGCTGAAGGATGACGTGATATAGCATCAAACGAGTTCTTGCTTTATGAGCAAGACCTGTGTGAGACACAGTACATCTTGCTTGTGTTAATGGATAACAAACTTGAACATATTGAGGAAATAGGATTAAAGCTTATTACAAAAAATTCACAGTTAATATTTCTTTGTTACACTAGCATTGTTAGAAGCAATAAGGACTAAAGTTAAACAGTTAACATAAATCAAGTCAGTTTCAAAAATCCTATCTAAAGTGATAGCAACCTCTCTTTTTATGATGACCCCACACAAGAGGTCACAAGACCTATTACACAGCAGTGCCATGTGTGGATAAGTGTTTATGAAGAAAGAAGTAATCTAGTGACATTTCTTAAAGAGTTGGAGGTTGTACTCGGTAGGAAAAACAGTATGGGGGAGATTGTTCCAAATAATAGAGGTGGATGGAAGAAAGGAAGATGATGAGAAGTTTGATATGTTTGGAGTCGGCCAGTGGCTGTTACATGGTTAGAAGAAACTGGAGGAATGGTAATGGTCAATTTGAGAAGCAATGCTTCACTTTTATGAACGAATTTTTTTTTAAAACCTTTTTTTAGAACTTTTTTTTTTTAAAGAACTACCAACATCTGTCTGAAAGAACACAGAAAATACATTCTTCATCTAAATTACAGTTATTCTGGGATGCCAGACTATGCTATGGATATGGATCACTGGATCCAATGGGAAACCTTTCTCATATATAGAAACATTTAAATTAGAGAGACTATTTCTGGTATCCCCCACAGCAGTACGACATCCAATATACCTAAACAGATTCAGCTGCATCACAATGCCAAAAATCTCGGAGACCATCAGCAAGTGCAAATCATTGCACCCATAGAGAACACTAGTGAGGACAGTAGGTCACCTGCTTGCATGTATATGCTCAAGATAAGTCTTTGTGCCTCTGAAGACGCCTTGGTGACTAAGTCACAATACTGCAGAATAATTTAATTAGCTAGGCCTGGCTGGCCGAGTGGTTAGCGTATCCACTCTCCAGCCAATAGGCCGTGGGTTCGAATTCCCGCCGTGAGCATGGATGTTGTGATTGTCTGTGGAAAAACTAGTGGTGGTGGTCAGTGCTACATGGCATTGGTGTAGTTGCAGTCAGTTGGTGGAGACAGAGTTGTAGAGCAGGTGCCCTCCCTTGATGAGTCTTTGGACTCCCTGGATAATAATAATTTAATTTATTTAATTATTAGCTTTAGATGTCAGATATATTTTCTTTTTTATACCAGAAAATATCAACATGAAAAACCAATATTCTGACATTTATACCAGACCTGTAATATGATCTCTGGAAAATAAAGTTATTGGCATATCAACAGGTTTTGAAATGCAACTCTATTTAATTTGTGCATTAATGATATAGGAAAGGATCTATTCAGTTGTTTGCCACTGATGCAGAATTGGGTAGAGCAATAGTTAATACAGATATTAAAATTTTGTAGGATGATTTGGATAGAAAAATTTTGCAGGATGATTTGGATAGACTGGCAGTTTGAGCAAAAGAGAATCTGGTCAGCTGGGTTTGTTGGCAATGTGGAAGATTAGAGAAGATCCAGAGGTAAGTGACCAAGAGCAGGTCTATGAAATGAACCTTACAAGAACAGGTTGAAGATTTGTGGGTTAAAGAAATTGATTGACATTCAGGAAAGGGTGACATGATTAAGACATACAAATTACTGCAGGGTTTTTACAAGATTAACAAGAAAAATTTTTAGAACAGGTCTGGTGGTGAGAGAACTAGGGGCCATCTTTGGAAACTGAGCAAGAGTGTAGTTAGCAAGGGTAATTAGAACTAGATTTTTTGCTTGGAGAGTGGTGAATGAGTGGAATAGCCATTGTGTGGGCTATGACTGAGAATGAGTTCAAAGCAAAGTATGATAGATTCTGTGCCTCTTATAATAGTAATAATAATAATCTTATTCCATTTAATACCCCAGGCAATTTTCAAAAAAAAAAAAATATAGGATTATCATGGTTTTCCTTGGATTTCTTTTCAGTAAACTCTGAAAACTAAAATCCTTCTTTTTTTTGGTATAAGAAAATAAAAGAATAATTGTTGAAAATTCTTAGAATAAATTTCCCTTATTCATTATTTTGAAATAGGTTGTTAGGAGCTTGTATTATACTATATTGTATTGTACTATAACGAGACAGTCGAGTGTATGAATGTGTGTAATATGCCCGAGCGAGTACGAAGGACAACAAATCAGAATGGGATAGTTAGTATAAGGCATCAAAATAGGGGTGGGACAAATGGGCTTCTGCAATTCATGTATACTAATGCCAGAAGTATTAGGAACAAGAAGAAAGAATTTTTGGACTTGGTTAGCTCTTCCAGGTCACAGGTTATTGACATTAATGAAACATGGCTGACAGAAGATAATATAGCTAGTGGGATTGAATGTGAGGGGTATTGTGTGTTCAGAACTGACAGGGAGAATAAAATTGGGGGAGGAGTGTTATTGATGAGAGCTGATGAGCTCCAGCTAAGGAGAATAGAAGTTGAACTGCAGGATAGAGAAAAGAGCACATTTGAGGCTATTTGGTGTGAGATTGAGGCTAGCAAAACAAAATATACAATTGGGTGCTGGTATAGACCAGGTGATGGAATAGATGGTGGAGATAGTATGCATAAGCAAATAGAAGAAATAAACGGAAGCAGGGTAATTATTATGGGAGATTTCAACTATGGTAACGTTGATTGGAAGGAGGAGAGAACACAAGGGAGGAAGGAATTGGATTTTATGCAGTTATCAAGGGATAACTATCTGTGACAGCATGTAATGAAAACTACTAAGGGTCAGAGAGTGCTTGACTTAGTAATTGCATCTGAGAATTTGACTATAATGAATATGACCATGTTGCCACCAATTGGTGAGAGAGATCATAGGGTCATGACTTGGGAGGTGGCTAAACGTGTGGAATTTACAATTAAAACAGGGTACATGTGGAATTATTGAGCTGGTAAGTTTGACAAGCTTAGGAGTTTGATTGGTTCAGTGCCATGGCATCTAAAACTGCAAGGGCTGGATGTTGATAGTGCATCGGAGGCGGTTAAGAAGTGTTTGCAGGAGGCAATGGCTGACTGTATACCTAGAGTGCGAATAATAAATCAAGTAGGGGTTAAATGGATGAATAGCACCATTAAGCTTGAGCTGCAAAAAAAGAAACAACTGTGGAGGGAATTTAAGGAGAAAGGTGACTGGCAGGTACACGAACAGTATAAAGCGCAGGCCAGAAGGGTAGTGAGTGTGGTAGTAAAAGCAAAAGCAGATTATGAAAGAACATTAGCCATGCAGGTAGTAAACAGTTTTTTTGATATGTTGCAAGTAAGAGAAAAAATGCTTACGGCAGAATGATTTTAAAGAATGCTGTGAAGGTAGGGAGGTAACCGAATCGGTTGATATAATGGAATTACTGAGCGAGCACTTTGCGAGAGTTTGTCATCCAGGTGGTGAGTGACATTGCAGGAATAATAGAACAAACAGCTTATACGGGAATTGTGGTGAATGAAGTGGAGGTGAACAGTCTATTACAGAACCTTAATGTGAATACATCTGTGGGATTGGATGGTATACCGGCATGGGTCTTGCGTGAAGCAGCTAAAGAATTATCAGTGCCCTTGATCATGCTGTTTAATCTGAGTCTTGGGTCTGGTTTAGTCTCGAAGGTGTGGAAAGAGGGGAAAATAATTCCACTGCATAAAGGAGGTTTCAAGACTGCTGTTGTTAATTACCGACCGATCAGCATATCAGGAATCGTTGTCAAGGCTTTGGAGAAAATAGTCAAGAGGAAATACAGGATTGGATAGATGAAAATGGGATACTGTATGGGGGACAGCATGCTTCGGTAACTTGCTCATGTTTCATAACACAGTAACGGCTGAACTGAATAAGGGTAATGGGTTTACAGTAATTCTACTGGACCTTGCTAAGGCCTTTGACAGGATACCATATGGAATTCTAACAGTAAACTGTAGCATATGGTGGGATGGATATAGGGTTGATTAGATGAATAGGGAGGTGGTTGATGGAGAGATATCAGAAAGTGGTTTATTCAAGAATAGAGTTTTCAAAAGATGGACTGTTACTAGTGGTGTGCCCCAGGGTTCTGTTCTTCGACCTCTACTGTTCAATTTGTTCATTAACGATATAGGAAAGTATATGAGATGAACTGTTCATTTGTTTGCTGATGATGCAAAGTTGGGTAGACCAATAGTGAATGCACAGGATGTCAAAATTTTGCAGGATGATTTGGATAGTTTGGAGAACTGGTCTAAGGAGAATGGATGTCAATTTAAGTTGGCAAAATGTAAGGTTATGCATTTTGGGGTGAAAACATTAGCAGCAGTATATCATATTGGTGGAACTGTATTCCAGGAGATTGACAAGGCCAGGGATTTGTTAGTGTTGGTGGATAGGGGGATTGAAGTTTTGTGGGCACATCGGAAAAGTGGCTAAATCAGCTCATCAAATCACTCGGTTGCTGAAAAATACTTTAACAAGCAGAGACAAACAGGTCATTGTTCCTCTATATCGAGCCTTGATAAGATCCCATCTAGACTACTGTGCCCAGATATGGGTGTCAGGGTTTCTTCTTGATGTGGAAGGGGTGGAGAGGATCCAGAGAGTGACCAAGATTATAGTAGGTCTATGGAATGAACCTTATGAGAACAGGTTGAAGATTTGTGGGTTGCAGAAATTGGTTGATAGGTGGAAAAGGGGGTGATATGATTGAGACATTCAAATTACTGAAGGGTTTCTATAAGATTAATTCAGAAGATATTTTTGAGAATAGGACTAGTGGTGGGAGGACTAGGGGCCATACATGGAAGCCTGGCAAGAGTGTGGTTAACAAGGGTGTTAGAGCTAGGTTTTTTATTTGGAGTGTTGAGAATGAGTGGAGTAAGCTGCCAGAGTCTGTTGTGGGTGCCATGACTGTAAATGAGTTCAAGGTGAAGTATGATAGATACTGTGTGAATGTCAAATAGTTGTTCTTGACATGAATGTTAGGGCCTTGCTCGATGAGTCTATGGACTCCTTGGAGTTGCCCATAATAATAACACTTAGTGTTACGTTAGAACTTCTGCTTTGTTTTTTTGTCGGGGGAGGGATAAGTAATGTTATTCGCTTGTACTGTTTTTGTCCAGGTCTTTGTAAAACTGTGCTGTTCATAATCATATTATTGGATAAAATAATTTTATTCTTAGGGGGAAAAAAAAGTTGAGAGAGAAAGAAATAATGGAAAAAACAAAACAAAAGAATGTCTGCACAGCAAATGTTGTATTAGTTGATTTGCTTTCTAAGCTCAGGCTCAACACAGATTTAATTCATACCATTCACACATGAAATATGATCATACATTATAATTTAATGAATTTGCCTTTTCCTATAGTCATCTACTAATCTAATTATATATTCATGCAAAAACTGTTTATAATTGGTTAGTTATTTTTTTGCAAAAAAGGCCTCTCTGTCATTATTTATTACAACACTATAGTGGCCACTATATATTTATTATTATTATTATTATTAGACACCTCCAGGGAGTCCAAGAACTCATCAAGGGAGGGTACCTGATCTCTGTCTCCATCATTGAATAACCAACTGACCGTGACTACACCAACTCCATCTACCTCTACCCACCAGCACCACTAATATTTCCACAGACAATCACAAACATCCATGCCCATGGCTGGATTCAAACCTACAGCCTTTTGGCTGGAGAGTGAATATGCTATACACTTGGCCAACCAGGCTGGCTGGCTGTAATGAATCTATTGGTATGAGTGCTGCTATTTTCCTCCTTCAATGTACCAATCATATACTAATGATTCATGCCTCATTAATATAGGTTGAAATATAATTCACTAAACTTTATTAGTTTAAATACATATCATCCAAATTATAATTTCTCTTAATTATTTATTATTTATATATCCTGAAAGCAGCAGATTCGTTTTTCCTTAGTGTTGATTTCTCTGGAAAGCACATATAATTTATTGTTGTATGCTTCTGCAAGATGCAAAAAGAAAGCATGGGGTAATTTCTCCAGTGTCTGATGTGAGCATGTTAATTTATTTGTAATAATGTTATATGGACACATAAGCTTACAAGCCATTAGGAAAAAGAAAACCAAGACGTCCTCTTAAACGATTCAACGATGACTTCTAAGTCCGGAACAGGCCATGCTAGGCCTAAATCCTTGATATGCATGTTCATGCTTTCCATCTTATCTCTAATAGTGCATTAAAAGGGCCATTCTCAGTATATTTATTTAAGGCATTACTGAAAGATCATTTTTAACCCTGATTTGGTCCAAGTAGCAAATTCATTGACAGACTATGCCTTCATTCAAGAGAATGCACATTTATTACATGGATCTAGCATGATATATACCAGCTATGCACTGCAGAGAGAGGTTCCACAAAAGCAAATATTACACTGTGGAATTATTGCTACATTAAATATGTATAAATTGATGTTTGCAATAAGAGTTAAATCTATTAAAAGAATTTGATAACTTGAGAGAGTACAAAGGGAGGAGATGTGCATGATATTTATAAATTGAGATTATATTTTTCAATAACTTCTAAAATAATTTTTATAAAAAATCCAATAAACACCTAACATTTCAAAATTGGGGCTTTGAATGCTTTGTACTGTTGTACCTTTTCACCAGTCTGGCTGGTCTTCTCTATATGCAGAAAAAAAAGTTGGACGTCAGTTTAATTTATATGTAGTGTGATCATTTTTTTGAGTTGCATAAAACTTTGTTATTCCATTAGTTTTTTTTTAAACTATTTAAGACTGTCATATTTGTCATTGTTATAAGACTTTTAGGCATATTAAACTAAACATCATTTTTTCTTAACAGATAGATGCTGATAATTATGAGCAGGAAGGAAAATTGTCAGAAATCCGTAAAGAGAGAGGATATAACTATGAAGATCTTTTACAGTGTTCTAGAGATAAGTTACCAAATTATGATGAAAAGGTAAAATTAGTATAACATTCCAATCAATAAACTTCTTTTCAAAACTTATCATGTCATAAGATTCAGGATATACTGGTAATTCTTAAGATCCCATTAAAAACTGGATAGCTGTAATTTATTATTATTATTATTATTACGGGCAACTCCAGGGAGTCCTTAGACTCATTGAGGGAGTCCCTAAACATCATGTCCACACAACTATATGACATTCTCACAGTATCTATCACACCTTGCCTTGAACTCACTCACCGTCATAGCACCCGCAACAGAGGCAGCTTATTCCACTCATTTACCTCTAAAAGTAAAGAACCCAGCTCTAACACCCCTGCTAACCACACTCTTGCCCAGCTTCCATAGGTATCGCCTAGTTCTCCCACCACCAGTCCTGATCTCAAAAATATCCTCTGAATTAATCCTGTAGAAACCCTTTAGCAATTTGAATGTCTCAATCACATCTCCCCATTTCCACCTATCAACTAATTTCTGCAACCCACAAATCTTCAACCTGTTCTCATATGGTTCATTCCATAGACCTGCTATCATCTTAGTCACTTGCCTCTGGATCCTCTCCACCTCCCCCCCATCAAGAAGGAACCTAGGTGACCAAATCTGGGCACAGTAGTCGAGATGAGGTCTTATCAAGGCTCGGTACAGAGGTACAATAACTAGCTTGTCTCTGCTTGTCAAGGTATTTTTCAACAACCAAGTGAGCTGATGAGCTGATTTAGCTACTTTTGTAATGTGCCCCCTAAACTTCATATCCCTATCCACCAACACTCCCAAGTCCCTGACCTCATCAGGAGTACAGGTCAATGTGGTATACTGCTGCTAATCTTTTCATCCCAAAATGCATAACCTTACATTTTGTCACATTAAATTGACATCCATTCTCCTTAGCCCAGAACTCCAATCTATCCAAGTCGTCCTGCATGATTTTGACATCTTCTGCATTCACTATTGCCCTACTCAACTTTGCATCATCAGCGAACAAATGAACTGTTCCTCTTAGATCCTTCCCTATATCGTTAATGAACAAATTAAACAGCAGTGGTCCAAGAACAGAACCCTGCGGCACACTACTAGTCACAGGCCGTCTTTTGGACTATACTCCTGAATAAACTACTCTTTGATATCTCTCCATCAACCACCCACCAATCCATCTCACTAACCCTATATCCATTCCCATATGTTGTAGTTTACAGATTAGAATTACATGTGATATCCTGTCAAATGCCTTTGCAAGGTCCACAGTATCATTGTAAAACTATTTCCCTTATCCAGTTCAGCTATCACCGTGTTATAAAACTTGAGCAAGTTACTGAGGCATGATCTACCCTTTACAACGCCATGCTGTCCCCCGTACAGTATCTCATTTTCATCAATCCATTCCTGTATTTTTCCCTTGACTACTTTCTCCAATACCTTGACAACGACTCCTGATATGCTGATCGGTCGGTAATTTGCAACAGTAGTCTTGGATCCTCCTTTATGCAGTGGAACTATTTTCCCCTCTTTCCACACCTTCGAGACTAAACTAGACCCGAGACTCAGATTAAACAGCATGGTCAAGGGCACTGATAATTCTTTAGCTGCTTCACGCAAGATCCATGCTGGTATACCATCCAATCCCACAGATGTATTCACATTAAGGTTCTGTAATAGACTATTCACCTCCACTTCATTCATCACAATTCCCATATAAACTAATGGTTCCTTCATTTTTTTCAATGTCACCACCTGGATGATATACTTTTGCCAAGTGCTCACTCAGTAATTCCACTATGTCGACTGATTCAGTGACCTCCTTACCATCATCATTCCTTAAAATCATTTTGCCGTGTACAGTTTTTTTCTTGCTTGCAGCATGTGATTCTCTTTAGCTTGCATAGCTAGTTTCCTTTCATAATCCTCTTTTGCTTTTTTTACCACACTCGTTAACCTTCTGGCCTGCACTTTATACCATTCGTGTGCCTGCAGGTCACCTCTTTCTTTAAATTCCCTCCACAGTTTTTTTTTTTTTTTTTTTTTTTTCAGCTGAAATTAGCAGTCATTGATTAAGAAATCATAGAGCTGAGGGTATAATAACCATTAATACACTGTAGAGGTACTTTTGAGATGATAACAATACATTTGAATGAAAGAAATGATTGTTGGTTTTTTACAATATTTCTGCACAAAAAAATACAAAAAAAAAACCATGCAGTATTATATTAAAACATTTGGTGGTGAAAGCATGAGCTGGTTAAGTTGTTGAATAAGAAGAAATAAGGGAATGAAACATTTTATTTATATTTACATTATCCTCATCCATTTTCATTTTTAGTATATTACAAAAGCCCCCCCCTTATCTGCAGGGGATATGTTCCAAGACACCCTGCAGATCCTGAAACTGTGAACAGTACTGAACCCTATATACTATGTTTTTTCCTATATATATATATATATATATACACACACACACACACACACACACACACACACACATATACGTACTTATGATAATGTTTGATTTATAAATTAGGCACAGCAAGAGATTAACAACAATAACTAATAATAAAATTGAACAATTACAACAACATACTGTAATAAAAGTTATTTGAAAGTGAATGGAATTTTAGCAACCTCAGCATCCATTTTTTTTAATATTATTATTTATTTATTATTTTATGAAGTCGAGAAATTCACCTTTTTCACTTAAAAGGAAGCACTTTATGGCTTTTCTTTGGTATATCCGAATTGCCAGCATCCTCATTCTTGCACTTTGAGACCATTATTAAGTAAAATAAGGGTTACTTGAACACAAGTACTGTGATATCCTGAGATTCGATCTGATAACTGAAACTACTTAGAATGGTGCACAATTTAAAACTTATGAATTGTCTATGAAAAGAAAGAGCCATATGGCTTCATTTCAGTGATGTAAAATTACATAGGCAAAGTGGATATTAGATCCAACATTATTTGATTATATAATTATTATTATTACATTATTTGATTACATTCTCAGCATCTCTGAATTGCCTTAGCTTCTTAAGTAAAGTAGTGCAAGCTAAGGCAACTTGAAGATGCCAAGGATTGTATTCTCATAAGCTCTCAGGTCAACTTACAAAACTTTCATAGTTTCTACAAAGATTCGGCTTTGAAATAATTTTGGATCTGATATCCACTTTGCTGATGTAATTATAAATTGTTTATTTCTGGAATTTTCCATTTAATATTTTCAGACTGGGAGTTGATTGCAGATAGCGAACCCACAGATAAGGGGGGGGGGACTACGGTATCCAGTTTTATTGTTATGTAGATATTTCTATGGAGAACTTATTGCAGGACGTCCATGCTTACAGAGTACTCATGATTTTGGCCACTTGTTCATCACTTTCTCTTTATTTATAACTGTTTCTACAGAAACTGTCAGGTCATGTGGATCAAATCTCTTTGTTTCTGTCTTCCCAAATTCTTCCTTTGTGAATACTATTTCAGTGTTTAATTTTTCTAGATCTTCTCTTACCTCGTCTCTTCACATTTGCCATATGTCCAAACCACTTCAAGTGAGAGTTCATAAGCATTTCTTCAACACTTTCTAAACCATTCCTAATGTCCACATTTCTTATTGTCAGCAATGTTCTTAAAACTTTCATTTCCATTGCTAGTATTCTACTTATTTTTCTTAGTCCTAATGTCTCTACTGTGTAAGTCAAGTGAGCAAAAAGTAATTCTGTTAATGAAAAGCTTGCACTGCAATTGGACCTTACTGTTCCAAAGTAGACACTTACATTGTTAGAAAAAAGTTTGACTCATTGAAATCCTCATTATCTCTTGGACTAAATGTCCATTGTGAGAATGTATACTTCCCAGATATTTGAAGTTTTCACTACTATTTACAACTTGCCAATTAAGTCAAAAACTATCAACATTTACATTTCCTCTGCAATTTAAAACCATGCTCTCACTCTTCCTCTATTAATCATCTTACCGGCCATTATGGATCAAAATGCCGTATCCATCATATATTTCAATGTAATATCAATGGTAGTACAATTTTAATATGCACTTCGCATCCATGATAAACTGGACATATATATATATATATATCTTGGCTGGTAGTGTGGTTAATGTATAATCTATAGTTCTGTGTCAACTTTTCTGTTTGTCAAGTTTCTTCTGTTGCTCTTCTTCTGAATATGCCCAAACCATCAGATCATATACAAATGCAACGTTTTTCCCTTTCTGGTTATTAACCATATTTAGGACTTCGTTGAGTGGTTTACATTTTTCAGTGTAAACCACTCAATATATTACCAAATTTTGTCCTTGCACAGCTCTTAGACCCAACATACACTGCTTGAAAAAAGTCAACGGACACCCCCCCCCCCCCATTGGGCTAGGTGCATACTGGTATGTGATGAGTCATGTGTTTGTAGCCAGTATAAATTAGAGGAATATGATGCTCCTAAGTATGCAACTGTGTCTGGGTGAAATGGTTACGAGAAGGGAACTGACAGAATTTGAAAGAGGCATTGTGATAGGATGCCATGTTGAATGCCTATCTGTTCAGCAAATTGTTGACAAATTGGGCATTTCACCTAAGTCACATACTGAGATAGAAGCACAGTCAACTGCAAGCAGCAGTGGATGACCCATCACAATCACCAAATGTGACTATAGGGTGCGACAATGGATAACATGTAAAAGCTGTTATTTGTCAGCTGACATGTTGAATGTGGTGTTCCAGGCATTGACTGGAACACGAATCTGCACAAAAATATTTACAACTAAGACTCACAACATGTGTTTCCATGGTAGGGCTGCAATATGCAAGACCCACACATGACCCAAACCAACACTCAGCATCATCTTCAGTGGTGTAAAGAGCATGTACTGTGGAACATGGAGGGATGGGGGGAGGGAACGAATTACATCTACATCCTCTACTGAGTAGATGGACAGGTGTAGCTGGTGCCTAGTGAATGTCTCTCACCAGAGTGCATAATCAATTCAGAGGTGATAGTATGGGCCTGTTTTTTGCTGGTTTGGCCTTGAACCTCTGTTTGTGGTGCCACGAACATTAAACGCTGAGAGGTATCTGATCAGGTGCAATGCTTCCTACTTTGTGGCATCTCTATAGAACTGACCATTGTCTCTTTCAGCAAGACAAGGCACCATGTTACAAAGCTGCTGTAACTGCTTGGTTTGTGGACATGAATTTCACTACGCTTGAATGGCCACCACAGAGCACTGATCCTAACACTATTGAACATTGTGTGATGAACTGGTGTGTTGAGTGAGATCAAAGATGTCTGTCTCCACAATGATCCAGGACCTCATTATATGCTTACAGGAAGAATGGTCCAAAATTCCCATTTATTGCTATCGTATGCTTGTGGAAAGTATGCCCCCATAGGATTGCTGCAGTCATTGCAGCAAATAGAAGCCCTACATCTTATTAAGGTTGATACCATGACTGTTTGTTCCTCACATTATGGTGTCTGTTGACTTCTTCTTTCCAAGCAGTGTACATATTCTGTATTGTAACTATTTCTTCTTTTTCTCTGCTTGTCTTTTCCAAACTTTCTCAGAGACTTTTCCCCATCAAACCAATCAGAGGCTTTTCCAAATCATGAAATGCAATAAATAGACATTTTCCAAATTCCCAATGGCTTTCCATCAGTTCTCATCATCAAATTCCTGATTTGTACCCTCAGGGGATGTACAGGATATGATAGCACTACATGACAAAGTTACACCATTACAAACTTCCGATCAACAATTTTCCTCCAAAGTAATCTGTTATCTGTCAAGACTCCAATATTATCAGATCTTATATTCCTATCTTCTAAGACTCTTTTTACTATATCAATCCAATCAGATCTTGGTCTTTCTGTGTTTTTTTTTTTTTTTTTTCCTGGCAGAGAACCCTTGTTTTGCTAATCTTTCCTCTCCTATTTTGTTTAAGCGACCTTGCCAACTTTTTATGTTGAGCTCATACACGAGAGGTTAGTTAATCAAACTAGAGTACATTAGTACCATATATGGGTTAGGAAAGGAGAAACTTGTTTGCATTCACTTTTAAAGCCTGCATATGGTATTCCTTGGGAAACGCATAAGGGAGAAGACTGTTTTACAATACAGCAGTAGTTGGGATGAAGGAGAAGATAAAGAAACTGTTATGTCAGTTTTTCAAGGTGAAGGGAGGTTGGCAATTGCTGCATGTGTGCCAACAGACATCCAATAGTACTGAGTGAGAGAATTTTGATGCTATTTCATATGAACATTTGGCATGGACATATATTAGGACACACACAATGCAGAAACTAAAATGCCTGTGTGAAAGTGGGAGGAGTGAGTTGGTAAGAGAGAGAGATCATTAATCTATTTAATCTCCTCTGTTGAGTCAAGCAGTTTGAGGTGGCTCTTGGGGGGGGGGGGGGCCCTCACTCCATATGTGAGAGCAGTATTCAATAGCTCTGCTGATTTGTTTTGTATAAAGTTAACAGCTGTTCAGAAGTGAAGTAATGTCTTGAGTGAAAGAGAAATCCTAGTTTTTTTAGAAACTGAGGATGCAATGGTTGTGATGTGTTTATGCCAGGAGAGGCTTGATGTGGTGATTCCAAGAAGAGAAATCTCATCTTGTCTCGAAAGTTGAGTGTTGTCAAAAATAATACTGAAAGAAAATGTTCCTTTTTGTCAGAAATAAGAGAGAACTGGGTTTTACTAGCATTGAAATTGATGAGATTATCTGAATCCCATTGGAGGGTGGCTTCAAGATCAGAATTGCGGGCAGTGTTGGTTGATGTTCTGTAGGTTGAAGCGAGTTGTGTAGGGCAAGGTTTATCAAATGAAAGGGAGGAGTGAGTGCAATGTGTTATCATCTGCAAACTGTCTTTTTGGGTTGGAGGTCAACTGAAGTAGGTAATTGATATATAGAAGGAAGATGGTTGGTAAGAGAACAGAACCTTGTGGAACCCCAGCATTAGTTGAATGGTGAGAGGATATGGAACCATCCACCATCATTATAGACAGTGTGCATCCAGAAAAAAAGTTGGCAATCCAACTACAGAAGTCCTGAGACAGACCAAATGATTGGAGTTTACTTAACAAGTCTTTTTGCCAGACCCAGTGAAAAGCTTTGGAGATATCAAGTGCAACCACTTGAGATTTACCAAACTTCTCTGTGGCGTCTGTCCAGAGATGGGTGATATATGTGAGTAGATCTCCTGTTGATCGGCAGTAACAGAATACATACTGGTGGTTGTTTATTAGCTGGGTGCCTTCAAAGTAGTGTAGGAGCTGGGAATTAATGGTTCTCCTCATTACTTTAGATAGGACTGAGGTGAGTGAGATAGGGCAGGAATTTGATGGCAGTGATTTGTCACCCTTCTTGGGAATGGGTTGAATATAGGCCAATTTCCAGGCTGTGGGATAGATATCAGTGGAGTAAGAGAGAGAGTATATACAGATGACATAGGATAGGAGTCAGTTCTAATGCACAAACCGTCAGGAAAATTGGAGGAATAACATCAGGGCCATGAGACTTTTGTGTCTAATTTGGACAATATTTTTTTGATCTCTTTCTGACAAAAGGATATGGGGGAGGGGCATTGTATATTGGGCATCTAGAATGATTGGGTGGGGGGTATTTACTATTGTCAGTTAGGCGTGCATTGGAGGCAAAGTGTGAAGCCAGGAGTTATGACCAATTGCTTTGGCAAGAGATCAAAAGACTCAGCTTCCATTTGGACAGGCTACAAGTTTCCTGCTTTTTGAAACTGTTTTGGATGCATTGATAGTTTTCTGCAGCTATTTCAGGCATGAGTATAAGTTCTTTCTACGCTATACTTATTCTGGGGTGGCGGCACCCCAGATCGAGTTACAGATCACTGGTTCCAATGATTTTTTTTTTTTTTAAAAAAAAAAACCTTTCTGTACAGAAACAGGTTTAAATTAGATAGTATTTCTGCAATCTACTACAGCACCATGACTTCCCCAGACTTAAATTCACTGCATTGATGAATGTATTGAATATTTTGATGTTTGGGAGAAAAATGATAAATGGAGATTCATATATTAGTTATTAAGGGGATCTGTTATTCTTCTAGTCAGCATCTTATCACAGGTTTACCCTTGATACTATTGTAAATACTTTTTTTTTTCTGTTTTTTTAGTATACCATTGTTTTGAGAGTTAGCAAGTGTCTATCACTGCATCTATAGAAGGCTCTAGTAAAGATTGTAGGAGCCTGCCTTTTACAATCAGTCTATGTTTGCCTTCCTACTACTGTCTGCATGCACATGCTCTATATAATTCTTTGTGTTCATGAAGATGTCTTGGTGACCAAGGCAAAATATTTGCTTGATAAATTTAGTTAATTATTGGCTTTAGACATCTGTTTTTCTGCAGTAAACACCAAAATGACTCACTGCTCTATTGCTGCATTTATTTTCTCACCTGCAGACATTGGTTTCCATTTCCAAAATTATTAACACCCAGAGCACTTTTAATAGTTTCCAGCAGTGCTTTTTTATTTAAAAAAAAAAAAAAAAAAGGTGCCAGTACTCATTTTTTGTTAGCAGGAAAAATTAGAGATTTAAAGTATATATGAAAACTTAAAAACGTTAATTAAATTAACATATTTACTTATATTAAAAAACGTATTTACTATTATGACTTTATGGTGTGAAAATGTTTTCTCTTAAAGATAGTAGCTGTTGCTGTCTGCTTTCCTCAAAATAGGCAATTTCATTGTTTGATCATTCCTTAGAAGTCTTCATGCCCATCTTCTTTTCTGTTCCAAAAGTTCCTTCCATTCATTTATGTAATGTACATCCAAACAGGATCATCAATCAACAATCCTGCAACTTGGCAGACATTTATGTCAGTCATTCCTTACTATTGTATGTTGATAGCATCATGAACAAAAATAGTCTTTGACACAGCCTCTGTGGTTAACTGTTCACTCATTTTCTCACTTGTTTTTAATTTCTTAGCTGTGGAAGGGAAAAATAACTAGGTATTCTTTTCATTTTTTACTTTACAGCTCAAGACAATTTTTTTTTCTTTTACATCCTAGAACAGTGTTTTTCATACTGCAGGTCACAAACTGTTAGTGGGCCATGAAATTAATTTAACTGATTACAATTAACATTTTTTTCGAATGAAATATAATGGAAAATATCAGTGTATCTCATAGATTTCACAGCATTAGCACATTTACACTAGGTGGTGTGACATCCTGCATTTCTCTTCAAGAGAGAACTCGCTTGACAGTATATTATTTCTTTTCCATTTTTACAAAACTTTAAATATATATATATATACGGCATGCTAGTTTGAATGTTTTTGATTAAATTTTACTTGTAAAATTAGTATTATTTTCTTAATTATGTAGTGTCTGTGGGAGAAGTTCTTAATTATGCAGGTTTGTTTTCATTCTAGATATCTCCAATTTATGAAATTGTTACTACATATAGTACATAGACTCTGTCCATATTGTATTTAGTAAAGCTACTAGTTTTTCTTGCATTTGCAATATGGTGTATGTTAGGGAGAGGATATTGATCACTATAATGAAGTTTTCATTTGTCTTCTAAAAGATATGCATAGTGAGCAAAATTTTATTTTATTTTCATGAATAAAAATGATCAGTGTTTTATGGCAAGCATACTTGTAGCTTTAAATGAAATATTTAAATGCTAATGAAAATTCATGTTTGATATTAACTTTGTTACATTTTTGTTTTTACTTTATTATGTGTAATAAAGATACACATTATTTTGTGCAACCTTTTGTTTCAGTTTAGTATATATATATATATATATATGTGTGTGTGTGTGTGTGTTTTCGTATCTCCATGATGGAGAGAGCCGATCCTAGAGGTAGCGCAACATCAACTCATCACAAAGGTGGAGTAAGTAATGCACACTTTTGCTGTCTCTCAAAAATCAGTTTATTTTGGGGCCAGTGAGGCCTGTTTCAGATATTAAACTGAGAAGAGTAGATACTACACTTTTTGTTTCTTGGCCTTTTGGTTAAGATAAGAGTAGCATTACAAGATACAGGTCACGTAAGATATTAAACAGATTTTTAGGTGACACAATGCTTGGGGCTTGCCCACCTTTGTTGTGAATTGCCTTGTATTGTACAATCCAAGTCCCCTCGGAGTATAGCTTCTTGACCTTATGTATGTGTTGTGTCCTGGATTGAGACGTATAATGTATTTTTTATTGTGGGTAATGGTCTGAAAAGTTTGAAAAACACCATCTTAGATGAACAAAACATCTGTGAAAGTCAGATAAAACCTAGTAAAATGATTTACTTAACATGTTCATGAAGGGAAGAAACAAATCTACTTATGTTGTACTTAACCTTCAGACACACCAGAATTTGTCCATGTATTAGTATTTAGTATATATTGGTAGTTTAGTACTAGAATGAAAATGACCCTATATAGTGAAACACATCTATTCCTAGAGTTACTAGGGTGGATTGAACACCATACTACATAGTTGCAAACCAAACAGAGTAAAAGTTTTATTGTAGTTAAATACCGTACAGTCCTGCTTGAGGCACACGACACACTAGGCTGTGTCTTGTGTAAGACAAGTTTGGCATGTCTTGTCCAAAAATCTAACCACTCCCTATAGGGCTATGGTTAGACTTTTGGTTGGATTTTTTGGTAGTTTATTATAGTGAGAATCAACTGTATATGTATTCTGTGTATATTCTTTGACTTTTTTTTTGATCATATATATATATATATTTTTTTTTTTTTTCTCTCTCTCCAGTTAAAAATGTTCTTCACAGAGCATCTTCATTCAGATGAAGAGATCAGATTTGTGTTGGAAGGTAGTGGATATTTTGATGTTCGGGATAAAAATGACAAATGGATTCGCATATTAGTTACTAAGGGTGATCTGATTGTTCTTCCAGCTGGAATCTATCACAGGTTTACTCTTGATACTAATGTAAATACATTTTGTTTCTCTTTTGTACTGTAAACAATATTTAACTTCATATGAAAATAAGTATTTTATTGAAAGCCATTTTTATTGAAAAAAAATGATCAGCCTGATAATTAAGCTGTAGTAAATGTACACTCGTTTCCACACACATATATTTACATAATTATACAGTGCAATAAGTAATCTGTAGATGAAAGCCACATGAAGACTGCATGTGGATATTGTGTGTGCTATTTTATGATTAATTATGAAAAAACCTGTACAAATACTCCATGCAAATAACCACAGATCTATTTTACTGCAATTAGCAGTGCCTTCATTGAAATACTTAGTTGAATTGAAGCATTGCTAATCCATATGAAATGCACCAGCCTAATTTTAAATAGTTTTCTTAAACTTTGGGAAGTTTAATGCAACCAAGAATTAAAGTTTCTCAAAAAGATTTGGGAAACCTTAATTCTTAGACCTCCTGCCAACAACACCTATAGAGGACACCCTTTATAGGACTTGGGCTTTTAGTCTGATTTTTTTCCCACTTAATTGTTCTTAGTGTTTTTTTGACGCATGCTTTTGTAGTTTTGAGATTGTATCCCAGATGATGTGGATGTCTCCTGATGATGAACAGAAACAAAATATAAGATACAATGCACTTGTATTTTTTATTTTATTGTTCTTCTGTGCTGTGTTCATTCCATTAAACCTAATAATGAGTTTAAACCAGCTTTTATTGCTACCTAGTAAGAGCTACTAGACAGCAATAAATGCAGCTGCTTGCTAACACTGGATGGAAAGTACTGTGGTCTAATCAGTGGTGCATTCAGGATTTAATTTTTTTTTTGGGGGGGGGACGAGCACTCTTGATTTAATTGGGTGGGAGCTGAGTTGAGTAGATGATTTGAGAATACACACTACACATTGCATACGAGCTATGACTGAACATCTGCAGTGATTGCCAATATACATGATACCCATGATCTCCTCTGGCCTGGCTCAGGAAAATGAAGTAGCGCTCGGTCCGCCCAAGCACTACTTCGTTCACAGCGGCCGTGATTTCCAAGAGCTACAGCGTATTTCCACCTTATGTGACTGCTAATTCATAATTAGTGTAGAAATAGAATACATGACACAGCATAAATAAAAAAAAAAAAGAATTTTAATTAGAAAAAGATTTTTGGAAAATTTTCTAGTGCTTTTTTTCCCCTTTTTTTGGGGGGGGGGAGGGCCCCATGCCTTCCCCCTGGGTGGCACCACTGGGTCTAATAACAAATCTGTGTTATCTTTAAATCCTTTTAAATTAATCTTGTTAATCAGTTAGTTTCCTTTGGTTAAATAACCGAAGGAAACCATTTTTATGGAATATTTTATTTTCATTGTTCAGTATTAATGTACATGCTAATTTACCAGAACATTTTATTCAGTTGTTTGTTTAATTATCTTTAAACAAACAACTCTAATGTTATTTTGAATCTTGCAGATATTTAGTAATTATTTGTTATCCACCATTGTCCCCTCCCCCACACACAGATATTTTGCATATCGTATTGAAGTACAATCTAGCAATCAAAAATCATTAAGCACAACTGTAATTATTATTACTTAAAACTATTTTATAGTAGCATGCCTGTATATCAATTAGGTAGTGATGATGATGATGATGTGTTCTTTGGCTGGAAACTGCATTGAATCCTATGTAGAACATAAGGAATGTTTATAAGGATCTTTCAACTGAAGATGAGATAGCTGGTTTCGTATGGATGTAGCTTTTCTCTTTGATACATTTTTTTTTTCTTTTGCAAAATAGACTAACCATCCATTGACAACATAATGAAACACAGCACCTCTCATTTATTAAAAAAAAAAATTACTTTTTTTAAATAAAAAGTTTTGTAGTAATAGGTCATTGTTCCTATTACATAAAGAAACTTAAGATAACTTACTTAAATAAAGAGCCAATAGGCTTCACTTCGGTGATGTAACATTATTTAAATTAAGGGGATATTAAATCCCACATTATTTCAAAGCCGAATATGAAACTCAAAGATAGGAATCAAAGAGTTTCATGCCAAATATAGCAAAGTAAAAGTTTCGGCAGACTGCAGCATAAGCTAAAGCACATAGTTCCACACTAGGGCAACTCGTTGCAAAGGTGGGTAAAGTTCTGATCACTATTCTTAGTATTTCCCATAATGCAAAACACATCTCCTAGGAGTTGTTTAATGTTATACATTATGATTGAGGTCTCATCAGTGAGTAGGTAGACCTAGATGATACTGAGGTTATAGCAAAGAGAACTTATATACTTTGCTATACGAGTTGTTGAACTACGTGCTTTAGCTTATGCTACAGTCCGCCGAAACTTTTATAGTTTGCTATATTCGGCAGGAAACTTTGATTCCTATCTTTGAGTTTCTTATTCGGCGTTTTAATACTGTGGGATTTAATATCCCCCTTAATTTAAATAATGTTAAGATAACTGTTTTCTTTTCATTATATTTATGAATTCACTAGTCTACATGTTATTTTTAGCTCTACTTTAGGCAAATAATGTTATATTCCTAAATAAATCCAGTACAAGTCTGTAAAATTTCCTAACTAAATTGAATAACTTCTATAATAAATTTGGTAATAAAAAGCCAAACACAATGATATAGGCAGATTGAAAACATCAGTGACATCCTGAATGGAGAATCTCAAAAAAAAAATCAGCTAATTGCTGGCCTGGTTGGCCGAGTGGTTAGCGTATCTGCTCTCTAGCCAAAAGATTGCAGGTTCAAATCCCACTGTGGGCATGCATGTTTGTGATTATATGTGAAAATGCTAGTGGTGGTGTTGGGTGGTAGATGGCATTGGTGTAGATGATGATGGTGTTGGTATTTGCTGTTCGTTGTAGTTGGTGGATTGAGTGGTGGAGATGGAGAGTTGTAGAGTAGGTGCCCTCCCTCAATGAGTCTGGACTCCCTGGGGAGGTGTCATATAATAATAATAATAATAATAATAATGACTTTTATTCCCTTATAGGGAGTAAGCGAAGCTTTTTTTAAACTCTATCTAACTTTTGGAGACTGAGTGAGCAGTTCAGAGTCCACTATTAGCCAATCGTAGATAGCTGGACCAAGACTATTACTAATTATAAGTGACAACCAATGAATAGACTGGCAAAGGGCTGCCATTGCTTGGTACCTATTACAGGATATGTTCTTGTCTGAAATAGTGTGGGATCTTTGGTGAATCTATAGAACATGTAAAACATTTCAATCATTTAGGCACAATTTTTAGTGAAGATGAAATATGAAAATAGAAAATGGAATTAGCAAAGCTGGTATGGTAGGACGTCAAATGAATAAATTTATATGGAATAAGAGGACAAATTAGTCAAAATACTAGCCTCTGACATGTAGAGATACATGCTATGAATTTGCATGGAAAAAATGTACAACTTACAAGGCTTTGTTGGAAAAACAAATAACATCATTGATGGCACAGACACACAGAAGTTGCATTGTGGAGCCACAGAAACCCTCCTTTGGAGTAGCATGTTTATGTGTAAAAGGATGCCTTGAAAATCTTTTTAACCAGTGATAGCTGATCCAGTTGTCTGTGATAGAATGCTGACTGCTAGCTTCTGCATTAATGTTCTGAACAATTATGCATGCTCTCTGTTGTAACAGTTCTATAATACTGATCTTTACATTCTATATTATAAAGCAGTGATTATAAACACTTGGTCTGGAGAATAATTTCAAATATTGCATAGTCTTGACCTGAATTATAAAAAAACATTTGTGACATCTGTTTATGCTACATAGAATGTAACATAAAACATCTGATCTCCTTAGTTAGTGAAACAATATACCAACTTCAGAAATTAGTAACAAGTTTTCCACAGTGTTTTGAAGCTGTTATTATGGAAGGATAACACATTGTTAATTTCTTTTTATAAAGAAATTCTACCAAAAATCATGGAACACGTTTTGTTTATAACTGTATATGTCCCACAACTTTTGGTAGTATACTCATGCAGTACACTTATATGTGCTATATATACTTAGTAAGTGCACTCTTGTTAATTGTTTACTTTATGATATCTGTCCAAAATCAAACTTATTGTTATTAGAGTAAGTAGCCATGGTTCTAGTAATTATAAATTATTTCATATTGTTGCCTTATTTTCAGACCTACCAAAATTTAAAGAAATAGATAATAAATGGGTGACATTCTCCACTAAATTCTTTACTTGAGATATCAGTCATCTCTTAAATAGTAATACTATGCACTGTTTCTCTCTTTCTTTTTAAATGAAACATATGACTACATCAAATTCGGTTTTAATCAAATTCATTCTTCGTGAAAGAAAATCATATCATATTCTTCCAAGTATAGGCAGCTTTCACCAGTAGCACATCAAAATATCACTAAAATAAAATAAATCCAGGTACTCTCATAGCATCAGTGCAATTCTTATCAACATGCCCTTTGGTTAGAAAGAAAGACCTAAGTTCAGATCCTATATGCATGCTCCCCCCCCCCCTTGCCTCCATCAGCCATAGACATTGTTCATGACCTTAGTTGGCTCCTCGTAATGTTAAATATTGCCATTGCTTACTGTAAAAGCCATGATTTTGGATTCTCATGAGAGGAGGATGTCCTGCTCCTGATAAAAACACCATAGAAGTGTATGTAATGTGGTACTGCAAATTAGGGTCTTAGTGTTCCTTTGAATATGACTATCTATATGTTCACTGGACATCCATATTGGACATCAATATTGGAGTGACCATACGGCATCCACAGATGACGTATGGTTACTCCAATACTCAGTGATGTGCCACACCAGGCCTTGCTATGTAGTCCTGTTTGTTTTTCCAGAGACTTCAACTCTCTGAAGATTAGTTGATTCACACACATACACACACCATCCATCCATCCATCTCATTGATGGTCTACCCCTTCCTCTTTTTCCAGGAACTTTACCTTCTATTACTGTTCTGAGGAGTCCTCCTTCCATCTTTTCAATGGAAGGAGGACTTCTTAGAATTTGTATGCCTTTCAGTATATGATCTGTAGCACAACATCTCAAAAGCAGATATCCTTTTCTTATCTGACTTCTTTAGGTTCCAAGTCTCACATCCATAAGTTGCTGTTGGAAAAACAACTGCATCCAGAATCCTCAAATTTGTTCCCATGGAGATAGATCCAACCTTCCATATTTTAGACAAGTCTCTGACTTGTTTTAGCCATTCCTAACCTTCTTCTGATATCTTCTGAACAGCAATTCTTCACATTAATAATGGATCCCAGGTACTCAAACTTGCTGACTTCCTCAATTCTTTTTCCATTAAGGTAAACTTGTTTCTCAAGGGCTTTCCTGTTTGTATTTCCTTTGAGAACCATAATCTTTGTCTTGCTAGGATTTAGTTGAAGTCCTCTGTTATTACTGATCTTGATAATTATGTCAAGAATTTGTCCTAGTTCTTCCATGTCATTACAAAGGAATACTGTATCATCAGCATACCTCAGATTACTGATCAATCTACTTCCTATCCTAATTGGATTCTCATGAGAGGAGGATGTCCTGCTCCTGATAAAAACACCAGAGAAGTGTGTGTGCATGTAATCTGGTGCTGCAAATTAGGTTCTTAGTTGTTCCATTGAATATGACTATCTCTGAGTCTTTAATTAATTAAGCTCCAACAGTTTGTACCTAACTTTTCTTTCATTAAACTAAAAAAAATATCTTTTGGAATATATTAAATTGTGTCTCAATGTTATTGAAGTTTTAGCATAAACATTTATATGCCTAGGAAAAGCAAACATATTTTTAGAGAAATATGAATATAATTCATGGTATTTTGTTTCATATATTTTATTTAAAACAATTTTATTTTTTTATTAGGATTACATAAAAGTAATGAGACTGTTTTGTGGAGAGCCTGTATGGGCAGCAATCAATCGACCTGCTGAGGATCATCCAGCACGAAAATCATACTTACAGGAAATGGCAAAATTTGCTTGATTAGCAGGTGTATAATGTATATTGAAATACAAGCTTGCTAACTTAAAAACTGGCTTGTTAAATGTTAATTTTTTTTAAATAAAATTTTTAATGGGAAACAAGCACAATTTTGCTTGCTTATAAATATATATTTGGAAATGCAAACCTATGTAAATGTCACAATTGGAATAATGTACAATATGTTAATAATTAAATGTTTATTTTGAGTTAACGTTTTGAATTATTGTTTCTTTTAAGAATTGTCCCAATTGACACATCATATTTGTCATTATATCATTGAAGGATGATGAATTGATTCCTCTGGTTAAAGGGACAGGTATAATGACAGTCTTCTTCAGCTGCATAAAGCATATTGTATGTTTGGAAGTACCAGTGCAGTATTTGAGCTACAGTATTTTTAAAGCAAAATAAATTTTTTTCAAGTGGCTATAGTTTGCTTCCATTTTATATTTTATCTCATTATACATGTGGTATAATGAGACCACATCAGGTGCTCTCGTTATACCACATGTTAGCTGCAACTTTTTTGATAGAATTTTATTTGTGAATGAGCATTTGTGAAATGTCTTAATGATATTGAAAATCTCAAATGCAATTTGACAATTAGACAATTAAATTGATATACTCACTTAATTTTGATACAGTTACAAGATTGTATTAAAATTAAGCAAGTATATACCAATTTAATTGTACATTTTGAGATTGGAAAATGTTAACATATTTTATAAATATGCTAACATTTGTTTGCAGTAATTCAAAATACATAACACAGTTTGTTTTTGAATATTAATTTATTGAATAACAGCTACTGTATAGTTTGAATACGTTTATAACTAAATTAGCAGCATAATGTATTAGAAAATCCTTGAGATGCAACTTAAAAAAAAGTATAGGGCCCAAAACAGATTCCAAATTTCCACAATTATTTATGTTTTACTTACTCATTAGATAACCTTGAAAGCAATCATCACCGTAGCCTCTGATAGTAATTTTAAATTAACTCTCCCCACAGATTTTAAATTTAAATTTTAAACTCTCTCTCTCTCCACATGATTAATTTTTTTATGTCCCTCAGAGTTTAAGAACAAATAAGTACTGTTAAAGTTAAAAAGAATATGTAGAAACACCTTTAGCAGCAAGGTTCTAGAAGCACTGAATTTATGTAGTGCTTTATAACACATTCATGCTGAACAGTCTATACACGTTTCAACTGATTTCAAGTTATATTTTTTTCCTTGAGAAACTTTGCTTTATAAATTATGTGCTTTCTGTATATCCAATGACTTTATAAACAGCTGCTAATGTATGAATTATATATTTAGTTTAATTCTTTATACAAGTGTAAGCAAACAAAGTTTGTGAATGAAGTATCTTCAGGACTGGGGCAACTCGTGACAAAGGTGGACTAAGTTCTCATCACTTTCCTTAGTATCTCATAATGCAAAGCACATTTTGTGGACATGTATATTGCTATGCATTATGGGAAGGATCACTACCCAGATCCAGAGTAATTTAATAATAAGGTGTGACATCTTTCGGCAACTGGCATATGGAAATGAGTTCTGCATTGCTTCAACCTTGGTATCACCTCTGGTTCTGGTTCCCACTGACGAGATCTCGGTTTTCGGCAAGATAAGTACTTCAGTTAAGTTTTGTTAATGTATTTTCTGGAGCTGAAAATTTGAAAGGGAATGTTAGAACAAATGGATTTAGTTACTGTGTTTGGCACCACTACAGTAAAACTGCTTCTGGCATGCATGCATGTAATATAGTGTTTGTTGGAGAGAATATATTTTTCATTATGATGGTTCCTTCCAGTTGTCTCTAATTACACAGATTATTTCTAAATACAGCACATTGACTGTAAATTGTGTCTGCACTGTATTTAGTGATACATTAAAACTATTTGTTTTTCTTGCTTCTGCAGATTTTAAGTAAAAATTCATCTATTCCTGAATAAAAATGAATCCTCCTGTATATTATAAGAATGCTAGGTGCTAGAATATGCAAGATATCCATTGATAAGACTGAAGATTCCTTGACAAAAAAGAGAAAAATAATTATGTAAATGAACGTAGGATTCGTAAAAGAGTGGATAATTCCAACAATGATCAGAAACAAGGACAACAAATTTTCCAACATGATTTGATGCTCCATCAACCCACATGTCCTGCTTCTAAAGAAATCAGTGTGAGGACAAACAGCCATGGCATCCACATTAAAATGATGTAGCACCTGCTTTTGCTGCGATGACTGCAGCAATCCTATGAGGCATACTTTCCACAAGTTTATGATAGCAATCAATGGGAATTTTGGACTGTTCTTCTTGTAGGCATGTGATGATGTCCTGGACTGTTGTGGAGCTGACGTCCCTTAACCTCACTCAATGCTCCAGTTCATCCCACAGATGTTCAATAGGGTTGAGATCAGGACTCTGTAAGCCAGTCAAGTGTAGTTGATGTTCATGTCCACTAATTATGCAGAGCAGCCTTAAAATAGTGCATTGTCTTGTTGAAATAGATAATGTTCAGTCCTGTAGAAACATCACAAAGTAGGAAGCATTGCATTGTCCAGAATGTTCAGATACCGCTCAGAGTTTGATGTTCATGACTATTGAATATCTGTGGGATGAACTGGAGTGTTGGGTGAGGTCAAGGGACATCTACCCCCCCCCCCCAACAGTCTAGGACCTCATTACGTGCCTACAGGAAGAATGGTCCAAAATTCCCATTGATCACTATCATATGTTTGTGGAAAGTATGTCCTGTAGGATTACTGTGTAGTCATCCCAGCAAAAGGAGGTCCTACATCTTATTAAGGTGGATTTCATGGCTTTTTCTTCTTCACACTGTGGTGCCTCTTGACTTCTTTCCAAGCAGTGCAAAATCTCAGAAACCTAAATACAGCATAAACCGAGTCATTGTCAGTTATGTAGCATATTTATGCTGTAGTTAGGTTTCAGATTTTTAGTGTAAAATGAAGCAAAAATATAAATGGAACATATTTAAATACATTAGGTCATGTTCCATCATCATCATCATCATCATCAAATTCCTGCCATGTACCCTCAAGGGGTGTACAGGATATGACAGTACTACATGAAAAAAATTACATCATTACTAACTTCCTATCTACAATTTTCCTCCAAATCAGTCTGTTACTTGTCAAGACTCCAACATTATCAGATCTTATATTTCTATCGTCTAAGGCACTTTGTACCGTATCAATCCACCTATATCTTGGTCTTCCTCGGGGTCGTTTTCCTGCCAACTTGGCAGAGAACACTTGTTTTGCTAATCTTTCCTCTCCCATTCTATTTAAGTGACCATACCATCTGAGATTAGCTCTGCTAACGCATTCCTGGATGCTGACAATGTCAAGTTCTTTCCTAATATCCTCATTTTTAATATGATATTGCCATTGATGCCATCTGTTCACGCCTCTAATCTTTCTCAGGACTCTCATATCTGCGGTCTCTAGTCTTTGGTCAAGTGTTTTACTTCTGACCCAGCTCTCAGATCCATAAGTTAAAATTGGTTTGAACACAGTCTTGTATACAGCTAATTTAGTGTTCCGACTAATTTCTTTCTTATTCCATATGAATTTATTCAATTGACTTCCCACGATACCAGCTTTGCTGATTCTGTTGTCTATTTCTGTATTTAGTTTACCATCTTCAGTAAAAATTGTGCCTAAGTAGCTGAAATGTTTTACTTGTTCCACAGGTTCTCCATTCACAACACAGTTGACATTTTCAATGATTCTGCCTATTTTCATTGTCTTTGTCTTTTTATTGCTGACCTTCATACCATATCTATTACAACAGCTATTCAATTTAGTCAGAGAATCTTGCAGACTTGTAGCAGATTTATTTAGAAGTATAACATCATCCGCATAAAGCAAAGAGCTGACATTAACATCTCCAATTTTGATATCAGGTTTAATACCACATTCCTTCATAATGTGATCCATATAGATAATGAATAACAGAGGGGATAATGTACATCCTTGTCTCACACCAGATTTAACATTAAACCATCTTCCTGTACTTCCTTCAATTCTAACTGCTGACTCACAACTCAAATAAAGACTAAGTATTGCTTGATATAATGCCCCATTGACACCATATAACTGCAGCGTATTGAATAGCTTCTCTCTTGGCACCTTGTCATATGCCTTTTCCAAATCAACAAAACTTAAATACAGATCTTTGTTATATTCCCATGCTTTCTCGACTATTTGTCGTAAAGTGAAGATCTGATCCTGACAGCCTCTATTTGACCTGAATCCAGCTTGTTCTTCACCAAGCTTTTCTTCCACAATTCTTCTCAACCGTTTCTCAAGTATACTTGCATAGATCTTGCCAGGAACACTCAGTAGGGAAATACCTCTGTAATTCTCACATTCAGTTTTATTTCCCTTTTTATATATGGGTACTATGAGAGCTCTACTCCAATCATCGGGAATTCGTCCCTCTGTCCAGGCTTTCTGAACTATGCAGTGCAGCCACTGTAAGACTCTTATACCACCATACTTCAGCATTTCTGGTCGAATATCATCTACTCCTGCTGCCTTTCCACATTTCAAGCCTTTGATGGCTTTTTCTACTTCAAGTATGGATATGTATTCCTGACTGCATGCCTGGTCAGTGTTTTTTATCACTGTGCTGTCATCACTGCTTGTTTCATTTAGCAGTTTTTCAAAGTAATTACTCCATACTTCAAGGATATCTTTTTCTCCTGTTTTCATTTCACCTTTATCATCTGTAATTCCTTTTACAGCACTCTTTCCTCCATTCCTAAGCTTCTTCAACAACCTCCAGAATATTTTGCCACCTTCTTGATATTTATTTTCTATATTCTTGCCAAAGTCCTCCCATGACTTTTGTTTAGCTAGTTTTACACACTGTTTAGCTTTCTTACATTTGTCTCTGTATTCTGTAAGAGTAAAAGCTGACTTATTTGCCAGGAACTTTTGATATGCTTTCTTCTTTTCCTTCACTGCCTCTTTAACTTCCTGTGTCCACCAGGGAGTTCTGATTTTTTTATCTTTGCACACAACCTCACCACATGCCTCTCTGGCAGAATCAATCAATGTTTCCTTCAGAGTTTGCCACTGAATCTCCAAGGTTTGATTCCTGTTCTCAAACTCTTTCATTTTCTTTTCAATAATATTTCTGTATTTTAGTCTACAGTTTACATCTGAGAGCTGCTCAACTTTTATTCGCTTTAAAACTTTCTTACATGTTATTCTTTTCAATATGAAATTCAATTTTATCCTGCTCAAGACTAAATAGTGATCACTTCCAATTTCAAATCCTTTGTACACTCTGGTGTCCTGCACCAGGGAGAAAACATCACTATCAACAATAACATAGTCAATGAGACTTTTCTTATTCCTAGCCTCTTCTCTCCATGTGAATTTGTGCACATTTTTATGTTGGAACATGGTGTTAGTAATAACCAGTCCATGTCCTGAGCAGAAATCCAACAGATATTTGCCATTATTATTAGCTTTGCTCTTTTCTCCAAATTTTCCCAAAATATTCTTGTATGTCTCACAATCATTTCCTACTCTACTATTTAGATCCCCAACAAGGACCAACTTTTCCTTTTTCATTGTGTCAGTTGCTTTTTCTAAAGCCTCAAAAAATTCCTCCACCTCTACCTTAGTAGAACCTTCTGTGGGACCATAGGCACAAATAAGTCTCATTGTCCAATTCCCCATTCTCATATTTGCCCACATTACTCTACTAGAGACTGACTGCCATTCAAGAAGATTAGCCTCGTATTTTGTGTTGAATACTATGGCTACTCCTTCTTTTCCTTGGTTGTTATTGCCTGAATATAACATTTTGTATTTATTGCTCAGAAAGATCTCGCCAGTTTTGGTCTTTTTTGTTTCAGTCACCCCTATTATGTCGATCTGGTACTTATCTAATTCCTCAGCTAGCTCCATTTCTTTGCCATTCAGGCTTCTTACGTTGATAGTACCGATCTTTAACTCTGGTGATGTTGAGTTGGGGTTTGTTTTCAGATTTGTTCCAGTAGCTGACTTTTCACTGTTCGCCCTGGTTCCCTGGCGAAAACAACGGGGGCCTTGTTTAACCGGGCGACGCCCCAGCCGGCATGAAATTTTGTCATGTTGTACCATCATTTTTTATTTTGGTTTAACCAATAAGAATACAATTTGGTCGGCTAAATCCCAAATTGCCAGCCCATCCTCGTTCGTTCAGTATCAAAGTAGATACCCAACAGGGTGCACCACGAGAAGGTGAGGATTGGACATTAGGTCAGAAGCCCTGGTCGGTTCTCCGCATTCCTTTAAAGGCTATGTGGAGGTCTCCTCTCAGTTATACAGCTTTGACCCTTAAGCACCCCGGTCATGTTCCAAGATATCAATAATCAACACAAAAGACTTGGAATATGTTTTATTTTATGAAATTTATGTATTGAAAATTGTATACTTAAAAAAAAAGAAAGAAAATGTATTGTTTTAAAAATGATAAAGAAGATGTCTGTTTGGTTGTATTCTTTTCTGATAAGTTATAGAATGGCTATAAAACTGTCTTGATTCCTCTCTTAATGGTTGAGCTCCAGTCCTAGTTGGGGACTGGAGGAAATCAATCAGTGAAATCAATGCAAGAGGCTATTGCCTCTTGCATTGATCCAAACTGGCATTGCAGAGTAAACTGCACTTTCCTTCTTCACTTTTCAACATCACTTCTTCTTTGGACTGTTGTTTAGTTATAGTCCAACCACAGATACATGAGCTGTTGTTGGCAGACTGCCAAGAAGAGGCAGTTCATGTTGAATGGGAGAAAGAAATAAGGCGATGACGAATTGGTCACACAAAATTATGTGCTTTATATGCAAAATTTTCCAACTGTTATACAAGCAAAATAGTTACCACTTTAAAAACTACAATGATCATAAAAGAGAAGTTAATTTTCCAACATGTAATAATAAACACTCATCCCACAATATGGATTGATTACCCTATTATCAGAATGGATTCTCCTTCTTTTGACATACGCAGAAGTGTCGAAGGGTCTTGTATCTGTGGGCATAGTATAGCTCTTCTAAATCATCCATTGAAAACTCTTTACCATGACTCTCAAGGAGTTCATTTATGTCACATCATTTAACCATATTTCCTTTACTCTCTGTCACATTCTATGTTATTGATGCAAGGGTAGTGTTATGCTCTTGCTAATCTGGAATGCAGTCAGGCCAAAACTAGATAGCATTCATACATGATTTTGATACTTCATTCGTGCCGCTGAAATATCGGAGATTCCTTTCATGATATCGTGTGACTTCCGCTAGTCTCCGAACAAGATTATCAGACACTTGAATAGCTTCAGCAATTCGCTTTTTTGTAATTAGCTTTTTCTAGTCACATTTTATATTCTGCCCTTTTGTTTAATTATTTAAATTTTAGGACTAATCATTTAGTATTATAATTTTATTACACTGTCAGAACCATTTGTATCTAGGAAGTCTGACAGAGTCGTGACTCATCAACCCCCCCCCCCCTCTCCAGTCATGATCTATGAAAGGTGCAAAAGTCAAGTAGGCATAAATTGAAGCAGTGTAAACCAAGTTGATACCCATATTTCAGAATAATGCTATGTTGGACACGATATTGAAAGTCTAGTAGGTGTAATGTGCATGTTGCCAAACTTAATGATTTGCATGAGTACAGTATCCACATAAAAACACACTAAACAAACCAAGCGATTGTTATTTTCCATGGTAAAGAATATTTTAACTAATTAAAATCTTTAATATTGACTTATTTTTTACAAAAAAAACAAACTGATGTTTACATGATTCTTATGTTCACATAAGAGTTTTCTCTGTAGCTCATAATGACTACAGCTTCATCCACTTGAGGGAAATTTCTCTTAAATCAGGATATTTAACTATATTTCTATTTGGTGCATTCGTGTATGCCAAACATAAATAACACATCTATTTTATTAATGTATTAGATAGAACAGTGGTGAGATATCACCAAAAATCATAATACACATCTAATATGATTCCACATTGATGCTAGTGTTCACTTCCCTAATTTTTAGAACATCTATGGGTGCCCCACATTAATGAAGTGTTTTATTTTTAATCCACCTCTGAAATCCATAAATTAAAATTGCAACACTGTCTTGTATACAGCTACTTGTTTTGTTTTGAGTGTTTTGACTTATTCCACATTCCACTCTCTCTCTTTCTCTCACATGACAAGGTTCCAAAAGAGAAGTTTTCCAAAATTGTACAGTTAAATGGATAATGGAACATTATGCAGATCAATACATAGTGTATATTTAAGTTGGATTAATATCTATATTATTAATAATAATAATAGTCTATATTTAAGAAGAATTGGATAAGTTCCAGATCATAAAGGTGTCGCCAAAAACAAGATTTTTTTTGAGCAACGAATACAAGATATTATATTAAGTTAATAACGATCAGGGAAAAGAGTAGCTATAGCATTCAACACTAAATATGAGGATCATATTTAGTGATCACTAAATATGAGCATTCAACACTAAATATGAGGATCATATTTAGTGTTGAATGCTATAGCTACTCTTTTCCCTGATCGTTATTAACTTAATATACTTTTTTTTTTTTCCAAACTCATTTTCAATCCCAAGTATCGAGTACTTTATTCATTCACCTTCTATTTTTTTTTTTTTTTTAAATTTGGAATTAGAATAGACTTCTGCATGCTTTTAGATTATCACTTTATATATATATATATATATATATATATATATATATATTTATTTAAACAGCCAGATTTTAATTGCTGTTTCATTGCCCCCCCCCCCCCCCCAAGTAATTACTATTAAAATGTATATGGAACTGCATCCATGTATTCCAAAGTACAGTGTAATATACTCTAGCAGTGTTCAGCTAATTTGCTGACAGCCCTGTGTTGCTTAACTAGTATGAAATGTAATTAAATGACAGAGGAAATATTTTTGTGCTGTGTGTGCACATGCTTCACACAAAATTGTTTTATTGATTTTAATATTCCTAATTTATAAAAGCAATAAAATTTCTTTGCAAACACTGATGAATATTTTAATTTGAATTTGTTCTTTGAATGCCTCTCTAGCATTATGTGTTGTCTCTTAATTTTATTGGCAAATGCAGATATAATTAGGGAATTGCTGTTGCTTCAGTACAAGCAAGGTTACTGATTTCAATTGCCTGCTGCTGATGACCCATCATGAATAACTTTCATTGAGTGTTTCATTACTGAATAATATTGAACTGTACATGCATTCTATTGTTATATAATTACATAGTATGATAATCCATCATGTTATGCTCAAAGAGAATTTCTTGCAGTGGCAGCCTGTACATAAGCACTGCTACACTGCAGCACCCTGTTACTTTAACATGTTGTATGTTAAAGTAACATACAACATGTTAAAGTCTACAGATTATGTTTCGACATCGATTGAATAGTTAATCGTTGGAATTGTTTGATTAATGCTTTAGATTACGAAATAGATGCTCTGCGATCTAACGCTGATATTCGTTTGCGCTTGTCATTGCACGTTATGTCATTCAGACACTGCCCAAACAGCAGTGTATTTTTAGTATCCTTATGCACGTTATTTCTGTGAGATATGAAACGTTTATTATTGGTGTGTGTGCATGGTGAACTATTTTTGTCAATATTTTATTTTGTTAAAATAACATATAATTATTTATTTATTTATTATAGATACAAGGCTGAATTATGACGAGTGTCACTGTTGAAAATATGAAAAGAATTACAATGGTACATTGGTTTGTGAGCATAATTCATTCCGGAAATGTGCTTGTAATTCAAAGCGCTCGTATATCAAAGCGAATTTCCCCATAAGAAATAATGGAAACTCAGATGATTCGTTCCAAAACTCAAAAATATTCATATAAAAATTAATACAAAATGCATATACCTTCGTATACCTTATATATGCATACCTTTTTATATTTTTATTTAAATCTAACATACATAGAGTAATCGAATTTATTAATTTTTTTTTTTTTTTATGTTTGGTCCATACACAGGAGGTTGATTGGTCAACCTATAGCACATTAGTACCGTGTATGGGTGGTGGGTTGGGAAAGGAGGAATTTGTTTACGTTTGATTTGAACGACTTTAAATTGTATTCGTTGGGAAACAGCAGGTGGGAGACTGTTCCACAGTGCAGCAGTTGCAGGGATGAAGGAAGAGGAAAAGAAATTTGTTCTATTTGTTTCTAGGTGTACTGGGAAGGGATGTTGTGCAGCAGCTGCACGTGTTCCAGTGAGCTTAGTACTGAGCGGGGGAATTATTGATGTTATTTCAGATGAGCATTTCCCATGGAAAATTTGTAGAATATACTTACTGCAGAGACCAAATATCTGTGTGTAAAAGTGGGGGGAGAGAGTTGGTAAGGGATGGATCATTGATAAGTCTAATTGCCCTCTGTATTGAGTCGAGCATTTTGAGAGAGCTTTTAGGGGCCCCACCCCATATGTGGGAGCAGTATTCAATAGTTGGGCAGATTTGTGACTTGTATAGTGTTAGTAGCCGTTTAGGGGTGAGTCTTGAGCAGAAGAGAAATCTTAGTTTTTTTTTTTTGAGGCTGAGGATGCAATGTTTGAGATGTATTTGTGCCAGGAGAGGTTTGATGCGAGGGCGATTCTGAGGAGCGAGATCTCAGGCTGTCTGGAAATTTGGGTATCGTAAAAAAGGATACTGGGAAAAAGTTGTTCTTTTTTATGGGAAATAGTACCGAACTGGGTTTTAATGTTGAAATTTATGAGGTTATCCGAACACCATTGTAGGATGTCTTGGAGATCGGAGTTGAGGGTGGTGGTGGTTGATGTTCTGCAGGCTGAGGTGAGTTGTGTAGAGTAAGGCTTATCGAATGCAAGCGAGGAGTGTAATGTGCGTCATCTGCAAAACTGTGTATTGGATTGGAGGTCAGTTGCAGTAGGTCATTGATGTACAGCAGGAACAGGGTTGGTGAGAGGACAGAACCTTGTGGGAGCCTAGCATTAATTGAGTGGTGCAAGGATAGGGCCATCCACCATAAAACACAGTGTGCATCCAGACAGAAAACTGGGTTAGACCGAATGATGGTAGTTTGCCTAGTAGGCCTTTATGCCAGACCCGGTCAAAGGCTTTAGAGATATCTAGTGCAACCACTTGAGATTTGTCAAACCTCTCCATAGCTTTTGTTCAGAGATGGGTGACGTATGTAAGTAGATCTCCTGTTGATCGGCAGTGGCGGAATCCATACTGGCGGTCATTTATTTGGTGAGTGTCTTCAAGATAGTGTAGGAGGTGGGAATTGATGAATTTTTCCATTACCTTTGACAGGACAGGTAAGTGAGATAGGGCAGTACTTTGATGGCAGTGACTTGTTACCCTTCTTGGGAATGGGCTGAATGTAGGCCAATTTCCAGTTTGTGGGATAGATTCCAGTGCAGTAGGAGAGTATATATAGGTGATATAGGATAGGGGTCAGTTCTGGAGCACAATTGGGAGAATGCCATCGGGGGTCATTGTCATAGTACAGTTAATAAAGAACAGTCTCTACATTTGTGCACAAAATAAAAAAAATGCTTTACGCACGCATACACGTGGTCACAACCCTAGCAAGAATGTTGACTATACGAATGAGGTATGCCGACTGAGACCGAGCATACGAGACGATTACCCACAATCCCGAGCGTCTTCTGATTACGTGACGCTCGGCAGACAAAGCGTATGGGTTTTAATACTGTACTCGTATTGCAAGCCCTCGCTCGTTTATCAAGTTAAAATTTATTAAAACTTTTTGCTCGTCTTGCAAAACACTCGAAGACCAAGAGCTACTCGCAATCCAAGGTACCACTGCATATATTTTCAATTATCGTTACAAGAAACAAAAGCACTGCGATCTAACGCCGATATTCGTTGGTGCTTTTCATTGCACGTTATGTCATTCAGATACCGCCCAAACGGCAGTGTATTTTTAGTATCCTTATGCACGTTATTTCTGTGAGATATGAAACCTTTATTATTGGTGCATGTGCATAGTGAACTATTTTTTGTCAATATTATTTTATTTCGTTAAAATAACATAATTATTTATTTGTTATAGATACAATTCTAAATTATGATGTGTGTCACTGTTGAAAATATGAAAAGAATTATATTTTTTTCATTTATTATCGTTACACGAAATAAATGCACTGCGATCTAACGCCGATATTCGTTTGCGCTTGTCATTGCTATTGATACGAAACTTTTATTATTGGTGTTCGTTCGTGGTGAAGATGAAATATTTTTAACAAAGCAATTTTTAGTATGTAATTTATTTATTAATAAATTCGTTACTGATTTTTTTTTTTTTTTTTTTGTATATGCAGCACCCCTACTTAAAATTTTCAGCGGCCGCCACTGATTTCTTGTTATGTAATTATAATGTGTGTGTATATTATTTTTTACCTTTCATTCAGTTGATGTGTTCTTCCATTTTGGGCTCTGGATAAAAAGAAAAAAGTTTTTTTCTTATTATTATCGACACCAGATTTCCATGGAGTCAAAATATTCGTCACAATGTCACATATAAAGCTCATCAAACTGCTTTAAACTCATTCAATGTGCTTGCACGTTGTTGTTGTGAAGATTTTTGAATTTGTTATACAATCAGGATATTTCAGCTGGAAAAACTAGATTTATAGACAGGTTGAAGGCACTGCCGGGTAATCCTATGTCTCCACCTTTGGTAAACTATTTTTTGAACCATCTGGAAGATACTTTGTTCTCATCCATTCACCTCAACCCTCTCTTTGGTTTCATTACGTTGATGTTTTTTTTTTTGCTGTTTGGCTTCATTCTGAAAATGAACTTGCCCCTTTTCTACAATAGATCAATACCCTTCATGCATGCATTCAATTCACTGTGGAAAAAGAAAATGCTTGGGGTTTACCATTTTTGGACATCCTTTTTACTCACACAGCCTCCTGTAATTTGTCAACCAGTGTTTTCAATAAACACTGGTTGACAAAGCATTTTCGATAAACTCTGGTTGAAGTACTGGAGCCTGTGTCAACCAGTGTTTATCGAAAACCTACCTTTTCTATCAGATATGTTTATCAAAAGCTCTACTCATCACACTTCTCAAAATTGGCGTTATCAAGTCTTTAATTAATGGAGCACATAATGTATGCTCCTTTTCCTCAAGCTTACAACACGGTACTTCTCACTATCAAAACTTTAATGAAATTAAATGGTTACAACCCTCATCAAATTCAGCAGATAATTGACTCCTATGTTCCGTCATCTATGGATTCTTCAACAGATCGCAGGGTTCCAATTCCTTATATTTCTGGTGTCTCTAAACCTATGGGTAGAATTTTGAAAAAGTATCACCTTATTCCTACATATTTTCCTATCAACAAAATTTCTCATCTGCTACCATATACAAATGACAAACTATCACCTCTATCATTAGCTTAGCTGGTGTTTACCAGATATCTTGTGGATGTAATTTGACATACTTTGGAAAAACACGTTCTGTGGAAAAAAGAATTAATTAGCATCAGTATTATGTTGAATACATAAAAACTCAAGTCTGGTCTGGCACTCCATAGAAGCAGTTTTAAATATGAACACTTTTTCAAAGAAAGTGTGAAGCTCTTTTACATCAGCCTAACCTGAATCAGAGCCTATTAGTCTCCAGTTCAGGTCACTCTCTCTCTCCCAAAAGTTTGAGAGCTTCTCATTTTATGTAAATATCAAAAATAGTTTTAATATTTTTGATATATTATATCAAAAGCTGATATAATAATTTCTACCTCATGGCAACCATTTTAATTGGTAAACTGATTGTTGTATGTACCTTTTATTCCTCTTCTTTGATTTGCTGGTTTTTACACACTGATGTACTATTATATTCAGTACGAAATATCTACTTTCATTAAAGTTAATTACTATGATTATTGTGTAATTTGTTGTTTATACTTTCTAGTTTTTTCCTTACTCGCATCATCCTGTTTCCATTTAATTTTCTTGCCATTGTTTTATACTTTATCATTCTTTAATCCAGGAGTTCTTAAACTTACATCTTTCTGAATCATCAAAAATTAGATATGAACATATTATCAAAGTCAAGATTTTTTCTAGAAAAACTGAATTTTTCAAGTCTGAAAAAAAAAAAAAAATAAATAAATTTAAAAAAAAATAGTAGTCATATTTGACTTATACCCTGGGCCGAAAACATTCCGTACTATATAACTGTTTAAACCAAATGACTTATTTTAGTGCTTTTTCTCTTCTTTAAATTTTGATTTTGAGGTCTCATTGGTTTTTTTATCTGGAATGATAAATAAAGAATAAACACAAATATGAAATATATACAAAATATATAAGATGTTTTAAGTTAGAATAAAAAACTTACATGATGCCCAGAAACAGCTCGTGACATATTTTATACACAAAAAAAAGTAGTCTGTTACACTTATGAACATGAAATGATGGTTCAGTGTCCTTTTGCCTCTCACTGCCATAATTTACTGTGCAAGGGAATGTCAATTGAAGCCTGCTTTGAGTACCAGAAAACACCATTCTTTTGATTAGTTGAGTATTATGTGCACATTCCAGTTTGCTATCATACTTTTGAAGAAGTTGAATCGGATTTAAGTAATGGAGATGTTTCTGGACTGCCGTGACCATTTTTCTTATAATATATGTAGCATGTATAAAATGACAGTAGGGTTACCTGAAAATAAAGAACAAATATATGGCATTATTTTCTAATCACTCTTTTGTTGAAGAAACTATATATTTGGTTTAAGAATGTAATTTTTTTTCTTTGTGAGAAAATAATTCTTAACTTTTGACTTTGAGACTGTCTGTTTTATCCTATAAGCGTACCTGTTGCAAAATTATTACCTAACAGTGCATAAATTTGATGACGATTTTTATCTCATGTTAGATGGCATTAAATAATACTGAGAACAAAATAAATAACAGCTGATATTTTGCTGAATTTCAGCGCACAAACAACTTGTCACAATACAAAGGCAATAACAATTAGTGTTTGAAACCGTTCAAATAGTAACAAACACAAAGTATGTCCAAACTTGGTGTCCTCTGATGTTGGATAAAAAGAAGTTTGCAACTGGTGGGTTGGAGGTGGTCTTAAAATGACTCCCAAATTTTAGGCTGACTAATGCCATGCTTATTAAGGTTAGTAGAAATGAAACACTCTCCTAACCTTAATAACTATGGCTGCTTTCTGTCTTTCAACAAAACTCAATCTGTTAAAGATTGAGTTTGCACTTTGGGGATTTTATGTCATATATAATAACATTGATTATAAGAAAGCATTTGTTGATCATAATACTGTGGAATGTGATGATAGTAGTGGGAATACTTGAACATCTAAATATCTTAATGAGAGAATTAGGACTGTCATTGTCCTGTCTTTTTTAATATTTATAATGAATGTGTTATAAGGATGGGTTTTTATTTGATTTTTTATGGCGCAAAGACATGAAAGGTCATATTGCCCCAGGGCACAGGTCATAGCAGCACATATGGTTATTGGTTAGTAGAACAATCACAAACATCCATGCCCTTGGCAGGATTCGAACCTGCAGCCTCTGGCTGGAAAGCAGATACATTAACCACTCAGCCAACCACGCTGGCTATAAGGATGAACAATTTAGATAAAAATCGAGCAGGAACTAAGATTGGAGATAGAAAAAATATGATATATATGCAGTTGATGCAACTCTCATTGCAGGAAATAAAAATCCAGTTAATTCTGTCATATTTAAGAGGGAAGAAAGAGACTAATTTTAAATATTACTATGATGACGTCTGGTAATATGGATGTATTTACAATTGAGGGAGGTAAAATAGAGGTGGATAAAAGTTATGATTTGCTGTCCAAAATAAGAAATGGTAGTTAGTGCAAAGATGAAATTAAAAGAAGGATAATTGGTGAAAAAAGATGTTAAACTTGACAAAATTTCTGAAGGACAGATGTTAACAAGGCTTAAAGTTAAACTTAGCAATGATCTTTCTTCCATTGAAGTATAAATGTGAAAATTGGACCATTAAAATAAAAAATTGAATTGATTTATTTAAATTATGGGTGTAGAGGAGACTATAAGAATCTCATGGACAGCGAAAATGACAAAAGTTAGAGAACATAAAGACATGATGCCACTCAGAAGCACTGATTGCTAAACAGGAGTTAATGTACTTTTGACATATTCAAGCAGATGAACCATTGGAAAAGCAGTTATGTTAACAACGGTTGCGGCACCTGAAGGAGACGAAGAGAGCTGGATGGAAAACAAAACAACTTATTAAATTGAAACGAGACCGAGTGAGATAGAGAGCATATGTTCACAAAGTTACAAAAAATGAGAAACCACATTTTTAGTTTTCAAATATATATAGCAACTTTTTTAACGTAAGCAACTTGCTTCGTAAGTGTTTGTTATAATGGGACATTACATGAGAGATTTTAGAAGAACATATAAGATTTGTAAATTTCTTTGACCGCACAGTAAGCGTGGCTGTAAGAGATTTACTCCAGTTATACCTGTTATATAACTTTGTATGGGTTTACAGATATTAATAGGCACCTAGCACTTATTAAGATAGTTGTAGAAATAATTCAAATTGCAACTGAAAAGTAACAGCTGTCCTCACAAGATACCCTTAGGGTATCGATAAAAACGAAGTTTATGTTGTATTTTATGTAGGATACTTTTATAAATATCTGGGTGTTTATATCTTTTACATAGGTTGATCATCTTAAATACATCTCGAATAACATATCTAAAATTACAGTTGCTTTTGTCAGATTTCAATACTATTATTATTATTATTATTATTATTCCTGATACCTCCAAGGAGTCCGAAGACTCATCGTGGGAGGACATCTACAATTCTCTCTACACCTAACCTCTACTACGACTCATCTCCATCAACGCCATCTACCGCCCACTTCCAACACCACCACAACTAGTAATTTTTGTCTGTAAATTGCGTGTGTTCTGATGGGCCGATTTGTATGTATGCGGGATGAAAAACCCGAGTTTCCGGGAGAAAAAACCCTGCTACCTCCATATGAGATCGGCTAACTCACCTTCGATTGAAATAGACCAGATAAAGATTCCTCCCGTCGCGACGAGAATCGAACTTAGGCCTATTCCAATCGAAGGGCGCAATGTACCGTCGTTCTTCCAATTGCGCTACGGAGGCGCTATGATCGTCCATGACGTGAGGAACCTCCATCAGGAATTTTCAACTAAAGGTGAGTTACACAATCTCACTGGGTGGCATGTGACAACAAATGATTTTCACTATTCCTATTCTAAATTAAAGGAGACAGCCATAATTTGCTTAAAAGCTGAATCCAAACTGATCATTATTATTATTATTAAGAGAGACCTCCAGGGAGTCAGGAACTCATCGAGGGAGGCCATACTATTTGCACCAGCTGTCATACCTGTTCTTCAATTCATTCACAATATTGCACACACAACATTCACATTCTCCTCTGCAATATTGCATTCACAATATTGCACAAGAGAACAGCAATTCATTCAAATCACACACCACTCTATGAGAGAAAAGTCCTCATCCTCTTCGTGATAGCATTCATTCTGAACTTCCAAGGATGACCTCGCGTCCTTCTCCCAACTTCCATATAGTGAAAAATTCCATCTACTGAAATTCTGTACAATCATTTTAGAAATCTGCAAGTCTCAATCACATCATCCCTCTTTCTCTGTTTGTTAGTGTCTGCAGCCTACAAATTCTCAATCTGTTTTCATAATCTGTATTCCACAATCCTGATATCATTTTTGACACTCTCCTTTGCACTTTCTCTCTCTCTCTCTCTCCACTGCAGTGGTGCACTCAGGATTTAATCTTGGAGAGGGCCGAGCGCTCAAGATTTAATCTTGGGGGAGGGGGGCGAGTTGAGTAGACGATTTGAGAATACACACTACGCATTGCATACGAGCTATGATTGAGCATCTGCAGTGATCGCCAATACATGATACCCGTGATTCCTCTGGTCCGGCTCGGTCAAACGAAGTAGCGCCCGAGCATTACTTCGTTCGCTTTGCGTTCATAGAGGCCAGGATTCCCGAGAACTATAGGGTATTCCCACTTTATGTGACCGCTAATTCATAAGTAGCATAGAAATAGAAGACACGACACAACAAATTAAAAAAAAAAGACTTTTATTAGGAAAAGATTTTGGGGAATTTTTCTAGTGTTTTTTTCCTTTTTCTTTTTTTTTTTGGGGGGGGGGCAGAGCCCCTTGGCTCCCTCCCTGGGTGCGCCAATGCTCCACTGTATCAGGATCACCACAGAAACCAGGAGACCAGACCTGTGCGTAATAGTTCAAGTGAGGTCTTATTAAGCCTTGTAGAGAGACAAAATGACTACCTTATCTTTACATGTCAAGGTTTATTTCAGCATTGCAATTATTCTCTGAGTTGTATTTACAATTTTTGCTATATGATCCTTGAAGCTCAACTTCCTGTCTACTAAAACACCAAGATCACTAGCCTGATCAGATACTTTTTCTAGCATAATCCCACAAATATAATATGACTGGTTATCTAATCACACCAGTTACACCTGAAATGACAGCCTATTCATCATTCTGCAATTACTATATCAGCAGGATTCCTGATTATCTTACCTATCTTTGCATCATCAGTAAATAGCTGTACGCTGCAAGTCAAATCCTTGGTTCATTGTTGTTCAGTCTGTACATTAATGAGGATTTGACTTGCAGCATACAGCTATTTGTTGATGATGTGTGATCCTCAATTATGTGTGATCATTGAGGCACACGGCTGGTTATCTTGAATCTTGCAGATTCATATTCCCTCATATATTACTATTTGATATCTATCAGTCGGTCATCCCCTTATCCATGCTAATAGTTTATAATCCAGCTCTATATTTTCCAGTTTATGCAACAGTCTGTCAAAAGTCTTAGCAAAATCCAAAATTATCATGGTGTATCCATTCCCTTTGTAACTCAGTAGTAACATTATTATAGAATGTGAGCAAGTTGCTAAAACATGACCTTCCTGTGGAACTCCCTGGCCTATAGCAACTACTAACTGTATATTTTGTCTTACTGGCCTTAATCTCACACCAGATTGCTTCAAATGAATAGCCACCCCTCCTGCCTAGTTGATAGCATAGACAGCCTCATCTACAAACTTGCTAAACAACTACCAAAATTACTTTCCCCTGATGGATAATTCTCCCTTTTTCAAATTTCAAATCTTCTGTTAACTGTAAAAGCAACAAAGAATCTTAACCTGAGAGATTCAGACATGATGGCCATCAGCTTTGGTATTACTTCATTGTTTACTAATTGACAAAGACCCTTGGCCATATTAAATCACATTTTCCTTCTGACATATTTGAATGATTCATATCAATTTATTCAGATCTTTTTCCATGGAAAGGAAAAATAGATAAACAACTAGATGGGAATGCAATGGGTTCTACTCTATTTGGCCTCGTATCCCAGGCATGTTACATTTTTAGTAAACGTAAACAGTCCACATCCAAAGATACATAATCGAAGAAAAGAAAAGAAAAAAACACTTCTCTCTCCTTACCAGACATATCGGTAATATAACTTCCACACTGACAAAATTACCAGATCAAACGTTTTTTCCTTAACGGTGCCTTTGAAGGTGAATATTTAATATCATATGCATTCTGGTATGCAAATTCCGAATATTCAATAGAAATAGATCCGCACACAAAGTAAATTACTCGTGTATAAAAACATGGGTCGAAACATCACTTCAAGAATAAGATTTATTACCATAGAATCTTATAGATGTCCTTGCAGCGAGCATGGGCTATTGCTATCTGGCCTGCTTAGCTGTTAGCGAGGATCCTATGCCATACTGATGTTTTATGTGACCGTATTTTCTAGATATTTCCTGGAATCCTATTAAATTATGGTGGGCATTTTTATTTACGATCCTCAGTATCTTTACAGTTTCGGAGGGTTTTAAACTTAATAACAGCTTATTTTCAGATTTTCCAATTTCCGATTATTTTATTATTATTATTATATTTTTTACTGTTCAAAGTGTACATTTTTTTAATTTCTCATTTACATTTTCATGCAAACTTTTTTTTTCTCTCAAAGATGGTAGCCACTTGCTTCTGGTGTTTCGATCGCTCTTTTTTCCAATTTTGTGCTTTATCTTGTAGCCCTTAAGTTGAATCCACAAGGCTGATTTTTGTATATTTCATTTATATATGTAGTAGAAATTCTTCAGTGAAGGTGGGTTTGTCCAAACCCACCTTCACTGAAAAATTCCTTCCATGAAAAAATTCCTTCTAAAATAACTGACTTTGAATGCCCAATAAAAGTTATTGTAAGGAACAAATGAAAATATGTAATTTTTATGCAAAATACTCTTGATAGTTAGCTATAAAGCAAACTTGGTTATCGTTCTTTTATTTTAACCCCTTTAGCCCAGACAGCCATTTTGAACAATGAAAAAAAATGATTGTTTTGCATCATTCCGTATATTTAGTCCATTCACTTTTTTTGGGACCTCTGAGTGGCGTAAAGTATTTAGATATTACAAGTTACTCTCAAATTACTTGTTGATAGCTTTTATATGTCACCAGCATTAATAAAAAGTAGACTAAAACATTAAAAATACGGTTTTTTTACTTTAACTTAGGTACGTCGGCAATACAATTTCATATTGTAAGAGAGCATATTTGAAGCTTTATGTGTCCCGTACAAAAACTTTTTTCTTTTTAATTATTCGTTCATTTATTTTTAATTCTTCAGTTCAGTATTGTCTTTAATAGGTGGATACGATAAAAAATAAATTTCAGTTTTTTTTTTCATTTTTCAAAACGCTGTCTAAGCCGTGGGGATAAAAATAACATAATGGAAAACTAATTCTGCTTTATAACCATCTACCAAGCGTATTTTACATATAAAATTACATATTTTGGTTTGCTCGCTACTCAGCAGTCTTTAATTTTTTGCTAATTTTTAGTTAATTTTTTTCATGAAAGAAACATTTAATCAAGGTGATTTTGGACATATGTATTCCACTACATATATAAATGAAGCGCAAAGAATCAGACTTGTGGGTAAAACCCAGGACACTGTATAGTACAAAATGGTTGGAAAAGAGCAGTCAGAACACCTAAAATATTCTCTGAAACAAATAAGAAATGAAAAAGCACACACCTGGAACATTAGAATAGCAATAAAAAGCGGAAATTGGACAATATGGAAATAAGCTATGAAAAATTCTGAGGATTTGCGAATAAAAATGAAAAATCTAAAATATATATTTTTTCCAAGTAAAAATAAGGTAACCAAATTACTTTCATTAAAATGCAAAATTATGCAGATTCCATGTAATTTTTAATTTGATGATTTCACATCGAAAGATCCCTGAAACATTATATTAAATGAAAGGGAAATTTGTTGTTGTAACTTATTAAAAAATCTGTCATATGAGGTTTCAAATCAAAAATAGCATCTGAAAGTTAGCTTAAACTGAGCTGTTTGTTTTACACAGTGAAAACTATTTTATGACTAAGAAAGATAAAGTTGTACCAGAAACACGAGGAAGTCTAGGTCAGTGGGTCTTAACCTTTTTAGTGATCGGCACCCCCCTTGAATCTAAAAATAAGTTCTCGCACCACCCCCTTGAAAAATGTGTTTCTATTTCTTTATTTAGGAAATTACATCTATTGCAAGATAATTTATTTATTGAAAAATAAACACATATATTTACATATACATACAAAGCAATATCTCAATTTTCAATGGCTATGTTGTTGTTGTTGTTTATTCATAATACTACTTCTGAAGCGAGGCTCCTTTTTTGAAAGAGCCACGCGTAAGTCATCACTTGCATTTAAGGGATTTCTGGCTTTTGTTTTTATGTGCAAAAGTGATGAAAATCCCATTTCACACAGGTAGGTGGTGGCAAATGGTAAAAGTGACTGCAATACTGCTTTTGCCAACTGTGGATAAGGTTCTAACTGTGTACACCAGAATTGTTCTAAGTCCAGTTTTTCAAATTCCATTTGAATACGTGCATTGGCTCGTATTTCAATAACATCGCCTTTTATTAAATAGCCGTCGTCCATCGAATCTGGGTCAAAATTTAGAAACTTCTCTCGCACCCCTGGAAATGCTTTCTCGCACCCTCGGGGGGTCCACACACCATAGGTTAAGAACCACTGGTCTAGGTGAACGTCGTAAATAAGGAATTTAAATAAGGCCTGATGTTCATTATTCAATCTTTCAAAGAAGAGGTTAGATTCTAGTCACCAAGCAGAGGAACTTTTCTAGGCCCTTCTTCAGTCTTTTCCGAGGTAGTTGATATTTGGCACAGGCAAGAAAGGTTTTCTCTCTCCTAGACAGTGGATTTCTTTTTAACCCTGCAGCTGAAAAATAGACTGCAAAATCTCTATACAGACAAATTTATACCTGTTAGGATTTAGATCTATAAGACTGTAGCACTTGTCTGCCATAACTTTTCCCCTGACAGCCATGATTTATTGAGAGCTTAATCTCGCTATCAACGTTGACTGAAGGGTCGGGACAGGCTGCACGCTAATTTTCAAAACAAGAATGCTTAATATTCCCTACCTACTCTTTTTGAAAATAAAATACCGCAGATTCATTTTATTATTTAAAAGGTCTTAGGGATTTATTTCTTTTTTCATTATATTTAACACGGTAGTTTTTAAATGTGTATCCAATTATGTCCCAAATCAATATTCATTAAAATTTGGATGCTTGATAACAGAAAAAAAAATTAAGTTCTTACCTCTAAGATTTCAAGTCCTAGTAAAACTGAGGTTCCATTTCTAAAGCCAATGGTATCCAATAAATAACCTCCCACTGTTGGACCAGCAAAAGCTCTAGAAATTGGAACAAATATATTAGTAAAAATTCAGTTATTTGAGACAAGTGGTTTTGCCAAAACATTCAAAAAAATTCGAAAATTTTAAATTATTTATAATTTATATGGGAAAATATTTTTTCATATTTCATAGCAAATCGTTTACTATATGTAAACAATACTATATGTTTACTATATGAAAATGAGCGATCGAAACACTTGAAGCAAGTGGCTACCATCTTGGAAAAAAAAATGTTTGTATGAAAATGTAAATTTTCAGAATTTATAGTGCAGCTATACTGGGATTCACCGTTGGATGTTTGGATCTGATACATCCAATCCTGAGAAGAGATTCCCTCCTTTCCCTTTTTAAATAAAATTTAACCCCAAAAAACTTGAAAACCCTGCCTTATGAGAATCCCCCGCCCTTATTTTTTTAAAAGAAATCCTATGTCTGATCCACATTTTCCTTTAAGTAATGGCAGTTAAAACAATAATTGTTTATTCACAAACTTCTTCTTCTTCTTCTTCTGCAGCTTTTCCCACTAAAGTAGGGTCGCTGTTTGTGGTGAGTTTCCTCCACAACCTCCTGTCTTGGGCTGTAGCCACATCCTAGTTCTTCATCCTCAAGTCCTCCTCCACCATCTCCCTCCATCTCTTCTTTGGCCGTCCGCGCTTCCTCTTCCCCTGCACACCCATCTGCATGACCTTCCTTCCCACATACTCTTCCTCCCTCCTCATCACATGACCAAACCATCCCCACCTTGCCTCCTGTATCTTTGCTCCTAAGTTCGTAACTTTCACCGTTCACCCTTACATAATAATTTCTCAGACGATCCTTTCTAGTCACACAGCACATCCCCCTAAGCATTCTCATCGCTGCTACCTCCATCCTGCTGATGTTATTTTTCCTCAGGGCCACAGTTTCCATACCATATGTCATAGCTGGTTTCACTACTGTCCTGTAGATTTTGCCTTTAAGATTGATCGGTACCCTCTTATCACACAGCACTCCAGCCATCTCTCTCCAATTCTCTATCCTGTTTGTATCCTGCATCCCACTTCCTTCTCAGCCTCACCATCCTCTTTCACTGTTGAACCTAAGTATCTAAAGTCACTGACCTTCCTGATGACATTTCCTCCCAGCTCTAGATCTGTCTCCTGGCTGCCATCCACTTTGCAACACATACTCTGTCTTACCTCTGCTCAGTCTCATACCTCTCTCTTCCAGTACTTTCCTCCAACTTTTCAGTTTAGCTGCTACTTCTTCTCTTGATTCTACACACAGCACGATGTCATTCTCTAACCTCCTCCATCACAATATTAAACAGGAATGGGCTTAATGCTGACCCTTGATGTAAGCCAACTGTCACTGGAAAACTTTCTGTCTCTCCCAGGCAGGTCCGAACTCATGTCTTCACATTTATGTACATCTCCTGCACCAACCTGACATATTTCTCCGGTACCTTCTTCTTCCTCAAACACCTCCAGACTTCTTGCCTTGGCACTCTATCATAAGCTTTCTCCAGATCAATAAAAACCAGATGTAGCTCCCGTTGCTTCTCTCGAAACTTTTCCATCATTTGTCGTAACCCAATGATTGCATCTGTCATCGATCGAACAGGCATGAAGTCAAATTAATTCTTTGCAATTTCCACCTCCTTCCTCAGTCTTCCATCAAGAACCCTCTCTAGGATCTTCATTGTGTGGGACATCAACTTTATTCGTCTGTAATTCTTACAGTCTTGGGCATCCCCCTTGACCCTTGTTGATGGGGACAAGAGTACTTTCCCTCCATTCCTCAGGTATATTTTCCTGCTGACAAACTTTTATTAACAGGTCCCACAGCAGGTCAATTCCCTCTTCCCCCAGTGTCTTCCATGTCTCCACTGGGATCCTGTCACGGCCTACCGATTTTCCATTCTTCAACCTCTTTATGGCTTCTTTCACTTCCACTCTACTAATGTTCTGCACCATCCCCTCATTAGTCTCCCCATGTTCTCTGTGAGTCCTTGCGTTTTCTTCATTCAGAAGCCCTTCAAAGTATATTCTCAATCTGTTTCTTATATCCACATCCTTCCTTAATACCGTTCCTCCATAGTCTTTGATCTGACTCACATGTACGATGTCCTTTGATGCCTTATTTCTACATTTTACCAATCGTTAAATCTTTCTCTTTCCTTGCTTTGTTTCTAATTGATCATAAAGGTCTTGATATGTCATGGCCTTCGCATGTGCAACAACTCTTTTGGCTTCTCGCTTTTCTCTCTGTACTCCTCTCTGTCCTCTTCCACTCTTGACTCGTCCCACTTCTACTTTGCCTTCCTTTTAGCTGTCACTGCTTCTTGTACATTATTATTCCACCACCAACTCTCCTGCTCTCTAATCTTTCCGAATGTTTCACCAAGCACCTCAATTGCACAGCTTAGAATTACTTTGGAATTATGTCTCCACCAGTCTTGTACACTTTCTAGTCCATCCGAAATCCTCTCTAACACCTTCTCCCTAAAACGATTCCTCACACCCTCTTCTTTTAAGCGAAACCACTTAATTTTCTTCCTCTCATGGCTTCCAAAGATTCTTATCTTCGACTTTATTTGAAAGTCTGCACACAGCAGCGCCACTTGATCTGTTGGGATTACCATACAATTTGATACTGCCTTAAGATGTTTTCTTCTAGTCAAAATGTAGTCAATCTCTGAACTATTGTTGCCACTTCTGAATGTTATCAAATGCTCTTCCTCTTACAGAAAAAGGAGTTCACGATTGCCAGATCAAACGCTACTGCAAAGACCAAAATCTTCTCTCCTCCCTGGTTCGTCATTTCCACTCCACATCCACCATGCACCCTTTCACAGTCAGTCTGTCTCCCTATATGTCCGTTGAAGTCTCCTCCGACAATCACTATCTCGTTTTCTTCCAGTTCTCTAATTTCTTCATCTAGTACGTTCCAGAATTCATCCTTCTCTTCTGCTGTACAGCCAACTTGTGGGGTATATACACATAAAACGACCGGTTGCTCTTCTCCAAGACTCAGTTTCATTCGCATGATCCTGTTGTTCCTCCTACCCACTTCCAGTACTTCGCCTTTCATTCTGCCACACACCACAATTCCGACACCATGTCTTCCCTCTTTATTCGCTCCAGAGTAGAACAATTTATACCCGTCTCCTAGTTCCTTCGCCTTTCCCCCCCTTCCACCTTGTCTCCTGCACGCATAAAATGTCCAACTTCCTCTTCCTCATCATGTTTGTCACCTCTCTTCCCCTTCCAGTCATGCTTCTAACATTCAACGTTCCCACTCGCAACATTCTCTCTCTCTCTCCACCTGCTGGGCTCGCTTCTTTAACCGCACCCGCCCTTGATACGGTAGCCCTCGTCCACTTCTCGCAGCTGTGGGGTGATGTGGCTGCGCGTCGCTTAAGGGGTACGCCCTAGCCGTTGTATCACTTTCTTTTCGACTCATTTGATCATAGCTAGAGCTGGCAGTGAAGTTTTATGATCAGATGCACCTTCCTGACATCAACCCTAGCCATTTATCTGGGCTTGGGACCGGCACCTATTGGGGCTAGCTTGCCCCTCTTCAGTGGCTGCAATAGGCGAAATGACATAGCAAGATAGAAAAGATTCACCCCTAGCCCTCGAATACTCTAATAGCATTCGGGAGAAGGAGCAAGAAGAGAAGAAAGAAAGAAGCAAAGAAAGAACGAGGGGGGGAAGGACCTGTTTACAGATAATATAACAGATGCATATTGCATGATGTAAGGCATGGCCCAGCATCAGGTACCTCTGGTTTGCCATGCCCGTACTCACTAAAGTGAGCCCATGAGGATGTTTATTCACAAACCAAACATTAAATTCATTTGAGATGTACATAAGTCGAATGTTTGAGAAATATTATTGAATTTGATAAAATGACAACCTGAATTATAGAATACTAATACTGTCATAATTATTAATATCAAATCTCTCCAATTCACAGATTTTGCACTCACCACGCTCTCAGGCAATGAATTCGTCTCACCAGCCACTCTCAATGCAATGAACCTGTTCCTCACCTCTTTTCTCACACCATCCTCATACAGATTCCAGGGATGGTTTCTTGTTTTACTTCGGTCTCCCTCTACTCTATGAAATATCTTCTCCATATTAATCAGATAGCAATCTTGCACTACCTCATAAGTCCCATTCACTTCCCTCTTTTCCTATTCACAAGGTTCTGCATATTGCATTTCCCTCAAGAGACAATCCCTTGAAAACCAATAATCCATATGCAGTCTGATCAAGGCCTTACAAGTAAAACGTCTTCACTTCTACATGACTAGGTCCTCATCATCATTGTCGTAACGAGTTGTGAGGTTCTCACAGGTTTAGTAGTGTGACGCCTAACTTCAAACTCTGTCTCTCTCCCTCTCTCTTCTCTCTATCCACTATCACTTGCAGATCTCTCATCTCTTCCACCTACTTCAAAATTTCCTCATTAATTGTACACTCTAATTCCCATCCTTGCCTAGCAAATTTCAAGACCATACACTTTGCAACATTAAATTGGTAGCTCACTTTCCCACTTACATAGTCATTTAGATCCTCCTATAAGAACACAACATATGCTTTACTCCTCATAGTGTTTTCTAACTTTGCATCGTCCATGAACAGCTCCATATCTCCAGTTAAGACGGTCCGAATATCATTTTACAAGTTAAACAATAATGGTCCTAAACCTCTGGCAGGCACACACACACACCGCTAATGGCTTTCCTGTCCGATAACACTTCTCGACATACAACCCCCTGGTGCCTATCTGACAGTCAATCGGCTATCCAATTCACTTCTCTACTATCATCTCATCCATTCTAATTTAGTTGTTTATGTGGCAAGGGTCTTTGAAAAAGGCAAGTATATAACTATATGCATTTCCTTATCCAGTCACCTTGTTGTAGTACATGAAGAGATTTCTAAAACATGACCTTCCTTTAACAAATTCATGCTGACCATCACAAAAGATCATAACCGCGCCATTTTCAACCCAGCTCTGAATCCTATTCCTCGTCAACTCTCTAATACGTTAGCACAACCTCAGACACATTTGGGCCCATAACTTGTAACCTATTTTATCTCCTGTTTTGTGAAGTAGAACAATTGTACCCTGTTCCCACTCCTTGGGATCTTTCCCTGTTGCAAGACTCGTTAAACAGGTATGTCAAGATATCATTAACTTTCTGGAGCATTCTTTCAAAACATGCGGTGCTATGCAGTCAATCCTAATACCTTATTAACAAGTCTACTTAATCCCTCCAATACTCCCCTGCTCCTCATATACTACACTCCGTCCTCATGATCTTGTGTTCACGAGGATGAAATACTCGGATAAATTACTTATTGAATACCTCATCTATATTTTCTGTAGCAATTATTAATCTGCCGATTTCATTCACTGGCATCATCTTCCTATTATCATTCTTTCTTCTACTTGCCACATATCAAAGAACCTTTCTAAGATTTTTCTTGTTATTTTCTTGACATAGTTTGTGTGACTGAAAATTTTTATTTGTTTAAGATAAAATATGAGTGAAAACAAAAATATAATGTCCTGTTTGGTATAAGATACTTTCCAAGACAGAGCCTTGCTTCAACTATCTGAAATCCAGAATTGTGAGTCTACAGGCATGAAGTCCCATATTATAGTTTACGTCACACGCGCCCTCATGATTTGAAATATGGTGAAATATGGTAATCTTTTTCATGAAACAAGTTTAATGAGGTAGTTTTCATTTTATTTTACTTATTTATTTTTTACTATAACAGTATGTTTTGAATATGGGATCGCTGTAGAACGATCGACAGCGATGCCAAACGCTGTCGATTGGTAGGATCTCTTCGAATCCTATATGGGATTCGAAGAGATCCTTCAAATCTCACACAGAAAGCTAAGAATATTTATAAAGTAGTGCAACACCAGGCAACTCGTTGCAAAGGTGGAGAAAGCTCTCATTACTCCTATCTCAGTATCTCCCATAATGCAAAGCACATCTCCTTGCGGATATGTGTAATGCTATGCATTAAGGAAAGAGCCACTACCCATACCGTCTCGTCAGTGGGAGCAAGGCCCAGTAGTGGAGATACAAAGGCAGAAGCAATGAGAGGTCATCCTAACCTATAGGAGTTGCCATAGGGTGTGCAACCTTATTATTAAATTACTCCGGATTCAGAGAAAGATGTTGAGAGTTTATTTTTCACTTGGTTAGACTATAATAAGTTTATTTTAATCCTTTATCCAAGTGTGAGCAAACAAAGTTTGCGCCTGAAAGTATCTTCAGGACTGGGGTAAGGTAGTGCAACACCAGGCAACTCGTTGCAAAGGTGGAGAAAGCTCTCATTACTCCTATCTCAGTATCTCCCATTATGCAAAGCACATCTCCTTGCGGATATGTGTAATGCTATGCATTAAGGCAAGGGCCACTACCCATACCGGTTTCGACCTTTATTGAGACTACTGGGCCTTGCTCCCATTGACGAGACCTCAATAAAGGTCGAAACCGGTATGGGTAGTGGCCCTTGCCTTAATGCATAGTATTACACATATCCGAAATGAGATGTGCTTTGCATTATGGGAGATACTGAGATAGGAGTAATGAGAGCTTTCTCCAATATTTATAAAGGCTTTTCAACTGAGGGTGAGTTAATTAGCTACATATAGAGGTGGCAGGGTTTTTGCTCCTGCAAACCAGCTAAAGGACTAAGAAACAGTGCAAACAAACTATAGAGGTTTGATCCCTCTCCCTATCATTCTTATATATTTGATTTTTTAATAAACCTGATATTTATAAGAAGCCAACTTATTCTATAATAACAAGCTAATGTTCAAAAGAAAGTGATAGGATCGATAGTCTGAACATTAACTACTAGGTAAGCCATCATATAAAAATAATTAAAATATCTACCAATAATAATAATAATAAGTATTAGTCACCACATGTGATTAACTAGCTTTGAAAATGTCCTTTTTTGAATGCTATTTTTTCGACTTCTTCCGAGGCTCCAAGATTCGGCTCTGAGAGTACATTGAGAAAATTGTGGCTTGTTAACCCACAGAATAAAATGATGGAAACTGCGAATTATTCGAGTTAACGTAAAAATATTATACTGTAAATAATTGATAAACCAATAAGCAAAACTTACCCTAGAGACATTGCTGCAGCATACATTGATGAGACTAAACCGTAGGTTGTGAGATCTTCTGGGAAGCCTCGATTGCTTAAAAAAAAAGAATTAAAAGTATTTTTATAACTCTTTGAGATATCTTTATTTTAAGTTCTATGCAATAAGCTTAACAATAAGTTAATGAACTCACAGATTTTATAAATGCAAATTGAAAAATAATGACTAGGAAGTGTTTTGGCTAATCCTCTTTCACTCATATAGCTAATGTTCGTCTGATGAGTACGAAAAGATGTGAAAGAGGGCAATATAAGGAAAAGTCATTGTAGGAATTGAGTTGATCTAAGCCCCAGAAATATGAAATGGTTCCTAAACTGAAATGAAAAATTATATACATGGATTCCAGAAAGGCGTAATTTTTATTATTGCATGATATGCAGAAAATACATAGCGAGAAATGTAGAAATGTCATCTTATCAAAATTTCTCATCTCATAAATGTAACAAGTATGGAATCGATTTAAACAATCGTAAAAAAAGGATGGTTCCCGCCTAAATCATGTTTTTATTGAATTTTTATGTTGTTTTTTGAATACATAAAATCATCTAAGGCCTTTTATTCACAAAGAGAGTAGGCAGAGTTCCTTTAGCCATAACTGAATTTTTAGAGAGAGGCAGCTAATCTCCCCATTCAACCATTGATAGTTGAGCTTAAGTCCTCCCCCTGACGCCTACGCCCCCCCCCCGAGTTCCGGAGTGGTAGGCCGGAACTCGGGGGGGGGGACGTAGGGAACCACCCTTGAATTCTAATGACTCGAATTTTGAAGACTCGAAAGGGTGGTTCCGCCCCCCCCCCCTGCGCCTGCGGTGCCCAATCCTCCCGCGAGTTGCGGACTGGAAGGCCAGTTCTCCTTGAATTCAGATGACTCAAATTTTGAAGACTCGACACTCAGGGTAGCCCTGAGTTTCAAAACGTTTCAAATAACTTGACAAAAAACGTGACACAAAAACGTTACAAAAAAGGCTTATCATTTTATATTATAGAGTATATATATATATAATGTCGGAAATACTGTAAGTTTTTATTTTTATTTTTATTTTTTTTAGCAGCAGGGTTAAAAATATGAATTCCAGTTAAAACGATCCTTACTTGCTTCTGCCAAAGATAGGCTAACTTCAGAATAAAGTTTTAAATAATAATGATGAGAGATTTAGTTTCTATGCCGAATTTTTTATGGTCTGAGGCTGTAGAAGATCTGAATGAAAAATACATTCCTTTAGAAGACTCTAAAGATAATTTGATTAAATGAGTGACCTGATTTATTTCCTAAGATAACATTATAGCAAACGTAGTTTGTATCGTTTCATATGATGTAGATATTAAGATGATCAAATTTAGCCCAAAACTGAGATACTAACGAAAGTTTAGTAAAAATCCCAAATTTTAAAGATCATCAAAAGCCATTCCGAACGAACACCATAATGTGTACATATAGATAAGAATTACTGAGACTTGGTTAACTAAGAATGATTTGGTCGTAGGGATTGAATGTCAGGGATGTAGTATCTTCAGAAAGGATAGAGAGGACAGAATGGGGGGGGGGGTTACTAATGATAGACAAAGTGTTAAAGCCAAAAATAGTAGAAGCCTAAAGGTGACAGGCATGTAGAAGGTAGTTCATTTAAGGCTGTTTGGTGTGAGATAGAAATCAACAGAATGAAATATGTAATTGGTTGTTGCTATAATCCAAGGGGTATAAGGGAGAATGTAGATGGTATGCATTGGCAAATTAGTAAGATGAGTGGAGAACGTGTAATTATTATGGGCGATTTTAATGTAATGGAAGGGACAAGATATTTGAGAGTGTTAGATCTGGTCATAACATCGGAGAAGATATCAGTAAGTAATTTAGATACACTGTCTCCACTTAGGAAAAGTGATCATGTGGTCTTGACTTGGGAGATTGCATTGTGTGCTGAATATTCTGTTAAGAAGAGTTATATGTGGAGTTACAAGGCTGGTGATTATAATAAGCTGAGAAGTCAGCTATCAAAAGTGTTATGGCATGAGAATTTTAAGGGGAGAGATGTTGATGGCGCATGGGAGATTATCAAGGAGTATTTAATGAAAGCTGTATCTGACTGTATTCCCAGAGTCAGGAGGAGGAATCAGGTAGGAGTGATGAGCATTCCCATGAGCAGTACAAGATACAGGCAAGAAGGGTAACCTGCATAGTAAGGAAGGCCAAAGCTAATTATGAGAGGAAGCTAGCTGATGAGTCCAAAAAAAAAATCCTAGGGAATTCTTTCACTATATGGCAAGTAAAAGGAGGAATAACTTTGGAAGGATGACTTTATAAAGTGCTGAGAGTTAGGAAATTACAGAAGCTAATCAAATAGTTGAGTTGATGAGTGATCATTTTGCAAAAGCGTATCATCTGGATTGTGATATTGCAGTGCTAGATGTGTCATTGACTGATGAGAGTCTAGTGATAGAAGAATTTGAGGTGCTTAGTATATTACAGAACCTCAATGCTAACACTGCCATTGGGTTAGATGGCATATCGGCCCATGCTTAAGGGAATGCGTAAGAGAATTAGCATCTCCTCTAACTTGGCTGTTTAATTTAAGCCTCAGTTCTGGTAAAGTCCCAATTGAATAGAAAGAGGGAAAAATTATTCCACTACATAAGGGGGGGGGCCCTCTAGGACTAAGGTAGCAAATTATAGACCAATCAGTATATCGGGAGTGGTGGTAAAGGTTCTGGAGAAATTGATAAAAATTAGAATTCAGGACTGAGTGGACAGCAATATGATACTTTATAAGGGGCAACATGGTTTTTGTGAAGGGTTGATCTTGCCTCAATTTGCTCACTTTCTATAATGAAATAACTATGGAGTTGGATAAAGGAAATCCTTTTTCAGTGATCCTATTGGACTTTGCAAAGGCATTTGACAAGATTCTGCATGGAACTCTGTTGCATAAATTGGAGCAAATGGGTATGGATCCGAGTCTAGTGATTTGGATTAGAGGGTGGCTAGTGGATAGATATCAAAGAGTGGTTTATGGTGGAGCGGAGTCCAGTAGAAGGCAGGTGACTAGTGATGTGCCTCAGGGCTTGGTCCTCTATTGTTTAATTTGTACATCAATGATATTGGGAATACTTTGAAAGGAGATATCCACTTGTTTTCCGATGATGCAAAACTGGGAAGAGCGATAGTTAATTCAGATAATGTGGATATCTTGCAGGATGACTTAAATAGGCTGACGGTTTGGGCTAAACTAAATGGCTGCCAGTTTAATGTGGCCAAGTGTAAGATGATGTACTTCGGAAGGATGAGATCACATGCTGTTTATTATATTGATGGAGCTTAACTGCAGGAAGTTGATGAGACTAGGGACTTGGGAGTTATTGTGGATAGAGAACTTAAGTTTCGAGGCATATTGCAAAGGTTTCCAAACTTCACATCAGATTACATGGTTATTGAAGAACACACTGACAAGTAGGGATATGGAAGTGATTGTTCCACTTTATAAAGCATTACTAAGACCTCATTTGGACTATTGTGCACAGATCTGGTCACCTGGATTTCTTGGATGTAGAAATGGTGGAGAGGATTCAGAGGCGGGTTACGAAAATTGTTGCAGGCCTGTGAGATGTCTCCTACGAGGATAGATTGAAGGTCTGTGAGCTTCATAAACTAATTGATAGACGTATGAGAGGAGATATGATAGAGGCATATATATTATTAAAAGGGTTTTATAGAATTGATACTGATAACCTTTTTAAGACCAGTGAAGGAAGGGAGAGAACGAGGGGTCATCCCTGGAGATTGTGTAAGAGTGTGGTTAACAAGGATGTTAGGACTAGATTTTTTGCTTGGAGGGTTGTGAATGGGTGGAATGCGTTGCCAGAGGTTGTTGTGAATGCTTCATCTGTGAATGAGTTTAAAGGGAAGTATGGCAGATATTATAATAAAGGTTAGTATGCCAACGTTGGTTCTCCCGCGATGAGTCTTTTGACTCCATGAAGGCACCTTGTATAATAATAATAATAATAATAATAATTTTTTAACAATATTATTATTTCTCAGATAAATTACATACATTATAGGAACACAATTATGCATAACAAATACTTTCTCATACATAAAGTTGTTTTAAATAATAATAATAACAATAACTGTTTACAACGTATATTATTATAATATTCATAATGATGATTATTACAGATGTTTCTTTGCAAACAATATCAATGGATATAATCACTCTATATTGCATACTTTTGTTACAGTTATTACATACATTACATACATTTGATTACATATGATACATTACTTACATTTGTTTACATATGACACTTACATTACATACATTGGTTTACATGTGATACATACATTACATGCATTTGGTTACATATAATACATCTTCGATGAGAACTAATTTCTCTGCTTTCATCCTCGAAGCGTATATGTAAGCTTATCTGAGGATGACACCAGTTGGTTATTATTTATTTATTTATTTATTTATTTATTTTTTGCTGTGTTGGGAAGCTATATTGCTTTATTTTTGCTGTGTTGGGAATAATAATAATAATAATAACAATAATAATAATAGATTGTATACGTACATTGAATACACATTATTTCAAAGCAAGCCGAGTCATAAAATACTGTAAAAAAATTTTTAGATTCACGAAAAGTGTTAAAAGTGTGTCATTGTCATGTTGTCAGTAATGATCGCAGCCTTTAGCTGGAAAGTTGAGGGGTTCAGTTCCTGTAGTAGCACCAAAGGAACGAGAATAATAATTTGTTGCTTTTCAATACAGTTGTGGAAGGATTTTTTTCACATTGCCACCATTGTATATGTCGCACATAATGCATTCTCTTTAGCGAATCTAAATATTCACACAGTAATGCACATGAGAGACCTGAAATCAGCTGTGAGAAAGGTTATATGGTGACTGGTTCGGAACTGGTTAGACTTCACGGCAAGACTGAGAATGTGACACTTACCTCGTGTGCCAAGTTGACAGTGGAGCCAAAATAGAAATATAATTTTAAAAATATATATATTAATTCACAAAAAAAAACAAAAAAAAAACTAAAGGATATTTTGACAGATTTCGACTTAACTAATATGGATAGGTACAACTGACTTGCAAATAATTAATAATAATTGTAATAATAATAATAATACGACAGGTTGAATCCTTATAATACTCATAAGGATTCCACTTATAAGGGAAAAAAAAAGAAAAAAGCAGATTTATTCGATATATCAATGATTTGAGTAAGTCAGACATGCCTGAAGAAATTAAAAGTTGCAAACACCAAAACACTGTCAATTTTGCTGAATGTTATTATTCAGCCACGTCTACAGATTTCTTTACAAGTCATTGATGAGCATCATCTTATGGAATGGAATTCCACATGCCAGTGGAATGTGGAATTCCACGTGCCAGAATTTCCATGCCAGTAGCTACATGAAAAAAATCTTTGCTGTGCTGGTCTTTCATTGATCGGGATGAAGTAATATAGAATTCACGAGATAATAGGATGGCCTAGCAGTATAGCTACTAGATAGGTTCTTTCGTCTCTTACGGTAATTCCAGATGTTGCTTTTTCCATCTCTTCTCCCCCCCTCCTCTCTCTCTATGTTGCTTTTTTCATCTCTTCTCTCTACTTTTCTTTTCTCTCTCTCTCTCTCTCTCTATCATATCCTTACAGAAATAACATTCGCAATAACAGATGTTTCATCTGTTATTATGAATAACAGATGAATCAGGAATCATATCAGGAAGCAAAGAATGACTCGAACAGTTAAATCACTAATCAATAATTTCAATATATTATCGTCCAGATTTTTCTTTCATAAAAGAAGAGCATCCTGATAGGAAAGCTAAAAGCAAGTTACAACAACCTTGGATAGTTGCTCTTAATTCACAATGAACAAACGAGAAGCCTATTAATTTTAAGATTATATTTTAAAATTTTAATTCATCAATACGTTATTCTTGACATGTGTTTCTCCCCCTTGCATTAATTTGTATTCGTATTCCACGAATACATTTAGTATTTATTTAATATAACATAATAGTCATTAAATAATAATTAATGTGAGATTTTTGGATTATATATCGGAAACAAAATCGCTTGTACAATATTGTTTATCAGAAAAGGCTGAACAAGTTTGGATATATGGCTCCTTATTGAGAAAGAAAGTCAGTCATCCTTTTATATTGGTCAAAAACCAAGCACCATTAATACATTTAACATTTAAATCAATTATCCAATATATAGAAAACTTTTAAAAAAACATAACTAAATGATATTTTCTTACATGGTATCTCTGAGTGCTCCATAGAATGTAGATACCTGTTTTCCACCGAGGCCAATTCCAAAAAGCGCTAGAGCCAGAATAACGTACCACAATTTACTGAAAAATAAAGAAATTAAATGAATAACAGAAAATTTTAAACAAATTAATCTTTCTTTCTCTGTCTGATGAACACTCTGTATGATTGAGGTAATTTGCTACTTTATTATCTCAGAGGGAAAAAAAACTTTCAATATCTCAGATAATTCAATATTGATTATGAAATATTCATTATCAAGAAATGATTTAAATCACACCTTTAAGGCTCTGAGGTCCAACAGTAATCATCTATGATGAATAGTTAACTGTAGTTTTTTTCTATACAGCATTTATTTAGAGAAAACCATAATGATATACGTCTCTCTCTCTCTCTCTCTCTCTCTTTATGGTCAACATGTTGTAACATGTTTAACTTATATATTATATAAGTCATATATAACTTTCATAGCAGCCTTGTTGCTTTATTTCTCTCTTAGTAGGTATTTTCAGTGCGTCTTTTTATTTACAGATATGAAAATTATATATTATTTAAACAATAAAATTTATTAGCTTAGCTTTTATTATATAATATGTTGCTAAAAGTATCCGAACATCTGAGAAATACTGAAAAGATTATTGAAATATTACTTTTTTTATTATTAAGGTGTGGCCCAGCTCTGGCCTATATAATAGCAATTAGCATACGTTGTACACTTTTCACACATTTATTTTCAAACAGATTTCATAGGAAATTAATCTTCATTCTTCACGCAGGCTTGTTTTGAGTTCTGCCAATGATGAAGTCCAGCGACGATTCCTCACACGATATTCCACTTCATCACACAAGTGATCAATCGGAGTTAGATCCGCTGGAGCACTTATACACTGCTAAAAATACACTGTTTTCATGAAATGTCAGAGAGAAAGCAGAAAAGCAGGACTTACCTCTTCACCCCACATGATGTTTATTTACTTTCTCAAAGCAAAAAATTCAATCAATTTCTTAATTATCTTCAGTGCTAGTGCTGAAAAGATTATAAGGGAAGTACACTGAGTATACAAAATGAAACGTCATTATAACGATGATCTGCGTGTGCTTTAATGCAAGAAGATGAGAGGAGAGGGGGAGTTCAATCAGAACTGTCATCAGAGTTCATAAAGTACAGAATAGTTGTGTAATGCTTGTTATATTTATGATTGTTTTGAGGGATGAAAAACCCAAGGTTTCCGGACGAAGAAAAAAGTCAACTCCGCAAGAGACTGGCTTACTCATCTTGAAGTGAAAAGCTCTTATAAATGTTCTTTGCGTCCTTGATGGGATTCAGACCCAGGTTTTTCCAACCAACGGTTATCGTTGATACTGTTTAAACTACGGAGGCACGTGTGTTTGTGGTATTGGGGTGGATTATTTAACAAATTAATTTCAAAAACTAAAATTAATCTTTTTAAATAATTTATTAAACTCTTCAATTCCTGGCTGATTTTATAACAGTCAACATTAGTTTTGGATTATATATCCTTTTTCTATCAGAAAGTAGCTTTTATGAAGGATTTCACTGGTATTGTTCCAATGATCCAATCTCCTTAAAACGCATGAAGCAAATTTTTCACTGGTTCTAGAAACTCACTTATAAAGTAGCCAAGTCAATATTTCATCCTCTTGGGTTTTGTTGGAAAGTCTCTATCTAATATTTCTAATATTAATTACCATGAAGATTTAAGAAACGAGGTTTAAAATGTACTCTGCCTCATTCCAACATTAATTGCTTGATGACTCCATTTTAACACATATTCCTTTTGTCGATACCTCTGGAATTAGCGCAGAGTATTTCATTTGTAAGGGGAAAAAAACTATACAGACTGACAGGAACACATCTCAAGCACCGTTATTTCCAATTCTTCTATAATGGTTCCACTACGTAAACACTTTTAATTTTTGTTTTTTCGGTTTTAAACTCTTTGCACAAAAATGCAGTTTTTTCCCCAAAAAAGATTAACACAGTGAATCAAAGAATTAATTTTGTTCTAGAGGCAGAAACCAATAACTGTCTCTGTTTCTTAGATCTACTCAATTTAAGACAATCAGATATCAGTCTAAAGTTTTCGTCATGTTTCATTGAAATGCCTAGTTAGCTATTCGCTCTCAAGCCAACAGCCCGCTGCAGTGGGCATGGACGTTTGTCTTTAAGTGAGAGATGAATTTTTAATTTCATCGCCTAGAATGAGACCACCGCTCACTAATATGAAGCCTTGAATAAAAAAGTTCAATAAATAACATTTGACGTCCGTATACGCCGTATGGTCACCGCCGTACCTCACATGGTTTTGGCAATGATGTCTTCTGCTAGAATAAGTGGTAGGATCGCAGATTCCCTTTCCACACAAAGTTTGTAGGACAATCACAAACATCCATGTCCACGGCAGGAATCGAACCCGCAGCTTCTTAGCTAGAGAGCGGACACGCTGACCACTCGGCCAACCAGGCCGGCTTTGGACTATATACCAATATAAATATAATAAAAAATATAATAAACATTTAAAAAATTGGAAAAAAAAAGTTCATAGCCTATCTTAGGCAGCATACTATGAATTGACAACTTTTATGGGTAGGAGTCACTTAAAACAGAAAACAAACGAACAAAAAACACAGTGAGTTGCATCAATGTTAAATCTCACCATCATCAATTCGAAAATTAGTCACCATAAAACCTACAGAGCTCATATCCAATATTTCATACATGTCCTTTTTTAATATTCTAAACATGAAATCCAGATTTCTGTCCGACTCATAGCTTACACACATGATAATAAATAGCCATGGATTTGATCTCGATTACTTTGAAGAAGACACGCACTTACACACAAGATATAATTTCCAAACGTCACGTTTATCAAAAATAGTAGCTAAACTCCCTAGGATGTTTAAATCTACACTTCACCTTCCATCCTATTTTCATTATAGCTCTTTCTACGTTTTGTTCTTTATGTGAGAGAAGTTTCCTTTCTAGAATACCAACGGATGTTGGAATATCCCATATGCGAGAGTCAGTTCCTTGTTCTTGCGGTGTGTTATATTATAAAACAACAAGGAGTCAACAAGGAGTCAAGTTCTTCATGCGTTTGTTTACAAACGCATGAAGAACGCACGCCCACATAATACCAGTAGTCAGAGAAGTCAGTTTGTGCCCATCATGCGGTTTATTCAAGTCAAGGAAATATTGGACAAAGAAATCTAAAGCTTCTCCACTGTCAAGAAAATCTAAATAAGAATGCATTCTTTTCCCCACCACTTCTGTGAAGTAATTCTGTTAAATCCGCCGTGCAGTTGTCAGTTGTCAATGTTTTTAAATATATTGAATTAACTATCCTGCACTTATTGCCTTGTAATGGTCTTTCTGATCTTCCATCACTATTGAAACGTACAAAATGCTTAATTGTATATGATTATCTATTCTACTGGCTTATAACAGTTTTGGCGCTAGCATTAAAAATAGACAAGATCAGAAATTCTGCTTTACGTCTGCTCGAGTCTCGGGTTGGTTTAGTCCCGAACGTGTGGAAAGGGGGGAAAATAGTTCCACTGCATAAAGGAGGATCCAAGACTACTGTTGCAAATTACCGACCGATCAGCATATCTGGAGTCGTTGTCAAGGTCTTGGAAAAATACAGGAATGGATTGATGAATATGAGATACTGTATGGGGGGACAGCATGGTTTTGTGAAGGGTAGATCATGCGTCAGAAACTTGCTCAAGTTTTATAATACGGTGACGGTTGAAGTGGATAGGGATAATGGGTTTACAGTGGTACTGCTGAGCCTGGGTAAGGCCTTTGACAGGATACCACATGGAATTCTAATTCGTAAGCTGCAACATATGGGAATGGATATAGGGTTGATGAGATGGATAGGAGGGTGGTTGATGGCGAGATACCACGGGAGTAGTTTACTCAGGAGTAGAGGCCAAAAGACGGCCTGTGACTAGTGGTGTGCCACAGGGTTCTGTTCTTGGACCACTGCTGTTTACTTTGTTCATTAAGGATATAGGGAAGGAACTGAGAGGAACGGTTCATTTGTTCGCTGATGATGCAAAGTTGGGTAGGGCAATAGTGAATGCATATGGTGTCAAAATTTTACAGGACGATTTGGATAGATTGGAGGACTGGGCTAAGGAGAATGGATGTCAATTTAATGTAGCAAAATGTAAGGTTATGCATTTTAAGGTGAAAAGATTAGCAGCAGTATACCACATTGGTAGAACTGTACTCCAGGAGATTGACGAGGCCAGGGATTTGGGAGTGTTGGTAGATAGGGAGTTGAAGTTTAGGCGGCACACTGCAAAAGTGGCTAAATCAGCTCATCTAATCACTTGGTTACCGAAGAGTACTTTGACGAGCAGAGATAAGCAAGTTATATTCCTCTGTATAGAGCCTTGATAAGACCCCATCTCGACTACTATGCTCAGATCTAGTCACCTAGGTTTCTTCTTGATGGGGAGGAGGTTGAGAGGATCCAGATGCGAGTGACCAAGATGATAGCAGGTCTATGAAGTGAACCTTATGAAAACAGGTTGAATATTTGTGGGTTGCAGAAATTAGTTGATAGGCGGAAAAGGGGTGATATGATTGAGACATTCAAATTGCCGAAGGGTTTCTATAGGATTTATTCAGAGGATATTTTTGAGAACAGGACTGGTGATGGGAGGACTAGGAGACATCTATGGAAGCTGGGCAAGAGTGTGGTTAGTAAGGGTGTTAGAGCTGGATTTTTTTACTTTTAGAGTGGTAAATGAGTGGAATAAGCTGCCAGAGTCTGTTGTGGGTGGTATGACAGTAGATGAGTTCAAGGCAAAGTATGATAGATACAGTGTGAATGTCGAATAGTTGTGATGGACATGATGTTTAGGTCCTCCCTCGATGAGTCTAAGGACTCCTTATAGTCGTCCGTAATCATCATCATCATCATAATAATAATAAAAGAAAGAAAATCGAACATTATATAAGTTTACCGATGTAGATTTTTGCTATAACTGCTCACCATAGACTTTCATGAGTGCAGGAAGTGCATCATATCCAGAACATACCACTTCATTCATGGTAACATCGATAAAAACTGGTAGACTAATTCGATATAATAAAATACACCGTCACTGCATCACGCTTCTACCACCGTGAATCATAAGAAATGTGATTTCCTACCTGGGTAATTATTAGGATAGAAATTAACTACAAAATCCACCGAATTTACTAGTTCGCTTGTAAAAAAAAGGTGTAGCCAGTTCGTATGCTTTCAGCTACAAAAGTCATATTATCCAAAACTTAATATATTTTCTGAAGGAGTCGACTTTATTTTTTCGGGAAAATCCAAGACCAATTGGAATTCATTGACAACGCACAATCACCAGTTTCATCATCATCATCATCAAATTCCTGACATGTACCCTCAAGGGGTATACAGGGTGTGGAGGGTACATGAAAAATTTACACCATTACTAACTTCCTATCTACAATTTTCCTCCAAATCAGTCTGTTACTTGTCAAGACTCCAATATTATCAGATCTTATATTTCTATCATCTAAGGCACATTGTACCATATCAATCCACCTATATCTTGATCTTCCTCTGGGTCGTTTTGCTGCCAACCTGGCAGAGAACACTTGTTTTGCTAATCTTTCCTCGCCCATTTTGTTTAAGTGACCATACACCTGAGATTAGCTCTACTAACGCATTCCTGGATGCCGATAATGTCAAGTTCTTTCCTAATATCCTCGTTTTTAATATGATATTGCCATTGATGCCATCTGTTCACGCCTCTAATCTTTCTCAGGACTCTCATATCTGTGGTCTCTAGTCTTTGGTTAAGTGTTTTACTTCTGACCCAGTTCTCAGATCCATAAGTTAAAACTGGTTTGAACCCTGTCTTGTATATATACAGCTAATTTAGTGTTCCGACTAATTTCTCTCTTATTCCATATGAATTTATTCAATTGACTTCCTACCATAACAGCTTTGTTGATTCTGTTGTCTATTTCCATATTTAATTTACCATCTGCACTAAAAATCGTGCCTAAGTAGCTGAAATGCTTTACTTGTTCCACAGGTTCCTCCATTCACAATACAGCTGACATTTGCAACAATTCTACCTATTTTCATTGACTTTGTCTTTTTAATGCTGACCTTCATTCCATATCTATTACAACAGTTGTTCAATTTAGTCAGGGAATCTTAGAACCTTGTAGTGGATTTATTTAGAAGTATAACATCATCTGCATAAAGCAAAGAGCTGACATTAACATCTCCAATTCTGATATCATGTTTAATACCACTTTCCTTCATAATGTGATCTATATAGATAATATATAACAGAGGGGATAATGCAAATCCTTGTCTGACACCAGATTTAACATTAAACCATCTCCCTGTGCTTCCTTCAATTCTAACTGCTGACTTACAACTCAAATAAAGACTAAGTATTGCTTGATATAATGCCCCAATGACACCATATAACTGTAGCGTATTGGATAGCTTCTCTCTCTTGGCACCTTGTCATATGCCTTTTCCATCGTCAAAACTTAAATTCAGATCTCTGTTATATTCCCATGCTTTCTCGACTATTTGTCGTAAAGTGAAGATCTGGTCCTGGCAGCCTCTATTTGGTCTGAATCCAGCTTGTTCTTCAACTTTTCTTCCACAATTCTTCTCAACCGTTTCTTAAGTATACTTGCATAGATCTTGCCAGGAACACTCAGTACGGAAATACCTTTGTAATTCTCACATTCAGTTTTATTTCCCTTTTTATGTATGAGCACTATTAGGGCTCTACTCCAATCATCGGGAATTCGTCCCTCTGTCCAGGTTTCTGAACTATGCAGTGCAGCCACTGCAAGACTTTCATACCACCATACTTCAGCATTTCTGGTCGAATATCATCTACTCCTGCTGCCTTTCCGCATTTCAAGCCTTTGATGGCTTTTTCTACTTCAAGTATGGATATCTATTCCTGACTGTATGCCTGTTGAGTGTTTTTACCACTGTGCTATCACTGTTTGTTTCATTTAGTAATTTTTCGACGTAATTACTCCATACTTCAAGGATATCTTTTTCTCCAGTTTTCATGTCATCTTTATCATCTCTAACTCCTTTTACAGCACTCTTTCCTCCATTTCTAAGCTTCTTCAACAACCTCCAGAATATCTTACCGCCTTCTTGATATTTATTTTTTATGTTCTTGCCAAAGTTCTCCCATGACTTTTGTTTAGCTAGTTTTACACAGTATTTCGCTTTCTTACATTTGTCTCTGTGTTCGTTAAGAGCAAAAGCTGACTTATTTGCCAGGAACTTTTGATATGATTTCTTCTTTTCGTTCACTGCCTCTTTAACTTTCTGGGTCCACCATGGAGTCCTGATTTTTCTATCCTTGCAGACAACTTCACCACACGCTTCTCTGGCTGAATCAATCAGGGTTTTCTTCCCTGATTGATTGTCCTAATCACCAGTTTCGCTACTTTTAATTTAGATTTACTTTTTTCATTTCCTTAAGCGATTTTCTGATTGTCAACGATATGTTCATAAATTGGGATTTATACAGAAACATGGACACATTTTTTGAATTTTCTACTCGTAAAGAAAAGTAAACAAGCATTTTAACATTTTATTTCCCTCTCTATGATTACTCTTATTAATTCCTTTAGTGTCCTGCTAAGGACAGATTTCTCGAAAGTAACTTTGGTTCTCGATTTTTTTAGACAAGTTTGGGAAAAGAATGGAACGGAAAAATAAAATGGACAACTACTTTTCACACCTTAACTAACAAATCTTTGGGAAAAATCTCATGTTCGATTTCTTATAAGGTTCTAAAAGCTACGGTAGGAAAAATGGTTGCCCGTCTCATTGATTCTTTCCCCTTTTCCAATTCCTTCCACTAATTACTCTGTTGAATTCTACTTATATTTTTATGTATATTTTTAATCTTTCCTTCTTGAAAAAAAAGCCATTTTTTTGCAATATATTCATTTCGATTCAAAGATTTTTCTCAAATTCAGAAGAAAAAAAAATCAGCTAACGCCTATTTGTTCCCGTATAGGGAGTAGGCGGGGACGTTTACCCTATCTAACTTTTGGAGACTGAGTGGGCAGTTCAATCTCCACTGATAGCCAATCAGTGATAGCTGGCACAAGGCTATCACTGATTCATCCGTACGCAGTGAAGAAGGCGACAAGCTAGTGTTGCCATCTCGTGATCCCTAACCCTAACACAATATTTTTAATGTCTGAAAATAGTGTGGGTTCGACGGTTGATTTACTTGAGTTTACGAGACGAAAAACCCGAGTTTCCAGGAGAAAAAACCCGCTAGCCCGTGCCAGAGATCGACTAACTCGGGAACCGGTCGAAAAAAGGCTTACAAAAATTTCCCCTAGTCGATGACTAGATTTCAACCACCAAATCCTTTCTTCGTAGTGTCAAGCGCCGTAGAGTGCAAACGTCACTTCTACTGAGATACACAGGCTGCTTTTCATAAATTTAAGGTAAATAAATCATTTTGTTTTCTCAAATTTCAAATTTAAAAGTTAGCAACACAGAATATAACTTCGTTAATTGTACTATTATTATATTCAAAGAAATTTAGTCCAACATAATAAGATTAAACATTAATAAGAGTTTACAAGAGTAATTTAAACTTACGTCTCTATCGGGAAATACGGAGATGGACCGATGAGTAAAAGGAAAACACAGTTTGTTAGACATCCAAGGATAATCAATATTCTGTTGTTAAACTGAAAGAAAAATTGAAATCAAGTTACAGAAAATTACCGGAACTTTACAGAATTACCGGAAGTTACAGAGTTTACTGGACTGAACAATAAAATGAAATTCAAGTAGTGTATTTCGTTCATGATGATAGAATGATAGTATTCTGAAAGGACAAGTTCATTTATTGGTTAGATACTTTGAAATTTTAAGCTTCCAGATATAAATTCCTCTATTTATTTTTATAATTAATAGACAAATAAAACAGTCAAACCAATAAGTAAAGTATTTAAGACTCACCCCTTTATCGCATATCCATCCCCAGATGGGTCCTGTTATTGCATAAACAGATCCTTGAATTATAAACATGAGGCCCATTAAAAATCCACTGAGATTGAACTGAACAAAACGAGAGAAAGATGGAGATAATTTAAACTTTTAAAAATTAAAAATTTAAACTGATGTCACCTTTATATAAAATCAATTAATATTTTTATTTAAGAACAATAAAATAAAATAATTAGAAAGAAACCTCGAATTATTACATGAAACACCTGGAAGATAATAAAAATGTCAATTCATTGCTCTAAAGGAACTGAAATATTTATAATGCATAAATTCTCTGTTATTAAGGATAAACATTCCCGTTAACTATGATATTATCAAAAGATAATATCATTGTTTTCGATTATTGATTACTGTAAGGAAACAAAGTAACAAAATTACCGACGCCTCACTAGCAAATAACAAAGTAGAGATGAGTAAAGAGTTTAAGAAACTTATCAGTTTCCAATGCTCTGTAAGGGGAAATTTCTATCTTAAAAAATTAGAACATGTTTCACTTCTAGGGTATCGTGCCAATTCAAGTGTGATGATGACTTGTTTCTTTTTATTGGATATATTGGATAAAAGAGAAATATGTCACATTGATAGCGAACTATTTATATGACTTGTCAGCAGTTTGGTATGAATAGTAATTTAAAATTTTTATTTTATGAATTAACAACATCATCAAATAACAGTAATAACTGTAGTTTATGCAGGCTTCTAAACTTGTCGTTGGGCGCTAACATTACGCCAGACGAGGTAAGGCCACGATGACAATGTATTATATCTGTACATTTGCTTTCGTCCTCTGACTGGTTTGAAGAAAAACCAGATTTCTGGTTGAAAACCCTAGATAATTTACTTTAACTGAAAAGCCCTTATAAAGATTTCTCTCGTGCTGTGAAGGGAATTGAAAAAATTCTCATCATAGTAACCAAGAGTCAGCCATCTTCGACAAGTAAAATTGCTACAGAAACCGTGGAAAATTTACTTATTTATGACGGCTATGTGTGTGTGTGTGTGGGGGGGGGGAACAATATACCGGCTAAGCTAAATTATCTGATCTTTTATTAAAATTAAAAGGTACGTGAGATCTTCATCCCACATCACAAACATCCATGCCGCTATGGGCATGGATGTTTATATTTGTCTTTAGGCAGAAAATGAATTTCGCCTGGTTTGAGACCATCACACCGTTTATTTGGTGGCCTGAAGTAGTTTGAAAAAGTGCCATGATCTAGTCTACAGATCTAGCAGAGTTTCCAGAATATGTAAAGAAATTAAACAATATAAAAATAAATGAAATGAAAAATATTGATAAAAATATCCTTAGCCAACTAAAGTACTAACATACTATAAAGGTTTACAATCTTTCTTGCATGGGTGGGAGTCACCTAAAAAAATATTGAGTAATCACTATCTTTACCCAACCAATAGGCTTAACAAAGTAGAGATTCAGCAGACACATGACTTGTGTACATTTATATTATTATTATTATTACTCGACACCTCCAGGGAGTCCCAGACTCATCGAGGGAAGTCATCTGCTCCACAATCACCTTCTCCACCACTCAATCCTCTAACTACAGCGGACCACATAATCTACACCAACGCCATCTACTGTCCACCACCACCACTAATATTTTCACAGACAATCACAAACATCCATGGGATTCGAATTCGCTGCCTTTTGGATGGAGAGAGGATACACTAACCACTCGGCCAACCAGATTCACTTCTGTTTCTTTAATATTTCTCATCCTTATATATTTACTGGCACGTTCAACAGTTTTAAATTCCATAACCATTATACATTAATTTTAATTAAATTATATTCCATTCATAACAACTATCTAATTTTTTCTTATAGCTATATAAACTCGTTGGTTCTGTAATTACGGATTGCTGAAGACGTTAAATGTAAAAACTGAAATCGTATATTTGTTGCTATCTTTTATTATGATCACAACGAACTCATACTATCTATCCCGAATTAATTCAAATATCAAATAAAGCTCTTCTCCATCTTCCGTTAGTTAAATTCAACAAATCACAGATTAAAACAAAGTTACGCAGTCATTGTGATAGATAAGGCTTCATTGAATTCCTTTAAATAATGGCTATTAAAATTTAAGTAAAAGTATTACCTGACGGAGATGAGGTTCAAGAGTAGAATGCAGATAACCAATACAGGTGAAACTTGTGAAGACTATGAGTGAATAGATCAGAATTCCTCCATTTAGCCAAAATTTTATGATATTTCCACTTTTCTGCAGTAGTGGCCTGTCTACAAAATGAATACATTTATATGAGATAGCACATTACATAGCATTAATTAAAATGTGTTGTCGATGGATATTACAGATTACTTACCAATTTCGGGAAGTATAATGAAGATAACGACAGCATCAACCAAAACTAAAACTCCTATCACAAAGAATGGTAAACCAAATCCTCCCACCTGAAAGGAAATATAAGTAGAGAATAAGCAGTTATTCTCTACAATCTATTTTTATTTCTTTTGCAATATATTAAGTTAATAATTACCACTGTGTACTATTCCTTCTATTCCTTGCAACATTTTTCACCGAAAGAAGAAAAACATCACAAGGAGAGATCCAGGGATAATAATTGCACTCATAAAGCTATTTACACTTATTTAAAATTAAATTCAACACACTCATCATTCAACATTTTGAAACCCATGCAGAGGAATTCACTGTGAAAAAGTAAGAAATTGAATTCAAGACAACGACGGCGAAAACATAATGGTACGTAACCACTATCTCATCTTCCTCACTACTTACGTATCATCCAAATAAAATGTTCTTCTTTAAAAAGTCACTGGTTAATAAGACTTCGCTAACCTTATAAAAAACCAAAGTTAAAGTTTAAACGAAGGTGTTAAGGTAAAAAAAAATCTTCAAAAGAAAATAAAGTAGTCATCCATCATTTATTTTAAAAACTTCTCACTATCATAACTAACTCGCCGTTTTTCACTCATGCTAATCATTATTCCTCGTTCATCCAGGGTTCACCGAATAAAGTAAACGAAATTTTTTCTGAGGTGCACGCTTTTGTAATTTGAGGTTTGTTTTCAGCAAAACAAAAAAAACAACAATAAAACGATTTCTGCTATATATGCTGCTTTATTGTTTATTGTTACGGTGTTTATCGTAGGTTTCGAACACAAATTTTTGATTGCTAACGCTTAGTGCAGTCAGATGAGCGAAATTATCCCCTTGGTTGGAAAACAGGACTCTTCAGATTAAAGTGATTTAGCCAAACATGAAAACAGCAGGATTCTTCACGGTTTTCTTTTTGCCCCTCCCCTTCTCAAAGACAAACTGGCTAGAACACAAACCAGATATAGCTGATTTTGGAGAAAATATTTACTTCCTATTATAAATAAAAATTAGGTTTAGATGAATCCAAATTACTTTGCGTAGACCATTAGGTTCTAATGCGTAAAGATTGCCATAAACCGCTGACTTTCCCTGGCATGGCCAAAGAGGAACTGTCCAATAGAGTTTTTCCATTAATGTATATTTTATTTTAGTTAATACACCCACCCCCATTCGTACATATATACATCCTCTGTCCAAAAAGAAACCTAACTTTTCGAAAATAGAAGAAACTATTGGCGCCACCTGTTGTATCTTTTTGTTATCAAAAGCAGCAACCTCCTTTAGTATTGTGTCAACTGTGTATGACATTTGTTTCATTAGAAGCCGAGTTATAGTGCCAAGAGTGACGGAGTGTTTTGACGAACAGTCGATCGTCACGATATTTATGCCGTACGCAACCAATTCACGCTATCAATCGCTTCAAAACTTCGAGATAAAACTCACTATTGACCGTTTGGCCAGGCGGAACGAATTCTTTGTAGATAATGCCCTTAGAATCGTAGAAACAAATCAGCATTGTCTTTACTTTTGACTTCTCCAAGCAACTTTTTTTCGGGTGCCCCTCTTCCGATGGTCTCCACTCAGTACTCTGGCGGTTTGTTTCGGGCTGATACTCAAAACGCTATTTTTCGTCACCAGTAACGATCGATTCAAGGAAGGTTGAGTCCTTAAGAGCGGTTTTAATAAGGTCCTTGCAGTATTCAATTCGATACATTTTTTGGTCATCGGTCAATTTGTGGGGAACAATTGGCGAATTCAATTTATGAAAGCCCAAACGCTTGGTCAAAATGTTGTGCACAGTTGATTTTAGAATCCCCAATTCGTCTTCAATCAATCTCACTGACGATTTTGGGTGTTCTTTTTGGATGTTAACTTCGCTCAGTCCAGTTTTTGGACGGCACGTCCTCAAGCGCCTTACGACCACTTTGAAATCGCTTAAACTACTCGTAAACTTGAATAGTTTACGAGTAGTTAAAGCATTCTTTTTCAAATGCTTTTTGAAGCATTTGATGCATTTCGGTAAAACTTTTACAAAGTTTAACGCAAAAGTCAATCGCAGCTCTCTTTTGGGGTGCGTTTTGAAACTCATTTTCCGACCGTTCGTCAAAAGACACTATAACTCGGCTTCTAATGAAACAAATGTCATAAACAGTTGACACAACACTAATGAAGATTGCCGCTTTCGACAACAAAAAGATACAACAGGTGGCGCAACAAGTTTCTTCTATTTTCGAAAAGTTCGGTTTCTTTTTAGACAGAGGATATATATATATATATATTTATTTATTTATTTTTTTTTTTTTCCCGTTGGTCCTGTCTTTTTTTCCGTTGGTCCCGTCTTAAGGCCTATTCTTACGATATATTGTTTTCCCGCCATTAACAACTTGATGTGGACGTTATTTCTCGTGATTTGCGTTTTTTTCTCTGGTGACAATACTGATTTTCGAATCGATTTCTGCGGAAATCTGCTCATTTCTGTTCCGAGATGGCTTTGCTTTCGGCTATAGTTTCGTTTCTGCCATCATGTGACTTGCACGCTTGCAGCAGTGATATAGTGATAAGCGATACCGTGATTTTTCAATCACACTACGAATTGATATCGCAGAATTTCTGCTACGTAATTTAGCGTGTGAAAGTTGCTTTTAAGTTGCGGTAGTGGATGATCCATGTTAGTAACATGGAGAAAAAAAAGACAGAAAATGTATATCGGTAGAAGAAAAGATGGCAATTGCAACGTGTAGATTGGAATGCCGGAACACGTGTGCATTTAACAAAATATCGTGGACTCTCCGTGTCCACTTTGAACACGATAGTAAAAAACAGGTCAAGCATTGAACTCAATGCAAAGCAATCTGGTCGCTATGTCATAAGAAAAAAAAAACCGAAAAGCAAAAACAATCAACAATTAAAGATTTTTTTTAAATAGATAAATGTAAGTAATTGTAAATTCATTTATTTTTAGTTATTAAATTTTGTAATCTACTATGTAGACTCGCATAATAGCAGTAAGTCATCTTTTAGACTTTCTTTAATGTTTTTTTACATTTCCTGCTATTTACACTTTTTTCCATTAGTCTCCTGAAAAGTGTAAAAAATGGGTTTTACTGTATGCCCTCTTCAGCTGACTCACAAGACGCTTCGCAAATGAGACATCATGGGATAAATCGGAACTAGTACACCGTTGCTATGACACAACGGAGAGAAAAAAATCTGGGAGTCTTTGGAAATGGCATTAGATCCTACATTTAAATGTCAAACCAAGTATCAACATGTCTGAATACATTCTGACCTTCATTAGCCAAACCAAGTGCACATGAATGCGTAAACAACACTCACAAAACCGTCTGAGCAATTACATACAATTACATAAAATTACATGCAACATACAATTTTAAATATTTTAAAATAAATGTCTCTTCTGTAACTGCATAATAATTATCACCTTTGTAAGTCTTTACTGCTGTTTTGTCTACTAGTTTGTATGTTTATATCTGAAGAAATCCTGTGCAATTAGGATGAACGTCGTGTTGTAAAGTAAAATACATGTTATCCTCTTATTCCGGTGTGCTGCCTTATAAACTCAGTCACACACTCATGAAGACAATGACAACGACGACGCTATCAACAATAATAATAGTTAATACTGCCAAACTACAAGCAGGTCAAAATAATCTTCATTAACCCAAACGACCATCTAAGTTCAACCGTAGCTCTGTCAGTTTCGACGAAGACCTTCGTATGAAAATACTTTTCTTTTCTACGACGCATACAACCTACATCAGGGATTTTCAAACCGAAGATGACTTAGCCAGTCTCATACAGCAGTGAGAGGTAGCTCCCAGCTCTGGTTAACTTCGAGTGTTACTGGGAGCGCAACTTCCTTATCTAAAATTATGGTTACGAAAGAAAGTTTGTGCCTTATTATTATTATGATTATTTAAATTCAACAGTTCTTCAAAATAATTATTTCTACTCTTTTTATATATAAGATGAAATATTTTCAATTAAAATATGTTGCGTCAATTTTCAACTGAAACTAGTTTCTTTTGTCTTACTAAATCAGTGAAATTTTTGCAGTACAGTTTGTATTCTGAATGAGTTTGAATGAATGAATAATAATAATAATAATAATAATAATAATAATAATAATAATAATAAACTCTTCTCATTTTCTATAAAATTTAGCAATCACTTTCTCAGCTTTATTCATTGACAACGGTGATTTTTCTTATCATTCAAGAGCCAGTTCAGATTGTAGCATATCGAATATTATCAAGTTTTGGAGTATTAAAATTGTGTCACGAACACTGCGAACAAACATTCACTTTTGTGTAAAAACCTTAAATGTGTGTATTGTGAGCTAATGTTCTGGATTTGAAGTGAATTTCATGCTCCTTTTAATTTTGGGATTTTATTGTAGAATGATACCTATAGTCAGAATCTAAGATAGTATTTTCGCATGTTTTAATAAGCTACTATTTTGACTGTTATTTTTCGTTTCCATATAGCAACAATGTATTGCTCAGTTCTTTTCGAAACTATTTGTTGTTGAAAAATAATAATCGTAAAAATGATTATTAAAATAATCATAATCGTAAAAAACACGCTAATGAATATTACCAGATGGTAATAACGGTAATCAATATTAGCATCATTCTCTCCAAACAATAGGTACATTAAAATTAGCAAAAAGAGATGCCACTTTTTATTTCTTTTGATATAACGGCCTCTAATGAAACAAAAAAGTGTTCCTCTCTCTCTCTCTCTCTCTCTCTGGGAATGTAATGGTATATTAGTCAGTATTCAGTTCACGTGACAAAATCAATCAAAATATTGAATCCCATTGCTGCTATAGATGCACCGGTCCTCAGTGAGATTTTTGATCTCGCTCCAGAACTGCCAGCTTGTAATTCACATAGTCGTGAATGAGATCGTAAAAAGTTCCTAAAAATGCAAAGATCAACAGCAATTGAGTTTGAATGGCTGCAATATTGTCCAGAGTTTTTTAAATGCATACCAACAGAACCATTTTTGCATCGTTAGCCTCTGAGAGTCGATGTTTGAAGAGAATTTCACAGAATGTGATAATTTTCGGATGTATATGAGGAAAATATTTGTCATACCAGATAATACATGAGTAATATGAAATAACAAACATTTTACCTCATTTACACCCGAAACTTGTCCATTGCTACAATTATAGATTCAAAAAAATTACACAATTGTTTCTCTGCTATGACACTGACGGTACAATATCATGTTTGAAATGGTGTAAATAACCAGTGAAGCGTTGCTTTCCGGTAAAAGCCGAAAACAGATTTCTACAGATTCATCATATGCTCGGAAGTTCATACTATAATTCATTAATACGAGCAACTCCAAGGAGTGAATAGACTCATCGAGGGAGGCCCTAACATCATGTCAAGAACAACTATTCGACATTCACACAGTATCCATCATACCTCGCCTTTCTCATTCACAGTCATGTCACCCACAACAGACTCTGGCAGCTTATTCCACTCATTCACCATTCTCCAAGTAAAAAACCTAGCTATAACACCCTTGCTAACCACACTCTTTCCCAGCTTTCATGTATGGCCCCTAGTCCTCCCACCACCAGTCCTATTCTCAAAAATATTTTCTGAATTAATCTTATAGAAACCCTTCAGTAATTTGATTTTCTCAATCATATCACCCCTTTTCCGCCTATCAACCAATTTCTGCAACCCACAAATCTTCGACCTGCTATCATCTTTGTCACTCGTCTCTGGATCCTCTCCACCTTCTTCCCATCAAGAAGAAACCCTGGCGCCATATCTGGGCACAGTAGCTTAGTTGGGATCTTATCAAGGCTCGATACAGAGGAACAATAACCTGTTTGTCTCTGCTTGTTAAAGTATTTTTCAAAACCAATGTGATTTGATTAGCTGATTTAGCCATGTTTGCGATGTGTCCCCTAAACTTCAACTCCCTATCCACCAACACTCCAAAATCCCTGGCCTTATCAATCTCCTGGAGTACGGTTCCACCAATGTTATGTACTGCTGCTAATATTTTCACCCTAAAATGCATAACCTTACACTTTGCCACATTAAGTTGACATCCATTCTCCTTAGCCCAGTCCTCCAAACTATCCAAATCATCCTGCAAAATTTTGACATCCTGTGCACTCACAATTGCTCTACCCAACTTTGCATCATCAGCAAAAAAATGAACAGTTCCTCTCAGATCATTTCCTATATCGTTAATGAACAAATTGAACAGTAGTGGTCGAAGAACAGAACTCTGTGGCACACCACTAGTCACAGGCAGTGTTTTGGACTCTATTCCTGAATAAACCACTCTCTGATATCTCTCCATCAGCCACCCACCTTTCCATCTCACCACCCCTATATCCATCCACATAAACTGCAGTTTACTGATTAGAATTCTGTGGTATCTTGTCAAAGGCCTTAGCAAGGTCCCGTAGAATCACTGTAAGCCCATTACCCTTATCCAGTTCAGTCGTCACTGTGTTATAAAACGTGAGCAAGTTACTGAGGCATGATCTACCCTTCATAAAACCATGCTGTCCTTCATACAGTAACCCATTTTCATCTATGCAATCCTGTAATTTCCTCTTGACTATTTTCTCCAAGACCGTGACAACGATTCCTGATATACTGATTGTTCGGTAATTCACAACAGTATGCTTGGAACCTCCTTTATGCAATGAAACTATTTTCCCCTCTTTCCACCCCCTCGGGACTAACCCAGACCAGAGACTCAAATTAAACAAAATGGTCAAGGGCACTGAAAATTCTTTAGCCGCTTCACGTACGACACGAGCTAGTATACCATCCAATCCCACAGATGTATTGACATTGAGGTTTTGTAATAGACTATTCACCTCCACTTCATTCACCACAATTCCCATATAAGCTATTGGTTCATGCATTCCTGCAATGTCACCACCTGGATGATATACTCTTGCAAACTGCTCGCTCAGTAATTCCACTGTATCATCTGATTCAGTTACCTCCCTACCATCGGCATTCTTTAAAATCATTCTGCCATATACAATTTTTCTTTTACTTGCAACATATCGAAAAAATTGTTTGGGATTCTCTTTAGCCTGCACGGCTAATGTTCTTTCATAATCCGCCTTTGCTTTTCTTACCACACTCGTTACCCTTCTGGCCTGCGCTTTATACCATTCATGTACCTGCCGGTCACCTTTCTCCTTAAATTCCCTCCACAGTTGTTTTCTTTTTTGCAGCTCAAGTTTAATGGTGTTATTCATCCATTTAACTCCTACTTAATTTATTATTCCGACTCTAGGTATTCGGACTCTAATCATTGCCTCCTGCAAACACTTCTTAACCGTCTCCCATGCACTATCAACATCCAACCCTTGCAGTTTTACATGCCATGGCACTGAACTAATCAAACTCCTAAGTTTGTCATACTGCCAGCCCGATAATTCCATATGTACCCTGTCTTAATTGTAAATTCCATACCTTTAGCCACCTCCCAAGTCAAGACCCTGTGATCATCCCACAAATTCGTGGCAACGTGGTCATATTCGTTACAGCCAAATTCTCAAATGCAATTACTAGGTCAAGCACTCTCTGGCCCCTGGTAGGTTCCATTACGTGTTGTCGCAGATAGTTATCCCTTAATAACCGAATAAAATCCAATTCCTTCCTCCCGTGTGTCCTCTTCTTTCCAATCAACGTTACCATAGTTGAAATCTCCCATAATAATTACCCTGCTTCCACTCATTTCTTCTATTTGCTTATGCATACTATTGAATCACCTGGTCTATAGCAGCACCCAACTGTATATTTTGTTCTTCTAGTCTCAATCTCACACCAAATAACCTCAAATATGCTCTTTTCTCTATCCTGCAGTTCAACTTCTATTCCCCTTAGCTGCAGCTCATCAGCTAACTTCAATAACACTTCTCCCCATTTTGTTCTCCCTGTCACTCCTGAACATAACATACCCCTCACATTCAATCCCACTAGCTATATCATCTTCCGTCAGCCATGTTTCACTAATTCCAATGACCTGTGGCCAGGAAGAGCCGACCAAGGCCAAAAATTCTTCCTTCTTGTTCCTAATACTTCTGGCATTAGTATACATGAATTGCAGAAGCCCGTTAGTTCCATCCCTATTTTGATGCCTTATACTAACTATCCCATTCTGATTTGTTGTCCTTCGTACTCGTTCGGGCATATTACACACATTCATACATTCAACTGTCTCCGTAAAGTCTGCATATCTACTCCCCCACCCCCTTAATAACTCTAGTTTCGCTGATTCTACACATCCACTTTCACTTCATTCAACACCTTTACAGGTCTCCGTACACCAAATTCATTCAAATGCAAACCATCCATCTTATATAAATCCTTTCGCCTATCGAACTCACTCCACACATCCACACCACTCCTCCTGCATAATCCGCGCATAAAATCATTAGCAATTTTGGCCCTCCTTCTATACTGTTCACTTTCATACCGCTGCAACAGACTCACCGCGGTAATACAGTGAAGAGTATACACAGTGATGGTGAAGAATATGATAGTGAAAAGATAAAGGCAACAGAATTATATTCAAATGCAAATTCATACTAAAATATATCAAATAAAAATGTTGACAAAGATTTTTAGATTTACTCTTTTAGAATACTTCCATTCATAAAAGCAACAGGAACTATTAAACGTTATGGTACTTACGTCATAGAGAGCTCCTCCCAAGGTCGGTCCCGTAATGAGGCCAAATCCCAAAAATGTCTCGAGGATAGACTAGGGATATTAAATAAAATAAACATGAATTAAAACGCATGATATAACTGACATTGCGGTGATCAGTAATTTATCTCGGTTCATAGGGAAATCAATATTTTAGGCTTCTCCCTGATTATTGTAGATTATTATTTTTTATGATTATTAAGAGAGACCTCCAGGGAGTCGGGGTCTCATCTAGGAAGGCCACATATTATCACCTGCACATCAAAAGTATCACTGTGTATCCATTTTTCCAATGTTACCATTAAGTTAGACAATAATCTAACTCAAAGAAAATAACATTATTATAAGCAAGTTATTAAATAACATTATTGTAAGCAAGTTGCTCAAACATGACCTTCCCTTAGTAAACCCGTGCTGTTCATTACAAAGTAGAGGATTTTCTTTCAATCCATTTCTGATTGCGAGCCCTAACCAACTTTTCCAAAATCTTTACCATCACTCCAAAGATATTGTTAGGTCGATAGTCGGATACATCAGGCTTTGCACCATCCTTGTGCAATAGGATTACCATACATTCCTCTCATTCCTGTGGAATGTTCCCTGTTCTGAAATTCAAATTATATAGTCTGGTCAAAGGAATAGCCAGTTCAGCTGAACACTCTTTTAGCACCCGTGCTGATATCCCATCAGTCCCTATTGCAGAATTCTTATTCAGTTTGTGCAACAGCTTTAATCCCTCCTCTGTATACACCTGAGTTTCTTACTACAGTGAAGAGGTAACAGTGAACTCAGTGTTGCTTACACCAGGTTCAAAACTTTTAACAAAATTTTAGTTCATTAGTCGAACAATCACTTCTGCATCTTTAACCGCCTGCATTCAGCCGAGTTATTCTTTCATATTAATTCTTTCTTTTACGTGCAGCATATAGATAGAATTGTTTTGGATTATCTTTATCTTACAGTGCAGTTTCTTTTCATACTCAGACTTTGCTTTCCGTATACAGTAGTTATCACTCTTCTGACCTGCTCCTTATAATATTCATAATAGACATCATACTTATGCACATGGTATTTCTTCGATATAATATTTTTTTTACAAATCTCTTGTTTAATAAGGTTACACATCCATTTCACTCCTACCCTATTTATTCTTCGAATTCTCGGGACATATCCCGATATTGCACCATTGAAGTGTTTTTTAAATGCTTCCCATGCACAGTCAATATCCTTTCATCCGACAATCAATACCACGGCGCAGAACCCAGTATACTCGCCATTTAGTCACAATTTCCTAGTTGTCGTTCGGCATTGAAGCTTTTCTGAATGGAGCATTCATAAAGTGAGCCACTTCCCAAGTCAGTTCAGCTGATCGTTTTGTTTCGTTATATCTGTAGAAGTAGTAGAAAGTTCACAATGAATTTTAGGTGCAAAGAATAGTGACATTAAACTCATTTATATTCGTGGTATCGATCCATAGCAATAGTTTTCTATGTGGACCTATAGGAGATTTGTACTATGCAAGATAATCGCACGGTTATAGAAATATCAACCATTCAACTTGACCCCATTTTCCTCTGGTCGGAAATTTGCTTATTCATTTACGGAGTTATTAACAGTACGAAGGCACATTCTACATTACTGAATGTAGAGAGAACATTTGTTTCCACCCTATGGTTTCATGCGATTCTGCCAAATGCTAACAATTTTTATTTCAATTTGTCTAGAATTCCTTGCTTGAATTTACATTGATAATGTAGAATGTTTATTTACAAAATAAGAAGTTATTTTCTATATTTAAACACGTATGAAAATAAGGAGAAATAGCCATAAAAATATGCATTTTGCATTAATATTCTTGTATAGTGATATAAGTTATAACCATAGTAATAAATTGAGAGCCGTGTTTAGGTACATTTCGCTGAAAATGGGTCAAGTACCTATTATGTCTGCTTTATCAACAGCAGAGCTAATATCTCCGTTTGCTCCGATCTAGCTAAATGTTTTTAAACAGAAATTTGGGAGGCAGTTATCGAGTGACTTCCGGTTCGTTTTAAATCGGACATTTTTAGTTGCAAAATGCTTCGAAACGATGGAAAATTTTATGATACAATGGAAATCACACACACATTGGATTATGTGTATTTATTAATAAAATTGTTATTCATAACTGAGTAATGGAGTGATTATTTTTCATTCTCTAAGTGAAGTCCTTTTAATTAAAAGAAAAATATTTTGAGCTTTACCAGTTGTTTCTTTACCGATTCTTGAATTTATTTGTTATGAATTAAATTAACTCCTTAAATTCAGTAACTGTTTTCAAAGATTTTCTATTCGGCTTCTGTCCAAATCAAATATGCAGATATTTACATTATTAAATTTTAATCCCTGCTTTTCCAAATTTATAAGATCATTGAAGTTGGATAATAATTAATGAAGACACTGATCAACGAAAGCCCCAAGCCTGTGGTTGTTCAGGGCCTGGCCAACTGATGACTGAATGTCTCTTCTCTAAATATTATTTTGTGTCATCGACCTATCAACTACTTTTTTTTCTTCACCTCACTAAATAAATGTGAATACCCGTTTGCTTCATTTTAATCAGGTGATTCATACGTGAAGAACTAATGAAGGCTTTACTGGAATTTAAATAAATGAATCACAACCATCGATTACCATAATGGCTATTTCTTTCGTGATATCCCCATAAACGATAGCATATCTTTCAAAATCGCTCTTAACGAAATTTCGCCGTCTTTTACTCAACTAGTGATTCCTCCTTTCAAGAATATTCTGAATATAAATTCTAATTTACTTTTACCATCGTTTGCTAATTGCTCATACCACTGACTGACCTAGTGTTTTTCATTTTATATAGTACACTTTTATGTAAATTGGTGTAATAATCCTTACAACTTTTCATTCATAAAGGACGATTCATGAAGAAAACAAATCTGATATAGCTTTAAATTGAAAATTTGTGAGTAAAAATGTTTCCCTTATACATCCCAGTAAAAAATTCTATAATGTTTTAAACAATTTTGTTTTTATAAATTTCGTATTTTTAATATAATGCAGTATTTTTATTTTATTTTAATAAAATAAAAATAATGTTCTCTTTTAATTTAAATATATTTTTGAGTAAAGATGTATAAAGATGTATAAAGATGTACCCTCTACACCCCTTGAGGGTACATGGCAGGAATATGATGATGATGTAAAGATGTATATAATCATTTAAGTAAGTGAATAGCATTATATAGAGTACAAAAATATTGTCAATATTATTTGATTAATGTGGCCATAAAATAACTTCCCCTCTTTGGAGGCATCTGTAGCTAAAATCAATAAACGAAATGAGACCAAATTTTATATTGAGACTTTTGAAGGCATGGGGAGATGATTTCCGCGAAAAAAAGATGTAGTACCAAAAGTCGTCGATAGGGGAAATTTTGGCGCTAACGGAGCCGAAAACAAGAGGATAATTACATTAAAGGCAGATAAAATGGAATAATAACATTTCGACGGTGTAAGCGACACCCGTGTCACTCATTCCAGCTGCATGTGTGGCTCGTTACAATGATAATAAGAATAATAAAACTAAAACAACACCTTGCGAGAGACAGAAATTAATGTAGTGATTGAACTCACAGGAAATAATGTTTTATTCATCAGAATCAGGGTCTCCGGGACCACATACACGATTTTCAATGTGCTGACCTTTCTTGTGTACAAAAAATTGCATCCGGTGTGCGATGCTCTACAGCTGAGCATAAGGAGTCGGATTGGATGTTCATAACAGCCCATTTTATGTTCTCTTTCAAGACATGCAAGTTGCGAACCAGCTGGAATGAGTGACGCGGCTGTCGCTTACACCGTCGAAATATTATTATTCCATTTTATCTGCCTTTAATGTAATTATCCGCTTGTTTTCGACTCTGCCAGTGCCAAAATATCCCCTCTATCGGCGACTTTTGGTACTAAATATTTTTTTCGCGGAAATCATCTCCCCATGCCTTCAAACGACTCAATATAAAATTTGGCCTCATTCCGTTTATTGGTTTTAGCTACAGATGCCTCCAAAGAGGGAAAGTTATTTTATGGTCACCCTTGTATATTAGTTTTTCAATGCTGAAGAATAGAATGGACAATTCTATGGAGTCTGAGAACGGACCCTCTGGTGTTCAGTTGTATCCCTAAGCCATATAAACAAGTGTCTGTGTAAAGAGAAACGTTTCATCGTAAATGAAACAATAATAAAGTAAGCGACCTTTAAAATATTTTTAAACAAAATTATCTAAGATTATGATATAGATAATGGAAGTATATGACATTTATTTCTTACACAAACATATAATAGTTACCAACTCACAAATATTGTAGCCATTCTGTTGGAAAAGTTAGCTGCAATTATAGCATAAGTGGAAGTCCTCATGGCTGCTGCACCTACGCCCTCTATTACTCGTATTACAAATGCGAGAGCTACGAAAGAAACACCAGGAGTTGTCTTGTCCAATAAACTGTGAACGAAATATATGAAATTAAATTATACTGAAGTAAGTTATAAATTTTGATAAAAACGATTCGAGGACCGAAAAAGATTTTAATTATAAAATATATATCGTTATATCATCAAAAATAAATGAGTAAAATTGCATACTTTATGCTACAATATCAATAAATAGCAAACAAATAAAAAAATAAAAATAAACACCGACACTCTAGTGCTAAAAGGCATGGAGAATAATTCAGATAATACATAATCCAATAATAAATCAACAGAATAATCCAGATACTATCTTAAAGTGGATGGACATTTCTCCTATCAATGGAAAAAGTCCATATAAAGAGAAATGTTCATATGAGCTTTTTCAGTTGATGGTGGAAAAACTCCGGTTTTTCATCCTCTTAAATGTAATTCGATCAGAGAATGAACGCAGTTTAACAGGCAAATATACAATTAGTGGGCAATAGACTTTCTACAAATATGATAACAACTGAATGGCTACACGGTCATACTGTTGAACTTCGCAAGGGCGTTTGATAGGTTACCGCATAGAATCCTGATATATAAATTACATGAAATAGGTATGGATATGAAGTTGGTGATTATGGGTGTGAGATTGGTTGGTTGATGGAAAGATACCAGATAGTAGTTTATACAGATACACAGCAAAAAGGGCTGTAGCCAGTGGCATGCTACAGGGTTCTGTAAATGGGCCACTACTGTTTGATTTATTTATTAATAATATAGGAAATAATCTGTAAGGAACTTCAGTTGTTTGCAGTTGATGCAAAATTAGTTAGAGTAATAGTCAGTAACGATTATATTGATATTTTACAGGATGATTTAAATAGATTGGAAGTATGGGCAAAAAAGAATGGATTCCAATTCGATGTGCAAAGCATAAGGTTATGCATTTTGGTGTGAAAAGATTACCAACTATGTACTATATTAATGGGACTGTGCCCAAGGAACTTGACGAAGTTAGTGAATTGGGAATATTGGTGGATAGGAAAGAGAAATTCAAAGGGGATATAGCAAATGTGGCCAAAACAGATCATAGGATTATCTGGTTATTGCAAAACACTCTGACATGCCGAGTTAAGAAGGTTATTATTCCACTCTATAAGGCTTTGATAACTTCTAGATTATTACGCACAGATCTGGTCACCTGGGTTTCTTGGAGATGTGGATGAGGTGGAGCTAATTCGGAGACGAGTTACTAAGATGATCGGCAAATAAGAGAGGGGGGGAATATGATAGAGACATATAAGTTGCTTGGGGTGGGTTATAGGATCGATGTGGAAGAAATACATTAGCGCACGTATAATGTGAGGAAAACTAGAAGTCATCCATGGAAATTGAGTAAATTGAGTAAGAGTGTGGTTAATAAGGGAGTGAAGACTAGATTTTTTGCTTGAAAAGTGGCGAATGAGTGAATTGATTACCAGAGTCATTTGTGTATGCGTTGTCGGTGAATGATTTCAAGGCAAAATATGACAGATATTGTAAGGAATTGATAATTGTTGATTAATGTTTAATTGGACCTCTCGTGACGAGTTCTACGGACTCCATGGATGTGCCTGTATAATAATAATAATAATAATAATAATAATAATAGTACTACACAGCAGCCATTCTTACATAGTTCAGCTCTAAACTTGCTAACTTCCTGTGTAACACTTTTCCTTCATATCCACTTTCTTAAAATTATAACTTATTACAGCTGAAATATTATCAACAATCCCTCCAGAGATACTATTGATTAGATAATTTATAGCGTTTGGTATTGCCATAAAATATCACGTACTAGAAGCCAATACCAAAAATCAGTATGGCAGTGCCCAAATAGTTATATATCAGTGTCGAACAGAATTATCAGTTGAAATATTCATTGAAAAATGAAATTCAGTTATTAGTGCGAGTCAGAAAATTGTCAAGTGCCGTGATGTCCACACATGCTGAAAAATATGATGTACAATTACTCTGTATGGATTTTTTTTAATATACTTTAATATATGCTGGTACTTTGTAATCATATGGTGCCTAAGAAGCAGGGTGTTGCCAATATTTCCTAAGCATTTGCTACCTATCAATACCTTAAAAGTTATTGATTGAAGAAGTCTAATGCATTTTTTGAAATAACATTTAAACAATTGCATTTTGAATTCTTCCTTTATGATCATCATTTTTACGTTCGACATTCGATGCACAAATATGAGAACTTGCACTAAGTAAATAATTAGTTTATGTGAGATTTACTGCATAGATTCAAATCACCTATTATCTGTGGAAAAAGTGTTTTTGATTTGGATATTGGAATCCTGGACCATTTTAGTGACATGTCTTATCCATGCTTATTCTTTTCAGCATATGATACTTCTATTTATTAAATATCATTACATTTTTAGGAAAATTCAATATTATCTTGAATTTTCGATCACCTCGAGATTTTTCCTAAAAATAGTTACTTAATATTTACTATTGGAAGGCAAGTAAGAGTTTTTTTATCTCGAAAACTAGGTATTTTAACTTTGCAGCTCAAAAAAAATCGATTCATATTAATATATGACAATTAGGATTTACGATCATAAGACAGAGTCACTTATCACCATAATCTCTCTCTCTCTCTCTCTCTCTCTCTCTCTCTTTTCCCTGAATACCTTGGTACATTTATAGCTTGAGCTCAATATTAGTGACGGCTGAAGGTCGGAGTTGGATGCTTACCTCAATTGTTCAACAAGTTAGTTATGGCTAAAAGAGCTGTGCCTATTCCTTTTTTGAGGATTAGAGGATTTTTTTTTATTGGAAGAGAAAGATAAGCGAAATATCACAATTATAGTCGAACTGTACAGTTGAGAAGACAGCGGAGATTTCTGATCCAGCCGACCATGAACTTTGAAAAAAAAAATCATTCAGATTAAAGTCTTACGATCTATTAGATAAGTAATAGAATATCGGAACATTCAGTCTTCTCTTACGAGGATTCTCACAGAAGGTCAGAAAGGAAATAGCTTGTCTCAGTTTCCAGAATTTTTTCCTTTCAATATGCATAGGATGATCCATACACCATCCTGTTTGCTAAGCTGAAAATTCCTCTGAAAGAAATTATGTTTAAAAAAAGTAATGAAAATATAAGAGAATTGAATGTATCATCTGGAAAGGAGACGATGACTTGATTAGGAGGTAGCATAAACACTAAAACTAGAGAACACATTCTGAAAGGACCATTTAGGAGGAATGCTATCAAAAGACCGGTCACTTATCTATCCACAACAATAATTTCATGATTCTTTTCGACAGACAAAAATATCGACGTTGATAGCGAAAGAATGGGTATGGAATTCAGCCAAGTGTAAAAAATTACTGCCTTGCCATATTTTGTTTCCACTTATACCAACTCATTTATTACAACTTTTCAAACATATATACTTATAATACTACTTTGTGGAAAGTGAATTTGCATTAGCAAATATAGTTTGCTCTGAAAACATCGAATTGTCTCTAAATATAGAATAATACTTTTTCAGGCACTATGTGAAAATGACAAAAACACCATTCTGATAAAACAGGTACAAATACCAACCACCAAGTATTCTGTATATACGTAAGTGACGTTTACATACATCTAAATAAAAGGTTTCTAATTCAGCGGCCGGTATGTATGAAGCAATTATTTATGTTGCATGCATGATATCTTTATGCAATATTAACAAAAGAAACAGTGCAATTGCACTTCCTTGTTACTTCTTGCGCATTTTACTTGAAGCATATAGATCACGAAGGAACCAAAACAAGTCAGCAAGATGAAATGTACTGATGAACCAAGATCAACTGTCCAATTTAAAACCTAACAAAGAATTAATAGTGACCCTTCACAGATAGTTAATAGTTTTTAAAATATATGATAAACATGAATTATACTTACCCGAACAGAATGCAAGTAATGGCAACTGTAAATATTCCTGCGTTCAACATAAACTTCGGTGTTACGTATGCTATCTTGAAAAAGAAATGCATGTTAAGAATTTATATATTTCTGTTGAAAATATATATTAGTATTATATAATGTTCAATGATTATACCATATTTGATAATTTTAATCGTATTTTCGTCGATGAATAAATTTTGAATTAGACGTTTCTGAGCTATGGGGAATAAACAAACTTTTATTCTGCGTAAAAATTTTCTAACTTTAGGATTATTTATGAAACTATCTTATTGAAATATAAGTTATAACAAATAACGTTTATTATTTAAAAAATAAATAAATCCTCTGGCATAATTTATTCCCAACGAGAAGGCATACTTTGGAAATCGGTAAGAAGCCGAGCGGTCTGTCTATAATACGAAAGTAATAACACACAACAGACGGAACCTCACTGGCATCCTCTAATTAAGGAACAAACTAACACACATATTCTCTTTTGCTCTGTTTAGCAGACGTAAGCTATAATAAAGAACACTTAGTTATGTGATTATTTTTGGAGAATAGATTATTTAATATATTTGCTTTGCTCAACTCATCAGTGTTTCGGCAAATCTAAAAATATTTTCAATGTTCTATATCTTTCTAGCGCACAACAAAATACACTGTATTATGTCACTTTTATATAATAATATAATCAAAATCTTTGATAAGATATAAAGGTATGATCAAAAGCAATGAGACTGACATTGTTTTTTGTCAAGCAAATCGTCTAGACCAGTTTACAGCCACCTAAATAAAGTCACTTTGCTCTTGAATCAATCAATGTTCTTAACTAATTTGGAATTTCACAATCTCATAGCATCCGAACAAATAAGTATAAAAATTATCGTAAAATGTACTTTACTTACAATGAAGTCATCGCTTACCAGATCAATCGAACCGAGCCATTTTTTGGAAGATATGTATATTCTCCTTTGCTATGAGAAAACTTGGCCATTTTCTGATTATAAACATTATGTCTCATTTACAACTGCTAATCTTTCACATATCTAAAAGACATCTTAAATACGTCTAACCTTAGACATATTTAAGATGTGTAAAAGATTAGCAGTTGTGTAAGTGCATTCTCAATCTCTCACTCTCTCTCTCTCTCTCTCTCTCTCTCTCTCTCTCTCTCTCTCTTTGTGTTCACTTATACCACTTTTCAGAGATGTTCTTTTTCTAACTTATGCATTTTAATAGATTATTAATAGATTTAATTGATTATGAAGTCCTCTCCTCTCTCTTCTTAACCAGCTATCAACACACACACACACACACACACACACACACACACACACACACACACACACACACACACACACACACACACACACACATTAAAAATTTAATTGTGTTTTGATCCGTGGGTTGCAGTTTAGTACTTCAATTAAAATTAGATCAATTTAAAGCAAAATTAAAATTACACTTACAATTTTTATGAGGGTTCTAATTGCTAAACGTCATAAGCATTTTCATCCAGAATATAGCAGAGCTGTTATATGCAAACGAATGGGAAGATAGAATTTTAAAGAGGTGCCTTAAACATTTTTTGCGAAATGCACCTCAAATTAGGAGAACAACCAGAACACGAATGTTTTAAGATTCGGTACATGATGTAATGAATAAATCACTGAAAATGATACGTAGCATTATTTAATAAAAACTTTCATCGCAACTTTTTGAGTGCAATGAAGGTTTTCATAAAACGTAATTTGAAATCCAAAGATTTGATGTGACATAATTAATTAATGCATCCATAAAATCTTAATTTCCAAGGTTCTTTTCTTCAATATACGGGAAATTGGAAAATTTATCTGTACTTGCTTTGACGACCATCATTTATCATTTTAATACAAGAAATTCTAGTTTTTTTTAAGAAAATGTATATGTATTAAATTAATACTTGCCAACTGTCCGAATACCGGGGCAAAAATGAAGATTGTTAACTGGTAAATCCCAATTATCAAACCATATTCTGTTGGAGTTGCATTTTTAGCTTCTGCCTGTAATGAGTTAAAGAAACACGATATGATTATGATTATCACATAGTTCCACTCTATCAACCATAATGTGAATATTATAAAGCTATATTCGATTAGAATAATTATCTGGTGAATCGAGGAGGGATTTTTTTATAGTTATACAAATAACAATATAAGAAATTCCAACGATCATTAGTTAAACACTTTTAATGGCATATCACCACACAAGTGGTAAAAATATATAAATTAAATATTTAATAAAATAGTTTGCCTACAGTTGCTGATTAAATTTCGTGGTTAATGATAACAAAGGCAAACAAAGTATACTTGAGTAAGAACAAGGCATTTCAGGGTATTTAAATATTCTGACTAATACCCTTTTGGGTGGACGGTTTTTTTTTTTTTTTGGCTGATTTGCAATAAGATTGTGAATCAGCAAATTCTGGGTATCAGTATATGCTTTACAGTATATTCCTAATTTTAAACAAAGATTTTAAAACTGCCAGATGCTTGGGACAGTGTCATGTCATCCTCATTTTGCTCATCAGGATTTGAACACTTTACTTATTTTAAATTATAAAACAATTCTTTAAAATTAAAATATATTCATATTAAACACATCTTAATTAATTAATTCAAAACACTCCGATATTTAACATTTTTATGAGAAAAACAAGAAATGTTAGTATTCTAAAATAATCCAAAATAACGAAAATAATTCTTCTTGCTTTCATTACAAATAAAATAAATAAATAAATCTTCAAATGAAAAATGGAATCATCTTCGGATGGAAAATTCTATTTTCCATCCGAAGATGAATTAGCAGGCATACTGAGTCAGATGAAAGTCAGGTCGCTATTTTTTATATAAATCTAATTTTATTCATTATCATTTTAATAGTCTTCGCCAATTTAACCAAGATGTAAAGGTCACTACATGAATCTCAGAATCATGCTGTGAACTTAAATAATTAGTGTTTCTCTGGGGAATGAGGTGTATTATGTTTTCAACTGATAGTGAGTTACCAATCTCATGCGAAAATGGATGGGTGTTTCCGTTTAAGGAATCAAACTGACTTTGAATCTGAATAAAGGTCTTTGTCTCACCGATGCTGAAAAATGAATCGATCTGATTGAGGTCAGGTAAGTGGGGTAGGTGTTCTTGCGAATAGAAGAAATCTCGAAAAGTGTATACTTTCCAGTCTTAAATAGTTTCATCATTATGTGCAGGTGTTGGTAGGCCTATTTTCCTTCTCTTTTTATACTCACAGATGGCGCCCTCCCGGTACTTTTTATCATTGCCTTACTTTTATTGTTTATCGCATTTATTTTAACTTGCTTAGCAAAAAATATATCTATAAACCGAAGATATTCGAGATTTCATCCAGTTCTCAAGATGACGAAGATTATGAAAAAAAGCCAATGAAAAAAATAAAATTAAATTAATCTAAACGATAATTAAAAATGCTTCAAAATGGTTTCTTAATAAAGATACACAAATATCAAGTTTAAGACAGACGTTATTCGTAAAGCTGTTTACAACAACACGTTTATTTTTGTGATAAGAGTGGTTGAGATACTCTTGTCAATATTTGTATCCTTGAGCTGATTGAGAGCTTCAAGTTGCATGTTCATCACATGCACATAATTTCGTAAGTAGTATCACTTGTTGAAGGAGCTCTCTGTTGTACGTGTGTGTGAGCAGCAAAATATAATCAAAGGACTCAGTATTGGTTACAGTAATTGCCATATAATTTCCACGAAGGATTATTTTTTTTATCAATTTTATTATCATCTAAAAATCAAAGCGTTAGAATGTGCTTGAAAACTGCAAAACTAAATAATATGAAATTAAAAGAAGGCTGAAATAAATTCCAGGTTTCTAAATCATTTATTTAGCTTCAAACATGCACAAAATGTAATTGTTACGTTTTAGGCTTAATACGTATGTTGATCACGGGAATCTTTTTGCTTTGCAGTTTAATCATGCAAGACTGAACATACTCTCATTTACAAATATGTAGAAGATTGTAAAGATAATGCTTAATAACGAACCAAAGCACTTGAAATGTTAACAACACAGTATTTACCTCTTTTGGGAAAAATGGGGCTTGCAATGATAAACACGCTCCAACACTGAAATTCCCGTATGCTAATGTTATTAAAGTTAAAATCTCATTTCTTGTATATTTGGTTGATTTCTTTGGTTTTTCCTTGGGTTTCGTTGATGATAAGTATTCCCCCTCCTCTTTCTTTGATAAACTTTTCGATTTCTCAGTCTCTGTACCCTCAGGATCACTTTTTTCTTTGGAAAAGGAGGACGAAAAGGAGCCCACGAATGACGCCATTTCTTCCAGGCGGTAGATGATTTGAATAGCACTTTACTATAAAGACAAAATAAAGATATTCAACACAATAGCTCATGTAACTAAACTGCATTATGAATATTAATACACTTCCAAAGAAGCAATTATTATTATTAACTGTCACGTATGTGCAGTTTTAATTACAAATATGAAGCAGTTGTAAAGGAAACTTTTCAGCTTTTAAATAATTATTCTGCGTGTTTTTTTTTTTTTTTTTAATTCCAAACATTTCTGTAAATTATCATAAAATCTCACGCAAAAGCATTTTTTTATAAGAATAATACATTTCAGAACATGCTTTCAAGCGATCACACTGTATATAGTTAAACTTGTTAGCCTCTGCTCATGTGTCTCATGTACACGTGTTGTTAGCTCTGCTTGCACGGTTATTGAACGTGCTGACATCAGATTGTTTTGTGGTCTCAGTGAGATCAAAGCCTTCGAGAGTTAGAAAAGAATGCCAGCGTGCGATAATGGGAGTGTGTACGTGAACGAAAATTTTTCAAAGTTCCAGAATAAATGACAAACACAAAGAATTATACCCCCCCCCCTATTTTTTCTTCTTTTTTACAGCAAAAAGAGCACAAGGTGCTCCTTTAGTTTAGTAAATTTAGTTTAGATCAGTTTATCTTCAATTTTTTTCCACCAGAAAATCAAATTAAGATAATATTTGACATGCACTTTTTATCTGAATTTCTTAAATAATCTAATTTCGTCAAATGAGACTTGTCAGTTGGTTTGCATATTGGGGAAAATTTCAAAATAAGTCCTTTATTTTGAAATTTAGAAAAATAACTCAAAATATCCGAATCTGAAAAAAATCGAAAAAACATGTTCGCCTTTAGGAAAAGTCAGAGTACTCAGTGAATAACCATTCTTATTTGTAATATATTACATCCTGTTAACAGTTTGCAGAACGTCTTACCTCACAGGTTCTCCAGGGATTGTGAAACAAAAATGGACTTAGAAAAGTTGACTGTTGAATGATCAACCAATAAACTTTAAATATTTGAATAGTTTAACCATAAATATAACAAACAGATCAGTAATGATTACTGTGAAATATACAAATACCATTCAATACATGTCCTCAAGCACTACTGTTATTTCTATCCCTGGCTATGATACTGGAGAGGCGATAATATCGAAAATATGAACTCATGATGGAAATTAATGGAAGAAACATGTTGTAATGAGTTATTTGGATCTAATCTTGCAATCTAAAGAGAACGTTTATGTACATATGATTAGATAACGATAGAAAGTCTCCCAATTCTAACCCTGAATATTTCTGATTGTTATGAAACATGCGCTTAGATAATCAATGATTTTGTATTTTGACAAGAAGCGACATTTCCTTGATAAAAATATTGTGTTGCTGTGTTAACTTTATCTCGATTTATACATGTGTAATTCATTTTCAAATTTAGTTGTTTGATCTTATCACGAATAGCACCTTACACCAATAAAGCCAGTTAGTTTGCTTGCGACTGAATCCTCACTTTCTCTTTTGCTAGGTGGTATCAGATGTCACCAAATGTCTCCGTGTTTACAATCTCGATAAAGTTGACTAAATTTAACACACGTGAACCACAGTAGTAGGTTTTTTTATTACGTAAATATTTCGTCCTAGGTATCTTAGGACATCATCAGTACAGTAGAACAATACTAGGAATGACACCAGAGGATAGGGCGCGTACGTACAATGGAATCCAAATCTGGTTACCAATGATTTAATAATCATTGGTAACCAGAGCACACAGATTTTTCTCCTCCGAGGATTCTCTAAAACAAGAATTGGAAATAATCAAAAACACAGCCACTCTAAATGGATACAATCTCAAAACAACTCAGCAACTTCTCCACACATCAACCTAAACAAGAACAAGCCCATAGGATTCCCATACCTTATATCAAAGGCATCTTCGAACGGCTCTAGAAAATTATGAAGAAATACAATCTTGCTGCCACCTATAAACCCATCAATCAGATCCACAACTTGTTACCTTCGCCTAAAGACAAACTTTCACTTATGCTACTACCTGGTGTATACGAGGTTTCATGCTCCTGTAAACTCTCTTATTATGGACAGACAGGCAGATCAGTTTTTAAACGCATTTCGGAACATCAAGACCATATCCGCCTCATCAAACCGCAAAAATGAGGCCTCGCTCAACACGGAGTTGAAAACCCAAACCACAAGATCCACTGGGAAAAGACAAAACTCCTACACAGATCTTCATATAAATATAAACGCTTTTATAAAGAAAGTGCTGAAGCCCTACTTCGCAGACCAAATCTAAACCGCAATGATGTTCTTGCCATCCCTAAAGTATGGGAAATTGTCATACAAAATTGTGTAAAAATAACTTAATTGTAATTTAATTAATTTAATTTAAGTTCAGGCCGCAAGCGCCACTGCACGCAATTTGGAATCCATTGTACGTACGCGCCCTATCCTCTGTGTCATTCCTAGTATTGTTATACTGTACTGATGATGTCCTAAGATACCTAGGATGAAATATTTACGTAATAAAAAAGCCTACTACTGTGGTTCACGTGTGTGAAATTTAGTTATGAATTCTCCACAGGTTTTTCTATATAATCAACTCGATAGAATTAACAGAATTATTCATCTGAGTAAGATGAATAATTATACGTTAGCTGTGAGATGCATTTGACACTGATCATGTCATGTCAAAGAACGCTAAGCTGAATGAATCGCAAAACGTTTCTCATGTGGCACCACATTTGCGGAAATATTTTAGCCATAAAAACTGAATTAATAAATTTATTGTCCTATATGCACTACTGTTGACAAATTTCCTTAAAACAAATCATTGCATTTTTTTTTTGTTATTTGGAATAGCAAGCTAAAGGTGATTGTATCTTACAGAACAAAACAAGCAGTTTTCCTAATTCAGTTAATAGATCTTAATAAAATGATTAAAACAATTAAAATCTTAAAGGTAAAACTTTAAGAAATCTGATACCATGAAAATAAGTTTTTAAGAATTGAGAGAGAAAAAGATCTTCCAGTGTCTATTGTCTTTTTTTCTGTACTTCGATAAATTTCGGTTTTTTATTCTGAAAAATAATCAGACTGGCAGAAGAACACCCACCCACCCCCACCCCCACACAAATATAGAGGTGACCAGATCTGATCACAATAGTCAAAATGTAGAGGAGGGCCTGGGCCTTATGCAATGGTACCACTGTCACTTTATCACTGCTGATCAAAGCTCGTCTTAGCATTGCAGCAATCCTCTGAGTTGCACTTTTACACTATTATCTTTTGAATTACAAAATTCTGTCTAATATCGCCATGGATTCTGCGCACAGTTCCCGAGAGTCTACAGAATCCCATCCATAGATCTCAATCAAAACCTTGCAAACTGGTAGCCACATTAATTTACCTACCTTTCCAGCTTATTTAGTTTCCTATTTTATTCATATTTATTCACGCATTTAAAGTTTACTTAAAATCGGACAATAAGGACGTCCTAAACAATGATTTTTGTTATTTAAGGAACTCACAATTTTAAGAAAAACACATAATTCGAAGTGTAATTTTAGTTTACGAAATTTGAATGTATACACCTGTAATTTCTTTAGTTATGATTGCATTAGTTATATTGTGCTATTTAATTTGTACAATGAAACTAACAACTGAGCGAATTACTTTGTGGTTGCAAGTGGCGCTTTCATCGTGTTTGGTTCAGCTCAGTTTTCTGTGCGTGTGCATGCGAGTGTTGTTTTTCTAACATGTAATAATTTGCTGTTAGCAGTTTTTCTTTAATATAGATTAGCATGATTTTAAACAAACCACGCATCATCTAGATAAAATTTAATGTTAATCACTTTAGTTTTTTTTTTTTCAGTATAGCATTTATTTCTTTTCATGAAAATAACGTAATCATATCTGTCTTTGCGGGTAAGAAACGATAGTAGTAGAAGTTATCAAGATGTCAATAAACTGTGATACGGCATATTGTCTTACACCATCTTTAGTATTGAAGTGTCAGCAAGCTGTTGCAAGAATTCTTAAGATATACTGAAAGAGTAGATATCCACAGATAAAATTCTGAAGGCTGTGCTAGTACACTCGTATTGTTGCTAAATATATTTTGCGCAATTCTAGTTAAATTTTTTTTTGGAAATTTTGTTATTTTTTCAACACTGTACCAATATTTGGCACAGAAAATAGTTCCTGTTTTCCATCGACAGGAACTAATGCTAACTATTAATAAGTTAGCAGTTACTGAGTATCGATTTTTCGTTCTAACCCTAAAAGATAATTATTAATTGTTGGGTAGACCAATTCCTGATTTTGTTAGATAAAGATCTTATAAATGAAAACTTAATTTACCCTTAGAAAGCAATTATTCATGTTTCAAGTCCTCCATTTCATTTTTATATTTGTTTAATTCAGGGTTTCGTAAACTTCTGAAAGATTCCCAGAACACGAAACTGCTTGTTTAGGCACCTGAATGAAAACGGCCTATTAGAGCTGCTTACTTTAAATTTTTTATAAAAAAAACTTATGTTATTAAAGTTTACATAATTTATGTTATTTTAGCATTCTCCACACTTCTGTTCTATCCATAGTCTTTATTGACTTCTTACACTGTTCCGTGCACATTAGAAAAGCAGTTGATACCGACCAAGGAACCACCGATTTAATCTAATAAATGCAAAGGTTCTTCATAAGCACTTCATGAACATGTTTCTGGTTTATTAATTAACGTATTATGTTTTCACGAAGGTTTTGCACTGTTCGTACATAGTTCAATAAGTATAGCTACATCATCAATGGCAATAAAGATTATGTTATGCACTGCCATTCTCTTATTGAACAGTTTGTCATCAATGGTGTAATTAATTTCATTGAAAACCCTAAAAGATCCAATCCATAGGGGCGGATAAGCATAGATTTTTATTTTCCCCACACAGAAAATGACTGTGAATTTTAAATTAAGTACAATTTATGGTAAAACAAAAGCTAATAATAATCAAAATTGCAAATGTTATAAGTGAAAAATTAATTATACTCGTCCAACCCTAAAAAATATAATTTAAAAATTAAAAACAACTTCAAAATAAAAACAAATAATATCTCGAAAAATACCTCAGAAAAAAAACAAAGAATGTATCTGAGAAACAAATACAAACCTAATATAACTCTTAGAAAGTGTAATAAATATATATGAAAAAACAAAACAATTAAATCTGCAGTTTTGTTACTGGTAAAATCTTAAACATCGAATGCTAAGATGATTACTAATAAACTAATAGATAGATTATTAAAACTAATTATTTTTATCCAAGTTTTAATATGTCTGGGTAAAATGAAGAGAAGAATAAAGTTAATGTAATTATATCACAAATCAGTAGAGGTTTGAAGGCTTAAAAAAGTTTCATGTCTGATCTCTAAAGCAGGAAATTAGGGTTATCTAACTTTGAGGCACATAGGTTACGACTTCCTGTAGATCGATTTACATAAAAAAAGAATGTGGTTGTAGTTAAACTGAATGAGGAATAAACTCCAAACAGAGCTGCTCACTAACAGAAAATAAAGGAAAAAATATTAATTCATTTAATACATATTTTATCTCACTCAGTATTTTATTTTCTATGCTAGGAGGGGAAGATCACTCACTACCGCTCTCAGGTCATAATATTTCTTGAATATGCTTATGCCAGTATGTTAGCCATCATATAGTGATGGCTAATCACTATATGATTATATATAATCATTAATCACTATATTGGACGGAGAAAACATTCCCCTGTTCTTGTAAAAGCCTTCGTAGCACAATTGGAAGAGCGACTGTACATTGCGCCCTTCGATTGAAAAAAGACCTGGGTTTGATTGCCATCCAGGACGTGAGGAACCTTTATCTGGTCTCTTTCGACTAAAGGTGAGTTAGCCGGTCTCATACGAGGGTAGGGGTTTTTTCAACCGGAAACTCGAGCTTTTCGTCCCCCAGAACAGGCAAACCAGCCGCGTGAACACATAGGACACACTGGGAGGCACAGGACTAACCACTTTATCCTCGAAGCGGTAGCCGTTTCAAATCATAATAGGCCATACGAACGTAACTAGCCACAAGAGTCTAATATACGTATGAGGTCGTTTAATAAATAAATCTCCTTATTTCCCTTTTTTGTTGATAAAATCTTCAAGAACTTTAGCTTTTCGTTTTTATTACTGAAAACACAGATTTTAAAAGCTTTTAGCGCATCATTTCTCAATACAACATTTACAATATGCAGTAGTTGACTATGAGGGAAATCAGTGTCATTTAATTTGATTATAACTATATGTTAACAAAAATATTCATTTCGTTTAGATTTTTTTAATCATAAAATAATACAACAATTATTATCACATTAGCAAATAGAAAACGAATTATGGTGGGAATGAACTGTTTCAAACTTTTACAGGATTTACAAAAGTCATTAAATTTTTAGAAAACAGGAAGAGCAAGCAAACGAATTTAGACCATCAATAAACTGTGCTTATTAATATAAGAGTTAAGCCAAAGATATTTAAAGGCCAGTAACCCAGTGGAATAACGAGGCAGACCCCTGGGAACAAAATTGTTATAAAAATAACAATGGAATTTTTGTTAGCGAAGATGGCATCTAAGAGCATCTTTCCCTTCTCTTCTCATCTCTGTCCTTGGTATTCCATGGGTAATCCACGGTATTTACTATTTTGTGATCCACGTTTAAAGAATATATCTTATGTATATCATTTTTTACACTGATTGTAAAATATCACTATATGTTGGAAATTGTCCTTCTATGAGAGCATTATGCATGAATAAAAATGATGATTACTATGACTATTTATCTATCACCGCACAGATATCATTTACATATTCAGGGGTCTTCCTCTTAAGCTGTTGAAAATCTTTATCTGGCAAGCAACGCGATAAAATACCAAGAAAAAATCTTATAAATGAATGTCTTAGACAAACATTTCTTAAATAATGTAAGTATAGATCGTATACATAACAATGTGATATTTCTCATATCTTTTTAAATTAATATTTATACATACATACATACATCTTCAAGGCCCACTCTTCCTAATTGGGTTGTGGGGGCAACAGCTGCAAGAGGAACTTCCAATGGTCACGATCCTCTGCCACCAAGCTCAGGTGTTCTTGGTGGGATTCCCAAACATGTCCACCCAAGGTTTTGGATATAATCTATCCAGCGAGTCCTCGGCCTTCCACGTGGCCTCCCACCCTCTGGCTTGGCAAAGAGGGCCTGCTGAGGGAGCCTCTCTTGTGGCATTCTGACCAGGTGCCCGTATCAACGTAACTGTGATCTCTCAATACGGAGAAGCAGCAGTTGAGTATTGAGGGTTTCCCGAATTGCAGAGCTTCTGACTCTGGCGAGTTTTGTCAGCCCCGCAACCCCTCGAAGGAACCTCATTTCAACCGCTTGGATTCGTGTCCGCATTCTTTCGGTCATTACCCAACTCTCATGACCATAGGTGAGGATGGAGACATAGACTGTATTGAAGACAGCCAGCTTTGCCTTCTGGCTTAACTCCCGCTTCAATACTACCGAACGGCCAAGCTCCCGCAATATTGAGCTTGCTAAGCCAATTCGAGTATCTAGCTCTACGTCCCATTTTCCATCATTCGTGAATATGGACCCAAGGTATTTAAACTTCTCCACCTGTCTCATTGTGACTCCACTTACATTTAGAGTGTACTGGGATGGTTGTCTTGAGACCACAAATGTTTCAGTTTTGGCCACACTGATCTTCATTCCGGCGTCTGCACAAACGGCTACAAACCTATGCAGGGTCCGCTGGAGGTCATCTGTGGAAAAGCTAAGCAGAACCAGGTCATCTGCAAAAAGCAGACGTCCAATGCTACATTTTCCAATTCTGACACACTCACTGCCTCGGCTATGCCTATCAATCCAGTCCACAAATACTATGAAAAGGAGGGGTGACAGAACACACCCTTGGCGGAGGCCAACGGAGACTGTGAAAGGTTCAGACTTTGTGCTGTTTACCCTGACAAAAAACTCTGGGCATTCATACAGGGACTTGATGGCAGCTAATAGTTGACCATCCACTCCATACTCCTGTACTACTTGCCAAAGCTTATCCCGAGGAATCCGGTCATATGCCTTTTCCAAGTCCACAAAACATGTGTAGACATTCTTGGCATATTCCCAAGATTTCTCAAAGACTTGCCTTAAAGTGAAGATTTGGTCAGTTGTGCTTCTACCAGGACGAAAGCCACATTGTTCTTCCTGGAACTTTGACTCAACTATGCTCCTGCACCGTCTTTCCAAGCACTTAGCATACACTTTCCCAGGCAGGCTGAGCAAAGAGATGCCACGATAGTTACTGCAATCCTTCTGGTCTCCCTTCTTAAAGACTGGTATTATTATGCCTGTCTGCCATTGCTTTGGTGCTCGCCCAGATACCCAAGCAGCCTGACACACTCGAGTCAGCCAGAGAACACCGTCTCGATTTAAGGCTTTTAGCATTTCGGGCCGAATTTCATCATCGCCAGCAGCCTTGCCCGATTTTAGCGATTTTATTGCTAAATGGACCTCTTCTGCTGTGAGACTAGTCATTGCCCCGATCTGCACCTCTTAGATGTCCACAACTGCTGGGCCACCCGGGTTAAGAAGGCTCTCAAAGTATTCCCTCCATCTGTGGAGGATATCCTTCTCGGTTGTTAAAAGTGCACCATCAGAGGCCTTAATTGCCCTTGCTATGCACGATTTCCTCCCTCGAAGGCGGCGGATGGTCTGCCAGAATACTTTGTTTGCATTTGCATAGGATAAGTCTAATCTTTCTCCAAAGGATTCCCAAGCCTTCTGCTTTGCTGTCTTTACTGCCTTAGCAGCAGTTTTTCGTGCCTCAGCATACCGCAAACCCATCTCAGGTGACCTGACTCTAAGCCATGTTAGATAGGACTCCTTTTTTGCCCGGACAGTTTTACGGACTTCTTGGTTCCACCAAGGTGTCCTTTTCTCACTGCCCGTTACCATGCCGAGCCGCTTTCTGCCACACCATGAGAGTGCAGAGGCAGTGACAGCTGTTCTGAACAGCTTCCATTCCTCCTCAACATCTGCAGTATGCTTGGGAATCTCTTTGAACCTGAATGAAATGTTATCTGCAAAATTCTTCCTCACAGCCTCATTTTACGTCTCCCATTTCACGCGGTATAGCTGCTTAGGCCTACCAGCGTTGATGGTAGCATCTGGTTTCTGAAACCGTAGAGTGCACACAACAAGGTAGTGGTCAGTTGACAATTCTGCCCCTCTTCTCACACGAACGTCCAACACTGAAGAAAATAGGTCTGCTGAGACTATAAAGAAGTTAATATTTATAAAACATTTAAAATTTATTTATTTCACTAAATTTTAAATTTAACCGAAAACTACTTTTATCTAAAATTTAAGGGAATTATTTAAATTATTTTTAAAATTAATTATAAATATGGAACAGATTTAAAAAAAAATAGTAAAAAAAAAAAGTTGATGTGCCCGACAGTAGCAACTATATTATCATATTGAAGTGAAGTTTTGATATCAGATCTAGAGCATGCGCTGTAACAATAACTGATTTACTGCTAGCATTTTTTCGAAAACATTCCTATGTAACTGGGTTTGTCATTTTAAATACATAATAGGATTTCACTTTATCATACATAATTATTAATAATTATTGAAATAATTTCAGTTATTTGTTAAAGTTATGAATAATTTTCATAACATTTATATATATTGAATATTTTATAACATTTATAATTTACGATATATTGAATATATAGTAAATATATATTTCATCCATTAAATGTAAGACTTTGATAACATGGCTAATGAAACTTTCAGTAACTGGCGCATTATGATGTTATGAATCTATGTGATGAAATAGCATGCATATTTCATCATATTTCTTAGAGCTTCGCTATTATCTGCTAATTTGAAGATTAGATAGTTTCGACGCCATGCATTAAAGACAGTAAGAAACTGATAGATTACAGTTTGCTTTTTCCTCACCATACTTTTTAATAGTTTCAACGTTGATATTTCAACGTTGAAATATCAACGTTGATACTTTCCTAGGTTTCTAGTATTTCTGAATACTCCACATAAACCATTCGATTATATTTGCAAATAATTGGATAATTATATGACCATGAAATACTAAATCATATTTAATCCAACAGTTGTAAACCTAAAGGGACCATAATAAGAATGCTGTTCATATAAAAATAAAATATTAAGAAAACTGGAACTGTTTAAATAACAATACAGCCTAAATTGATTTAACGAATAATACTAACAAAAATAGCCTACATATCCTTGAAAAAAAAATATTTTTTTCAAGGATATGTAGAATTTCAAGGATATAAGAAAAATCTCTTCTCGGCAAAATTAGTATTTTATCGACGAACATGTTAACAAAGATTACGTTAAAAATAACACGAATTTTGTAGACAGAAAGGGACTATATATATATATATATATATATATATATATATATGTCTGATATCATCATGTTAACTATCTTTCTCATACCATTATTCTATAGATAAGAAAATATCAAGAACATGTCAAGAACATTTTAAGAAAAGTGCCCATGATAAAAAGACACGCAAACAAAGCCAATGCAAATTGTCCTAGAACGACATACCAATGCAAATTGGTATGACGTTCTAGGACAAGAATAAAGGAGATATCAGTCAATACCACTTTCAATTTGAACAAACATGACATGTGGATCTAAGATTAATGATCTTGAATGTGGGCTGATTGTCGGATATCATTTTACAGGACTAATTACAAGGCTAATCTCTGAGTCGTTAAACTTATTCAGAACAACAGAATAGAACATTATGCGAAAACAGAGATTGAATTGATATGCCAAAATGGAACATAGTCAAAAAGTGTCTGAAGAAACAAACGTCTCTCCGCGCAATCATCCAGGAAATCTAATAATACTTCTGCAGGAATGGCAACAGTAATACCAGTGTACGAATATACCCAGAGCATTGCATGCACCTCTCTCTCTCTCTCTCTCTCTCTCTCTCCTTCTCCTCCTCCTTCAACCGCTCATGGAATTGGCAAGAGGTGATGTTCAGTGAAAGTTATTATAGTAGTTCCTACAGTAGGCGCCAGATGACTGGATACGGACATTTTATAACAATTCGTGTATCAGTCTTTTTATCGGATGAGAGAACTTGAATCTGGAGCGATGAGAAACACTGCACAGCACTATACTACAATGTTCCAAATGTAATGGAGAGTGGTGGGAATTTGATAGTTTGGGAGTGTTTTTCGTGATACAGAAATGAACTGGTTCTCCCCTTGTTTTTATTTATACCCTCATGGAAGGATAGTGAGCTTCACTTTTCAGTTAAAGCTAAACTTTCTGCACTCAAGGATTTCAAGGGCGAAAGGCCATACCTGTTTCATCAAGACAGTGCCTCTTGTCACTCAACACACTCTGTTGTGGCTTGGTTTGATGATGACAACGTATTTTTAATGGACTGATTTCGATATCTTAATCCTGTTGTTCGAACTCGATGGAAACAAGTGCAATGTTCCTTCGATGAATCGTCCACGGAGGCGAATTGCACTAATATTCTAAACAATCTTGCATGTAGAACGAAAACAAATTTTCCATGATCAGAAGTATGTAAAGTATTTATCACATAGGCTGAATTCTCTAGACACAAGGATGAAAATTCACAAAAATGAAAAAAAAATGTAATACTTTAATCCCTGTTTCCAAAATTATTGAAGATCACGCGAGAAATGAGACAAGGATCAGATTACAATATTATGTTTTAATAAGGTTGGCTGTGTTCATAATTTCTTTCTTCAGCAACTACTTGCTTGCTTTGTACAAACCAAGTTCTTCCCCAACAGGGGAAGAGGAAGAAGGCAAAGGCTGGAGGAGCAGTCAAGACGTTATAATCTGATAGTCTCTGATTATAATCTCTTGACTGCTCCTCCGGCCTTTATTCTCTAAAGAATAGAGCAGTTCGGCCATCTAAATCTCTTAATGTTGACTTAGTGATTTAGATGGCCGAACTTTTTTTTTTTTTCTTTCTAGCTTTTCTACGCATACTTTCGTGATTTCTGTTTATTTGAACCTAAACTGGTATGATATTTGTAATTTCTCTAATTGCATCCAAATATGCTAAAAATAAGAGGATTAGGTGGAAACTGTTCCTCTTCTCATTCTTAAGCTTTTACTTATTTGAATGCAGCATGGTTCGTATAAGATTCCAAGACTTCCTTCAAAACACGTCTATCATCCGTTTAAATTCTGTTTTTCATATTCTGCCATAGGATGACACTGTCATTATGAAGCATCGGTCAAGAAAACTTTCTAAGATATCGGTTTATTGACACTTATAACTTGTTTTCAGTATCCCTTCAAGATGTAATTCAGATTCTATTGATTCATTAAATTTATTTGTTGAATAATACTAATTTTGAAATAGCTGCTTTCTGTCTGTTATGAAATATAATAAAAAAAAAAGTTACTCTCGTTTTAATGCCAGTATTGGTAGACTTATTTTTGTTGTTTTATATTATTTTTGCATCTTGTCCATCTACTTCCCCTTAGATAAAGTATATCTCGCAGTATTAATCTCTTGATGTGTGGCGTTGTTCTAACCTTGTATAAAAACATATGTATTATATGAAAAGAAAACTTAAATATCACTTATTTTATAACCAATAGATAATCAATGGTTGCATGTCGAAGGTTTGAGAGATACAGAACTTGGAAGAATACAGCCTACATTAAGTGTAGGTCGCATTATTATAAGCTTCTTTGTAATGTACTTCTTAAAAGATACGAACTTTTCTCAAAATGCTGAAATTCTATTTTTATCTTTGATGAATACTTTTAATTATGTATTTTGATGAAAGTGAAGAAAGTTGAGGATAGTCTGGTACGCTTCGAGGTTGGAGATTTATGGTCACTTTCCAAACTGTTTCAATTACCACATAAGCGAGAGCTGTCGTTGGCAGACTGCCAAGAGGAGTCAATTTATGTTTATTCAGGCTTTTGCAAACATCCACTCCCGCGGTGGAACAGATGCACGTCCTGCTAGAGAGCTGGTATGCTATCACTTGGTCACCTGGCAGGGTTATGTAAAACGAAAGAAAGAAAAAAAAAACGTATTATGCCATAATTGAGTACGTCGCCGACTATGCGCATCTACACTGTCTCATCTGCTCGTGTTTCGGAAAATTTAGATTTGTATAAAGCAAGAATTCGAGGTCCTGGAACTGACAGATCGGATTCGAGAGGTTATGCGACATAGGCCAGCACTTCCGTTACACGCTTTTGTTAAAAATACTCCATTTTTAAATTTTGCAGCTTTCATTTAATCACTAACTCAGTATCGCTTTAAGTTCTAAAAGTTAATTCAATCAATGGCTCAGTTTTTCTCATGCAATCACGAATCATTACAGCTTATGACGAGAGATAAAAACAGCCATCGTTATACTCAACCACCAAATGCTCATTGACTTTCAGATTATCGTTACCAAAAATGCACAGATTTCGAGGGAAAAAAAACAGTTTATAATGAACTTAATCAGGTTTTGATTTACTAAAAATAAGTTTTTCAAGAAAAACTTCCAAAAAATTTGTATCCCAGTTGTAGAGTTGAGAATTACTCAACTCTATAACTGGGATACAAATTAATAGAGACAGATATTACGAACTATTTATTGCGAATTATCAAGTCATTTTTACAAAACTAGAGTTTCCACAATGGTTGCTATATCAATACGTGAAACTCATCGCATTGGTATAACGAGTTTATCGCATTTCGATTTGGTTACCAAATGTCTTTTTTACCTTGAACTCCAAATATACATTTTTTTTCTCACCAGTTTTTATTAAATTTCTAAGTCTGCCGAAAACAGGAATGGAATTCATCTGATGAACATGATTTCAAAGCAATAAGAAAGCTGTTATCACTTGAAACAAATGAGATATTGTAATGATAATTAATTCAGAAGAGGAAAATACTTTAAAATACGAGAATCATTATTTTACTGAAATTGCTTTCTATGACTATTTAGGCATCATAAATATGCACAAAGTATGACATCCAACGGATTTTTTTTAGATAAAATTCCGAGTTTAAAGGATTTCTACAATCCTTCTAATAAGACTAAAGAATTCATCTTCAATTAAAGATTCAGATAAATATTCCCCAAAAATTCTTCTTCTTCAGTATTATTTCTGGGAAAATTCCCATGTTACTCCTCTAAGTAAATATTATTTTTATGGCTATTTATCCTATTTTTATTTAGGAGGGCCCCTTTTTATAATATCATTGGCTTTTTACTCAATTTTTAGGTCATTACTGATGTTTTACATAGATAAATATAAGAAGAATATATAGGAGGAATAATTCGGACATACCTTTGTAGGATGTTGCTGGCTAACTTCTTATTCAGCGGATCCTAGCGTATGGCGATATACATTCATCTGCTGTTAAAGGAAGGAAATATAATCGAAAGGAAGGGAGATGTGGGAGAATTATTGGTGAGGCAAGAGGTACGTGAACTTTTTGAATTTTTTTTTATTATTTTGAAAAATAATAAAAAAAATTATTATTAAAGGTGGGCAGAGAATACTTTGGTAGGGGATGAAAAATTGAAATTTTTGGGGAAGGAGAAGGATAAGATGGGATGGAAGATCTTTAATCTTATTCCAACTTATCCTTCTCCTTCCCCCCAAAATTTCTATTTTTCACCGCCCCCTCCTCCGAAAGTATTCTTTGCCCACATTTAATAATAAAAAAATAAAAAAAACCGGATGTTTCAAAAGGTTCGTATACCCCTTGCCTCACCATTAATTCTCCCACATCCCTCTACCCCCACATTTTCCAATTCCCCCTTCCTTTCGATGATACTTCCTTCCTTTAACAGCGGATGAATGTATATCGCCATACGCTGGAACGCCGCTGAATAAGTAAAAAGCCAATGACATTATAAAAAGAGGCACTCCTAAACAAAAATAGGCTAAATACCCATGAAAATATTATTTTTCTTCTACTTCTTTTCTCTCCATATATATATATATATATATATATATTCAAAATGAGGAGATTTATCGTTTTTAAAATATAATTCTTTAAGAACAATTCAAAATTGCTTTACCTGATTAGTCTTCAACAATAATTTTTGCTAAACCACTCATCGAAAACATATGGAAAACTTTAATATAAACTTCCCCGAGTATCAAACAACACTTTATGAAATGAAAGGGGAAATGATCATCATACTTCTATCAGTGAACAGTTGAGCAAAAATCGATGTAATACAATCAAAACAAGTTACTTATTAGTTCAATGGAAGACTTTGCTCTGATTATTTCAACTATCATAATTGTTATCATAAGGTAAAAGATAGAGTTGTACACAATCGTCATATTTGGGACGCTGACAATTCAGGAGGACAAAGCTTGATTATCACTTTACTCTCTGGCGGTAATCACGAAAGATTAGATCTTTGTGAGTAATAATCGATGCGTATTAAAACGTTCACGCTAGTTGATGTAATCTATAGTAGATCAATCTAGGCGGCATCTGTAAACAAAAGACATTTGATTGCAGTGTGGTTAAATGGGACTTATTACCTTAAGGTTTTAAGTCAGACATACTTACAAAATACGGATAATTGCAACACAACACCAGCATGACAAAAAAAAAAAAAAAAAAAAAACAACTTGCCGATTGAGGATTACTTAAACATATCCGTCCGTCTGTTATTGTAAGTACAACCCCAAGTAGGCCTTTGGCCTCCCGTTGAGTTTCATAACTCACTACGAGGTGGGGTCATTACTCCCACGCTCACTTAACATATGATAATAGTTATTCTTTATTAATCTTCATCAACATAGATATATTGACCCAAAGTCTGTATAAGGAAGTCTATTCTTAAAGTTAATGTTCTGTCTAACATACAGTGGTATAAATTTTGATTCTTTATACAAAATAACTTCATTTATGAAGCTATTTCTAGCAGAAAATACTACTTATCTTAGAAATTTGATTTTAAAAGGCGTTGAAATGTCAAGCCACTTCAGGCTATCTTAATGGAGACCTAAAGTTGCTTGCAAAAAGTTCTCCTATGAGAGCAGGGTTCAGGATTATCTCATCGTAGATTAGGATTATCTCATCCTTAGTCAACACACTATTAATGTATGATTATTTTGTGACCTTTCGTGGATGGTATTCACATAAGTAAAGGCATATTTTATTCACATTGGTGTTCATGACATCATCTCTGCGTTATTTGCTACAATGATATATATGGTGCATTATTTTAAGAATAATTTCATTGATAGTGCATTTTTTGTGGTATTAAATTTCCCATGAATACATGCATTTGAATTGTATTCTACAACATATAATTTTACATAATGAGATAGAAATATTGACAATGGTAATATTGTGCATTCTAGACGGATAAATATTACGTAGTTTTATCTGAAAAAAATTATACACCCTTTTTATATGCATTTTTATATTATAATAATCACTATATATTTCTTTGAAATATGATTAAATTTTGATAATAGACAATTTCAAAAAATATAATAATATTGCAAATAGCGTGATATTTTATATTATATATTATATTAAAATATATTATAAAATATTTAAAATATTATAAAAGTTAAAAATCAGAATTGTTTTTTGAAATATGATAAAATGCATTCTAATTTAAATTAGAAAACATTTTATCATTTAAAATAATGATATTTTAAATATCATTATTTTAAAATATTGAAATATTTTAAAATAATGAAATTTACTTCAGATTTTCTCATTTTTTATGATAACTTTTATTTTATTTATTTAATTATATCCGATCTTGCAATAATATTGTAATTAGCGTGCTGATTTAACCTAAGCATTTATGCGTTTAAACTTTACAGCAACCTCCGTAGCTCAGTCGGTATAGACGTGAAGAATTTTTATCTGGTTTCTTTCGACTGAAGGTGAGTTAACCGGTCTCATACGGAGGTAGGGGGGGATTTCTCCCAGTAATTCGGGTTTTTTCATCTCTTAAAACAGACAAACCGGTCCCATTAACACACACGGCTGTACTCATACTACGCCAAGGAAGGCAACGGGAAATCGCATTGCTCATAATCATCTCCCTAGTATGATAGCATTACAGCTACCCACACCAACGATATGACTGAGAGAATAGGATAAACTTTAGGAAACGTTCTTTCTTTGTTTTTCTTTCTTCTTTTTTTTCTCCTTCAGAATGGTTGGCTAGTTTTCCTTTTTGAAAAAGTCGTGAAGACCGTGGGAAATAATCTGGTGTGTAGTGACTACTAATTGTGTATTCCAAGGATATATTTTTAATATGAGTCGGTATCGATATATCGTCATTGTGACAATATTTGTAACATTGCATTAATAGCCATTTCAAATGTGCTTGTTGAAATACATCACAGTCATTATGATCACAGGAAGTTGACACTACCAACAGCAGCAGTTTTTTTGCGTCACACTTCTTGTCAAATTATTAACTTTGATTCTTTGAACTTTAAGTAGTACGCTGCTCTCTTCGGTAAGCTTTTTTAAAACATACATCTTATTTTATTTTCTGTTTTTATATTTGGCATTTTGCCTTAATTTATATTTCCTTTCAATATTGATCTTTTAATGAATATGATAACTTTTAAACATGCTTTATGCAATACTCTAATATGCCAAGAATTTATTGTCTGCAAAATTATAATGATTTAAAATTTTTCAAATGTATATGAAACAAAAATATACGGTCTATAATTCACTTCCGTACAAGAAGGTCCTGCCAAAACTTTATAAACTCTTATTCTTGTATGCTTTTGAACTTGGTTAGGTTTAAAAATATTATTGATCATTCCTGTGATCTTTAAAAAGTTTGAAATTTTGATTTCCATATCAGCTTATTGATATTGGTAAAGATCAGTATATTGATCGTTGGTGTTCATCTTCACTTCTTGCTATGATTACTAGTCATCTGCAAACAAAAAGATACTAAGTATAGTTCCACGATCCAGTTTAAATGCTGGTTTTATATTTTTCTTCCATTTCTTTACTATTTCCTCTACATAGATATTAAATAAGAGTGGTGATACGGGGCATGCTTGACGGACCCCCCATTTTTTAATTTCCAAGCTATTTGATTGTTCTGATACATGTTAGTTATTGCAGCAAGGGCTGATTTGAAATGTTTAGATTCTTGAGCACGGTCCACTGTTTGCTTCTTAAGACTCTGTCAAAGACTTTCTCACAATTTACAAATGCTACGTGCATTTCGATGTTATATTCATAATGTTTTTCAATTAAGATTTTTAATGTAAAAGCTGGGTCAATGCACGATCGTCCTTTTATGAAGCCATTTTGTTCTTCGCAAAGTTTATCTTCTACATATGATTTAAGTTTTGAAGTTAATATTCGTGCATATAACTCATAACCAGTATTTAGAAGACTTATTCCTCTGTTTTCAGAATTGCACTTATCTCCTTTTTTATATACAGGAATGATAACTGCCTTATTTCAAATTTCTGGGATTTTTCCTTGTATATATTTATAATGGAATATATACAAGGAATATATACAAGAAGATATAATGGAATAATTTAAAAAATATATATATTTTTAAATTATTCCATTATATTTCTATATCATCAATTTCTTTTATTTGCTCTAGTTTGCCATTTATTCTTTGTGAATAAAGGTAATTAATAATTTTATCATCCTTTTAAGAGATCATGATCAAATTCTATTTCTGCACATCTAAATACCCTTCTGTCTAGTATCATATTAGCTGTTTTTCTATTAGCGATTATATAATCTATTATCCTTTAGGTTTGTTTTGTTGTTTTCAAAGTGAATTTATGGCAATCTTTATGCTTGAAAAAAAAGTATTAGTAATTTTTAAGTTATATGTGGAAAAATCCCTAAGTCTGTATCTATTTCTCTTTCATGTAGTTTCACCATTTGAAATAAAAAATAACATTTTATTTTTTGTAAATCTGAATAAAAGGCATTAATATCTTCCTTCCAATAATAGTCAGGAAGCCACGATTTATTTGTAATCTTAGTTCTAGAATTCTGTCGCATTGTAATGTGTGATATTTTTTAAAATTGATTTGTGAATAAAAATCATTACTCCTGATTTTGCTGTTTCTATTAGTGTTTTGTCTAGACTCTAGATCATGGTATTTGTGATGGACACTCCTGACATTCCAAGTAGCAACATTCCAGATATGCTTATTTTCATTATTTTTCTCCACTCATATTCGGTAACCTGTCCGAGTCATTTTCCAAAGTAACAGTCCGGTTACTTTTTTTCTTAAGACATTGGAGTAAGAAAAGATTCAGCTGGGTTGGTTACCGGCCATGGGGCCACCACCTTGGGGCATCCAAACTTGCCCGAAGTCTCCCTTTTGTACCTGCGTTTGTACGTGACCAAGCTTCCTAGTGGGGTTAGTACCCAATCTTCCACTGAGATGCAATAATGACGTCATTATGGCTGTATTTAATGCCAAAAGGTTTTTTTTTTTTTTTTTTTTTTGCTAGCTTATTCACTGTGGATCGTTCGATCATGATCATTTGTAACAGAGAATTTCCTATTTTCAAATCATTTCGAGTAATTTGGAATAATCTGAGTAAGGATAATGAATAAAAAATTTCCATAAATCCATTCACCCAGTGGGAAAGAATAATATACTTACAGACGGAGGGATATTTCGGAAAAGTAACTAAGAAGAGACATTTAATATGGATAGCTTTGTGATTCAAACGGATTTTATAATGAAGTTTCTATATAGTGTGCTTATGGAGACATAGGAAGTTGGTTTCCAAGTTCTTATTAAAACATCGAGAATTCATTTTATTGCTAGTTATTTACGAATCGGTGGATATTATTGGAAAGTGCAATTTGTAATTATATTATCTAAAGAATCGGTGATTATCCTTTTACCGGAGCTCTTATTAAATATCCTAACATAAACTGGCCATCCTCAGTTAGCAGCTTGAGAAACCGATTCTCATGGTTTGCAGAAAAAGATAAAGCTTGGTAAAATAGGAAATTTCAACGTGGTATATCTGTGGGTACGTTAATCATTTATCTTTTCTTTTTTTATGTATGCATTTTATTCTTCACTCCGGTATTTGGTTGATATCTGACAAATTTTGTTTTACCGTCTCATATATGGAAAGGCGTTTATTTCCATTTGAACATTTAGACTTCTGAAACAAGTCCAAACATAAAATGAGATATACATGATTTCGAACGGAAATGAAAAAAATAAATTATTAATAAATTTTGTAAATATTCTATTATGCCTATTCGGAAACCACTAATGTCTGCGAAGTTGTGTGTACTACCCATAACTGGTCGATGTTGTAATCCTACTGCATCTGTAATCCTACTATATTTCTACAAAATCACCATTAGGAGGGGAAAAATATAAGTTATTTTAGCCTATTCATCAATGGTATAAATTTTTGTATTGTCAGTCGATTATTATTCAGAGGTTAGCAACTGTGTTAACTTCAATCCGTTTGTCAAACAACCCAGTAATCTTTAAATTACGTCATTGGTGCGTAGAAAACGGTATTCACGACATTAACTGCAGGGAGAAATATATTTTGGTAAATAAAGTCGGGTACTGTGATGTGCATAAAATTATTTTCCAAAAGAAGGTTGTCCATATCTAGGAAGCAAATATAGGAATATAAAAGGAAGACTGACAAGAAGCATCACTTGAACGCTGATGGGTAACTATAAAAAAGGTAGATCGATTGTTTCAGATCTTAAGCTGTTGTTAATGAAAGGACTTGAGACTCTTATCAGAAAGTGAAAGGAGAAAAATGATTGCAGATTAATGATAACAGAATACACAATGATGTGTGTGATCATTTCTCATATAATCGTCAAAAATGTTCTGTTGAGATGATAAAATATATAAAATGATAAAAAAAGTGACTATAGGGATGTGCCCCGGTAAACCAAGGGTTGGTTTATAGATTTCGGCAATGTAAGAAAGGGTTATTTCTTTAATATTCAGAAATAATTAGCTTTAAAACATGCTACAACACCTTTAATTAGAAATTTAAGTGCCAAAGATATATATAGAATACTTTCGTACAGATTTTAAGGCATCTTTAAAGGATTGCTGAGCTTTGAGTTGTACTGCATAACAAATGTAATAAATGGTTGAAAGTGTTTCACTTGATTATATTATAAATTAAAGATTCCAAGAAATTATATACTTGTTTTAATCCTTTATCCGAGTGCAAGCAAACAATGTTTGCGCCTGAAGTATCTTTCAGGACTGGGGCAACTCGTGGCAAAATGACTTCACATCGTTTGCCTTAGTATTCCATAATGCAAAGCATATCTCCTTGTGGACATGTATAATGCTATGCATTATGGGAAGGGTCACTACTCAGACCGGTTTCGACCTTTATTGAGGTTTCGTCAGTGGGAGCCAGACCAAATTTAAGTGCCAAAGATATATACAGTACTAAGGTGAAAGTAATGGAGAAGTCATATTTTCCTAAAAGATGTCACACCTTATTATTAAAATACTCTGGATTAGAGATAAATAGTTGTTGAAAGTTTTTCACTTGGTTTTTTAAAGTTTTTCAAAACAAATATGACTTTTGCATTACTTCAACCTTAGTATCTCACCTCTGGGTCTGGCTCCCACTGATGAGACCTCAATAAAGGTCGAAATCGGTCTGGGTAGTGGTCCTCCCCATAATGCATAGCATTATTCTGTCTACAAGGAGATGTGCTTTCCATTATGGGATACTAAGGAAAGTGATGTGAAGTCATACCACCTTTGCCACGAGTTGCCCCAGTCCTGAAAGATACTTCAGGCAGACTTTGTTTGCTTACACTTGGATAATGGAGTAAACCAAGTATATAATTTCTTGTTATCTTTAAATGTAATAAGTTTTATAAAGTCAGTTGCGCCGAATTTTTGAATGTGATCGATTAATATTAATGTTGATACTGTGGAGTAGGCTAAGAGTAATATAATTTGGAAATCCTACATTAATGATCGCATTTCGTGCTACTTCGGACATTGAAAGAGGATGAAATTCATCCCCACCTAAAGAAGTCACAACGAACTGAATTAAAGATAAATCTCACTGATTTTAACTGATTGATTTAGTTCGGCTGCTTGATTCACCTGCTAATTTAGTTGGCTGTCACATCACTTTCCTTCATAACTTCCGTATTTGTAGGACAATAAAAATGTCTTTTCGGTGATGTGTTCTCCAATCAAATTTGAAGTGTAACATAAGTTTTCATGAACTTCAGTTCAATTTATGGGATGCACGATTGGGTGCAACAAAGCTCGAAGTTTTGGGAAACTTGCAAATAAAACAGGTAGCCCATATAGGCTTGGTGTGTGCAGGTAAAACATTTTAATTTGGACAAAGTTTCCGTTCGTCGGTCAGCTTGTAATATTATCTAAGAAGCTTATGGATTTACTTTTTTAAAGATGTTGTGGTCCTTCATTGCTGGAATGTGTATGGTATCCGATAATAATCATGTTATTTTATTATTTTATTCTTTATTATTATATTCTCTTATGAGTGTATAATTGCGGTTTTGCGGGATGAAAAAAAAAAACTCTCTATCCTATGAGCCCGGCTAACTCACGTTCATTTGAAAGCTCTAATAAAGCTTCTTCGCATCCTAGGCAGTATTCGAACTCAGATCTTTCCAACCAAAGGGCATGTCAAACCCGAATGAGCCGTATAGGTTAACCTCCACAGTGAAGAAACAAAATATGTAATAACAATTTTGAAGGGAGTATACGGACCCCACTCCACACGTGGAAAGATTTATGTATGTGAAACTGTATGTGAGAAGCATTATTATATTGAGGACAGATAGTTTTGTCTTTCTTTTAACTATTCACTTAAGGGAAGATACGAATTTATTACACCCATCGTAACTGATCAGGTATATATAGCATACTCTATAGAAGTCTACCAAAATTGAAGCATCACAATCTACTGTAGTTCGAAATGATAGAAGATTGACGAGTGTAATTAAATATTTTAATCAAAACAGATTTTTTTTTAAGTGGTGTTGTTCTGAGCGCTGTTTGTTTATGCCTGACTCCAAAACGCATGCAAATAATGTTCGGACAGAAAATTCTTAAATGTCTCCAGTTTAACAAGTTAAGTATGCTAGTCAAAAATCGCATTTCTAAATAATTGCTCGGTGAAATTTTTTTTCCCAGTTAAGTAATATATATCTTTCTGCTAAGAAAGATATTTATAGACGCAACTTCAGCGTGAAGCTATATTCCGAAAAAAAATAGTGAGAAATGCTACAAGTTTGGAGAAATTTTAAATTGTACTTTTGATTTTGAATACAAAAGAATTGTACTTATGACTGGTATGAACAGTTTTCCTTTTTTTATTCAACTCATTTGTATTTGTTACAATTAAGCACTGTTCCTTCATATCACACATTTGTGTTATAGCTAAATTCACTAATAATAGCTTTTTTATTTTCCTCTTCTTACTTCTAAATTGTCTTCTGTAGAGACGAACATTCCACCGATTGATTACGTGACAGCAACCAGTGACTTTTTTTAGATTTAAAAATGATCATTAGCACGATTGTAGTATGGATTCCATTAACACAAGCGAAAAAGTTTCCTCAAATAGTTTTATTTGATTCTGTGCCAGTCACTTTCAATCTTATAAAATATATTACTATCTTTGGTTATCAAAAGTATGATATGAATTACGATGATATACTAATTAAAAATATGGAGATTTATGAATGTTGAATTTTTTATGTACATCTAAATGATGTGTCTCCTCAACTGGATAAGCTCTCTTTCCGCCTTGACTCTGTGTTATTTAAAGAATTAATACTGATTCTTCTTTTTATTGGATCAATGATATCTGCTTCAATGGGTTCCTCTTCATCATACAAATGTTTTAGTCTTGGACTATAGACGCAAACGAGGATATCTGTACACGCGCCAAGAAAAATAAATATGGCGCAGAATCCATGAAGGTAGTAGCGAAATTTGTCGGCATCATAAACCCAACAGTTGCCTGTTTTTCCGCAGCTTTCTTCCCAAACCAAACAAGAAGCATCTGTAAGAGCTCCGGAGATCAGAGGATAAGGAATGAAAGCTAAAAGAAAAGATGGAAAAGAAACATTATATAGTTGCTAGTATATAGTTGCAATCTGTTTTTTTGAAATTGTATTAATACAAAATATAATGACAGAAAGTGTAATCGGGACTTTCTATGTATAATGCAGCATTCTTTTCTTAATCTATTCAATTCAATTTTGATTTAAAGTAGGCATTTATGCTTATCTTAATATTCAAGGCAAGCATAAAAAGGTTACATTAGCATCAACAGGTAAATTTGTTTCTGATTAACAGTCATAAGACCACCGCTTATTGAAAGCCTGAAGTGGTTGGAAAAATTTCCTTGTTTGGTCTCTAGAGCAGAGTTTATGGACTATGTAAAAATTAAACTTAAAAAATATAAAAACTAGAAAAATCCGTAGCTCATTCACCATACGATTTACTGTTTACAAAAATACCTTTCGTTGTAGGAGTCACAATTAAAACATGAATTAATGAATGGAATATCATTCATATGAATCAAATATTCATACGAATGAAGTTCTCTTTTCCAATTTATTCCGCAAATAAGCATCTGGAATGAGATATGACAGGCAGAGAATCAAAATTCCAAGATGAAACTGCCATAGTAAAGTTCTGGTTGTATACATCCAAGTATAAAACTTCCCGTTTTGGCGTGTGATTAACTGGAATTGACCCATTAAGATTAAAGTACCAATGTGAAATTAATTTATTCGTTAGATATCTTTAAATAAAACAGCTCCAAATCCTATAACTCCCAACTCCTATAAAACTCCAAACAGTTTCTAACTCTATACAAATCACAAATCCTCCTGCCCATTGGGTGTGCTCTAAGAGCTCCCTGAAAATAGTGGATTATATACAGAAAAGAGTAGTTAAATTGATTGACGACCCCTCTCTCATTAATAAATTCGCTCACTTTCTCAAGCCATTCAGTTTTCGCTGTTTGCATCTTTTATAAATAATTTTATGGCCACTGTCTATTACAATTATCATCAATATTTCCCTCACCCAAACGCCTGCAGCAGATAACCGACATCCTCTCATAGTTCAACTCCAACTCGGCAAAACAAATTTCTTCTCTCTTTTTATCTCTTCCACTGCTGCCCTTTGACACTTCCACCATATATGTTTCCCAAGGAATACGCCCACAGATTTTCAAGTCAAATGTGAACAAGTTCCTTATTGCTCGTTCATGGTACTAGCGTACAATAGGTTGAGCAACCTCTCCTGGATGGATTCTCCATAAAAGTGAAATAAAATAAAACCCCGGAAGTTTCCCTTTGCAGTGTCTAGACTATTTAGACTATATGTAAACTGTGTAGGCGAAAAAAAAAGTTTAATTTGACCAGTTTGTCTCCGATGATTGTATGATTGTTAGGCAACATGTTATGAATCTTCCCAAGGAGTTCTCTATGGTAATAAGAGACTATTGTGTAAACCAATAACGCGATTAATATATTCTTTTCTAACTGTCATTTAAATTAAGGAATTACTCTTAATTTTATGATAATTTCATAAATGAAAAATTGTAAACCTGTAGTATGTTACCACCGTAGGTGAGCTCAAGGTCAAATAAACGGAAACCCTACCGTAGAGAACACAGAAATTATCTTCTTTATGTGGCATAGTTTATATCTGCAAAAGAATGATAAACACGTAAGATGGGAGAGTTGTATTTGCAGTGCTGTATTCGGTACTAGAAAAGTGAATGAAGCATTATTATTACAAAAACACTTATCCGAGCCTCGCTGAAGTCTCATGCGTAACGACTATATCATGATTTATATGAACGTCGAAGTTTCAATGAAGGTCACTCGCGGTATAAACCAGGCAGTAGGAAATATTTTTAAAGATAGTTGTATGCATTTTAATATTGCTTAATTGACTTACCGAGTAAGGAATATACTCCGTGAACACCTCCCAATGCTATACTTTTATCAGCTGCATCCACACTCCTGCAATTAAAGGAAAAAAGAAAGAATTAGAAATGTTTTAAATTTAGATATTTATTTATTTGAGCCAGTCGTTTCAGTTTTATTGACACACCACCAGGATATAGATTACCGATATATTTAAACATTGCACAAATCAAATAGGACCAAATAAATCTACTTTATATAAAATTCCAATTCTACCAATTTACGACTTTGTGTGGGCTTAATCATTTCTTAATATTTTACTCAAATTTCGTTTGGTTTGGTATGGTCTCAGTGGAATTATGTAAGGCAAATAAGGCAGTAATCTATGTTAATGCATATGCCGCTCGATTTGTCTGTTTTACAAGAGAGGAAAAAAAAAAACGCTGCCATCATCGTATATGACCAGTAAGACGGGATTTGAACCTGGGTTTTTCCATCTGAAAGGCGAATTCTATTTTGCTTTGTGTGTGTGTGCGCGCGTGCGTGCGTGCGTGCGTGCGTGCGTGCGTGTGTGTGTGTGTGTGTGTGTGTGTGTGTGTGTGTGTGTGTGTGTGTGTGTGTGTGTGTGTGTGTGTGTGTGTGTGTGTGTGTGTGTGTGTGTGTGTGTGTGTGTGTGTGTGTGTGTGTGTGTGTGTGTGTTAACCATTAAAGAAATGGCTGAGTGTTAACATACCGGTTCTTCAAAGAACAAGCTCCTGGTTTTCGAATCTCTTCATCGGCATAGATATTTAGGATTGTCTTCAGGTGGGATTTTTTCGCACCCGCACAATTTTTGCTTACAGGAGAATTGCACCAATAGCAATAAAGCAAATTAGGAAATGAAAGCTTTGCTTCCTGACCGCAGTTGTCCTTCCTGATGTGAGCTCAGGAATTTGTGATTTGTATTCCGCAACCCAACATCCTCTGTTAAAATAATATTCAACGAAAAATTGTCGGCTCGCTTATAACGAGTGCTTGCTTACTTCATAAGCAGCCCTATCATTGGACAACAAGAAGCGGCAGTTGTAAAAGGCATTGAAAGGTACTGGGCTTGAATAAAAAAAAAAAGCAAATAAATGAAAATCCTATGATGCCTGCCTTAGTTCACGGTAACATTCATGACAATAGGATTTTTTTACTTACTAATCCTTTATTTACCAGCTGATTCTTTACTCAGTCCAAGTAACTTTTTTTCCCCTTTTAATTTCGGAATGCCAGGTTTTTATTTGAGCAACTTAAGAAAAGTGGACAGCAAACTTAATGATTTCACACATTAATATAGAATTAGGAGGAAAGTATGGGGCAGTTGTTTGTCGCATTCTCGTGCGCTTTTGTCTACACTGCCCGGCTAAAAATCACACTAAATCTTCCTGCGATCACAAAAGTACAAAGCTGGTTACCAAAGTTTGCACAGAGAAGTAGGGTTTAGTGCCCTTATTTATGATTATTCACAAGACACATTCATCAATTAAAGAAATAAGAGAAATGCCTAGCAATATATTTTGAACAGAAGAACAAATTTCAGCGTAGATAATATAATGCAATAGCAAGATATCAGTTAAACGTTATTTAATACAAGACATTGTTAAACATCAATTTTTATTTATTTTTTTTTTCAAGGAATTCTTTCATTTTTAAGACATCTATTTCAATAAGCACACATCGTTTTAATAATTCATGCATATTATGACAATACCAAACATCCCATGCCTTCTAGCTGATAATATTTTCTGTTTTCCAGAGACTAAATGGCTAATTTATCTGGGAAACCTACCTTAGTAATATCAAAGTATTGCCCACTCTACAAGTTGAAGTGACCAGCTTGCCAACACTGAGTATGACAATATACAGAATCATCCATCCACAGTCGGTGAAACAGTAGCCCTTCTCTGCGGTATCCGTTACGAAATTTTCAGATGAATCGTGCACACATGTACAGTTATAGAACAGCTGGAAATTATTATAAAGTATTTCAGTATTATGACAGCATATTCCGAATTACATAATGATAAAAGTAAATTTAGAAGCAGATTACCTCTGCAGTTTTAATAGTAAAATGTTGGAATTTTATACATCCGATTACAGCTATTTATCATAGTTTTAAAGGATGTATCATGATAAAGAAAATGGTTCGTACGTACGTACAGTTTTAAAACCTCAATAATAAAAATAACACACACACACACAAAATAAAAATAAAAAACATGATTCAAGAACATCTCAATTGGGTTGCGAGAAGTCTTTTATTTATGATCCTTCATATTCAGGCGTGGACTATTTGCAGATAAAGATAATTTGTTGTGACATTCTGCGACCACAATACTTCGTTGCGTCTCTGGTGTGTGTGTGTGTGTGTGTGTGTGGGAACGAATAGAAGAGATGCTGTGTTTGGAATGGTATTAAAGCTAGTGCAGTGTCTCTACCTGCCGGAATCTGAAATTTTTATTGCTGTATAACATGTCAAATAAATTATTCTGTATATTAAAAAAAATATTTTTTTTCTCTGTTGACAATTAAAACTTCTTAATATTGCACTTGAAAAGAAAAACAGTTATTAAATTATTAGACATTTCACAACTTGCTAACCTTCCAATGTCCGCGTGGTTAGTGGCTTTGCACTTCGCAACCATATGCCTGGGGAAGGAGTGTCCTAGGTTCGATTCCCGTCAACGACGTGAGGAGCTCAAGGATCTTCCTCAGCCAAAGCCAAGTTAGTCGGTCTTGGGCGTGGACAGCAGGGTTTTTTCCGCCAGTTTATCTGGTGTTTTTCATCCCGCAAGCAGGCAAACCGGTCCGAGGACACACACACAGATTACAGTCAGGAATACTGACCCAGCCATAGGTCTGATTCGTCAGCCTATGCCGGTTCCGGAGCCCGGATAAAATTTGGGGGGACTAAATGGTACCGTGAACTCCCGTAAAAAGGGGGAACGCTGTCAACAAACGGAATTTAATTTTATTTAACCTTCCAATTATTATTAAACTATGAGTGAATAAAAAAAGAATGTTCAGTTATTCGATTAAGTATGCAAAGGTATATTAATTGACTATTAGTATAGCCAGGTATGCGACAATAGGAATCAGCTTGCACATAACTGACAGTAATAATGTTACACCTTGGTCTAAAAACAACAACTAGAAATAATTTTATTTAATAACATTTTTTATTGTTATTTAAAAGTTTACCATCACTCACTTCTGTGCCATTGATCTTTTCATAGTCACTGCATCCAGCATAGCAAGGTGAAAAATAAGTCGATGCCGTATCCGGTCCACAGAGAGGAACATAAAATCGTTGAGTGCATTTACAATCAGTGTTGCATTCGTTTTCCAGTTGCAACCTACGTAGTCAGAAAAAAATTACACGTTTCAATAGTATTGAGGAAGTAACGATGAATGATACAGATGATTTAGCTGGATGAAGTCGGGTAAGATTAGTAACAAATATTTTCATTTCTAAATCATTTCTTACAACTATAACACATCAGTTGCATTTATGAATGATCATTTAATATTTATGAAATAACAGGAGCAATTCTGAATGGAATATTGTTTACTATTTTGGAGGGTAAAAGCTCTGTTCAAAGGCTACCTTATCATTTCAGTCTGCATCTTTGTCTTCTTCTTTAGGAAGAAGACTAAGATGCAGACTGAAAGTTTTCAAACTTCTTTTTTGATTTTTCGATTCTTAAGAAATCATAAAACTCATGATAAGAATATTAGTTCCTTACACATAACGTATTCAATGACAATTATTCGTTGAATCAGCTTCTTAAATCTCAGAGACTGTGTATTCCTCTAATTGGAATTAGTGAAGTGTAAATACGGTCCTGTTTCTTAATTTTCATATATTTCATATTTTAAATTATGCATCTCTGTCATTTTATAGATTTACATATTAGGCTAAATCTGTTACATGGCTGTAACAGATTTAGCCTATAGCAGGTTTTGCCTGTAGCAAGTCTTTGCCAAATCTCATGATAAACAGGGAATGGAGGGGTAAATCTTCCATTGTGTGTGTGTGTGTGTGTGTGTGTGTGTGTGTGTGTGTGTGTGTGTGTGTGTGTGTGTGTGTGTGTGTGTGTGTGTGTGTGTGTGTGTGTGTGTGTGTGCGTGCGTGCGTGCGTGCTCGAGGGCGTACGTGCGTGTTGTCGAGTCTGTAATGGAGGAGGGAGATACTCAAGTTTCTAACATGTTTTCATAGGTTGCATTTATGACTGAAACAACAAACTATCCCAATCTCACCTACAAAAAGTTGTAAACTTATAGCACACTGGCACCGTGTAAAATTAAGGATTAAATAATCCTGAAACTGCTGTTGAGACCAAACATGCATCTTTTTCAAGACACTTTAGCCCTTCAACAAGCGAGTAGCGGTCTCACACCGATGGTTAAATTCATCTCCAATCTAAACACATTCACAAACCTCCATTCCCAAGGCGAGATTCGAACCAAAAGTCTGTTGATCGGAGAGTGAGCTCATTATTTACTTTGCCAATCAGTGGGACATCAATGTATGCGTTATAAGGATTGTTTTGCAAGATGAAAGCTCTAGTTTCCAGGAGAAAAAACCTACAACATCTTTATGAGATCATCTTACTTAGGCTTCAGAAGAGATCCCTAGACGGGATTCGACCGGAGAAATTTCCAGCTGAAGGACACAATGTCGCAACATCATTGCAATTGCTCTAAGGAATCGTTAAGTTTCAAGGAGAAATCCTGCGATCTTCTTATGGCTAACTCACCTTCAGTTGAAGAGATAGCCCATCTGGTGCACGCATCCAAGATAGAATAGCTTTTTATTGTCCGGGTCTTTCCGAAGGACAAGCTGTTTTATTTATTCAATGCATTTTAGATACTTAATGCCAATATACTAGATCAGATATGATATAAACGAGTCTGCCTTAAATAATAATCTCATCGTGATTTACTAGAAACAGGTTGTATATTTTGAATGAACCAAAACAAGTGCTGACATGAAATACCACCGATTTAATTGCTTTGCAAAACAAGTTTGGAGAGCAATTCATTCTTACAGGTACTTCTAACAACTATGCTTCCATTTTGAACCATTTAACATTGCAAGCTTCTAAGATATGCGGTTACTTTTAACCAGACCATTCTTATAACATACGACAGGTGAACCTATACAAAATATTATTATTTTTTCATTTAAATCAACACATTGGACATCAAACCGATGTTAACATATGACATGAGAAGTGAGAACAACTCACTTAGTGGGCGACCATGCAAAATAAATAATCTTCGAAGTTTAAGAGTATGTTGAGAAACATTCTAACAATAACTTAGAAGACCTATTTAGATTATAGCCAATACTTAATCGGTTCACAGGTACTTAAGGTAATGAAAGATTGCACAAAGCATGCTGCTACTAAATTTTAAACAGATATACAACATTTAAACCTGGATTAGTATATCATACTCATTAGTTTAAAATACTTCTGTTTCTTGTCATATACGGTGCATTACACTTTTTTTTGTTATGTTTTATAGTATCGTCCAGTGGTTTTTATATGGTGTTGTACTGTGCTGTTTTGTTTTGTTTCCTTGTTATACTAGTCTTATTTCTCTTCTAGAAATTCCTCAATAAATAAATATTATTAATCCTATGTTATGAAATGATAAATGAAAATTACTTACAATTGACCTGCTGGTGAACTTCCAGTCATCTGAACAGGCGGACAAGTTAGCATCATGCACACCAAAAGACAAACAACGCTGACCAATTCCACAATAACAACATAACCGGTCAGGTAGCGTGGACGTGGTTTTGATTTTGCAATTACCACTCCTCCTACGAAAACCCCAAACATCATACTCACAATGCTTGTAGGACCTGCGGAGTAAAAAGAGTTTTGTTTTAAAGTTCAACTTGTAGTTAAAGTTAATATTTTTATGTTTATCCATATTGTTGTTGTTGTGTTTTCTAGTGTTTAAAGTGGTTTCACTCTGTGGAACCACTTTAAACTACATATTGTATAAACAATTTTAATGTCAAGCGTTTTATCAACTTCCGAAATTAAAAAAAAAAATCATAAGAACTGCCGAATGTTTTCATCAATTTTTTTTAAAATTTTTTTATTTGAAATGTAAAAGTCATTACCTGATAATAATTATATTGGTAGGAAAGATACCGTTGCCTTTAATCCTGATCTTATCAGAGACTCAATCACTGATGATATCATAACATCGCTGATAAGATCTCAATATTATTATTATTTCCTAACACCTCCAGGGAGTCCAATGACTCATCGAGGGTGTCCAATGACTCTACAACTCTGTCTCCACTGCTCAATTCACCAACTACCGTCATCATGCTAGCGCCATCTACCGCCCATCATCACAGACAATCACAAACATCCATGCCCACAGCAGCAATCGAACCCGCACCTTTTGGCTGGAGAGCGGATACGCAGACCATTCGGTCAACCAGGCGGGCTGGTTGAGATAAAGCGTTTATTTATTTATTTTTTATTTTACAAATATCTGTACTCTTATTATAAAATATGCATCCTACCTGTATATAAGTTTGCTTTCGACGCTGATTGTTTGAACTGGGTTTCCATATATTTCGGTAATAGTATATAATATGCCATAATTCCATTGACATAAAGAACTCCTCCAATCATTTGGCACACTAAAATAGGATTTTTAATGAGTCTACCCGTAGCCTTCCACATATCTGAAAAGGAAAGATAAATTATTCTTAGACTCGGATGAATTTCTAAAATTTCTCTTAAGGGATATTTTTAAATCTTGTTTGATCTTAAAAAAAAAAAGGAGAGGATATTTGAGAAAACGATGATAGAAATTGAAAATCTCTTTAGATAGAGAGGAGAGAAGATATACCTGGAATGCTTTTATGTCACAGATCTGAAGAATAAATCGTAGAAATTTTTGAATTTTTTTCAGATTAGGATTGAATCAACTTAAAATTATGAAGGAATGCAAAAAATGCTGGACACAAAATATAATCATTTACATTAAATTAAATGTAATTATTAAGTAAGTAATTTTGCGTTGCAATAATCATTGAAATTACAAATATAAAAATAAATTATTTCTAATTTGTTAGTTGCATGATAAGGGAAGGGTGCACAACGACCTAATGAAATGATGACACTCTTTAAACAGAATATGATATAAAATTTTAAAATATTCTCATGATTATTTGATCGCGATTTTAGTCCGGTATAAACACCCACACAGCAAACGAGGGATTGTAATACTAAATATATTACATGTCAGGATGTCTTACGATTAGATTAAGGAAATAAAAATCCCTTATTATTTTACAGCCAGTATGCGAAACTCAAAGATCGAAAACTACGATCTAAGAGTTTCATGCGAAGAACTATCGGCGAATCCAAGCGTAAGTGACCACCAGGTAGTACAACACCAAGGCAACTCGATGCAAAGGTGGAGCAAGATCCCTCACTATCCTTGATATTTTCTCATAATGTGAAAACACACAGCTCCTAGGAGATGTAATACTGCTTTACATTATGAGGAGAGGTCACTACCCACTTTACATCATGAGAAATTATGTATTATAATTTCAAGAAAATATGAAGGATAGTGAGGGAGCTTGCTCCACCTTTGCTTCGAGTTGCCTTGGTGTTGTACTACCAGGTGTTCACTTACGCTTGGATTCGCCGATAGTTCTTCGGCATGAAACTCTTAGAGTTTCGCATACTGGCTGTAAAATAATAAGAGATTTTTATCCCCTTAATTTAATTAACTTCGCTAGAAAAAATAGCCGTTTGGCTTTTCATCTTAGTTATGTCTTATGATTATTATTAGATCGTCTTATTAGATACGACCTGTTGGTATGTTTTGAATGAGACAGTTCACAGGGTTTGTTCTGATGAGCACCCCTGAGTGAAATATGAAACAAATGTAGACTGTGTCATTGCCAAAAGAAGGCGGCTTCAGCTAGAAAAGTCTTATTGATTTAACCTTATATCAATAAGACTTTTCTATGTTCTTATTGATTTAAAAAGAACATTAAATATCCAAAAATTGTTAAGGATGGTAGCCATTAATATCACAAACCGGGCCCTTTTAAAAGGAAGTTTATAAGGAAAGATGCTTCATTTTAATTATTTAAAAGATTATTTAAAACTTTTTACGAATTGCTATCAGTTACTTTTGTTTCACAGATTTATCCTTTTTTTTTTCGATTTAGACGATTGTATATCTCTTCTCTCTCTCTCTCTCTCTCTCTCTCTCTCACACACACACACACACACACACACACACACACACACATTGTCTGTGTTATAAGCAAACTCAGAATTCTAAAACCAGTTTCTAATTTTTTTTACCTTTTATTTGTTGCTTAGGAGTAGCAGTTTCTTCTTTCTTCTTATCCTTGACGGGTGAATTTTGATTGTGTGCTTCTAGAGCACGAGGAAATAAAATCAATGGAATGCTGCCGATAAAAATAAGAACGCCAATTATTACAAATCCCAACCACCATGCACCTACCCATCGAGGATCATTCTGGGAGAATCCAGGATCGACTGAAAAAGGAAATAAGCGAAAACTATTAATTCTTCAGATAACAAAGTTCCTGGACAAAACGTTTTGCTTTTTAACTTTAAATTAATTCACGTTGCTTTAGAAGAAATAACTTAAACACCTGCTGATGATTTTAAGTCTTTTTCCTAATTATATTTTGGTAAGAAATGTTTTAGCATGTAAGAATATAAAAATAAGTAATCAATTGATCCATTTTTTTTTTAAAGCAAAGAATATAGTAAACAGATATTAGCTCTGCGACCTTGGCTGGGTAGCCTTAGAGATTATTATTATTATTACAAATTACAAAGAGAGACCTCCAGATAGTCAGAGACTCATCGAGGAAGGCCACATACTACACACACTAGCTATCATACTTATTCTTGAATTCATTCACACTGCTTGCACTCACAACATCCAATGGCAAGCCATTCCAATCACGCATCACCCTATGAGAGAAAAATCTAGCCCTCACCCCCCTTTTTAGCAGCATTCATTCTTAGCTTCCAAGGATGCCCTCTTGTTCTTTACCCATCCTCCATAAATTGAAAAATTCCATCAATTGAAATCCTCTATGACCCTTTAAGAAGTTTCTAAGTCTCAATGATATCACCCCTCTTTCTCCTATCTGCTAGTGTCTGCAGTCTAAAATTCTAAACCTGTCTTCATAATCAATATTCCACAATCCTGATATTATTTTTAACATTCTCATTTTCATTCGCTCCAACATATATAGTTGTAATACCAAACCAGTAGAAAATATGATCCCTGAAGAATCCATGTGATGGTTTTTTATTAGTCACTCATAAAAGATAGTATGATAAAAGATGCTATTCGATGAGCTCATAGCATATTGTTCCTGTTGAGACTTAATAGTAATGCGCTGCAGCTTAAGATTAGCCCGTATCAACGTAGAGACTGTATCGCTGTCTTAAGATATCAGCTGGAGAGATACATAAAAAAAAGTATCAGGGAGCGATTCTATGGAAATCTGATGAGTTTTAATTCTAACATTTAATAAAATAAAACGTAAGCTGGTTCTGAGATTCAAAGGAGATTCCCAATCACTTAAAACTAAACAGAGAATTTTTTTTCATTCACTTCAATATTAGATAGAAGAATTTTATAAGCAAGCTGTTCTTGTAATAAGCTTTGGCGCAAGAATTTGCATAGTTTCCATCTGATAAGTGGCTAAATATGTTCCTTGCATTTTGAGGCATAACAAGCTATGGTGCATATTTATACTCATCATCATACGAATTTCTTAACGGTTTTATACTAGGCTTTACGGGGATTTGATTAAGAAGAATGAAAATAATGTTCGGTAATGCTGCAGACTGTATCGTTATGATGCGAAATTTCTTTGGAAGTTATTTTACAATTTTAGTATTTTAATATTTAAAAAATTTTTTAAATGTAGCTTCCACTCACGAAAGTTTTTATTTTATTTTATTTTATAAACCTATATTACATTCGTACTGTGAGTGGGTACGGATTTTTTCTATTTTTATTAATAAAACATGGAACTTTTTCCATTTCAGGTCTCCAATAAGCGAGGAGGTAGTGTCACACCGGTCGATGAAATTCATCTCCCACCTAAAGACAATCACAAACATCGATTTCCACGGTAGAATTCGAATCTGCAGCCTTTTTTGGTTGGAGAGCGGATACGTTAACCACTCGGCCAATCAGGTCGGCTACTTTTAAATAAGTATTGAAAGTTATGATTAGTGCCACTCGGTAGCGTGTGTGTGTGTGTGTGTGTGTGTGTGCATTTAATAATGAAATTTTAACAATAGTACTTAGCATGAAAAAAAGTTCTTTTTTCTGTTTCTTTTTTAAGCACAAACATGTCATATTGTAGACGGCAATCACACAAAATTATAGAATGCAATCACCACAAAAATATTTATTCAATACCTAATTCTGTAAGGTATCAGTAATTGCACTTATTAAACTATTTTAGAATATTATAAAATATTATACTAAAAATGATATTTTTATAAAACTGTGAATCACCAATAATTCATAATATAATATAGTTTTATTATATTATATTATATTACATGTCACTTTCATAATATAATATTATTGAGATTAATACATGTAACTATATCAATGAAACGTTAAAAATAAAACTCAAAACATGCCGCAACTGGTAGTTAACTTGAAATGTTTATGAAGTTATACTCTCAACACGTGAGAGTAGTAATTTTTCAGTTTGAAGGTTCATCATTAGATGGCACCACTTTATTACTGACAGCTTTCAAATGCATACAGATGCATTTCACACACAACATCTCCCAATATCCTTCGTGTTGCATCCCCCTAAACAACGTCTAGGGCACATTTGTTGTGGTACATGTTTGTGCCATATGCAGGGGGGGGGATAATCTCCCATTGGTAGAGAGGACATAGTATGGGCTATTTACATTTAATGTCCAGGAAGCGAAGGCCATGAGGTAGGTGCATTATACACATGCGTACATATGTTTTCCATATTTATAATTTTACAATTATAAATATGGAAAACAATCAAAACAAATAAGTAGTGTGTGTACACTAAAATAGGACTTGGATGTTCTTATGACGTGAAGGAAAACTAGGATTCTCTGTCATATGCTAATTGATGGATCTCTGATGCGGCGAGTTGGGGGAAAACGGGAGAATATTGCTGATGTCCAAAAAGAAACCGAACTTTTCGAAAAGAGAAGAAACTAGTGGCACCACCTGTTGTATCTTTTTGTTGTCGAAAGCGGCAACCTTCGTTAGTGTTGTGTGAACTGTTTATGACATGTTTATGTCAATCGGTTCTCAACTTCGAGATAAAACTCACCATTGACCGTTTGTCCAGGCGGAACGAATTCTTTGTGGATAATGCCCTTGGAATCGTAGAAACAAATCAGCATTGTCTTTACTTTTGACTTATCCAAGCGACTTTTTTTCGGATGTCCCTTCCAAAAAAGTCTGTACCTCTTTTAGCTGTCATTTGGAAAGTATCACCAATAAGTTTTTTTTTTTTTTTTTTTTTTTAATTTAGTGTGTTAGTTGCAAGTAAATCAAGCAAATGCAATGTTTATGTTTTGTTTTATGTCAGCATTTAATCAAACTCTTGTACATTCATTATGGCAATTTATTATGACAACTATCAGCTGTAGTCAAATATAAAATTTTACTTAAATAGCCAAATGATTCTTAACAAGTTAGTAGATTATATTTCATTAACTGCTAAGAAATACGCTTTTGTTTGGTACTCACTTCTGGGATCCTCATAGTATGAAAGACAAAATGAACTTAGTAGAAATCCCAATGTCGGACCGAGTAACCTGAGTGAATAGAGAGTTCCTGAAACGTCATAAAATACTGGTATAAAATAAAGTTCATATTTTCCAAAAATAATTGTTTTCGAACAAGCATTGGCAACCGTTTATCTAATACGGCATATTAAATATCCCATATAATACTTACGATTGCTTTGATCCAGCCATAGGTTATATTAACCTATCATTACATTCAATATGTTTATAAGTGAGTAGTAGATTAGATTAGACTATAAGAACAACAAATGTTGCCATGTTTGTTTTAGTTTGTTATTACTCAGTTTACTATATACAGAGGAAAACTCATGCTTAAACTGATGAGGACTACCAGCAAAGTAATGAGACAAAATTTGTATAAAATCGTGTCTTCAATTAATCGTCTGATACATCGTAGTCACCGGCAAAATTCCCCCCCCCGTACCGGTTCCGGAAAAGAAAAACAAAATCACATGTAGACAATTCGGACAAGTACGGTTTCTGGACAAGATTTCGCTTCTACATTTTCTTGACGAAAGACACCAGACATATACTTAATAAAAATAGAATAACTCGACAGGTGTTTATCCTACCAATGAGAAAGAAGTTTATCCTCCAAAAAAAAAAAACATTACTTTTCTGCTAGACTTCGTATTTATCGTATTTATTTCTCCTATAAGTTTTATAGGCATGCAATTTTCTTTAGCGAAAATTCTACAAATAAATAAGTTTATTAATAAATAAGGAACTTAACATCAGCAGAATTCAGGATCGGCACTATCAAAGGAAAAAGAAGCGGAACCTGCAGAAGAATTAGTGCCCGTTTTGGCATAACTCATGTCACCGAAACAAGAAGATAAAAATAAGCGAGAGTATTCAAAATAATAACTAAAAGATATTTTATATTCAGACATGGTGATCAATGAAAGGAAGAAGCAGCTATATTTAACACTATATTATTCAGAATAAGCAAAGATCGTGTGGTGCTCAGTCAACTGAATAAATTTATATGGAATAAGAGAGAGAGAGAGTGAGCTTAGTTAAACAACGCTAAACTAGTTGTACCAGTTTTAACTTATGGCTGCGAGAGTTGGATTCAAAATTAAGCAGGCGATCAATGACCGAAGATCCTAAGATGAAAGTTCTGAGAAAGAATAGGGACGTGAACAGAATCATATTAAAACAAAGATAATAGGAAGGAACCCGACATTCTTGGCATTAGAGAATGTTGGAGCAGAGTTAATCTCTGGTGGTATGGTTACTTAAACAGAATGGGAGAGGAAAGATTAGCAAAACAGGTGTTTTGGTGTCATAATGGTAGAAAAGAGACCCAGAGGAAGGCCAAATATCTTGTTGGATTAAAAATCATTCATTCATTTATTCACTTTCACCTGTTTCTTTGAATTTGTTTGTCTTATCCCCGCTTAAAGCCTGCATTATGTGGTTTCTCATTAGTACAGTACTGCTAGCGTCCGTGTTTTATTACTAACGAGCATCTCAGCAGCGTTGCTTGACTTCTAACAAGTAAATTTGTCAAATTAAACTACAAGCAACAACTCCAGAGCAACCATCAAGTTTTGACAGTACAAGAATAATCTTATGTGATACAAAACATTAATTAAAGTCAGTAGATTTTCTTTTTTAAGTATTCTAAGAACAACTTGCCAATGAAACGTTTGTTCAGCACTCTGCATTTTATTTTCAGAGGGAACAAAAGTTGGGGGGGGGGATAAGGGATTGTAAATCAGCGGATTAAAATAAAAAATAAGTAGAAAGAAAATATTAAGAGAAAAGGGGGAAGGTTAAAAAAGTTGAACATTCTGTAGGTTGAACGCGGGCTATCAGGACAAAAGCGACCCGTCTGTCCTTATTTGCTTAGTTTAATTACAGCCTGGATCCAGGTGAGTAATCTGTTGCAACGTCCCAGAAAATGATAATATTAGAACTTTTTGTTTTTCAGGGACATCCCACTTATGAAAGGTTGATAGTCTGCAGGCATTTGGTACCTTTCAGGAGTACTAATATTAGATAATCTGGACCTTACTGTAGAGATCAAACTTAGAAATCCATCAAACCACTTTACGCTTTCAGTAAGCAGTGTGGTGGTCTTATACTCTAGGATGAAATTTAGCTACTACATAAAGACATTTACAAACATGCATCCATGCTACAGTAAGAGTCCATTTGTTGATTGAAGGATGGAGACAAAACTTACTCGGCTAAACAGGCAGACAAACGATAAAGAACATGAGTATATTTTGTTGCATAACGTTTCATCCACCCGCCTTAAATTCAATCAAAACTGTATATGTAAGTTAAAATATGCCCTTACTATTTCGACTTAGCTGCTTGAAGTGTAGAACATATGCGTAGTTGTTTTGGTCAGTTATGCATTGGCTAAAACAGTTTTGTTCTCGATTTTTCAAAAAGTGGGGAACAACCTGTTTGTATTACTTTTAAAACAACAGTTGGTAAACAATAGCCAATGAAATGTGATTTAAATAGTATGCATTGTACACTGCTTTAGTGGTTTTGTTGATTTAAACAGGGATGAACATTAGTTTCTCAAATGATCCCACTTCAACAATTATTAGCATCGAGGAATGACAAAAAATGCGAGAAAAAGAAGCAGTTTATTGAATGATCACAATTAGTGTAATTAAGATAGAAAAGAGATTGAAATTTGCATAGAGGAGCAAAACATGAAATGCATTTCAGCAAAGTTAGTGTCCCTGTTTTTATCCCAAATCGTAACATATTTGCCGGATGTTTGGCCCCATTTAACTTTATTATTACTCAATTCAAATATTTATTTGAAATATTCATAAGCTTACTTCCAATTGTTAATTTACATGGAATTATTGTCTCAAAGGTCATTATTTTTCTTTAGTATATATTCTAATATAGTAAGCCCACAGATACGAGACCCTTCGACACTTTATCGCATGTCAACAGAAGAAGAATCCATTCCGATAATAGAGTAATCAATCCGTATTGCGGGATAAGTGTTTATTATTACAGGTAGGAAAATTAACTTCTCTTTTATGATCATTGTAGTTTTTAAAGTGGTAACTATTTTGCTCGTATAACAGTTGGAAAATTTTACCTATAAAGCACGTAATTTCGCGTGTTGTTGACCAATTCGTTCATCGCTTTATTTCTTTCTTTCCTTCAACATGAATTAACTCTTCTTGGCAGTCTGCCCACGAAAGCTACCTTGTAGAATTACCTTGTATATATTCTACTTTGTAGAATGCTACCAGCATTCTACAAAATAACATAAAATGAATGAACTGTAAATATAAGCACATCTATTTATTTTGATAGATGACATTGTAGGTATTGTAGACATTTTTGCTTTCCGTATTCTCGATCTATCGGTTGGTTGTTCATAATTTTTGTTTTGTAAGAAAGGAAATCCTTCCACCACATTCAGGCGATTGGCTAATCGTCTTGACTTGAACATAAAAAGATTTTATGAGTTTCATATTTTCTAGATAAATTTCGAACCCAGATCTGTTCAATAAAAGAATGCCATTGCAATTGATGGAAGCAAATGAATAAAGTACTCGAGTTTCTGTTTTAGATTGAGCTAATAAACATATTCGATTTAAAAAAAATTAATTTTAACTTCGAAATGCGATCAGAAGATCATGTTTCAAACAATGTTCACTGAACGTTACTAGTGTCTGTTGTGGATGAATCGAACTAGCTAGAGTCAGAAATTTATTTTACTCCTAAAAGATCATCATTACATGACGTCAAATTTTAAAGTAAAAGTCATTTTATGTACATGCGAAATTTTGACTATAAATTTTTAGATATATTCATCGATATTTTTCAATCATGAATTATGGGTAACGCAAGTAATTATTTTTGATAATTAATTTTTAATTATTAATCATTCGGACGTGTACCATCATTTAATATTGTTGTTTAAGCCAATAAGAATACAATTTGGTCGGCTAAATCCCAAATTGCTAGCCAATCCTCTTTCGTTCAGTATCCAGGTAGACAGAGCAACGCCAACCCGAGAGTGCAAGGGATGCAACCACACCCGGGCGACAATATTGATAGGGTGGTATTTTATGTAGCTAATATCTAATTTGGATTATACAAAGCAGTATTTGGGACGGCCGATAAAGGTTTGCACCCGGGCGAAAAATACCCTTGGCGTGCCCCTGCAGGTAGATACCTAACAGGGTGCACCACGAGAAGATTAGCATTGGATATTAGGTCAGAAGCCCTGGTCCGTTCTCCGCATTCCTTTAAAGCAATGTGGAGGTCTCCTCTCGTTTATACAGTTTTGACACTTAAGCATTCCCCCCCCCCCCCCCTTTGACCCTTAAGTACATCTCAAGGAAAAGAAGGAGTAGCTATAGTATTCAACACTAAATACGAGGCTAATCTTCTTGAATTGCAGGCAGTCTCAAGTAGAGTAATGTGGGCAAATATGAGAATGGGGAACTGGACAATGAGACTTATTTGTGCCTATGGTCCCACAGAAGGTTCTACTAAGGTAGAAGTGGAGGAATTTTTTGAAGCTTTAGAGAAAGAAACTGACACAATAAAAAGAATAGGAAAATTTGTTCTTGTTGGGGATCTAAATAGCAGATTAGGAAATGATTGTCAGACATACAAAAAATATTTTGGGAAAATTTGGAGAAATGAGCAAAGCTAATAATAATGGCAAATAAATGTTGGATTTCTTCTCAGGACATGGACTGGTTATTACTAACACCATGTTCCAACATAAAAATGTACACAAATTCACATGGAGAGAAGACGCAAGGAATAGGAAAATCTCACTGACTATGTTATTGTTGATAGTGATGTATTCTCCCTGGTGCAGTACACCAGAGTGTACAGACGATTTGAAATTGGAAGTGATCACTATTTAGTTTTGAGCAGAATAAAATTGAATTTCATATTGAAAAGAAGAGCATATAAGAAAGTTTTAAAGTGAATAAAAGTTGAGCAGCTCTCAGACCGAAATACACAAAGAAAAAATGAAAGAGTTTGAGAACAGGAACCAAACCTTGGAGATTCAGTGGCAAGCCTTGAAGAAAACCCTGATTGATTCAGCCAGAGAGGCATGTGGTGAAGTTGTCTGCAAGGATTGAAAAATCAGAACTCCATGGTGGACACAGGAAATTGAAGAGGCAGTGAAGGAAAAGAAGAAAGCATATCAAAAGTTCCTGGCAAATAAGTCAGCTTGTGCGCTTAGAGAATACAGAGACAAATGTAAGAAAGCTAAACACTGTGTAAAACTAGCTAAACAAAAGTCATAGGAAGACTTTGGTAAGAAAATAAATATCAAGAAAGTGGCAAGATATTCTGGGGATTGTTGAAGAAGCTCAGAAATGGACGAAAGAGTGCTGTAAAAGGAATTGGAGATGACAAAGGTGATATGAAAACTGGAGATAAAGATATCCTTGAAGTATGGAGCAATTACTTTGGAAAGTTGCTAAATGAAACTAGCAATGATGACAACACAGTGATAAACAACACTGACCAGGTATGCAATCAGGAATACATATCCATTCTTGAAGTAGAAAAAGCCATCAAAAGTCTGAAATGTGGAAAAGCAGCTGCAGTAGATGATATTCGACCAGAAATGCCGAAGTATGGTGGTATAAGAGTCTTACAGTGGCTGCGCTGCATACTTCAGAGGGCCTGGACAGAGGGACGAATTCCAGATGATTGGTGTAGAGCTCTAATAGTACCCATATATAAAAAAGGGAAATAAAAGTGAATATGAGAATTACAGAGGTATTTCTCTACTTAGTGTACCTGGTAAGATTTATGCCAATATATTTGAGAAACGGTTGAGAAGGATTGTGAAAGGGAAGGTTGGTGAAGAACAAGCTGGATTCAAGCCAAATAGAGGCCGTCAGGATCAGATTTTCACTTTACTACAAATAGTTGAGAAAGCATGGGAATATAACAAAGATCTGTATTTAAGTTTTATAGATCTGGAAAAGGCATATGACAAGGTACCAAGAGAGAATCTATTCATAACGCTACAGTTGTATGGTGTCAGTGGGGCATTACATCAATCAATATATAGTTTTTATTGCATCTGTAAGTCAACAGTTAAAATTAAAGGAAGTACAGGAAGATGGTTTAATGTTAAATCTCGTGTCAGACAAGGTTGTACATTATTCCCCCCCCCTCGTTATTCATTATCTATATGAATCACATTATGAAAGAAAGTGGTATTAAATCTGATATCAAAGTTGGAGATGTTAATGTCATCTCTTTGCTTTATGCTGACGATGTTATACTTTTAAATAAATCCGCTATAAGTCTGTAAGTTTCCCTGACTAAACTGAATAACTGTTGTAATAAATATGGTATGAAGGTGAGCATTTAAAAGACAATGACAATGAAAATAAGCAGAAGCATTGAAAATGTCAACTGCATTGTGAATAGAGAACCTATAGAACAAATAAAACATTTCAGCCACTTAGGATTTTAAGTGAAGATGGTAAATTAAATATGGAAATAGACAACAGGATCGATGGTACGGTAGGAAGTCAATTAAATAAATTTATATGGAATAAGAGAGAAATTAGTCGGAATACTAAATTAGCTATATACAAGACAGTGTTCAAACCAGTTTTAACTTATGAATCTGAGAGCTGGGTTAGAAGTAAAACATCTGACCAAAGACTAGAGACTGCAGATATGAAAGTTCCTTAAAAAGATTAGGGGCGTGAGCAGATGACATCAATAGCAATATCATATTAAAAACGAGGATATTAGGAAAGAATTTGACATTATCAGCATTCAGGAATGCGTTAGCAGAGCTAATCTCAGGTGGTATGGTCACTTAAATAGAATGGGCTAGCAAAGATTAGCAAAACAAGTGTTCTCTGCCAGGTTGGCAGGAAAACGACCCAGAGGAAGACCAAGATATAGGTGGATTGATACGGTAAATAGTGCCTTAGAAGGTAGAAATATAAGATCTGGATATTGAAGCCTTGAGAGGTTATAGATTGATATGGAGGAAAATTGCAAATAGGAAGTTAGTAACGATGTAAATTTTTCATATAGTATAGTCATATCCTGTACACCCGCTGAGGGTACATGGCAGGAATTTGATGATGACGATTATTATTATTATTATTAATCATTACTTTATCATAAAATAAATCGATTATTTATTTTAATTTGTTTTAAATATTTTCTTTTATTTTTTGTCGTTCTTTTTAAATATATTTACTTAATTTTAATCGTTTTTAATATTTAGGCAAATTTAATTAAAATGCACAATTAATTGATTAATGATTTAGGTGAAATAACTAATCCATATTTAATTAATTATTAATATTTAATTAACGTATTAATGATTTAATTGACGCTTGTTAATTATAAATTATCAATATGTTGACACTCGTCAGTTTTCAAATTGATTATTTTAAGTTTTTAAACTTTTAAAATGTGTTCAAATATTGCAAAGCCAACATTTATTTATTTTGCTGAAGGAATAACTGTCGTGATATAACATCGGTCTATATATCTCTCTGGTTTTCATGATTTCAAAAAAAAATTTGAAACGTCTGTGTGATGGACGTGTGTAGATTACGTTCATTTCTACAGACTACGTTGACTATAAACAAACAGATGCAGCAGAACTCTGAAATTCGGATAATCGTGTTAAAATTTTGGAAATTCAGAACCTTGTTTTCTTCGAATGATAACATCTGCCTATCTATCTATCTATCTATCTATCCCTTCCATCTGATTCAGACGGATTGGGTCTCCTCCTAACGAGGACTCACGGCGAAATAATGCAGCCGGCACGCCACTCCTCTGCTGCATGCCTATTAGAGGCATTCATGACTGTGGTCCGTATGTGTTCACGGGGCCAGTTTGCCTGCTTGCGGGATGAAAACCCCCAGCTAAACTGGGGGGGGGGGAACCCTACTGCCCGCGTCCAAGACCGGCTAACTTGGCTATAGCTGAGGAAAATCCTTGAGCTCTTCACGTCTCCGACGGGAATCGAACCTAGGACACTTCTTCCCCAAGCATATGGTTGCGAAGAGCACAGTCACTAGGTTAACCGCGCGGACGAATGATAACATAATACTGATTAATTCTCACTTTATTTTTGTAAAAAGAATTATCAGACATTGAATAAGCAGTACTGTTACTCTGGAGTTAATTTATTCAACTCAAATAATGATTTTCATTACGCAATATGTTAGTTAGCCAAAAGTAGTTTATTTTTTAATTAAGGAAATGTGGAATCTCTAGTAAAACGAAGAAACAAACAAAGATTAATATAACAGGTGGAACAAAATACAAGCAAAACAACAAAGTTCAGTTTCTTTCTGATCATGAAAGAAATGAAAAAATAATGAAAGAATTAAACCAGGAACTGTTATAGAAGTTATTAAAGACCTACTGGTAGCTTCAAGTTTTTTCCAAAGATGACCTATTATGGTCTTTCTAGAGAAAAGATCATAATAGGCCTTAATGATAATCTGGTATTTATCAAAAAAAAAAAAAAAAAGGAAGAAAGAAATCTTTAGTTTCGATACATTTTGATTATCTTGATCACAGAATGTATCGAAAATGAAAGCTTAAAAGAATTCCAATCATATCTCTTAACTACAGTTCAGTTATCGACAAATGAGGTCTTTCGACACTTGCCAGTAGATCCTCCGTGATCTTTTAACTTCCGGCATTTAATTGGTTTGTTCAGCTTATCTAAGGAGCGAATGTAAATACAAATATGTATTAGTTGTTTTCGTTTCAACCCCCTGGAATGTTTATACTATTAGTCTGTTTACTTCCAGTGACTGGCTTTTGAGGTCAGTGAACAGCATATAAAGAGGACAGATAACATGACCATTACTCTTAAAGGCATTCTTAACATGTCTACACAAGACAATTTTTTCTAATTAATTTTCACATATAGTAAATTTATTATGCATTGATTATTATCAATAATCTTTCTTTTTTATTTTAAACTAAATTTCACCGTATATAGTTATTGAAGATTAGGTCACAGAACACCAAAGATATTATTATTGTTATTATTATTATTATTATTATTATTATTATTATTATTATTATTATTAGATTTCCATGGAGTCAAAAGACTCATCACGAAAGGGCCCTCTAAAGCACGCATTTTATCATGTACCGTGAATAGATTTAGGGTCTCAGCACTCAATAAACTCTCTCGGGCAATGCATTCCAGTCACCCACCACTCCCCATGTAAAAAACCTGCTCCTCACCTCTTGCTCACACCCTCTTTATAGAACTTCCACGAATGACCTTTGCTTCTCCCTCTTGTCTTCCACCATTTATGTAAAATATTTTCCACATTAATCTGATAATAACCCTTTAGCAACTTATATGTCTCAATCACAACCCTCCTCCTGATACTCACTAGTCTCTGCAAATTACTTTTCCTAAGTCTGTCTTTATACTCAACATTCAAGAGGCAAAAAACCACCTTTTCCAATATCTCTTCATCCTTTTAAAAACAAGTGACCAAATCTGTATACATGCGTCCTGATCAAAGTTTTATACAATGGCATTGTCAAATTCTTCATCTCCTTCACCTCCTCTGAGATATTCCTACCAATTGTATACTCTGCATTCAATTTTTGTTTCCCAATTTTTAAAACCTTACGCTTTGAAACATTGAACTGGGACCTCCACTAACTTTCTTATTTAGTCAGCGCATTCAAGTCCTCTCTTAAAGAAACAACATCCCCTCTACTCCTCGTAGTTCTCCCCCAACTTCGCATAATTTTCAAACAATTACTTATCACCGTTCAGACCTTCCAATATCATTAACATACAAATTAAACAGCAACGACCCTTGGCGGGCACACCACTAGTAACTTTCCTCTTCTGGGATATCGCTCCTCCATACACTACTCGCTGATACCTGTCAGACAACCAATCTCCAATTCAGTGCACTAATATGCTATCTAATCCCATCCGTTCTAATATAATTACTAGCTTATCATGTATACAGTCCATCAAAAGCCTTTTCAAAATATACTACTGTGTATACATCACCTTTATTTAATGCACTTTTCATCTTGTTATAGTAAGTAGATTGCTAACAGACCATCTCCCTATCGCAAACCCATGTTGACCTTCACTGTTGTTGTAAACCCAATTCTGAATCTTGGTCCTGAAACCTCTCTATAATAACTTTAACGCAATTCCAGACACACAGACTGGCCTATAATTCGAAGGCTGTTAACTCTGAAACAATTCTTTTAAACATGTGGTGAAAGATCAAGTCCTACAGCCTTATTAACGTCAGATTTACTCAATTCCTCACATGCCGCTCATTCACCATTAGCTTCTCCTCCTTTTCCACTGCATTCAAATTATGCATGACATCACACTTGCAAGAATGAAACACAAATTAAAAATGTTAAGAAATTATATCATTTGTTTAATCCTTTACAACAGCAGACTACCAAAAATATTATACAGATACAAAATAAGTGGAAAAAGAAGAATCGGAATACCAAGAAAGAGATGGCATGAGACCGGAACAGGTCACATGGCCTATATTCCATGTTAGGAAGAAGAAGAAGTTTAATCCTTTATCCAAGTGTGAGGTGTTTTCACGACTAGGCTACTTGTATATAGTGGCTAATGACGTTACATCACTTGCCTTAGTATGTATCCCATAATACAAAGCACATATTCTTTAGGACGTGTATAATGCTAAGCATTATGAGAAGGGCTACTACCCAGACCGGTTTCGACCTTTTTTGAAGTCCCATCAGTGGGAACCAAACTCCGAAGTGATACCATGGTTGAAGTAATGCAGAATTTATGCATAGCATTATATACACTCGAAAGGATGTATGCTTTGAATTATGGGATACTAGGAAGGCGAAAACTTGGTTTGCTTACACTTGGATAAAGGATTAAACAAGAATATAGTTTCTTGGTATCTTTAATTTAATTTATAACATCATCATCATAACGCTAATTACGGGTATAGACCATATTGGTCTGTTCTGGTCTCATTATCCATCCAATATCATTTTTTGAGGTCTACTTGGCCTTCTCTTTTCAACTGGTTTATAATTTAGTATTTGTTTAGGATATCGGGTGTTAGCCATTCAGTTTACATCTTCTATCAATTTTTGTTTATAATTGTTTAGTTTTTCTTCTATTGATTTTGTTTTTAGTTTCGTGACGTTTGCGTCCTCTGCGCTTGGCGGCTCGAAGTTAGACCTAGGTTCTAGTCTAGTCGCTGACTGGAGGAACTTTTTCTAAGCCTATCTTCGACCGGTTCCCGAGTTAGTCGATCTCTGGCACGGGCAAGAGGGTTTTTCCTCCCGTAAACTTGGTTTTTTTGTCCCGTAAACTCAAGAAAATCGACCGTAGTACCCACATTATTTCAGACAGTAACATATTTTGTTAGGGTTAGGTACCAAGAGATGGCAGCACTTGTTTGCCAGCCTCTTCATCGGTGGCTGCTATAGATAGACATGGGCCAGCAATCTCTGATTGGCTACCGATGAAGATTGAACTGCCCACTCAGTCTCCAAAAGCTAGATAGGGTATAAAGGCCTCGCCTACTCCCTATTAGGGAATAAAAGGCGTTAACTGATTTATCTTTATTTTATTTTAGAAAATATCTTCGTCCCTATTTTGATCTAATAATGTGTATTTTGCAGTTCTTCTCATAAATCTAATTTCACTTTTTTTTTTTTCTTTGTTTATCTTGTTTGTTTGTTGCCCAAATTTCACTGTCATATGTGAGCACTGCTAAAGTATTGTATATTTTCAAGCGTGTTTCTTTTTGGATTGAGCGTTCTATTTATCAGGCCTATAATCTGTAAAAATTCTGAAGTTTTTAATTTTATGCATTTTTCTACTTCTTATGATACTTCACACCCAAGATAACTGAAAGTATTTATCTGTTCTATTATTTTATTATTAATAACTATTTTACTTCTAACTAGAGTTTGTCCCCAAAATGCCATTGCTTTAGTTTTATCTATGGATATTTTCATTCCAAACTGTTCTACTATATAATGTTTAAATTATATATAGCTCTTTGTAAATTGTCTTCCTTGTCTGATATCATTACCTGATCATCTGTAAATAATAGCGTATTTATTTTGTTATTCCAGGAAATTCCTTTACTTGGATTGTTTAAAGCGTTCCAATGCATTAATATTTCATTAATGTAAATATTGAAAAGTGTTGGAGACAGAGGACATCCGTGTCTTACTCCTTGGTTTATAGATTATTTTTCAGACAACTTTTCGTTTATTTTTATTTTTTATTTCATTATCTTTATATATATATTCAATATTGCATGTAATAAAATATTAGGTATATTTATTCTTTGTATTATATCAAACAGTATATATCTTTTTACTTTGTCAAATGGTTTTTCGTAATCTATAAACAAAAGATGAGTTTCCAAATTAAATTCTCTTCTTTTTTCTATAAGTAGTTTTAAACAGAAAGCTGCATCCATTGTAGAGCGTCCTTTTCTAAATCCATTTTGACATTCTAATATTATTTTTTCACTGTATATTTTCAGTTTTTCATTAAGTATTCTACTATATATTTTGTAGCACGTATTCAATAAACTAATACCTCTATAATTAGCAGGTTTTGTTTTATCCACTTTTTAAAATATATTTATTACTATACTTGTATTCCATTCTGTTGGTATTTGCCCATTTGTATATACTTTATTTAAACATTTTCATAATCTTTGATGAATTTTTTTTTCCAGCAAATTTATATAGGTCTGAGTTTATCCCATTTTCTCCTGCTGATTTGCAATTTTTTATTTTACTTAGGCTGTCCTTTAATTCTTTCATTGTTATTATATCACTTAAAGTATTTTGTAAGTTTTTGGTGTAATTTTTTTTTGGTGTTAGTATTATCTGCCCATAGATCTGTAAAGTAATTTAAGAATTCTTCTACATCTATTTCACAATTTATATTTGCTGTTTCTTTCATATCTGCATTCATGTAAAAGTAAAAGTAATCATTTTCTTCTTCTTTTCCTTCTTCAGGTCATACACTCCAACAACTGTTAAATTTCCTTTATTTAATTTTAATCGCACTTCTAATATTCTTTCATTCCGGTATGTATAATCAGTTATTTTTGCTTTAATTGATTTATGGATCCAAATCATTACACCAGCTTTTGCATGTATTTGTTTGTCCACTCCACTATATATGATATTGTAATTAGTCGTTTCTTTTGTTCTTTTAAGTTTCTTTTTTGTTTCTGTAAGAACTGCAATTTCTATATTTTCGTCATTTAAAATTTTATCTAATAATCTTCTTTCTGTACTATGCTTCTAATGTTCCATGTAGCATATTTCACCACTTTTTTTTTTCTTTTTCCAAAGTTTAATTTATAACCAACTAAAAAAACTTTCTTCACGAACGAAATACCTTCCTAATTTGCTTATCATGAAGTAGTTATCATTCGACCATTTTCACCATTCAATGTCATCCTGTAATAATCATTCTTTCTTCTACTGGCCACGTATCGAAAAAAAAAAAAAAACTCACTAGAATTTCTTTTGGTCTCATTAGCTAACTGCTACTCATACTGCTCTTGTGCTACCTTTAGCAAGCGAGTCACCTTCCTCCCGTGCTGTTTGTACTACTCTTCATGCGACTAGTTATTACCATTCTCTTTGTGCTGCTCTGCTTCCATAATACTTTCTTCTTCCAGATTGCATACCTTACCTCTTCATCCATTTACTTCGCAACTGCTTTTGACCTTTGGACCTACATTCTGGCATCCCCACCAGACAGTCTTTGAGCAGGGCTCACGCAGAATTGACCTCCTTTCGATCGAGTTCTAAAATCCCTAATGCCTATCGAGATACTTTTAATGCAGTCCTAACAGGAAATGCTTAAAAGAAGCTCCAGTATACGGAAGCATGCTATCCAGAAAGAAAACAGTATCCTTAAGATCTCTAGGCTGTTTCGCATATGACTAGTTATATGCATCTCTAATAAACTTGCATTTCTGATCTGATTCCCATCAATAGTGCAACTGCACATTAGGTCCCTTTGGCGACTGTTCGGAAATATTGAAATTCCAGTGAGGGTTAGCTCTTTCCAAATTCGACGATTGTATTTTTTTGGAGTTCATGAAGATGAATTCTTCTTCATCCATTAAATCATCCTTAAAAAAGTGATTTAATGGATGAATTTTCCCCATGTCCATGAGGGATTTTGATGGTATTCCTAATTCTGTGTGGAAAGAGCAGCAGCTACGAACCTGTACCTTTTCTTCTAGAAGAGACTTCCATTCATAGGGAAGACTCTTTTAGAGGCTTCCATGAAGTAGGGGAAATGATCATAAGGCATCCAATAAGAGACGACAAATATAAATAACTGACGAATTACATCTTTGTTTTGTATTGACAGGCGGTGTTTCGTAGTCTTCCAAATAATGTACATTATGCAGAATTCTAAAGTAATATTTATAAATCAGACCTAACTTATTCTGAATTAAAAATTGTTTTACAACAGAACCGTTTTCATGTTTGACTGAATTATTTGCAGTAATGTTAATAAATATGCACATTTAATTATTAACTATTATATACCAAAGAATTTTACTTACCAAAATACATTGGAGAATTTTTCTTCTTCACACTATCATCCAAATACGATGTTCCTATTGTGTAGAATGCTAAAGAACCAAATCCCTTTAATCCGTTTCCTACAAAGAGCAACGACACAGCTGGAAGAGTTGGAGAATATTCACAAGATTCTTCTTTTTCTTTGGCATCACAGAACTCATATCTCGTTCGATTAGGATCCGTCTTAGAAGAAGTGATTCCTAAACCTGAAGGAGCCCCGTATATAAAGTACGGTATGGCTGTTACAAAGCAACTAAGAACGGCGACCATCATTCCAGCTGTAATAAGTCGCGGTCTGTGCCATTTACCTCCGAAGTATCCAACTAAAAGACCAAAAAGTATCGGGCTAAATTCATCGGCGATCATAATAATCCCCGTAGTTTTACTTTCGTAAGCATAACGTTTTTCAAGAGTGGAAAGACATCCCACTAAGTAAGTGAAAAAAGCTCCTTGAAGTACTCCCAATAGACAATAATTGATAAAAAACATCTTCGGAGTGGCAAACGTTTGAAGCCATTTGGGTTTAAAATTGCCGAATCCGCATTGCGTATCTTCATTAACATCCTTTTCATATTCTGGTGTTTCGGAGTTTTCACTTGAGTCCGATAAAGGAACTGGCTGAAATTCGTACGAGTCCATAGTGGGTTTTGTACTATTGTTTGTTTCTTGCATTTTCAGCTAGAATAATCACACGGTAAACTAATGAACACTACACACACAGAGGCACATACATACATACATTACACAAAAACACATAGATAAATGCAGTCGCAACTTTTAGCTACCAATGTGGGTATTTGTAGTCCAACAAGTGCGCATTTACATCGCGCAACTTATCAGATTTCCGTTTCTCTGTGAGAAATTCTGAGAGACCTTCTTATGTGCAACACTTCCGTAAGCATTTTTGGATAATGTATAAGAACTTTACGAGATAGGAAGGATGACAGAGCAGAGTTCTCCGTCTTGTATGTAGTATCTGATGTTTATCATTTGTATAAAGAAAATAAATTGAAGAAAGGTCAAGAAAGGCATGTTTACACGAAAACTCATTCAAATGCAATTGGCTGTTTCTGAAGTATTGGCAAATCATTTACTGGAATTCTCGGATAATTCGAACATTGTAAAGAAAGGAGGAAGAAAAAATTGACGTAGATTTAATATATGCAATAAAATAAAGGTAAACAAGTAGTGTCGTAATTTAGTTGCAATTTGCTAAGATATAAGCAGTTCTACATTGCATATTACTTCTTTAGAAAATTACGAAACAAAATTGTTTTCAATGATTCGTGAAGTAGGGCATGCTTCGTTGAATTAGGCTTATCTGCTATTTCTGTGCTCTAACTAGAATAATCACACAAACATTACGTTCACAGTTTTGTTTCGTGAAGTCTGTGCCTACTTAAAAGATAGTTTCTGTTCACTTTCTTGTAAATCACGTAGAGAGAGAGGGGGGGGGGGCAACATTGGAACAGTTGAGATTACGGGTTCAGTGCACAGTGAAGTGGGTTCACACTAGAGTAATATGAGAGATGGAATAACAACGAAAAGTAGTATTCAAATCGCACGTGTTGGTGTAATAAGATAATGGCAACGAAAATAAAATATCTAACGTTTACAAATACAAGAAATGCACTGTAATATGAAACTGAGAAACGAGCATTGAAAACAGCCAAGTGAAGGGATAAAAAAGAGAATCGGAGGGAAAGAGCCTGATGGAAGGAAGAAATACGACTTAGAAGTAAATATTAAAAGAAACATCAATGCGAATTAATGAACTGTGATCATTCAGAGGCTAGAAAGTAGCTTTTAGGTAATTACCATAAATAAGGCGTGCCCATTTCGGTTGGGTGTGCTGTCACGTTGCTTATGCAAACAACGCTACAAAATTCACATCAGTTTCCATATGATTGCATTTTGATTGATGTATGAAAGTTTAAGTTAGGGGTATTGCATCCCATATCGTTTCTTAGCCGAATAAGAAACTCAAAGAGTTTCGTGCCGAATATAGTAGAAACTATATAAAGTTCGGCGATTCCAAGCGTAAGCAAATACCTGGATACTGCAGCAACTGACCCTAAAGGTGGTGCAAGCTGAGGCAACTCATGTCTAAGGTGGAGCAAGCTCCGATCACTATTCTTGATATTTACCCATAATGTGAACTTAGCTTCTAGGAGCTGTATTACTGTTCTACATTATGAGAGAAGGTCACTACCCAGGCCAGTTTCAACCTTTATTGAGGTCTCATCAGTGAGTAGGTAGACCTAGTTAATATCAAGTGTATAGTTTCTACTATATTCGATAAGAAACGATATGGGATGTAATATCCCTTAACTTAAACAAGTCATATGTCGCCGAATTGAAGCCTTTGGCTCTTCATATATCTAATGATGTATGAAAGTTTTAGAGTGCATAACGCATCATGGTTCATCTTAATTGGTCCAGTGCAATTAATTTAAGATATCTTTGAATACTTTATCAATTAATTGTAACCATATCTACATAGAATGAGGGCAATGTGTTTGTTTTAAGATATATTAGAAAACAATAATGAAGGAGAATGCTATATTTGGATTACTCGAGGGTGTAATATTTGGAAGAGGAGGACGAGGCTTATCTCCTTCCACGATAATCATACAATCCGCAGTTTCTGGCAGAAAACGGAACATTCAATAGATTGTTAAAACTGTTTCGCGTTGCAAATATGGGCAAACAGTTATAAATTATTTTTAGAAAATTATATAGATTAAAAACTTGTCCAGATAGGTGTGTCCTGAACACGTCAGTTCACACTCACACACAAAACAGATGAAACTCAAAAACAGCAACTCATCACAAATAAAAACGTACAATTGGATTGGTTGACACAATAACCAATCACAGACACTGATTTCTGGATGCTATTGTCTCAGCGCACACTCTTCCTCGTCTTCTGGGTGATTCTAAACTACTGGAACGCTAAGAATTTGACCCGCAGCGCCATCTGTACGTCTGTTCAAAGTTCTCATGTCCATATTTGTGACCGCACACCACGGCTATTAACGCCAATGTGATGAAATGTTTACCAATTGAAAAGTGTCATCTTCATGAAGCATAAGTACATTGTGTTTAATTTTAAGAATCGCGCGAAGCCAGAAACAATTAGGGAAGTCTTTAACAGGAATAAATGCAAAAATATAATATCGGTGATATTGCTATCCCATGGCTGTGCACGGAACACCTTGTACATCCTGAATATACACTCCTGGTAATCATGTAGAGATTCAAATTGTTTCTGGTTATTTGTAAGGATGTAAACCGACCTTTACAAAAATAATATGCGTTTTGTATTAGATTTTCTTATTATAAATTAGTTAAGGACGGTATAGCCGTAAGGCAAAGCCTAATCATCAATTAAATTATGTACTCTTTTATAAAGATATTCTACGCGGGGGTTGAAAAGTTCTGATAAACACATAGAAAAAATGATATTAAAGCAACTGATTTAAACATATCTTAAATCCCCATATTTCATCAAATTTTAATAATTTGTTCTTTTTCTTTTAGGATATATAAGAATGTCAATTCCTTCATTGTGATTATCACAACTTTACAGCAGACCACAGAAAAGTACGTATGACACGTGAGGAGTATTATGCGTTGTATAAAACATTCCACAGAAGTATAAAAATATAATAATTTAATCCAATCTCTACGCTTGCGAGAAAAAAAAATATTATTAAGGAAAGTGGAAAAAATCACTAAATACATGGTTCCTCGCGATCTAAACGTGATGCGTTTGGATCGCGAGGAACCATGTAAGGGTTTTATGCCTGAAGGTGAGTTAGCCAGTGTCATATAGAGATAACCGATGTTTTTCATCAGTAAGAACTTAGTTTTTTTGTTTTGTAACAAAACACATAATAAACAGTTATAATATACTGCTTATTATGTGTTCAATATACTGTTTATTTAGTATAACATCTTCTAAGCTGCTGATTGATTCGATCGTAATTCCAAGCCGCTCAACCCAGTTTAGCGCAAATGTTACTATTTTTTTTTTTAATCATTCACTGACGTTTCCAAGACTAAATCACAAAGTAAAGGCAATTTGTTGTAAAAATAATACTGGTAATATGTGGTTTTGGTTTTACACCATGTAATAGCAGTGTTAAGAGGAGGGGAAATATCTTCCCCTGTTTCCAGTACTCATCGTGACTCTTGTAGTCGAGGGATAAATTCATAAGTTCCACATGTGTTGTCTGGACTTTGTTGTTAAAAGGAATACAGCGTTTCATGTGCAGATGAAGAATCCTCAGGAGCTACAATAGCAACAGTCAGAGTGCGTGTACTATATATTTATTTATTACACACATTTTATTTATAAATCAATTATATTACAATATAGTTTGATATGAATATTTGGTGTAAATAATTATTTTGTATAGTTATTCGATTCTGAAGGCAAATTTAGGCTGTTGTTTCTTGCTGATTTCAAAATTAAAAATATTTGTACATAAATCAGTTCTGTTCTGAAGGAAGATTGGTTAAGGATTAAACATATTTCATTGCAAACATTACATTTTAATTGCATCTATTAAACGTTATTGCATACGAAGTTCATTATTTGGAATACTTATTTGTATGACTAACAGCGCATAGTTGTATAAAATATGGTTATGTATATAATCATAATGTACAGACAGTTTCTAAATGTAAAGTTTTCTACTGAGTTAATTTATAACACAAAGTATATATTTATATATCTAAAGAGGACAATTCCGATTTATCCCTTAGTACCCTAACTTTGCACTCGAGAATTCCACGACTTGCTACTTGCGAGATGGCTGAAATATTCCTGTCAAGGAGGACCAATGTTTTCGCTACGCTAATGTTTATAAACGTTTATAAAAACGTTATCATAGTTTGATGAAAAAACTTGTCTAAGAAACTAGAAAGATGAGCGATTCCAAGAATGGTTTTGACATGAATCCCAGAAACAAAAGGTAACGCTTAAACTTAATCGGCAGTGAATGACAGAAAAAAGAATTAGTACCAGAAGATGTTGCAAAAACAGCGTTAACTGGAAAGACAAATTTCAGCAGCAGGTAACGAAGAGGATAGGTAGGTAGGTAGGATGGATGTATGCCTATTTGGAACATTATCAAGAATGCAGAAAAGAATCAAAATATTTTGCCATGATTAAAGGAAAGCGAAACCGAATATTTGCAGTTAATGTTGTAGATGGCTCAACTATGTGGTCACCGAAACAACATGAAGAACCCTAATAGGAAATTCTGTCTTTGTTCACGCTGTGGTCTGTGGATTCGTTCTGAGTGATAATCATCTTTTAAGTCTTCGAAACATTAATGCAAAGGCATTCATTTCCATATATAATTTTTTTCTGTATATTTATAGCCCTCTCAATCTCAAAAGTTAGTGTTAAAACGGTATCGCCTGCTCCCTATAGGAAATAAAAAGCGTCAGCAGATGGTATGCTATCTGCTAACGCTAATGCTATTAAGAATCACGTGCCGTGCCGCAACTTAATAAGTGTGCGAGAAAAAAAAAAAAAAAAAAAAAAAAAAAAAAAACAGCGGATAACGTAGAGTGAATATTTAATAAAAAATAAATAGGCTTTCCTGTTTTTTTGGTTTATCCTAGCAATTCCGATTCACTAATTAAAACCTAAATTATTGTCGCTTTATTTGCTTCAGTCTTCATAATGCTATGCTCCCTCAATAATATTAAAATTATTCGCTGATGCGTTTTAAATACTGCCATTCGTTCCAAATTTGGGCATTCCATTTCCCACTTCATCACTCATCGTTTCCTACGATGAGGAGATAAAGTGTTTACAGTAAAAACACTTCTATATTTCTTACGCTATCTCTTCGACTTTTCGGCGGGTCTCCATAATGTACTTTGCACTAAATAAAACTCTGGACTTTGTAATTAATACTGCGTGAAGGTATAATAAGTGCATTGAAACTTTTATTGTAAAATAAGACGATAAATGATTTTAAATAGAAATCAACGAAAACAACTAAAATAGTGTGAAAATAGAAGAGAGAGAGAGAGAGAGAGAGAGAGAGAGAATTAAAATATAGTGCTGAAATATCGTCATTCTATAAACGTCTATAAATATCGACAGTCATTTTTCTATTTACGAACATTTCTTCTTTCCTCTTCCTGTTATGATTTTTATGTTTTGATTTTCCAAATCTCTATGACAAAGGAGGTCAAAGGTTGGACTTCCTTTGTCCGAGATAATATTTGCGCATCCTTAGCGTTGACTCATTAGGCCATGGAAGGCGTCCGGGGATATTCTGGACCAACTAAATAGAATAACGACCCGAAGGCCAGCAAAGATCCAGCGAACCATTGGCGTCGACCGGTGGATACTGTGTTCCAAATGATTCCACAAATGTTCATTGGATACAAATCAAGAGAATTAGCGGCCAGGGAAACACAGACTGCTTCGCTATGCTTTTTGAACCATGCTTGCACAATGTGAGTCTTGTAAAGTAACGCGTTATCCTTCTGGAGGAATCCACATCCATTCGGCCACATTATCTCCATGGAGGGCAATATCTAGTCCGAAACAATTCCCAGATGGTAAGAATTAGTAGCAAGGTGTGTTCAGTAGGGAATGAAGGGCATGGTGATGTCGACAACAATCTCCATACTAAAGAAATTGTTGTCGACACCAACGGTTTTGCTTCTGGCCTACTGTAGACTCCGGTTGGCTGAAAACAGGCTGGGTTTTCAGCCAACCGGAGTCTACTTTTTTTTATTTCCAGCACTGATTTAGTAGGTGCGTGGCTGGTTGATTTGTTTCCCTGTGAATTGTTAATCCCCCCCCCCCCTTCCTACAAACGTAACACCTATCTGGAACACATGTGGTACTTGTGGTATTGGTACAACTACATTAGTTGGCAAGTCGTCAGAATACCATTTCGTGTAATTATTGATATATACTTACCTGAACTGTCTCTGGCTTATCTGACTCTAGCGGCAAAAAAAAAGAAGAAAAAATGACTAAACTATAATAATGTTGTTTATCCCTTCCGCTTTTATAAATTTCGCATATTCAATCTATTATTTTAAGAGTTTCAATTGTTTCCATATTCTACAAAGATTGTGTTGAACAGGATATTCAGTATTATCTTCCGTTTTATATCATTAACTTTATTTCTTATTTCTTTATATTTTCTCAGTTTTATCGAGCTCTTTCATTTATATTGTTAACGTCTTTCCCTTTTCTTCAGTAACTTTTTTTTTCATTCAACGTTATAACACATGCCCATTGTTTATTTTTCCTTAGATATTTTACGAAACTTACATAAACACTCTAAATGAACTATTCCTTTTATTCCCAAATATTCTGTAAATTCCGAATCCTGTAAAATTAATTAATACTACCTTCTTACGATAATTGTACTTTCAAAATTTTCTTCATTTCTGATTTTAACTTTCCCCTTCTAATCTTGGGCTCCTTACCTTTTTTGCACCATGATCGCACTAACTGACCTTACAAACCGTATAGATATATGATTAGCACAAACCAAAGCGAGCAACTCTATTCGCTGTGAATAGACCTTCAATGAACCTCCGGATAATGCCGTATATAGTGAGGCTATAAAACTGGCCTTTCGGAGATATGCTTTAGGACAGGCTTTGCCAGTATACAGGGTTCAAAGGATTAAAAAATGTTTTATACCGTGTATAATTTTGATTGCTAATTAAATACTTTTAATTTAATATTTTTAAACTTTGATTATTTAAATTAATTTTCATTTTTAATTTTTTTAATAAAAAATAATTTTTTTACAATTAATTTACTTTAAAACGAAGAAAGACTTTGCTTTCGAACAGAGGAAATTTTTCTAAGCCTTTTTTCGACCAATTCCCGAGTTAGTCGATCTCTGGATCGGGCAAGCAGGTTATTTCTCCTGGATTTTTCTCCCTGTAAACTCAAGAAAATCGACCCTAGAACCCACGTTATTTCAGACATTAAATATATTGTGTTAGGGTTAGGACCACAAGATAGCGGCACATGTTGAGCCGTCTCTCTTCATTGTGTGCCACTTAATCAGTGATAGCCTTGGGCCTTCTATCTCTGATTGGTGCCAGTTGAGATTGAACTGCCCACTCAGTCTCCAAAAGTTAGATAGGGCTAAATGGCCTCGCCTACTCCCTATACGGGAATAAAAAGGCGTTAGCTGATTTTTTTAATGTTAATTAAATATAATCTTAAATAATGCATCATGCAGTATAATTTTAATTTCGTGATATACTATATAGTATAATTTCAATTGCTTGTTTTCTATTTCTACTGAAGATTCTTCTACCACTTCTGTCGCTTCTGATTGGTGCCGATTTCTACTGGTTAACACATTTTCTATGTCACACTGTCACCTCTGTTGTTATTTGAAGTTATTTAACTATTTAGTTATGCAACGTCATTTACTTTACGTCAAGCCGCAAAAATAGTTCAGTATTTTCAATATTTTAGTTTAAAATATTTTCAGGAAAAAGAACTTAAAACTAAAAATATTTATATGTAGAAATAGTTTATCTCATTTTTTTAACATTTGCGTTATACTCCCGCATATTTTTCAGAATTCTGCAAGAGTTTAAGGAGAACTGGAAAATATTTTGGTTCTTAAATTTACTTTTAACTAATTTCCTAAATTAAATGTTATCATCGTTGTTTAGTATTATGGCTGTATCAAATTAACATAATTCGTATTTTTGCCTGTTTCTCGCTTTTGCAAAAAGAAAAATCCGAGTTCAGGGAAGAAAATCGTAAAACTTTCTATATGAGATCAGCTAATTCACCTTCAGTTGAAAAGTCTTTATAAATGTATTTCGCGTTCTAGATGAGATTGAAATCCACGTCTTTAAATGCTATACCATCTGTAATATTATGTTTCTGTTTCTTTTGTTGTTCCATCTTTTGGTGGGTACTTCCAAATTGCGATATGATTTCTGCCTGAAATTACAGTTCTGTATCACATATCCACATGAAGAAGGTTAGTCAATTGTATTAGTGTGAGAAATAAATCATGTGAGTGCAACAATTTTCTCAGTTGCAGTCAGATCACTAACTCAGGAACCAGCTGGAAAAAAAAGTCTAAAAAGGTTTCTCTAATCAGTGACTAGAATTGAATCTTTAAAGACTTTTTCTTCTGCAGATCTATCATCATGAACACTACCGTGTTGCTACGCAGGTACCCAATAATGGCGGTCTCAATAAACGGCAATAGTCCTTCTTACCTTCTATTCTCACACTGCACAAAACCTTTTTCAAGTCTTACTGGACCTCGAGTATCTTTTTCGGTTTCTGAGAAGAGAATTTTCTTGCGAAGATAAAAGTGGTAGTTGTGGTTATTAATCTTGCCAATCAGACACGATTTTTGTCATCTATGTTCTTTTCCATACTTCACACAAGATGAAAATAACCCATATGTTATCATTCATTCATTCTTTCTGAAGACATAGGGATCATATTCAGATGTAAACGGTTCTTCGGAAACCATCATACCATTATGGTATGATGGTCTCCGAAGAACCGCCATCTGCAACTGTCGACTGGCTTGGTGAAAGGATTTTGGACTGCTACTTGCAAACTTTTCTCTTAAATCTGGTCACACATTCATGTAACCGCTCTTCTTGTCTTTGCTGTCAGAAGATGCATACAGTCAGAAGACGTCGCAACATTTGTCTTCAACTGGAAAAACCTAGGTTCGTATTGCAGAATGAAAGATTCGCACGCTTTTCGCTTACGAGTTTTTCATCCTGCCAAACAGCCTAACTGGAGAAACGCAATTAACACACAAACTATACTGACATCGTGGTCTTAACTGCTTAGATCATAATCCCAACTAAATGGAAATTCAAAAGAATTCTAGTCTCCTCTGTCCACCTTTCTTGCAGAGGTAACTCACCTGAGTAAGATTTCTATATTTCCGAATCGAATATTTTGACGGTGAAACCATTCTAAATGCAGCTTCATTCCACCTCTTAAGATCATCATAGATTTTA